>NC_059425.1:22049078-23299078 GCF_021028975.2 Sphaerodactylus townsendi | reverse complement strand
GTCCCACCTGAAATTTGGCGACCTGAAGCAGGACTGGGATGGAGCCTAGGACAGGTCATGGGTACAGTCAAGGGGAGGAGCCAAAAGGTTTGTGGGCGGGGTCAGGATAGAGCTTAACATGGTTCTATGGGTCGAATCAATGGGAGAGGTCCACTGGACTGGAGCAGGACTGAGGGAGGGAGCCCAGTAATTGGATCAGCGGACAGAGCCAAGATGCCTGCTGAAGGAGTGGAGCATTTTGTTTTGTTTTGCTATAGGTGAGAGAGTGAATAAACTGACATTGACCCTATACTGGCATCTGGCCCATAAGTGGGGGAAAAATGAATAAGGCTGGGATTTTTCCCCTGGTCAATATCTGGAACAGAGCAGCTGGTTTCTTTTTTGACTCACATAGGACGTGATCAGAAAAAAGCCATGACAGCCATTGTTCTCTGCTTCTGTACCTTTCTTGAGGAGGAGGCTGTATTTGGCGACAGAAGTCAATGTTGTACAAGAGAGGAAATGAAGCCAACATGCCAGGAAAAACCAGGCCAGGCTTCTTGAGCGGGGTCAAGATCAGAACATCACTGTATCACATAGCAAGGGGGGAAAGCACCCGGTGCATTGGTGTGTCCTCTGCCCCGCCCTGCCCCAGAACACCCCTGTCCTGCCCCGCCCTGCCCCCGGAACACCCTCACCCCCCCCCCACACAGGGGTATGCACCCGGTGCGTTGCGCACCCCCCTGTCCCCTTGGAGCTACGCCTCTGCAACCAACAGGCTCAAAAAGAACATCTGCTTGACCCAGACCCCTCATCAGCCCTGCCAGTTGGGGTTGGCTCACCAAATCTCTCCTCCTGCACAGCTTCCATTTTGGGTCATGATGCAGCAGGTGAGCTGAAGCGCATTGAGCTGAGCGGCCCCGAAGTGCTGGCTTGAGTCCAGTTCACTAAGCTCAATTTGCTCCAAGGCCATTTTCTCTCCCCGGTTTGCTCCGGACTGGCCGGCAGAAGTTCCTGCAGCAAAAAGAAGCTTCGTCTGGCAGAAATGCCGCTGAAGTTGGCGCAAGAGTTTTTTGGCTGGAGGAAGGCCTCAGGCTTTGTGCAGTGGAATGGCAGTGGGGGATAAAGGCCAGTATGCCCGGTCCTTTCTTTTTCTCTTCTTTTCACAAAACTCTCAAATGTATGGAACAGAAGGGGGGGGGAAGAAGATACCACATCTTTTAGGGTGATTCCGCACAGGTAAAATATAACAGGTTCAGAGGTGTGAAAAAAGCATCATGGGGGAGAAGTTCCCACAGAACTCGCCCCCCAAACGCTTCTAACCCATTTTATTAGGCTGAACCCAGGTTAAATGAAAATTGCTAAATTAGCGACTTTCCCCCCTTTAATCCGGGTTTCAGATGCTTCCTGCTTTCCTGTGGGAGCTACAGCAAGCAGGAAGTGTTCTGGTCCCAGGCCCATCCACTATTAGGGTGGATTCTCCAGGGGGCAGCCGGCCACCATTTGAGTGGATTCTCTAGGTGGCTGCCATTTTTGTGCTGGTGAGTGTGAGTGGGGGATTCTTGGGTGGGGGGATTCTCGGATGCATGGCTCCCAGGGGAAACACAGTGTTTCCTGTGTGAACCATGCTGCATCCTGACGCTGGGATCCCAGCGATCCTGAATGTCCCCTGCACCCGTCGTTCCAACGGCGACACACGCAGCATGTGTTCATTTAACCCATTAGTGTTGCCTGTGCAGAAGGGACCTTACTTAAAAGCACTCCTGTTTCTAAATGGCAGCTTCAGAGGGTAGACAGAGGGTAGACACTTTCGCCTTATACCCTGCTGAGCTCCCCCACCCCAACTGTGGAGTTGCCAGCTCTGGTTTGGAAATACCTGGAGATATGTGGGGGGGGGGCGTGGCTGCACCGCGAACCATCTCTTCCCTGAGCAACTGAGCCCACCCACCCCACCTGCTGCCTTCCCCTCTCAGCCAACCACCAGTGGCACCTGCCCCCTTACCCCCCTAGATACAATCCGGACTCCAGGAATGTTCCAACCTGGAGAAGGCAAGCCAACTCACTCAACGCTACCCCACGACACTCCTGTCCATCAAAATTGAAATTGTAAGCAAAATAAGGCCCATCCTTCTGCTTATTATTAGCAGTGGCAGCAGTGATGTAGTGGCTAAGAGCAGGTGCACTCTTATCTGGAGGAACCAGGTTTGATTCCCAGCTCTGCCGCTTGAGTTGTGGAGGCTTATCTGGGGAATTCAGATTAGCCTGTGCACTCCCATACATGCCAGCTGGGCTAGTCACAGCTTTTAGGAGCCAATCCACAGTTCAAGGTCTCATGAATCTGGCTCACCCTGGCAAAAAGTCTAGAAAGTCTCACTTCTCTCAATTCTGAAGCAACACATTCCATCGACTGGCCTGCATGTACTGCCATGACTTCTCCTGTGGAACTCTGGGAACTGTAGTTTTGGCAGGTTGCCAAGGATCAGGGGTTCTTTATGCCTTCAGGCGACAAACCCTGTCCACAAATTACAATGAACATATGTGCAATCCACATACAGAGTGTACACTTGATTGTTCTTTAAACTGCACTGAGTAACTCTCATGTTACATTCAACACAGATGCAGCCGAATGTTTGAAACCCCACATTTCTCCTAGAAAAACACATTGGCTTTTTCTTACAACAGGTGTGTGCATATACATGCAGGTTGTACAAGTTTTCACTGTGACATGTGAACAGGGCCATTCAGTCAGTAGTAAGATTGCCAGCCCTTGGGTATGGGGCGTCCAGAGGTTCCTCCCTCTTAGCTTCCTTCTTCCCCTTACTCCCAAATTGTGGCTACACTGGCTCTGAAAGGAATGGAATTTTCCTTCACCCTTTTTATCCGATCAGTGCCAGCAGATCTAGAAGGAACAAGATAAGAGTTCATGCAATAACGCAAGAATCTGGCCTGACTTGGGGGCCGGCGTAGGGGGAGGCAGCCGCAAATTTCTTGTGGGATGTTTTTCAGAAATTTCTGCCAGGTATTGTTGTCTGGAAACGGGAGCTAAGCCAACTTGGGTTCTCCGCCTGACTGGACTGTCGCAGAATAACTTCTCTTGGAATTCCATCATTGAGAATCATGAAGAGCGGCTTTGTATTCTTTTTGTCAAGACGTGCCCCAAGGTATTCTCAAAGGTGCACAGTTTCAGTTAGCGACTGCTAGATCGCTCTAGCACAGGGGTGGGCAATTATTTTTTCCATGGGGCTGCATAAGAAACAGAAAATATTGTGGAGGGCCGGGCCAAAAGGCTGAACTCAATTCTGCATAATGAAATGAACTACCCTATATTGTATTTTACATGCCAGGCAAAGTTTGCCATTGCCTGCCTCGGAGTAGCAATCCTTGAATTTTCTTCTACGGGAAGGCCTTCCGCTTCTGCATGCATAGATAGGCTTAATAAGGCTGGATGACTATTGGCTCGTTGGTCTAGGGCAGGGGTGGGCCAGTCAGGGTCATCCGGCGGGCCGGATGTGGCCCGCGGGCCGTATAATGCCCAGGTCTGCTCTAGCACAATAATGTTATAAAAATCTATTGTCACGACCTGCAATTTTTCAAAAAACATTGTACCTACCCAGGTTTGAGAAAGAGTGCATCAATGCAATAAATAGACAATGAGGGGACAATTGTGTACAGATGTGCTCTCCCTACAAACCCTTCCTAAAAATTCTTACCCTCAGGCAGTTTGGAAGTCAAACTGGAGCAAAACCTGTATGTGGAAAGCAATCAATTAATGGATTTGCTGAAATCCCCCCTGGGACTAGAGTAGAGACAAGGTTGTCTCCGAGCATGCGCTGAATGCATTTCCCTTGCCTCTAAATCAACAACAACAAAAAATCTTTATTAGGCATTAAGTAGAGTAAATATAAAAGAGAAATATAAAAGGAGTTTAAAGTCAGATACAGAACAAACATGAGATAGAGATTGGTATCACTAAGGTCACGCATCTTAAGCACTTGCAATAAAAAAGATTGCAGTGCTTTCAATGTCCTCATGATGGCCATAGTCCAGCAATTGTACCAACTTTTAATTATAGAGGTTCTTTGGCTTGAAATCAGACTCAAAGGCTGGAATGGTACATTGAGTTTTGGGGGCAGATAAAAAGGATATGCTCAAGAGTTTCAGGCGTATTCAAACAATAGAGAGCCCCTAAATCAGGGTTCCTGAAACTTCTGACCGGGGGGCCAAATGTGGCAACCCCTGAGAAGGCATTTCTTATCAGGCCCACCAGGCATGGCGGGCGATGGTCTCCATTCATGTGCAGTGGGGGCTTGAGGGGAGAGGGAGGAACCGGCCCCAGCGGCTAAGCTGGATTGCAATTTCGTTACATGATGGCACCCCAAATCTCCATGCATTTTCTGACCCAGGAGTTGGAAACCTTACATGTGTGGCTTAACGCCTTGCTCCATGCCCTTCCCTACTGGCCTACTCCATGTGTTGCTTCCTCAGGCTTTCCTGTTCCAGCCTCCTCCCATTGGCATCAGCCAGGCTGGCCGAATGGCTAAGCTGGCTGCTGAGGGAGGAAGAACCCAGGAAGATACCTGATCCTGGGTTAGATGGAGATGCTTCATTGGGAAAGTTCTGCTTTTTTTTTTTTTTTTTGGGGAAGGTATTCCACAGCCTCCTAACAATGACTGGAGCTCACCCCTGTACTTCGACATACTTTTGGTCACTGTTCTAAAAATAGACCATGACAGAAGTGCTGAAAGGTGAAATCAAACATTTTACAATCATTTGTGCATAGGAATTTGTTCATAGTTTTTTTGGCTGGCCCTCCAACAGTCTGAGGGACAGTGAACTGGCCCCGTTTAAAAAGTTTGGGGACCCCTGCCCTAAATCAAGGTGTTCACTCTTGGATGCTTCTGGGCCTGTTTGAAATGGGACTTCAAGACCCTAGCGTGGCTTGCAGGCAAAAATGCACATCTAGTTTTTCAACAAAATGGAGGACCTCCCTTTCAGCCTTGGAGCAGAAGTGATTGGCGTTGCTTTCCATCTGGTTTGGCTTGTTTGGGAATGCCCAAATGACAGGCTAATTATGGGTCATTTGATAAGCCATCCTCCACCAATCCTGACCTCATGAACAGGCCACCAAACTGCAGGGCTGGCCCTGAAGCAGAATCTGTCAGCGATACGTTTGTCCCAGATTGAACAGGGCAGCAGATGTGTGCTTCTCTGACCTTTCCAGTAAAACTGTCCTCTGCCCCATAACGGGGTCATAAAAAACGTGTACAGTCCAGTTTCTGCCAGGCCTGAGCTGTGGAATCTCCCCGTCCCCAACAAAGCCGCATGCCCAAAGTAGGGTTACCAATCTCCAGGTAAGGCCAGGAGTTCTCCCAGAATTACAACGGAGCTCCAGACTATAGAGATTAATTCCTCTGGAAGAAATCCAGAGAGTAGACTCTATGAAAGTACATCCCTGCTTAGCTCCCTCCTCACTCGGCATTCCTCAGTCACCACCATCCCCTCCCCAAATCTCCAGGAATCTGCCGAATTGGAATTGGCAACCTTAGCTCAGAAGCCTTTCTGGTCTTGGGAAGAGGGGGACGAGCAGTGCTACTTAGAACAGTGCCATAGAGAGGTCAGGATCCTCAGGGAATATTTTGGCAACTCTACCGCTTTTGCGCCTGAATGTTTACGGTATTTCCATAATTACCTTTTTTTTTAATGCAGCAATTATACGGATGGTGGGTCCAAGAACCTCCAGAAGAAGCAGAGTGCTGAATGCCAGACTCCAGGATCAAGCAATGGGGGAGGATGGTCACTTAGGTGCACTCTTGAAAGCATCTGGTGGTCCACTGTGGAAGATCTGGGATCTTCAATCATCTGACGTTGAAAAGTATCGATCATGGCAGCCAAATATTCAATGCGTTCTTTGTCTGTGCTGTACTGACAACTCCCCTGTTTCCCCAATATAAGACATCCCCGAAAAATAAGACATAGTAGAGGTTTTGCTGAAGTGCGAAATAGGCTTTTGACAAAGTTCCTCACCAGAGACTATTGAGAAAACTCAGCAATGGAAGGGAATAGAGAGGGAAGTCCTCCTATGGATTAAAAACTGGTTGAGAAACAGGAAGCAAAGAGTGGGTGTAAATGGGAAATTCTCACAATGGAGAGATGTAAGGAGTGGTGTCCCCAAGGATCCGATATTGGGACCAGTGCTCTTTAACCTATTCATAAATGACCTGGAAGTAGAGGGTGGGAGTAGCGTGGTGGTGGCCAAGTTTGCAGATGATACCAAATTCATGTAGGGTGGTGAGAATACAAAGGGACTACAAGCAAGGAGCTCAAAGCGGACCTTGATAAATTGGGTGAGTGGGCTAAGAAATGGCAAATGCAGTTCAATGTAGCAAAATGCAAAAGTGATGCACATAGGGGGGCAAAAAATCCAAACTTCACATACTGCGCTTACAGGGGTCAGTGCTATCAGTCACAGACCAGGAAAGGAGATTTAGGCGTCTTAATTGATAGTTCCATGGGAATGTCAACTCAATGTATGGCAGCTGTGAAAAAAGGCAAACTCTATGCAGGAAAGGAATTGATAATAAAACTGCAAAGATTGTCATGCCCTTATATACAAGCCGTGGATGCGATACACTTGGAGTACTGTGTTCAGTTCTGAGGTCACCCACATCTCAAAAAAAGGATATTGAAGAGATAGAAAAAGAGAAGTGCAAGAGAAGGCAACCTTGAGGATGATTGAGGGACTGGAGCACCTTTCCTTATGAGGAGGAAAAGGCTGCAGCGCTTTGGGGACTCTTTAGTTTGGGAGAGGGAGAGACGTCTGAGGGAGGGGGGATATGATTGAAGTCTATAAAATTATGCATGGGAGTAGAAAATGTTGACAGAGAGAAATTTTTCTCTCTTTCTCACAATACTAGAACCAGGGGGCATTCATTGAAAATGCTGGGGGGAAGAATTAGAACTAATAAAAGGAAACACTTCTTCACGCAACGTGTGATTGGTGTTTGGAATATGCTGCCACAGGAGGTGGTGATGGCCACTAACCTGGATAGCTTTAAAAGGGGCTTGGACAGATTTATGGAGGAGAAGTCAATTTATGGCTACCAATCTTGATCCTCTTTGATCTGAGATTGCAAATGCCTTAACAGTCCAGGTGCTCGGGAGCAGCAGCAGCAGAAGGCCATTGCTTTCACATCCTACATGTGAACTCCCAAAGGCACCTGGTGGGCCACTGCGAGTAGCAGAGAGCTGGACTAGATGGACTCTGGTCTGATCCAGCTGGCTTGTTCTTATGTTCTTATGTTCTTACAAGGCATCTCCCGAAAGTAAGACATAGCAAAGTTTTTGTTTGGAAGCATGCCCGACGAACAGACACAGGAAAAATAAGACATCCCCTGAAAATAAGACATAGCACATCTTTGGGAGCAAAAATTAATATAAGACACTGTCTTATATTCGGGGAAACACGGTAATAAGAAAGGTTAGATTCAAGTCTAGAAGATTTTGCTCCCTTTGTTAGAAAATGTTGTTGGTTTCTGCAAGGTGCTGCTGGACTCGAATCTAACTGTTCTGCTGCAGACCAGCAGGGCTACCCTCTGAAACGGATAGGGAAGAATTGTTATTGTTTCAAATTGATTGATTGGTTGCTTAGGCAACTTCTTTAATAAAAGGTGCATGAGATCACCCATGAACCCAGGCCAGGATTCTTGTGTTAAGACGCTGCTGACTGTGCAGAAACAAAAAAACAATACCGGTACTTCAGACTGCAAAAAGAGGGGGAAACTGCATGTGGTCCTGTGCTTGCCAAGTGGCCGGGTGGAAGGTGTGGTCAAGTTGCAGCTGATTTATGGCATCCCTGTAGGGTTTTCAAGGCAAGAAACGAAGGTGGCTTGCAATTGCCTACCTGTGTATAAGGACCCTGGACTTCCTTGGTGGTCTCCCATCCAAAGACTAACCAGGGCTAACCCTATTTAGACTTCTCAGATCTTAAAGAGATCCAGGCTATCCAGGTCAGGGGGTGTTTGACAAGTAGGTCAGTTTAATAACGCAGCCAAGCCCCTTGTGGATTCGTGCCTTTTTCTCTGGAGAACTGGAAGTTTTAGTTCTCAGACTATGTGGGTACAAAAGTGGCCAAGTTATAAATGGAGCTCGTTTACTGTGGCACGACGAGGCCACAATCCCGTACAACAAGTGGCCACTGCATAGGGGCAAAGCTACTCAACATGGTGTTCCAAGTGAGCATCAGCCAATCACAGAAAGCCTATTGTGCCAGAGGGCTTGACTCACGTTCGATCAAGATGAAGTTCAGTCAGCAAGTATTTATGTCAAAGTGTTCTGCAACCCTGTTGGAACCAGATTGTTGAACCCCCTGGTTTGATGTAGCAAGAACTGTCTTCACTTTCATTCAGAAAAAATGCCTTTTTTGAGTGTTTTCCAGCTGAGCTTTCAGTTTGGCACTGGTTTCTATTTACCAGGGGCCATCCTCATTTTTTGATGCCCATCCTTGATAAAAAAAGAGTAATCTTCCTGTGTGCAATAGATTCCAGACCCTGCCCACAATACCCACCAGCTGTCTCTGTGGGACACACAACTCAGTTTCCATACAAGAAAAGAAAATGGTAATAAAACTGTCTTCCAACAGGCAACGTTTAGAATAAACTGAAGGATTCTGTTAGTCTCCCAGAACACTCTGCTGCTGCTGATCTCAAAGTCAACCATTAAGGGAAGAAAGGACTCCAAAGGGGGGAGGGGTCCATTTATCCTTAAATTCGATTCCATTCAGTTTGGACTTAATGTAGACAATATACTTTTTCCCTGTCGCAGGAATTACATTAATATGGCACCGCTGGTGGTATCACCCATGAATGTGAGTGTGGGAGGCTAATTTTATTCACACCTTGCATAATTCAGCGCTTAGAAATCACACACACACAGAGGCATACCTAGGGGAAATGTAGCCTGGTGCAAAATCTGAGTTTTCTGCCGACCTCCGCCACCATGACCAAACAACATTTTTTGCACCAGGTCTTGAAGTCAGTGTATGGACCTGGGGGGAAGGAGGAGGGTGTGGGGGGGGGGCAATTTTCCACCCCCACGTGACTAAATGGCCACAGCCCAGAGACATTTGACCCTATTTGTCCCCCTGGGCGGTACGCCCCTGCCACACACCCATTGCTTTCTTTTGTGTTTTTTTTGGACTTTTGTCCTTATTGCTTGCAGTATTTTTTCCATACCCATTTGTACATATTTGGCAGCTAGGAAGCACTGCATGCATCTGACCAGGCAGACTCAATTGCTGTGGAGAGGATCAGCAAAAAGGAACTCTGATCCCCCACCAAACCTTGTACAGTGAACCGCATAAGGGCTTTACAAAACAATAAAGCTGTCACCCTGCATCTTTTTTCCTTTTTCGCTGTCACATTTCTACATAAGCCCCAATTTCCTTTTACTAGAAGCAGACTAGTTCACAAAAGTAAATTCCTTTAAGATGTCAGAAGACTCTTTTTTCAACTGAGTGTCTTTTATTTTCTGGCCACAAGGAGGCACTGTCTTTCCTTACTTTCTTAACAGAGTCCCTTGTACTATATGTGCGTGGCCATTTATGCAGGCAATACTTATCCTTCAGCTGTTTGATTCACAGTGGAGGTTTCCCATGGTTTTTTGTTTACACAGATTATCGTCCTGCAAAGTGTCCCTAGCCAAGCTGAGACAATCAGCCATTTTGCCCACCTGCCGCTTCCTTGTTGTTTCTGTGCAAACTCCATTTGGGGAAATTGCCGGCCTTGTTATTGTTGTCATAAGAACATAAGAACATAAGAACTAGCCTACTGGATCAGACCAGAGTCCATCTAGTCCAGCACTCTGCTTCTCGCAGTGGCCCACCAGGTGCCTTTGGGAGCTCACATGCAGACTGTGAAAGCAATGGCCTTCTGCTGCTGCTGCTCCTGAGCACCTGATCTGCTAAGGCATTTGCAATCTGAGATCAAGGAGGATCAAGATTGGTAGCCATAGCCATTGTCATTCTTGCTGCTGCTGCCTTTGGTCCAGAGTTACTTTGCTAGGCCTTCACTCCAGTGATAGACTTTCAGTGTTAAAATTTTTAAAAGCTATTCTGATAATTCTGAAACAGTGGCACAATGACTGAGAGGAACTACTGTGGTGTGGGTGAGGGAGGCAGGGAGGAGCGAGAAAAAACCCAAAGAAAGCTTAACACATGGTGATCTCCTTCACTTTCCCTGAAAAGGGAAAGAAAAGGTGTCAGTTTAAGAGCTTTTGGAAACTGTGGGGATTCCCTGATCTGAGGGCGGGGTAACTGCAGAAGAGGGGAAAATGTGTGCGAAACTGAGAATCAAATCCAAAGGGAATGTTTGCTCAAAGCGAAGGGGACCACATGTACATAAAAGCCCTGTGTGTAACGTACCATTAGGTCGCAGCAGATTTAAGATGACCCAGCAATGGTCTTTTAGGACATGTGAAAAGTAGAGGTGGTTTGCCAGAGACTTCCTTGGTAGTGTCCCTTCCAAATATTGACCCTACTTAGCTTCTCTGATCTGACAAGATTGGGCTATATTGTGCCACCTTCCTGCTCCCCTTGTACTATATGTTCCACAAACTGGAATAAATGCAAAAACCAACCCTTAGTTTTTCCATAAGCAATGGGAATATACAATTATGAGGAGCTGGGGCTTGCAGGGTCCCCTGGAGGCCAAACAGCATGCGATTTGGTGGGTAACCCATCATCTGAATCTTGAGGTGGGAAGCACATACAAACAATGATTCAGCTCAGAGAAACAACACCAGGGGTGGGTGGGAAATAACCCTTTCCCCCAATCAATTTGCCTCTTCCCAATTGCTGTTTGCTCCACAAATGATAACTTACCAGTATGATACCTTTTTTAAAAATAATTTTTATTGTATCATTTGAATATTCCATTTTATATTAATACTCTTCTTCATTCGTTTTCACATTTTCCCCTTTCCCCCCTCCCCCTGTATTTTCTTCATAGTTTTATCAAACAAACAGCAGTAAGTTCATTCTTTGTAATCTCTTCTCCCATATCTGCTCCTTCTTTCATCCAGTCCGCATATATTGTCCATATCTTCAAAATTTCGCTCTGTTTATCTTGCCACAGTTTATTCTTTGTTATTATGTCGAAAATGTCCAGTGTCACTTGTTCCCAGATATATTCCAACTGTTTCTGGATTGTCCATTTTTTCTTTTCTTTTCAGCCTAAAGCTATTGTTGCATGTGCTGCTTTGATCATTATTTTATAAATGTAGCTATATTTTTTATCTACCCTTCTATCCTCCATTACACCCATGAACATTACATCATTATTTATTCCAATATTAATCTTCACGAGTTTCTCGATATATAACATTACGGTTGTCCAAAATTTTTTCACCAGTATGATACCTTTATACTTTCCATTGTGGTAAGCAATTTGCACTGGGAAATGACCTGACACCAAATGTGCACTTGAAGCTTTGAATAGTCGCCAAAATTTAAAAAAAAGAACTTACAAAAATAAACTTGTGACATGACAGAGCGAGCTCAGAAAATGGCACTGAGAAGGAAGTCCAGGGACTGCAGAGAGGCGTGGGAAAAGCCTTAAAGAGATCGCACAGCAAGTCAAAACGTTTTGAAACCGTTTTCAGCAAAAGAATCGCTAAAATCAAGGATATTTAAAATGTTTTCGGGCTGGAAATGAAAAGTTTTGGGATAAAAACACTGCGGAACTCGTCGGAGGAAATGTTTTATTTCTTGCCTGAAAATGTTTTGAAGTGTCTGCGCAGAAGGTACCAAGAGTGTTTTTTCATAGTCTTTTTTCAATGCACACTCAGGCAAGGGTGAAGGGCGATAAGAAAGAAGATGGGACAAAAAACAGCAGCGCTGTGGTGTACAGAAGTCTAACATTTTTAAAAAGGAAAAAGCGAAGGGTTTTTAACTCAATGGTTCCGCTTCAGAAACAAGACCAGATGATTCAGAACTTGAAAATCTGAGGAGAAATTCAGTGAACATTTCAAAAGTATTCCATGTTTTCACCTGATGGTGATGGATCACTAGGTCAAGTCACAACTGACTCATGGCAACTCTGTAGGGCACAGGTGTCAAACTCATGGCCCTCCAGATGTTATGGACTATAGTTCCCATCATCCCCTGCCAGCATCTGTTTTTGACACCTATGCTGTAGGGTTTTCACTGCAAGAGATATTCAGAGGTGGTTTCCAATTGCCTGCCTCTGCCTAGCAGCCCTGGTATTCCATAATGGTCTCCCATCCAAGTGCTGATGTAACCCCCATGCTCAGAATGGGTTGACCCAGAAAGGGGTGGAGACTCAAAGCAGCAGAAGGCTGCAGAGCTCATGTAGTTTGGAGGAGACAAGGGTACCAGACTCGGACCTTGATTTGTATAAGCCCTTAACACCTTGTTAAGGGTTTTTTGTGTTTGTAATGAGTGAGAGTTCTCCTGGAAACTTTCATCATGTTGAATCCTGTTCACCAAGCCCTTGGAGTCTTCAGGAGCCAACCCACTTGCAGGAAGAATTGGACTTGGCAACATTAGAAGACTGTAACTAGAAGGACTTGAAATGAAACCTAAACAGGACCTTGAAGTGTGACGTTAAATGTTGATGTTTGATGCTATATGTTAAGAAAGTAAACCATTTTGTTTTTTTTAAAATTTGTTGTTGCAAACTTATTCCAAGTTCTGCCCCACAGAACCCACAGATAGAGGTTACACTAACTGGGGCTAACCTTGCTTAGCTTCCAGGGTCAAGCTAGCCTAGGCTATCCAGGTCTGTGTTTCCACCTAGGACTATTGACTAATCAGTGGTTTCAGACTGTATCGTTTATTTAGTTATTAGTCTTTCTAGTTTTTTTGTGGGGGTCCTGTGCAGTTTTTACGCTAACGACATTGATATGCAACACACTGAACAAGGTTGTCCTTGGAGCAGCAGTGGCGTAGTGGTTAAGAGCAGGTGCATTCTGATCTGGAGGAATCGGGTTTGATTCCCAGCTCTGCCACTTGAGCTGTGGACGCTTATCTGGGGAATTCAAATTAGCCTGTGCATTCCCACACACACCAGCTGGGTGACCTTGGGCTAGTCACAGCTTTTCGGAGCTCTCTCAGCCCCAACCACCTCACAGGGTGTTGTTGTGGGGGGGTGGGGGAGGAGGGAAAGGAAATTGTAAGCCCCTTTGAATCTCCTACAGGAGAGAAAGGGGGGGATATAAATTCAAACTCTTCTTAATCAGAAAAAAATGGAGACAGGAGATGCAAAATGGTATAAAAATAAAGATTCAGGGTTGTTTCTTAGAGGGAAGGAATACTGGTGGTATAATGTTTTTATTGTAAGAATATAAATGTAATTGTTAATAGCTGCCCTGAGCCCACAAAGGGAGGAACGACAGCGAAGAAGAAGAAGAAGAAGAAGAAGAAGAGGAGGAGGAGGAGGAGGAGGAGGAGGAGGAGGAGGAGGTTTGGATTCATATCCCCTCTTTATCTCCTGCAGGAGCCTCAAAGGGGCTTACAAACTCCTTGCCCATCCCCCCTCACAACAAACACCCTGTGAGGTGGGTGGGGCTGAGAGAGCTCCGAAAAGCTGTGACTAGCCCAAGGTCACCCAGCTGGCGTGTGTGGCAGTGCACAGGCTAATCTGAATTCCCCAGATACGCCTCTGCCACTCAGGCAGAGGAGTGGGGAATCAAACCCGGTTCCTCCAGATTAGAATGCACCTGCTCTTAACCACTACGCCACTGCTGGGATATTGAAACAAAACTAGCAAGCTTGTGAAATTTGGGCTCATCTCTACAACTAAATATTATCATTCAAGGTCCTCCCAGCTCCCTGGCCGGCTTCCTGTTCCTGATGTCCTTCCAGCAGTGCTGGCCGTCTTCTTTTTATACCTTCTGCTGTTCAAATCCTGACTCTAAATTCTTTCTTTGCTTCCCTCCTTGGCCGGCGTTTGTGCCTTTCCTTTGCCGGTTTGAGCAAGTTAATCTCTTTCGGCTCACATGTATGCGCAGCACAAAATGTGAAGCAGCCACCTCTGCCGTATGTGGGCACACGTTGCATCGCATGTTGGCGTTTCATGCCGGACAGCCAGGCACAACAGGAGCCCGTTCAGTCTGCTCCTGTCACTCAACCCACAGCTCCTCCTCGCCACTATAAAAGCCCAGCAGGCAACCGTGCCAAGCAACTGATTTGCAAAGAGGCATCTGTGGGAAAAAGGAACGGCTCTCTAGACTCTGCTTGCGGACTCTCTTTCCTTTGCTCTGCACTTCTGGGCACAAAGTCCAAATGTTGGTCCAACTGAGGACAGCTTTCCAACAGGCTGGTAAGATGTCCGAAGGCAATCTGTCCAAACTTGAAGCCAACATCCTTGTCATCGGAGCTGAGAAAGTGGGGAAATCAGGTGAGTTGCTTTGGGGACAACCACGTTGTTTAGAGAGCTTGCCCCTTGTACCTAGATAGAACGATTTCTTCTGTAAATTGTGTGTGCCTCAGGGCAGGGATCTGTCTTTCTGTTTATACCATAAAGCCAGTGGTGGGATTCAGCAGATTCACACCACTTCAGCAGAACGGGTTGTTAAAATGGTTCTTGTAAACAAACAGTTGTTAAATGATTTAAATCCCACCACCGGAACCGGTTGTTAAATTATTTGAATCCCACCACTGCATAAAGCACCACAGAAAGCCACAGAGCTAAAGAGAGGAGTTGGAGCGGTACTTCTAGGATTAAGCTTTGAATCAGGAAACTGCTGCTTCACTATCTTGCCTCTGCTCTCAGTTCTCCAGGAAGGCTTAGGCTAGCCACGGTTGCCTCAGTCTTTCCTTCTTAGAAATGGGCATAATCATATTGACCAACCTTGCAGCGTGGCTGCCACGTTTGCAGGGAGACCATGGATGTGGAGCGCTTTGAACATGCAAAAATGCTATGTAAACCCTGTGTAAAATGAACTGTTATTACTCATTACTGTCAATTCTTTACGATTATTGATTAGCAGCAGTGGCATAGTGGCTAAGAGCAGGTGCACTCTTATCTGGAGGAACCGGGTTTGATTCCCAGCTCTGCCGCTTGAGTTGTGGAGGCTTATCTGGGGAATTCAGATTAGCCTGTGCACTCTCACACACGCCAGCTGGGTGACCTTGGGCTAGTCACAGCTTCTCGGAGCTCTCTCAGCCCCACATACCTCACAGGGTGTTTGTTGTGAGGGGGGAAGGGCAAGGAGATTGTAAGCCCCTTCGAGTCTTCTGCAGGAGAGAAAGGGAGGATATAAATCCAAAACTCTTCTTCTTCTATATGTACAATGTCATTAAAGTATCAGATGCAAAAGACAGATCCCTTCTGCAAGGCATCTGATTTAGACTTGGGGGGGAGAAGAAGAGAGACACGAGGGATGAATTGTGACTGCTGAACAGATGAGTTTGTACCGTCAGCAGCCTGCCCACGTATGGGGCAGAGGTGCTGCTTAGCTACGCCTTGTGAGAGAGCTGTTCAGTGTTCAGTCTGGGCATTCCCACGTGTATATACTAAACTACACGTGAAAGTGGGAGGTTGGTGTGTTTTAACACCCAGCTTGGCCCCAATCATGTGTGCAGTGGCAGAGGGGTGATTTTAACATCAAAAAATGTGGGGGTGGGGAAGAGGTACTGAACCCTCGCCCCCACTGGAGATTTACGTCCCCCTGACTTCCCACAGAAACCTTTATTTTCTGCTAAACTCCAATTCCAGAAATGAGGTTGACTGAGAGGAATTGGGGGGGGGGGGAGAGTGGGAAGACAATACAGAGGTAAAGGTGTAAGAGAGGAGACTGCTACTTCCATTACCCTCATATTGCTTCACCAGTTAAAAAATGGATGGACGCCCACACACCTCTTTCTCCATGAGTGGGGCACATCTGAATTTTAAACTCATGGATGTTTGGCTGTTACATCCAGCTCTGCCCTCAGGGTGCTGTGACGTGCCCATGAGTTGTGCGCCTCACAAACACACCTGACGGTCATGTACCTTCTCCGGGTCACAAAACAATCCAATCCAGGGAACGTAGTAAAGGCACTCGTGCGCAAAATGCTTCTCCTCCACTAATGATTCATTCCGACTGCAAACACGTCAGGGAAGAGCTTTTCAGATGTTTTAGAAATCCAGCAATGATGTATGAAATTAAGTTTCCTGGGAGGGAATATATACCTGCTGCAGAGTGTCTGGCAGGTTTCTGGGTCCCAATCAATGTTTTGGCGTGTCTCTTCTTGTCTCTTAGCAACTGGTATTCAAGTAAACTGCCTCTCACTGTGGAAGTTCTATTTGGATCTTGTGGTTAGGAACCTGTCCTCCTCCAAGAATTTGTCTAATTCCCCTTTTAATGCCATTTAACGATTTCTTTCTAGAGCTGAGTCCGAATGTTCAAATCATTTTCCTTGCTGTGGCTCATGTTAAAATCTAACAGGTGTTTGGAAACAAAACCTCTCACTTTTCCTGTCAGGCTTGAACGCTCATGGCTCCCACTGAGTACAAAGTAGATTGCAAACCCAGCTTTCTTGCAGCTTGACTAAACTGAATCTAGCCTGCAGTTGCTAAGAGCAGAGGTTTAAAATGGAACTTATAACAGATTGATTTTTCAAAGCACATTTATTTATCAGCAGAGTTCAAGAGGCCTTTTAAATGCAAGGCAGAAAGGATTTAAGGGATTGATAAGCCCTCTTAAATCACTTGTTTTGATTGGTCGATTTTATTCATTTATACCCCACCTTTCTCTCCAATGGGGATCCAAAGTGGCTTATCATCTCAACCTACCTGTGAGGTAGGTTAGGCTGAGGGAGTGTGACCCAGTGAGCTTCCATGGCATGAGTGGGGGTTCAAACTAAGTTCTTCCAGATTCTTGGCCTGCGCTCTTAACCACAACACCACACTTATTGCTCAAACCATTTGTAACAGGAGGGGATCCCAACTGGGATCCCCAGGCAGCTATGGAACTTGCCAATCTCTCACAAAAGTGTCTGTACCAATGTAAAGGTGTTGCTTTTCAAATGGCCATCCACCCTTGCTCTCTCAGGAGCAAGCTCAACTGAAATGCAATTGAGTGCATGCATCAAGCCAGGCAGATGCTCTGTCAGGGGCTTGTAGGAGCTGTTCCAGCAAAGATATCTCCCTGATTCCAGGATCCATGTTTTTCTAATGTCACTGTTTCTCCCCTTGTTCTAGCTTTGACAGTTCGGTTTCTGACCCGAAGGTTTATTGGAGAATATGGTAATATTGGTGAGTCAGCTTCACATCTTTTCCATTCCTCACTTGTTTCTCTTCCTTTTTCAGTCCGTTCTCTTCACCCCACCCCCACTTTCCCCAATGTATTTGCTTTTCAGATCCTTCCTTCCTTCCGTCCTTCCGTCCTTCCGTCCTTCCGTCCTTCCTTCCTTCCTCATCTTCTCATCTCTTTGTGTTTCCCTTTGCAGAATCAATTTACACTCACAACATGATGATGGGCGGCCGGGAAGTCTGCTTCAGCATCTGGGATTCCGTCTGCCCTAAGGTAAGAAGCCTCATGCCAGTTTGGAGGATTTGACAAGCAAGTGCCCATAACAAATATGGATGCCCCAGCTTCTGTTCCAGCTGAAGACTCAAACAGATTAATGATTCTTTCAGCTGTGCTGGTAGACAGAGAGTAATGATGGGAAACTTGCAGAACATTAAAGCTAGCTCAGGGCTGGTCTTAGCCAATGGGGATCCAGAGCAGCTGTGCAGAGCCTCACACTGGGAGGTTCCCCTGCAACAAGCAGACCTACCCCATCAACAGGGAGAGGAAAGGAGAAAGAGCAGACTTCTGCGGCTGCTTGTGCCCACCCTGGGTTGGGTGCAGGCATCCAGCTTCTATCAGCAGTGGAAGGAGGCAGTGTTTCTGAGGCCCCATTCTGGACTTTAGGCCAGGGCTCCAGAATTACTAAGATCCGGTATTTGGGCAAAAAAAAGTCTATGTAGAAGAAGCTGTTTTTCACTATAGAGTTTTGCCCCAAATACCCGAACATTTCCCTTGCTGTTGCCAACATGAAGACATCCCTTCCAGAAGGGATTGCACCAATGAAGCCAGGTCTGGGGCCTCATTTTAAGCCCAGTAAGATCCCCATAGACCAGGGGGAAGGGGTCCAAATCAGGGCATCCCCCAGTGCAGGCAGGGATCTGGCAACCTTACCTGAAGATAACCAAAAAAATTAAAAGATAACCAAAAAAAAAACAAACAGATCTCCAAGAGGAGAAAATGGCTGCTCTGGATGGTGGAGTCTGTGGCATTATACCCTGCCAAGGTCCTAAAACCTTTCCCTTCCTAAGTACCTCCCCCCAAATATCCAGGATTTTCCCAACCCAGCGTTCACAACTCTAGTTTAAATGGCTTGCCACACATGGCCTGCTAATGTCTAATACTGATTCTTCCTGTCACACACTTCTTTGACCGTTCATGCCACATTCATTTCCCAAAAGGAAGAATTACATAATCTGGTTAGGCCTAATTTGGTGTCCGGCAGCCTGGAAAGCTGGTTTCCGCTTGCCACGGCAACTGGCGGAAGCATGAAGGACGGCCATTCTGATTCTCACTAATTCTGAGTTCTCCCTCCAATCTCTGCAGGGCTGCATCAATGAGAAACAGGTCCGTTGGGCTGACGGTTTCATCCTGGTCTACAGCATCTGCGATCGCACCAGTTTCCATTTTGCTCGCCAGCAGCTACAGCAGATCCAGCAGCTGAAGCGGAGGAGCGGGGCTGTGAAAGTGCCCATTACCCTGGTGGGGAACAAACGGGACTTGCAGCACCAGCGCACTGTCTCCAGCGAGGAAGGCCGACTCTTGGCTCTTTCCACAGACGCAAGCTTTTTCGAGATCTCTGCTGCAGAGACCTACCACGGAGCCTTGGTGGTTTTCCATGAACTTCTGGACATGGTGCGTGATTCCCGGAGTGCCACCAAAAAGACTGTGAGCATCCGAGGACTTGTACGTAGCATGTCAGCCGTCTTTGGGAGAAGGAGGACAGAATGAGGAAGCCAGGCGAAGGAAAGCCAGGAAGAAAAACAGAATCCTAGAGACACGTGGAGCAGGAATTCTAGTTGTGGTTGTTCAGCTTGATGAACTTGGAATGTCAGATGACATTACCACAGAAGAGAAATGTGGAACGTTCCCCCACAAGGTACTGGGAACTAAAACAGCTACAGATGCACCAACTGTAACACATCCGTTTTGGCTAGAGAGAGCAGTGCAAACAATCACTAATTGTCTTTTCTCTTGTTGGTTTTGCCTCACTGGAAATCGTCGTATTTCCACTTTCTAAACAGTGTTATCATGAGGGCATTGTGGGTTTTCCGGGTTGTATGGCCGTGTTCCAGTAGCATTCGCTCCTGATGTTTCGCCTGCATCTGTGGCTGGCATCTTCAGAGGATTGTGTGTTATCATGGCTTAGCCTCAGGACTGGGTTTTAGTGTGAAAAAGAATAAAGAGGGTACTTTTGACCATGCACAGAAGGCCACTTTGTCGTTGCCAAGCAACTGAAACCAGCTCCAGAATTTCTAAAATGGGAGCCAGGCTTCCAAATCAAACCATATGACTTGCATGCAGGCGTGACCTCAGCATTTTTCATAAAAATAATTCCTTTGCAGCTAGATGGTTTGAAAGAAGCCAGGCAATTATACAGGGTTTTTTTTGAAGACACTCAATGTTGCTGTGAAACCTTTTGGAGACACTGTAGGGGTTAGAAAAAATGATTAGGTTGATTGGGAACAAAATAATAGGGCTCAATTGATCTCATGTCAATTCAGTGCAAGAACCCTGCTGAATCTGGCAGCATGAGATCCCAGCCCGCGCACAGAACTTTTGCCTTAATTATGTGCTTAAAGGTAGAGGCGCTGCCACGCCACTTTGAATTTTATACGCAGCGCATGATGAACACCACTGAGATGGTTTCTGATCTCAGTTGCATACAAAGAAATTTCTCTTTTATAAGCTGGGTGGAACAGCTAAGTGGCAGAGCTTTCCAGATTTTTTTGAAAACATGCCTGGAGGGGGAAAAAATTAATGTTTTCTTTTCTGCAAAGAAAAGTGAAAATGTTTTATCCCAATTGCTTGTTCGTCGCACAAGTTTGCATTCGGCTTTTGAGACTGGAAGGAAAAATGCAAAGGAGAGCCCTCCATTTTACAATGAGAATATATATTTTTGTAATCTTAAAAAAACAAATGTATAAAGATCAAAATCGAAAGCATTGTACAGTTATTTTCCCTGTAATGGGCTGTGGACAGAATTTTTTTTTTGTACAGCAGCTGCTACGTACTACACGGCAAACTGGGTTTAAAATGGAAAGGGATTTCAAGGGCAAGTGATTGACATGGCAAAATAATCTAGTCTTCATAGGAACATCAAAAGAGCCCTGCTGGATCAGACATGTGGTTCATCGAGTCCAGTATCTTGTTTCACATCGGCTAACCAGTTCCCTAGAGGCCAGCAAACAGGGAATAGAGGCCAATGCCTCTCCATTAGTGTTGTTTCTGATATTCAAAGGTCTGCCGCTCCTCTAAAGGGTCCCTTCATAGTTGCTGACTAGTAGCGACTGATGGACCTCTCCTCCATTACTCTGTCTAATCCTCTTTTTAAAGCCATCTGGCTCCAGCCATCGCTAGGTCCACTAGCAGGAAATACTACCATGTAATTACTCATTGAGTAAAAAAGTATTTCCTTTTGTCCATCCTGAACTTGTTGCCAATCAACTTCATTGGGTGCCCTCAAGTCCTAGAAAAAATGTGTGGGGGTTTTTTATATCCCAGTGCATCTGTTGGGCCAAGTCCTTAATGTACCTAAAGAAGTCTTTGCATCTGAACCCATGTGTTTAATTATGAACTGTCCAGAATTGTCAACCATCCAGTATTTTAATGGCAGCAAACTGTAGATGTCTTTATCGCATAATCAGGAACAGGGGCCTAAAATTCTACTGAATTTCAGAACCTGGATTTTGCCCATCAACTCCAGTTTTTGCTGCAAGATAACTGCCTTTGTTGGTCCCTGATCCTCCAGAGTTCTCCATGTTTTGCCTCTGCCTCCAAAGGCCCAGGTTCTGCTTAGCCCAGTTCTGAATTTGTTGAACAGAAGGCAGAATTTTCAAAAAAACACAACTGGACATGCAGTCAGGACTTACTATGGCAACTTCTTCCATAGTTTATACCTGGTTTACTTGCCAACAACTTTTAATGTTGATTCAATAGCCTCATTTCCTTGTGCTTCAAATGGGCTGGTCACCATTTATTTTTATTTGAATAAGATCACTATTGTTTTGGGGAGAAGACTTGTTTAGTAGAGACATATGGGGTTAGTGATGTCACTGGTTTTTGGCCAATCAATGCTACGCATATCCCTGAGGTTTTCTCTGAGCTTGATCCAGGACCGAAGGACATACATTTGAACAAGTGTGGTGAAATAGCTTATCATTCACTTATGTATGTTTGGAGGTGCTCCCAAATCAGTAGTTGGCAACCTTAATAATATAGTCGCATAATTTTAAAAAGTGGCTTAATGGTTGCTGATTACTTGCACATTGGAATTCTAGACTTTTGATATTAACAACCATTTCAGGGAATTTTATCTGTATTTCACTGCTTAGGAAGACATTCCTTTTGACTATCTCCATCACTTGTTTTAGATAATTCTTGAAAAATGATATGAATCACTGTATGAAGGTAAATTATTATAACTTATTAGAAGATCATTGCCTTTTGGGACTCCTGTTTACATTTAATATTTTGTTATTTAACTGTTTTGTTGACAGAACCATCTCTGTTTTTATTTGGATGAGTAATAAAACATTTATTATATAAGAAGACAGAATTTTTCAGTTTTCTCCAAACTTCTTCTGAGCAACCAAAAAAAAAAGGAATAACAGGATTTGTCACTATTACTACTACTTGATTACTACTTCCCAGATAAACTAAAGAGAGGCCATTGCCTTCTTGATGTTTACAATCTAGATTATGACAGAAGGGCAAACAACAAAGGAGAAAGAGTTGACATGTGCAAATTGTTTGTTGAAGCTGGGAATGAAAATTAGGGTTACCTCAATAAGGGACCTGGAGTTCTAGCATTACAATTCTACAGCAAAGGAGGAGGGGAAAAATCCTCCTTTTATACATTAGAGAGTGTATAGGTCAGGGGTCACCCGGCATCCTGTGTCACAGTCAATCATGAAGGCTTTTTTCAGTTCCAGCACAGATGAGGCCCAATTAAGATCACGACTGTGGAACACATGAAGGGCTTCAGTCTTCCCTCCTCCATATTTTCCCAACGAAATAGTTGGAGGGGAGGGGATTATTTGACCTATCCAGGGAAACTCATTAATATTCACATGAGTTTCTTCAGAGGCCCAATTAGTATCCCTTGGGACCATTTCAGTCAGTGGCGTATCTAAGGTAGAGCAGGTATGGCATGTGCTCTGGGTGCCACTTGGAAAAGGGCGCTATCCCTGCCTGTGTGCCTGCTGGCCCAACTCAACCCAACCAACACGCTTCTCCATTCCCACCCTGCCGCCATCCCATACAATGTGGAAAAGCTGCCTGCAGTGCTGGCTCAGCCACCTGGCTCAGCAGCAGGAGATGGTCTTCCTTCATTGGCATGATGAGAAGTGGGAGCGACAATCACCCAAATCATGGAATCAAGCCTTACTTACATTAATCCCCAAGAACAAAGAAGGAACGCCCGAGACAAAAGATTTCCGTCCAATTTCACTACTCAATTTAGATTACAAAATTTTTACTAGTATCCTGGCTAATAGACTCAAAAAAGTTCTTAACACATATATTAACGAAGATCAAACAGGATTTCTCCCTGGAAGACAAATTAGTGTAAACATACGTAAAATTATTAATATATTTGAATATTTAAAAGAAAAACCGGACCTCCCTGCAGCAATTATATTTGTGGACGCCGAAAAAGCGTTTGATCAAATTAATTGGGACTTTATGATTTCAGTACTAATTAAAATGGGAATTGAAGACAAATTTTTAACGGCAATAAAAGCTATATACAAAGAACAGGAAGCCAAAATTAGAATAAACGATGATTTGACTGAACCAATAAAGATTATGCGGGGTACAAGACAGGGATGCCCTATCTCCCCTTTACTCTTCATAATAACATTAGAAGTATTACTGAGACAGATAATAAATCTGGAACTTCTAGATGGGATAAAGTTAAAAAGAAATTGCACTAAAATACTGGCATACGCTGATGATTTAGCCTTGATCATAGACAATCCAATGATTAAAGCACCCGCAATATTAGAAATGATAGGAAAGTATGGCAAATTAGCAGGTTTCAAAATCAATTTACAAAAAACCAAAATGTTTGTATTAAATATGACTGAAAAAGAAAAAAGGAGTTTAGAAACTAAAATTAATATAAAGATTGAGAAGAAAATTAAATATTTAGGGATTACCCTAGAAGAAAACAACCACAATTTAATTCGTAACAATTACGAAACACAGTGGGCAAAAATCAAAGAAAACTTAAAAAAATGGTCAGGACTCCAAACATCACTGCTGGGGAGAATCAGCATAATAAAGATGAGTATTTTACCTAAACTCCTCTTTCTTTTTATAAATATCCCTTTCATATTATCAAAAGTAAATTTCGAAAAATGGCGGAAAGAAATATCCAAATTTATATGGGAGGGAAAAAAACCCAGAGTCAGATATAGATGGCTTACCCAAAATAAACTTCAAGGAGGTCTAGGAGTCCCAGATTTACAACTATACCATGATGCGGCTGCAATTACATGGATAAAAGAGTGGATTCTATTACGTAACAATAAATTACTACAGTTAGAAGGATATAATATACAAAGAGGGTGGCATGCATATCTCTGGCCGCAGAAAGGAAGTAAACAACCACCAGACAAGAGTTTTAAGAATCATTTTATTAGGAGTAGACTTTTAAAAATATGGGTGAAATATAGAAACAAGTTCTATAATAAGATGCCAACATGGGTTTCACGAACTGAATCCATGTTTGGAGGGGAAAGAAGTCTCGAAGAACAATGGCTACGATATGAGGATGTAATCCTATGGAATCTTGAAGAACCTGTAATGAGAAATAGAGACAATATAAGTATAGAAGGGAATACATGCCAATGGTTCATATATTTACAGTTAAAAAATAGCCTCAAGGAAGATATAAAAAACTGGGGACTAGAAAAAAAAAAGACAGATTTTGACATAGCTTTGAATAGACAAGATATCAAGAATATCAGTACATTTTACAAAATCTTGTTAGAACAAAAAGAAGAACAAGAACTCATTAAAAACAATATGATAAAATGGGCACAAAATATAGGGGGTAATATAATGTTGGAGCAATGGATTAACTTTTACAGAGACATATATAGATATACCCCCAATGCAGCCTTATGGGAGAATAATATAAAAATGTATTTTAGAACTTACATAACCCCCACAACACTAAATAAAATGAATGAAAAAATTTCACCGTTATGTTGGAAATGTAGGAAAAAACCAGGAACTTTTATCCACTCCTGGTGGACCTGTAATAAAATTAAAAAATACTGGGCCGATGTACATAACCAAATATGCAACATAATTAAAATTAAATATAAAAAATTAATGGGAACTTACCTTTTAGGCCCAGCACTGATGGAAAGGAGGTTATCCTATAAATGTAAATTCTTACTCTTTCATATGTTTACAGCGGCAAGGATAGCATTAGCACAGAGGTGGAAGTCCGAGGAGATCCCAACCTTAGAGGACTGGAGAACTAGAGTGCAGAAAATGTATATAATGGACAAAATATCCTTTACGCTTAAAGGGAAACTAACGGAAGACTACTACGCTACATGGCAGCCGTGGATTGATTATATCAATAAAGTTTAGAGGACGTCATCCATCTTTGTATGAGCATAAAACAAAGTAACATTAATTGTTACTATTTTTTTTTTAATTGACTTAATTGATTTACATAGATAATATTAGTAAAAGTTTAGTTAATAGGGAATTGCGAATAAAACGTAGAGGGGAAGTCGTGGGGTTAGGGTTGGGAAGTAGGGAGGGGAGGGTGGGAAGGAAGGATATAAGGAATGGATCTAGGAAGATAAGTTGCAAATTTTATGTATTAGTTTAGATAGTCAAGTTTAACAACTGTCTTATTTTGCCTCTTTTTAACTCTGAATTGAATATACCTACGTTTATAAATGAACTTATACTTCCTTTCTGTAATAATTGGTTAAATGCAATAAAAAAATATTAAAAAAAAAAAAAAAGAAGTGGGAGCGACAGAGTGTCCCAATCCTGGACCAGCTCTGCTGGGGGTGGGCTTTCCCCAGGGGCCTCACTGCAGATAAATGCTCGAAATTACATCATCTAGCTAATTAACACAAGACCAAAGATACCCCCCCCAAAAGCAACAGGCAACCTCCCAGATAGAGGTTGCTTGGAAAGGACAAGAAAATTGGGGGGAGGGGCCGAGGGGGCAAAGCAGTGGATTGGATCAGCTAGCAGGAGAATCCCTATGTAATTTTAAAAAATGCAGGAAAAACCCGCTGCGAAGCAAACAGCTGCGTAAATGTTAAGGGCAGTCAGAGGAAGAAAATGAAAAACTGGGAAGAGCAACCCCTATGAACCTATAAGATTCCAGAGGGGATGACTCTGTTAAGGCTGCTAACTCTGGCTTGCATAAATGTTGAGGGCAACCAAAGAGGAAGAAAATTAAAAACTGGTGTGGTGCCCAGTATTTCTTTACAAAATATCAAGCCAACAGAAGTTAGCTTTAAATAACTTTATTTTCAAAGAAAGGGGAGCCTGGACAGACTCCACCAAAACAGTATATCCAAGCATGTTTATTCCCTTCTCCCGAATTCACCACACCTTCTCTGTTCCCGATTGGCTAAGGGTACTTAGAGTCATAGCTTTCCGGTCTATCTATTTGCATGTTACTCCTTAATATGTGGCCCCCTCCCATATTCTTCCTGTATGTTCATTATAATACAATTTGTCGTCAGAGCAGGAGGAGAAGTTAATATGTATTAGCCTATTAAGCATGCTCAACATGTACAATCTGATACAAGCCTTGCCCTTCAGCCTGGTCAGCCTAGAGCAGAAGTGGCGTAGGAGGTTAAGAGCTCGTGTATCTAATCTGGAGGAACCGGGTTTGATTCCCAGCTCTGCCGCCTGAGCTGTGGAGGCTTGTCTGAGGAATTCAGATTAGCCTGTACACTCCCACACACGCCAGCTGGGTGACCTTGGGCTAGTCACAGCTTCTCAGAGCTCTCTCAGCCCCACCTATCCCACAGGGTGTTTATTGAGAGGGGGGAAGGGCAAGGAGATTGTAAGCCCCTTTGAGTCTCCTACAGGAGAGAAAGGGGGGATATAAATCCAAACTCCTCCTCCTCCTCCTCCTCCTCCTCCTCCTCTTCTTCTTCTTCTTCTTCTTCTTCTTCTTCTTCATCATCATCATCCAGCGGTCTTATCTTGTCTGGCCACAAGCATCCAGTATTAATTGCCTCTCCCGTGCATTTTCCCAGCTTGTAAAAACGAGCAATTCTATGCACGTCCAGAGTGAATGTCCAACAAATTCATGTGACCAAACACACTGGGGAACTGGGGACAAAGGGGTTTTTCTGTTTGTCTTTTGGTGGGAGAGAGTTGGGCTTCTGGTAGCATTTGAGCCCTAACACTGCCACACTTGCTTTCCATAAAATCAGTCACCAGCTTCAAAAATATGATTGCAATGGAAATGCATTCCAAAAAATGCTGTCTAGCAGGTGGCAGGGACAGGAAGTGACACATTTTGTGAACAGTCAGTACACACAGATGCTAAGGGAGGTGAGTGCAGCTATTTGCAGATCTGTGTAGGCCTGGGTTCAAAAACACTGCCTATTCCACTGCCTTAGCTTCCTTGCAGTCGACTGACTGAATGTTATCCTGGGATAAAAGCCCCTAAAGGCATTTTGATCTACAGCACCTTTAAACTGATCTAGAACTCATCTGCACGTGGAGAACCACAGGTCAGACTGTCCAGTCCAGATGCTGAGAAAGGGAGAATCCACGTAAGAGAGATTTCCACCAATTTTCCTGTTTTTGCAGCATCATAATGGGGAAAGCAACAACCTAATATGATTTTCATTGTCTGTGCAAATCTCATAAGCACGGGAGCCCCTTCAAGCAACCTTAGCAACAGGTTTTAGTTTCAGAAAGAAGATGACTCAGACATGATTGCAGTGTTTATAAATATGGAGCTGAGAAAGTGGAGAAAGTGAACACTAGAACTTGGGTCACCCCAGGAAACTGTACTGAACCTATTTGCCAAGCAGACAAAAGAAAGTACTTCTTCATGAAACACATAATGAAAGTTATGGGATTCATTTTCACCAAACATGTTGGTGGTCACTGGCGTTAAGGGGACTAGATAAATTTAGAGGAGGTGTAACCCCCATGCTCAGAATGGGTTGACCCAGTAAGGGGTGGAGACTCAAAGCAGCAAGAGGCTGCAGCAGACCTCATGTAGTTGGAAGACACAAGACTACCAGACTCGGACCTTGGTTGTATAAGCCCATAACACCTTGTTAAGGTAACTGCAATATTGTTGAGAACTACTGGGAAGGTAGTTGTTTATTTTTGCTATGTTGTAAATGTTGGAGTTTATTGTTTCAGGGTTTCTTTTGTGGTTGTAATGGGTGAGAGTTCTCCTGGAAACCTTCATCATGTTGAAGCCTGTTCATCAAGCCCTTGGAGTCTTCAGGAGCCAACCCACTTGCAAAGAAGAATTAGACTTGGCAGTATCAGTAGACTGTAAATATAAGGACTTGAAAATGCAACCTGAACAGGACCTTGAAATGTGATGTTAAATGTTGATGTTATATGTTATGTGTTAAGAAAGTAAACCATTATGTTTTTAAAAATTGTTGTTGCAAACTCATTCCAGGTTCTGCCCCACAGAACCCACAAGCTGAGGTTACAGAGGCACAACCCATTAAGCACTTTTAGCCAAGACAGCCAACTAGAACCTCCAGCTACAGGGGCAGCATTCTTCTGAATGCCAATTGCTGGAAGGGGTCATTAAGAAAGGGGGGACCATTGCCATATTACCTTTCCTGTTTGTGAGCTTCTTAAAAGCATGTGACTAACAACTTCAGGGAACAGAATGCTGGAACTTGGTTTAATCTAGCAACACAATTCTCAGGGGTTCTTATGGAGGAGAAAGATGGCAACACGATAATTGTGGAACTTCCACGTTTCTTGGAAAAGCAAAGCTAGAAGACAAGCCATTGGGGAGGCCAGTCGCCTACCTGTTTATGGGCATCTCGGAAGTATCCGGATAGCTAAAGCTGCCAACTTCAAGCTGGGAAATTCCTGGAGTTTAGGTGGTAGAGCCTGGGGAAGCTGGGGTTTAGGGAGAGACCTCAGTGGGAGGTATAATGCTGTGGAAACAGCCATTTTCTTCTGGGCAACTGTCCTCTGTCAATGGGAGATCAACTGTTTTCCAGGAGATCCCTACTCCCCATGTGGTGCCCAATATTTATTTACTAAATATCAAGCCAAGAGAAAATAGTTTTAAGTCGCTTTATTTGCAAAGAAAGGGGAGCTGTCCCCACGTGAGCAGACTCTGTATATCTGCAGCAAGTTTATCCTCCTGAATGCGCCATACCCCCTCTCTGTTCCCCCATTGGCTAAGGGTACTTAGAGTCACAGCTTTCCGGTCTGCCTATTTGCATGTTACTCCTTAATATGTGGCCCCCTCCTATATTCTTCCTGTATGTTCATTATAATACAATTTGTCGTCAGAGCAGGAGGAGAAGTTAATATGTATTAGCCTATTAAGCATGCGCAATATGTACAATCTGATATAAGCCTTGCCCTTCAGCCTAGTCATCCAGTGGTCTTATCTTGTCCGGCCACAAGCATCCTTCCTTATGACTCATCGCCTCATTCCTAGTGGAAAACACATTTCTCGTTCATCACATCCAAACGTCACCCGGAGATTGTCAATACTATACTTTTTCCCACAGAAAGAACCAAGTCAGTAGCGGTGTGTGGAAATGTGTGCTTCCGCAATATTGAATAGTCCCAAAGGACTATGAGCATGTGGGCAAGTAAGTGAGTAGTGAGTTGCGGGGGGAGGCAGGAGGGCCCAGCTTGGTGTTTGGGGTGGGGGGAGGGTTGGAGGGTTGGAGGAGGAGGAAGTGGCGGCAGATGAATTCACAATTCTACTTATTTTTTTTCAGTGGGATAATTATATAGAATTAATATATTATATTAGCTGCTGTTACTGGCCTAACAGGGGAAGGGGGCCATAACACTACCATGCTAAAAAGGATGCTGGACTGCTTGGACCTTCAATGTGATCCACCAGGGCTCGATCCTGATAGGTGAGGAAAATGACTTGATTGGACCCTGCTCCCCCCACAGTTGATTTATTCTATTCCTAATTGTTGCCTTTGGAAGTTTTATTGCTGTTTTTATTATCTTTTTTTCCCTGCTGCTGGCTGTTTTTAATCAGTTTTATAATTTCGTGTTGTGACCTGCTTTGTGAGCTGTTTGTATGAATGAAAAGCAAAATATACGTCTTCTAAATAAGTGAATAAACGCCCAGTAGAACAGAGTGTCTGCTTACCCCAACTCCAGATTTGATAGCAGGTACACTGTGGGTCCTCCAAAAAGGCTTTGGAAACAGCAAATCTGTTAGCACTTACAGCAACACAATTAGTGTGAGGAAGACATGGGGGGCGGGGGTGGGAGGGAAACAGCGGAAGCCATGGAATTACAAAGAACAGTGTGTGATATTGCAAAGGTAGTGTGGGGGGGGGGGGGGGGAGTAGAGATAATAAAAGCAGTAGAGGAAATTTCCATCCAGGATGGAAAAAACCTCCCTAGATCCACAAACCAACTACAGCAAAGGAAGGGTATAAATAAAAAAAAGTAAATAAAATAAATTGTGCAGTAGCAGGAGATTTGATAATGCCCTGGCTGACCGCTGCCTTCTCTCTTTCCTGTATTTCTTTTCCCATAGCAAGGATAAAATTAGCAGTGCATCAGATGTTCAATATGAAAAGCTTTCTTTCTGGGTGACCTATTTCTTTTGTTTTGCTCTTGTTCCTTAAAAAAAAAAAAATCAGGTCACATCATGGCTGCTCTTTGGGCCAAACTAGATGTCAGACACATAGATGCCAACAGCATTTCAGGGATCAGCCCAGATATTTAAAAAATGCCAAGGGGCTGATCTTGATTGGGCTCACAGCATGGCAGGATGAAGCAATCTTGTTTCCTCATATGCACTTTTTCAAGCCCCCAAAACAGCCTTTCCCATGGCATTGAAGAAGCGTTAGTCTTTATACCCCACTTTTCCCAACCGAAAGGATTCTCAAAGCGGGTTTCAAACTCCTTTCCCTGCCTCTCCCCCAACAAACGCCTTGTGAGGTAGGGTGGGGCTGAGAGAGTTCTGAGAGAACTGTGACGGGCTCAAGGTCATCCAGCAGGCTTCACGTGTAGGAGCAAGGAAACAAAGCTGGTTCGCCAGATAAGAGTTCACCACTCATGTGGAGGAGTGCGGAATCTTCTCCAGATCAGAGTCTGCTGCTCTGAATTACTATACCAAACTATCACTCATGGGTGCCATAGTGTTTAGTTTAAACAGTAGTTTAAGCAGCCCCTAAGCCCCTTCCGCACATGCAGAATAATGCACTTTCAATCCACTTTCATAATTGCTTACAAGTAAATTTTGCTGTTCCACACAGTAAACTCCAGCTGCAAAGTGAATTGAAAGTGGATTATTCTGCATGTGCGGAAGGGGCCCTAGTTAAACTGTTCATAATGCCTTACCCACTGGAAGACATCAGATGGAAGATTGACGTGCCCCCTCTAGCTGGCAAGGACTTCTGGAAATGTAGCATGATCATATGCAACTAGTGAGAGTCTGGCATGTTAATTTTCTATTTGTGAGGAACATTTTGCATGAAGAAATAATACTGCCTGCATTATGAAGTGGTACGGCCTCAGTGGTTTACCTCTGTAAGAATTAGCAGTGGTGGGATTCAAATAATTTAACAACCGGTTCAAATAATTTAACAATCAGGGGGTCCCTTACCATTAATGGGACCCGCCGCTCTTTCCTCTTGGGGAGGATTTAAATTTGGTATTTGCTGGACGCTGTTTTATTGTTTTAATGCTCTACTGCAGTGATTCTCAACCAGGGTTCCATGGTACCCTGGGGTACCATGAGCACGTCCCAGGGGTACCCTGACAATGCTACCGCCTGCCCTCCCCCACCGGAATTAAATGGATTTTGAAGGGGTGGGGGGAGGGGGGTTTGAAAACCTCATGGGCTTCCTTTAAACAACATTTAAAACAGCATTGTTTTATTTGCCTAAATGCGGTGTGGATTGGGGGGTAGATTTAAAGGGAGCTCTCCCTTTAAATCCCCCCAAATCCATGCCGAATTTAGGCAAACAAATAATGCGGCTGTCAATGCTGCTTTCCCTCCCCTCCCCTTCCCCTGCTTGCCACTCCCCGCACCTACAGGCCAAAAAAGTAAAAAAAATCCTTAAAAATGCAAAAAAAATGCAAAAAAATTTCAAATGAACCTCAAGGGTACCCTGAGATATGAAGAGCGAGGTCAAGGGTACGACGACATCGAAAAGGTTGGGAAACACTGCTCTACTGTATTAATTGTAGGTTTAATGGTTTTTAGCTTGTAGCAAGTGGAGCTGTGCATTTATTACCTGTGGGTTATGTATTTACTTGTATGGCCATTTGTTTTACCTGTTGGGGGTTGGGTTTGGGTTCTGTTGTTTGTGGGGAAGTTTCTGTTGCCCTGAGCCCTGTCGGGATAGGGCGGTATAAAAATCTGATAGAAAAATAAATAAACAAAATAAAACAACTGGTTGTTTACAAGCACCATTTTAACAACCGGTTCTGCCGAAGTGGTGCGAACCGGCTGAATCCCACCACGGCTACTATGCCTCCCTATGAATAGTCACAAGTCCAGAGCTGCCTGTTTCTTTTCTGGAAGTGTCCTGTGACTGCAGAGGAACACTTTTGTTGAACAAATTCAACAAAGTGTTTGCCATTGTTGCTTCTCACTTCTCAGGGAGCCTTGCCTATTGTGAATTGGTGCCTGCTCTGAAGAGAGAGCCAGCATGGTGCAGTGGTATCTTTCTCACAATACTAGAACCAGGGGGCATTCATTGAAAATGCTGGAGGGAAGAATTAGGACTAATAAAAGGAAACACTTCTTCACGCAACGTGCGATTGGTGTTTGGAATGTGCTGCCACAGGAGGTGGCGATGGCCACTAACCTGGATAGCTTTAAAAAGGGCTTGGACAGATTTATGGAGGAGAAGTCGATCTATGGCTACCAATCTTGATCCTCCTTGATCTCAGATTGCAAATGCCTTAGCAGACCAGGTGCTCAGGAGCAGCAGCCGCAGAAGGCCATTGCTTTCACATCCTGCACGTGAGCTCCCAAAGGCACCTGGTGGGCCACTGCGAGTAGCAGAGTGCTGGACTAGATGGACTCTGGTCTGATCCAGCAGGCTAGTTCTTATGTTCTTATATGGACTCTTAACTGGAGAACTGGGTTTGATTCCCCACTTTTCCACATGAGTGGTAGATTCTAATCTGGTTGTTTCCCCACTCCCATACATGAAGCCTGCCGGGTGACCTTGGACCAGTCACAGTTTTCTCAGAACTCTCTCTCCCTCCCACCTGTCTCACAAGGTGTTCTGTTGTGGGAGAGGAAGGGAAAGGAGTTTGTAACCTGCTTTGAGATTCTTTGCAGTTGTGAAAAGTGTGGTATAAATCCAAAACTCTTCTCTTCTTCTTCTTCTTAAAAGGCCCAGTCAGAAGTGGGAGGGGGAGTGATGTCTGCAAAGGTCAGGAAATAATGGAGAGGGTATTTGAGTTGAAAGGTAGGAGTACAAAAGACATCTTGCTCACACCAAGCAATATCTATTAAGGAGAGCAGAAGGAGAAAAAGATGAGGGAAATCTAGCTGCCAAGGACAGAGTGACAAAATACCAGTCGACAGCTAAGTGCCTCTCAGGAGATTTCTATTCTTCACCTCAGGTAGGACAGCCGCCTCTTCCTAGAAGAGAAAAACAAGTCTGAAACCTGTTCTCCATTTCCTATGCCAAAGATCACCGCTTGAATCACCAAGCCCATTATTACACATTACTAAAGTCTCGGCTTACTGCATTTTTTCCCCATTTTCTGGGAAATAGTCTTCCCACATTAAGTCATATACCAAAAAACATAAGTGCTACAGATCAAAATACAGCTGCATAGTATGAAATAGCAGACTGTGCTGAGTATGATGGGTATGTATTTCTATGTGTCTCTCTGGCTAATGTGTTTCTTAAATCTTGGGAATAAAATCCAAAGGGTCTAGTGCACAGGTGTCAAACGCGTGGCCCTTCAGATGTTATGGACTACAGTTCCCATCATCCCCTGCCAGCATGATGATGGCAAGGGATGATGGGAACCGTAGTCCATAACATCTGGAGGGCTGCGAGTTTGACACCTATGGTCTAGCTAGTGTGAGGCAGAAAAGAACAGAAGCTTCCAATGCACTGCCAGAAACTGCTACCTGAAGTTACTCTGCGTGTGCTCTAAAGCATTGCTTCCTCATGTCATGGCAGTTGTGCGTAAAGTGTCTCCTGCGGTGCACAGTGAGGTGAAATCTGACAAGACCCTGTTTGTGTTGATCAGTGCAACAAAAACAGCTACGTTGCATTGGGCAATTTTTGACGTGTGGGTAGTTTCTGTTGCCCTGAGTAACAGAAAACATCTCCATGAGACAAAATCCGACAGGTAGCACTTTTCTGACACTTTACCAGCAGCTGTCTACCAGCTGCGTGATTAGTAAAGTGCTGAGTTTATCCTGGTCAGGCATGCTGTATCTGTGTAGGGCTGCTAGGCCTCAAGTTATGATGGGAGAACTCCTGCTGGCAGCCTTCCTTATTGTAAAATTATTTTAAAGTGGGGGGATACATTACCACATTACTGCCAGGGAAAACTCGTAAGGTCTCTCTAGGGCCCCTTCCGCACATGCAGAATAACACACTTTCAATGCACTTTGCAGCTGGATTTCACTGTGCGGAATAGCAGAATCCACTTGCAAACAATTGTGAAAGTGAATTAAAAGTGCATTATTCTGCATGTGCAGAAGGGGCCTAGGAATCACCAGAACATTATGGTTTTAGAGCTGCCTCATGTTGCTTCATGGGCCTTTTCCTGTGGAAGTGACATCCCAATGTAGTTAACATCACTCACTCACCATTTCCTTGCTCCCAACCTTCCCATTGTTTATCAGGCTCAGCCTGTAGCAACCAGGGGCGTTACTGCCTGGGGACATGGGGTAACCCATGTCCCCGGGCATAACTAATCTGGTCACGTGGGGGCGCAAAATCGACCCCCCCCCCCGGGCGACCAGATGCCTTCCCCCTCGTCTGACTTGGTCCTCTCTCAGCCCCGCTCACATTGTCATCTTTAGCAACGTAGGTGGGGCCGAGGGAGGCCCAAGTCAGACAAGGTTTCCTGCAGGCAGGTAGCCTTCCTGGGCTCCCTGCAGACAGGCTTCTGCCCTCCCTAGGCCTGGGGGAGAGCAGGAGCCGGCAGCAGGCGCACAGGGGGTGAGGCTCTGTGGTGCAGGGGGGCACCTGGAGGAGGTTTTGTCTCCAGGCACCATTTCCTCCCCATACGCCTTTGGTAGCAACCCAAATCCATGTGCCCTCATGTGGGCCAGAGGCAGACTTTTGTATGTGTCTGGGCTTGGCCATCTCTCCCTGTGGCTGCAGAGGAAGCATACTCTCCTCTTTCTTTGAAAAAGGAAATCAAGCAGAATCTCTTCTTTAAATCAAAGAGTCATTGCTGCCTTTCCTCCACCTATTTTATCCGATAGGTGCTTCAGAAGAGCCCGAGAAGTGTAACCTTTGAGTCTGCAGTGAGAACCATTCAGAAGTGCTGCCTCGCTCATTTGGCTTGGAACTTCTCAACATTTTGTGGCTTGCGGCAGCCATTTTGTGATTGCCCCTGCATAGCATTGTGCCTGCACAAAGCAAAGTCTGAGGTTTGAATTCCACCAAGTCTGTCTCTACAAAGCTACAGAACTGAACTCTGCAGTCTGGAGCTCAATTTGAAACCTGGGAGAACTCCAGGCCTCATCTGGAGGTTGGTGACCACACTTCTCCACCTTCCTAGAAGACATCAATGTTACCCGCTGCCTGTGATTTCAGCTTGGCAGCAAATAGAGGCTCAGTAGGCAAGATTCTTCCAAAAAAATTTCTTTACTGTAACACCAAAGAATCCCTGTTTCAGCCCTTTGCTAGAGCAACTGCAACTCGGGGGCACACCGGCACACAGGCACAATGCACACTGAGCACCAGGCAAGGCGCAAGGCCAAGCCTGGCAGAAAGTGTGCTGAACACAGAAAAACACCAAGTTTTTATAGTTAATTTTTGGCGTCATGGATTGAATTATACAGTAATAATACAGGGCCATCAACCTTCTTCCTCTGAGACATCCAGGTCTTATCTTTGGTCAGGAAACACCTCCGGATAGCTGTCCTTGTGATAACGCAGATGTTTGCCTGCTGGCTCTTATGCATTATTCACCTGAACGTTCCACCCTGTATCTGTCTGTAAATGCTTCGTTTTGAAACTTACAAATTTGGGAAAGATTTTTATTCTTTGGTGATTTTCCCCTAAACTAGGAGGAAATTGCTTAACGTAAATTCTGCCAATGGCTGTTGGCTTTTTCTGGGTGTGTGTGACAATTACTTGGGGCTATGTCAAAATGCAAAAGGGGTTTGCCTGATTCATTAACTGTTTGCATCCTGTTTCTCTGGGTCCACCTTTAGCATAATCTTTTGTTCCAGCAAGCTTGTGACTTGGATAATGGTTTCAGGGAATAATACATTTTGCAGCAGGAAGAAGCTTTTACAGAAAACCAGAACCAAACCTAAATTCTATTAACACCATATGCCTATCAAAACTATATTAAAAACAAAAATAAGTATTATTTGTCCCTCTGGCTACATCAAGATTCTACAAGTGCTCCTGGCCCAACAAATTTGGGGACCTACAGACTGGGAATGGGTCTGAACCCCTTAAAAGTCTAGTAATTAACACAAACAACAGCTTCCTAGAACAGTGATGGCGAACCTATGGCACGGGTGCCAGAGGTGGCACTCAGAGCCCTCTCTGTGGGCACGTGTGCACAGAGTTCATCATCTGGGGGGGGGGAATCGCCCCCCCACACACACACACATACACACACATCTAGGCTGGCCTGGGCTGCTGGACTTGATGTGTGTGCACCTCAGTGAGCAAGGAGGACTCAGGTGGCAGGCCTGGTGCCTGTGCTCCAGGTGGCTGCTACCTGGGTGGGAGGGGCAGAGGCGACAGAGATGCTAGAGAGGCGCAGAGCGGCGCATGTGGGACTTGTTGGAGGCTACAGCAGGCTGGCCCCTTCTCAAGGGGGTTATTCAGGTTAAATTGCCGCGTTGGCACTTTGCGATAAATAAGTGGGTTTTGGGTTGCAATTTGGGCACTCGGTCTCAAAAAGGTTCGCCATCGCTGTCCTAGAAGGTATTTCGAAAAAGGCAATGATATGGACAATAGTGCACCATGGGCAAAGACAATAAAGACAGGAGCATACCAGGTAACCAGGCACAAATGAAGAGTATAGCATTCTGAAGAGCTCCTGTCATGGATTTCTGATCTGAACCGTGACAAAGATGCAACGACCGCCTTTGTGAAGCTTGAGGAAGTCTGACCTTCCAGGAGTGAAACATGAAGCTATTGCCGAAACCAGACCATGTGCTGCACGTTGACTACAGAAGCCAACTGTGAGGTTATAAAAATAGCTCTGAGGAAGAAAGGCATGCACTTGTTGCTAATGGGTGAGAGTGGGTGAAGAGGTGATTGCTTTGAAAAGCCCATCTGAAAGCATGTTTTTTGTTCTTCTGCACTGGTAAACTCTTCATGAACCTGAATGGTATTGGGGCTATGGGGGCTAACTAGTTTTCTTCTAGCAAGGCCCGTATCAGTTCAGCTGCTGTTTGACTTGCAGAGACTCAGCTGCTGAAAAGACTCCTGTCAGAACGATCCAGGCACGGAGTGGGGGAAAAGAATCTAAACCCTATGAATTTCTGTCTGCCATGCACCAGTGCAAGAAAGAAATCACTTCCCCGGTATCCACCCAATGGATTTTGGAGTTTGGGAGAATCTAGAGAGGCCCACTCTTCAGTAGCCCAGCAAATGCCTCTTTAACTGCACTGGCATGTGGAAGTTCAACAGGAGAAGCTTTTTCTATTGTTTCATCTCCACTGCAGTAAAAGCTTCACAGGAGCAAGATAATTTGTAGAAAATCAGTGTTGTAACTGTGCCCCATGATTATGGGAAAGCCACGCCATTGGTTTATTCTGGAACTTTGATCGGTAAAGGTAATGGATGGTTATGGTTACTCAGTGGGTGATGCAAATCCATTTAGCACAAGTTCATAGGCTCTCTTATTTCATGGTCCAGAAATAAGTCTTGAAAAAATCGTGGAAATGACTGGTGGGTGATACTTAATCTTACTTTTTAACTTAATTTATACTCCACCATTCTTCCCAGTGTGGATCCAAACTGGTTCACATCATTCTGTTTTCCTCCATTGAATCCCTACAACAGCCCTGTGAGGTAGGTTGGGTGGAGAGTGTGTCAGTAGCCCATGGCAACCCAGCAATTAAAACAAAAGGTCTCTCATTCAGGTCTATACTACAGGATGTTGTAGGTGTACAAAAGGAATCGTCATCATCAGAAAGGACTTTCTTTTTTCTAATTACATATTTATCCGTGGCAAATTGAATGGAATGGTGGACTGAAAACAATTCCAGGGCAACCCAACAATAGAAACAAAAGAGGTAAAAACAGATATCACTAACTATACTTTGTCTAGGACTAAATATCTGGCCAAAACATGGAGAAAAATGAGTAAATTAGAGATAACAACTGGCTATTGCTGCTAGTAGAAATATTGTGTCTATCTTTGTTGTGAGTTGTTTAAAAACCTGGTGATATGTTGTCAAGGCTGAACAAATTAGCTCTGTCAGGTGTTGATTTGTACAGAATGAAAGATGCTTCAACTTCACAAACTTTGTTACATAATACTATGATTCACAACAGTATATTATGCAGAAAATTGAAAGAAGTCCTATGCTGGTTTTCTTCAGTTCAGGATATTTTATTTCTGGATCTTGATTCCAGAATTCAGTTGTGGATTGGGATCATCTTCAGGCCCAGGTCTTCCTGAAATTCGATTAGTTCTATTTTCACAGCGCCAGGGGTTTGGGAATTGGCTCAAGCTTCCAAGCCCCTCCCGAAGTTTACATCTATGATTCCAACAATGTACTAATTCCCAGTCTTCATTTTTCAAAAGCACATTATCTAGCCCTTTTCTGAAGTTGTAAGGGGAAATCTACAGGATGCTACCACAGATTCTTGAACTGAAGATGCTGGGAGCTAAAAGGGAATTTGAGACATTTGTGTGTAAAGTTTGGGTTACCCTACCAGACCATCTCTTCTGCAGGGAAGAAAATGAGGGAAGACCTTCACCTTATTATATTCTGCAGAGAGGCTGCTGCAGGTGAGGGAAGGGCACTTTGCACATGCTTAAGAGACTCTTCCTTTATTACTTCATACATTCTAGGACTAAGTCACTGTTCAAAAAACCTATTCCAGGGTTCAACCTGGCACAAATCCCTGTGGAGACAACACATACCCACTGATATATATTTATCCAGTTCTTTGGTTTTCCTGTCCCCAAGGCGAGAGAGAATTCTCCAGTCTGCATCTGGTCCTTATCCAGATCTGGTCCTTATCCTTCTCCAGTCTGGTCCTTATCCTTCTCCAGTCTGCATCTGGTCCACTGACCCATTCAACCTGGTTCTTTCGGCTGGCAGGTGTTCTCTAATACTGCAAGCATAGATCTTTCTAATCTAAAATCCTTTTCATTGGAAATGCCAAGGGCTGAACCTGTGTTTTTCTGTAGGTAAAGCGTAGGCTATGTTACCAAGCCATGGCCTGATAAACAAGACGATTGCATGGTTCAGACAGGGTCAAGGGGGGGGAAGCCAAGTCAAACGGCAGTCCGGCCGAGGACTATCTATACAAGTCATTAAAGATACCCAGAGAGACATAACAAAGTGAATTAAGACACCCGACAAATCTCATTTCCCCTTTGGCTAATTCAATCCAGCAGGGTGTCTTCTTCCCTGAATCAATGCAGCCAGGAAATTTCCAGCCCTCTACATTCCCTCATTGGTCTCTCACCCTAAGTAGAATCATTTGCTAACTGAGTCCCTTGTGTTTGTGCGTGTACGGTTAATTTTCAGGTGGCAAATTTGACAGAAGTAAATCCTGACATTCTGAAACAGGCGAGCCTCTGCTCGATCATATGCAACAGAAGTTTAAGAGGTCTTTCGCACTCTCTCTCTACTCCCATTCTCCTTCTTTTCACTCCAGTGGCATCTGGATTCTGAAAATCTCATCTGGTTCTTCTTGATGGTTTGGAGTCTGATATGGATAAAAAGGTAAATTTCATGCTAAGGTTTCTTATGAAAGGGACGGACAATAAAGCCAGCAGCATCACAATGTCCTTATATAAGTTTTTGGTGCAGCTACATTTGGAGTATCACCCCCGTATATCATATATATTATATACACATTTTTAAAATGTATATATGCGTATATAATCAAGTGCAAGGGGAGATAATGTCATCGCAGCACCCTTAGGTGTACAGAGTCCCCCAGGGGCAATCCAGTGGTGGGATCCAAAAATTTTAGTAACAGGTTCCCATGGTGGTGGGATTCAAACTGTGGCGTAGCGCCAATGGGGCTGGGTGGGGCATGATGGGGGCGTGGCCGGGAATTCCGGGGGCGGGGCATTGCTGGGCGGGGCTGTGGCAAGGACGCAGCCGCTGTGCCGATCCTTGGGCGGGAAACGAATGCACGCAGGCGCAGGCTGCCACGCATGCCGGTGCACCTCCTGCTAGACTGCTTCAAGTTCTGCGCGCTACTGCTGAGGAGCGGAGGAGGGGCGTAACTAAGGCAAAAATCACGTGGCAAAATCACCAATTAGTAACCCCCTTTCGGCACACACAAATAATTAGTAACCTACTCTCAGGAACCTGTGAGAACCTGCTGGATCCCACCTCTGGGGCAATCCTCTTTCCAATGCTATTTGATAGATAGATAGATAGATAGATAGATAGATAGATAGATAGATAGATAGATAGATAGATAGATAGATAGATAGATAGATAGATAGATAGATAGATAGATAGATAGATAGATAGATAGATAGATAGATAGATAGATAGATGCGCAGATGCTTTGTAATAATCACAGGACACAGCTTGGATTAAATTGGGCCGCAGCCCTTTATTATTATTATTATTATTATACAGAAGCTGGGCAATCAAGAGGAACGCATCGTTAGGAGCCAGTCAGCCCCCATGGCTGCCCCCGGTGACAACCCCAATTCTTATTGGGGAGGACATAGAAGTACTGGGTCAGGGGGCATCCGCCTGTCCTTGTGGCCCCCAAACCGCTAGGGTGTCAGGCTCACCTTCAGAGACCTCCGCGGCATGCGCCTTGAGCCCACCCCAAGCCTCTGATGGAGGCCCCCATATGCCGGGAGGTCCGGCACGCAAGCCCGCCCCCCCAGGGATGCGCTCCTCTGCCCAAACCGCCCAGGGCTGCGACAATAAAATAAAACAAACCCCCCAACCCTAATTTCAGGGAGAGTGGGTGGGTCAGTTTGCTTCCAGACGCTGAAAAGCCTGGAGCAACCGCGTGCTGCCTAATTTATAGGGAGCCTGCTCCACCCTCAACCCCACATGTGTGTTGCACGACATTGCCGGGTGATGAGGCTCAGCCGCCCGCCCGGCCCAGGGTCACGCATGCTCCCTGCCTCTGGAGCTATTACCGCGCGCCCTGCCCCCTGTCACAATTACTGGCCTAGTTGATTGTAGTGCCGTGATATAGACAGACACACACACCCCTCACCCATTAGATTTTCTGCATCCCCAGAGTTAATAATTCAATTTACTAGCATCAAAGGCCTTCTCCCTCAAAGTGTTCAGCCTTGCCAATCAGGCCCAAACGCACATGGGATGGCCACCTGGCAAATGCCAGTTAAGAGATGCAATCTTGCCGACTTCCTTCTTAAAGTGTTCTTGCTCATGGCTAACTCAATTCAACTGTCATGTTCCCTTCCCTTCCAGCCCCGCTAGGCAGAAATGTTTCCTCGCATGCATAGAATGTGTTCTACCACTATTCTGTCACCCCCGGGGACCTTTCTGGAAAGGAAATTGCTCTCTCAGAAAGCAAGTGGGCCTGGCTCGAACTGCACATGAGGACGAGCACATTGCGGAGCTTGCAGGCTCAGGTATTTTGGGGAGCTCTGCTTCATTCATTCATTTGTGACAGCTCAATTCTCGCTCTTGAGACTTTTTCTGGGAAGCAGATCTCTTGGACTCCATTTCAGACAGTTGGTAGAGAACATCCACCTGATCGATCTGTACAGCCCACCTGTATTTTGAAAGCTAGTATGTCAGAGAGAAGGCTAGATCTTGTACCTGGAAATGTAACTGCACCTTCTTTCACTGTTCATAGAAATCTAGCAGGTTAGGGAAGGTCTAGGCTCCCAAGCTGGGGGGCGGGGACAGTTGTTTTGCACACTGTTATTGCTCTTCCAGAAGTTGGATGGCCATCTGTCAGGAGTGCTTTGATTATATGTTCCTGCATTGCAGGGGGTTGGACTTGATGACCCTCGGGGTCTCTTCCAACTCTATGATTCTGTGATTCCAGATGAAAACAGGGACATACTTTTTACACCAGGCATCATAATGAAGAAATCGGACAGAAAGATAGTACATTCCTTTGAAATATGATGGAGGAGAGTGGTATGGATACTATGGACCACTGGAAAAACCCAAAGAAATGGGTTCTAGATCAAATCAAGCCTGAACTGACCCTGAGGCTTTCATATTTTGGTCGCATGATGAGAAGACAAGAGTCACTAGAAAAGACAATAATGCTAGGAAAGGCTGAAGGCAGCAGGAAAAGAGGAAGACCCAACATGAGATGGATTGACTCTATAATGGAAGCCATAACCTTCAGTTTGTAAGACCTGAGCAAAGCTAGTTAATGAGGACATTGATTTATAGGTTGACAGCACTTGACAGCACTTAATATCAGGGGCGGAGCAAGGGGGAACTGCGCCTGGGGCACGCACGTGCCCTGCGCCCCTACTGCAGCGCTGCCTGCTCCCGCCCCGGAATGCCCCCGGAACACCCCCTCCACGGCCTGGCCACGCCCAGTCATGGCACCGCCCAGGGCGTCATGCCCCCCTATCCCATTGGCGCTACACCACTGCTTAACACACACACACACAAGGTGCCATAAGTCAGCTGTGACTACATTATGTGCTTGCTTTGGATGCATTATGTGCTTTTTTGGGCTTATGTGGAAATCATAACTACGTGCACAACACCTGGCAGCAAGTTAAAACTGTGGAAATCTAGACCTGCTTTGACTGTATCTGCCACTGGACAAAGCCAGCAGCCAGCCTGTTAGACATGACAGAAATGATGCTGAGACTGTTAAAGTAAATGCTAACACAATCAGCCAAGGTACTGCATGACCTCCCGAGGCTTCCTGTTTACTTCTGTGACCCGTCGCTTGGGGCATGGATGTGAATCAGCAGACGCACAACCGACTCTCTGTAATCAATTTTATTGTTCCAGTTTGTCCCTATCTGACCAACCTGCATGCTTACCTGGGTTCACTTTTGGAAAGCAGCATGCAACCTTTGTTCTGCCCAGGGCCAAACTTTTCGATCCTCTCTGCCTCTTCGGGAGTACTTACAGGCTGTTTATGCACTTGTGGTCTCCTTTGTGCTCAGCATATATTCCCTTTAGGTTGGATTCTCAGTTTTGCACACGTTCCCACCCTTCAACAGTCATGATGCTGTCTGATTAGAGAGTCTCCATGGTTTCTGGAAGCTCTGAAAATGCAAGTTTTCAACCATATTTAGACCTTGACCAGCAACCATTAAGGTTGTTCAGGGTGGAGCCTTCAGAAACAGCTTATGTGCAGGTTTGTTCCCATAAACCCGACCATAATAGGATGTGTGGACCAGGCAATTTTCAGTCTTGCTGAACTTCATTCTGGAAAGAAGAAGAAGAGTTTGGATTTATATCCCCCCTTTCTCTCCTGCAGGAGACTCAAAGGGGCTTACAATCTCCTTGCCCTTCCCCCCTCACAACAAACACCCTGTGAGGTGGGTGGGACTGAGAGAGCTCCGAAAAGCTGTGACTAGCCCAAGGTCACCCAGCTGGCGTGTGTGGGAGTGCACAGGCTAATCTGAATTCCCCAGATAAGCCTCCACAACTTGCAGAGGTCTGGGGCTGAACTCAAGGAGCAAACCTAATGGCCAACTACCATAAGGAAAGGGGAAAACGGATGTGTTTGTGAAAAGTCACTTAGAGGGGTGGGGAAATAAGCACAGAATCAATATAACCACATGCTCAAGAGAAGCTGGCTCTAAAACAGCCGAAGGAAAAATGTCGCAGTGCAAGCGCTTTGCGAAAACAACCAGGAAAAGTTCGGTGGAAACGTTTGTGGAGCCAAGCAGGTCCAAAAGCGTTCGGGGTTCTAAAAATAAAATGAAGCATCTGGCAAGAGGAAATGCTGTAAAGAGGCTGGGTGGAAAATGCCGAGGTTTTGGTGACCAGAGCCCGCTCGGCATCAGGTTGCAGTTCTGTTTGGCCCGGTGCCAGCCTCCCTTATTCGGATGTGTCACGTCGGCTTTGAACCTTTGCAGTCCTCTGAGGTTTTGAACAGCTGGGAAAGCGGCCAGAACATTAGCCACAGTCCCCAACCGTCGCTGCCTTTCAACTAGCTTGGAACAGCGGTTGGGTCCAGAGGAGTGACTTCATTCGCTGCAAAGCCTGCTTCCAGTCACAGCCTGCATGGCATCAACTGGAATTGATGCTCCTCTGATTCATACGGCCACACAGGATTTTTGCTGGGGAGGGGGCAAGACTTGCTGGCAAGGCTCTTGGCTTTTACCAGAAACATAACAGGTTAAACTGTTTTTCTCCTTATGGAATATGCAAGGAGAGGTAAGAACATATGCACAGGACAATAAGCAGCGCCTCATTTCCAACACTTCCGTGCCCCTACATATCAGTGGTGGGATTCAGCTGGTTTGCACTGATTTGGTACAACCAGTGAGTTTGGCGAATCGGTTATTAAAAGTGCCTTTCAGAGGCCCAGAGCAGCCAGGCGCCTGGCTGCCCGGCTGCTCCAAAGTGCTAAAAGCCCAGTCGTTCCCTCTCCCAGTGGAAGGGAAGCGAGGGAGGTTTTTAGAGCTCTGGGCAGCCGGGCACCTTACCATTCGGCTGCCCTGAAGTGCTAAAAGCAGAGGTGGGATCCAGCAGGTTCTCACAGGTTCCCAAGAGTAGGTTACGAATTATTTGTGTGTGCCGAGAGGGGGTTACTAATGGGTGATTTGGCCACGTGATTTTTGCCTTAGGAGCCCCTCCTCTCAGCAGTAGCGCGCAGAACTTGAAGCAGTCTAGCAGGAGGTGCACCGGCATGCGTGGCAGCCTGCATCTGCGTGCATTCGTTTCCCGGCCAAGGACCGGCGCAGCGGCTGCGTCCTTGCCACAGCCCCACCCAGGAATGCCCCGCCCCCGGAATGCCTGGCCACATCCCCGTCATGCCCCGCCCAGCCCCATTGGTGCTATGCCACAGTTTGAATGGGAACCTGTTACTAAAATTTTTGGATCCCACCACTGGCTAAAAGGCCTGTTGCCTCTTCTCCCAAGGGAGCGAGGGGGCTTTCAGAGCAGCGGCAGCAATGCCCTACTGCCACTCTCCACCCCCACAAGAAGTTCCTCTGCAGCCAGTAAGTGAGGGGGGGGCGTGGCGGGTGGCACGATGGAGAGCGAACCTGTTGTTAAATTATTAGAATCAGATCACTGCCATATATGTGGGGAAAGTGTAGCAGGGGCAGCCTCTTTCCCTTCTATTTAAAATGCTGTATGATATCCTAAACACCTCTCTTTTACGCATCTATTACAAAAGACAACAGCCTTTTAACAATGTTTACTATTAAACCAGAAAAACGATGGGAGGGTTGGGGGCAGGGGCATGGGGCATGGGGGAAGCACAACGTTGTATGTACTGTTACATCACTTCCAGTGAAAACCCAGAAATGACATAGGGTAGCTCCAGGAATTGCTGGATACTCGTTGGTAAAACCACAGAGTTTTCAGCAATTTCTAGAGCTATATTTTGTCACTTCTGGGGTTTCACCAGAAGGTATATAATGACATATACAATGAAGGTGGATCTCACATTGCTGTTTGGAGTCTCCTGTTCTATCAAAAGAAGAAGAGTTTGGATGTATACCCCACCTTTCTGTCCTGTAAGAAGACTCAGGCCGGTTCCGCATGGCCACGATGGGGGTTGGGTCGGCATACATGACGCCAACCCAACCCCCCTGGGACGGTTCGCATGAACGGTCTCGGTTGCGGTGGGGAAGACAGCGCGCGGAGCGCCATTGCCCGGTTCACCTACCATCTCTGCGGCCGTCTGGCATGTCGCCGAGGCCAGGGGACACGTCCCCCCTGCCCTACGCAACCGCTCCGGTGTTGCAGGGCAGGGGGGCGTGTCCCCTGGCCTCGGCGACGCGCCGGACGGTCGCAGAGATGGTAGGTTGACCGGTCACAGGGGGGAGGGATGGCGCCTTCCAGCCACTGCTATTCGCATGGCAGTGGCTGGAAGCCGCCATTTTCCGTAAACCTCGCTCAGGAGGCGCAAGGGCGGCGCAGCTGCACAGCAGCTGCGCCCCCCGTGCGAACAGCTCCCTGGGGACGGCGTTTTTGCCGTCCCCAGGGCGCTATTTATGGCCCGTGCGGAAAGGGCCTCAGTGTGGCTTACAAACTCCTTTCCCTTCCTCTCCCCACAACAGACACCTTGTGAGGTAGGTGGGGCTGAGAGAGTTCTGAAGGACTGTGACTAGCCCAAGGTCACCCAGCAGGAATGTAGGAGTGCGAAAACACATCTGGTTCACCAGATAAGCCTCTGCCACTCAGGTGGAGGAGTGGGGAATAGAACTCAGTTCTCCAGATTAGAATCCACCTGCTCTTAACCACTACACCACGCTGGCACCAGAGTCAAGATGAAATGAGAGTTGGTAGTTGTGGCTAGGAGACATCAAGCCCTGTGTCCTGAAGCACAGTGGAGGGTTAATTCTGGGGTGGACCCTACCTAAGATTTCCAGCCTCCAGGTAGGACCTGGGCACCTCCCAGAATTACAACTAAACTCCGAAATACAGAGATCTCGAGAAAAGGGCTATTTTAGAGAGTGGGATCTATGGCATTACACCCCAATAAGGTCCCTTCCTTTCCCAAGCCCCACCCTCGCCAGGCACCCCCACCCCCCAAAAAACTCCAGGCTTTTCCCAACCCCAACTGCTAAGCGAACTCCAGTGTCAGGAGACTTCTTCCAATTTAAGTGGCTTTTCCTCCCACAGAATTTTGGAGGAATTTGTCATAACCGACTCTCTGTCATCTGCTCGAAGCTGGGAACATTTCTTCTTGGGGGAACATTTATAAAGGCCAATGCAACAAAAACATCCAAAAGCACTTTGCAACTTAAAAAGAAGATGTGCAAGGAATGGTAAGCAGCGGAGTGTTCTTAGTTGCTGCAGTTGCCCCAGGGAACAGAGTGAGAGGGGGAAATGATTCACTTGGCTGGCCGCCTAGAAAGGACAAATGCCTTATCTTCTTCATCACCAACTTCTACTACAAAGTTACTACTGGGCCCTGCATGCCATGGGTGTGACATAAGGCAAACACAACAAGCAAGGGGGCAAATGTTTCACATTCTCTCTCCTGATGCATTTCTCACTGATCAAAGGAGAGATGCCATACCTTCCACAATCCTTTCCTTTGTGGCAGGATTTTGTTAGCTCTGCATATAGGGCTGCCATGTCTCTTCGGCAAGGTGGGTTTGGAGGCGCTGATCAGCAGTGCCTGCATGGTGACATCACTTCCAGTTTGCTCCCTGTCCCTTCCTTCAGTTTGCTTATGCTCACCAATCAGATGAACGTGTGTGGGCAGAAGAACGAATCAGTGGGCGATCGCCTGCCATTAGTGGGCAATTGGAAACCCTAACTGCATATAATGGAATTGTCAGCTGATTACAGCTCAGAGTTCATTGGCTCTGGCTTTTCACCACTTTAGTAATCAAACTAGTTACTTCTATGCATCAATAAAAAGTGACTGATAAGACTCTGGACTGTCATTTTGGTAAAATACATTAATTCTTTGTTGTATTTCACTGCTGGTTTTAAGGATCCATAGCCTCCAAGGAAGCCAGTGTAAGTGTAATGATGGTTAAGAGCAGATTGGGATTCTAATCTACAGAGAACCAGGTTTGATTCCCCACTCCCTCCCACCTAGAGTGGCAGAAACTTATCTAATGAAATAGGAGGTCGTGTTTCCGCACTCTTACATTCCTGATGGGTGACCTTGGGCTCGTCACAGTTCTTCGGAACTCTCTCAGCCCCACCTGCCTCACAAGATGTCTGCTGTGGGGAGGGGAAGGGAAAGGAGTTTGTAAGCTACATTGAGTCTCCTTACATAAGAGAAAGGTAGAGTTCTCCTCAACCTCTGAGCACACAGTGTCCAGTGTCAGGTTGGTATTGTGACATGTGTGGCATTTTAACCTTCCCTCTACATCATTTTCTCAACCTTAAATAGTCCCGGGGGTGCTGTTCGGCCTGCTGGGAAAATGCAGGGATTTCCCCAATAGGCCCAACACCACACATCCCCAGCCTGTTTTAGATTGAGGGAAAGCACTGGGATGGGGAAGCTGAAGTCCCTTCTCTACATCATACATGGTGGAATTGGGGGAGATTTCACCGTTCACATGCAGCCTGTATGGTCCCAATGTGAACTGACTGCCAGGAATGGTTTGAAGTTTTGACCCCCAACAACATGGGGAGGTCAACCCTGTGGCTGCCACAGACTGAAGGAGGAAGTCAGAGCAATAGTAAGAGGCACAGCTTGAGGCTAGAGGGAGACTACCTGCAAAATATGTCTGCGTGTGTATGTGTGTCCACGGCCATTCATGCATGCACTACTTACCCTGCAGATGAAAAGTAGTCAGTTCTCCAACTTTGCTTTGCAGTGCGGGTTTGCTGTTTACACCATTCTTATTTCCCCCAAGGTTTTTTTTTTAATTCCTTATCCAGCCGATCTGTCATTTTGGCTTCTCCCCAGCCCCATTCCACCTCTTTGTTGTTGCCATGCAATCTTCATTTTGGGAGGTCGTCTTTTGCTTAGTAGCAGATTGCTGAAACAGCTTTGTCAATTTCTCAGGGTTCACCACTGTAGTCTATTGCTCCAGCAACAGACTTTAGAAATTAGAATTTCGAAAAGAAGCTGGCAGAGGATCATCTTGAAATGGTGGCAGGTAGAGTGGGTGGAACTACTGTGGGGTGGGCAGGGATAGGCGGGGAGGAGCAAGAAAACCCAAGGAAATGGTTCACTTGCCCTGTGAAAAATATCTTTCTTAAAGAGCTTTTGGAAACCATGAGGATTCTCTGATCTGGGAGTGGGGTGAGTGCTGAAGAGAGCAAAATGTGTGCATAAACCGACAATCAAACCCAAAGGGAAGGTACACTCAAAGCGAAGGAGACCACACAGACACAAATGACCCGTGTGTTCCTGTACCTCTTTTTTCACTATAGCTGCTGTCTAGAAGCAGTGATAAGAACTCCCTTTCCACAGACCAACTACTTCTGGCTGTTCCAGATTGCATGTGTTAATTTGTACCTCTCCCGGCCTAACAGAATGATAAGGGGAAGGGAGGCATAGCAGCATTGTAAAATACATAAAATAAATAAATAGGAATAACCCTGGGGACAACATCTGCCCATCCTGTGTGTGTGTCACTGCCAATTTCTATTGCATTTGTGAGTGAAATCTGTAATTTAAGACATTTTTAGCCTGCTTTTCCCTGAAAAAGGAATCAAGACAGCTAACAATGATAATAAAAGGCAACACAATCAATTTAAAAGAAGTTAAAGAACTGATATCAGAAAAATATGCAACACATCTGTTAACAAAGCCCTTTTGAACTGTTCAGTTTTCCACAGAGTTTTAAAAATCAGGCAAAATGGTGGCGAACCTTTGGCACTCCAGATGTTATGGACTACAATTCCCATCAGCCCCTTCCAGCATGGCCAATTGGCCATGCTGGAAGGAGCTGATGGGAATTGTAGTCCATAACATCTGGAGTGCCAAAGGTTCGCCACCACGGGCTAGGGCCTCAAAATCTAGGGGGCCTCCATCCAAAGTGTATAATATTTTTGACCCTGTCATAGGCCTTTCTTACATATGTTGTCATAGCACACTGTAGTCTCTAAACAACCCATGGTTAAATTCCCCCCCACTTTATTTCAGACTAATACTGTCTTAAGCTGATAACTCAACATGAGCATTGATTTCTGTATTGATTTTGTTCTTCCGTTTTGTCACAATGTTATTAAACATTTATGCTTTCTTTTTTTTCAGTCACTACGGTATTTAACAATAACATCTCATGCCCTTTAGAGGAGGAATTATGAATCGTGGAATTGTAAACGTCATCTTTGGCTTTACTCAATTTTTGTTTAAAACACTCTTCCATCTTCCTCTAGTCGTGGGGAGGGGGGGTTGAGGGTTGGGAGAGAGCCTAGAGCAGGGGTCTGCAACCTGAGGCTCTCCAGATGTTCATGGACTACAATTCCATGCTGGCAGGGGCTGGTGGGATTTGTAGTCCATGAACATCTGGAGAGCCGCAGGTTGCAGACCCCTGGCCTAGAGACTCTCTTCATCTAAATCCGGCACTGGGTACAGTCCTCAACCACTGGCCTGGTGAAACAGCTCCATCTTTCAGGTCCTGTGAAAACCTTTTGCAGTTTTGAAGCTCATGCGTGACATATATATAAATCTTTAATGCAAATTTTAAAAAGACTTTGAACATCTGGTTCATTTGTTTTCTTTTGTATCCGCTTCACCTTTTGGAGGTTCTTAACGTTGTTAGCTATCAAGAGTATGCATTCACTCACCTTTCCCTGAGGCAGCCCCCCCCCCCCCGCTATTTTTGTTTTAAAATGAAGGGGGCAAGCCTTGTTCTTCCTCTGGAAAGATAGCCTTTCACTCATAAGAGGTGTGCCACTAAAAATAAACAAGATGGGATGGAGTGGGGAGAAATAGTCCTGAACTGGCCTTTTCCAGAAAAATATCCCCCCCCAAAAAAAATATCCCCCCACCCCAAAACCTAGTTTCTTCAAGGTCACCATCCTGTGGAGGTTTTGTTTGACAGCCGGGGGCAGTTCCGCATTCCTAGCAGAGGGAATGCGTGTGGGGTACATATCTGCATGTGGTAATGGCCACACGCAGAGCAAGAAGCAAAAACAAACAACCCACACAAATGCAGGAAGACCAAACCTTGGGGAAGGGGTAAGATATTTGCTGTTAATCATATAACTCACCCAGTAAAGATCAAAATTCATGTTTCCTGACATGCGTCAGAACAAAAGTGCCAACTCATAGTCAGACATTTGATAAGAGCTCAGGGAATGCTGGTTCCCGCTGTAGGTAGGGGATCTCCCTCCTCCAGCTTCTGTTGCAGGAGGAAAGAAATTACCATTACACAGCAGCGTTGTGTCACTTTTGAGGAAAACCCAGAAGTGGCATAATGCTGTTCTAGGCAGGACGGGCTTAAGCCAGTTGGGCCCCGCACCTAAAGAGGCCTCGCACTTGGGTAATCTACTCGATACCCTTTTCCACTGAAAATTAGAAGTGCAGTCAGTAGTGGTGCAACAGAAGAGAGTAGAGTGCTTCAGCAGTAGAAAATACTCCCGAACGACTATGGCCCCTTCCACACATGGAGAATAATGCACTTTCAATCCACTTCCACAATTGTTTCCAAGTGGGTTTTGCTATTCCACACAGTAAAACCCAGCTGTAAAGTGGATTGAAAGTGCATTCTTCTGCATGTGTGGAAGGGGCCTATGAACATTATAACTTGGGTGCTAGCAGTTGTGGACACTGGGCCCTCTTGACTGGCCCCTCCCACTACACTGCCCCAGATAGAGTTTAACTTACCAGAAGTGGCAGGCTTGGTGTTTGTGGTAGTGGGACCTCCCCCCCCCCCCACCCCAGTTGCTGACCACTGACTGGCAAGCAGGGTTGCCAACTCTGGATGGGGAAATACTTGCAGATTTTTGGGGTGGAGCCTGAGGGTGCATTTGGGGAAGGGAGGGACTTCAGTGGGTGTTGTTCCTTAGAGTCCACTTACGCAAGCAACCATTTTCTCCAGGTGCATTGATCTCTATTGCCTGGAGATCCATTGGAAACTCTATTGGCATGCCTAATGGGGACTAACATTTTAAAATGTCTTTGTTACTCTGTGTGCCTCCAAATACTATAAGGCAGGGGTGTCCAACTCTGGCACTTCAGAAGTTCATGGACTACAATTCCCATCAGCCACTGCTGGCATCTTCTTTGCCTCATCTTCTGACTCCCAAGGCAAATGGAGCAAGAGTTAGGGTGAACAGGCCCCACCTTGCATCTATTTCCACTGGTGAAAGTAGCATGGGAGGGAAGCAAGGAACCCCTCCCTTTGCCTTTGAAGCATATGGAGTCACGAAGGGTGACAAAGATTAAAGATTGGTCTCCCACTTTAATGTTTGACTAGAAGTAGAAGAGTTTGGATTTATAACCTGCCTTTTTCTCCTATAAGGAGGCTCAAGGTGGCTTACAAACTCCTTTCCCTCCCCACAACAGACACCATGTGAGGTAGGTGGGGCTGAGAGAGTACAGAGAGAACTGTGACTAGCTGAAGGTCACCCGACAAGCTTAATGCGTAGGAGCAGGGAAACCAGTGGCATACCTTGGGGGAGTAGTGGGGTCATATGAGATGGCCCCACCCCCACCCCCATGCCCAGCCCCCAATCAAACTCCACTGCCCCTAGCTGAAATCCCCCCTATCAAGTTCCCCTGCTGCTCCACTGACAACTCTGCCCCTTGAGTGTCAGTCACAAGACCACGCGATTCAGTTGCAAAAAGGCAAATGGTTGAAAAATCAGTGAAAGTTTATTACCAGAGCTCTTATCAACTAGGCCTAGTTGGGTCCAGGATGAATTTTTTTAGCAATACTTTCATTTTTATAATGATACGTCAACAAGCAGCATTGAATTAATGATTGGCTAATTAGTATTTCACCTCCTCTTTCTTCCTGTCTATGTCTTGTCTAAATTTGGATGCGTTCCGGTATAATGTGGTTGGCTTAATTCCTCAGTTTGTTGGCTCTTAACTATAGTTTGAGATAGATACATGTCACAGATAACCATGAAACAAAGCTCCCTGGGGAGGGGGTCAGGAGGAGAAGAGAAGCAGGTGGCTTTTCTGAGAATCACAAGAACACAACATCAAAGAGTATTTCTAAGAGAAACGTTGGCGGTTTTAGCAAGTTTTTCTTGGGTACAGGATATAGATAAGCTTGGTCTCTCTGCAAAGGCAAGCAGTTCTTGGTTAAGGGCATCTTAGCATGTTTGCAAAAAGAATGCTTTTCAGAAAATAAAATGCTTTTCAAAGTTTTTCTCTGTAGGTTTAAGCTTCAGCAGAGAGGCCTCTAAAATCACAATTTTTGGGTATACCACCACCACAAAAAGCCCTTTTCCTCTTCCAAGTGATGCCAACTGGCGCCACTCAAACAGAAAAGTATGTCTTGAGGGAGCAAGGGGCCGACTCCTGTGGCTGCCTGGGGAATGCTGGGGATCGTTCCCACATGCAGGAGGGCTTGCGGGGGAGAGGAAATGGGTTTCTTTCTCAGCGCCTTCCTGTGCCTTGCATTCTGATGTCAGCGTGACTTCCCAGCCAGTGGAAAAGGTTTCTTGGAGTTCTTTTTTTTTGCAGGGGTGGAGGAGGGGAGGGCAGGGGGAATTCAGCCAAGGTAATGGCTGGGTGTCAGAGGCGTTCCAGGGGTAAATGGCGCCCGGAGACAAATTGTCTCCAGAATGCCCCCCCCAGCCTCTGCCCCCACCCTTGATGCCCCCAGGCTCCATCCCCACTGCCCTCGACCCCCATCCCCACTGCCCTCGACCCCGTGGACATGGGCAAAGTCTAGGGTGCCCACCTCCCTCCCAGACTCGCCCAGCCAGCTTCCTGCTCCCCAAGCCCCACTCCCGGCCTCAGTGCTTATAAAAGAAGGTCTCCGAGGCCGGGACTGCAGTCTCTTCTGGCCTGCCTGGAGGGGAGGTCAGAAGAGAACTGGGATCCCAGCTGGCGGGGGGGAGGAAGGGAGGGGGGAGTTCAAGGTGGGATTGAGGGCTTGGGGCTTCCTGCTGCCTCATCATTTTTGAGTACCTCGGACGGGTCGGGGCACGCGAAAAAGGAAGAGACAGAAGGACTTCCTGGTCACGTGGAGGGCTGATTTTGCGCCCGGTGACCAGAAGAGTGGCGCCCGGGGACAAGGGGTACCCCTTGTCCCTAGGTAGGTACGCCATTGCTGGGTGTGGCAGTATGCCACTGCACAAAACAAATTCAGTTCACCAGATAAAAGTCCGCTGCTCACATGGAGGAGTGGGGAATCAAACCCTGTTCGCCAGATAAGAGTCCGCCACTCTTAACCACCACACCACACTGGCTACTAGTGGGTTCAGCACCTGTGTCCAAAACCCATGGCAATGAGGCATAGTCTCTTCAGTTACAAATATAATAAAGGCGGTCAATGTGACAGAACCGTAGATTCAGCTGATTCAACATAACCAACTACTAAGTGAAACTGCTGATTCATGGATAGCTGCTGATTCGCTGAGACACATTCAAATATATAACCGAGGGGGCTTTACAAAATCGCCTCAGAGTAGGGCTCTGTTCGTTCCACCTGTGTGACTTCAGCCATTGTGCAGAGAACAACAGCGGCGTTGTCTCATTGTGAACTCACATAAGGCTCCACATGTGACAAGGTCCGTGACACATTACCATCTTCCCCATCGCACATGGGCGAGCACGCACACAGAGAGACCAAGTCTCCCAGCTTAACTACTGTGTGGGGAGCCTTTTGTGAGTTGCAGCCTTTTTTAAAAAAGCGATTAAAAAAATATAAAGACAGCACCTCCAAGGTTTGGCGTGGTCTCTTGGCAGCAGGAAACAACTATTATGGTGATATATTTATACTAAAGCCGCGCTAGGGCTGTGCGACCCTTCTGTTGCTTTCTTTTCCTTTATTGAGGAAGTTTTTCTAGTTGCTCTGAGAAATAATTCGGATCTCCCTCCATCCATGATATGTCCCTCTGCAGACTTTCTCACGCATTAACACATGAAGCGGGCTTATACCGAATCAGACCACGGGTCCATCGAAGATAGTATTGTCTACTCAGGCTGGCAGACGTTCTCTGTGATCTGCTAGAGTTTTTTCACATTACCTTCTGCCTGGATCTTTTGACTGGAGGTGCTTGGGATGAAACGTGAAACCTGCTGTACACCAAGCTGGCGAAAGATGATGCGTCGCCGCCGTCGCCGCCGCGTCGTCGCCGCCGGTGCCGTCGCCGCCGCCGCCGCCGCCGCCGCGTCGTCGTCGCCGCCGTCGCCGCCGTCCCTTTACTGCGTCGTGCGTCGTCGTGCGTGCGTCGTCGTCGTCGTCGTCGTCGTCGTCCCTTTACTGCCATAAACAGAAGATCTAGAAAAGGAATCGCATTAGATAAAACAAGCAAACATAGACCATCAGCATAAAAAGTAAAATAATAACACTATGCAGAACCAGATAGACATCATGGATCACACCGAGAACCTGTGTGATCGCAACTGCACAGTATGGTATAGGAATTTTGCAACGATTTCAGTTATTTCTGACTTGCAGTGATTGAAAAGGAAGGAGTCCTTTTGGGGAGTCCAAAAGCTCCTTCATATTGACTAAAACAGGCATTAACAGATTAGTTAGAGTACTTGTGTAGAAGGGAAAATAAAAGGGAACATGGGATATGGATTCTATGCAGTTCTTCTTTCAAGGGCAATGTCAGGATGTGTTTTCTCCTTCCATCAAAGGGATGGTGTAACGTAAAACCACTTATATATAAGTTCTGCTTTCGCGCTGCCACCAATAATATATTTTCCCTCTTATATAGCCCAAGCACTCAATACTGATTTTCCACAAGGTCACCACCACCTGACTGGGGAACACAACAGACACACAGACAAAAATACTCAATGACTGGAAAGGCTCTTTAAAAGGTGAACAAAAGCTGGAAACGTTTATTTGCTGGCTTTCACAAAGGCTTCTCAGGTAAACTGGAGAGGTTTAACGCTTGTTGGTTTCAGAATAAGTTTGTCTTAAGATGTTACTTCAGATTCATATGTGCACACCGACACACGCAGGTGTCTCTTAAGGGAAGATTTAGCTTTGAACTAATAAATTCCCTTACACACACAGACACTATTCCTCACTGCTCCAATACCCACTGATCACACCCAAGCACACAGTCCAAGCCCAGGAGATTCTGGCACACTTGGCCTCCCTCTCTCCCACTAGTCCTAATATGGCTTCACTGCCTCTGGACTGGCTTCTCCCAGACTGGTGATTCTGGTGATACACACAGGGCAAGGCAGACTAGATAGGTCTGGGCAGTTTTTAAAACCCCCAAGCTCCTGCCAAACGTTACTGGACCTTTTTCAGCCAATCAGGTCGGTTCTCTCCTTGTGGAGCCTTTTTTTCTTTTTCTGGCTGTTACTAAGGCCTTCTCCCTTTGGCCTGCTGTACACCAGCCCTTCAGGGTGGGGCAAGTTCGTTACATGTGTCCCCTTTCCCTAAAACATTGCGGACTACGAGGCTACAAGCCTCGTTGCAGCAATGTGTGTAAATAAAACTTACACACGTTAACCAAAACTAAACAGTTTTCAAAAAAAAATTTCACATTTTCAAATGCATTCAGTTTTTTTTCTTAAAGTTCACTTACCATAAACATTCTTACCATGTTAAACTTACCATGAATTCCTAATAAGTATCAATAACATTTCAGTAATCCACATTACATTTCAACAAGCATATTTTAAACTCAGTACTTTATTTACATACATTCTCTGTTACCTTTTCCTTCAGATGTCTTTACTGGTGGGTGCTCTAAGCACAGGGTAAATTTTCCCTTTATCCCTCCAGTAAGGCTTCCTCATGGTGGTTATCCAAATCCTAGCTGGACATTCATGCTCACTCATGGCAAGGTTAAGTTGCCTTTTGAGTGCGGTGGTGAATTTGGATGGTGTCACCCCATTAGGCAAGGTAAATTTCCTTCTAAACTTACCCCTTTCTGCCAAATCAAAAGCTTGAGGTTTTACACCTCTGGCTTTCTTTTACCACTTTTACTTGCCTCCTTTTGGTGGTGTAAGTGCTTTGTCGATTTTCATCGCATAAAGCACGTTCTTACAGTGCCCTCCACCAGAACACACACTTATCCAAATAATGCATATCAGACCCTTTCTCGACTTTTATACCCAGATTGACCTCCCCCGGTCCCCCCTCAAATTTTCCTCTTGAGTCTGGTATTTCAAAACTTCGGCTTCGGTCTTCTGCTGGGCAGCTGCAATGTTGGGCTTTCAATAAACAGTCCTCATCGTATGGCTGCTGAAGCGCTCTGTTATTGAGGAGTCTGCGGCTGCTGCCAAGCTTTCAGTTCATTTTGATGTTTCTGCCAGACCTGCACTGTCCTCGCGACAAGTCCTGCACAACACTGTCCCGGCTCTTGCTGGATTCTGGTTCCTTTTCAGGAACTGGAACCTCCTGCCGCGCAAAGTTGGTTAGGCAGACATTTGCAGTCGTCTTCGCCTCCTTTTCCCTCACAGGAATCGTCTTGCGAACTTCCCGGTACCGCTCCGCAGGAACGTTGTTCAGCTGCACCGCTGGGCACGTTGGGAGGGCGTTGGCTATAACCGCCTCCTTTTTCCCTCCACAGGAACCCAGCCTCGCTGATCTTCCTGGGTACTGCTCCGCAGGAACGTCGTTCAGCTGCACTGCTGGGCACGTCGGGAGGGCGTTGGCAACTGACTTCGCCTCCACCTCTGGAACTGCCTGGCACTGAACTGGAACCATCTTGATAGCTTTTGGGTCAGCAAGCTCAGCTGTCTCCTTCCGTTCTTTCAGGAACTCATCCTGCCTCTGCTCTTTCTTGGCACCAGTCAGGCATGAACACTGTCCATCTGCAACTCTGGGTCTGCTGCAGACTCCAGCCTGGTTCACAAAGTCAGGCGTTAAGGAGTTTTTCTGCAACCTCCTGGACTTCTAAATGTTGGCAAGGCGCACACCTTGTGCAGGGTTGGCGTTGTCACTTCCAACTGGCATCTTCTGGGTGCCATTCTGAGGGTTTCCCATCAGCATTTGGGAAAAAATTTCCCTCCAGTTTATCTGGTACACTGGCAACCCTGGAAACTGTTTCCATTTTCTCATCTGATGAGGGAAATTCCACAACAGTGTGGGGGATGGGCAGCTCTGCTCTGAGCTTCATTTCCCTCACTCTCAAATCAAACATGTCCTTCTCGTGGCTCATGTTTGCCCTCCACGATTTCCCGCCATTTTAAACGCTCTTTCTTCTTCTGGCCCTTTCAGCCCTCAGTAATTTAACTATTTCAACTTCTACCTTGTAAATTATTTCATTTCGGCCATCACTCTAGCCTCTAATTTTGCTTTTCTTTCATCTCCAGAAGCCATCTTAGCTTTCTCAATCCCAGCATCTATATACTGGCCAGTTTAGGTTTCAAAATCTCTAATTCCTGACCAATTCCTTCAAATGCTTCAATATCATCTGCTGTGACTTTCCCCTCACCAGCACCTTCCTGTGTCTTAGGTGATGCCATTGTGTGAGGTAGAAAATGACTACTTTTCCTCACAGAAATCAGTAAAATAAAATAAAGCGAAATGAAATGTCGGCTTTCCTCAGCGATGTTGTTACTGGATCTAGATATTACTTTCGGATCCCGCCAGCTTACCATGGCCAATGTAACGGCAAAGCCACTTATATATCTAAGTTCTACTGTCTGCGCTACCACCAATAATATATTTTCCTCTATATAGCCCACTCAATACTGATTTTCCACAAGGTCACCACCCTGACTGGGGAACACAGACACACAGACAAAAATACTAATGACTGGAAAGGTTTTAAAAGGTGAACAAAACTGAAACGTTTATTTGCTGGCTTTCACAAAGGCTTCTCAAGGTAAACTGGAGAGGTTTAACGCTTGTTGGTTTCAGAATAAGTTTGTCTTAAGATGTTACTTCAGATTCATATGCACACCGACACACGCAGGTGTCTCTTAAGGGAAGATTTAGCTTTGAACTAATAAATTCCCTTACGCACACAGACACTATTCCTCACTGCTCCAATACCCACTGATCACACCCAAGCACACAGTCCAAGCCCAGGAGATTCTGGCACACTTGGCCTCCCTCTCTCCCACTAGTCCTAATATGGCTTCACTGCCTCTGGACTGGCTTCTCCCAGACTGGTGATTCTGGTGATACACACAGGGCAAGGCAGACTAGATAGGTCTGGGCAGTTTTTAAAACCCCCAAGCTCCTGCCAAACGTTACTGGACCTTTTTCAGCCAATCAGGTCGGTTCTCTCCTTGTGGAGCCTTTTTTTCTTTTTCTGGCTGTTGCTAAGGCCTTCTCCCTTTGGCATGCTGTACACCAGCCCTTCAGGGTGGGGCAAGTTCGTTACAGATGGCCTCAGGTGGGGGCATTCATACCTACTCCCTCCCAACAGGGCTCAGGGCAGCGCACGTCAGTAAATCAAATAAAACAGTACAAAAAAACCCAGTATGCAATTAGCCATATCAGTTAAAAGCTTATGTTCTGGTTCCAATCCTTTATTGAATAATCTGGCAACTCTTTTAAGGAGTCTTGGTAGTATGGGCCCGCTTCTTCTTCACCACCACAGGCTTCTGGCTGCGCAAAATGGCGCTGGCACGATGCAGGGCAGCCGTGCGCAGGTCCTTGCGGTCATTGTTCTTGCGGATGATGTGGCGGAGGCTGTTGAGCGTGGCCCGCGCATGTTTGTTGATCGTGATCTTCTCATAGGTGGTGGCTGGTTTCCGCTGGCCTGCACGTTTCTTGAGGACTACAACGACTCCCTTCCCGTCAGCAACAGGCTCAGCCCGACAGTCTTGCGATGCATCAGCCCGTTGCAGTGGAAAGAGTTGTGAGCTTTCAGGTTGTTGGGTTCTGTGCTGTAAGTTTGCTTGTTCCTGAGTGTGCTTCAGGGGGCACAGAAATTTGAGAGCAGCTGAAAATCTGTCAATAGGGGAGAGAAGCAATTGGTGGTGGCACAGATGGGCTGCTCAAGACTCTAATGCAGGGGTCTGCAACCTGCGGCTCTCCAGATGTTCATGGACTACAAATCCCATCAGCCCATGCTAACATCTGGAGAGCCGCAGGTTGCAGACTCCTGCCCTAATGGTTTACAGAATCTTATAGTGGGACATTTGGGTGTGCAGAGGCAATTCCCAAACTGCTTCCAGGAGCAGCAGTGGCGTAGGAGGTTAAGAGCTCATGTATCTAATCTGGAGGAACCGGGTTTGATTCCCAGCTCTGCCGCCTGAGCTGTGGAGGCTTATCTGGGGAATTCAGATTAGCCTGTACACTCCCACTAATGCCAGCTGGGTGACCTTGGGCTAGTCACAGCTTCTCGGAGCTCTCTCAGCCCCACCTACCTCACAGGGTGTTTGTTGTGAGGGGGGAAGGGCAAGGAGATTGTAAGCCCCTTTGAGTGTCCTACAGGAGAGAAAGGGGGGATATAAATCCAAACTCTTCTTCTTCTTCTTCTTCTTCTTCTTCTTCTTCTTCTTCTTCTTCTTCTTCTTCTTCTTCTTCTTCTTCTTCTTCTTCTTCTTCTTCTTCTTCTTCTTCTTCTTCTTCTTCTTCTTCTTCTTCTTCTTCTTCTTCTTCTTATCTCCACCTCCTTCTAGAATTCCTCGAAGGGTACCTCTCATCGCCCTCAAAGGCAAACAAAACCAGTGATTTCTCAGGGACAGACATCGGAAAGCCAGGCCTATCCCTGCCAAATGGGGCCTGGCAAATGGTAAATCCGGTCTGCCTGCTTCAATCTTGAGAGTATATTTCATTTGTTCAGCAGAAGAATCGCAGGCCATGATATTATGCACAGAAATAGCCCCATCTATCCCAGCTGTGCACCTTAAAAAGAAGAAAGTTGCATTCCCGCAGATTGCAAGCCTTACAAGATTTATGGACCCTGCCCTCTCTTCCCGATAATCAGCCGCTGAAGCTTAAAAGCTACTTGATGAATAGAGTTTGCAGAGGTGTGGAGTGACTCAGGCAGACCTCCTCCTAGGGAAGGAAGAAAGACCGGCTGCCTCCAGAGGCACGCCGGCCCTGTGCAAACAGAGCTTGCAAGCTCTCAGTGCTACTGAATGATACAATTGGAATGGTGGGAGAGTCACAGACGACCTGATTCCCAACATAACCAGGAATATACACTCTCCACCCCTGCAGGGGCTCATGTCAAAAGTCGGTTTAAGAGTACAAAAATATTTCAACCAGATCTGGAGAGGAAAGAGGTTGAAAGGGATGCTTTTTTTGTTCCCGCTGCCAAATCTCCTACTAAAAGACGTCTAACTCCTTTCAGCTTCTTTCACGCAATGGTTCAAGGTGGTTTGGAGAGCAGGGATGGATCGGCAGGAGCAGGATGATCTGTTAATTTAGTTGAGGAGCAAGCTAAATTAAGTGGACCCTTAGATCTGGCCAGCGATAGTGACAGGGATGGTTGTGGGCTCACCTGTTGCCTCATCCCAATGGCATCTGCTTTGCTTATGCTCACCTGGTGGCAGCACAAGAGGAAGGAACCAAGAAGCCTAAGCCCCAAATGATCTCCATTGGTGGGGTCTGAGTTGAGGATCTTGGCCAGTGAGTAGGGTTACAAAGTCCACATGGTAGTTGGAGATCTGCTGGGATTACAATTGATCTCCAGGTGAGTTCAGTTTACCTGCAGAAAATGGTTGCTTTGGAAGGTGGAATCTATGGCATTATAGAAGAAGAAGAGAAGAAGAGTTTGTATTTATATCCCCTCTTTCTCTCCTGTAGGAGACTCAAAGGGGCTTACAATCTCCTTGCCCTTCCCCCCTCACAACAAACACCCTGTGAGGTGGGTGGGGCTGAGAGTGCTCCGAAGAGCTGTAACTAGCCCAAGGTCACCCAGCTGGCATGTGTGGGAGTGCACAGGCTAATCTGAATTCCCCAGATAAGCCTCCGCAGCTCAGGCGGCAGAGTGGGGAATCAAACCAGGTTCCTCCAGATTAGAATGCACCTGCTCTTAACCACCACTGATTTCTCTTCCCTCCCCAAACCCTTTGAGATCTATCTGTAAAAATTCCAGCTATTTCCTAAGCCAGGGCTGGCAAAATTCACAGTGAAAATGGGGCTTAGCTGCCTTTTACCTGCCATCGGACCCAGAGGAGAGGGGAGAACCATGAGAGGGGACTTTGATGGAGGAAAGTGCCATCAGGTGGCTGACATGGTGACTCTGTAAGTCAGGTGCCTCCAACCTACAGTCCTCCAGATGTTCATGGACTACAATTCCTATCAGCTCTGCCAACTGGCCATACTGGGAGGGGCTGATGGGAATTGTAGTCCATGAACATCTGGAGGGCATAGGTTGTAGACCCTTGCTGTAAGGTTTTCAAGACAAGAGACATTCAGAGGCGGTTTGCCATTGCCTGCTCAGCATGGAGACCCTGGACTTCCTTGGTGGTCTCGCATCCACTTACTAACCATTGCTGGCCCTACTTAACTCCCAAGATAAGGACAGTCTGGGCCATCCGGGTCATGGCTAACACTGATAATAAGTCACAGTATCTTAAGAAGGCAAGAGTAAGGTCAGAGTTGAGATAGAGATGAGACAATAGGAATAGCCTTAGGAAGTAACCATTGGACGACATTCTTGACCAATTTGGAAGACCAAGAACGTGAAATACGGGGACGGACCAGTGGAAATAAAGCAAATCTAACCAGGAAATGAAAAAGGCCAGGTTATTTGGCTTCCACACAGGGCTTCCTCTGGGCATAGCGGGTCTTAAAAAAAAAAACCTTCGTTGGCGTGCTACGCTTACTGGCAAGGCTTAAAATAAATGAAGAAAACAAATCCGTGATTCCTTCACTGTAAACAGGAACTCCCATATTCCTGTACCTGTCCACGTCTACCCCACAGCTGTTCCTTCCTCTGTCTCCTATGCATCAGGTTACATGTAGGGATGCCAATCTCTAGGTCAGGGGTCTGCAACCTGTGGCTCTCCAGATGTCCATGGACTACAATTCCCATAAGCCCTGCCACTTGGCCATGCTGGCAGGGGCTGATGGGAACTGTAGTCCATGGACATCTGGAGAGCCACAGGTTGTAGACCCCTGCTCTAGGTGGAGCCTGGAGACCTGCTGGAATTACATCTGAGCTCCAGCCTACAGAGATTTGTTCTGCTAGAGCAGTGGTAGCAAACCTATGGCACAAGTGCCAGAGGTGGCACTCAAAGCCCTCTTTGTGGGCACGTGCGCCATTGCCCCAGTTTGGGCACTCAGCAGTGGCATGGTGTCAAGAGGGCGAGGGGTGCGCAACGCACTGGGCACGTGCCCCTATGCGGGCATGGAGAGGGCATTCCAGGGGGTGCGACGGGGGTGTTTTGGGATGTTCCAGGGCAGGGCAGGGGCAGACGGGGTGTTGCAGGGTCGCGAAGCGCACATGTGCCCTGGACACAGTTTTCCCTTGCTCCGTCCCTGGCACTCGGTCTCTAAAAGGTTCGCCATCACTGTGCTAGAGCAAACGGCTCCCTTGCAAGGTGAATTCTATGCCATTATACCCTGCTGAGGTCTCTCACCTCTCCAAAACCCACCCAACTTCCACCCCCAAACCTCTAGGAATTTCCCAACCTTGTGATGGCAACCCTTTTATATAGACCAGGTAGCAACTACAGTGTTCTTGGATGAGGGAATACCAAGGAATACCAGGATTGCTATGCAGAGGAAGTCAATGGCAAACCACCTCTGTTAAGTCTCTTGCTTTGAAAACCCTACTGGGTTGCCAGCTGCAACTTGACAGCACTCTATGCACAGAGACTGTGCTGAAATAAATTACACTGGCTAAGGCTCACTCTGCTATTGAATGTGTGAGGTCAGCTTTTCTTCTCAGGCCCATAAGAGTCAGACGACAGACTGCGTGTGAAATGTAGAATCTGGAACAAGACATTCCAAGAACAAAGAGGTACCAGAACTGAAGTGTAGCCATCTGTGTCCTCGGTCAACGTAAGCCGTACACAGGCAGAAAGAACTCCATGGAGAAGCTTTATAGGAAAAGAACCCAAAGCAGAGCTGGTCCCAGAATGTGATTTCTTACAAAGGCCTGGTTTATAGATACACAAGAGAGACATGGTAGATATGGAGTCCGTCAATTGGACTGTACCAGAGCAGGTGTATTCTAATCTGGAGAACTGGGTTTGGCTCATTCCTCACATGCAGAATAATGCACTTTAAAACTGCTTTCAGTGCTCTTTAAAGCTGTGCGGAATGGCAAAATCCACTTGCAAACAGTTGTGAAAGTGGTTTGAAAACGCATTATTTTGCGTGTGCAGAAGGTGCCCTTGATTCCCCACTCCTCCACCTGAGGCTCTTCTGGTGAAACAGATGTGTTCCCGCACTCCTACAGATGTGTTTCCGCACTCCTACATTCCTGCTGGGTGACCTTGGGCTAGTCACAGTCCTTCAGAACTCTCTCAGCCCCACCTACCTCACAAGGTGTCTGTTGTGGGGAGAGGAAGGGAAAGGAGCTTGTCAGCCACCTCGAGTCTCCTTACAGGAGAGAAAGGGGGTATAAATCCAAACTCTTCTTCCTCTACCACTTTCGATTACAGATGATGGATTCCAGCTTTGAAAGTACCATCACATAGAAAACTCCATGCAAACAGAAAATTAGCAGAGCATGCAGAAGGACACTTCTACCACGCCCCTTTGCATGCTGTGCTGGTTTTCTACCGTCAGTGAATTTTTAACTCGGAGGAAAGTTCCAAGCTGTGACTCCCTGTGATCCTCCTCCTTTAGTCTGAAGTGGTACAAACTGTTTTGCCATCTCCGCATGCCACCACCCTATTGTCACGTCAGTCTTTTGAGTGCATAAATCAGGCTTAAGGTGATGGAGACAAGGAGATCCCCAAGCATGGACAGACTGCACTCTCAACTCAGCACCAAGTAAGTACACTCTGTCTGCCACAAATCTGTCGTTCAGTAACACCACACTTTCCTTGCTCACCAAAGATCCTGAATTGACTCTCCAGCCTTTCCAGTTAAAAAGGGGATCTTGAGTAGCTAGTGACCTTTCTCTAGAGACCCTGCAGTGCAGGTCTGCAGGCTGTCATGAGGGCCTAACTGTATGTTACGTTTGCCTCTTGTCCTCTCTGTAAGGTGGCCAAACTCCAAGTTCTGGATGGGGATCTCCTAAGATTACAACTGATCTCCCGACAGAGATCAGTTTACCTGGAGAAGATGGTCACTTTGGAAGGTGACTCTGTGACATGTTATCCCACTGAAGTCCCTCCCCTCCCACCAAGTCCTGCCCTCTTCTGGCTGTACCCCAAAAATCTCCAGCTATTTTCCAACCTCAGACTAGCAATTCCTACCTCTCTGGGTTGCAAGCTTCTACAAACTGAATTCTCATAGGCATGCAGGAGCCCAGTTTAGATTGGGACCATGGCATGGGGTGGGTGGGGGGAACTATCTTGCGTCATTTTCCTGACCTGAAATATCAGGGTATTATTTGCCCCAGCAGGATTTCCACACATAATGTTGGGCAGAGGCGTAGCAAGGGGGGAAAGAGCCTGGTGAACTGGTGCATCCTCGCCAACGTCTGCCTCCACACCGCCACACCCCTGGAATGCCCCCGCCACACCCCCGCCACGCCCCAAGAGGCATACACCCGGTGCGTTGTGCCCCCGTCCCCTTGGAGCTACGCCACTGATGTTGGGGTGCATGTGTGTTAAGTGTCAACAAACCGCTTCCGACTCATGGCGATGCTATGAATCAGTGTTCTCCAAAACATCTTAACAAAACATTAACAGCCTGTGAGTGAGTTGGATCCAAACTAAATTGGCTGTTTCCGCCGATTCTGTCTTCTTGCTGCAGATCCCCTGATGTCATTCCTTGGGGTCTCTAGTCCACTAGAAGCAGCATTTCATGGAGATTAGTGGGCTGCAGTAGGAGAAAGAGGCAGGAAAGTTTTACTCAACCAATGAAAAATTTAGTCTGGATCCAACCCAGTGGCTACGAAAAGTATTTACACTCAGCCCTTTTGGGGGGTCACCTTGAACCCAGAGACAAGGACCAGGAGTAATGGGTTCAAAGTGCAGGAAAAGAGATTCCACCTAAACATCAGGAAAAACTTCCTGACAGTAAGGGCTATTTGACAGTGGAATACACTGTCTTGGAGGGTGGTGAAGTCTCCTTCTTTGAAGGTTTTTAAAGAGAGGCTGAATGGCCATCTGTCAGGAGTGCTTTGATTGGGCATTCCTGCATTGCAGGGGGTTGGTCTTGATGGCCCTTGGGGTCTCTTCCCACTGTATGATTCTATATTTCTCTGAGTACATTTTATATATTTATATGCAGAGGTGGGATCCAACCAGTTCTCACCACTTCTCTAGAAGTGGTTACTAATTTTTTTCTGAGTGCCGAGAAGGGGTTACTAAAGCAACCTCCCTGCCCAATGGGGACTGGAGGTGCGTGTGTGTGGCGGCGCCACTGTTTGAATCCCACCACCATCGGAACCTGCAGGTTCTCACCAGTTCCTGAGAGTGGGTTACTAATTATTTGTGTGTGCCGAGAGGGGGTTACTAATTGGGTCCGCTTTTCCGTTAGAAATTCCATTAGGTCCCAAAATCATAAAGTCCTGTTGTTTCCTATGTGGCTGGTTAGCGAAGGTAGAAAACAGGATAATTCTCCCTGTTGGGCTGTTCTAAAAACATGTTTTAGAAATATGGTAAAGTTCCTTGTTTAAGGAAAGTATCCTTCTTTTGATTTCTAGAAACAAAATTAAGTATTTGAAAGTATTAAGTATTTGACAGGCAGTCAATTAGAGGAGAAGTAGTTGTTTCTGTTGGCAGTAGACGATAGGACTTGCTATAATGAGTTTAAATTATGGACAGAAAGATACCAGCTTGAAATTAGGAACTTTTTTTTTTACAGTAAGAGTTTTTTACAGTAACAGAGAAATTATTACTGCCCCGCCCCCGGAATGCCTGGCCACGCCCCCATCGTGCCCCGCCCAGCCCCATTGGCACTACGCCATTGTTTGAATCCCACCACCATCGGAACCTGTTATTAAAATTTTTGGATCCCACCACTGTTTATATGTGTCCTGCTGTTCTTCCTAAAGGAATCCAAAACAGTGTATAACAGGAGGAAACCCCGACTATAAACAGCATGCAACTTCTTATGCTGGTCAAAACCTGTGGGCTCGATCCTCCAGATCAATTCCTCTAGTCTAATGGAAGCACCTTTGCCTGGTGCAGAGAGCCTTCCTCAGATGCAAGAGGCTCTTAGAACAGGAGGAAAGGCCCCCTGTTCTGGAGGAAGAACATGAGCTTAACAGATTTGTGGGGATCCAGCTTGTTAGTTTCCTGCAAATCAATATGGGTATTTACATTTTATGTGCAGGCTGCTCGTTTCTCTGTAACCATTACAAATGACCCAGAAGCTCCTCCAAAGCTGACGCAAAAAGAGATGCATTCATTGTGTAGAAACCATCCAAAACTAGTGGAGACATCCGTGGTCGGTTGAGTTGGGGTGACAGACCTGGTATGATGCATAGAGTTAGCACAAGGACAGAGCAAAGAATTGGAAGCTCTCAAGAGCAGAGAATAAAGAGCAGAGAATAATATTGTGTTGTTTGATCAGGTCAAATTCTTCTACCAGTCACAGGCAGCACATGGCTAGATGTGGCACAAATATGAGTTTACAGCACCATCTTGTGATTGAGTTGGTTATGACATTTGCCCTAAGCCTCAATTCAAAAGTGTTTTTCTCTTGTTCCTTCATGTGTAAGTTGTGCTTAGTAAGTGCAGAATGGACTATGTCTCACATGTACTTGAACTCCACTGGCTACCAATTTGTGCCTCGATGCAATTCAGAGGTGCTAGTTCCCAATACTCCAGCTGTCCCCATTTTCTGATTGCTTTCCCTATTTTCTGTGATTTCACTATTTGTGCTTTTTTGGGGTGTGTGTGTGTGTTTTGTTAGAATACGGAATACAAATTGCTCACATTGTCATTCTTCAGTGTGCTTCTCTGCCCCCCCCCCAAAAAAAAATATCCCTGGATTTCTAAATGAGGAAGGGATGCATCTTGTCCCTACTGCATGAATATTAAGGTATTATGAAGCACACACCATGCCATTTCATACCCTTCAGCTGTTAAGCTGTTGCCAACTTACTGTAGAATAATGATGATGTTCAAGTGCTTTTATCGAAAGGGTAAACACACTTTCATTGCCCCTTTCCCTCTGCTTCCCAATCACTGGGAACCAGTTATTGCTGACTGAAAGAATATTCAGGATGGAGAACAGCAAGATTAAACTGATTCTTGTGGGTTTTCCGGGCTGTGTGGCCGGGGTCTGGTGGATCTTGTTCCTAATGTTTCACCTGCATCTGTGACTGGCATCTTCAGAGGTGTATCACAGAGGGAAGTCTGTTACACACTGTGTCCAGTGAGAAGGGAATGTTTTAGTGGGGTATAAATTGTCATGTCCCTGGGTAGGGAACAAATCAGTAAGTGTTTGGGTGGAACTTGCTATGCAAGTTAGGGAGTTAGGGAGCAGCAGTGGCGTAGGAGGTTAAGAGCTCATGTATCTAATCTGAAGGAACCTGGTTTGATTCTCCGCTCTTCCGCCTGAGCTGTGGAGGCTTATCTGGGGAATTCAGATTAGCCTGTGCACTCCCACACACGCCAGCTGGGTGATCTTGGGCTAGTCACAGCTTCTCGGAGCCCTCTTAGCCCCACCCACCTCACAGGGTGTTTGTTGTGAGGGGGAAAGGGCAAGGAGATTGTCAGCCCCTTTGAGTCTCCTACAGGAGAGAAAGGGGGGATATAAATCCAAACTCTTCTTCTTCTTCAAAGGTATGGTTGATAGTATTGTATTGCAGGTGGTGTTTTTCAGTCCAGGGAATGATTCACATTTGTATTCCTTGCAGCAGCAGCAGTATTGTTGAATGCAAATTCAAGCAAGATTAGAGTCCAGTGGCACCTTAGAGAGCCAGTGTAGTGTTGTGGTTATGAGTGGTGGACTCTAATCTGGAGAACCGGGTCTGTTTCCCCACTCCTATACATGCAGCCTGCTGGGTGACCTGGGGTCAGTCACAGTTCTCTCAGAACTCTCTTCAGCCCCACCTACCTTACAAGGTGTCTGTTGTGGGGAGAGGAAGGAAGGATGCAAGCCTCTTTGAGACTCCTTACAATAGAGAAAAATGGGATATTAACCCAACTCTTCTTAAACACCAACAAGATTTCCAGGGCATAAAACTCTGAGAGTCAAAGCTCCCTGGAAATCTTCTTGATCTTTAAGATGCTACTGGATCCAAACTTCACTCTTCTCCTGCAGACCAACATAGCTGCCCGCCTGAAACTGGTGTGGGGATTTGGGTACTAAGAGAGTATGTTATTGTTATTTGTAACAGGTTGAAGGATAATGTTGGTAATTATCAGTGATGGGATTCAAATAATTTAACAACCGGTTTCGGTGGTGGGATTCAAATAATTTAACAACTTATTGTCGAAGGCTTTCACGGCCGGATTCAACTGGTTCTGTTGGGTTTTCCGGGCTGTGTGGCCATGGTCTGGTGGATCTTGTTCCACAGACTTCCCTCTGTGATGCACCTCTGAAGAAGCCAGCCACAGATGCAGGCGAAACGTTAGGAACAAGATCCACCAGGCCCCGGCCACACAGCCCGGAAAACCCACCAGAACCAATTTAACAACTGGTTGTTTACAAGCACCATTTTAACAACCGGTTCTGCCAAAGTGGTGCAAACCGGCTGAATCCCACTACTGGCTATTATCTTTAAAATCAGTGGCTCTTCACCTTTCCTCCATTACCACCCACCAAAGAAGCAACATTATCTTTAATGCCCCGTTAGGGAACAGTATCAACATGCAGGCAACAAGACCTTTGTGCTTGGTGGCCACTAGCAAACCCCTAAAGTTTAGTTCTGAGTTGTGTGCCATTTTTTTAACACCCTGAGGAAGCTAGAGAACCATTCTTCGCTCCTCCACATGAAGTCTGCTGGGTGGCCTTGGGCTTGTCACAGTTCTTTCCCAACCCCACCTGCCTCACATGGTGCCTGTTATAGGGAAAGGAAGGGAACGGGTTTGTAAGCTGCTTTGAGACTCCTTACACTTGAGAAAAGTGGGGCATTTGGATTATGTCTTCTAAATGCTAACACAACGATCTGTAGAGCTGAACAGTGTAATGCTGGCCAGACAACCCACAGCCATGCCTTGGAGGAGGAGATGAAGAGGGCCTCTTGGATTCTGGATTTCATACCCAGAAAGCTTCTCGCAAAAGCAGGCATCTCTGGAGCTATAGACAGGCATGCAGCCCATGAAAAATATTTGGTCCACTGATCCATTTGAACAGTTTAAATGCATTAAATTGACTAGAATGTTGGAAGAAAGGGACTTTACGCTGTTTCCTGCCTCATCCTACAGAGGGGTGTTTTTTTTTACTAGCGAGCTAGTGGTTAGATAGGGACTTAGGAATTTGTCACCTTTACTCTATCATGCTGACTCTATCCCTTCGATGTAGACTGATACTCTTAGGGACTTCCTCCCTTGCTTCCGCCGCCTTCTCAGAACTTCTCCATCTTACTTTCACCATGCCTAGGGAGAGGATGCATGCCTCGAGCATCCACCTCCATCCAGTTAGAATAGATTAGTTAGTGAACCTGTCTCTCCATCTTTCTATCCAGAATGGAGTTCACTAATAAATACTCTTTTTCTTAGATTAGAAACTACAAACAACTCTGGCTTTCTTTTGTGTCTGAAGTTCTCTCTAGCAAGCTGAGCCACGGGTGCGTGCCCAGGTAAGCTTCCCTGTGTTCAGCCTCTGTGCCGCTCTGCTACTTTTGCAAGGGAAACACACACACCAGGTGTGGTTCTCCCAACATAGAACAACATCAAAGGTGTGCTTAATCATCCACAGGTTGGATACTAATGCTAATTACAACCTCCACACGTATTAGCAAACCGTTAATGGGACAAAATGCCCTTGTGGTTTTTTTTAACAGTCTTAGGAGAAGGTTTGAATCCATGACAACATTTGCTGGGGCAGCTTCCAGATTCATTGAAAAATCTTAATTCTTTGGCTTTTCTTCAGAACCGCCAGGGTCAGCTCACAGCTACAAAATTAAAAACAGGAATGGAGCAAAGTGATGGCAGCCTGGAAGTCAGTGTGGTGGAGTGGTTAAGAGCTCCGGACCCTGATCTGCAGAACTGCGTTCAGTTCCCCGCTCCTTCATGGGAAGCCTGCTGAGTGACCTTGGACCAGTCACAGTTGTCTCCGGGTAATGGGAACTCTTTGAGAATTGTAACCTTCTAAGCTTTAAGTGCCTATCCAATTTTCAACAACCGCTAGGGTATGTTTAGAGAGAGGGATAGAGGATTTGCCATTTATATCTCATTTGTTTTGGAAACCCTTGCTCGATCTGGTGCAGTGCTAAAGCATACCTGTGACCACTTTATTTTTAATCAATACTTTTTAAACCTTGGATGTGGGGAACAGTTTTCTGCACCACGACTGCCCCCACTGTCTTGGATGTGCTATCTAAATGGGAGGGGGGAGGAAGGCTGGCAACTGACAAACAGCTTTTCCTCCAGGACCTCCAATCTGCCCTGTGGAGTCCAGGAGAGGAGAACCAGGGGAAACTGAGGCTAGGCCTCACGGTTGGAAAGGAAGCTGAGGAGCCCTGACCCTCCTCAGCGGGCAGTTCCTCAAACGGTCAGGTGGTGGCAGTGGTTTACCCAGGGAGAAAGCAAGCTCTCTCCAGGAAAAGGTGGCAACCCCTGGTAGAGGCTTGGGAGTGGAATAGGGCCTGCCAGGCAAAGCAAGCCCGTTCCATCACAGTTTGTATAGCACTAATCTTTGTTCTGCAGGACGTGACTGGATCTCTGGTGTATTTTCCCCCCTATGTTGCAGCTATGGATATTATAACATTAATCAAAATGCTTTTTTTTAAAGAAAGAAGTAGATCACAGAAGGCATCCAGTGGACAGAAATGGGGCCTCTGGCAAACAGAAGGGGGCATGGGATGGACATCCCAAGGCTGCAATATCTCCCTTGGAAGTAGGAAAGACGTGGCAGCATAAACATGTCACCTCGCACGATGAAGCCTGGTGGAATTCTACTGCTTGAAACAGGCAGCATTTAACTAGTTAAAAAGTAGATGTTTGTGGACAGCAGCTGGAGAACGTTTGCACATGGAAGGGGGAATGTAATTGGCAGAGCGAGAGAAGAAGGGATTGGATCCAGGGCCTGTCCGCAGACTACATTGTGCGTACGAGTGGGTGGATACTGGCACAGCTGTAGGCATTCCAAAACTGGCAGCCCTGGGTGCTGAAGTATATGCTCATGATGGATAAAAACCAGTGGACATTTGTGGATTGTGGGCAAGTGGAAGCGAGTGGGCCTTGCAGGTCCTGAAGGAGGTTTTTCCTAGGAGAAACGCAAACATAAAGAACAGTACCTTGCCAATTATATTTTCCAGAGCCTCATTTGGATTGGGAAGCAAAGTTTGAATGTTTGAGGGGAGCAGCGCTAGGCAACTTGAAGGCACACCGGCCTTGAAATCCATATTCAATGCCAGGTTTTCTGCTCTGAAATGTCAAGTTTCCTTGAACACATGCAGAGCATCAGAACAACTCGGCCAAGCCCAGATGCATGTAACGATTCTCATTAGAAGATGTAATGTGGAAGCAAAGAATACCGGTTGCCTTGGGAGAATCATGTCTCTGTCCATTGCTGGTTTGCAGACCCTATGTATTTTAGCATACACATCTTGCATTTTAAAAAAAGTTTGCGGTTTAAAGATTCTGGGATTTCTACCAAGTTTTAACCCTATCTGCTACAGAAACCACTGGATGGGATTTGGGGGGCCAGCCATGAATAGGCAGGAAACACGGTTCACTAGAGTTGCATTATACATGGCACACTAACGTTTCATGGATGTAGCTTGAAAGCAGCATAAAATGGAAATTTAAACTGAGAAGCAAGGCATCATCTCTGGTTTCTCTCTTTCTTGAAGGAACATTTTATGGCAGAGCTCTGAAATGTAGCCTGAGCCAACTTGGAGTTCAGTAACACCTTAAGTTAGCGTGGTGCAGTGGTTAAGAGCAAAGGACTCTAATCTGGAGAACTGTGTTTGATTCCACACTTGTCCACCAGTGGCAGACTTATACCAAGTGAAATGGATTCGTTTCCCCACACAACTACATGAAACCTGCTTGGGTGACCTTGGGCCGCTCACCATTTCTCTCAGGGCTCTCTCAGCCCCACCTGTCTCACAACATGCCTGTTGTGGGAACAGGAAGAGAAGGAGTTTGTAAGCTGCTTTAAGACTCCTTACAGCAGCGACAGGTAGGGTATAAATCCAAACTCTTCTTCTAACACTTCTAAGGCAAACAGGATTCCAAGGGGTATAAGGTTTGGACAGTCACAGCTCTTTTCATTTGGTATCTGCTCATTAGGATCATGTCTATAAAAATGTGAACGTTTCAGCACTATTGCATACAATTCTTTGTTGCAGTCTTCACAGCAACCCTAAGGGGTAGGCCAGAATTACTCCCATATAGCCAAAGTGGGGCTTAGTCCGAAGGCAGCTTGACAAAGATCACTTAAGGGAAGTAATGGCAGAGGCACTGGACTCAACTTCCAAATTTGCAGCTCACCTATCTCAACCTTATTAATCACTTCTTGTATGATTACTTAGGGCAGTGGTGGCGAACCTATGGCATGTGTGCCAGAGGTGGCACTTAGAGCCCTCTCTGTGGGCATGTGTGCACAGAATTCGTCAGGGGGGGGCAGAAAATCATCCCCCCACACACATCTAGGCTGGCCTGGACTGCTGGGCATGACGTGCGCGCACTGCGCCGAGCAGATAGAACTCGGCTGGGAGGACTGGTGCCTATGCTGACTCCTTTACCTGGGAGTAAGCTCGGTTGCTGGCAATGTGGCTTGCTTCTGAGTAAACCCTCCCAGGGTCGTGATTCACCCATTCAAAGCGTTGCATGGTTACTTCAAAGCAAAGTCACCTACTACTACCAAGCTTACCCGGGTAACGCGTGCCTTGGAGCCAACCATTTTTTCTAAACTGAAACCTCAGTATTCAGGTTAAATTGCTGTTTTGGCACTTTGCGATAAATAAGTGGGTGTTGGGTTGCAGTTTGGGCACCCGGTCTCGAAAAGGTTCGCCATCACTGACTTAGGGCATTTACGTGCCAACTCCAAACCTGCTTAAGATGGCTTACAAATAAATACAATACAATCCTAAAAAAAAAATTATAAATGGATCAGCATAGAAACCAAGCCGGTGTAAGGATTTTTACAGATACTGGGATATTCTCCTTGGGATAAATTACAGGCCATCATTATGAGCTAGGCAATTTCATACACTGTTGCTCATCCACAGCCTTCAAAGAGACACCCAGGAATCATCAGGGAAAACGCAGAACATCACATTCGATTTGGAACAGCTAATTAACATACAGCACAGGCTGCCCTACTTCAGAGTAAGTAAAGGAACATTGGGGAAGATAATGAGGGAAAACAAGTATGAACAATCAGGGAACAATCAATCAGGTCTGCCCCCGCCCCACCCCAATTTACACTGCACAGCTGAAGCGACAACACCTGTGAAAATAAATGCATCACAATGTAGATCGGGTTGAAAGTGAACAGCGCAATCCTTTCTTCAAGGTTAAGGGTTTGAAATGCATACCAGGTGGTGGGAAAACAAACCATGGTCCTGGTTTCCTTCTCCAAAAATGTGCCTTTCCAGCAAAGGCATGAAGCAGCTGTTTCAAAGGACTGTTCCGCCTGCAAGAAATGTTCTCCACCAATCTAAAGTGGGGCACGTGGGGCGACCAATACCTTTGCGGTGAAAGGGTGCAACGGATTTGCCTGGCATTTGTAAAAATCAAGACACCACCAGTCGACAGCTCCGAATGTCGCAGCAATCTTTTCGAGTGATGGGTTCAAGAGAATCAACAGGGAGTATCCCCTCTGCATTAGTTTTCATTTGAAAACTGCCTTGTCTGCTAAACACACGTGAAGTTTTAACGTAGTCTTAACATTTGTAAGAGGGAGCTGCACATTTCATGCACAGAGCAAACCTTTCCCACAGGAGCCTTCAGAAGACAGAACAGCAGAGTGTTTCTTGGCCCAAGTTGCAAGGGGTCTGGCTGCCTTCACGGCTAGCTTGCAAGGTTCCTTAAGTCTAAAAAGGTAACATCTCCTCTTCAATCGTGTCCGACCCTGGGGGACCACTGCAAGCAGTGATTTCATAGGCAAGCCTCTTTTTTGTGGGGTAGTTTGCCATTGCTTTCCCCAGCTATTCTTTACCCCCTAGCTAAGAACATAAGAACATAAGAACAAGCCAGCTGGATCAGACCAAAGTCCATCTAGTCCAGCTCTCTGCTACTCGCAGTGGCCCACCAGGTGCCTTTGGGAGCTCACATGTAGGATGTGAACGCAATGGCCTTCTGCGGCAGTTGCTCCCGATCACACTGGTCTGGTTAAAGGCACATTTTGCAATCTCAGATCAAAAGAGGGATCAAGATTGGTAGCCATAAATCGACTTCTCCTCCATAAATCTGTCCAAGCCCCTTTTAAAGCTATCCAGGTTAGTGGCCATCACCACCTCCTGTGGCAGCATATTCCAAACACCAATCACACTTTGCGTGAAGAAGTGTTTCCTTTTATTAGTCCTAATTCTTCCCCCCAGCATTTTCAATGAATGCCCCCTGGTTCTAGTATTGTGAGAAAGAGAGAAAAATTTCTCTCTGTCAACATTTTCTACCCCATGCATAATTTTGTAGACTTCAATCCTTATCCCCCCTCAGCCGCCCTCCTCTCCAAACTAAAAAAAAAGGAGTCCCCAAGAAAGCGCTGCAGCTTCTCTCCTCATAGGAAGGTTAGCTCCCAGTCCCTCAATCATCCTTGTTGCCCCTTCTCTGCACTTTTTCTATCTCCTCAATATCCTTTTTTTGAGGATCTTGGCGACCAGAACTGGACCACAGTACTCTCCAAGTGTGAGTCGCACCACTGCTTTTATATAAAGAGGCATGAGCAATCTTTGCAGGTTTTACGTTACATCAATTCCCTTTTCCTAATGATCCCCAGCATAGAGTTTGCCTTTTTTCACAGCTGCCATGCATTGAGTTGACATTCCCATGGGAACTATCAACTAAAGAGCGCCCTAAATCCGCTTTCCTGGTCTGTGACTGAGTAGCACTGACCCCTGTGGCGTGTATGTGAAGTTTGGATTTTTTGCCCCTATGTGCATAATTTTACATTTTGCGTACATTGAACTGCATTGCCATTTCTTAGCCCACTTTCCACCCTAATGGTGATCCAAGGTCAGCTTGGAGCTCGTTACGCAATCCTTTGTGGTTCTCCACCACCCCTACATAATTTGGTACGTCATCTGCAAACTTGGCCACCATGCTACCCACCCCTACTTCCAGGTCATTTTATGAATAGGTTAAAAAGAGCACTGGTTCCCCAAAGAGCAGGATCCTTTGGGGGACACCACTCCGACATCTCTCCATTTGTGAGAACTTCCCATTTTACACCCACTCTTTGTTTCCCTGTTTTTTTCCAACCAGTTTTTTAATCCATAGGAGGGACTTCCCCTCTTATTCCCTTCATTTGCTGAGGTTTTTTTCTCAACAGGTCTCTGGTGAGGAACTTTGTCAAAAGCCTTTTGGAAATCCAAGTAGAACCAATGTCCACGGTTCACCTGTCCCACATGCCTGTCCACACCCTCAAAAGAACTCTGGTAAGTTTGTAAGGGAACAGGATTTGCCTCTGCAAAGAAACCATGCTGACTCTTTCTCAGCAGGTCTTGCTTTTCACTACATGTTTTATAATTTTATCTTTAATGATAGATTCTACTAATTTACCAGGAACAGATGTCAAACTGACTGGCCTGTAATTTCGGGTCCCCTAAGATCCTTTCTTAAAGATTGGTGTGACATTGGCCATCTTCCAGTCTTCAGGGGATGGAGCCTGATTTCAGGGATAAGTTTGCATATTAAAAGGTAGAGAAGATCCAGCAATTTCATGCTTGAGCTCTTTAAGACACTCTTGGGTGAATGCAATCTGGGCCAGGGGATTTGGTAACATTTAGTTTATCAATGGCTGCCAGAACTTCTTCCTTGTCTATCACTATCTTAAGCTAGTTCCTCGGGGATAAGCCTCCTAAAGTAGCTTGGATTTCCAGGTGCAGGAATGTTCCTCACCTCCACTCTTGGGTGAAGACAGATGCAAAGAATTCATTCCAGCTTCTCTGCCAATCTCCCTGCACCATCTTTTAGCACACCCTTTGTTCCTTTGTCATCCTAACGGGCCTACACGGCTTCCCTTGCTGGCTTCCTGCTTTTGATGTACTTGAAGAACTTTGTTTGTTTGCCGGTCTTGATGTTGGCAGCCATGCGTTCCTCATAATCCTTTTTTGCCTCCCCTTTACACAGCTAACTTGCTTCTCTTTTGCCACCATTTTGTGTTTCCCTCTCATATTCTTCATCAGCCAAACTGGACTTCCATTTTCTAAAAGACATTTTCTTTTTTCTGCTAATTTCCTCAACCTCTCTTGTTAACCATGGTGGCTTTCTTTTGGACTGGGAGCTGCCTTTTTCTAACTTCCGTGGAACACATTCCAGCTGAGCTTTTATTTATTACTGTGTTTTTTAAATAACCTCCAAGCATCCTGGACAGTTTTAGAGCTCTCTTGATTTTCCCTTTCAGCTTCCTGCGCACTATCCCCTCATCTTTGAGAAATTTTCCCTTTCTGAAGGCAGATATGTAACTACATTAGTAGTTGCCACTTGTTAAGCATGCTGAGATACTAGATCTGATGACAGCATTGTGGTGGCCTGTTCCCTATCAGGCTCAACAACACTGACTTCCTGCACCAGGTCACCTGGGTCCCACACATAGAGATTAGATCTAGGATCACCTCTCTCCCTGGTTGGTTTCCACAACCATCTGCTCCTAAGCCACAGTCATTTTAGCATATCCAGGAATGCTCTCTCCTTACTATGACCTGAACATGCATTTTTCCAGTTTATATGGGGATAGTTAAAATCACCCATTACCACTACATTTTGTGTTTTTTGTTGGCCTCTCTAATTTCTTTTTCCATCTCAGAATCTCTCTTGTGCACTTTGGTCAGGGGGGCGATAATATATTCCTAATATTGAAACTGTCCTTCACACCTGGTATTGATATCCACAGTGATTCTGTAGAGGGAGACATGCAACTCTACCCTTGCATTGTCTATTTTATGTGATACTATGCTCTCTTTGATGTAAAGGGCAACGCTCCACCCCCAAAGCGCCCTGTCCCTATCAGCTTCCTATAGCCAGCCTGTAGCCTGGTATAACAGCATCCCACTGGTTCTCCTCATTCCACCATGTCTCTGTAATGCCCACTATATCAAAGTCCTCCTTCAAAACTCTGTACTCTAGCTCCCCATTTTAGGTCGAGATAGCTTCTACTATTAGCATAGAGACACCTGTATAACGCCCTGTCTCTGTGTCCCTTAACGCTGGGATTTATGTGCTTTACCCTCAAGTCTTTTGTAGACACTATCCCTTGTCACATGCACATTGCTGTGTTCCTCACTTGTATGTGGTTGATTTAGAAAAACCTCCCTCTCTGTCTGCATCCCCCATAGATACTGTGATTCGAACCGAAGTCACCTCAGCTCCTGCAATAGAAACTTTCCCCAGTGATCAGTTTAAAAGCTGTTCTGCCACCTTTTTTTTTTTTAATGTTGGCCAGCAGCTCCTGGTTCCCTCTTTGGTTAAAGATGAAGCCCGTCCCGTTTGTACAGGCCTACAGCACTTGTCCCCAAAGGTTCCCCAGTTCCCTGACAAATCCTGAAACCCTCACTGCCTTACACCACCTGGCCTCATCCCACGGCATTTGTTGTTGGACCACCTGTATCTCCGGGCACTTGCCCTGGCTTCGCCCTGCGCGTGGAGCGGGTAGCATTTCTGAGAATGCCACCTTGGAGGTCCCTGGACTTCAACCTTTTTCCTAGCAGCCTAAATTTAGCTTCCAGAACCTCCGGCTACATTTCCCAATGTCGTTGGTGCCAATGTGGACCACAACTGCTGACTCCACCCCAGCACTGTCTAAAGCCTATCTAGGCGAAGCGTGACATCCGCCAACCGCTTTGCACCAGGCAGGCCAAGTCACCATCGCGGTCATCACGCCTCTCCACAAACCCAACTCTCTACATTTCTAATGATCCGAGATCACCCACTACAAGGGAGCCCCCCACCTCCCCGAGGGGGTATCCTCAGTCGCGAGAGGATAGCTGATCACCAGTTAAGGAAGGGATCCCATCTAAGGGAGCATCTTCCCCACCTCAGACTGGCACCCTCCATCCCCAAGGCCTTCATTCTCCATGACACATCTGAGAGAGATGTCACCTTGGGAAGTGGGACCCGTAGCTGTTAGGTCCCTGAAAGCCTCGTCTGTCACCCTCTCCTGCCTCTTTCAGCTTCTCCCAGGTCCTGCCACCTTGGCTTCAAGAGAGCACCACGTTCCTTGAGTGCCAGGAGAGCTCATTGCAGCGGGCACACCCACGACTTCTGTCCTAGTGGCAGATAGTCATACATGTGACACTCAGTGCAAAACACTGGAAAGCCCCCATCCCCTGCTTGGCTTTCTGCCTTCCATATCTGATTTGTTTAGATATTTAAATATTAAGCTTTTAGTCACTGCCCCCTGGAGCTATCTTACGCAAATTACTATCTGTCAAATATGTCACTTATTAATTTAAAAAACAAAAAAATTAAATTAAAATTGCAGCGCCGTGGCTTTGAGAAAAGCCCTCCAAAATGAACACCAGCAGGTCACTCTGCTCTTCCTGGCCAATGATCTCTTCTGCTGCTGCTCCTCTTTGCTTTGGTTCCAGAGACTGAACTAAAGCCCCCCACCTCTCAGGACAAAGAAAGCCCACCTCTGGGACAAAAGGGGAACAAGAGATGAACTGGTAACCCCTGTTAAGCCCCACCTTCCAGATTCAGCTTGTGCCCACAAGGAGGAGAAAAGAGATAACCCTGTTGCAAAATACACACTGTTTCCAAAGGCTACTTGGGCTTTTGAGAAAAGCCCTCAAAATGAACACCAACCAGGTCACTCTGCTCTTCCACAGCCAAGTCTCTTCTGCTGCTACTCCACTCTGCTGGTTCCAGAGACTGAACTAAAGCCCACCTCTCAGGACAAAAGCCCCACCTCTGAGGGACAAAGAGGAACAAGAGATGAACTCTGTTAACCCCTGTTAAGCCCCACCTTCCAGATTCAGCAGCCTTACAAGGAGAAAAAAGAGATAGCCCTGTTAAAATACACTGTTATTTTTTAGCTGTGGCTTTGAGAAAAGCCCTCCAAAATGAACACCAGCAGGTCACTCTGCTCTTCCTGGCCAAGTCTCTTCTGCTGCTACTCCTCTCTGCTGGTTCCAGAGACTGAACTAAAGCCCCACCTCTCAGGACAAAAGCCCCACCTCTAGGACAAAGAGGAACAGAGATGAACTCTGTTAGCCTAATGCAGCCCCACCTTCCAGGGTTTAAGCGGCCTTGTACCCACAAGGAGAAAAAGAGATAACCCCTGTTAAAATACACTGTTTTAAAAGCTGCGGCTTTGAGAAAAGCTCTCCAAAATGAACACCAGCAGGTCACTCTGCTCTTCCTGGCCAAGTCTCTTCTGCTATGAACTAGGTACTCATTTATCAACCAAGGAATGGATGGCTGACCATGCGCCAGCTACCAGGATATCTGACCCACAGGGGGCTTGAACTCCTGTGTGAGTGGCCGTGCAAGCACTTAACCACTACGCCACACGGCTCCTTAAGTCTACTGGTCACCTATTGTGGGAAACATGATGCTGGACTCAATGGTTTGACGCAGTAGGGCTCCTTGGGTAAAAAAATTATTACTCACAACATCTAACAGAACTTCCATTTTTAACCTAAGTATAAATCCAGTGGTCATAAAGGGAGAGGAAGGCTTTTATTTTTCTCCCCGTTTGTTGGATGCCCTTGAAGCATCTACTGGGCCATTTTAGGAAGTACCATGTTGGGGTAGATAGGCCAAACTGAGCAAGATGGTCTTTATATACCTATACAGAGTGACACATCTAAAACAGGGGTCTGCAATTGGCCATGCTGGCAGAGGCTGATGGGATTTGTAGTCCATGAACATCTGGAGAGCCACAGGTTGCAGACCCCTGGTCAAAAACAATGATAGCTAAAGCAGAGGTGTCCTGTTCAGGGCCAGTCCACTTCTGACTGACTGACACCAGGGGCCAGAGAAAAAGTAGGGAAGTCCTCTACCTTCAGGCCATGCTTTTGGCTTCCGCAGAAGTATTTGGCCAGCCACTGTGGGGAAACCACAAAAAGGGAAGCTGGGCCCGATGGGTCTTTGGTGTGGCTGAGCAGGTTAAAGATGTGAAAGGGAGAAAGTCCCTCCCCCACCTTTAGAAAAATATCACATCTTTTCAAAAATACATTTATTACTGCTTATATAATGCTATGCATTATATATGCTCATTACTGCTTCATATATGCCACTAGGTCTGTTAAGAGTGTTTCTGTCCAAAAATACATGATTTGGTCTGCTACAAATTATTTCCTATTTTCAGCTTTTGTTTGCCCCTGTCTCTCAGAAGGCAAAAACAAAGATATGCAGCTAAGGCTGCATAGGGTATAGCAGTCTGCCATTCTCTTTCTCAGCTATTGGGTGTGTTCACAATTTTGCTTGTACAAAACCAAGGCGTTTATAGTTCTAATTATATAGATATGCCAAATACTATAGTGCAATAAAAATACTGCAAGCTAAACTACAAAACATGCATTTTATGTTGTGAAAATGGTAATATTTAAGTGTGATGACCAAGTATTGCATTTGTTTCAATTTCCCAGCTGAAACCCCTGGGGGGGCAGGGAGGGGAATCCCCCTCATGACTTCAACATTTCCTGAAATCCCTAGCTTAGCAAAAGAGATGAGCAGCAGTGCAGGTGCGTGGAGGAGAGAGATGGCTGCTTACTCCCTAAATAAATATCTCAAATGATTTTTTTAACCAAAATCACCCTAAGCCAGAAACAACCCAGGTGCACACAACCTATTCAAACATTATTCAGTAGACAGGATCAAAATTATCAACTGTGTTTATTCAATAATCTTACAAGGGAGTACAGGTGCAGGAGAGGATCTGAGGGAGAACGAATGGTTAAAAGAAGAGGGTGCTGCCTTTTCCAAGGTAAGGTACTCAGTCACAACACAGCAAAGAAAAGTTAATTATTCAGCAGATGAATGGTGCTAGCAGCTAAAGTTGGGGGGGGGGGGGGGGGGGGGGTTAGCAGGCACTAAGGATGAGTCCAGAAATGGGATCTGAGGACAAAAGTAAAAGCTCACCGCCCAAGAGACTGTTGGGGCTATCCTAAGCAGAGTTATACCTTTCAAAACCAACTGAAATTAATTGGCTTAGGCCAGTTTAGAACTGGTTTACTAATTCTGTTTAGGATTGCACTGTAGAAAGCCTGGCTGAACCATGGTGGGGGGCAAGGGGCGGGGAGGAGGGGAACCAGCTTTCCATCTCTGGCATAGGCCCATGTCTCAGTAGGGCGCCTGACTGACTGCTGTGGACTGTTCAGAGTCCTCCATTGAGAACTACTCCTTGCCCAAAGAAAGCTGGCTTGTCAGGGAGAAGCTACCAGATCCTTTCTCCCAGCACACTAGTTCTCCATAGGCAGCTGATTTATTTAAAGAGAGTTGTCAGTTAAGCGAGTGCCTGCCTAAACCCTCAAAAGGAGACAGCCATACACAGGTTGGCCACCCTGAAAACTATGCATCCACAGCTGTTGCACAGGAGGTAGGCAGTCAAACCGTGCAGCTCTCCCCAGGAGAGAGACCATGAAGAGAGAAGCAGTGCATATGTCGAACTTCTGCCTGCCTGTTGTGCAACTATAAAGAAAGAGGGGAAGGGGGTGGCAGATAGACGGTATTATAAAAAACAAGATTACCAAATTCAAGAGGATTCCTTGCCTTCTTTGGGAGTGACACTGAAACGTGGTCAGCTCATCACTGCGATGGATCACAGCGAAATGAGAAGTTGCTCTGGCCAAAATTCTCCAGTCTGACAGGAGCCCTCTTTGGAGAGGGACAAAACAAAGCAATGAGGACTAAGCCGCTCTGAAAACAAGATCCACCCCCCACCTCAAGATTTGAGTGTGAAACCGCATTTGGTGTGGAAATCACAAGGTGCAGGGGGAAAAAACCTCAGCAGCCCCCGGCTCAGAATTTAAGGGAGGTGAGGGAAGAACCAAAGTAAGATGTCAAACTATTAAAAAGTTATTAGAAGTGGGGGAAGGGAATGGTTACGTTTAGATCCAGACGCTTGGCTCACTGACAAGACTCTAAAGGTCCTGTTCGTGGCAAGGAAAAAAAGTGAGCGGGTGGGTGGGAAGTGAGGAATTCTTACAATCAAGAGTGAAAAGGGAAGGAAAGAATGGAGAGACGGTGGAAGATGAAGGCGCGGATAAGAATCTCCAAGCATTTTGAGGGACACCAAACACAGCAGGATTCTGGCCTTCAGAGCTTTCTCTCTGAGGAGTAGATCAGCCTAGCTTGCTAAGCAACTGCTTATTCTTCAGTTCCAGTGAGGCTGCTCCCCATCAGTCTCTGGAACAGCAAGCAGAGGACAGAGAATACCCCAGGCCGGTCCTCACTGTGTGGCTGCCAGGGCTACAAGGAACGCAGGTAGGCCTACTATCCGGTGAGGCTTGACCCTGAGTCTATTATTATATTCGCCTTCTTCTAGTTGGGCCTGGAAAACAGGAACAAGGGCTCTTGCTCCAGCCACCTTCCCTGATACGGCTGCCTGGAAATGAGGAATACATTCCCACAAGATGTGGGAGGCTGACCCATGAGCTCTAAGCTTGGTTTTAAAAAGACAGATGAAGGGGCGGGGGATTTGTGAGAAGGACTACTGTGGAGTAAGAAGGGCCATTCCTGAGCTGGAACAAGGTGGGGGGGGATTCAGATAAAAGAATGTGAGTGAAGGATAATCTGTATAGGTGGGCTGTGGTATGCCATTCCAAGAAGTCTGGCGACGAAGCTGTTATCTGCCACTTAAAAGAGTGCAAAAGAGTGTCTGGGAGAAGAACAGGTCCAAGTCCTGGAGCCACCACAATAGCCGCGGGCTGGGTGATGCCCTCAGCTCGTCAGCACAGCCAGCTGCTGAACCAGAACACTGTGAAGGATGCTGCTGTCTCCGTGGAAACCAGCTGGCCCTTGCCTCCTACACCTTTTCAGGGCTTCAGCTTCAGCCACGGGTGAACAATAGTGAGGATGGAGAGGACCGAAGACGTCAGGCCGCAGAGGCCCACAAAGCCCGGGCCGGTCTTGTACAGGCCCAGCCTGTCAAGCGGGATGAAAACATCACAGGCGTTTTTCGCCAGGTCCAAGAGCAGAGGCGGGTTGCTCCTCAGCACGTGCACGAGGAGGCGGAGCTGCAGCTTCAGTCTCAATGCCACTTGCTGGAGCTTGCCCTCCTCCCTGGGGGCGCAGCTGTTGTCCCCGCTGGCCCCCTTTTGGCACTTCCCGTTCACCTCGCGCTCCATCAGCAACCGGATTTCATAGGCGTCCCGGCTTAGGTTCAGTATCAGTGCAAAGAGGTAGTATCTGAAATGTGTGAAGGAAGACAGCCTTTAATTGACGGTGAGGAAAACCTGTCAACAGCAGTCAACTATGGATGCTAAGTAGAACCTCCACATTCGGAGGCAGGCTATCTCCAAATACCAACTGCTAGAAGCAACAACAGAGGAAGGCTGTTAGTTTCCAGCCCTGCTTTTGGGCTTCCCGAATTGATTCAGCTGGCTACTGAGGGAAACTAAACACTCGACTGTGAAATGCACCTTGAACATATTCAGATATTTGCTTGAGGCAGTGCGTGTATCTGGAAAAAGATTAATAGCAGTCAGGAGAGCTTTTCTACCACTATTCATTTTGTCATGAGGAATTCCAGACAAGTTTCCAAAGAAGTTCAGGACTGCCCCCCAAACATATAACTGAGATGCACGGGGAGATGATCTGAGGGACATACTCAGGGAAGTTATTTTCAAAACGGCATGTCAGGACCAAAGCCTGAATGGTGCCATGTATCCATCTGTTTGATGTGTAACCTGAATGATATGTACTGTGATTGATATGTAGAAGGGACCCTTCTCTCTCTCTCTCCTCTGTACCTTCCTCCTCGATGTTTATGGCTTGACATCGACTATAGATAAGTAGGCGAATGACCCCCAGAAGCCTCCTGTCCTGGCCAACAGGATCTCCGTTGAACTGTAGAGGGGAGGCATGACAGGTGGCATATTGTTCCTTTCTTGTGTCCTTGAGGTGCCTTAGCCTTCTAAACAACTCTTTTCAGACTTTCTCTGGGGAAAAGGGAGGGGTTTTGGACAGTGATAAAACAACCTAGGAAAGCCAGATCCCGCAGAACTGGCTTTCTCAAGCTAGGGACTTGATGCCTTCAATAAACACTTCTGATCAGGAATCCAGAGTCTGTCTATTGGTCTAAGGTCCGAGACCTAACACATAATTGGCAAGAAATGGAAAGAAAACATCTCTCTCCTTGCAAAGGAGGGGCAGTGGCTCTGTGGGGCAGCGCATGATTCATGTGCAGAAGGAGCCAGGTTCCCTCCCTGAGTTTAGTCCAATATTTCACTTTTTGCTTAGGGCCGCTGGACTATCAGCGTTGCACAGCTGTCTCTTCCATCCTCAACAATTACAACAGTAACTTTCAAAATCCGAGTTCTCCATAGAATTAACCTCATCGTATTTCACGTGCAAGAATTCACAATTTCCGGTAACATAGAACACATCTCTCCGCCACCCTGGAAGTATTTGTCAAGTACTGAGGTGACAGCATAAGGCAGGTATGGGGAGGTGGGTTGACCTCACCTGAATGATCTCTGGCTCCATTTCTCCTGGTCCATGTGTGGGACAAGGCCTGATTTCCCAGCCCACAGGATATTGTCACAGGCAAAGTACATGGCTCTGTTCAGGTGGCCCACAGTGATGCAGAACCGAAGGACCATGTCCGACAGGTGAATGGCTCGTTTGGCTGCTTCCAGGGCATCGGCAGAATTCCCCAGCCGGAACACTGAAACACACCCAGCAAATATTGAGAAACGCACCAGTCCCCAAGACTTCATCCAGAAGTTTAAAACAAAGCTGCAGCAGTTCTGCCTCAGGATGGATGAAGACAAAGATATCTGAAGATGGGGCCCAGGGAGGACAAAGCAACCGGGGGCCTTTAAGGAGCAGGGTCTGGGGCTTTAGAAGAAGAAGAGTTTGGATTTATATCCCCCCTTTCTCTCCTATAGGAGACTCAAAGGGGCTTACAATCTCCTTGCCCTTCCCCCCTCACAACAAACACCCTGTGAGGTGGGTGGGGCTGAGAGAGCTCCGAAAAGCTGTGACTAGCCCAAGGTCACCCAGCTGGCATGTCACAGGCTAATCTGAATTCCCCAGATAAGCCTCCACAGCTCAAGCGGAAGAGCGGGGAATCAAACCCAGTTCGTCCAGATTAGAATGCACCTGTCCTTAACCACTACACCACTGCTGCTCCTTTAGGTTAGCTTTGCCATGAAAGTCTACAGAATGGCTGGTATAATGCCACAAACCAGGTACGCTCCAGTTTGAATTGTGTAGGAGGGCCAATTTGGCTAAATGGAGTCCATTTGAGTTGGAATTTAGATCCTTAGATCTCCTTGCATCCTTGTTTGAATTATGCTTCTGTCATAGATTCAACAGGTTCAACAGGTAAGCATGTAGGCTACTTGGCTATAAAACCTCCCGATTTGGTTTTCATTTCAATTATTCTTTTTCAAGATGTTATGATTCATGTAAAAAAATTGGGCGATATTAACTGTTGGAAAATAGGTTTGCTCCTAGAGAAAGAACAACCTTACATTAATTATAATGGCTTGAAAAAGAATCATTGAAATAAAAACCAAATCGGGAGGTTTTGTAGCCAAATAGCCTACATGCTTACCTGTTGAACTACATTGACAATATTTTGAGTTACTGGGAAAACAAAGATATTCCAATTTATTATTAGTTTAAATATTACTCATTTTGTGAGTGTAAGTATGCATTAATGTGATTACTTTGGTCTTTACCTGTTGTACACCTGCCTTGATTACTATGATAGATTCACCAGGTGGCATTATTAGGCAAGTCATTCTATGGGGTGCTGTGTGGTTTCCAGGCTGTATGGCCGTGTTCTAGAAGCATTCTCTCTTGATGTTTCGCCTTCATCTGTGGCTGGCATCTTCAGAGGATCACCATCATCTTCAGAAGATCCTCTGAAGATGCCAGCCACAGATGCAGGCAAAACATCAGGAGAGAATGCTGCTAGAACACGGCCATACAGCCCGGAAACCACACAGCACCCCAGTGATTCCGGCTGTGAAAGCCTTTGACAATACAAGTCATTCCATGTTTCAGCCTTAGCTTCACTCAGACCCAGATGGAGATCATGGGTTGGATCCTAGTGAGGTGCAGATCCTCTCTCTTTGGAGGACAGCTTCTTGTGCTGGAGGAAGGCTGTGCACTGAGTGGTGGGATCCAACCCAATGTTAAGAATGCACTGCTAGTGCCCTCCCCGCCTCCCCCACAACAGCATTTTAGGCTGGTGATCAAGACCTTATAACGTTGCAACACTTCTGTTTAAAATATACAGCCTTGCATGGCTTGGAATGGACTGCGGTAACAAGACATCTTAATGATTCCACCTGTGCACATTTGTGGCCTACAGGTGGCCTGGGGGGAAAAGAAAAGAACCAAACTACTATTTTAAAAAAAATTCCTTCCCTGCCTAGTCACCTGGAAAAGATTTGAGCTCACTGTTGGAAACCGTGTCTGCAGCTAATTACCAGCTGTGGCTGGTGGGCAGGTTGCGGAACTCAGACACACGGTTGTAGGAAATCAAACGCCGCTTCACAGCCACAGTGTCTCTGGTAAGCTCTGGATAAGTCTTCCCCCCTCAGCCTCAACCCTTTGCTGCCCACTGGAAACAACAGCAACCAGCCTCACAGGGCTGCTCATAGTTTCAGAGGATAGCCGTGTTGGTCTGCAGTAGAATAGCTGGATTCAAATCCAGTGGCACCTTAGAGACCAACACGTTTTTTATAGGTATGAGCTTTTGACAACAGAAGCTTCACGGCCAACAAAGGGAGCTTTGTTTTCTGAAAGCTCCTATCCCCAAATATCTTAATGCTCTTTCAGGTGCAATAGGGCTGTCCTTGCAAAGTCAAACATGTCTGTAAAAAACTATACAGTGCTTTGGTAAGCAATAGGGCCAGTCAGTCCCTAATAAGGGGTACTCCTCTCCTCAAAAGTATCCTAAAAATAACTTTTGCATGGTGTAGGGCAGGGATCTGCAACCCGTGGCTCTCCAGATGTTCATGGACTACAAATCCCATCAGCCCCTGCCAGCATGGCCAATTGGCCATGCTGGCAGGGGCTGATGGGATTTGTAGTCCATGAACATCTGGAGAGCCACGGGTTGCAGACCCCTGGTGTAGGGGTTGAGAGCAATGGACTCTAATCTGGAGAACCAGGTTTGATTCTCCATTAATTCACATGAGCAGCAGACTCTTATCCGGTGAACCACATTTATTTTCCCGCTCTTCCACATGATGCCTGCTGGGTGACCTTGGGCTAGTCACAGTTCTCTGAGAGCTCTCTCAGCCCCACCTACCTCACAAGGTGTCTGTTGTGAGGAAGGGAAGGAGTCGTAAGCTGTTTTGAGAGAAAAACTGGGGTATAAATCCAACTCTTCTTCACTAGATCTTGCCACCCACACCCAGCCAGTTGTCCTGGTACTCACATTTGCGTCCCAAACTCATGTGAGCTTCCAACTGCTTGATCTGAGCAAGGAAATCAGGGCTGGCCCCATTCTTCTGTAGTGTGTAGCCAAGCAGTGTGCAGGCATACTGGGCAGCCCTGGGAATGAAAGAGCAATACGCCACACACACACACGAGAAATAAAAGTGTTAGGTTGGTACAGTTGTTCAGAAGGGCCTCATCACATCAGCCTGATTCCCAGCCCCCAACCTCAGCAGCTCAAACAAACCAGAAACTTCCTCCAGTCTCAGAAATCCATAGTCCAGCTTTAGACAAGGTGGTGGTGGTGGTGGTGGTAAGCAAGTAACACTGGTACGTTCAGCTCAATCATCCACCTCTCTAATGCCATCGTTTGGTTCACCATCACCAGGTTGGTTCACCATCACCAGGTTGTGATGATTTCTCCCTAGGTGAGGTAGGAGAGTGTAGTAGTTTAGGGTGCCATTTTATAATGTACTAGATTAGGATTTATGTTTTTAATAATATGTTTTGATTTTATATTTAAATGCATATTTATTGATTATTGTATGTTAGATGCCCAGAACCTGGCTTTGCCAGAAAAGAGCAGGGTATCAATCAAATCAAATGAAAAATAAATTAAAAACCAAAAGGGAGACTGCGCCCAAGAAACCAGAAGAGGCCGAGGAATGGCAGGGCAGGTCATGAAGGATCTGGAAAAGATCTTTACGCATAAGGATGTATTGCTGGCGACCAAGATTAAGAAAATGTGGTATTGGGGGAGTGTTACTGATACTGTGGACTGCCAAAAAGACAAAATAAGTGGGTTCTAGATCAAATCAAGCTTGAACAGTCTGCAGAAGCCAAAATGGCTAAACTGAGGCTACTGTCCTTTCATCACATGATGAGAAGACTTACTGGAAAAGACAATAACGCTAAGAAAAGTTGAAGGCAACAGGACAATAGGAAGATCCAATGTGAAATGAATTGACTCAGTAAAGGCTTTCCAAGGCTAGATTAGTAGGTTTCTGCTCACACAGACCCACAGCTTTGCAGTCAAGGCACTGGTATTGTGCCAGACTTGTGAGCGTTGGGGCCAGGTGATCAACAAGGTGCTCAGAGAAGCTTGGTTCAGCCATCTCACTCCTGTGCCACAGAAGGGAGACTTTGAAGAAGAACATTTGGGGTTGCGGAAGTCCTCCATTTGTTCATCTGAAGTGCCACAACAAATGGAGGACTTCCGCAAACCCAAATGTTCTTCATCTGAAGTTTGTTATTAGATGGAGCGATGATAAACATTAATAGGCTTGTCAAAGGTTTTCACAACCGGAATCACTGGGGTGCTGTGTGGTTTCCGGGCTGTATGGCCGTGTTCTAGCAGCATTCTCTCCTAATGTTTCGCCTGCATCTGTGGCTGGCATCTGAAGATGTTGTTAATGATTGCTGTTAATGATTGGATGTTTTGGAGATCATTCATTCATAGGGTTGTCATAAGCTGGAAGAGACTTGACAGGACATGGTTTACCACAGAGACTTAATGGCACATAAAAGTAACTTTGATTTAGTGTACACTCTTGACCTTGGAGAAGGGAGCAAATTGTGGCTGCCAGTCAAACTATAAATGTGTTTCTCACCCATCCAAGGTTTGGCATTATTACAGTGAAGGACTTGTAAGCAGGCAGGCTACACAATTGGCCATTTACTGAAAAGCAGAAGAATAAAAGGGATAAGAGATATGAACTAAATTTACCTTTTCTTCATCCCAGTTCTAGACAAACTTAAGCCAATGCTGCCCAGTTACTTGATAATTTAGAGGAAAGTGTACCTCAGCTAACATTGGAATCACGTTTTCCTCTAATAAATGCGATGCTTTTATTTTTAGAGGCAGTATAAAAATAACCCAGGTATGAACCAATACCCAAGTTTCAGTTCTTCCAGCTGTTTGCTCCTCTCACTGTCCTCACCTAATATGATTCAGATGGGCATTAATCTGCATTTTCAGCAGTCAGCCTGCCTTTCTGGCATGGAGCTGTCTCTCTACCAGCATTCAGGAAGCATGGTAAAACGGCTCCATTTCGAAAGGCATCTGAGGGGAGGCTAATCTTCTGTGTTAAGTGTTCATCAGAATTCAGTGCACTGATCTTTTGTTATAATGCTATTGGTGGATTTTGCCCAGATCTGTTTACCTTTCACTTTGTTAGCTGCCTTGAGCCCTCTCATGAGAAGAAAGCTGGGATGCAAAAATTTTAATCTATATATATATAAATCTATCAGTGCGTTTTTCTGCTAATCTCCCAAACTACTAGACCGATTGCTTTGAAATTTTCACACAACGTTGCATTCACATGCGGCCAGGTTTCCATACTGTTTCCACACCTCCTGTTGTGTACATGTCACAACTGTGCCAGTTATTGTGTACATGCCACACCTGTGACAGTTGGAACCACAGTTCTGTTCCGCAACAGTGCCATCTGCTGGCCATCAAAGCAACACCCTCTGATACAAGGGAAACAACCATGCCTCCTTGAAAACTGCTGCCATCTGGAGTGAAAAAGATGGGGTCCGCCATCTGGACATGGCCCACCCACCCTAGCGGAGGAAGGGGAAGGTGAGGGAGGGTCCGGGGGTTTGCTGGACCAAACACTCTGAAATTTGAACACAACGTAGCTCATGCCTCCCAGCGTGTTTTAAGCTAGGTAATTCGTCTGCAAGGGAAGGGAGTGAAAGAGACAGGGCCCGCCACCTGGACATGGCCCACCCACCCTAGCAGAGGAAGGGGAACGTTAGGGAGGGACGGAGCGGGGTGCCATGCAAGGGAATGGGAGAGAGGGAGGGGAGTGAGGGGCCCCTTGCCCCTCCCCTCCCTTGCAAGCATTGTGCAATGACGCATGCTCAAACCGTTTGCTTCCCCTTTTCTTTTTTTTCCACTTCACCAGACTGAGCCACAGCAATGCGTGGCCGGGCCCGCTAGTAAATAATAAATCTACCCTCAGAGAAAGCCTCCTTCTGCATTTCCACATGAGTCACTGACCTGGCTGGAGGAGGCAACAGCAGCCTCCTTTGAAGGCTGGGGATTTTGCTGTCCCTCTCAACTGAGAGCAACTGAATGCCCCCAACCTCAGCAGAAAAGGACCAGGATTGCTTATCCTAAGCACAGCTGAAGGAGGTGTGGAAAACAGTCATCCATGAAAAGATGCAACAAAAAGTCTTCCCAGCAGGTGGGTACTCAGATTGGACTCAGGGGAACCTTTAAACGTTTAATTAAATTTACTTCTTGTGGCACGTTATCAAGTTCTCACACAGAAGGCAGCTTGGGAATTACCTATTTAATTTGAGCTGCAACCAAGCTATCAAAAAGGACCTATTGCCTTAGAAAACAGCAAGCTGTCCCTTTCGTCTCGTCATCTACTCCAAAAGCCAATTGCCCCTGACATGCAAAGCGTGTGTGTTCTGAAAAAGGGTTAGAAAAGGTGCATGCTCATGTTAACCTCCATGTTAGAGCAGTGATGGCGAACCTTTTCAAGACCGAGTGCCCAAATTGCAACCCCAAACCCACTTATGTCTCCCAAAGTGCCAACGCAGCAATTTAACCTGAATAACCCCCTCGAGCAGGGGCCAGCCTGCTGTAGCCTCCAGCAAGTTCCACATGCGCCACTCTGCGCCTCTCTAGCATCTATGGCCAACCCCACCCCCCGGGCAGCAGCCACCTGGAGCACAGGCACCAGGCCCACCAGCCGAGTCGTGCCTGCTCACTGAGGTGCATGCACATCAAGTCCAGGGGGCCAGGCCAGCCTACATGCATGTGTGTGTGTGTGTGTGTGTGTGTGTGTGATTTCCCCCCCACATGATGAACTCTCTGCACGCGTGCCCAAAGAGAAGGCTCTGAGTGCCACCTCTGGCACCCGTGCCATAGGTTCGCCACCACTGTGTTAGAGGAACATCCCCCTGTGACGGACTGCTGATTAAGGGTTACTTTTGAAGAACAGTTCTGCCAGAGCAAAAGGACTTTAAGGAGTTACTTTGGAGCTCCACCTGATTGGCTGGCTGGTACTGCAAAGGCCAGAGGATGAGTGTTTGAAGAGAAGGAGGAGAGAAAAGCACAGGGAGAGTTTTGATTCTCAAGAGCCTGGATAGCCGAGTTTTGGTGAAGGACCAGGAAGGCCGGGCTAAATGTGAAGCCTGTGCCAAGGTCCTAGGGCCAATTGGCCATGCTGGCAGGGGCTGATGAGAATTGTAGTCCATGAACATCTGGAGTGCCATAGGTTCGCCACCACTGTCCTAGGGAAACATCTTCACAAGGACAATACTTAAATCACAAAAAGGGAGTCTGTTTTGGAGGGAAAATGATTATACCTAATTGGTGGCAGTAAGAGTGAAGCTGACAGGAACCTTAGGTGAGTGCCCACTAGGTCTGCACTAGCCACTGTTACACCCACCCACCCTTAAAAAAAGCACTGGGGGGGAAAAGGGAATGAGGGAAGGGAAAATCAAGTACTTTTCAATCTTTGGCTGACTCAATGGCTTGGAAAACCCCTTCCCCAATGTGGTACCCACCTCATAGTTCGGAAAATGAGGCAAGATCATTTCCTGGATTTTGTGGTTGGCAGTTGGAGCCTACCCTGAAGCAACTGCCATCAGAAAACATGTAAGCTGCAAGTGCTGCTCCCTGTGACCTACAGTATTTCTGCTTTAGGCTCTGTACTAGTGATATGGTAGGGAGAGTTCTGGACCTTGCCAAGAAAGATTCAAAGTCCGAAGCCCCATTTGGCCACAAAAGTACATTGGGCACCAACATGTGCCACTCAGCATTCTCTCTCAACCTAACCTTCCCTTGCAAGAACAAAGGAGGACTGTGTGGCCCGCCCTGATCTTCCAGAAGGAGGGCTGAGATTAAAGTGTAGTCAGATGCAGGCATGTTTTAAGCAGCTTGATTGAAGAATGTCTCTGGAACCAGCAGAAAGGAGCAGCAGTGGACAAGGCAACTGGACCAGGAAGAGCAGAGTGACTCTGGTGTTCATTTTGGAGGGCTTTTCTCAAAGCCACATCTTTTAAAACAGTGTATTTTTAACAGGGGTTTGCAGGGGTTATCTCTTTTTCTCCTTGTAAGGTTGCTAAGAGCTGAGACTGCTGGAGGTGGGGCTTAACAGGGGTTAACAGAGGTTACTCTTTGTCCTGGGCTGCTAAAGGTGGGGCTCCTGAGGTGAGTCATTCAGTCTTTAGTTCAGTCTCTGGAACCAGCGGCGCGCGCCTAGCGGCGCGCGCAATTTCTTTCTTTTCTTTTTTTAAAAAAATAAATTAATAAATTAATAAGGACATTTCTTGAGGGATAGTAGGTACAGATAGCTCCAAGGGGCACTGACTAAAAGTTTAATATCTAAATATCTAAACAAAAGCAGATATGAAGGCAGGAAGCCAGCAGGGGGATGGGGGATGGGGGCTTGCCAGTGTCACATGTATGACTATCTGCCACTAGGCCAGAAGTCGTGGGTGTGCCCTCGCTGCAATGAGCTCCTGGCACTCAAGGAACGTGTGCGTTCTCTTGAAGCCAAGGTGGCAGACCTGGAGAAGCTGAGAGAGGCAGAGAGGGCAACAAACAAGGCTTTCAGGGACCTAGCAGCCGGGTCCCACTCCCAAGGTGACATCTCTTCAGATGTCATGGAGAATGAGAGTCTGGGTGACAGAGGGTGCCAGTCTGAGGTGGGGGAAGATGTTCCCTTAGATGGGACCCCTTCCTTAGCTAGTGGTCAGATATCCTCTCGCAATGAGGATACCCCTCGGGGAGGTGGGGGGCTCCTTGTAGTGGGTGATTCGATCATCAGGAATATAGAGAGTTGGGTTTGTAACAGGTGTGATGACCGCATGGTGACTTGCCTGCCTGGTGCGAAGGTTGCGGATGTCACGCTACGTCTAGATAGGCTGTTAGACAGTGCTGGGGTGGAGTCAGCAGTTGTGGTCCACATTGGTACCAATGACATTGGGAAATGTAGCCGGGAGGTTCTGGAAGCTAAATTTAGGCTGCTAGGAAAAAGGTTAAAATCCAGGAATTCCAAGGTGGCATTCTCTGAAATGCTACCTGTTCCTGCAGGGCGAGCTAGGCAAGCGGAGATACAGGGTCTCAATGCGTGGATGAGAAGGTGGTGCAAGGCAGAGGGTTTCAGATTTGAAACCAGGAACCTGGGGAACTCTTTTGGGATAAGGCAGGCCTGGTAATATGCACAAAGTGGACGGGCTTCATCTTAACCAAAAATGAGGAACCAGAAGCTGCTGGCGCTCAACATTAAAAAAAGGTGGCAGAACAGCTTTTAAACCCTGATCCTCTGGGGGAAAGCTTGGACAGGAGCTGGAGGTGACAGGTTCAGAATACAGAGTCAGCATGGGGATGCAGACAGAAGAGGAGGTTCACTAAATCAAATCCACATACAAGTGAGGAACATAGCAATGTGATAAGAGTGATAGTGGTTCTACAAAAGGCTGAAGGGGCAAAACACATAAATCCCAGGTTAGGGACAGAGACAGAGTATACAGAAGTGTCTCATATGCTAATCAGTAGAAGCAATTACGACCTAAAATGGGGGAGCTGGAGTTACAGAGTTTTGAAGGAGGACATTGATATAGTGGAGCATCAGCCAGAGAGATGCATGGTGGGGCCAATGAGGAGAAAGCAGTGGGATGCCTGTTATCCCAGGTTACAGGCTCTACAGGAAGGATAGGACAGGGCGTATTGGGGGTGGGGTTGCCCTCTACATCAAAGAGAGCAAAGTGTCACATAAAATAGACAATGCAGGGGGAGGCCTGATTCCTCTACAGCAAAGCACTGTGGATATCAATACCAGGGTGTGGAAGCATAGTTTAACATTAAAGGAATATATTATAGTCCCCCTGACCAAAAGCCACAAGAGGATCTCTACAGAGATGGAAAAAAAAAAAAAAAGAAATTAGAGGAGGCCAACAAAAAGTGCCAAAAAAAATGTATATGCGTGGTAAGTGGCTGCGATTTTAACTATCCCCATATAAACTGGAAAAGTGCATGTTCAGGTCATAGTAAGGAGAGAACATTCCCTGGATATGCTAAATGACTGTGAGCTTACAGAGCAGATGGTCGTTGGTAGGAACCAACCAGGGGAGATGTGATCCCTAGATCTAATTCTATGTGGGGACCCAGGACTCTGGTGCGGGAGAGATCCAGTGTTGTTGAGCCGATAGGGAGACAGCCACCACAATGCTGTCCAGATTCAGTATCTCTACATAGAACTTGGTGACAACTACTAATGCCATTTTGCCTTCCAGAAAGGGAAATTTCTCAAAGATGAGGGGGGATAGTGCGCATGGGAAGGCTGAAAAGGGAAAAATCAAAGAGAGTCAAAAAAATGTCCAAAGATGCTTGGAGGTTATTTAAAACACAGTCTTAAAAGCTCAGCTGGAATGTGTCTCCACAGGTTAGAAAAGCAGCACCCAGTCCAAAAAGAAAGCCACCATGGTTAACAAAGGGACGTTGAGGAAATTATTAGAGAAAAAAAAAGATGTCTTTTTTAGAAAATGGAAGTCCAACTTAACTGGATAAAGAATACCAGAGAGAACACAAATGGTGGCAAAAGAGAAGCAAGTTAGCTGTAAGGGGGGAGGCAAAAAGAGGATTATGAGGGCATGGCTGTGAACATCAAGAGCCAAGCAACAAACGAAGTTCTTCTGCAGTACATCAAAAGCAGGAAGCCAGCAAGGGGAGCTGGGTAGAGCCGGTTAGATGACAAAGGAACAAAGGGTGTGCTAAAGATGACAGGGAGATTGGCTTCAGAAAAGGTGAATGTGTTCTTTGCATCTGTCTTCACCCAAGAGGAGGTGAGGAAAATTCCTGCACCTGAGTAGAAAGCTACTTAGGAGAATCCGAGGAACTAACTTGAAGATAGTGGTAGATGGGGAAGAAGTTTCATGGCCAGCCATTGATAAACTACAATGCCTACCAAAATCCCTGGCCCAAGGTGCATTCACCCAAGAAGTTTCTTGGAGAGCTGAAGCATGAAATTGCTGATGTTCTCACTTTAATATGCAAGCTTATCTTGAAATCAGGCTCCATCCCTGAAGACTGGAAGATGGCCAATGTCACACCAATCTTTAAGAAAGGATCTACGGGGGGACCAGGGAAATTACAGGGCCAGTCAGTTTGACATCTGTTCCTGGTGAAATTAGTAGAATCTGTCATTAAAGATAAAATTCCCTAAAACATGTACAAAAAGCAAGACCTGCCTGAGAAAGAGTCAGCATGGCTTTTGCAGAGAGCAAATCCTGTCTTACAAACTTACTAGAGAGTTCTTTGAGGGATGTAAATAGGCATATGGAGAAGGGGGAACCAGTGGACATTGTCTACTTGGATTTCCAAAAGGCTTTTGACAAAGTTCCTCACCAGAGACTATTGAGAAAACTCAGCAATGAAGGAATAAGAGGGGAAGTCCTCCTATGGATTAAAAACTAGTTGAGAAACAGGGAAGCAAAGAGTGTAGGTGTAAATGGGAAATTCTCTCACAATGGAGAGATGTGGGGAGTGGTGTCCCCAAGGATCCCGTGTGGGACCAGTGCTCTTTAACCTATTCATATAAATGACCTGGAAGTAGGGTGTTGGAGTAAGCGTGTGAGGTGTGCCAAGTTTGCAGATGATACCAAATTATGTAGGGTGGAGTTGAAGAACCACAAAGGATTCTTGAGGAGCTCCAAGCGGACCTTGATAGAGATTAGGTGAAGGTGGGCTAAGAAATGGCAAATGCAGTTCAATGTAGCAAAATGTAAGAAAGTGATGCACATAGGGGCCAAAAATCCAAACTTCACGCTACTACGCAGCTACAGGGGTCCAGTGCTATCAGTCACAGACCAGGGAAAGGGAGTTTAGGCGTCTTAGTGTGATAGTTCCACTTGGGAATAGTCAACTCAATGTATGGCAGCTGTGAAAAAGGCAAACTCTATGCTGGGGATAATTAGGAAAGGAATTGACAATAAAACTACTGCAAAGATTGTCATGCCCTTATATAAAGCTTACGTTAGTCGCGAACCTTACTTGGAGTACTGTGTTCAGTTCTGGTCACCACATCTCCAAAAGGATATCATGAAAGAGACATAGAAAAAAGAAAGTGCAGAGAAAGGAGCTTGAGGATGATTGAGGGACTGGAGCACCTTCCTTATGAGGAAAGGCTGCAGCGTTTTGGAGACTCCTAGTTTGGAGAGGAGGCGTCTGAGGGGGGGATATGATTGAAGTCTATAAAATTATGCATGGGGTAGAAAATGTTGACAGAGAGAAATTTTTCTCTCTTTCTCACAATACTAGAACCAGGGGGCATACATTGAAAATGCTGGGGGGAAGAATTAGAACTAATAAAAGGAAACACTTCTTCACGCAACGTGTGATTGGTGTTTGGAATATGCTGCCACAGGAGGTGGTGATGGCCACTAACCTGGATAGCTTTAAAAGGGGCTTGGACAGATTTATGGAGGAGAAGTCGATTTATGGCTACCAATCTTGATCCTCTTTGATCTGAGATTGCAAATGCCTTAACAGTCCAGGTGCTCGGGAGCAACAGCCGTAGAAGGCCATTGCCTTCACATCCTACATGTGAACTCCCAAGGGCACCTGGTGGGCCACTGCGAGTAGCAGAGAGCTGGACTAGATGGACTCTGGTCTGATCCAGCTGGCTTGTTCTTATGTTCTTATGTTCTAATGAACAGCTACAATTTGGAAGCAAGGATGTGGTGGGGAGAAGCACATCTGGAGTTAAAGGCACAAGATACTGGAGTTAAATGCACAAGATTCTTAAGATCCCAAGATCATGCCCACTCACTGAAACCGAGAGCGTCTATTAAGGAGCTGGCAGCAGCAGAATGTTCCTTATCTTAAGATCATGATCTACTCTGTTTGCAAAGATCCAACTGGGCAAATAAACACGCCACTTGCTTAATCCCCATCTGCAAACTGTTGGATATATTCCCTGGCTTGGGTAAATTCTCAGGCTTCATGAAATCTTCTCGGAAAGAAGGGAAGAAATTTAATAAATACAGAGCAGTTCCATAGAATGCCTCTACTTTAACACTCAATAGTTGAACTTTGAGCACAGATGTTGTATAAGAGGCAGCTCTTGGTCAATCTTTGGGTGCAACAGGAGATGAAAGGAAGATAGCAGAATTAGGTTACTCACACGAGTTACTACTACAACTATATTAGGGTGTTAGTTTCTAAGCAACCACAAGATTCTTAGCTGCTTAGACTGCAGCAAACCAACACTCTAAATTATTGATATTATATCACAACAGAAACAAAAACATACTGATATCACAGCCTCTTTTTAAAAGAATAAGATTTTGCATTCCAGCTTGCTGTTGATTTTGTGTCCTGATTTTGGTCTTCCCAGAGGAATTTGCCTGGCCGCTATGGAAAGTAGGGGGAAGTGGATCTTGGCCTGAAAGGCTTTTCTGATGTTCTCGTATTATTTGGCAAATGGAGGAAGGACTGCTCAATTTGTGAAATATCTTGGCATCTGGAGAAACTAAAATCTCCTCAGAAAGCCTTATGACATGCAACCTCTGTGTGGATATCCTTCCACTGTCAAGGATGTAAGATCTAATAAATAAAATAAAGTATTTCCCATACAGGAGTGAACCAAAGTGTACTAGCATCGTGCTTGCTTATCATTCCAGAGCCGCATACTAGAATAACAAGCACAGGTAATTAGAAGCAATTTTTCCAGAACTGCACGTTTAGCTTGGATCTCTTCTCCCAGCACTCATGGGATCACTCTTTTTAAAAAACATAGGAAAAGGTCTGGCTAGTTATTTTAAACCAAGGTGATATTCATCTTTGATTTCTCCACACCTCATGAATTTTCTGCTTCCTACATAGCAACTGCAAAAATGTTAGATTTGTACAGCAGTCGTTTCCCACTCAGAGGGTAGGAAGCCTAAGCCTAGTTCCTGATTCGTCAGGGTAGGCAGGCTTAGAAACATTTTAAACAAATACAACTGCAAAAGCAAATTCCAAGTAAAAGAATTAGAAAACAAAGGTGATGATGCCCTTGCATAGATTTACAGTGCAGCTGCGTTTGGAATACTGGGCTGGATCCAGGGATTCGAAAGCAAAGGCATCATGAATCTTCCCTACTGATTCCAAGTGTCACAGGACCTACATGGCAAAATAGCCACAAAGATTGATGGGCTGCAGCAAGGAAGGGGGAGAAACAGCTTTCTCTTCTGTCAGTGCAGTTCACCAATGGAAGAAACAGCTTTATATATCAGGGGGAAAAGATAACTTGGGGGGGGGGGGGCATATGATCATTAATAAAATTGCACACATAGTAGATTAAAAAATGGCCATTCCCCATTTCTTCCCGCAATACAAGAAGACAGAGTCACACAATGGTCAGCAGATTTCAGTCAACCCAACCAGATCACATCTTCACACAATAATATGATTCATGGCCACAAGTATAGTAATGGATTTAAAAGGGCATTAGATGAGTTCATGGATGATGGCTAGTAGCCACGATGGCTAAAAAGGACTTCTATTCAGAGGCAGTGAACCTCTAAGGATCAGCTGCTAGACAAAAACAGCATGTACGTATGTAAGCATGTACACTGTCAGTTTCAAGTGATGGAAGCAGGTGATTGGCTGCCATGAGAAGAGTGTGTAGTGTGTGGTTGCCCATGCCTGCAACCATGGGTTGCTGAGGGCAAGTGATGAGCAGAGGTGATTTGCCATTGCCTTCCTCCATGCAGCAACCCTAGTCTTTCTTGGTAGTCTCCCACACAAGTACTGGCCACAACCAACCGGACTTAGCTCTCGAGGCCTGGCAAACTCAGGCAGGCCAAAATGGGATATTGAAGCTGCTGTGCCATGAGAAAGAAAACGCCCACCACTTTGACTCTTTTTACAACGCTTTACAGCAGCTTTTCCTTTTCTTCCATGTTGTCATGCTTTAGCATCCACAACCCCCTAAAGCAGGGGTCTGCAACCTGCGGCTCTCCAGATGCCCATGAACTACAATTCCCATCAGCCTCTGTCAGCATGGCCAATTGGCCATGCTGGTAGGGGCTGATGGGAATTGTAGTTCCTGAACATCTGGAGAGCCGCAGGTTCCCTACCCCTGCTTTAGATATATATGCCCAACTTTTCTCCCAAGTAGGGACCCAAAGCAACTCATAACATTCATCTCTAACCTCACTACAAATCTCTCCCCCACCATTGCATAGAATCATGGCGTTTGAAGGGCCCATACAGGCCATCTATTCCAATCCCCGGCTCAATGCATCATGAGCATAAAAGCAGGAGTTTCCAACAGAGTGCATGCAAATGTGTGGTGCCCACCAATACCATTTCTGGTGCCTGCCAAGTGTTTTTACAAAGTGAGAATGACTAGTGGACTGAGAAGCATTTCAGTTAGTGTTGGGGAACTGGTTGGCTGCGCAGATTAAAATAACATTGTTTCGGTACACACTACCACCTCTGCGTGGTACAGTGGTTAAGTGCAGTGGATTGTAATCTGGAGAACCAGGTTTGATTCCCCATTCTTCCATCTGAAGCCTGCTGGGTAATCTTGTACCAGTCACAGTTTCTGTATGGCAGGGAAGGTGATTATAAGTCATTTTGAGACTCCTTGAGGTAGAACTGGGTGCGATTCAGTGCCCAAACTCCTTAAGGTAGTACCAAATAAACATGACTTCAAGGGCACCTACCTTCGAAACTAGCAAAATATATTCTAGGAAAAGCTTTTGAGAATCAAAGGTTACCTCATCTGATGCACAGCATGTTCATACACAGCAATTATGGCTGTATACACCTACGCATCTGATGAAGGATTCTGACTAATGAATGTTTATAAGATTCATTAGTCTTTACAAGCACTATTGAACTCCAGTTTTCTTTCTTCTGTCACTAAGCCTGCCACTAAGCCCCTGTGGAGAACCCAATTCTTTAAGCCCCAGGGCCACTGGCATATTGAGGGTTGGGCAAACCAGGGCATTTGCCCTGGGCACCACTTGCCTGGGAGTAGGAAGACACCATGCAAGGTAGGAAACCACCATGCCTTCTCCTCCTCCTGCCTGCACCCGACAAGCCTCCACCTTTCACCACCGCTCAGAGAGCTGGTCTACACCCCTCCCCAAAAAAAAATTAGGAAGAATTAGTAGACCTGGCCTCCAACAAGTCCATCCATAGATTACAATCATGGGTAGACCTGGCTTCCAAAGATCTGGTGACCCACAATTAAAAGCAATGGATAGGCTTAGCTGCCAAATAATTGGTCCACCAAGATGGGGAAGACCTGTTGGTTTTGGGGAAGGGTGTGGGTGTGTCACAATTTCAGTGCTTCCCCTGGCCAATATTTTGTGTAGATATGCCCCTGCTCAGGGCACCCCCTCCCTATACAAAACCAGCAGCCCTGACAGAGCTCAGCCTTATCCCCGAACAGCCAGAAGCTTTTGTACCTCACCTGACAGAACAATTCTCAGGAGCGGAGGTAAGAAGCTGCGAGGTCTCCAGGGAACCACTTACTCTCAACCACACTCTCCCGGGCTGGCACCGTACCTGAACACCCGCTCCTTGGCTTGGCTTTGGGCACTGAATCGCACCCAGGAATCCATCGCTCCTGTCACTCTCCGCGGGGCTCAGAAAGAATGAGGACGGAGAGCTCTCGCAGGCACTCCCCTCGGGACTATAGCCTTTCTTGATGGGCCGCCCGGTGCAGCTCTCCGAGGAAACCGCCTTCAGGTTCACTCCGCCGTAGGGCCTTCAATCTCCTTATGCAGTTCCGCCCTGAGGTCGCGACAGACTCCGAGTCACCACCCCTGACCGGGGACGCTCACGTTCTAGGCCGCCCCGAGCGACGACCGCCGAGACTCGTTCTAGGGACAAGGGTCGCTCATACTTTGCCTTCCAACTCCAGAAACCGCCGCCACTTCCGGAAATAACACGGTGGCGCTCGTGGGACAAACTTAATAAAAAGGACGTGTTCATTGGTTCGCAGCATTTTTCTCTCCCGCCGGTCTCCGAGATTAGGCGACGCCGATTGGATAAACCACCAAAGAGCCCGCCTGCTTATTAAAGCCTTCCTACTATGCATATCAAAGAGACACGCTCATTGGTTCGCAGCAAGGGGCTGAGCCAAGCCCCTCTTTTTCATCTCCGCCCATATTTTCCCCCGCCGGTCAGGGAGATAAAGCGACGCCGATTGGATAAAGCACCAAAGAACCCGCCTACTTATTAAAGTCTTCTCAGGCGAATTCCAAGCGGCTGGAGTTTTTTGTTTTGCCCGCCCACACCCCTGAGGCGATCACGACGGCGATTGGAGGGCACGCCCGCCCGGCCACGCCTCTGTCCGGAGTCGCGCTCTGCCATTGGAGAACTCCCGCGACTAGGGGATGATTGACAATATGAGGAAAGGCAGAGAAGGCAGGGTGTAGGTAACGGAGTTTTATTCTTGTCCTCTCCCTCAGCGGCTCGACGTTGCCGTGATGATGGAATCTCTGCGAGCCCAGCGGCTGCAACCGGGAGTCGGGGCCACGCTGCGAACGCTGCGGCCAGGCGTGACCGTCTCCATCCCCGCTCCAGCCGCCTCAGCGCCCCCTCCGCCGCTACCGCCGCCCCCTCCGCCGCTGGGGCTCGGGCTCACCTTGGGGCCTCCGCCACCGCCCCCTCCACCGCCCTTGCCTCCACTCCCGCCTCTCCCGCCGCCGCTCCTGCCGGGCGCGTTGGGCGTCTCCATCTCCCCAGGAGGGACGACGACAGGGCCGCCCGTTGTGCTGAGGGAGGCCGTCGAGGCGGTGGTCAGGAGCTTCGCCAAGCACACGCAGGGATACGGCCGCGGTGAGGAGGGCGAGGCGGGGGAGAGAAGGAGGGACGGTTTCTCTTCCCCTTCCCCGGCTCTGGTCTTGCCTCTGGGCATGTGCAGAGTACTTTTTATACGTGTAGGATAAAGAAGGGGTTGAGCACGAATAGAATGAAAGGGACCCTGCCTCTGCGCATGTACAGAGTACTTTTTATAAATGCAGGATAAAGTAGAGGTTGAGCATGGATAGAATGTAAAGGACCCTGCCTCTGCGCATGTGCAGAGTGCTTTTTCGAAATGCAGGATAAAGAAGGGGTTGAGCATGGATGGAATGTAAAGTACCCTGCCTCTGGGTATGTACAGAGTGCTTTTTATAAATGCAGGAAAAAAGTGAGGGTTGGACATGAATTGAATGAAAAGGACTCTGGGCATGTGCAGAATGCTTTTTCGAAATGCAGGGGATGAGCATGAATAGAATAGGCATATGCAAGCTGCCCTTTTCTCTGTTCAGAAACAAATAGGACATGCAAGTGAAAGATGGTTTTGAACGTTTGCAGTATGTTACTTCTGGACTGACAATTAAAAAGGGCCTTTTCACTGTTTAAAGATGGTTTTTCAGAATTCTGTATGCCAATAAAGGCTTTGCTTGCTATTTCAGAATTCCTACAGGATGTAGGATCCTCCTTGATCTGAGGTTGCAAATGCCTTAGCAGACCAGGTGCTGTGGAGCAGCAGCAGCAGCAGCAGAAGGCCATTGCTTTCACATCATGCCTGTGAGCTCCCAAAGGCATCTGGTGGGCCACTGCGAGTAGCAGAGTGCTGGACTAGATGGACTCTGGTCTGATCCAGCAGGCTCTTTCTCTGGGCTTCACAAGGCTTAAAATAAGCCTATATTTAAAAAGCAACTGTGGATCATCTTTTCAGATTAATTGCTTAAAATGGGTAGGCAAAGTGCCATTCTGCCAGGATCATTTTTCTTTTTTCTGGCGTCCTTTAAAAGAAACTCAAGATAAAAAACAAAAGTCATTTAATCATATACATAAAGCCGAAAATGTAATAGTGGTGGCAGAGCAGCACATGTGTTTCTATAAACAGGTTATAAATATCTAAAAATAAGGCTGTGCTCATTCGCTCTGTAGATACTATGCATTTGAATATTGATAGAATTCTAAGGTCATCCATTGATTCACCAGAGGTGGGCTTTTATCTTTCCAGTGTCGTAATGTGAGACTTTTAGCTGTGGTAAGGGCATGGAGGGTTCATTTTGTTTGACCACTGCTTAACCTCAAGAAACACTGCCAGATGGTTTTAATAGAAATCTGTGTCAAGGTGGTGCTCCTAAGTGAGTACAGAATAGAAGATCCATTCTCTCTGCCCGTAAGACTATTTATGCTTAATGCATATTATGTAGAGGATGAGGGGGAAACGTTGACTCTAAAACAATTTTTGCATCCTTTTGTTCTGGTAGTTGGCCAAATTCTGCTTAGCATTTAGAGTTCTTCTTGAAATGCTTTAATAGTGACTCTCAAAATGTACATAGAGACTGTCTAGCAGGTGGGTGGAGAAGTCCGAAAGGAAGAGGAACAAGGTAAGCTTGGAGAGGAGACTTAATAGTAACACCAGGTTTTGCTCCTCTACAGTGTGCAAAATGTCCTAAAAGGCAGTAATGCTGAAATATAGTAATGCTATGTTTCCAAGCACTACACACAATAGTTAGAATATGTAGCTGGGCGTTAACTGATATGAGATGCCTGCTTTTAATTTTGTGGAAGGGAAAGTAGCACTGGTTATGAACAGTGCTGTAAATTTAGAAGAGTGATGCTTTTCAGAAAGTTTGAGAATCAGTGGCTTAACAACTTTCAGGTGCAAAATAGTGTCACCAAATTGCAGATGGACAGCAGAGAGATGGAGACATGGCTAATGTGAGAGTTGAGGCAGCTCACTCTCACACTCTCTAGTTCACCTTTATATCAACTTTCTTGAACATCCAGACCTAATTAAAAGCCCTTTGTGGTCCAGACTTGCAACTAAGCATTTTAAATACCAGCTGGCATTGTCATTCAAGTTTTGTATTTCTTTGAATTTTTGTGTTTTAAAATAACATCATTGGATCCTGTGTCTGTGGGACAGTTTTGTCCCTTTTGCTGTATTGGCTCTAAACCAAGACTGGACAAGAAGGTGGAGGGGGGGAGGATTCTGTGAGTGCAAAGTAAAAGCATACAGTTTCTGTTCGTGGGTTTCTGAACAAGGGAGCTTTAGTGTTGGTCCCAACTTTTTATAGCTTGCAGGGTAGAAAAGTTCATGTAATGGTGGAGAAAGAGGGTTTGGAGTGCTGCCAAGTCCTTTGAGGCAGTTTTCTCTCTTTCTCTTGTCCCCTTTGTTTTGCTAAGCAGAGCTTTCAACTGATAGTGGGTGACACAATGTAAACTACCTTCCCAGAGGTTTGTTTATCATTGATTTATTTTCAAGACTGCTATTTCTGCTTTATTTTTTGTTGCGCTTAAGGAGGCTTCCAAACAGAAAGACGTAGACTTCAGTCTCAAATATACTAGATGAAACTAAACCTTTGTAACCAACAGTTGTCCCATGGGAATTTTAATTATACATGTTGACTATAGGATACTTGTCAAAATCTTGATTAAAGTAGTGTGAAAGGAAGGGGTATTTTATTCTTCACAGAAGTTTCCTTCTGTAAACTCCCCCCCCCTTTTTTTTCCAGAATGGTTGAATTTTATTTTTTTAATTGAATGCAATAAGTTACCTGTGTATGCTTTTTCTATGTGACTCGTATCACACTTTGTTCTGGGATTGCATAGAAGATGTCAAATTTTTGACACCCCTGGGTAACCTCATACTTAAGTCACCATCAAGACCTGTTTAGTTTTCATAGCAAATGTATGGAAAGGGAACAAAGGGCTGTTAAAATCTGAGATTTTACAAAACTCACAAGTAGAGAAATATTTTTTCCTTGCTTTGGAGTTTTGACATTTGGAATATTTGATCCTAGATAGGGCTGCAAATCTATGTAGATGCTGCCTTGCACATTCTAAGCGGTAAAGGTTTGGCAAGCAATCTGACTTAAACTCAGTGCTGCTTTTCTGGCTCTGGAAACCTTCAAGGCCATGTGGAATAATTTACTGTTTCCTATTTAATATGCAAGTCAGATCTGGTGTCATACACAAAGCAGGGACCAGTGTCTGCTCCAAGGCCATAAACAATGGATATAAATAAAAGCCAAGTGGACTGTAATTGTAAATGTCTGAAACCATGAGTAACAAATGTTAAAAATAAGCAACTGGTTTTCTTCATAAGTTTTCCAGACATTTTCTCTCTTTCTGCTTCATGCCACAACCCCAATTTCCTCATAGGAATATTTTTGGATGGGTGTATTATAGCTTTCAGTTTTAAGATTTGCTGTTCTCCGGCTGTTAATCTCTAGCCACTGCCCCTTGAAGTCACTCGTCTCTCCTGGGCAAGATGTGGGAGTTTTAGGGTAGGGTTGGGGATAGACTCAGATAGTTGTTACCCTGAATGTTAGAGATGAGTAGCAAACTGTTCAAATATCTGATCTCAGTAGAATACAAGCTGTGGTTAAGTCTCAGGAGATTTCTCCTGATGCAGATGAGCTGATCACAAAGTTTTTTTCAGTTGCTGGAAACTGGGGCTGGCTTAGTTAATCTGTGTCTCTGCTTTTTAATTAATTGTTAACTTATAACCACCTTCAATAATAGTAAAAATGGGGCACAAATTAAAAAATAGCCAGTCTTGCTCTTTAAAACTTGTGTTGAAGATCATTGCTGCAAATCTGCTCACTTCAGTTAATTTTCCTTATTTTGAAAGATGACCATGGTTGCAGAAAACATTCACAACTCTGTCAAGTCACTTTTGCATTAATGTTCTCCAAGGCAAATTCCAAAGAAGTTTGTGTGCATGTGCTGGAAGTAGTCATTATGTTTCACGGTATCCAAATACCCAGAGCCTGAAAACACAATTGTCCATTTTATTTATTTATTAGACACCTTTCTTCCTATAGATCTCAAGGTGGCTTACAATAGTAATTAATAAACATAACATTAAAAAATTAGTCAACATAAAACCAAAATCACAGTTCAGCTTTGCTTTAATTAAATGCATTCCTAAATCTAATTGTCTTAAACTGCCTACTAAAGATCAAAATGGAGGGACCAGGTGCACTTCCTTGAGGAAGCTATTGTATAATCCTGGAACTGCCAATGAAAAGGTCCTTTTGCGTACACACCAAGTAAGCACATTTGATAGGACATTCAGGGGGGCCACTCCCTGTGATCTTAATTCTGGGGCAGGAACATATGGAAGAAGATAGTATGTCAGGGACCCTGGTCCCAAATCATGTGAGGTTTTTTAAGGTCAAAATCGGCACCTGATGGAGCAGATTGGTGGTCAGGAGAATTACTATAATATCATGTGCCTGATGGCTGGCCCCAACAGTGATCTAGCCCAGCATTCTGCACCAGTTGTATCTTCCAAGCATTCTTCATGAGTAGCCCCATGGTGAGTGCATTGCAGTTGTCAAGTTTAATTGTAGCTAGGCCCAGGAACAGATGCACGTGACGCATCAGCTGAAGTACTTCAGACCATTGCTATTACCTGGTTTTCTGAGATGACTGCTGTGTCCAGCAACAATCCCAAGCTGTAAACCTGGCTTTTCAAGGAAATATAGCCCCATCCAAAACTGGAGAGACCTCAAGTTTGAGTCTACCTTTCTACCAACCCTCGGTCTTGTCAGGATTAAGTTGCAGTTTTCACCCTCATCTAGCCCATGAATGACTCCAAGCACCAGCTCAGAGCATCAGGGGGATCCTTGGAATGAGGTGGAAATAACAGTGACACTGCAACCCAAACCTCCTGATGATTTATCCCAGTGGCTTTCCCTTTGCATATTGAACCATACAAAACCATACAAAACAGCGGAAAAACCCCTATGTTTTGAACGTAAGGTACTAGAAAATTAATAAACTATTATAATTGTAAAGGATAACGTCTAAAATTAATAATTTCTAATGTTGATATCTGAGGAAATTTTGTACTCCATGAACATAATTGTTAAATACTTAGACCCTACTTTTCTCCCCAGTGGAGATCCAGAATTGCTTACAACATTGTTTTTCTCTCCTCCATTTTATCATTGTAGCAAAACCCTGTGAGGTAGTTTAGACTGAGAAAGTGACTGACTCAAGATCACTTAGCGGGCTTTCATTGCCGATTATAGATTTGAACCTGACTCACCCACATCCTAGTCTAGCACTTTGTGTTGCAGTTTTTAAAGGGAAGGGAGTATTTTTGTATTTCAGTAGGTTGTATGGTCTACAGTTAGATACTCAGGAGGTTGAAATCAGGAGATTTTTGACATTGCTTAGAGAAAGACAGATGTGTTACCCAAAATGGTGGAAGTTTGTCCCTTTTAGAGTGGGGAAATTAGCATATGAAAGTCAGCTTTTGCTAGAAATCAGGAGAGCAGGAGAGCAAATAAAGTGTAACAGTTTTATTTAGGGATAATAGGGGTACAGAAGCACTCAATAATCAAAGCAATACACACAGAGTCCTAGGATGTAAACAGTGTTGAATGGATTGGTTTGGAATAGATGAAGGGGATGGGGGGAATATGGGTTATAGTCACCTGATCTTGGAGCAGAATGGTCCGTTGAACAGATCTGAGTGACCAGCGCTTAGTTCTGGAAGAAGAAAGAACAATGCATTGTGGGACAATATCAACATCTCTGGTGTCCAGAGATATTGAACAGTGGCTTCTAGGAGAGGGGGCTTCTTGTAGGGAAAAAGGAACCCTCGGGGTTATGCAGAGTGACCTTTAATCTCCCAGACTTCGAGGATTCCTGCCTTTCTGGTGAAAGACAGAAGACAGACATCAACCTTAATGGTTTGAGTCGTTAATCTAATGGTTGAGATGTTAATTTGATGGACCAAGCTTGGGAATACCTGAAGGTGGGAGGAAAATGATGAAGTACAGTTTCTGTGACAATGTAAATGAGGTGCTCATTAGAGATAAATTAGTCAGAAGTAGTAGTATTGGGTAATACTAAGGGCAAATACATTAACAAGTCCTTTGTTTTCACAGAGTGAATAGCCCAGGGCTGGAGATGGCAAACAACAGCTACCAAGATGGAGGCACTGTGTTTTCTTATTCCCTTTAGGATGGGTGTGGTGGCTATTTGTAAGGCAGATGTGGGCAAGGGCAAGTCCAGGAAAGATTTTACCTTGTCCTTGTGGGTACACTAGTTAATGCAGAGACTGGGCTCCCCATTTTGGCACTGCTAGGGATCCCAAGGGTTGGCAGAATGGGTAGAGACACTGTTCTTAAAACAGACCCTTCCCCCCACCCACCATAGGTCAGTCTGGTAACAGCTAAGTATTAAGTGGTTGTGTTTGGGAACACTGTATATTAATATGCAGATGATAGTAACCTAAAAGGGCTAAGTTGCAGAACCACTTCTCTTTGTATTCTACCAAAAAAAGTGCAGCGGTTGATGGAGTGGAAATGTTGTTAGCAGAACTTGGCAGTGTACAGCCTGGAATAACAGTTCTTTTTGTATTTGCACTATTTTCTGTGGCTTTCACGCTAATATATTCCAGTAAAATGTATGCATTTTGCAGTGTTTGTGTATCGAAGGTATAAACATGATGTATAACGAACAAACTGAGAACTTCAGGAACCAAATTCAGTAAAATTAAAGTGCTCATGATGGTAGCATATAAAACCAAAGAAAAACTGAACTGTGAATGTTCCTGCATTCCTAGCTCCAAGCATTCTGCAGCAAAAACAAATGGAAAAAATACTTCTGCCAGAAGACCAAAGAGAGCTACGTGATGTCAGTGAAGGTGGCTTCTTGTTCTAACCTTTAAACACCTGCAGTCTTAGACTATGTCATTGTGTGCTGCAGCCAGGTTCAGATGAAGTATCTTGGACAGCATTGCTTTTCCACAGTATCCTAAGGGGCAGTAAGGAGTCTCTGGAAAGCTGTTCTTTGTTAAGCTTTTTATCTTGTATTCAGAGTTTGCATACTTCGGGGTTGGATTTTGCCAACTCTTTATGGAAACCTGGACATCATAGTCATTTTTTCTAGCATTCTCAATTGATCCTGGCTCAAGTAGTCATCCTAGTTTTGCTTGAGCTGCTGATGCTTGTTTTCCATCATTTCTTTCTAAATCAGAACCTCGTCTGTCTTTATTTAAAATACAAGACAGAAAGTAGTCTGAAAGGGGACCAGTATGTTCTCTTTGCGGGCCTGGCAGAATTTTTTCTTTTACGTCACTGTGAGTTTTGGGCTTTTTGAAAGAATGTTGGTGAGGACCAAAAAAACACTGACTTTTACCCAACACAAGATGCATTACAGCTTCCTCTGAATTCATGGATTTGGGGTAGCTTGAAAAATTATATTTTGCAGTATGTTGCTTTAGATAGATGATGTTCTTGTTAAACTTTAAATTATAGGAGTGGGATCATAGGAACTTTTTAATAACATTACAGTAGAACTTGGATATTTATTTATAATTTGCCTTTCTTTCTGAGACTCCAGGCGGATTACACAATGTAGCAGTGCCTTAGAAACAATAGAAGGTATATCGTAAATATTGTAATAAAATTGGATTACAAAGTTAGAAAAGAACACTGAAAACGTGACATATGAAATGGAAAAACTGAATTACAGAAATTAGAAAACAATGCTGTAAAATGAAGAAAGGCATACAGTAAATAGTGCCATAAACCGCCAGTCTTTCAAAATATCCTGCCAAACAATTCCAATGTTATTACAGTCCTATTTCCTTAGTTAAAAAAAATGCTCTTATGAACAGTTGTTTTATGCACTCTGCAGAATGATAGAAGTGCAGGAGCCACATTTGCAGGGCAGGACCAGCATCTACACTGGCCTGCTGACTTGTTTTTCAAAAAATGCAAGCATTTTTATAAAATCTAATTTACAAATGAAATCCTTGTCTCCATAGAACTGTTTTGTGGTTTTGGAAATGCAGTGCTTAATTCAGTCAAGGATTGTGGCTGTCTGATATTCTTACTGCTGTCTGACCTAAAGTTTGTGTTTTTTCTTTTGAAACAGTGGTTTTGTAGTACGAAAGGGGCAATGTGTAACAGGAGAGCCTTGTCTAGGCTGAGAATACAACTCTTGTGCTCTAGTGTTTCTATAGAGGATTCTTTTGGCTGTTTTCAAGCAACATAATGTCAACAAGTTGGCTGGTTTGTTGAAGAGCTGATCTTGTGGCTTCTGAAGGCTTAGTTTAGTTTAGTGTTTAATGATATACCGCACATCATAAGGAAAGCTGGATTAGAATTAGATGAAGGTAAAGGGAAAAGGAACAGTAACAGATATGAATGATACTGATACCACATTACTGGCATAAAATAGTGAAGACTTGAAACAACTACCGTGTTTCCCCGAAAATAAGACAGTGTGTTATATTAATTTTTGCTCCCAAAGATGCGCTATGTCTTATTTTCAGGGATGTTTTATTTTTCTGTGTTCTGTTTCATCGGGCGTGCTTCCAAACAAAAACTTTGCTACGTCTTACTTTTGGGGGATGCCTTATATTTCACACTTCAGCAAAACCTCTACTATGTCTTATTTTCCAGGGATGTCTTATATTTGGGGAAACAGGGTATGGTACTGCTTTAAGTTAAAGGAAAGGAGGACTACTGGAGAATTACTCAACATTGATGTGGACAATGAGGAAACTTTTTATTCTTTTGCTCCATAATCAACCAATAGGGAGTCTGCAACCAGGAATCAGAAGATTGAGACTGGGAAGGACAACCATGGAGGTGCTAAAAAGGTTCTTAAGTGTAAGGATGTGTCTTTTGCAACCAAAATAAAATTAATTCATGCTTTCTCTGTTACTGAACATGGGTGTGAAAGCTGGACAATGAAGAAAGTTGACAGGAAAACAATATATTCCTTTTGAATACTGTATTGACAGAGAGTGTTACAGATACTGTGGACCGCCAAAAAACAAACAAATGGGTTTTAAATCAAATCACTGTTGCCCATTTGGTAAATATGATAAATCAGTCCTTTGGGTTTCTATGAAAGGGCATATGAACTCAATCCAAAGGAAGGAGATGGGATGACATTCCCCCTCTTTTGAAGGGCAGAAACTGAAAGAGTTGCTGTCATCACCCACTATCACCTCGATTCTAGATCACCTCAAAGCACTAGTTAGAAAACATGTTGATTTTTGCTGGTCTGTAGTATTTAAAGTCTCGGAACTTTAGTTGATTGAGTGACACTTTATTTTCCAATGCAGAGGACTTCAGAATAAAAGAGGTTTGTACCACTTCAACAATGAAAGTACTATATTGAAGAATTGCTGTTCATATGTCAGGAAAATATGTCTAAAGATAACTGTGCTGGCCAGAACTTCTTTCACTTTTGACTTGACTGGCCCAATTTTGAGATTTCCTGAGCTAATTTTGATGATAGGCACAGTTGCCCTTTTAAAATAACATTTCAGTTTTGGCAAGTGCTTGTGGGCTGAGTTGGGGAGTGAATGTAGAAATCCCAGGTTTGAAAACGGCCCAAACCAGAAGTTTTCCATTAATAGATTAAAAAAAAAATTCCAGCCAGATTCCAAGGAAGTCTTTCAGAAAGACCTGTAACGCACTGTCTTTTCTTGATTCTGCTAAGAAGATTAAAACATAGTGGTCTATACCCTTTTTCACCAAAAGTGCGGTTAGTTGTGGTTTGGTGGAAGTGAAAGTGCCATGTTTCCACAGGTGAAAATAGTGCCAAACGTGTGTGAGTGTTGAAGAATCAATTTTAAGCACAGCCTTCGTCAAACCATAATTCTGTGCGCTATTGAACATGGTAGTTTGATAAAAGAGCATTTATAGTGTATTGAACAACTATTGAAGAAACGTCCTCCCGCCGCCCACCTTAGAGTTCTCCCTTTCCTTTTTCAATGGCCGTTATTTTGTGTTAGCTTCAAGAGTCTCGGCGCAGCCGCCATTTGCAGAAAATTCCCAGGAATTGCCTCTGCTTGCAGCTCATCTAAAGGGCATTTCACTGTAAAATGTTGATGCGTAAAACTTGTTTTTCCTGGCGATCCCTCACGTGTCATTTTTTCCTCTTTTTTGTTTTAAATGAGAATTCTTCATATCTACGAAGATACCATTTAAAAATTGCAGCTGCTTGGAGGGCTGGTCTACCTCCCATTAAGAAGCAATGGGTGCATCTGTCTGCTGTGGAAGACAGACCTACAGATTATTTTAAATCGTGAGTGCAATATGTGCATGCAATTGCCAGGAAAAACAAACTTTATTCATCAGCTTTTTGCAGTGAAACGACCTTCAAATGAGCTGTAAGCAGAAGAAATTCCTGGGAACATTCTGCAAATGGTGGCAGCTGCATGGAGGCTCCTGAATGACAGACGCTAGAACAGAAAAAGGCACGCACTGTGACCCCTGCGAAGCATTCTACTGCAAATAAGGTACAGGAAGGAGTGGTGGATGGATTTACTGGTACAATTCTATATGGATCTCTTGGTGGAAAAGCGTATAGTAACAGTGCTTTGCTGAGAACTTGTGGGGTGAAAGATATTGGTGGCTGTTTGAAGAGGCATTTTCTCTAGGTACAATGGATATTTCCCTTCTAACGGTGATCTGCATTTAGAAAAATATCTTTCAAATGCTTTTATGTATTCCAGGCAATCCCTCTTCTGTGATCACCAAAAGGGTCCTGCTTTTTAATGTATTAATTTTATTAGTTAAGTTTATTTTTCCATATTTTCTCATTTATGGAACTCAAGGCAAGCTTCCCAAGAGGTCTCTCATCCAGCCACTGAGTAGACCTGAGTTTGCTTGGCTGAGCCAGTGCCCAATAGTAGTAAGAATATCAGACTAGGACTAAGGAGATTTGGGCTCAAATTTGTGCTCAGCTTTGAAATTCATTGGGAGACTCTGTCTCCCCAACTTCAGAGGATTTGGTGAAGATAAAATGAAGGGGAACAGAATAATATGTGAACATACCTTGATTCCATTTTAATTTTGTTTCTGGTCTGAGTGTGACTTGATGGAACAATATGACTTACTATTAACGAGAATCACTGGGGTAAAGAAACCTTTTACCCAAGGGAGTGGTGTCCAGTGGTGGGAGGTGCAATTCTCTCTTGTTCCATTGTGAAACAAAGCTCTTTCAACTCAAGAGTTCTACAGTGTGTGCTAATGTTTTTCCCCATGCAGGATGTGCTGAAGTTTTCTAACAATATTGGGAGAGAAAAATTGTGTTATCTGTATTTTACATATACAGAATTCACAAAATGTATTCCCTCAAAACTGTTTTATTGCTTGTGAGCATGCATTTTTAATTCACTCCAGTGGCTAAATTTAGGATCTGGCTGAAAAAAAGTTGCATTTTTATGTCCTAAAACTCACCCTGCTTAAAGTTTAGGCCAGATGCATGGGAGGTGTGAGTCATAAGATCTTTCCCAAAGGAGGTCTGACAGAAAAAGCTTAAGAACCACTGTGCTACAGTAAAATGGCCAGTTTAATTTTATTAATAGGTTCTAGAAGTTTGAAACAGAGGTGCATGGTTCTGTTAACTCCTATATTGGAAATAGTGTTACCAATATTTGAGGAAGGATGCTACTGTAAACCCAGTTAAGTTTAATTGAAAAGGAACAAGTTATCCTTGAATAGACCTGCTGTTCATGTTACTCACTTTTTGGTCACAAAATATTCTTGTATTCATCTCAAAAATCTCAAAAATTCATCTCACAGGTCATTCAAAATTATTGCAACTTTTGTTAGAAATTTTAATGCCAGTGCAGGTCAGCTGAGCTATTGTTTGCCTTAGCACACGCACACCCATACACCCACACATACGCTGTCACAATTTTTCCCTTCAAATCAGAATGGTAAGCAAGACATGGCAATGTCTTTTTGGTTTTTAAATAGCAAGAAGATTTCTGTTTTTAGGGGGGAACCTGAAGCACACTCCGAGGGTGCCTTCTACTCACTAAGAACATAAGAAAGATCCTGCTGGATCAGACCAGAGTCCATCTAGTCCAGCACTCTGCTACTCGCAGTGGCCCACCAGATTCCTTTGGGAGCTCACATGCAGGATGTGAAAGCAATGGCCTGCTGCTGCTCCCGAGCACCTGGTCTGCTAAGGCATTTGCAATCTCAGATCAAGGAGGATCAAGATTGGTAGCCATAGATCGACTTCTTCTCCATAAATCTGTCCAAGCCCCTTGTAAAGCTATCCAGGTTAGTGGCCATCACCACCTCCTGTGGCAGCATATTCCAAATGACACTGTTTAGTCATTTGACTATTATATACATTGAAATAATGTGTATTTAATAATTGTTATTGTAAAATAGCCCTTATATCCTCTACTTTTGGATTTGTCACCTGAAGAGACCAAGCTTCTGAGATTCTGTTCATTAGAGGTGACTGGTAGCTGTTTGATAGTTGCGAATGACTGAAACTGCACGTAGATTTGACTGTCTAGAGGAAAAATACAAGTTTAAAATGCTACATCCGTATTACATTTTCCTTATTTCTTTTGCTATGAAAAATTACATCTCATTTTTAATATTCTGATATACGTCACTTTTTCTCTGTTTTCAGTCAATGTTGTAGAAGCTCTTCAGGAGTTTTGGCAGATGAAACAATCCCGTGGTGCAGATCTGAAAAATGGTGCTCTGGTGGTTTATGAGATGGTGCCATCTAACAGTCCTCCTTATGTTTGCTATGTCACTTTGCCTGGAGGGAGCTGTTTTGGCAGTTTTCAGGTTAGAGTTTTTATTCATTTGGTGTTTTCCTTTTTTCTTTTTTTTTGCCTTCATCCCTACAGAAATCTGACCTGATTTTCTTCTTTGCCATTGAGTCACAGCCAACTGATGGCGATCCCGGGGTGGGGGGTGTTTCAAGACAAGAGATGTTCAGAGGTAGTTTGCCATTGCCTTCCTGAGTAGTGACCTTGGTATTCCTTGGTCTCCCATCCAAATACTAACCAGGGCCATCCCTGCTTAGCTTAGTTCTGACAAGACTGGGCTAACCTAGGCTATTCAAGTCAAGGCTGTGATTTGATAGGAATGATTAAAAGAGTTTAGACTGCACAGACAATTGTTGGGCGGCAGCAGCCAATTCCTTTTCTGTTGCTGCCATGTGTTGATACTACATGGGTAGCTAAGGAATTATATTATGATGGTGAACTTATTTGCTCCAGATTTTGATGGTGATCACTTTATCATGTGTGGTCGGGATTCAGATGTGCCTTATACCTGTATCAGTGTGAAGGTAGCCAATTTTCCAGTTTGGCACACACCAAGGTGCAATGAAACAGGCCAAAGAGGTGGAGAGAGAGAGACAGGTACTGTAGCTACTTACCTATCCATGGAGGTTTGGGTAGAGGGCCAGTTTAACATCTAGGCAGCCAGTAATTTACAAGAGAAGAGAAACAAGGAATCATATGACATATTTGCAGCAAGTACACTGCAAATGCACAAAAATTGACTGCTGGATGTGGTTGTGGTGAGATTCTAGTTCCACTTATAACACAGAAGACTTGAGTTCAAAACAAAACAAACCTTTCTTGAAAGTTGGAAATGGGAGGAGACAATATGTTAGCTAGATGACAGTTCATTCCTCAGTGGTGAGAGGAAGTGGTTCCGTGGTCTAGGGAATATTCCAAGTAAGAAAGGCAAGGAACCAGAGTCTTGATCAGTGGTTCTCAATTTGTGGGTCGGGACCCCTTTGGCGGTCGAACGACCCTTTCACAGGGGTCACCTAAGATTCTCTGCATTAGTGTTCTCCATCTGTAAAATGGATAAATGTTAGCGTTGGGGGTCACCACAACATGAGGAACTGTATTAAAGGGTCTCGGCATTAGGAAGGTTAAGAACCACTGGTCTTGATAATCTCCTACAGATGATTTTTTTGGTTGGAAACTTTAAACAGCCTTCTTTGGGTGATAGAGTTGTCTAATTCATTTGAAGAATGTTAATACATCAAAATCCACTTGTGTCTGATAGCCCACTGATTGATTAATCACTTGCATATTCTTGATGAATGGTCTGATTACCATATACCAGGAAAGACTTGCTTTCTATTGAGCTACTCTTTTGCCAGCAAGTGTGCTATACAAGCCATACCTGCTAGCCTTCACTCTTTAGAAGTGCTAATGGCCAGAAAAGCCTCTTGGCCTAGCAAACAAAAGCCAATCCCACATCTCAAGATGGAGTTCAAAAGAGAAAGGCAGGCCAAAATGGAAGTTCGATGACAACGGTCTCTTCTAATACTATTTGAATCAATTAATTAGTGTCTGGATCACTTTTTTAAAGTGGTTTGAAAAAATGAGGTAAACGTCCATGTGTTTATGTACTATAATTTTAAAACTATAAAAAAGCATTCCAAAAATGCTCCAGGTAATTGGAGGTAAGGAACATCTCCCTGCATGAGCTGGGGCACAATTTGGTAGGCAAACCAAGCACGCACACATTTGTTGCAGTAGGGTTGATTGTGGATTGGATCCAGAGCAAGGAACTTACAAGGTCTGTTCAAGGACCCCCCCAGCAGCCATTTTTAACCACAGTGTCCGGTATGGCTCCCGTCCTCACACCATCCAGGCCAAAGGCCACATCTGGGCAAGGGGAAACATCCTTTCATATACCCATCTGTCATATGTTACCTTTTGTTTTTAATCTTAATTACCTTTTGTTCTTAATCGCTGTGCTTGGTAACATAGCTAAGTAGGTGACCTTGCCAAGGGCCTCTGGAAGGCGGGAGGCTCCAGGCAGAAGACTATATCTCGACCTTGAGACACTCAGAACTCCATAACAAAGCTTTTCACACCTTGTTCTATTAATCTGTAGGAAGATGGGAGGGGGTGTTCAAGCGGGAAAAGAATGTGGTTGCAAGAGCCAGGATCCCCAGATCTGGCTTCCTGCCTCTTCAGTTCTTGCTGACAACCCAATAAAGATGTCTGATTTTATATCCAGAGTCAAATTTATTAACCATTATACCAAAACTTAACACAGAGAAAACTTTATTCCAGAGTTTGCACTATCTACATAATCATCAGTGGAGTGGGAAAATCACTCTCTTTTGTCACTAATAAAAGTGGCAGGAGGGAGTGATTTTGACCCCTGCTCTCTGCACCCTCCTGACCCATATGGCTGCTGTTCCATATGGTTCTGCAGTGGTGCTATGACATTTCAATCAAGTGTCTGGGTAAAATTTTTTGTGAGTTTTGCATTGTGAATGTTAGGTTCATACTTTAAGTGTTCAAGGCTTAAGTGCAGACTTAAGTCCTGCAGTCAGACAGATACATGGTCTAAACAGTGGTGATCAGCCAGATGGAAGAAGGTAAAGCTGTAATGCACTGCGGATAACAACAAATCTGGAACCAATAAGATATTTCTGCTTATCTCTTTAACGTTACAGGGATAAGTTTTAGACCTAAAAAGGGATTGAGTTTGTATTTGATTTTTCCTGTTCTCAGATTGTGTAATCTTTGCTTTATACTTTTACATTGCTTTATACTTACAGATTTTTTTTAAAAAAAATTGGAGTTATTTGATCTTAACAACAGGATACAAACACTGAACTCAGTTCAAACTTATCAAAGCATAAGAGTAACTAGGAGAGCATGCTCTACTAGGAATATCTGTAGCAAGTAAGATTTCCAGAGTTTCACCCTATGTGTGTCATAGCTCAGAGGTGGTGGTGTTGGAGAATTTGAATTTGGAATCTGGTGTCCAGGCAGCCAGAGATGCACTTCCAGTTATTATCCTGGTGCATTCATAAAGGGTTCCCCATGACTGAAAATCCATCTAAGAAGTTTTGCTTGACAACTGCAGTCTGTTTAACAAAGGTAACTGATAACTAGTTGTAAAGTTTAATGCCCACAAATTTTATTGGTTACTGGTAGGGAGGCATTCGATTACATTAGAATAAAGCTCTAGTTCTACAGTTTGAAACAGACATCCAAAAGAAGCAGTCTGGCTTCTGAACCACCCAGTCTACTTGGAAAGCAGTCTGGATTATTTACAATAAGGTGGCTATATCTTGACTTCAGGCTAATTAATTTTGTTGACAGTTCCAGCTATGGAGTTTCCCTCCCCATGTATGTCTTTGCTGACTTCAGCTGCTTGCATAATTTGCATTCTAGCGGCTGGAGTTGCTTGGCTTCTAAAACCCACTCCTAATGACTTCAGGATGTTAAAGAATAGCAGTTCAGCAATGCCTGGTTGCAGCATAATAATTTTGAGTAGGTACCACTTTGGAGTGTATAGAATCTAATTGACCTTGGCCTTCTGTCTTTCTTTCTGATGCCTATGCTCCCCCCTCCACCAGTTTTGTCCCACCAAAGCTGAAGCAAGGAGGAGTGCAGCAAAAATTGCGCTGATGAATTCTGTGTTCAATGAACATCCATCCCGGAGAATCACGGATGAATTTATTGAAAAAAGCGTCTTGGAGGCCTTGGCATCTTTCAATGTAAGTGCTTCTGAAAGCTCCATTGTTGGGATTGGGGGCAGAAGCCTTGGGAATTATGTGCATCCATGGGAAAAGAAATGTGTTTTGCATCTGGAAATCCTTATGGAAGGGTTTCTAACCGCTCTTGGAATTTCATGAAAATCAATCATTACCCTCCTTAATGTTTGCTAAGCTTTCTTCTCATAAGCTCCAGACCTTTGCCTATTAGTTATTATGGTAACTGTAGAAGCTGATGTTCCTTTGATAATTCAGTTCTGTCCTCTTACTCTCTTTGCACAGATGCCACAATCATTGTGCTGGTAGAGCACAGCAACTAAAGAGTGTATTTCTTTTGGATATTTGTATGCTGTTTTTTTTAAGTGAGAAATTCTCAGGATGTCACTACATGTGACAGTTGATACAATAAACCCATCAAGATTGAAAGAATCACAATCCCTTAAACATTGCCTTTCCTGCAGGGTAACAGAGAAGAGGCAGATAATCCGAGCACTGGCATTGGTGCATTCCGCTTCATGCTGGAGTCAAACAAAGGGAAGTCTATGTTGGAATTCCAGGTACTTTTGACAGTCTGATTAAATGTTCCCTTATATGTTTAGAAAATGTGTGCACTCCACTTTTGCCGATCCACTCAAGGAGGTTCAGAGCTAAAATAGTTAAACAAGTGAATAAGTATATGCCAGTATACTACAACATATTGACCAGTGGAGAGCTAGACTTTTATCTTTGTATTTCTAAGACAAGACCTGTGCAACACCTTTAAATTATTCTCTTGGAGAACTGAAATTTGTGGAATACAAACTGCAGCAGGTCCAAGAGAGATCTTGTATGACTTCAGCAGTCTGTCAATGTGAGACATGCAGGACGCAATGTCCTCTTCTGCCACAACTCTCAGAAAACACAATCTAATTTATAATCCTTGGAGATGGGTGAGTTCCAGCCTTCTACAACCTGGGTCATTATTTGTCACAGTTTTTCAAAGTTGGAGACATATAGAGCCATGTTTAGAGGCAGTAAATATCAGGAGGCAGCATCAGGGGAAGGCCTTAGCCTCTATGCCCTCTTGGTGGGCCTCCAGAGGATCTGCTTGGCTTACTGAGACTGGATGGACTACTGGTCTGGTCCAGCAACACTCTTTCTAGGTAGCTGAACCTCAAAGTGCACTGGGAGGAATTTCACTGCTGTTTACTATGTGTTGTCAGAGGAAATCTTGAATGGCGGTTACTCAGTCTTGGCCGTGCTTTGACTGGAGAGGCGTTTGAACAAGGCACAGTCTAGCGTCAGTGCTCCATGGTTACAGCCTGTTGCAGAGCCAGATTGTTTTTCAAAGCCCAGCACCTTGGCTCTTACAGTTGATGCTTTGTCTGGCAATCCACTATGAGCCAACTTCTCCAGTGCTGATCTCTCCTTTTGTTTGTCTCCCAGGAATAGTAACAGTCCGGTAGCTTGACAGAGCAAGGTTTACATTAATGGCCCTGTTTACACAGAGTGACGCCATTGCCAGTATTTTCCTTCCCGCTCTGATTTGTTATGTATAGGGCTCCCTGACTTGCTTGTGAGGTTTACGGGATAGCTCTGGCATGAGCTTCGATGTGACCTGCACAAAGCATTGTGGGTGTGCTGTTGCTTATCTGTGCATAGTTTAACTGCTCCAGACTTGTTGGTGGCACTGATAAGCCCTGTACACATGATAGTACAACCCACAAGGCATTCTGACTATCATCCTCAAATGTGCAGATGGATACTTTCCCAGGACTGTTTTTTCCCTATCCCCTGACATAGTAGAGCTGGTTTGTTCGAAACATATGCAATAACACAAGGTTTTTGAGAAGCACAAAAGGTCGTTGTAAAAGCTGGGATTTTTGTTAGTGACCTGGTGATCCCTCTGCCATATCACATTGCTGCAGAGATACAAACTTCTATTCCAAGAATGTCAAACATGTGGTAAATCTGTGTTAAACCCCAACAGATATTTTAAGAGTTGCATGTACTTGGGCAGATGGATTGAAGGATCTGATCGCCCGGTAATTTTGGAATTCTCAGCATGAAACCTTATTCTCTTGCACTGGGCTGCAATTCTAGCTGCATGGAAGCCATTTTCTGTTCAGGAGGATGGATCTGGGTGGTCCAGGATTATTCAAGATTATATCTAGAGCACCACTCTTCAATCATTCCACCACAGTAGTGGGTTTTTGTGGATGGAAAAGGGCCGGTGGTCTTAGCTCCTGCAAAGTGCATGTCTCCTGTGAGTGCATATCTATTGCATTTCCTTTCCCTTTTTTCATTAGTGTTGAAATGGTACTCAAAACTGGACTACTCTCCTTTGGCAGGAACTGATGACAGTCTTCCAGCTGCTGCACTGGAACGGTAGCCTTAAAGCCATGCGAGAGAGGCAGTGCTCGCGACAGGTGAGGACAGCCTTGAAAAATCCCTGGCCCACTTTCTAACTGGTGAACATCTATCCCTCTTCGTATATATATGTAATGCCAGTGGATTTTCCTGAAGTGGCATGGGGTGTTGAACCAGGTGTGATAATGTGGAAGCATGCTTGTGTCTCAGCTAATGTAGGCTTTCGATTGTTACCACTTTGCCTCTGAAAGTGAGTTCAGAACTTTCTAACCAGTGCTTAAGTCTCTTTGACCTTCAAAGCCCTGCATGGTTTGGGACCAACAAACCTGAAGACCTACCTGATCTTTATGAACCTGCTTGACCACCTTCTGAGATTAGGCAGCAACAACCTGCAAGAGTGCCTTCTTGGCCATGGCACAAAAGCTTTGGAACTCTCTTCCCCAGGGAGATTGATTGTCCTCTCTGTTGCTGTCGTCTTTTCGCTTTGTTTAGCACTCCCTTAATGATTTCTCCTTCCTAACCAAAGTTTTTATGCCTTGCATATGTTTTTAACTCTTTTGAAAAATGATTTTAATCGTGTATGTTTGGGAGAGGGGTTTTTAAATCTTATCATGATGCTTTAAATCAGGGGTGTCAAACATGCTGCCCAGGGACCAGATCTGGCCCCTTGAGTGGGTTTATCAGGCCCGTGAGCTGGATAAGGCACCTTCCCTTGCTTCCAATATGGCCTGGCATGCCAGGCTCCCCAGGCCAGAGCGGGGGGCAGGTTGCCTCAGCTGCTTCATGGGCCTGATGAGCCCTCTTATGGCAGCCAACCCACCCCTCTGCAGGCATCCCCCCAATGCTGTTCTAGGGCCAGCCAAGGCAGCCATCCTGGTCCGACCAAGTCACATTTTTGTCATATTTGCCCCTTGCAACAAATGAGTTCAGCACCCCTGCTTTAAATAGTTAGCCACCTGGGTGTCCCTTGTAAGGGCAGAAAAACAGGATACACATTTTGTAAATAAATCCTAAATATAAATGCATATTTATAGTGGAATTAGTGGCTTCTCATTGAATCCGCTCTCCAGATAGGCACAGAAGACAAATGTAATTGAGAATTTCCATCAGTTCTGCAGCTTAGCAATGCATCTCTGTCCTTGGCTGTTCTTCCAACTTTGTGTGGCTTTCTGAGTGCAGCTTAAAGCCTGTACCGGAGTTGTAAGCTATCCCATATGGTCCTCTGAAATCAATCTCGGTTTTCTTCACAGCCCTGGTATTTGGGAAGCAACTACTTGTATCATTCAAAGGCTCACCTGCAGGTCTTTGTCCCTCCCTCTCTAGGAGGTGCTGGCTCACTACTCTCACCGTGCCCTGGATGATGACATCAGGAACCAGATGGCAATGGATTGGGTCAGTCGGGAACAAAATATCCCAGGGGCCCTTTCCAGAGAGTTGGCCTCTACAGAGCGGGAATTGGATGAAGCCCGGCTGGCTGGGAAGGAACTACGATTCCACAAGGAGAAGAAAGACATCCTGATGTTGGCAGCTGGCCAGCTAGGGAACATGCACTCTTCCAACTGTTAGGACCTCAGGAGAGCCATTCTGCCTCTCCTCTCCCCTCCTCTTCCATAGAGCCAGGCTGTTAAAGGGATCTGACCTAGTTTTAACAAATTTTGAGGATGCAAAATAAGCAAATTGATTTTTTAAAACAAGATTTGCCATTATACACATACCGTTGAATATCAAAGGGGATATTCCTGTTGGGTTGTAAAGTACTGAAGCTGGCAAATTGATTGTCTTTTTTCCTAGTCAGAGTCCAGATGCGTGTATACATCAATTGGAATGCACAATGAGCATTTCAGAATCTGGAAATTTTGCCAAATTTTGTATTTGCTCCATCTTTGTTTAGGCTGTAATCTGAACCATGTTACGAGTGCACAGATGCCTTCTTTTCAAGAACTGTGGCTTGTTTGCACATATTTTAAACTTTTTGGTTGACATTTTGTATAATTTTTGTACTTGGGTTTCCTTAGTTCATGTATACTCTTTGCTGGAGGATTTTTTTGAGTCTGAGCACCTTTTAAATGTAGCCCTTTCAGTGTTAAACACTTAGCCCTCCATTCTTTCCAGGTCTTGTACAGCTATCAGTATTAAATGTAAATGTAGCATTTCCTAGAGAATACCAGCTTGTGCCCCAGATTTGATACATAATGATTCATGAGGCCATTTATTTTTCACGCTAGGTACTTTTAAGTGAACCTGGCTTGGTATTGTCTCCCCTCCCTCACTTACCTGAAAAGCACAGCACTTAAACAGCTCTGTTGCAATAACCTCTGGCTTGTGCTAGAGTTGTGATTCAGTTGTGTTGCCTCAGTATTTGTGGCATCTTGTTCTGACAGGTATCTCTGCAAAATTTCACATAGTATGAAGATTTGACTTGTGGATACTGAAAACCGCAGTGAGTTTCAGAGAGTTTTAGATGTCCACACATAATGGTATTACTTTTCTCTTATTTGTCCCATCAGATCTGTCCAGTGGCTTTTCTGTGGCTTACACTCAGTGGGAATATCTGTGCCAAAGAACAAGACTTGAGGTGCTTAAAGGAGTTGTCATGGCTTTGGGGGAGATTAATTAATCGAGTAATTAAGTTTAAGTAGAGAGTTCATAGCCTTTAACATTTAAGCCTCTTTCTAGCTGCTTCTTACTGTAGTAGGTAAGTAGATAGAAAGGCTGCTTCTAAGGCACTCAGTAGCTGTTACTCCTCAAGCAGAACCCGTGCCTCTCGTACCAGTTTGTCTTTCTGAGTCTATAATTACTTTAGGCTACAGATGTTGCTGTAGACTTGAGGTTGCCAATGACAAACCTAGTCAGTGCATGCTATCGTATCAGCCGCATTTATTACCAGAATAGAGTTTGTGCCAGATCTGGTCCCTTAAAAGATCATAGCAAGATCTCTGCTCTGGTCCCATTTTGCTCACATGGTTTCCATTAGCCAGTGTGTACATAAACCTCCTGTGAACTGAGATGCTTGGACTCCTCAACATATTGTGGGTAGATCAGCCTAATGCGTCTTGGGAAATGTGTGTGACAGTCTTGAGTTTGCCTGCCACGTAGTAATTAGAGCTACTTTCTGGTGAAACGCGCAGCATTGAAAGGATTTAACTGTGCAGTTGGGGGAAGGTAGCTTCTTCAGAGATTTTCAGATCTTGCTTGAACAGAACATTCCTAGGATAAAAAACTTTTATATGTGCACTTTTTAAAGAGAGGGGGGGAGACTGAAACTAGAAGCAGGACTCTTAAGTAAAAACACTGACTATGTATATATATAGATATAGATATTAGCTTGAAGCAAGCTTCATATTCACAGGTAATTTGCAGGTCATATGTACTGAAGCCCTGACCTGGATGGTCCAGGATAGCCCAATCTCATCAGATTTCTGAAGCTAAGCAGGGTTGGCGCTAGTTAAAATTTGGCTGAGAGACCACAGGGAAGCCCAGGGTTGCTAGGTGGGAAAAAGCAACAGCAAACCACCTCTGCTCTGAAAACCCTATAGCAGAGGTGGCCAACCTATGGCACTCCAGATGTTCATGGACTACAATTCCCGTCAGCCCCTATAGGGTCGTCATGAATCAGCTGTGACATGGTGGTTTCTCCCATGTATTGATTAGCTAGAGACACTCTGGTTCAAGCAACAGTAAAACATAAGGAAATCATGACAGCCGCTTAATCTTTTAACTCTGCTGCACCATCATTAGAACACTAGGATTGCTTTATTTGACTTTGTTCTGCATGTGAATAATTCCTATCTGAAACTTTGCTGCTAAAGCTTGGTTTTGTAAAATACCAACCAATAATGATAAGCGACAAAAAGACATGGCCAGCCAGTAATCTCTCTGAGGGGCTACGTAACAATCAGTTAACACTAAAGTGGGACGTTTATTTGAGCTGTGAGTCCTTGTGCAGTGAATTTTTGGATACCTTAAATTTACTCTGTTTAGGAGCCACTTCTAGGATAACATCTTAATACCTTGCTTATTATTTTAGGTTGGTGCCACGTGGCACTTTCCCCTTATCTTGCAATTATGGGGCTGGTTTCAAAAAGGCGTTGTAAAGAAAAAAAAATTATCAGTGGTTCAGATCTTAATGTAGCTTAGGACATGGCTGAGCCATACTGGAAGGCTCAACTGTAGGGCTGAATGTATTTCCAGGGAGAAAGTACAGAGTTCGTTTTACCATGTGAGTGTTCCCACCTCAAGTGCCCAGGGTCTAGCCATTCCTTCTCTTCTGAAGCACATAATTCATCCCAGTGATGCAGACTTGAGATTAATCACAGTGTTCACACAAACCAAAACCCCGTTACCGTTTACAAGGCAGCATGAGAAGGTTTTTGGGGCTATTCAATATGTTTTTATCCCGTCCTTCCTCCAGTTAGCTCAGGGTGATAAACATGGATGTCTCTTCACCATTTTTTATCATCGCAAAATAGGATAGGCTGCCTACCCCAGCATCACTCAGCTTTATGGCAGTGGGAGAGATTTGAAACTGGGACTCCACCTCTACTCAGACACTAGCTGCTAGGCCAATTTGGCTCTCTGCACTTTTGATCTTGACATTGCAGGTGAACAAACTACGGGAGGGAGGACGAAAAGAAGTGAAGGGTGGTTAACTTGCCACTTCTGTTCTACCCTTGCGGACCTTAAATCTCAGCTTCATTCAGCATTGTTGGATTCCAGTGAATCATAAAATACTAAGTTCTTTTAACTCCCATTTCAACGGTTGCCACTGGGAAATTTTTTCTACAGCCAGTTTTCAGCAATAATTCTTTTTGATGTCTCGGCTTTCCATACGTTTCTTGCAACCAAAATTGGCCTGGCATTGCCACACCTCCCATCCTAAAAGGATGGCAGCCCTGACAAGTGTGCAAAAAGTACTGGTTATGTACTTGGACATTTGTGTGGCTCACTCAAGATTGGAATGCAGTTCTGTGCAGAAATAGCACTTTTAGGGTGTTGTGGGTTTTCCAGGTTGTATGGCCATGTCTATGGCCATACAACCCGGAAAACCCACAACACCCTAGTGATTGCAGCCGTGAAAGCCTTCGACAACACAAATAGCACTTCTGTTCCTTGCCCTTAACTTAGAGATGAGCTGCTGGAGGCCCTGGAGCCAAACTGGGCTTTCTAGGGAGGACCTGAAGGCCTTTTGTATTAACAAAGCACAGCCATGTGAGAGACTGGTGGTTGTGTTAGGATTGTGTTAATAAGGCTTCTATCATCGTCATTTTGCTGTATTGCCTAGATCATCATCCATCGCCCGCTTAGTCAAGACTCTTGTACACCTGGTAGCTGGCCGTAGCTTTATATTCTTGGAACTTAATCCGTAACAGTTGGTATATTGTATGTGAATTTAGGATTTGGTGTCAGGCTTGGTAAACAAGCAGAAATCCTCAAGTGTCCTAGATAGTTAATTCTGACAGTTCAGCCGATATACCGGCAACTCAGAATTGTTGAGTATGGATTGGAGTCAGCTTGCAGAAGTTTGACCTCTTCACCACATTCCCTTTTCTCAAAAACAGGTTGCTGCAGAAGCATGGATGTTATGTCTATTCAAGACATAGAGCTCGAGAAATAGCAATATTCTTTGGCCTTAGCGCCTTGTTGTTTCTATACCTGAGCTCATCTGTCTGGCAGTTTATATATAATATATATATTTTTATATACAAACTTATGTATACAGTACTAGTCATGTTTAAATGCATTTATATACTCAGTTTATAACTCTTTGAAGGTTCTCAAGATTTTTCCCTCTCTTCTCTCAGTCTTTGGCTTATTACAGATAGAATGCTGGTTTAAGTTCCGTCTGTATAAAGTAGCATTCCTGAATTTCCCTTGAAGACAGGCCTGTAAACGTTACCTTTGGGTAAGACCTAGCTGTAATCAGTTAATCTCAGCGTTTTTCCAATTTAAAGGTTACCTAAAAGTATTGTTTTATACATTGTCCAGTGTTTTCCCCACAGTATTCTGTAAAGTCAGCAATTACTTCGTAATGTATAATTTTATACAATAAAGTAGTATTTGGGTGGATATTTCTTTCACAGAGGTCTGTTGTTTTCTTACAAAGCACTGTCCCGTTGCTTGTCTATCAACATGCCAGTCTTCTCAGTGGAGTCTAATCTGATGTCTCCCTGCTCCGCTCTTAAAGATAAGACTTTGCCATTTGGCTGCTGCAGCTTAAGAGCTCCAGATATCCTGTTTGCAAAATTGGTTTACGGTCTTATTCGCAGCGTTCTTCTAATCTGTAGTGGTTCAGACGGATAGCTGTGTAAGCAGTATTTTTATTTGTTTGTTTGCTTTCTAGCCCACCTTTTCCCAACCAAAGTCAGGCTCAAGGCGGCTCGAATAACATGTGAGTCCAGTGGCACCTTAAAAGACCCAGCCCAAACAGTTCAGGGTAAAACATGAGTCAGAGCACACTTGATCAGATACTTGAAGTGATATCAGTTGATGTGAGCTTTGACTCAGAAAGTTTATACCCTGGAAAGGAAGACCCCTGGCTCAGTGGCAGAGCATCTGTTCGGCATGCAAAAGATTCCAGGTTAATTCCCTGGCATTTCATTTGGCAGTTGGTGAGGTGGGAAAACCTTTGCCTGAGTACTGAGACCCTGGAGAGCCACAGCCACTCTGAATACACAGTGCTGACCTTGAAAGGCCAATGGTCCAGTTCAGTGTAAGACAGCTTCATGTGTTCAACTTTTGTTGTCTCTTTAAGGTGCTACTTGGACCTGGATTTTGCTCTGTTAGGAATTGTGTCAGTGCTGCACCAACCAAGATGCTGTGGTAACGTGTGCGTCTTCACTGCCTTGATTGAGTGCAGCTATGGATCAGTGTGACTGACTATCTGTAAGGCCTATGAAATAGGTTGTACACACTCGCCACACCGTCCTCCTTCTGGTGTATTGCTGGCTTTGGGTTTGTAGTGGAGTCTGAACTGTAGTGGAGACCATTGACAAATACGTTCACAGAAAGTATTTTCTCATCATTGGCTAGAAGCTGGTTTGCATGTCTAGCAACCCCTTTATATGTAGTGCAGACACTTCAGTACATCCACTGTTATCATCCTTTAGGTAGGATAGTGAGTGTCACAATAGATTGACGTTATAGTTGTCTGTGTGGCGAGATTACCCCCAAGAAAAGAAGCAATAGTTCAGTAATAAGCCTTGATGACCCCTACATACATGTATAGAACTGAATACCCATCAGTGGTCCCCCCCTCCCTCCTTGCTCTTTTCTCCTGCTACTGGGGCAAACCTTAGGATTAAATAGATGTGAGATTGGCTGGTCTAGGTAGCATTTATCATAACTGGCTAAACCCTGAAGCAGATGGTTTCCCTTCTGAGCTGAAAAGCTGATGTGTAAGGATTTCCCCCCATATGCCCCTGTGGAGACCTGCTTCCGTGTTCTTTATAGTCTGCACCATCATCACCCCAACATTTTAATACAAATATATAAGGACAGATGGTTTTCCTATTGTCCACAGGAGTAAGCCTTTCCTGTTCGATTTTATGTACGTTTCTTCAATATATTTACCGTATATACTCGCTTATAAGCCGAGTTTTTCAGCCCTGTTTTAAGGCTGAAAAATGCCCCCTCGGCTTATACACGAGTCCTGCTTACCAGCCGGCTCTTCAAGCCTCTGCCGAGGCTGGGGGCGTGGCCGGGAAGATGTCCCTGCGGCTGCACAAGCCGCTGCCCTCCTTCCAGGGTGAAGGGGAACCCTGGCTGTCTGGGCTTCCTCAAACCCCAGGAGGCAGAGGGAGCTCCTTATTTGGGCAGTGACTCCCCCTGATGTCGCCCAAATAAGGAGCTCCCTCCAGCTCCGGTTGCCTGGGCTTCCTCAAACCCAGCAGGGAGGTGGAGGGAGCTCCTTATTTGGGCAATGACATCAGGGGGAGTCACTGCCCAAATAAGGAGCTCCCTCTGCCTCCCAGCTTCCCACCTTCGGCTTATACGCGAGTCAATACGTTTCCCCAGGTTTTGGTAGTAAAATTAGGTGCCTCAGCTTATACGCGAGTCGGCTTATACACGAGTTTATACGGTATACAGAAAGCGCAGGATAGAAATATTTTAAAGATTGCCTTTTAAATATGCCTGAGCCTGCAGTCTCTTTTCTCCAGAAATAAGAGCTGGAACAAAACCATACAGTGCTATATTAATATATACTGACATTTCAAATGTATAACCTGATAGTGTCAGAAGTCCCACAGTATTCATTGGGGCGTCCTACGAGGTAAGTGTCACAGGCTGTCTGCCGAGCAAACCAAGGAGGTGGGCTGTAGTTAGCAAATGTCTACAGTCTTCATTTAACAGGCAAAATAGTCCCCAAAACACTAGGCAAAGCAATGGTCAGAGTCCAGTCTTCGGTTAAGCAAGAAAGCTCACTGGCCAACCAAGTAATAAGAGTCCATAACGCAAGTCCAGAGAGCAGGTCCAGGAAGGCAGAGTCCGGGTGATGGAGTGGAGAGATCAAGAGGGGGGTGCAGCGTGCTGCTTTTGTTTTCCAGCCCATCAGATGTCCCCTTGCTCTCCGGCAAGGGAGGTGGGAACAAGGACGGAGGGTTGGCCATGACAGTAAGTGTGCACAGTGTTGAATATTTGTGAAATCCATCCTATTGAAGTAAAACAATTGAAAAATGTACTGTGGAAGTTGCTTAGGATATCATTCAAAGATGACAGTGGTTCTTGTTAACAAGCTTGGATCAATTCTCTAAGCCACAGTCTCTTTCCTCCCACCTCAAAGCTGCTGGGACTGTGAGCCTAAAATAAGGATATGCTTTTTGGCATGTTATAGCTTAAACATTTTGTAAATAATTGTGGTATGAACAGACTGAGCAAATCACCCTTCCTTACAGTGGGGGGGGGGGGTGTGTGCTTGGATTGAAACCCTGCAGTGCCACCTGCTGGACAAAATGTTCTAGGCTGCATCAAATTCATGTAAAGCTTTTATCTTGGATTATTTTGTACAGCAGTCAGCAGTGTACAAATTGAAGGCTTAATTTCACACTTCAGACCGAAGTGAGCTTGTAATGAAAGTGCACCCCAAAGCATGTAAACTCAAAAGTGAATCATTTTGAGGTCATTGGGTCTTACTTCCTTGTAGCCAAAGACCACTCAAGCCCTGTGTATTATGAACTGATATAGGGCAATGATATCTCCAGCAAACACAAATAGGTAGCCAAATGCTTGCAAGAAGGAGCTGAAAACTTCAAAAAAATTAAGATGATTGGTGGCAGTATCCCAGTTAAACAGGACCAGATAAACAGTGCTAATTAAAACCCAAGTAAAGACACCATGTGGCTGAGAGCACATAGACTAGTCATGTTTACATTATAAATTATCAAACCAGATTTATTCCAAATTTCCAGCATGCTGGTTTTGTGAGATGATTTTAAACTTGTGATTTGTTGTAGGAACATATGTGAAGATGGACTGGATGCCTTTGCCTGTTAAGAGTGGTATTTTCAAATTACCTAAAATGGGTCTGGAGGAAAAGAACATTATTGGTAACTTATTCCTGACAACATTATGCACAGATCATTGGACTCCCTCTCCTCTTTGCCCGTTTTCAAGGCTCCAAACAGGGCTGGCCCACCTCCCCTTCATCTTTGTCACTGGTAATCTATCCTCTGGATAATACAATTTGGAGCAGCCCAAGAGCTAGGAGGTGTGACCTCAAAGAGCATTATCATCGCATCAACTTGCCCATGCTTGAGTCCTATGAGAGCCTTCCGCTAAGATGGATCCTCTGACTGCCTTTGACAAGAAAACCTTTTCTCCATATGAGGAATCCCTCCATAAGTAGAGTCCTTTCAGTTGGAGAAAGTTTCCTTTGGGCTGGCAGAACGTCCACCAGCTTAAGACAGGATGTGTGCCAACATCTTAAGACTTCTTTTGCATTTATAGGTGTTACTGTGAAACACATTTTAAAACAAGTACAAGAAATTTCTCTTGGCAAGGAATGATGCAGGCAGTTGAGCATTCTGAACTTAGGCAGAACAAAAGATGGCAAGGGTCGCCATAAGTCAGCTGTGACTTGACCGCATTTTACACACACACACACATTGCAGAAAAGATTATATGTCATGGGGATATAAGTCCACATTTCTGTAGATTGGAACACCCAGCAACTCCAAAACACAGAGGGTTGAAGATTCCCAATGTAAAAATCAATTGGTTTTAATAAGCTTGTTTGTCTCAGAGACTTGTACAGTTGGAAGGGGACCATCTTGTCCAACCCCCTGCTCAGTGCAAAATCAGAGCATCCCGGATGTGTTTGTCCAGTTGCTGCTTGAAGACTGCCAATGAGGGGGAACCCACCATCTCCCTAGGCAGCTGATTCCACTGCCAAATTAAACTTACTCTTTAAAAAGTCTTAATATCCAGCAGATACTTTTCCACTTGGAATTTAAATCCATTATTGTGAGTTCAGTCCTATGTAGCTCCCTGCCCTCCAAGAGAGCAATCACATCCCCCCCCCCACCCTAATCTCCTCTTTTCTAGACTTAAAATTCTCAACCTTTCCTTCTAGGACTTGATCTCCAGGCCTGATCATTTTCACTGCTATGTTCTGCACCAATTTCATTTGTCCACATCATTTTTGAAGGGAAGCTTCCAGAATTGCACACAGTACTCCAGGTGTGGCTTGACCAATTCAGTGTACAGTGGGACTTTGGCATCTTGCAGTTTGGATGTTATGCCTCTGTTGAAACCACCCAAGACTGCATTAGTCTTTTTTGCTGCAGCATCACACTGGCTGCTCATGTTCAGTTTATAGTCCACGCATATCCTAAAGTCTTGAGAACTATATTTCCCATCTGGTACGCATGCTTCTCATTTTTGTTACCCAATTTGGTGTCATTTGCAAATTTATTGAGTAGTCTCTCCATCCCTTCATCCAGATTATTTATAAAAATACTGCAAAGTACAGGGCGCAGAACCAAGCCCTGGTGCACCCCACTGGACAACTTCCAATCAGATGAAATGTTGTTGACAAGCATGCTTCGGCTGTGGTTCTCCAACTAGTTCCCAGTCCACTGATTATTGTTGAGCAGTCCTTAGTCCTCTAATTTACCCATTAGAACATCATGGGGAACCCTGTCAAAAGCTTCACTGAAATCCAGGTAAATCACAATCCAGAAAGCCCATCACTTGATCAAAGAAGGAAACAAGGTTAGTTTGGCAGGACAAACCCTTGCTGATTTCCCCAGATCATTGAATTGTCCTTCAGATACTCACACATTGATTCCTTTAAAATCTGCTCCATTATCTTCCCTGGGACAGAGGTCAGACTGGCTGGCCAGTAGTTTCCCTCTGACTCCCATCAACACCTAAGGACATTTTTGCTCTGGTGTTCCCTCCCTAACTCTTATTTGACCTCCATGTTGGTGCATTTTTGTGTCCAAATGCATAGAAATAAAATGTTTTGTTTTAAATAGTTTATATAACAGCTTAAATAATAGTTTGTGTATATATATAATAGCTTAAATAATTGTGTGTGTGTATATACACACTGTTATTTAAGCTATTATATAAACAATTTAAAACAAAACATTTTATTTCTATGCATTTGTGTATATGTATGTGTGTGTTTTAAATGTTTTTTGATGCTTGAAGTGTTCTAATGTTTGCCGCCTTGGGGAGCCTGAATTGCGTGGAAAGCATGGGAATTGTTTAAATAAATAATGAATTATTTGCATCTCACATATTTCTTGCTGCTAAGCCATGCACCTCTCAGGCAATCAGCCTTTCTCTCTTAATCGATCCACCTCTCTTATCTTTTTAACTTCTGCTCTACAGAATATTTGTTTGGCTCAAAGTCTGTTTGTGAAATCCACAGGGCATGTTAGAAAGTGCTGGATCTAATGTACTTGGCTTCAGTCTTTTGACCCTAATAGGACTTAGATCTTCTTTCACAGTCCCCTAGCTACAAGCAAGTCATTTCCATTGGGAACAAACTGAACTTTGCTGGCTCTGGAATATTTTAGCAACCAATCTCAGTTGAACAACTGAAAACCAGGCGTGTGTCATGGTTTGAAAATTAAGTGGCTTCAAGTCCTCAATCGAGCACCTAGATCAAATCTCGGTTTTTCAATGAGGAGTAAGGACTTTGACCCAGTTCAAGTTGTGAATATATCCTGATTATATAACAATAGGAAGAGTTTGATGTTTGAAATTTACACTGTGTTAATTTCCTAATACAGCAGTTTAGATCTTCTGTGTAAAAAAAAACATGTCATTGTGCAAGTTATTTTGGGTTGCCAGTGGGATCTTCCCTTTGTCTTTACACATTGCTGCCATCATCTGTAACTGGACATTGAAACTGTTTGCAGGTGGCCTGTCGGTACTGTAAAAATCTACCCATGACATGTTCTCTTTGTTGGCACATTTTGGTAAAGGATTTACGTTTCACATGTGCAGGCTTGTAAAGCGGAATTCAGTTGATTACAATGTATAATAATTAGCCCATTGAACTCTGAACAGCATGCACACCCATTCAAGTTGGCCGGGGGGAGGACATGGAAACTGTGGCAAGCAGGAATTCCCAGGGATGATGCCCCACCTCCATGCCCTTTATATTTCAGAACCACCGATCAGATTTGATTTTACTTCCTTGAAATTGCATGGATGAGACTTACTAGCTGTCTGTCTCGCTCTTCCCTGGATCAAGCATCCATTTCTTGCCTCTGCAAGAATGCCAGTCCCACCTTGGGTGCTTTTGGGCCTCTGTATAGCTGTACCAGTCTGGCAGGCAGCAGAAGGCCGCTTCCCACCACCCTGTGACAGGTGAGTGAACGACACTGATACTGCCGAGGTGAAGAGGGTATGAGGCTGGCCTCATTCTGTAGAGGCTGACTCAGAACTCACAGCCCAGATTCAAATGCGTACTCAACAAAAGGTCCGGGTTGTAAGAATGGGAGGCTGTTTGCCTTAGGAAAGTAAGCACATATCTGTGACCCACACCACAAAAATCCTGAGCTGCACCCAGGAAGGGAGATAGTCAAGTAAATGGAGACATATAAGGAAGCCAAATGGATGGGTCTAGAGCCCTAAAAATCTGTAATGTAAGACCGTTTGCTTTCTGCTGATGGGAGTTTCCTTATACTGGCTTTGATCTATCTGACACTAGCTATCCAATTTGGCATCTTTTGACTGGCTGTTTTGGGTTTTCCAGGCTGTTTTCTACTAGACCACAGCCTCACAGATCAGAAACCCCACAATAGCCAGTTCATTCCAGCTGTGAAGGCTTTCAGCAAATACATTGGCTTCTACTAGTGTGGTATGGTGGTTAAGAGCAGGTGGGTTCTAATCTGGAGAACCAGGTTTGATTCCCCACTCCACCTGAGTGGCAGAGGCTTATCTGGTGAACCAGATTTGCTTCCTCAATCCTACGTTCCTGCTGGGTTACCTTGGGCTAGTCACAGTTCTCTCAGGACTCTCTCAGCCCCATCCACCTCACAAGGTGTCTGTTGTGGGGAGAGGATGGAAAAGGAGCTTGTAAGCCACCTTGAGTCTCCTTACAGGAGAGAAAGGTAGGGGTATAAATCCAAACTCTTCGTCTTCCACTAACTTTATCATAGGCTGTCGTAGGGTAGCTGAACCAGGCCCCATGTTGAGGGGGCCATGTTGGAGGGCCTCCAACCACCAAGCTGCCCTAGTTGCCAGCCACCTTCCCCCTCTCTGCTGCTGTCATCATGACTACAGAGGCAACAGCCGGCAGCCTATCATGATGTGGTGGGTGAGGACCTTGACTGCCCTGCAGTGACTATATTTACTGGCTGCTGAGTCTCAAGCAGCCTCTGGAGCAGCCAATAGTAGGGCAATGGGACAGGCCCTAGTGGGCTGCCTTACTGCTGACTTCTCCAGCTGTTGCCTGACTTCACAACTGCGCAGTCACAGAGATGGCATGGGATGGTGACAGTGGTGTCTCTCCGGCAGCAGCTGGCAATCAGCTGTAAGGCAGCAGGAGGCCCCTTCCTGCAGCTCCACATGCTGATAAGAGACCACTGTTCAGAAGCTGCCCTACCTGTTGCACCCCGTGATTCTGGCCCTCTCCATGTCTTTTGCCTAGTGTCCTGGAATCACTAAGACAGCCTCCTGACTCTACACCTTGTGTACCGCCTCCAACTAATCTTGAAAAAGTGAGCTACTAACTATCAGTAAATTTCCCAACCCAGGCCATAGGTGCCAGTTTCCTCCCATTCACCCGATACAATCCCTGCCCTTGGAAAATCCCTGTCTGCAGGTTTGTCTTTTGGAAATGCCCTGTTAAAAAGTTGTTAGTACCTGCTGTTAGCTCTGTCATCCTTCAGATTTCTGCTCCATCCCTGGATTCTCCAGAAGTCAAAGAAGTAAGTTGGGTCGTGGTGGATGCACCTTGTCCCTGGTGCACAGGCTTATTAACGGATGCAAATGAATGCTAGATGCCATGCATTTCTAAGGCTGCTGAGGCTGAGGTCTGTTCTGAATTGTGAGCAGTAGTGGGATTCAGCAGGTTCGCACCACTTCGGCAGAACCGGTTGTTAAAACGGTGCTTGTAAACAACCAGATGTTAAATTATTTGAATCCCACCACCAGAACCGGTTGTTAAATTATTTGAATCCCACCACTGATTGCAAGGCATATCATCAGACAAGTATATTTCGAAATGACCATTGGTAGTACCCGTGAAAGGTCCTTCTCGGCGAATGGAGGACACCTGAGGCAGGAAACAGACTGGAGTTCAAGGAGCAGTTCCGCCCACCAGGAAGGGGGAAAAAGTCATTTCCTGCCTTTCCGATGGGACAGTGGGAACCACCCACCCACAATATGTCCTCTAGTCCAGGGGAGGACAGATGGTCAAGCATATTCTTGTCCTTTAAGTCAATGGGAACCACCCACCCACAATATGTCCTCTAGTCCAGGGGAGGACAGATGGTCAAGCATATTCTTGTCCTTTAGGAGCAGCAGTGGCATAGGAGGTTAAGAGTTCGTGTATCTAATCTGGAGGAACCGGGTTTGATTCCCAGCTCTGCCGCCTGAGCTGTGGAGGCTTATCTGGGGAATTCAGATTAGCCTGTACACTCCCACACATGCCAGCTGGGTGACCTTGGGCTAGTCACAGCTTCTTGGAGCTCTCTCAGCCCCACCTACCTCACAGGGTGTTTGTTGTGAGGGGGGAAGGGCAAGGAGATTGTCAGCCCCTTTGAGTCTCCTACAGGAGAGAAAGGGGGGATATAAATCCAAACTCTTCTTCTTCTCAAACTCTTCAATGAGGAATTTTGCAGTGAACAAATATGCTGTACAGTGTGGTGCAGAGATCACCGTGCAGAACTAGGGCTTGGGGGCTGGGTTCAGTTCTCAATTCTGCCATGAGTTGAGCCCATCAGCATCTTAGAGACCAGCAAGAGTTTTAGCATATAAGCTTTTGAGAGTCAAAATTCTCTCTGTCAGACTCTCAAAAGCTTATGCCCCCAAAATCTTGTTGGCCTCTAAGGCACTACTGGACTCAAATTTAACTCTTCAGCGGCAGGTAGAGTTATTGTCATGGGCTGGCTGCCAAGGAGGCAGGCTGTAGTTAGCAAATGTCTACAGTCTTTATCTAACAGGCAGAATAGCCCCCCCAAATGCTTGTCAAAGCAATGGTCAACTTCTGGTGGTAGCTGGAACTCTCCCACTCTTACAGTTGATCTCTAGGTGACAGAGAACAGTTCCCCTGGACAGAATGGGTGCTTTGGAAGGTGTCTGGCATTATACCCCAGTGAATTCCCTTCCTTCCCCAAACTCCACCTTCAGCAGGCTTCACTCCCAAAGTCTCCAGGTATTTGCCAACCTGGAGCTAGCAACCTTAACTGCAGACCACCATGACTACCCTCCTGAAATCACTCTGCCAATGGGGTTCATTGGGTGACTGTGAGCAATTTTCTCTCAGCCTACCTCTACCTCACAGGGGTGTTGTGAAGGTAAAATTGGGTGGGATCAGTGGTATACCGCTAGTGGGGACATGTGGTATCCCATGTCCCCGGGTGCACACTGTTTCGTCACATGGGTCTGGGGAGGGCAGAAGCCGGCCTGCTGGAAGGACAGGGCGCTGCAGTGGGTGGCACAGGTGGGTGCTGCCACGCAGGCTGACCCAGGAGCCATCCCCAAGCCCCCACCTTTCCCTGGTTTCCCTGCTGGCTCATATAAGTGGGGTGTGGGGGGGAGCCAGGCTGGGGAGGGGTTGCGGGGAGGCAGTCATGCCCCGAAGTGCCATTTATGCCCGGTACGCCCCTGGGTGGGATAGATCTACATACCATCTTGAAGGATAGCACCTTGATGTAATAATAGCTTTATTTTCATTTGTGGCCCTATTTTCATTTGTGTGTTTGCTTTTTCCTAGTAAGATCTATTGCACGGGGGAGCTGCTGAGGCAGGTCCAGCTGGCCAAGCTCTTCACTGATGACAAACACTTTGTGGATAGGCCATTGAAGGCGAGCCCAGGTAAATGAAAACGCCCCAGCCAGGCTGCTGCCACGCCTCCCCTGAGCTTGACGCTGGGAAAGAGCTTTTGAACCCTGCAGGCCTGCCTGTATTTTGGCCTGGGAGATGTTTAGTTTGTCTGCCTGGTGTAAGACTAAAGAGACTCCTCAGTAGGAAAAATGTAGGTTTATTTTTTCTATGGAAGGATAGAGGCAGGATGTGAGGTCACATGCTCCAAGTTTGTGCCAAGAAGTAAACGGAGGCTTTTATGGCTCTCCACTCGTGTAAGACTTTGTGGGATTCTGGCACATTTCCCCAAATGTCCAGGAATGCCTACAGAGTTCCATACAAACTGCAGGGCTGATCTGGTATGATTTAATCGTCCCTCTTCACTTCATATACTACCCATCTAGGGGTAGGCTTTTTAGTAGAAAGGTATCTCTCATCCACTTAGCTGGTGTTAGCTACCGAGCTTTGAGTTTAAGATTAATATATTTATCTCCCTTCAGGAATACATCAGTGCCAAAGAGCAGCAGCTTATCTAATTGCTCCGGTTGCAAAGGGTTGTTAAAATTACATACACACACACACTAATGCTTCCACAGCTTCCAAGTTACACTGACTCATAAATTACATTGAAATGCTTACCTTAGCTAAATATCTGCAACGTGAGGGTTAACATGAAACAGACTTATCCAGTGAAAGTTGAACTGAAATAAATTCATGTCAACCGTGTCTATGTTTTTTTTAATTTGATTTCCTCCATCCAACCCCAACAAGTAAACTGACTCTCTTGTTTAATCTGGAATGGACATCATTCGTTTGGATCTTACAAAGAATCCTTGCCAACATTGTTTCTGACCTTTTGCATTTCAGCATTTTCTTTGTCATTTTCCCACCCATTATGCAACCAAATTTGTAGCACTGTTTCAAACCCAATTGCAATCAATTCAATCAAACCCAATTGCAATGCCGGTCTCTTTGCTAAAGGGTGGCACAGGACTACTGTCCCTTTAAATTTTCATCTTACCTCAAACAGCTTCTCCTTCCTGGCTTACTATGTTGTTTCTTACTAACTCATATTTCAGTATTCTTGGATCAATTCTTGATAAATTTCTGTTCCTAAAAAAAGAAAGAGGATTGCATGACTGTGTCAAAAGGAAGCATAGTAAGAAGTAATTGCTGTGGTTGCAAAGGGTTGTTAAAACCACATAACACACACGCGCCCATGCAAGCTCCAGTTGCTGGAAACAGAAAATTATTAAATAAGGACTAGTTCAGTCAACAGAGTTGGTACCAAAGTCTCCCAAAAAGGGGGTGGGTCAGAAGGGAAAGAGCAGGGGACAGCAACATGTTGACAGAAGAGCATTTGTGTGTGTTATGTGCTGTCAGGTCACCTCTGACTTACAGCAACTCTATGAATTAATAACCTCCAAACATCCTAAGGTTAACAGCCTTGCTCAGATCTTGTTAGCCTAAGGCCTTGTCTTCCTTTCTTGAGACAATATATTTCATATTGGAACTTCCTCTTTTCCTACTGCCTTTAACTTTTCATAGCTTCATCATGTTTCCTGCTGAGTCGTCTTCTCATGATGGGGCTAAAGTGTGATAGCTTAAGTTTGGTCATTTTAGCTTCTAGGGAGAATTTAGGCTTGATTTGATCTAGAACTCACTTATTTTGGGAGTTGGGGGATGGGGGTGGGAAGTTCATGGTATCTGCAAAATCCTCTTGCAACACAGCGTTTTAAATTAATCGACTTTCTTCCTGTCAGCTTTCTGCATTGTCTAATTTTCACATCCATGCATAGTAATGGGAAATACCATTGTCACAAGACCAGGAATGTGGGGATCCACGCCTGTCTTATAAATCCTGGGTTATTTTTTCCAGACACTCAAAACCGCTGAGTTTTCCAAATATTTTATTGAGAAAAAAAAACAGAAAATAAGAAATGTTATAATACATAGATTTTTCAGCTGTAGTATCGCTCCAGGCAGGTTTTGTTTCAGACCTGGGATCGGGAGTTGCTTTCCCCTGCCTGGTCTGGATCCGAATTCCTTTGTTCCTTCTCTTTGGTTTTTAGGTAAACTCCGTTGCCCCCCTGCTGTAAATCAGCTTCCCTGATCCCCAAGCATTTGGTTTCTAGCTTCCTTTGTGTAATTCAATCAAAGCCTTTTGGTTTCCTATCTGGAGATCAAAGGTCCTTGGCAGGCTAGTGTGAATCTGCCTGATACTGTAACCAGAACAACCCCTTCACAACCATTGTATGAATCACCTTGACCGCTGTCTCCAGTGACACTTCCGTACACTTAAGGATCTTTTCTATCCATGGCTGCCCTTCCCAGTCTCAGTCTCCTTCTGATTTCTTGGTTGCCATCTACATTTTGAGTGAAGGAATAAAACATCTTCAACAATTTAAGTTTCATCACTGTCAGCCTTAAAATTTTGTAATTCCTCAGTAATCATTATTTTCATCATCTTGGTGTTAGCTGTAATCCTGCTTTGGCATTTTCTGCTTTAACTTTCACTGTTAGTCGTTTCAGTTCTTCACAATTTCCTGCCAGTAATGTAGTGTCATCTGCATCTTGCCTTTGCTGGGAAAGAGTGGCGTGTTAATCAACTTAAATAAATAAATGAATCAAATTGTTAATGCTCCTTCTGCCAATTTCCCCTCCATTTTCATCTAAATCTAATCCAGATTTCTTTATGATATGTTCTGCATATACGTTAAACAGACTGAAAGATTGATAAAGAAGAGCGTGGATTCATACCCCCCTTTCTCTCCCGTAAGGAGACTCAAAGGAGCTTACAAACTCCTTTCCCTTCCTCTCCCTACAAAAGACTCCTTGTGAAGTAGGCGAGGCTAAGAGAGTTCTATGACCAGCCCAAGGTCACCTAGCAGGTTTCATGTGTAGGAGCGAGGAAACGAATCCAGTTCACCACATAAGAGTCCGCCACTTAGGCTGAGGAGTGGGGGATCAAATCTGATTCTCCAGATTAGAGCCCGCAAATCCTAACCACTGCACCATGTTGAATAGGTAGGGAAGGACAGAATTTGCTTTAGAGTAAATATGCAGTAGAATCTTGGCCTCGGTGTTACTGCATTTTTATGAAGAACAAAAAGCCCCATGGGAACAGAACAGCTACTTCAATTTCTCTTCTGGCTGACCACAGAAAAGGGTCGCTTCGTTGTGGGAAAGGAAATGGAAGGCTCTTCGGGGTTTGTTTGTTTTTACTGTACATCAGTTACTGCTATGAAGAGTTATTGAAGCAGCACTCTGAGCCTCTACCTGTTGGGTGCCCGTTGGGAGGTCCAAAGCTGTTCTCAGGGGAACAAAAACAAAAGAATAAGCAATGAGGAAGGAATTTTCAATAAGCATAAGCATCAGCATTTTATTGTCATTGTGCACGCACAACGAAATTCACAGCAGCATTCCTCGATGCACACAATTTCAGACTCATACCCCATCCTCACTCTCCCCTTCCTCTACCCATCCCTACACAGCCCCAAACACATCAACACGAAGCCACGGAGTTTAGCTTAGCCACAGCTCTAGAGTAGAAGCTGTCTCTAAGACTCTTTGTCCTAGTTTTGATGGACCTGTATCGTCTGCCGGATGGTAACAGTTCAAAAAGAGAGTGTGCTGGATGAGACGGGTCTCTCAGAATATTTTGGGCTTTTTTTAGGCTTCGGGAATTATAGAGTTCTTCCAAGGAGGGGAGAGGGCAGCCGATAATCCTCTGAGCAGTAGTGATCACCCTTTGGCCAGGAAATCACCCAGATTGGCCAGGAAATCAAGGGGGTTGCCTTCCATCTGGCATAAAACAAGAGTCAGTGGGGCGAAGGGAGGTAGTTGTGAATTTCCTGCATTGTTCAGGAGGTTGGACTAGATCAGGGGTAGGGAACCTGCGGCTCTCCAGATGTTCAGGAACTACAATTCCCATCAGCCCCTACCAGCATGGCCAATTGGCCATGCTGGTAGGGGCTGATGGGAATTGTAGTTCCTGAACATCTGGAGAGCCTCAGGTTCCCTACCCCTGGACTAGATGACCCTTGTAGTGGCTTCCAGCGGTTTTTCATCCATATGCTTGACCTGTTCAAAACACCTTGGGCAAATCTCAGAAATACAACCTGCAGGACTGTTGATGGTTCCCTCCCGTTTTGGTATGGATGAGTTAAGCTGGAGCTGTTGTTGCTAGGTCTCAGAGGCTGACAGAATACCAGAATTTCCTGTTTTGATAACATGTCTGAAAGCAGCACTAGGTTACACTTGAACTCCAAAATACCCCAATGTCCGTTGTTTGAAAACCAGGGGTTATATAACAGGCGGAAAGACACAGAGGGGTGTGGTTAGTGTCTGTTGGCCGAGGCCAGATGAGAAAGCAATTTCTCCATTAAAGGCCAAACTTCCAGCACTATGTAGCAGGAGCTTATCAAACAATCAAACCAGCCCTGCTGGATCAGACCAAAGGTCCATGGAGTTCAGCATTCTGTTTCCCAGAGTTGCCAGCCAAATGTGTCAGGGAACACCTCCAAGCAGGGCAGGAATGCAGACGAACCTCCCCTTGTACTCAAAGGTAGATTCCCTCTGAACACGGAGGCTCCATTTAGCCAATACCTCTTGATGGACTTACCTTCCATGGGTTTCTTGACTCTTCATAAGAACATAAGAACATAAGAACATAAGAACAAGCCAGCTGGATCAGACCAGAGTCCATCTAGTCCAGCTCTCTGCTACTCGCAGTGGCCCACCAGGTGCCTTTGGGAGTTCACATGTAGGATGTGAAAGCAATGGCCTTCTGTGGCTGTTGCTCCCGAGCACCTGGACTGTTAAGGCATTTGCAATCTCAGATCAAAGAGGATCAAGATTGGTAGCCATAAATCGACTTCTCCTCCATAAATCTGTCCAAGCCCCTTTTAAAGCTATCCAGGTTAGTGGCCATCACCACCTCCTGTGGCAGCATATTTCTCCCAAAACACCAACTCAATGCTGCGTTAAATGAAAGCTGTTTCCTTTTATTAGTTCTGTAATTCTTCCCCAGCATTTTCAATGAATGCCCCCCCTGGTTCTAGTAGTATTGTGAGAAAGAGAGAAAAATTTCTCTCTGTCAGCATTTCTACCCCAATGCATAATTTTATAGGACTTCCAATCCATATCCCCTCAGAGGCGTCTCTCTCCAAACTAAAGAGTCCCTAAGCGCTGCAGCTCTTTCCCTACATAGGAAGGTGCTGCAGTCCCTCAATCATCCTCAAGTCGCCTTTCTTCTCTGCACTTCTCTTTTCTATCTCTTCAATATCCTTTTTTTGAGATGTAGCGACCAGAACTGAACACAGTACTCCAAGTGCGGTCAGCACCACAGCTTTGTATAAGTAGACGCATGACACTTTGCAGTTTTATTATCAATTTCCTTTCCTAATGATCCCAGCATAGAGTTTGCCTTTTTCACAGCTGCCATACATTGATTCGACATTCCCATAGAACTACTCAGCTAAAAGCCCAATCCTTTCCTGGTCTGTGACTACAGTAGCACTGGACCCTCTGTAAGCGTGTATGTGAAGTTTGGATTTTTTGCCCCTAATGTGTGCACTACACTCTTGCATTTTGCTAAGCATTGGAACTGTGCATTTGCCATTTCTTAGCCTTACCTCACCTAATTTTATCAAGGTCCAGCTTGGAGCTCCTCAATCCTTTGTAGTTCTCCACCCACCCTACTATAATTGGTATCATCTGCAAACTTGGCCTGCGCTGCCTACTTCCAGGTCATTTTATGAATAGGTTAAAGAGCACTGGTCCCAATATGGATCCATGGGGACCACCACTCCTACATCTCTCCATTGTGAGAATTTCCCATTTACACCCTCTTTGCTTCCTGTTTCTCAACCAGTTTTAATCCATAGGAGGACTTCCCCTCTTCCTTCATTTGCTGAGTTTTCTCCAATAGTCTCTGGTGAGGAACTTTGTCAAAAGCCTTTGGAAATCCAAGTAGACAATGTCCACTGGTTCCCCTTATCCACATGCCTGTTTACACATCCTCAAGAACTCTAGTAAGTTTGTAAGACAGGATTTGCCTCTGCAAAAGCCATGCTGACTCTTTCTCAGCAGGTCTTGCTTTTCTACATGTTTTATAATTTTATCTTTAATGACAGATTCTACTAATTTTACAGGAACAGATGTCAAACTGACTGGCCTGTAATTTCGAGGTCCCCCTAGATCCTTTCTTAAAGATTGGTGTGACATTGGCCATCTTCCAGTCTTCAGGGATGGAGCCTGATTTCAAGGATAAGTTGCATATTAAAGTGAGAAGATCAGCAATTTCATGCTTGAGCTCTTTAAGAACTCTTGGGTGAATGCAATCTGGGCCAGGGGATTTGGTAACATTTAGTTTATCAATGGCTGCCAAGAACTTCTTCCTTGTCTACCACTATCTTTGTTAGTTCCTCGGATTAAGCCTCCTAGAAGCTTGGTTCGGGTGAATTTTCCTCACCTCACCTCTTGGGTGAAGACAGATGCAAAAGAATTCATTCAGCTTTCTGCAATCTCCTGTCATCTTTTAGCACACCCTTTGTTCCTTTGTCATCTACGGGCCTACCGCTTCCCTTGCTGGCTTCCTGCTTTTTTGATGTGCCTTGAAGAACTGTTTGTTGCTGGTTTTGATGTTCACAGCCATGTGTTCCTCCTCAATCCTTTTTGCCTCCCTTACAGCTAACTTGCTTCTCTTTGCCACCATTTGTGTTCTCTCTGGTATTCTTTATCGAGTTAAGTTGGACTTCCATTTTTCTAAAGACATCTTTTTTTTCCTAATAATTTCCTCAACGTCCCTTGTTAACCATGGTGGCTTTCTTTTGGACTGGGGCGCTGCCTTTCTAACCTGGAACACATTCCAGCTATTGAGCTTTGTGACTGTGTTTTAAATAACCTCCAAAGCATCTTGGACATTTTTGACTCTTGATTTTCCTTTCAGCTTCCTGCGCACTATCCCCTCATCTTTGAGAAATTTCCCTTTCTGAAAGGCAAATGTAACTACATTAGTAGTTGTCACTTGTTAGCATGCAGAGATACTGAATCTGACAGCATTGTGGTGTTGTTCCCTATCGGCTCAACAACACTGACTTCCCTTTTAGGTCCTGGGTCCCACATAGAATTGAATCTAGGATCACATCTCCCTGGTTGGTTCTAACCATCTGCTCCCTAACCAAAGTCATTTAGCATATCCAGGAATGTTCTCTCCTTACTATGACCTGAACATGCATTTTCCAGTTTATGGGGATAGTTAAAATAAGCCCATTACCACTGACATTTTGCTTTGTTGGCCTCTCTAATTTCTTTTCCATCTCAGAATCCTCTTGTGCTTTGGTCAGGGGCGATAATATATTCCTAATGTTAAACTATGCTTCACCCTGGTATTGATATCCACAGTGCTTCTGTGGGGGGGGAATCAGCTCCCCCTGCATTGTCTATTTTATGTGACACTATGCTCTCTTTGATGTAGAGGGCCACTCCACCCCCAATACGCCCTGTCCTATCCTTCCTGTAGAGCCTGTAACCTGGGATAACAGCATCCCACTGGTTCTCCTCATTCCACCATGTCTCTGTGATGCCCACTATATCAATGTCCTCCTTCAAAACTTCCTTTCAAAAGGTATAGTTTGCTGGTCATTCGTGCCATGTGAAAAAAATCAGACCTGTTTTGAACCAGGCAGCTGTTAGTGGAGCCAATTGGATCTCTGACGGGTGAGCCAGGCGCTAGCCATGCATGGGACCTATTGCTCCCCTGTCCCCCCACAAACTTTTTTCATCTGGCAGAATTGCACCTTGTCTGACTTCTGACAACCATTTCTTTGTTTCTCCCCCAGAGGTTGTCCTGGAAAACTTGTGCTAGCTGGCTGGTGAATACTCATCACATCTGGTGCAGGGTGGGCCCTCCTCAGGCCCAAGGGGAGGCCAAGCTGTGGGGTTTGTGGAGTCTAACTTTTTTCCTCGTGGGCAGGAACTTGAGCCCTGGGAACCCCCAGACTGGACAGACAGGTACAGTTTCAGTCCCAACCAGCCATCCCAACCTTGACCTCATGCTTGAAAATGGCCATAGACCAATCACATCTGGAGCCAGCTTTTAGAATGGGCTTAGAGAGCAGGGCAACCCCCCTAATGGTGTTTCTGGAGCTCATTGGGCAAGTAAGCATTTTTGGAATTCTAGCAGGGCATAGTGGGCATGGCAACAAAATGGTAGCTTGGGGAGGGGGCATTTGAGGCCAGGAAACGACACCAGGGCAAAAACTGACCTTCCTTTCTCCTGGGCCTGTTGAGTCCTTCTGTATCCCTGACTCTCTCTCTCTCTGATCCCTTTTTAGGCCACAGATCCTCAACAGGATTTCAGATCCGAAACTGCAGTCTTGGGTCCGGGAACTGAACGCAAAGTGGAAGCAGCTGGGAAGGAAGGTAATCCTGAAGAACCAGAACTGGTTGTACCTACTGGAGAGGCTATAATGGGTGAGGGGCAAGGAATGCAGCAGTTTTAATGTACAATTGCAGCTTCAGTCTGGACACTGGCAGAGTGTCATTAAAGCTTCTAAGAGCTACTGCTGTTCCTTTAAATTGTGTCCTTTCCCTTTTTGCTGTCTCTGCTTCTCATCCAGCTGTTGCTGCCATGGCCCCTTCCCTCTTTCTCCCTCTCTCCCTCTGATAGTTCTCTCTCTGTCCTTCCTTCACAGAGCAAGGAAAGAGGAGTGGGGGGTGGGAAGACCAGTAGGAGCAGAAACGCCGAAGCGAGGGAAAACACTGGGGTTTTCCTGATCTCACTAACTGTGGGGCTTTCAGGATCCGTGGCGCCGTAACACAGAGTGTGTCTGCAAGGAAGTCTCTGCCCAAAAAGAAAAGTTCCTTGCTGCAGGGCAGAGCAGCAGTGTGTAATCGGCCAAGGATTCCCAATAAGAGTTGATTAAGGACTGACTAGGGAATGCTGCAGCAAATGCTAGTGTTACCACGCTGCCTGGGTAACTTTTATTTCCCCAGATCCACTCAGCTCTTCATGCAGCAGCAGAGGAGACAGAAACAGGGACCCTAACGACAGCAAGAATAGTTGAAAATAAAAATGGAGTTTGACTGAGATGCTGACCCTGCGTCAGCACCTCCCATAATTCTACAGCGGGTAAACCTCCAGCCAAGCCGAAGCAGCTTCTTCTTACAACAACTTTTATACACTTTCTCCAGCCTGGAGTCCAGGGGGAAATACAGGACAGCCGGCTAAGCAACCATCTATCACTTTACAGATACAGTAGCAACCAATTAGAGTCCAGGAGGGCAGTCCCTCCTGAATCTTTGCAGAAGGCAGAAACAGGGGCTAGGCCGAGAAGTGATGACGTGAGCACAGGCGGAAAAAATACAAAAAAAAGTCCTATGGGTGCTTTGGGGGCCAGGAAACGTAAACCTCTAATGTGATGACGGTGCACCCTTATCTGCCTGCTGGGGTGGGATTAAGGCAAGATGGAGAAGCTCTTCGGGTTCCCTTTTGTCAAACGTCCATCTGGCATAGGTTTTGCAAATGAAAGGGTCAGCCTAGGTGTGGAGCAGGGGTGGATTCCTGCCCCTTAAGGGCAAGGAGGAGGTTCCTGTATACAGACACAAATACAGAATATACAACTTTAATCCCTACATTCTACCTAATACAACTTGTTCCTACCTAACTTAGAAAGAAAGAAAACATAATTTCACCTTTATTAAACAGCAAGATCAGAAATGGAATAATTCATTTCTGACTCCGCTATCACTAGTGAACAGGAAGTAATCAATTAAGATGAGAAGCAGGAGGTCAGTGAGCAACAAAGGGGGAAAGGTGAAAGATTTAAAGGGATAGTTGCATGGAAAAGCAGCACCTGTCCATGACTGGGGCACTTCCAAGTAAGACATGGCAGCGGGATGCATTGCCAAATTTGAACGGGCAAATGTAATGTCCTATGAAGTGCCACATGGAATCATTATTTTAATTCTGCCTGCTGCTGTTGGTGGAAAAGGCATTCTTCGGCAAAGCGTAAGAGTCTTAGAGTGGCAGCAATTTTGGTTTGTAAGGAAACTCTCTGAATACCATCTAAAGTCTTCCATGCATAAAAATCACCCCTCTCCAAGCAAAGGCAGGTCTTCTACACGTGAATAAATAAACCATCTTTTACGTTACTCTAGATTTCCTAACAGCAGTAGAAATCCATAGCCCGAGCGTTATTCCCCTGATATCACGGTGCTAAGCACCCACTGATAGTGCCAGGGGGTCGATTCATTGAATACTACTACTGGTAAGGAGCATATATAGTCTGGAGGAGGGGGCACAGGATGGAAGGGGTGTGTGGCATGTCCAGACATTTCTTTGGAGGAGTTGTGGCTCAGAGGTAGAGCATCTGTTTAGCACGCAGAAGGTTCTAGGTTCAGTCCCCAGCATCTCCAATTAAAAGGCCTAGATACCAGACAGTGGGAAATACCTGTTAGGCTCTTGTTACATCCCATTTGCAAGAATTGAGACTCCAGGAAAAGGTTCCTAAGAGCTTGTATTGAAGACTGTGTGGGATTCCATAGCTGCAAGTAGCCAGAGCTGGGGGGCCCCACTGGCTTTGCAGCCCTCCTATCTCAAATTTCCACTGCCTTCTCCCACTCTTTCCCACAATAGAATGAATAAGAAAAGGACAGTATTTATTGTTATGTGTTCCAGGATTCAAGGATGAACGATAGTCTCACTCCGGCCCCAGGGAGGGGCAGGAGCAAGGGAGGCATACTTCACTAGGTTACAAGCACAGCGATTGAAACAGCGATTGAATGGCCCATTAACATACAGATAACAGCAAGCGCAGGTGTGACCTTGGCGCCAGCCAGTTGATGCCCACCCGGCCTGACAATACCTTAGCATAGACCCTTGGAGAGCTGTTGTCTGAGTACACATGACTGTCCTTGGGTCTTATGACGACTGAGGCTGGACGACTGAGGCTGAGATTAAGCTTGGGAGAGCCACTCTTATCTCACCTCGGTCCTGGGTCCTTTTCCCTCCTAATAATCTCCAGACAGCCATTGGATTTCTCAAAGATTTCCATTGTAAAAGTTCAAAACAGGAGAAATAAACATAATAATGCTTTTAGAGAAATTGACCAGCTGTATGTTTCCTGTAATGTGGATCTCTTGGGACCTCTAGCTCTGCAGGTGCTTCTCTTAGCTTAGCCTCCATGATAGAGTCACCTTAGGGCTTTGTTCCCTCTACTCTCCAAGAAAATCCTTTTCCTGGCTCGCCATGAGAGGTTTCCAAAACCTTTGAAGTTTCCCCATGCTAGCACCCTCTGCATAGTTTTCCCTGTCCCCTCAGGGTAGACTTCAAAAGGCAAAGCATGCTTTTTTTCACAGTCATATGTGACTTCCTTTTACTGTAGCGATAGCATCTCTCTCCCAAGTGACCACGCCCCTTTTGGGATGAAGTCTGTAAACTCCATGTTCACATACTTCAGCTTCCTATTAATACTGGTTGCATAATATCACATGTTTCTAGCTAATACATAGTTCAGCTAACTATTTTCCATCACAGGTCTGATTCAGTATAAGGCAGCTTATGTTCTTTCAGCACCCAAAAGGGTGAGACCGACAAGTTGTGCTGGTTGTCCCAGGCTTTTTCTGAACCCTAGGCCAAATTCCCACTGAAAATTTAATCTAGATACAACCAAGTTTCAAAAGAATCGGCACCTTTTCAACCAGGTTCCAGCATCCTCACTGCAGCATGTTTCTAGTGAAGACGTCTAGGCCTGCCCCTTGGGGAGGTGGGGGGGTGCCTGCTGTCAGGGGTGCAATTGTTAAGCTAGCAGCATCAACATTTCAGAGTATCTTTAGGAGACCCTCCTGATGATACCACCCCAGTTTGGTGAAGTTTGGTTCATGCGGGCCAACATTATGGACCCTCAAATGTGTAGCCCACATCTCCTATTAGCTCCCATTGGAAACAATGGAGGATGGGGGCACCCCCTTTGGGAGTCCATAGCTTTGGGCCCCCTAGACCAAACTTCACAAAACCTGGGTGGTATCAGTAGGAGACTCCCCTAATTATATCACCCAGGTTTGGTGAACTTTGGTTCAAAGTTATGGACCCTCAAATGTGTATCCCCCATCTCCTATTAGCTCCCATTGGAGTGGGTTTTTTAAAAAAGATGCATATGCAAGCAGGTCCAGGAAAATCCTGTGAAGGGAGGAGGGAAAGCCAGAAACGGGACTGTTCTGTGTTCTGCGGTTCGGCAAAGGGGGGGATCACGAGGAAACCTGGATATTTCGGGTGACTATCCCAGGATTAATCGCCAGTGGGAAATCGCCCCTAGCTAGGGGTGTCAATCTCCAGATGGTTGCTGAAGATCTCCTGGGTTTACAATTGATCTTGAAGTGACAGATCAGTTCACCTGTTGAAAATGGCCACTCTATGACATTATATCCTCCCCATGTCCCACCCTCTCTAGGCTCCACCTCCAAATATCCAGGAAATTCCCAACCCAAAGTGAGCAATCCTAAAGATCACACAGTGCTGCTGGAAAGAAATCTTAATTTGTTCTTCATGGAAGGCCTCCTCGTGCTTGACTTTGATTTTCTGTCACTTGACTGTTTTGGCTGTTGCCCAGAGTCCTGTGCCCTAAAAACAGTGAGGTCATAACTTTGGCTTTGAAGATGGAGCATCTTCCTGTCATGTGCTATGAAAATGTCACATGACTTCCTGTCCCTTGCTTGCAGTTCAGTGGGCTCTAGGGTTGAATCTTGACAAACATTTCTGAAGACAAAGGGATTTTCACCTATTTACCTCTCACCTGGCAGACCTCCATCCTACTTTATTTCTGGGCTGTATTGGGAGCACATTCTGGGCTGTAGGAGGAAAGAAACTGGGGACATCATGTTCTATGGGTGGAAATCATTCCACCTGTAGACATTTTGGATGAGAGTGAAGCCCAGATCTAGACTGAAGACCATTATTGTAAACAATAGCAGTGCAGTATGTGAGATAGTCAGATCTCAGAAGCTAAGCAGCATCAGCCCTGGCAAGTATTTAGAAGGGAGACCAGCAAAGAACACCAGGTCCTGAATGACATGGAGGCAGGCAATGGCAAACCACCTCTGAACGTCTCTTGACTTGAAACGCCACCAGAGGTCATCATAAGTCAGATGTAACGTGGCAAAAAAACCACCCCTCTGTGTTATATGCCTTTCACTGCATTTTGTTTCGTGACACATTTGAGACTGGATTAATAGGATCCCTGCAGTTATCCACCAGAGCATGTTACTGGGCTGCTAAACTGCCCCCAGCCCATCTCCTCTGACATGACTGTGTTTTCAACTATGAAATGTGGGAGGATCTGTGGGTGGTGTTTTCTCAAGGACTCTCAAATGTTGGAATGGTGAGTGGCTAAGGCCCTGCCTCTCCCTACAGGGACTCCTTCTGGGTGATTGAGGGCCTGCTGCTGTCTGACATGGCGACCACTGCCCGGGGCATGATCGAGAACTTCCTTTATCTTGTGGAAAAGTAAGAGACATCTGGGGAAAGGTGACAAGGGAGGGCTATATTTTTGCTGATGCCTTGGAGAGAGGTGGAGAAAAGGAAATGTCCAAGCAGTGTTTTTGGACCTGCATTAGGGATGACCTGTCCCCAAAGGAGCCACGTTCAGATGTGTGGCCCCTGTGTAACTCAAAGAACATGTCCTCCGCTCTCCTTCATTGCTACAGCTTTTCCTTCTTGGTAACAGATTTGGGCACATCCCCAACGGAGGCCGCATCTATTATGAGCGACGAAGCCAGCCGCCCTTGCTCACCCTCATGGTGGAGAGTTACTTGAAGCACACCAATGATACAGCCTTTCTGAGGTAACTTCCCTGTTTTCCCCTTTCTCTCTGAAAAGGCAAACAAGATTGAGCTTTAAATACAGTTACCAACCTCCAGGTGGGGCCTGGAATTACAGATGACCTCCAGACTACAGAGGTCAGTAGCCCCAGAGGGACCGTCTCTCCCTATATCACCCTTCTAGGTCCCTCCGCTCATCAGAGGCGGACCTACTGGTGATCCCTGGCCCCAAGGCGATCCGGCTGGTCTCTACAAGGACCAGGGTTTTTACGGCTCTGGCCCCTACCTGGTGGAACAGGCTTCCAGGTGAGATCAGGGCCCTGCGGGACTTACAAAGTTTCCGAAGGGCCTGTAAAACGGACCTGTTCCGCCAAGCGTTTGGCCAGCTGGGATGATGTCAACTTCGCCATAAGAACATCTGGCCTCCCGTGGGTATATAAAGGGGGGAGGGAGGGGTTGAAGCCATCTTTATGTATTCTTTTATGTAAATTTATATATTATGATGTTTTAACTGTTTTATCATTGATGGACACCGCCCTGAGCCTTTGGGGAGGGCAGTATATAAATATAATAAATAAATAAATAAAAATATGGATACTCTGGAAGGTGGACTGTATGACTTTATACCCTGCTGAGATCCTTCCCCTTCCAAACCCTGCCCTCCCTAGGCTCCTTCTCCAGATCTTTTGGAATTTCCCAAAAGTGAGTTGGCAGCGCTAGCTTTGAAGAAGCTATGAGGTCCTTACTTGGAAATTGGAGTTAGTGGGAGGGTCTCAGAGGTGGGACTGCCTGCTCAATTTGTATATCATGAAAGGATTATTATTACTATTACTACTATTACTACTATTACTACTATTACTACTAGTAATAATAATAATAATAATAATAATAATAATAATAATAATAATAATAATAATAATAATAATAATAATAATAATAGTGAGGCTCGAATTGTATATTACTCTGCCACAGAACAAACCATACTGGGCCTTCTTTGTTGTAGAATGCTCCGCCTGGGTCCTAGTGCCCACCTATCCGTGCTCCCCCATCCATTTGAAAATTTGAAAGCAAAAATACACTTTGACATAAATGCTCTTGTATCAAAGTACCATATTCAATAATTCACAAAATAATGGTTTTGACAAAGGCAGCACATAAAAATGAATGATAATTCTCATATTTGTTTGGGTCTACATTCTAATGTGCTCCCATGTTGGATTGTTTTTATGCCATCTTTGTACTTGCTTTTTAAACCTGTGTATTTATGCTTTTAAAATGTTTATATTTATAGTATATTGTATTTTTGGACTGTTTTATTGTGAGCCGCCTTGAGTTGTAGAGATATGGCAGGGTATAAGTGTAATAAATAAATAAATACATAATGTTGAAGCATACAACTTTCTCAACCACTGCACCTCAACTGACCAAACTATTATCTTTATGTGGAACAGAGTTATCAAACACAGACGGGAATTCTGTGCATCCAAACGCCACCCATGTATTCTAATCCTGGCATATGCTGCATACTGTCACTTTCTGCCAATAGCTGCGATTCATAGCTAAAACTCATGCCCCTTTTCCAGAGACAAGATCCATCTTCTAGAGGCCGAGTACCAGTTTTGGCAGAAGCAGCGAGCTGTCAATGTCACCATTGCAGGCAAGGAATACCTCTTGAATCGCTACAATGTCCAAGTGGGTGAGCCCAGGTGAGGAGATGGGAATCAGAGTCGCAGTTGATTGACATTCCAGTGTGCTTTTCCAAGCTGGTGCTTGGCCCATCTGATGGTGCCACTTCCTTGCTGATAAAGAACTGTGTTCTTCTGTCTTTTCTCGTTCCTCAGACCAGAATCCTATAGCGCAGATGTGGAACTGGCAGAAGGACTCGATGAAGGTACCTGATGGTGTTGACAATATAAAGACACTGCTACCTAGAATTGGGAATAGTATTTCCCTCCAGTTTTGTGTTCTGTAATAATAGCACAACGAGCAAAGAATATCTTGATGCAATATTCTGAGTGATTGTCTTATATGATTTTAAAGTTCATTTTATTTTATTTTTTGATTTATATCCTGCCCTCCCCCCGAAAGTTGTTTTGAGTCATCTGTTCTAGGAGAAAAGCAGCATACAAATATATGTAAAATTAGATCTATCTAAATTAATTTAATTTAAATGTATTTTAACTATTTTAGATTGGATTTTAACTATCATAACTGTTTTAATTGTTGAATAGAGCCAGGGGGCATACATTGAAAATGCTGGGGGGAAGAATTAGGACTAATAAAAGGAAACACTTCTTCATGCAACGTGTGATTGGTGTTTGGAATATGCTGCCACAGGAGGTGGTGATGGCCACTAACCTGGGTAGCTTTAAAAGGGGCTTCGACAGATTTATGGAGGAGAAGTCGATTTATGGCTACCAATCTTTGATCTGAGATTGCAAATGCCTTAACAGTCCAGGTGCTCGGGAGCAGCAGCAGCAGCAGGCCATTGCTTTCACCTCCTGCATGTGAGCTCCCAAAGGCACCTGGTGGCCCACTGCGAGTAGCAGAGAGCTGGACTAGATGGACTCTGGTCTGATCCAGCTGGCTTGTTCTTATGTTCTTATGTTCTTAATAATTGTTTATTTAACCAAATGTTATATGTTATTACTAAAGTAAGCTGCTCTGAGCCCTTGTGGGGAGGGGGGCATACAAATCACATTAAATAAAGAATAAATAAATAAAATACCTGCCTCACTAGATATTTCAGGGGTTTAGACATATGGGAAGCAGGAAAAGTTATGTGTATCTCCACCAGGTATAGTATTATAAACCCTTTTTGTGTCAACCCCTTAGTTTAAACTTAGAAACACGCAATGGTTTGGGGAAGGTGCTCCAACTCCCTCAATCAAGCCCTCCTCCCCTCCAACAAGTGCCAAGTGATTTGCTATGCATTTATCATCCCTGGCATGGGTGGGCACCGCTGAAGGGTTTTCTCATCCTGCTGTCCTTCAACTCTCCGCCCCCTTCATGTTTTTTTTCCTGCAGATGCCCAGCAGAATCTTTGGGCAGAGCTACAGAGCGCAGCCGAGTCTGGCTGGGATTTCTCATCACGCTGGTTCCTCCCAGGACCGCCTCCTCTGCCAGCCACCCGGCAAGACACCCAGACCAGTATGGTGGTCTCTGTCGATTTGAACGCCTTCCTCTGCAGGGTTGAGCAGGTGCTGGCTTCCTTGTACAGGACTCTGGGTGAGTGTGGTGGAAAGTGCCATCAAATGGAAGCCAACTTATGGTGATCCCATAAGGTTTTCAAGGCAAGAGATTCAAACAGAGGTGGCGACCCTGGACCTCCTTGGTGGTCTCATCCAAGCATTAACCAGGACCAACCCTGCTTAGCTTCTGAGATCTTCTGAGACTGGGTTAGCCTGGGGCAAGAGTCTGTCTGCTCTGCCTAAAAGCAAGTGAGCGGTTGGTGCTTCTTCCAGAGGATAGGCCTGATTACTTGCAACCCATTTCTCCGATCAAAGATACCCAGAACTGAATTCTGGTGAAAGGTTGGGGTGGACAGGCCTGTCTGAAGCTGGAGTAGCAAGCCAAGCTAAGAGACATCACAACGTCTTTCTAAATGGTCACTGGAACCAGAAAGGACCTGTCCAATTTTTGCCCCTAGCAATATGCCTAGAGCAGAGGTGTCCAACTCTGGCGCTTCAGATGTTCGTGGACTACAATTTCCATCAGCCCCTGCTGGCATGGCCAACTGGCAGGAAATTGGCCATGCCAGCAGGAGCTGATGGGAATTGTAGTTCATGAACATCTGAAGCGCCAGAGTTGGACACCCCTGGCCTAGAGGATCCTTTTTTCTACCAAGGGTCATTTGTATATTTATAACATCATCCGCTGGCCATACAAAATTATCAATTTAAAAATCAGCCTACTATATTTGGTCAAACATTTAATCAACTCATCCCTAGCATAAGGGCTGGAACTGCTTCTCTTTGGTAAGCCATGTGATGCCAGCTGGTCGTGATGATGTTGCTAATCACAACTGCTTTTCCAGGCTTGAATTTTGAGCCCCGCCTGTGGTTGCCTTGTCCAGGCCAGACCAAATGATTCTGTGGGCCTTATGCACCCCCGGGCCAGATGTTCCCCACCCCTGGCCTAGAGTGTTGTTTGTCAGCTGCTGTAAAGTAGCTCATGCATTCCCTAAAGCCGTGGTGGCGAACCTTTGGCACTCCAGATGTTATGGGATACAATTCCCATCAGCCCCTTCCAGCATGGTCAATTGGCCATCCTGGCAGGGGCTGATGGGAGTTGTAGTCCATAACATCTGGAGTGCCAAAGGTTCGCCACCACTGCCCTAAAGCCTGATCTAGGCTTTCCACCCCTGCTGCTTAGTTAGAATAGAATAGAATAGAATAGAATAGAATAGAATAGAATAGAATAGAATAGAATCTTTATTGGCCAAGTGTGATTGGACACACAAGGAATTTGTCTCCGGTGCATATGCTCTCAGTGTACATAAAAGAAAAATACATTTGTCAAGAAGAACTCATACAGAAACAACACTTAAATGATTTCGTCATATAGGTCTAGTAAGCAATCAGGAAACAATCACATAGTAGCTTGAAACCATAAAATGTAAAAAATCATAGGCAAAATAAAATGAAATTAAAATGAAATAAAATGTAATGTCAGCACAGGCTATGGGGGTCATACAGTCATAAAGCGGGAGGAAGATGGGTAATAAGAATGATGAAAAAGTGAAAAGTAGTGCAATAATTATATAATAAAATATATAATAAATAGTTTAACATTATCGTGAGGAAATTATTTATATTTAACAGAGTGATGGCATTGAGGAAAAAACTGTTCTTATGTCTAGTTGTCTTGGTGGTGCAGTGCTATATAGCGACAAGCTTAGAGGGTAAGAGTATGAAAGCTCAGTTTATGACTCAGGGATGCGAGGGTCAGTAAAATATTTCCCACAGCCCTTTTTTTGACCGATGCAGTACATACAGGTCCTCAATGGAAGGCAGGTTAGGCAGCAATTGTTTTTTCTGCAGTTCTGATTTATTCTCTGGAAGTCTGTGTCGATCTTGTTTAGGTTGCAGAACCAAACCACACAGTTATAGAGGCAGTGCAGATGACAGACTCCAATGGATTCCTCCTGTAGAACTGTATCAGCAGCAGCTCCTTGGGCAGTTTTGAGCTTCCTGAAGTTGGCTTACAGAAAGAAACATCTCTTTGTTGTGCTTACTTTTGATGACATTTTTGATGCTTTTTTTTTTTTTGAGGTGACCATTTTGTGGAATCATGAGATAATGATGGAGCCTAGAAATTCTAAGGTCTCCTACCTGTTGGATAACTGTGTTGTTCTACAGTATTGTGAGAGGAGGTAGGATGGGAGTGGTTTCTCCTGAAATCTACCACACCATTTCTAACGGTTTTAAAGTGTGTTCAGTTCTAGATTGTTCCAGTGGCACGAGGCTAGTTGTTCAACCTCCGTCTGTATCGCGGTTTCATCGTTGTCTCGAATGAGACCAATCACTGTTATCATCACCGCAAACTTCATTATTTTAACAGATGGATCGTTTGAGATGCAGTCATTGGTATACAGAGAGAAGTGGTGAAAGTACACAGCCTTAGGGGGGGCCTAGCCATTACAAGTGTCTGATGTAATTTTTTCCTAGCTCTCACCTGCTGTTTCCTATCTGTTAGGAGCTTGTGATCCACTTACAAATATGCTCAGGTACTGCTAGCTGATTTAGTTTGGTTAGAAGAATGTCGGTATGATAGTGAATGCTGAACTAAAGTCAACAAAGAGGACCCTTGCATAGGTCTTTGTGATTCAAGATGCTGTAGAATATAGTGCAAGCCATATTAACAGCATCATCTGTCGATCTATTGCTCGGTATGCAAATTGCAAGGGGATCCAACAGTGGATCATTGATGGTTTTCAAAATGATACATCACTAGCCTTTCAAAAGTTTCACTTAACTACAGATGTTAGAGCAACTGGTCTGTAGTCATTCAGTTCCATGATGGAAGGCTTCTTGACTCTGGGACGATAGTGGAGTGTTTGAAGCAGGAAGGAACATAGCACATCTCTAGTGATTTGTTGAAGATTTGGGTGAAGATGGGGGTTAATACAGTATCAGCTGGTCACGCAGAAGGTCCCAGGTTCTATTCCCAGTATCTCCCGCTAAAAGGGTTAGGTGGTCAATGGTATGAAAGACCGCTGACTTGAGACCCTGGAGAGCCACTTCCAGTCCAATTAAACAGTACTGACCTTAGGATGTTGTGGGTTTTCCGGGTAGTATGGCCGTGTTCCAGTAGTATTTTCTCCTGATGTTTTGCCTGCAGGTGAAACGTCAGGAGAAAATACTACTGAAACACGGCCATGCTACCCGGAAAACCCACAACATCCTAGTGATTCCGGCCATGAAAGCCTTCAACAAAACTGATCTTAATAGACAAGGGTATGATTCACTATAAAACACATGACAAGTTCATTCATATGTTCATTTCAGGAGCTCTTCCCAGTCCGTGTTCTGTTTCGAAGACAAAACTTTGTAACACGTCCCCTGGGAAGTAACTCACATCTTATACCAGGGGTCTGCATCCTGCGGCTCTCCAGATGTTCATGGACTACAATTCCCATCAGCGCTTGCCACCATGGCCAATTGGCCATGATGGCAGGGGCTGATGGGAATTGTAGTCCATGAACATCTGGAGAGCCGCAGGATGCAGACCCCTGTCTTATACCAATGGAATACCCCACCCCCCCAGAAGTAACCCAGGATATTTTTCATTAGAAGTAAAAGGAGAATATTAGTGACCCTTGACCTTAGAGGTCTTAGGAGCTTCATAAATAATCATGTCTCCTCTCAAGGGAACACTGAGAAAGCCAACCAGTTCCAGGCGGCTCACGAGTACCGAGTGGCTGCGGTCCAGGCTGTCCTGTGGAATGATAAAGCTGGGGTCTGGTTGGACTACAACCTCGTGCGACAGAGGCACAACGAGGCCTTTTACCCATCCAACCTCACCCCTCTGTGGGCAGAGTGTATCACGGAACCAGCTGCTGCCGAAAGGGCCCTGCGCTACCTGGAGGTAAGCAACCCTCACTTGCCACACTTGGCCTTTTTCACCGACTGCTTTTTGCTGACTCACCCAACCTGCAGGTTTTGAGGTGCTGACCGTACTTACATAACCCGCCTCCCTTTAGACCATAGGTGTCAAACTCATGGCCCTCCAGATGTTATGGACTACAGTTCCCATCATCCCCTGCCAGCCTGATGCTGGCAGGGGATGATGGAAACTGTAGTCCATAACATCTGGAGGGCCGCGAGTTTGACACCTGTGCTTTAGACCACTGGTCCCTCTCCTCCTGACCTCTTTTTTTGCTGCCCTGCTAGAATTCTTAATGGTCTCTTGGCATTTCATACCACACTGTGTGCCCACAGGAGAGCTCTGCGCTGTCTTATACCAATGGGATACCCACATCACTGGCTCGTACAGGGGAACAATGGGACCTTCCGAATGCTTGGGCTCCCCTCCAGTATGTAGTGATTGCAGGTGAGGACTTGCAACAAAATGGCCTGGTGGTGCTACCCCATTTGTGACAATGGCAATTGGCCATGTATCAGTTCTGAAGAAAGTCCTGCTAAGCAGAGGAGATATCCCTCAATAACTAGAACTCTGGGGAGGGGGTGACTTCCTCTCCAGCACACTAGCCTTCCTTGTTCCAAACTGCTGAGTTGTAGATTTTCCTTGTATTTGTAGAGGCTCCTCACATGGAAAAGATGGCTGTTCCTTTCCTATTTACAGCAGGAATTCTCATCGACACCCCTTTCTTCACAATTGCTAGGTCTAGCCAAGTCCTCCTCTCCTTGGGCCCGTGACCTGGCTTTCACCTTGGCACAGAACTGGGTGAGAACCAACCTGGCTGTCTATGAGAAGTACCATGCCATGTTCGAAAAGGTAATGCTGTCTGTATCCCACCCTGCTGAGTTTTCTCCTATTCTCTGAAATCTTCGAAGTGTGTGTTGTGGACTTTCCAGGCTGTGTGGCCGTGGTCTGGTAGATCTTGTTCCTAACATTTCGCCTTCATCTGTGGCTGGCATCTTCAGAGGTGTATCACAGCCACAGATGCAGGTGAAACATTAGGAACAAGATCTACCAGACCACGGCCACACAGCCTGGAAAGCCCACAACAACCAGTTGAGTCTGGCCATGAAAGCATTTGACAATACATTGCTGAGTGTGTGTTTGTGTGTTCGTCCTAGAGGTTGTATGTATGTGTGTGTGTCCCCCAGCGTTCAACATGCAAGGAGGCCACAGAGGTGTAACTCAAAGTAATAGAATAGTTACTAACCGCACTGCCTCTCCATCCATAGTTATGGATAAATACCCCCAGAATAACAGATGAATATGGAAGAGCTAGGAGCCACGTGGCGTAGTGCACTGCCACTCACATGGTCAGGAGTTTGTCAGATATCCTGGCAGATACCCTGGCAGCTGGGTCATGGTCAACTCAGCCATCCATCCATTTCTTGGTCAGCACATGAGTACCTAGCTCATAGGTAAAGAATAGCCGGGGAAAGCAATGGAAAACTACTCCACAAAAGAGGCTTGCCTATAAAATCACTGCTCGCAGTGGTACCCCAGGGTCGGACACAACTGAAGGGGAAACTTTACCTTTATGGAAGAGCTATTTTGACCTTTCCCCATCACCTCTAGGCAAGGGTTCCCAGTTGGATTGGGCAAATTATTGGAATGCATAGAATACATTGATTCTTGGTGAATGTTCAAGGCAAAGTCTCGCTGTCTCCGAACACATGTCACCGCACCTATGGCCATCTTTAACTTAACTCCTGTGTGCTGTGGAAGCCTTTCTGGAATCACTTGCTATTGGGGATATTTATTAGTTACTATAACAAAGTTGTTCCATTAAGAAAAACATGGGGCCAAACACCGCAAACACAAATGAAGCTGGAGTGTGTTGTGGGTAAAATGCTGTCACTGGGGTGCTGTGTGGTTTCCGGGCTATATGGTCATGTTCTAGCAGCATTCTCTCCTGATGTTCCACCTGCAACTGTGGCCGGCATCTTCACTATCAGCCACAGATGCAGGCGAAATGTCAGGAGAGAATGCTGCTAGAACACGACCATACAGCCCGAAAACCTCTGAAGATGCCAGCCACAGATGCAGGCGAAGCGTTAGGAGAGAATGCTGCTAGAACATGGCCATACAGCCTGGAAACCTCTAAAGATGCCAGCCACAGATGCAGGCGAAATGTCAGGAGAGAATGCTGCTAGAACACAGCCATACAGCCCGGAATCCACACAGCACCCCAGTGATTCCGGCTGTGAAAGCCTTCGACAATAAAATGCTGTCAACTTGCAGGCAGCTGAGAGTTGACAGCATTTTCAAGGCAAGAGATCAGCAGAGGTGGTTTGCCATTGCTTTCCTTGGCATAGTGACCTTGGGATTCCTTGGTGGTCTCCCATCCAAGTACTAACCAGGACCGATCTTGCTTATCTTTTGAGATCTGACAAGATCAACCTGGCCTGGACCATCTAGGTCAAGGTTACAGGAACTATTAGAAAAAAACAAAGCTTTCTTGAAGAAGGTCCACATCCACTGCAGTAGAAAGCAGTAGATAAAAACCTAATGGAAAAGATACGTTCCCCTAAAACAACCTACTATTTTGTATAGAATCAGTTGAATGCAAGCCTGATCTGGTCAGCCATGTTTAGACCTGTCTGCAGGGCCTCTCATGGGAAAGACACACATGTAGTTTCTTGCAAGACTATGAGGAGAAGGGGAGACCACAAAGGGGCAGGAAGAGGAGTTGCAGAAGTAGAGTCGCCAGAGAACACAGAGAGGCATCCTATTCCAAAGAAAGATAACACACACACATATTCTGGTTCCAGTGCAATGAAGAACGTAGTACCCACTGTTCTCAGGCATACTGAATTGCCTTTATTCTAACACACATTTCCAAACTTTCCTTGGCTTCCGAAGTTAGGTTTGGATTTACCCCTCCCCCCCCCCTTCCCCGAATAAATAAATTAAGCCAAAGAAGGATGCTTGGCTCTTGGGAAAGCTTTGAAGAAGTGGGAAGGTGAAGGAAGAAAAGTTGCCTCCTTTGTAGGGTATCTCCTGGGGTTTTTTGCGCCACACTCCTGTGTTTTGTCTGGGCAGAAGTCCCCTTGATCTGATGTTGAACAGCCCTTCTTCATTAACACACTCTCTCTCTTCTTCCAGTATGATGTAGAAGGAGATGGGAACCCAGGTTTTGGTGGAGAGTATGAAGTACAGGTGAGGCCATTTCCCCTGCCCTGCCCACAGTGGGTTGAGAGTCGAAAAGGGGGTTATGGGCCTCACAGCTGGGTTTCAGGAAGAGTTCCTTCTTCTGAAGCAGGGGTAAAGTTGCCAGCTGCAAAACTCCTGAAGATTTGGGGTTGGAGCTTGGGGAGGACAGGGCCCTCAGCCGGGTACAGTGCCTCAGAGTCCACCCTCCTTAAGCATCCATTTTCTCCAGGGAAATGGATATTAGCAGCAGTGGCGTAGTGGTTAAAAGCAGGTGCACTCTAATCTGGAGGAACCGGGTTTGATTCCCCGCTCTGCCGCCTGAGTTGCGGAGGCTTATCTGGGGAATTCAGATTAGGCTATGCATTCTGACACACGCCAGCTGGGTGACCTTAGGCTAGTCACAGTTCTTCTGAGCTCTCTCAGCCTCACCTACCTCACAGGGTGTTTGTTGTGAGAGGGGAAGGGGAAGGAGTTTGTAAGCCCCTTTGAGCCTCCTTGCAGGAGAGAAAGGGGGGATATAAATTCAACTCTTCTGAGATTCCAAATGCCTTAGCAGACCAGGTGCTCGGGAGCAGCAGCAGCAGAAGGCCATTGCTTTCACATCCTGCCTGTGAGCTCCCAAAGGCACCTGGTGGGCCACTGCGAGTAGCAGAGTGCTGGACTAGATGGACTCCGGTCTGATCCAGCAGGCTTCTTCTTATGTTCTTTATAATGTGGGGATGAGCTGTGTTTCTGGGGGGTCCCGAGATTCCACCTGGAGGCTGGCAACCCCAAGTCAGGGAGAGACAGGGTTGCTGGGCCTAATTTTTCTGATCTCTCTTGTGCAGGAGGGCTTTGGGTGGACCAACGGTGTGATCTTTCAGCTCCTGGATTTCTACGGTCCCACAATGCGCTCATCATTGCACAGCTCTGCGGCCAGAAACAGGCCCTTCCTCTCAAGTTTGCTGCATAGCAGCCATTTTTCGTTTGGGAGGCAATAGATGTGTGGGGGGAGGGGGGGTTACCCTTTCCCCTGAATCTTCTCCAAGAAAAAATCTCCTTGGCTTCCTCTAATGGGCCGAGACAATCTTGAACTCTTGCTTTATCTGAGGGCAGGACAATGAATAAAGCTTGATTGCGTCCTCCTTCTCCATTACATTTTATAACTCCCTCCCTCCAGATGATAAAGCACTGCTAGATGACAGCAAGGGTCCAATCCTGCATTTCCTTCCAAGAGCAAAAGCACCCAAGCAAGGGCTTTGTCATCTACCAGTAACTTGAATTCATAACATGGAAGTTCTGTTGTAGCGGTAGCCACTATTGATAGACCCATGCAAAATAAATGTTATATAAACTTTTGCAAGAGCTGCTTCGAGTGCAGAATTCCATCATTAACCTTGGCGGGCCAGAAGCTTCAAGAAAGTTCACAAACGGAGCATGAAGGCAACCCTTCCTCAGACATGGAGTGGTATACAAAGATACGCTGCTCCCGAATGGGAGATTCCATTCTTCAGAGATAGGGGGCATTCATTGAAAATGCTGGGGGGAAGAATTAGGACTAATAAAAGGAAACACTTCTTCTCGCAACGTGTGATTGGTGTTTGGAATATGCTGCCACAGGAGGTGGTGATGGCCACTAACCTGGATAGCTTTAAAAGGGGCTTGGACAGATTTATGGAAGAGAAGTCGATTTATGGCTACCAATCTTGATCCTCTTTGATTTGAGATTGCAAATGCCTTAACAGTCCAGGTGCTCGGGAGCAACAGCCGCAGAAGGCCATTGCTTTCACATTCTGCATGTGAGCTCCCAAAGGCACCTGGTGGGCCACTGCGAGTAGCAGAGAGCTGGACTAGATGGACTCTGGTCTGATCCAGCTGGCTTGTTCTTATGTTCTTATGAATGTGCCCTATCTGAGATCTTTGCTGGATCAGCCAGATGGGTCCACTTAAATCCCTTCATGATTAACCACGTGCCTCTGAGAAACACACAAGTGGCATGTACTGTTTAAAGCTTTCTCCTGTTGTAAGTGGTATTTGAGTGCCTCTGCATATGGAAGTATTATTTAGGTGCCTGTTATTTTGGTAGACATTTTCTACATGGAGACAACAGAGTCATGCAGAACTTTGTTGCCATGTGAGGCTGGGGAATATGTGTGCACGAGACATGGGTAGGAGGTAAATGTGACCCACTTTGCAGTCCAAAGATCCATACTAACAATAGCCCAAGCATAAGGAAGAAAATCCTCCTACTATGCTAAGAGTACAACAGTCATAGGTTTTTACAAACAACTAAAGCCTGAGTGGCATAGTGTTTGTAGTGATGGACCAGCATTTTGGAGACCCTTTGAATCCTCAATTTGCCTTTGGAGATTGCAGGCTGACTTTGGGCCAGGGCTCTTTCTGACCTACATCACAGGGAGAATAAAATAAGGAGGAGACGTAGCTGTTTTAAGCTATGTGGGGCCTGTAGCGTATGTTATACAGGGATCCAGGTTGTTTTAAATGCACATGAATATTAAAACATGCATTATTTACTTGAATAGTGAAGTAATTCAGTGTTTTTCATTTGGTATACAGATAGATAATGCGACAAATGCCTGACACTTGAGTAAATACTGCTCCTTCGCTACGCTTGTGCACACAACACAGCAAGAAGCCAGCACATGCCTTCACACATGCAGAACCCACAATCCCCACTGACAGGGACGGCACCTAGTCGATTGAGGTGCATTGCTGATTCCGGGCCAAAGCTATAAAAGGGATGGTGATTGTATCTAGGTGATTGATGTGCACTGCTGTCAATGTAACTGCTTTTAGATATATATGCTTTGCCTGCTAAATGTTACCACTGTGTTAATGGAACATTCTTCTCTTGATCGTGCTTTAATGATCTCTCACACTTGGTAGATAATTAGGCTTGTCCCTGACACTTGTTACTGTTGTTCTGTGGGGGTGAGAGTCCAGGTGGATTGTTATCTTCCAATAAACTCTACTGATCAACAGTTCCAGAGTGCCTGATTCAAGGGTCGAGACCTAACACCTACACACCACAACAGCATGCAGCTTTCCTGACATGCAAGCAACAGGGTGGTCAGATTGTGAGAATATGGTGAGATGCTGCCAGACAGCTTGGAAACGTTTAGTGTGGGGCTTGTAGGAGGACCTCTTCACACCTTGAAGGTGCATCTTCCCTCAGGAAATGAAAGGCTGTCCCAATGAATACAGCGAATCTCTAATGTTCCAATGGATGTTGCATACCAGCAGATCAAAAGAGGCTTGTCAGGTTGCTCAGCTTGGGTGGGAGAGTTCATTTCTACTTTCTGGGTGGTCCGCTTTTGCCCTCATTTTCACCTCCCATCAAATACCAGTCAAGGCTTCTGAGCAGCATCTGAGTCTAGACTCGTTTTGCGTCGAAGCAGAACCTGAGCAGACGCCGCGATTCAGCGCCTGCCTACCTCTATGGACAAACACCGGCCCAGTTGAACGCGGAAGGAGCCAATAAGCGGCGTGTCAAGAGTCCCATGGAGATAAGAAAAAATTGACACAGGATACACTTCGGGAAACATTGAAAGCCATTCTTAACCATGCTTAAGTAGGGCGTGTCCCTTTATTTCTGGCCCTCTCTATGGTGAGCCCTTCATTGTTATGGCGTCCATAGAGACTCGGGCAGTCGTGTGAGTCTAGCCTTGCTCTCATTTGGTGGTTATAACTAATCGAAAAGAGTGGTGGGTAGTAAAGAAAGACCTTCCCAAAATGGCGACTATACCGCCTTTTTCATGCCCCCCTTCTTCCCAGAAGGCCTTCTGTTCCCTCTCGATTCGTTTCTCTCGCGATTAATCCGACTGCGCAGGCGCAGGGTGGCCAACACATCCCGTCGTGCCTTGCGACTTTCTCTGGTCTTACTGCGTGGGCCTTTCGTTCTTCCTCGTCTGATAGAAGTTTACCGGACCGAAATGGCGGACGTACTGGACCTTCATGAGGCGGGCGGGGAGGACTTCGCTATGGACGAGGACGGGGACGGTGTGTGGTGGGGCTTGCTTGGGGACGGGTGCCAACTCTGAGTCTGGAAATTCCTGGAGACTTGGAGGTGGAGCCTGGGGAGAGTGGCGCTTGGGGAGCGGAGGGACAACAACCGAGTATAATGCAATAGATTCCACCATCTAAAGCAGCCACTTTCTCCAGGGGAAGAAGTCTGATTTGTGTAGTCTGAAGACTAGCTATAATTCTGGGAAAACTCCAGGCACTTCCTGGAAATTGGCAACCACAGGGGTGTTAATAACTCGCTTCCCCTCCCCACAATACTTAAACTTTTACCTACATTTATTACTATTTTGGCTGAGTGAACTCTCTTCACATAGACGAGAGGATTCTTCTATTTTCAACCCTGGGAGGCTTCCTGTTGCATCTCTTAAATCTCAAGGTATCTTCACAACAACCCTGCCAGGTAGAGAACAGCGTAGTTCAATGTTTGGAGTATTACTCAAGGCTCTTGGTGACCTGCTTCAAATGCCCACTCTGCCATCAAACTTGTTGGGTGACGGAGGAACAGTGGTGGTTCTCTTTCAAACTAGCCTCCCTCACAGGATTGTTGTGAGAGCAAAACTGAGAACCAGTTATCTTGCTTGAAGTTTCTTGGGAGGAATGGTTCGTCAAGGCTTCTAATTGACTGTCAGAGATTTGATTGTGCCGATTTTTTAAAAAGGCTGCTTTGGCAGTAACTGCTACCACAGCGCAAGGATCTACACCAGTGGTTCTCAACCTTCCTAATGCCGCAACCCTTTAATACAGTTCCTCATGTTGTGATGACCCCCAACTGTAACATTTATCCATTTTACAAATGGAGAACGCTGATGCAGAGAGTCTTAGGCGACCCCTGTGAAAGGGTCGTTCGACCCCCAAAGGGGTTGCGACCCACAGGTTGAGAACCTTATCTACACTGTGTTACTGACATTAAGCTGCAGCAGTAATTTTACAACTGGCTCCGCCTCCTGCAGCAGCCATTTTATGGCAGTGATTTTGTTGTTGGTCCTTTCTTGTCATATCAGAATTCAATAGGTGTCCACAGGCTCCAAAGGGTTGGTCTGTTTGTCTGTGTTCTGAAATGGTGGAGTTCAGTCTCAGGTTTATCACCCCTTTGAGGAATTTGGCTGCTGCTCAGTCTTCTTTCCTTTCCCAACCCACCGTTCTCTTCTTTCCTGCCTGCTTCCGATTTCTGTGTTTATCTAAAATATAAATGACTATATATGCACATCTGAGGATTGGGCTCCAGAGGGATTCTTCTAGAGAACCACTGCCAGGTTCTCGTACAAATGAGGGAGATTCCCTATTCTTCTGTCCCAGACCCTGATCCACCTTTACTGCCTTTGGTGGCTGTCAGAATCATCCCTGCCTGAGTTTTGGGCTTTGAAGCATTCTGTGATTTTCGGACTGATCCCTGGCTCCCTTCTTCCATAACTCCAGGCTCAGGAGGAATCCAGTGGCTGTCATGTGAGCCGGCAGTAGTGAATAAATTAATATTCATTGTTGATGAGTATACTTTCTGTTCATAAGTGATTTGTGTTGACGGATTGACTAAGCTGTGTTTGTTCTCACTTTTCTCTCTTTCTAGAAAGCATTCACAAATTGAAGGAAAAAGCCAAGAAAAGGAAAGGCAGAGGCTTTGGTTCTGGTAAGCTGCTTGTCTTGTATTGGCTGGATTAATTTCAAGGGTATTCCGCCCATTGGGATGAATTTGTCCAGAGCTACCACATTGACTTAGGGAAATTGAATCCCGTATTCATTTGGTGTTAGGGTTAGCTTCAAGGCTGAATAGTGGATAGTTACAAGGCTGAGTACAAGGCTCCTCCCAGTATATGTAGACCATGGGTCTGCAACCTGCGGATCTCCAGATGTTCATGGACTACAAATCCCATCAGCCCCTGCTAGCATGGCCAATTGGCCATGCTGGTGGGGGCTGATGGGAATTGTAGTCCATGAACATCTGGAAAGCCGCAGGTTGCAGACTCCTGATGTAGACAGAGGAAGACACTTTTCTGTAGTACTCCTTGGTTAAGGTTCTCTTTGAAGGGTGGGGAAAGTTGGATTGTTGTAGCCCCTTGAGAGGAGGAGGAGGAGAAGAAGAAGAGGAGGAGGAGGAGTTTGGATTTATATCCCCCCTTTCTCTCCTGTAGGAGACTCAAAGGGGCTTACAATCTCCTTGCCCTTCCCCCCACACAACAAACACCCTGTGAGGTAGGTGGGGCTGAGAGAGCTCGGAGAAGCTGTGACTAGCCCAAGGTCACCCAGCTGGCATGTGTGGGAGTGTACAGGCTAATCTGAATTCCCCAGATAAGCCTCCACAGCTCAGGCAGCAGAGCTGGGAATCAAACCCAGTTCCTCCAGATTAGATACCCAAGCTCTTAACCTCCTACACCACTGCTGCTCCTCCTACGCCACTGCTGCACCAGCCATAAAGGAAGTTGGAACTGCTGTTTCCATGCAGTGAGCCCTTGATCTGAAGACTGTATCCATTGATCTTGTGTTTTTTATGTTTATGTGATCAGAGGAGGGCTCCAGAGCTCGAGTTCGCGAGGACTACGACAGTGTCGAGCAAGACGGGGATGAGCCAGGCCCACAGAGATGTGAGTATCCCCAGAGCGTTCCTCTGTCTCCCCTCACCCCTCAGCAATTGTCTCTTTTCATGACTGTGGAGGGGGTGGAAGTGGATCATTTGGCTTGACTGTTTTGTCTGAGCACAGCTGATTGCTTCCTGTATCTCACATTTGATTGCTACAGCTGTGGAAGGCTGGATTCTCTTTGTCACTGGTGTTCACGAGGAGGCCACAGAGGAGGATATTCATGACAAGTTTGCAGAATTTGGTGAAATCAAAAACCTGCACTTGAACCTTGACCGGCGGACGGGTTACCTGAAGGTACAGAAGTGTGTTCGGTATCTTTGCATGGAGTTTAATTATCCTTAAGGGTGGGTGGGCATGACCAAAGGGTTATGAAGGTCACTGATACATACCTCCATTGCCCCTTGGACTAGTCACAGTTCTTCAGAACTCTCTCAGCCCCACCTACCTCACAGGGTGTTTATTTGGGCAGGGGAGGAGATTGTAAGCCCCTTTGAGTCTCCTTACAGGAGAGAAAGGGGGGATATAAATCCAAACTCTTTTTCTTCTTCAGTGCCACCCACCTCCCCCAGTGCAAATCTGGGCTGACAATTCCACTGTGGGCTCACCAGCTAAGGCAGCTGCCCCCCCCCCCCCCCAAATATTGACCACCTTTCCCACTGCAGGCTCAACAGCTGAGGTCGCCACACAAACATACCTGTGCCTATCTGGGCTGGTGAGCCTACTGGGGGCTTGCCATCCAAGGCAGCCACCTCTGGGCCCAGTGTGACCAAGTCACGTTTATGTCTCATAACAAATGAGTTTGACACCCCTTCTTTAACTGGTGTTTCAATCCAGTCGTGGCCAGCCTCATCTTTTCTCTGGTTGCGTTTGTAAGAGAAAAAGTTTATCTAGTCTGCAGCCACTGGCTACAGCTAGATGCCTGTTCCCCTTCCTTCTGTAATCAGAAGGCAGCTATCTGCCAAGAAGGCGTGAAAGGCAACTTCGCACCCAGCTGGGAAGGAGGAAAGCAAGAAGAGCCAATAACTGATTTCTGTTGAGATCTGGGGAAACCAGCTGGTTTTTTTCCTTGTCACTTCTCTCCCTCTTCCCTCACAGGGTTATACACTAGTGGAATACGAAACGTACAAAGAAGCCCAAGCTGCGATGGAGGGCCTCAACGGACAGGACCTCATGGGGCAGCCCATCAGCGTGGATTGGTGTTTTGTCAGAGGACCTCCGAAAGGAAAGCGAAGGTAAGGTGTTCACAGGGGTGGGTGTGACTGTGCCCTTCTCTTAACTTGTTCTCTTGATAGTAAACCAGAAGCAGGTGTTTACAGGAAACTAGCACCGTATATCTCAGTGGGGACATTGCATAAAACTGCGGTTGAATTAAACTGACTACAGTTAGTGTGATAGACAAAACTAGGGCTGCTCAATTAACTGTGGTTAGAGGAAAGTGAGCCAACGTGGTGTAGTGGTAAAAAGCAGCAGACATGATACCCTTTTCAACAAAAAGAATTAAGTAGAATTGTAACTTCATCTGCTACATGCTGGCATTAGGACCCAAGTGGAGCATTCTAAAACAAAGACGATCCAGCACGTGGTGGCTGAAGTTACAATTCTGCTTAATTCTTTTTTTGAAAGGGGCATGATCTGGAGAACCAGATTTGCTTCCCCATTCCTCCATGAGAAGCCTGCTGGGTGATCTTGGGCCAGTTTGCTCAAAACTGCCTCAGCCCACATGGAGGCAGGCAGTGGTAAACCACTTCTAGATGTCTCTTGCCTTGAATATCCTACAGCTGTGACTTGATGGCACTTTACACTCACAGTTAGGGAACATCAAACAAGGATCTGAAACAGTGGTTTGGATTTTGGTTTGGTGGCTGCTGTCTCAATTATGGTTTTGCAGAATTATTGTAGCTTGTTCCCGGGGCTGTCCTCGCAGCAATGCAAACAAGGATGCCGTCCAGATCTTTGCAGAGGAAGTAGGGGAAGAACGAGAACAATTAAAAGGGGCAGCAGTGGCGTAGGAGGTTAAGAGCTCGTGTATCTAATCTGGAGGAACCGGGTTTGATTCTCCGCTCTTCCGCCTGAGCTGTGGAGGCTTCTCTGGGGAATTCAGATTAGCCTGTACACTCCCACACACGCCAGCTGGGTGACCTTGGGCTAGTCACAGCTTCTCCGAGCTCTCTCAGCCCCACCTACCTCACAGGGTGTTTGTTGTGAGGGTGGAAGGGCAAGGAGATTGTAAGCCCCTTTGAGTCTCCTACAGGAGAGAAAGGGGGGATATAAATCCAAACTCTTCTTCTTCTAAACCAGTGTTTGTCAGAGCAGGCCAGAATTCGTTGCATGCTGAATTCTGGTTTTGCAAGCTAACCATAGTTAAAACAAGCCATTCCTTTCTGTTACAAGTAGACTGTGACACTGTTCTGATTGGCCATCTCCCAATGGTAAAGTAAGTTTTCAGGTTAAGTTAACGCAAATGGTGGGGAGTTTTTTTGTGAGAGGGAAGGAAGAAGCTGCGGGCTGTCTGGTCTTGACATGGAAGGCTGGTCTTCAATTTAGCAGATTTTGCAAAATCACGCAATGTGCCTACCGGGGGAAAAATTACCTTCTTTTTTGTTGGTTATACACAGTGTTTGTACTTCTCACCATGTATTTGTTTACTTCATTTATATCCCTCTGCTTACACTAGTCTCCCCTCCTCTGTTTTATCCTCACAACAACCCTGTGAGGTAGGTTAGGCTGAGATTGTGAGCTTCTGTGGCAGGAGTGGGAATTTGACCCGGAGTCTCCCAGGTGCTAGCCTTTCACACTGACTGCTACACCACACTGGCTCTCCAGTGTGTGAGGGTTGACATTTGGTTATCTCCACAGACCAGGAGAGGCACTAAGGCCTAGTGTGTGTGGCTTGCTCAAGTCTTCTCCGTGAACTGATTCTTGGGCATTGTAGTTCCCACCTGAATTACTGTTCACAGAAACTCAGCAGGGCCTTTAATAATCTCTTTAATTTCAGGGGTGGCCGTAGGAGGAGCCGGAGTCCTGACCGGAGAAGGCGCTGAGGAGAAACCACCACCACTGCCCTTCTTTCCCGCCAGTTCACAGTATACGTTCTTGGTGAACATGAGAGAGGCACAGATGTCTTCTAGTAGACCTGAGTTCCAGCATTTGTCTCTTGCCTCTGTTCCTCCCCAGGGTTTTTTTTTGTTGTTGTTATGCTTAATTTTCCCTATAGATTTTTAAAAATTTTGTATCTAAAAGTACACAAGGCTTCCTTTATTCCTTGGAAGCAACCTTGTCCCCTTTGCTGTGATGAGAATTGCTTGACTTTTTGGTTTGTGAAAAGAAGCCGTTCAGAATAAAAAGACTGATTTTTTTGTAAAAAAAATATCTCTTGTATCAATCCTTTTTCTACGCCAAAGGTGTCCAACTTTGGCACTTCAGATGTTCCTGGACTACAATTCCCACCAGCCCCTGCTGGCATGGGCTGGTGGGAATCCTAGTCCATGAACATCTGAAATGCCAGAGTTGGACACCCCTGCTCTATGCTATGAAATGGCTGTAGCATTTTAAATGTGACCCATGGTAATTGACTACTAGCACTGCAATTCTACTGTAGTCCAGCAACCTTTCTGCGCTAAATCAGTTTTCACAGGCTAGAATGGACATCTGGAGGCAGAATCTCTGCTTTAACCGCAAGATTTAACCCTTGTGGACCCCTGAACTCAATCTTGCTAGACCTCTCGCATATATTAACCATTTGCAAGGAAGCAGTAGCCTCAGAAGAAAAAAGACCGTTCTTTTCCGGTCCCCCAAAATTGCGTTAACGTGATCCTTCCTTGCCACAAGCAACCAGGCAAGTGACTTTTCCTAAGTCTACACTAAGCTCAGAGTTGCATTTTATTTTTGGTGTCTCTGATCGCAATGCATGGATTTGTGGCTGCTGCAGTTTTCAGCAGGCATTTAAAGAACAGGGTGGGGGAGTCCGATGGCATTCAGAAGAAAGTACTAAAAGCAAAGCTGGCACGATTCAGCTCGGCATCCTCTCTTGCTGGAGGGAAGGAGTCTTGGAATGGGTATCTCCTCCCGCCTGCTGCTCAGGTAGGGCAAAGAGTCAAGATTCCTTGCCTTAATCCCCATGGATAGCTCAGGGGAACCTCCTCTTGTCATGCAAAATCTCCTCTTGCTGCCTAGCGTGAGAGCAGGGCACACCCACTCACCCACCAAACTGCCTTCAACTGAACCAGACCATGGCCCACCAGAATCAGTATTGCCTTAGACCAGCAGCGGTCTCCAGGGTCGGAGGTCTTTCGCATCACCTTCCTGATCCTTTTAGATGTACATGCCTGGACCTGGATCCTTCTGCACACCAAACAAGGGCCCTCAGCCACAGCCTGCTGGGCTGTAGACTGTAGGGAGTCTTGAATGGCTGGGAGCCAGAACCAAAAATCTTGAGAAGTCTAATAGCTATCCATTCACACACACACGAATACTTACATATATTTAATTGCACTGTGCTGTGTTATTAAATTGCAAAGATCAAATGCACAAAGTCTGAGATATTGTGTATTTGATCTTCACAGCTGAGGCTTTGTGGTTTGTGATATATTGTGTAATATTGTGATATTCTATGTGTTTTTAGACAGGAATGTCTATTTTCTGTTGAGATGTTTAAATATATGTTCAGAATATAGCACCGTGCAATAAAATATATATTTAATATGTATTAATAGATGGATATTAAGACTTTTCATCCTTTTTGGTTCCTAGCTTGTTTTTCAGATTGGGTTTGGATTTTCCCCCCTTTCTTTGGCTGCTTAGCAAACATTTTGCCCTTAGGCACACATGCACGCTTCCCCCCATCTCTTTTCGCTCTTCACAGTCCAATTTTTATTGTAAAACTTGGACCAGACTTGTAGAGTGAAGGGATAGGGGCAGTAAGGCATGTCTGGGGCCCAGCCATGCCCTGGAAACACAACGCATAAAGAACTTTCCTCTTTGAGAACCAGTGTGGTGTAGTGGTTAAGAACAGGCAGATTCTAATCTGGAGAACTGGGTTTGATTCCCCACTCCTCCACCTGAGTGGCAGAGGCTTATCTGGTGAACCAGATGTGTTTCCGCACTCCTACATTCCTGCTGGGTGACCTTGGGCTAGTCACAGTTCTCGCAGAACTCCCTCAGCCCCACCTACCTCACCAGGTGTCTGTTGTGGGGAGAGGAAGGGAAAGGAGTTTATAAGCCCCCTTGAGTCTCCTTACAGGAGAGGAAGGTGGGGTATAAATCCACAACTCTTCTTCTCTTTGGAGAGAGCCAGGAGCTTGCATGCAACAGCTGCTCATCCTCACTGGACTTTCACACCATTGCAGGTGGCTGTGTGCCCCTACTCATGGCTGCCTCTGAGTCTGGAGCCTATTTGGGGGGGGTGGGGTGCATGCACACACATGCATCAGAAGAGGTAGAAGTGTTTTAACAGGGTGTTTCTAGTTTTGGTTGGCTTTTTGAAGTGTCATCTTTGGGGGAACTGCAGAGATGCATACACAGTGGATTGGATTCTACAAATCTGTTTTGCTCTAGGCAATGCTTCCCACCCACCCACCCACCCACCCCCCGGCGCCCCCCTCAGCACAGGGAGCCTTTCTGTGATGCAGGAGGCTCTTCCAGGCCACCCACTTGGGCTCTAGCCTGTGAAAGTTTTAACACTAGAATAAAAAACTGGCTAGTCAATGACTCGAAGGAAGGGGTTGATTAAAAGAGGCATGGATTTGTCCACTGGGTGGCACTGTTACTTCACAGTGTGGACAGTTCTCTTCCTGCCCCAAGTTTTCCCTCCCACCATTGGCATTTTATGTTTTTCTAGTGTGGGTAGAAGCGTTCAGTTTGAACGGCAGAACAGACAGGGGATGTCCTGTCTAGCCAATTATTCCTCAGATTCAATTCCATTTCGAAATGTATTCTTTCCCCTAACCTGCCCTCAAAACATCCATTCCACAGCAGAAATCCTGCGTACACACGGTGTGCTATGTATGCTGGAATCTTTTGGCTAGTGTGCTTATTTGATGCTAGTGGGGGAACAGCCGGTCTTTAATACTACCTCACACATCCCAGAGCTTCAACAGCCCTAAGATCTTAGCCCTCTGGAAAACACTGGCCCCATTTGCTCTCTGCCCTTGTGTGGGAAGCACGGACTTAGCTCCGCACTCTGATTGGCCCTATGAATCTCAAATCCTGTATGCTATAAGACAGTACTTGCAGAGTACAAAGTTGGAGGTGGCTCAGGCCGGTAAGCCCAGCTGCCCAACATACGGGTGGCCTAAAACAACCAGTTGAGAGACAGAATGGAGGAAACTTTGCAATGGTGGTTCTTGCAGCTGTTGAAACTGTCAACTTGAACATGGGGGCCTGCCCAAACTGGAACATCATGACTCAATGTGTCAGATAGTGGTTCCTGTAGTTAGCTTTCACAAGCACTCTCCCATTCATTGGATTAATTTTTCTGATCTAGATGTGCACGTTGATCTTTTCTACATCTGTGATAACAAAGAGAGGGACAATTGGAATCTCATTGCGAAAATATTCTGTATTTATTGGTTGATGGTGCTGACTGTTAGAATTATTGATATCGAAACTTTCTGGGTGTCACAGTTAGGTGGAATAGAACCATCCCTTCCGCCTGCACCCAGAAGCAAAGGCAAGATGTTCAGAGATGAGAATGTAGCAGACGGTCATCTCCTTCCATCCTGTCAGATGAAACTCTCCGCCATCTTTCTTCTGTACAACGACAGCTTGGCCTCAGGTGGACTTTCCACCGCCATAAATTCTGCTTTGTACTTTTCCTGGGTCTTCTCCGACCGCCTCGCTGGCAGTGTGGGGGAAGCGCGGAAAGAGCCGGTCAATCCGGAAGCCGCCTCTGACTCCTTTTTGCTCTGGCCGCAGCAGCAGCTCCGCCTGCTTCCTGCCCGGAAATGCATGGCAAAGAGGCCGTAGATGAGAGGGTCAAGGCACGTATTGAAGAGGCCGAAGAGGAAGAGGATGTGGCTGAGGGAAGGAGGCACCTGCTCTCTGGTCAGCATCTCTGGGGAGAACCAGTACCAGAGACCGAGCATGTAATAGGGGGTCCAACAGACTACGAAAGTCAAGACAATGACAACAGACATCTTCAGGGAGCGCATGCGTGCCTGGGGGATATTGTTGTAGGAACGGCGAAGGTGGAACTCTCTGGACCTGGGTGCAGCTGCAGAGGGAAGCAGGAGACAAGTGGGGGGAGATTCTGAGGAACGAATAGGCTGATATCAAAACAACAACACATGGATTTTCTGCAAATGAATTTTCCACAAGACGCAGCCTGCTTCTGTTTCTTGTGGTCTCCCACAATACTCAGAGGAATATGGAAGTTCCATTTAATCACCCTTTTCAATAACTCTTGACAGCCCCCTTTCTCTATTAATTTGTTTAATTCCCGTTAAGGTCGTTTTAGTTACTGACCATCACCGCATCCCACAGCAACAACTTCCTAATGGTTTTCTAGCACTGGGTAAAGAGATTTAAATCTAGACTATAATTTTCCACTCATTGAAGGCAGTGGTGGGATCCAAAAATTTTAGTAACAGGTTCCCATGGTGGTGGGATTCAAACTGTGGCGTAGAGCCAATGGGGCCGGGCATTCTGGGGGCGGGGCATTCCTGGGTGGGGCTGTGGCAAGGACACAGCTGCTGCGCCGGTCCTTGGGCGGGAAATGAATGCGCGCAGGCTGCCACGCACGCCGGTGCACCTCCTGCTAGACTGCTTCAAGTTCTGCGCGCTACTGCTGAGAGGAGGGGCGTAACTAAGGCAAAAATCACGTGGCAAAATCACCAATTAGTAACCCCCTCTCGGCACACACAAATAATTAGTAACCTACTCTCGGGAACCTTTGAGAACCTGCTGGATCCCACCTCTGATTGAAGGTACTTCAGCTATTGGAACAGAGCTTTTGTGCCTGTTTTCCTTCCTCTGCACTCTACAGATATCCCTGAAATTCTTCTCCTGCATGATAAGGGACCCTGGAAAATGGCATGAGTGGTGAATGTGGGGAAGGGGGGGCGGTCTGCAGCAAGGAGGGGAAAGTGGCGGAAGTTTCATGGCCTCTTCCATTAGCGGAAAATTGAGTCTGCATCTGACCCTGAATTTCCTTCTGTTCTGAATCTGCGGCCCGCCAATGTCATTAAGTGACTCCCAAGTTTGACTGTTCTGGGAGAGAGGTTTTGTCTGCAGTTTGCAATTTCAGGAGTATCAAGTGCCCTGCTTCGCTAGCTTTCTCTCTCAAAACTGAAAAGCTCTGTTCCTCCGGAAAGAGTGCAGAACATTCTCCCCATGTTCAAAGACATTCCGTTCTTAATTCTCTCTCATGCATCCCAGAGCTCAGTCTTTGTACTGCAAACAGGCCCAGGCTCAAAGAGAACAATTTCGTAATTGCTCTATCCAGCCCTCTTTCTGTATTTCCCCGTGTGCTTCTGTTATTCGGCAAAGACTGAAGCAGACGTTGCTTTCACTTTGCCGGAACTCCACTGCCTCCCCAAAACTTTCTCTGGCTGTCTTGCTGACCTCTGCCCACCTATTTCAACTCTTTGGCCCTTTCTGCACATGCAGAACAATGCACTTTCAATCCACTTTCACAATGGTTTGCAAGTGGATTTTGCTACTTCACACAGTAAAATCCAGCTGTGAAATGCATTGAAAGTGCATTATTCTGCATGTGTGGAAGAGGTCCTTGACTCATTCCTATGTCCAAAAGGGTCTCTTCTCTCCCTCCCAACTTAAGGTGACCAGATGGTCACCTTTGTGAACTGGGACGGGGGTAGGCAGCCGCAGGAGCGCACTGCCTTCTGGGGCTTGCCGTTTCCCGCCCTGTGACAGGGCGGGAAACAGCAAGCCCCAGAAGGCCGTGCTCCTGCGGTCACGCACGCAGGAGGCTGCCGCACTGCCTTATGCCCCAGAAGGCAGTGCAGCAGCCTCCCAAAAATCGGGACAATTTAAATTACCCGCAGGACAAATTGTTTGAAGGTGGGACTGTCCCGCCAAAAGCGGGATGTCTAGTCAGCCTGTCCCAACTCCATCTTGTTAGATTTTTGCCCCACTCTTTGTCCAGAGCAGAAGGCAATGGCTCTCTGCTTCCCCTGAAGAGAAGCTCTCCATGGCCGGCACTTTCCACAATAATCTCACCACAAGCTTTCTTCATCTTCCTCGATATCTCGATGAAGACGCGAGAGTAGCAGGCGACCATGATCAGCAAGGGCAGCAGGAAGAGGAAACAGAAGGTGAACATGTTGTAGAGGATTTCTTGCCAGCGGGCACCAAAACTTCCCACTGTGGCACACTGGATGAAGTAGACAGGCTGGGAGCGGCTGACGGTGTGGAAGACGAACATCTGGAAAAGGTAAAGAGTAGTGCCCAGCAAAGGGACAAATGAGAGCTCAGGGTTATAAAAGAGGCTGCCATGTTGGAGAAAAGGGTCTTCCTATTTTTGCCCCATAGCAAGCTATTTGGGGTTTGGGTCAAATGAATTGCACTGAGACCGTGGCTAAGAGCAGTTTGCTGCTGCTTTCCATCTGTCTAGTATTGGTACTCTCGGAGCAAAGTGATTGCTATTTGCAAGGATTCCTAGTTGGCGCAAAGCCATGGTTCTGCAAAAGTATTCCCAACAGGGTTTTGGGTTCTGGTTTGCAAGTCAGCAGTTTCAGTTTTACAGAAATCACAGCAAACTAGTTAGTACAGTAAACCCTGGGTTCTACAGATGTGCTAATGTTATACCATGCACGTCTGCAAGATGATGCCGTTACTAGAATATGTATGTGGGAACCAGTCCACCCTTTGCAAAGCTCTCTAAAAAATGGGGTCTGATTCTGGCTCGCTAGCTGGCTGCAAACCGTGGCTTGTCAATTTTAGAGATCGCACCAAACCCTAATTTAGCATGGGTTGGTACGGTGTGTGAACTGAGCATTTACCTAACTGCATTTAGCTGATGTCATTTGGGACTAAATGGCACGTGAACACGTAACGACACAGTGCAACCCTGCAAATATTCTGTGAAAGTTAACCACCCACACCCAGCTATACAGAGCATGTCTGGTGCATTTGAATCCCCATTCTGCCCCAGAAGCTTGCTGTGTGGGCTTCGGCCAGACACACACGCTCAGCTACAAGGCCTCACAAACTTCTTGAGGAGAAAAGTGAGGCTTAAGTGAGGAAAATGAATAATAACAGAACCCATGGAGTGAGACTCGCTTTTGTGAAACTTCCTAATCACCGCTGCTTGTTAGATCAAGGTCACCCAGCAAGCTTCCATGGCCAAACTAGGGGTTTAAACTTGGTTCTCCCGGCCCCAGTCCCAAACTCACCAGTACACCTCACTTGTTCTAGCCCTACCATTTCGTCGTCCTCCTCAAACCTAACAATGTTGAACAACTTTTTTTTTCCTGGAGGTCCCCTTTGCAAACAAAATTGATTGGTTGTAAGTGGTTCAACCCCCATTTCCATAAAATGGCGACTACAGATGCCATTTTGCTGCATCTTTCATGTCTGTAGTTATGGCGATTCAGTGAGCCAGAATCAGCCCAAAGGCCCCCACTGGCTAATCCCAGCATCTATAGATTCCAGCATCTATAACATGACCAGACACCTACTTTATCACCACAAACCCAGTTTGGCCACCTACCTGAGGTAATGCCAGAAGCAAGCTCAAGGCCCAGGCCATGCACAACATGACTTTGTTCTTCCTCTTGGCCTCACTGACACTTAGAGGATTCAAGATGGCCGCCCGGCGGTCTAGGCTGATCACCACAGTGACAAAAGCTGAGGCATACATAGCCACCAGTTTCAGGAACATGAGCACCCGGCAGGCCACGTCGCCAGCATACCATTGCACGGTGATGTTCCACACAGCATCCAAAGGCATTACCACAAAGGTTACCAGTAGGTCCGCAGCTGCCAGGTTCATGAGGAGAATTCGAAGGTGGGGTCTCTTCTGGTATTTCTGCGTGATGGTCCAGAGCACAGTAATGTTGAAGAAAGCAGAGGAGAGGAACAGCACTATGGTTATAGCCACTCGGACTTTGGCAGCTGTGGAGAAAGTGGGCAGTTGGAAGAGCTCCTCCACTGGCAAACTACCATTGGTGGCACCGCCAGCCAAGATCTCCTCGATGTTGTTGGGTTTCCCGTGACTTTGGTTGCTTATGGTAGCCAGCCCTGACTCCACCATCTTGTGGGCCTTCATTGGAACGGTGGTGTTCATCCAGCCAGTGTCAAGCCTTCCCAGAACAAAGATAACGTCCTGCCCCAGACTGGCACAGAGATTCAACCAAAATCAGGGGTTTCCAATATGGCTGGTCCCTCGCCAGTCCTTTGGGAAGCCCCTCTCTTTCAAAACCCTGGCAGAGTTGACAGATTTTTGGCATGGTTTTTTGCTCAGACAGAGCCACTGCTAAACTGGAGCCGGTCAGATCCCGCAGCGAACTGAGCCAACGATCCCTTTTGCCAGATCAGTGGATTTTATTCCTTTTTCTACTAGAGATTTTAATGCTGCCGACAAACAGTTCTTCTACGGGTGACAAATAGGCCTGAAATGCTCGCTTCAGCTCACTACCGTCACTTGTAAATATTCTGGTAAAGAAACTCCCCTCATGAAAACGATGACGATATTCTACTTTTTAATTTTGTGGCGGGACTCAGAGAATTCGCTCTGGTGCAAGGTTTGTGACTTTTAAGACTTGAGTATTCGGCACAACCCCGTCCTGGCCAAAAGTGCCACAGTTTTGCCTTCTCAGTGTGGGTCTGTCTTTCCTTCACTGCATTTGTAGCATGCCCCTCTCAACTAAGGCACCAACTCTGTTCCAAGAACCTGCAGGAGAAGAAAATTCAGCTTTGTTTTAGGTTCACTGGTCCAGGCTCACAGGTATCCTCCAATTATGGAACAGGTGGCAGATAAGTATAAAAGAAACAAGGAAGAAGGAAACTTTTAGGACAACTGGGTTTGCTTTGTGCACATGTGTGTGTTTGTAGGCAAGGCACTCTGAGCACTCAAAAGTCAAAATATATGCTAAGTGCGAATACAAACTTGACTGACCAACCAGCCAACCAACCTTAGGTTATTCATCAAGTGTATTACAGGGCAAGCATACAGTGGCATATAATTTTAGTTGGACTATAATCCAGTTAAAGATTGTTAAACATGAGTTTTAGTAAAATTGATTACTAAATCAATTAAATCTACTTACGTTGACACATGAATGTAATTACTGAAAAAATATATTTTACATCGTGTCTTTACATATTGCAGCATTTTAGCAGCAATATTTCTTTTCCCTGTGTGCAAGAAGGTGGAATGATTCTTCAAAGGAGACATTCATCGTCTAATTGTTTTATGTTAAACACTTAAAAGCTTTTTTTTTAATGGAGGAGGGAATCTGTTGCCCAGTTGATTAGGGATACTAAAAGGGATTTTAATTAATTGTTCATTTAGGTTAAACACAGAAGTCCTAGTTTTAAATACAAGTTTTTGAATCCTAAAAAAGAGGGAGGGAATAGAAACTTCCCCCAGAAAAGTTTTATTTAAAAATCATTTATCTATTGTGTCTTATCCATAGTTGGGGAAAGACCAAGCCAAACTTTCATCCCATCTCACTGGGGACTAACAGTCTTATTTCCGTCAATCTATTTCCACTTAAAAAAAACAACTTGGTTTTCCAATTAAATGCAATCCCTCTCCTTGAAGCTCTGCAGCACCCGCTTCAGGCCTTGCCACCCTTTTCACGTTTATTTTTAGCTCGGCCGCTGTGCAGCTCTGCCAGTAGCTGATTTATTCAGGTGCTGCTAGGAGAAAAATAGAAAAGGAATAAGAGATAAGAGAAACAAGAAGGTACAGAGCGATTTCCAGCCGTGGAGCTGGTGGGTAGCCGAGGATATCGAAAGAATGGCAACCCCGAGGTCTATTTTTCTTTGCTTCCGTTCCTCACCAGGGATGTTTCTTGAAAAGGATTGCCAGGCATGAAAGTCCTGACCAAACAAAAGACTGGGACCAGCATGAAAAGGGCAGCCCGGGTGGAAATGAGGATGGTGTCTAAATCAAATAGCAAGTCAGGATCTTTTTCTTCACTACTGAGTAACCTCCTCAAAGGTTTCCGCAAAGGCCAGGTCTACATTTTTTTGGAAGGGGAGCAAAAGTCCACAATGACACCCCCCAAATAATACCCTGTTTCCCCGAATATAAGACATCCCCTGAAAATAAGACGTAGTAGAGGTTTTGCTGAAGTGCGAAATATAAGGCATCCCCCGAAAGTAAGACATAGCAAAGTTTTTGTTTGGAAGCATGCCCGACGAACAGAACACGGAAAAATAAGACATCCCCTGAAAATAAGACATAGCGCATCTTTGGGAGCAAAAATTAATATAACACACTGTCTTATTTTCGGGGAAACACGGTATATACACATTTTTCCTTTACATGTACATATATAACTAGTGTATATAATCAGCCACTCTTTTAAATGATATGTTGACCTCTATGAACTGTTAATGAACTATTACACTTTTACATTTATTTTATCTACCTATAATGTTTCAATATTCCCTCAACGCCTCTGCACACATAAGAGCCCAAACCGAGGAGAAGGTTTTTCAGCCTAGTCTTTTCCCTGACTTTTTTTGTAACTACAGAACACTTAATTTTGACATGGGAAACAGCAAAAGCGTCTCATGCCCCTTTACAGCCTGATAAATTGAAGTCCAAGAAAAGCTTTCTCTGGTAGAAACTGAAATGACTAAACGGAAGCTATTGTACTTTTGTGACTGGAAAAGACTCACTGGTCGATTCCGCACTTGTATTATCGACCTAAATTCGAGCTGCGTTCGACCTAAGTGCTCCGCACAACCACTGGGATCGACGTGGTTTTGTCCCAGCTTCGCCCCGTGTAACGGTCAAATTTCCGACTCCAGTTGGGAACTACTACTTTTTCAGGGAACCACGCTCAAACTCAGCTCGATTCCAGTAAAGTGCGGAATCTCTGGTGCCAGGAGTCCCCCATTCAGCCAATCACAGCTGAGTGTTTTGGGCATGCGTACAGCTGGCCAATCAAAAAATGCCACCTTTGTCCCTCCATTCCTGTGGCAGTTTTTTTATAACGTGGGTGGGGATAGACAGAACATGGCCGTAGAACAGTAGCCAATCGGAACAGAGAGGCGAAGAGGCACAGGATGATTCCACCCTCCGAGCTGGGATCAAGCTGGTTGCAGTGGGGAACAACAATGGCTTCGACCTAGGTTAGTACCCTTTTCAGGGAACTGGGTCGGAATCGCCCACTGGGAAAGACAATAATGCTAGGAATTGTCAAGGACAGTAGGAGAAGGCACACCATGAGTTGGGCTGACTCAATAAAGGAAGCCGCATCCCTCAGTTTGCACAACCTGAGCAAGGCCTCTTTAATGAGAGGACGTTTTGGAGGTCATTGATGCATGTCAGAAATGTCTTGGTGGCACAAAACACACGCGAACAGGCCTTCCGTTCTTGTTCCTTACCCTTCCCAAGGTGTAAAATCAGGCTGTTGGAGAAAGGCCAAGCCGATCAGGTGAGGGAGTATCAGGGGGATTGTATCTAGTTGATTGAGATGCATTCCTAACTCAATGTAATTGCAACAAGATATATGTAACCAGCCTGCTATATGTTACCACTGCTGTATTGGGGCATTCTTTCCTTGATCTTTTCTTTATGGCTTCACATGCCGAGTAGATAACTAGGCTTACTCCTGATACTCTTGGTCTTTTGGGAAACGGGATGTTTCTGTTGCTCTGTGGGGGCAGGGGGCCAGGTGGCTTTATCTCTATCCCTACCCTTGGGGTGTCTTGGCTCCGAAATAACTCTTTCTCACATTCTTTGGGAAAACAGAAGGGGGGATCAACATCTGAATAAAGGGGATAGCAAAAGCCAGGTTCTCCAGAGCTGGCTTTGACAAGCTGGGTGATTCGATGCCAATCAGTAAACGCTACTGATCAACAATGCAGAGTCCATTTATTGTTTCACGGTTCGAGACCTTGTGGCCTTTGGCACAGCCAAGCGTAACTCAGCTCCCAGTTTTAAAGCAGAGGAGGGGGTCAAGAGAACAGCACATTTTCTTCCCCCTCTGCCCCATTTGACTCCAGGCTCCTGCGGGGCTTGCAGCACCTCAGCAGAGCACAAGAAGGCCCGGGGGGGGGGGGGGCAGGAAAGAGGGGCACATCAGGTGTTCTAAGCATTAACTGTTCTCCCCCTGTGAGAACTCAGAACATGCTCTGACCCCACAGCCCAGAAGTCTTGCATGCCCAAAGCTTACTATGGCCATTTTCAGTGTGTGAAAATGTGGTGGGGGATGGGGACGGAAGAGGGATGACAGGAAGTCAAGGAATTGGAAGGTTCTTCAGGTAGAAAAGTAGAGAATCCCTCAGCCAAAGGAAAGAGGAAGATTAGCCAGGCCAACAACGGTTTCCTAGGGGTCTGTGTCTCCCAATACATAGAACGTGACATCTTTGGACATCTCTGGCTCCTTTAGCTCTCCCTCCTCTTCGCTCACCATAATCTTGGCGAACAGCTGCAGCATCAGCCTTTCTAAGGGGCTGCAACTCCCCTCTGAGCCTGAGGTCTCCCTCTTCCCCCACCTCCTGGCAGCAGCCAAGTCAGGGGAATGGGGCCTGTGCGCTGCAGAAAGAGCCCTCTCTTCTGGGCAACTGAACCACCTCCACCTCCTGCCACCACCCAGGCCAGGGCACCTGCCCCTCTCCCTAGAGCAGTGATGGCGAACCTTTTTGAGTACCGAGTGCCCAAATTGCAACCCCAACCCCACTTATTTATCGCAAAGTGCCAACCCAGCAACTTAACCTGAATGCTGAGGTTTAAGTTTAGAAAAAAACTGATTGGCTCCCTCTTCCTCTGCTCCACCCACTCGAGCAGGGGCCAGCCTGCTCTAGCCTCCAGCAAGTCCCGCGTGCACAGCTCTGTGCCTCTCTAGCATTTCTGCCTCCTCTTCACCCCACCCCCACCCCCCCAGGCAGCAGCCACCCGGAGCACAGGCACCAGGACTGCCAGCTGGGTCCTCCCTGCTCACCATGGTGCGCACACATCATGCTCAGTGGCCCAGGCCAGCCTAGATGTGTGTGTGTGTGTGTGGGGGGGTGATTTTCCACCTCCACATGATGAACTCTGTGTGTGTGCCCACAGAGAGGGCTCCGAGTGCCACCTCTGGCACCTGTGCCATAGGTTTGCCATCACTGCCCTAGAGCCAGTCCTACTTATGTTTCCACTTGTACATTGATGGATCTAAACCCTGGTTAGCCCAGGGCACAGGAGAAGCCCCATCCACAAACTGGAACAGGCTTAAAATAAAGACTCAGAAAACTCTTTGCAAAAGGCTGCCATTTGTGCCCAGGGCAAAACCTTTCAGAGTGCATCAAAATGCCGGAGGACCAAGAAGCAAAAGTGGGTTGAGAGTTTTGGTTCTGGGTATCAACAAGCTTGCCCTACCTATATTTTCTTGCCTCAGCATAATAAGATGGTCAGATACGGCAGCTTCTACCAAGCATGCCCTCAAACACCTGTTCCCCTTTAGCATCCAGCTTGCAGAATTCTGTTGCATTTAAAAACTTGCTCACTGAATGGTTCACCCTGGACATGTGAAGTCGCTTTATATTGAACCAGGCCCCTGGTCAGTGGCATATTTGCCTAGGGACAAGGGGCAAGTGGGGGCACAAAATTGGCCCCCCATGTGACCAGGAAGATGACAGCGGGGGTTGGAGCTGGGTGCCCTCGACCCCGCCCATGTCATCATCGACATGGGCAGGGATGAGGTCACCTGAGGGCACCCGGCTCTGCTCAACTTGGCTCCGCCCCCCCGCTCCCAGGCTCTCCCGTACCCCCGGTACGCCTCTTCCCCTGGTCCATCAGTGTTGTCTCCTCGGACTGGAAGAAGCTGTCCAGGATATCAGGCCGATGCCTTTCACATCATCACATCACTGGATCTTTTTACCTCAGCCTGCTGCGGACTGAACATGGGATCTTCTGCATGCCAAGCAGATTCTTAAGCATAAGCATAAGGATTTTATTGTCATTGTGCACACACAACGAAATTTACAGCAGCATTCCTCGATGCACACAATTTCTTTACGGCTGAGCCACCGCCCCTTCAAGAGGCTCAGGCCTTTAGTCCTGTCTGCCCTCACCAGAAGCAGCTCTCTAAGGGCTCAGGGACAGAAATATCTCCCTGGTGTCCAGAGGCATATCTGGGGGAAATGTAGCCCGGTGCAAAATCTGAGTTTTCCACACACACACACACACCGTATGGGCCACTGCTGCCCTCCCCTACCAGGACCAAACAACTTTTTTTGCACCAGGTCTTGAAGTCAGTGTATGGCCCCGGGTGGAAGGAGGACGGGTCCGGGGGGTGGGGGGGTGGGTAGGGGGAATTGTGGCTAAATGACTGCAACTGCAGGGACATTTGACACCAAATGTCATGTCCCCCTGCTGGTGCCTGCTGCCTGAAATCTTTCAACTGCAGTGTGCCAGAGTGTGAGCCCAGCCCCCTTCTTCATGCAAAGTACCTACAGTTTTAATGAACTGGGGTACTCATCCCAGCAAACCCTCCCTCGCATATTTATTAGAGAGATCAGGCCCAGCAGCAGCAGCACCTCTCTGCTCTTCCACCGGCTGGCTGCCCTGGACAACGAAAAAGCTGAGTCAGCTTTTCTCTCACTAGGGTTACCACCTAGAGCTGAGTTCTGAGCATGGGCAGAGTGCCTTGTCAGAGGGAAGCAAATTTATTTCCCAGGTGGAAAAAAGTGATCTACAGGTAGTGTCTTCGGAGGTCCGCTGCTGGTTACCGTATTTCCTGTAAAGACTTTTTATGTAGAATTTCCATTTCAGTTAAGTAGAGTCTGAAACTATTTCCCAAGCCGTTCAAGAGAAGGCCAAAGAGCATGTCAGGTTTGACTTCAGCCAGGAGTGCTTCTGTGGCTGCGAGGCCTGTCTTTTAGCAGCTTATGGTAAGGGAAGCCACCTGGGACAAGTTGAAACTGAACGAGGTTCCCGGAAGGGTCAGGATTCTGAAACAACTGAACCCCAGGCTACTCATTAAAGCAAAAAAGGTTTGTCAGCAGTTGTGTGTCAAGAAGATTGGCCCGCGCAGGTGATTTTTGGGATGTTTGATTTCTAGGTAAAAAAATCTGACAGGACTATGAAGGTGTAGGAGAGACCCGAAGGAAAAACGCTGAAGCCGTAAGGGAGCACCGCAGAGGCTATAATTCGATCAGTTAGCGCACAGATGTTTAGGTGGGACTGTCACATTTTAAAAATAGGAAAGAAGGGAAATCGGACCTGTGAGTCCACCCGATACACCCAAGGATTGAAACGGCCACAAGGATCTCACACCCCACCCCATAGATGTTAATTTATTGGGCCCGCGCCAGCAATGCACACAGCGCTTTTTCGCAGAAGACACTCGCGCGGGGTTATTTAATATTCAGCCTGTCCCTCCCAATCATCTTAGATCTACTGCAAAGGGGAAGCCACATGGCTGTCAATTAATTCTCCGTCTCCCCCCCCCCCAAATGTCCCAATGTCCCCCCTCCCTTCCTGGGCCCTAATGCAGATGTTTGTTCATCTGAGCATCCTTGCCGTTCTCTTGGCTCGTCTGCTTCAGATGTGCAGATGGGACATTCCAGCCACTTACCCATCTCTGCTTTCTTTGCTCTGCAGACCTGCTGCATAAAAATGGGGAGAGGGAGGCCTGCCCAAAGAGAAGGAGGGACGGCGGTGTTTCCTCTGCCTTCCTGGATGAGCACCTTTGCAGTCCTGAGGCGAGAGCGTTGCTTTCGAGAGCGTGTGCCAGCGAGCGCTGCTGCGTCCTTGATGCCGATGCGGGATAGTACGTGCCGGTGGTGAATTTCTCCGGTGCTTCAAGTCTTTTGGAGGTCACTGCAGAAGCGTGGCTGCTTCCTTTGCTGTCCTCCTCACCCACCCACCTTTACAGTCTATTTAAGGGTGTCTCTTTTGCTCCTTCTAACAACCCAGACACTCCACAGATGGCTGGAAACCCAGAAAGGGGCTTTCCCCCGGGCATCATCTATCTGTTCCTGGCAGGTACCAGATGTCAGTGGCTCGCTTAAGGCAGAGCATGCAGGCGGCTCAATTGCGGGGTCCTTCTAAACGTCGGGCTGGTTTCTAAAGATTTTTTTAAATATATAGATTAGAGTAACCAAAGCATTTGTTAGACATTTGAGAAATATTCCCCCCCCCAACTCCCCAGCATCTTTTGTACTGACACTGAGCTAGGAATCAGGAAAACTCTGCCATCAACTCATTACGGGGCTAATTTCTCAGCCTCCCTTCTGCAATATATGTGTGTGGGTTGATAATGTTGACCTGCCTTGCAGGGGCGTTGGAAGGATCAAAACAAGTACCACTTGTGAAACGTTTTCAGCGCTTTGAAAAACACTGGACAAGTGCCAATGACTGACTCTGCAGATGCCAGAGATGCATCGTTGTGTATCAAGGTTCCGTTCTAATCTTACCAGTGAATGTAAACACTTTCCAAATTCCTAACATTTAGGGTGACGTGGCACTCTGTCCTCTCCCTTCTCAGGACTCACTGGGTGAAACTGACAGGCAGTAGCTGAAGGATGGATAAAAGAAAGTTCTTTTTCCACACAAGACATCAACAACTTACAGAAGTCTTTATCGCATAAGACATATCAGTGTCCAGGGACTAAGATATATTTAGAGGAGGATTAAACACAGCATGGGGAGAAGAGATCTCTCATCAACAACTATGTGCTACGATAGCGTTCCCATGTCCAGAGGCACTGCGCCTCCAGTGAACAGATTCTGAAGTGGAGATTTCCAGCAAGCCATTTCCTCACAGTATTTTCGTTAACTGCGGTCACTGATGCAAACACAAACTATCTAATTATAGCTCTGATTTGAGAAATATTGAGATTTGGAGGGTGGCCTGAGGAAAACAGGGGTTGGGAAGGGGAGGGACTTCAATAGGGTATTGTGGATGGCTGACAGGGTATCATTGTACTCTATTAAAGGCTATGATTATACCCTTCAATGGGGTATAATGGAGGCTGGATGGCCATCTGTGAGGCTGGAGGGCCATCTGTCAGGAGTACTTTGATTGTGTGTTCCTGCATTGCAGGGGATTGGACTTGATGGCCCTTGGTGTCGGTTCCTCCAACTCTATGATTCCATGATTCTAATGCCATAGAGTTCATGTTCCTTCAGGTGAACTGATCTCGGTGGCCTGGAAATTAGTCGTAATAGCGGGAGACCGCCTGGAGGTTGATAAACCGACTCCAGAATCCAGAAGATGGAGGACCAGCTCTGTTCAATTTTTTTGTAATCCTGCATTTCATTTGCCTATTTGAAACCCAGAGAAGCAAACAGAAAATGAATCGGGGTGCCACGCAGGAGGACGTTTGGGCCTACTTTCAGCAATGGACTGGTTCCTGCAGATCTTTTGTAGTGGTGGCTGCACCTTCTCCCAATGTAAGGATCCTTTCCCCTGGTGGCAGAGGTGGGATCCAGCAGGTTCTCACAAGTTCCAGAGAATAGGTTACTAATTATTTGTGTGTGCCGAGAGGGGGTTACTAATGGGTGATTTTGCCATGTGATTGTTGCCTTAGTTACGCCCCTCCTCTCAGCAGTAGCGCACAGAACTTGAAGCAGTCTAGCAGGAGGTGCACCGGTGTGCGTGGCAGCCTGCGCCTGCGTGCATTCGTTTCCCACCCAAGGACCGGCACAGCGGCTGCGTCCTTGCCACAGCCCCGCCCAGGAATGCCCCACCCCCTTCATGCCCCGCCCAGTCCCATTGGCGTTATGCCACAGTTTGAATCCCACCCCCATGGGAACCTGTTACTAAAATTTTTGGATCCCACCACTGCCTGGTGGCATTAGAGAAATTGATCTTCAGGATCCAGCTCAGCGGGCTTCTTTGTGCCTGGAACATTTCAACATTACTTTCTCTGGTTTGTTTGATTTCCACCACAAGATGGAAAAGAAGGCTATGCAAGCATAACATCTTGTATTGATTTTTAGAACTAGTATTCAGGGGCCCTGTATTTTAGGGTACAACCAATGGGAGATCTGCAGCTGGATGTTTTTTGGGGGAGGGGGGTGCTGGTTTATATTAAGATAATTGCATTGGGGGAGGGGGGTTAGAATGAAAAGCCCCTGGCTTAGCATTTCAGTCCAGGCCTTATCCTCCAGGGTGGTGTAGTGGTTAAGAGCGCGTGGATTCTAATCTGGAGAACCGAGTTTGATTCGCCACTGCTCCACCTGAGTGGTAGAGGCTTATCTGGTGAACCAGATGTGTTTCCGCACTCTGACATTCCTGCTGTGAGACCTTGGACTAGCTACGGTTCTCTCAGAACTCTCTCAGTCCCACCTACCTCACAAGGTGTCTGTTGTGGGGAGAGGAAGGGAAAGGAACTTGTAAGCCACCTTGAGTCTCCTTACCGGTGGGATATAAATCCAAAACTCTTCTTCTTGTTCTTCTTCTTCTTGTTCTTCTTCTTGTTCTTCTTCTTGTTCTTCTTCTTCTTCTCTGGCTGCCATTTACAGAAGTTTATGTGGCACACAGATTCCCTGTGACTTGTCTAGGTGTGCTCTTGCTGAATTGGTCAATCAATGGCTGAACTGAACCACTTTAGGATGCAGGCAGGGAGTCATAGAATGGATTGCTTCCCTGCAAGTCCCTGCATGCAGAAAGCTAGTGCAGTGGTGGATGGGGAGGGGGAAGCTAGGACCCTTCCCCTTGTCTTCTAATGCATTCTTTTTCTGAACACAGACAAACAGTGTATATGTAACGAAGCATGACTCATCCCTTATCTTCCTTTCCTCTCACCCTCTTTTTTGCTAACAAAAGCTAAGAATAAAAATCAATGCTGCTTCTGTAAGATGCTCATGCAAAACTAAAAAAAAACCATATTCCCTACGATAGAAAATGTGCAAGACAAGAAAGAAGATAGGCTAGAACCTTTCCTGATGACATGCTTATTTTCTGCACGTGGGGATTTTGTTTTTACGAAGGAGCATTCAGTCACATAAAGCCCCAGCAACAACCAGACCTAACTTAAATTGTGGAAAAGGTGGTCTTTTCCTGTAAGAGGCCTCCTTGTAAACCATTTTATACCAAATACAAATGATAGCCATATTGTTAACACATAGCAAAGTACAAGAACAGCTCCTGCTAGATCTGGCCAATGAACCATCTACCCAGTGATGGGATCCAAAAATTTTAATAACAGGTTCCGACGGTGGTGGGATTCAGACAGTGGCGCCGCTGCACACACGCACCTCCAGTCCCTATTGGGCAGGGAGGTTGCTTTAGTAACCCCTTCTCGGCACTCAGAAAAAAGTAGTAACCACTTCTAAAGAAGTGGTGAGAACTGGTTGGATCCCACCTCTGCATCTACCCTTTCCCACAGAAAGGTAAAAGTGCAGTCAGCAGCGGTGCAGCAGGAGTGTGTTCTTCCACAGTAGAAAATAGTCCTGAAGGACTATGAGCAGGCAGGCAAGTGAGCAAGCAGTGAGTTGGGGGCGGCGAATGGCAGGCGGGCCCAGCTTGGTGTTTGGGCCAGGGGTACTAGGAACCCATGGGAACATTCTACAAGGAAGGAGGTCCAGAAAGTGGGGGCGGATGAATTCAACAATCCCCTGAGATCTTTTGGTGGGAAAAGGTATAGTCCAGAATCCCATAATGGTTAGCATGTTGAATTAAAATTGAGAAGACTCAGATTCAAATCCCCACTCTGCCCATGAAGCTCTCTAGCTTGAGCCAGTCAGCCTGTCCTACCTCCCAGTGTTGTGAGGGTAAAATAAGAGGCGGATAGAATCAGGTACATGGGCCCTGAGCTCCTGGAAGGAAGAATGTTGGTTCCGCATTTTACGTAGGTTGTCAGCTCCAGGTTAGGAAATACCTGGAGATTGTGGGCCCTGAGGAGGGCGGGGCTTGGTGAGGGGAGAGATTTCAATTAATATAATGCCATAGAGTCCATAATGCCATCTTCAAGTGGCCTTTTTCTCCAGTTGAACTGAGCTCCGTCATCTGGAATCATAGAGTTGGAAAAGACCCCAAGGGCCATCAAGTCCAACCCCCTGCAATGCAGGAAGACACAATCAAAGCACTCCTGACATATGTTCATCCAGCCTCTCTTCAAAATCCTCCAAAGAAGGAGACTCCACCACACTCCGAGGCAGTGCATTCCACTGTCAAACAGCCCTCACTGTCAGGAAGCTTTTTTTGATGTCTAGGTGGAATCTCTTCAGATTGAACCCATTCCTCCTGGTCCTAGTCTCTGGAGCAGCAGAAAACAAGCTTGCTCCCTCACCAACATGACATCCCTTCAAATATCTAAACATGGCTATCATGTTACCTCTTAACCTTCTCTTCACTAAACTAAACATTCCCAGCTCCCCAAGTCTCTCCTCATAGGGCATGGATTCCAGACCTTTTACCATTTTGGTTGCCCTTCTCTGGACCCGTTCCAGCTTGTCAATATCCTTGAATTGCGGTGCCCAGAACTGTACACAATATTCCAGGTGAGGTCTAACCAATACAGAATAGAGAGGTACAATTACATCCCTCGATCTATACACTATACTCCTATAGATACAGCCCATAATTGCATTGGCTTTCTTAGCCGCCGCATCACACCACTGACTCATGTTTAGTTTGTGGTCTACTAAGACTCCCAGATCCCTTTCACCTGTAGTGTTGTCAAGCCAGGTGTCACCCTTCCTATATCTGTGCATTTCATTTTTCTGCCTAAATGCAGTATCTTACATTTATCTCTGTTGAAATTCATTGTGTTTGTTTTGGCCCAGTTCTCTAATCTGTCCAGGGCCCTTTCCACATGGGCCCTGAGTGGGGGCGCAGCAACATAAATGATGCCGATGCACCCCCCCCCCGGACCGTTCGCATGCACAGTCCCGGTAGGAGCGCAGGCAACAGCGCAGCAGGCTGCGCCATCCCCGAATGCCTTACCTTCGTCTCCTGGCTTCCGGCGCGTCGCAGAGGCCAAGGGGACACCCTGGCCTGAGCGATGGCTCTGGAGTCGCAGGCCAGGGGTGTGTATCCCCTGGCCTCTCCAATACGCCGGAAGCCAGGAAACGAAGGTAAGGCATTCAGGGAAGGGGGGGGGGGATGGCGCCTTCCACCCGCTGCCTTTCGCATGGCAGTAGGTGGAAGACGCCACTATTGAAAATCCTCACTCCTGGAGTGAGGTTCAACAGTGGTGTCTTCGCGCCACTTGGGCGTTCCGAGCACGCAGCAATGCCTGCTGTGCAAATGCAACTTCAGGGATGGCATTTTTAGCATTGCTGGGGTACTGTTATCCGCCTGTGCGGAAACAGCCTAAGTCACTTTGAATCCTGACTCTGTCCTCTGCGGCATTAGCTGCCCCTCCAATTTTGGTGATCAGCTGTAACCCCAGGAGATCTCCGGCCACCGCATGGAGGCTCACGACCGTACCCTTGCAAGATACATTGACAGTGACTAACCGAGGGGGGATCAGAACCCAGGACTTCCCATCTCGATAGTCTGCCAATTGCCCTACAGCCTCTCTTGGCTCCCCACCTTCATTTCCTCGCTATTCCCCACCCCCCACATTGCTGACATCAACCAGCTGAGCTCCATTGGGTTCCTGCTTCAGCTTCCACTTCAGAGAACCTGCTTGTTAATAACTGCTGTTTAAATATCACCGTCTGCCGCTCCGGCTTTATTGACACAATTTAGTTGAGCAGGCATCACGATCTCGAGCTGATTTCCAATCTTGCCTGCTAGTAAGGATGCTTCAGAAATTCTCCTTAGCTATATTTCCTTAGCTATATTTCTCCCATTCTGACTGATCCTGGGCCCCTTCCCAGGATACTGCACTTTCAATCCATCTTCAGTGCACCTGGCAGCTGTGTGAAGGGGCACCTTCTGGGGGTCCCTGGCCCGAGACAGGTCCGGGTGGCCTCCACAAGGGCCAGGGCTTTTTCAGCCCTGACCCCCACCTGGTGGAATGAGCTCCCTAGTACAGTGATGGCGAACCTGTGGCACAGGTGCCAGAGGTGGCACTCAGGGCCCTCTCTGTGGGCACACACACACACAAAGAGTTTATCATGTGGGGGGTGGTGGAAAATCACCCCCCACACACACACATATCTAGCCTGGGCCATTGAGCACAACATACGCGCACCGTGGTGACCAGGGAGGACTCGGCTGGTGGGCCTGGTGCCTGTGCTCCAGGTGGCTTCTCCCGAGGGAGGGTGTGGTGCAGAAGAGGCAGAGATGCTAGAGAGGCACAGAGCGGAGCATGCAGGATTTCCTGGAGGCTAGAGCAGGCTGGCCCCTTCTCGAGCAGGTGGGGTGGAGGAAAAGGGAGCCAACCATTTTTTTCTAAACTAAAACCTCAGCATTCAGGTTAAATACTGCACTTAGGCAGAAAGGAGCAGCAGTGGCGTAGTGGCTGAGAGCAGGTGCACTGTGATCTGGAGGAACCGGGTTTGATTCCCAGCTCTGCCGCCTGAGCTGTGGAGGCTTATCTGGGGAATTCAGATTAGCCTGTACACTCCCACACACGCCAGCTGGGTGACCTTGGGCTAGTCACAGTTCTTCTGAGCTCTCTCTCAGCCCCAATTCCTACTCTCACAGGGTGTTTGTTGTGAGGGGGGAAGGGCAAGGAGATTGTAAGCCCCTTTGAGTCTCCTACAGGAGAGAAAGGGGGGATATAAATCCAAACTCCTCCTCCTCCTCCTCCTCTTCTTCTTCTTCTTCTTCCTCTTCCTCTTCCTCTTCTACTACTACTACTACTACTACTACTACTACTACTAAATTGCCCGGTTGGCACTTTGCGATAAATAACTGGGGTTTGGGTTGCAATTTGGGCACTCGGTCTTAAAAAGGTTCGCCATCACTGCCCTAGTACGATCAGGGCAAGACAGAGCTCTTCCGCCGGGCTTTTATTTGTTGCCACCAGGTCCGAGGTCACTATCGTCAACCTCTCACGGTGTCATTTGTATGTTTTACTGCCATCTATTTTTGCTATGCTGTGGGTATTTTAAATTGGTTATTACTGTTTTAACTGTTTTAAACTGATTTTATTCTGTTTTAAATACTGTTGTTGCCGCCCTGAGCGCCTCGGGGGAGGGCAGGGTATAAATACAAACACAAACAAACAAACAAATAAAACAGCAAAATCCGCTTGCAAACAAGTGTGAAAGTGGATTGAAAGTGCATTATTCTGCATGTGCGGAAGGGGCCCTGTCTTGAACCAAGGTGGTATGTATGAATGTGTCACTTTTAAAATGAGCTTGGGATTGGATGGGCCGGTCCTGCTGGTGGCAGCTTCGGATGTCTTGTGTCTCTTCTCTGTCCCAATGAACTGTTGGGGTTCTTTGTAAGCAATGCTGTCTTTGGATCCTCATCTGTATGAAAGGGTAGGGTTGCCAACCTCCAGGTGGGGCCTGGAGTTCTCTCAGAATTACAGATCCCAGGAGAAAATGGAAACTTCAGAGAGTGGATTTTATGGCATCAGCATCCCTGAGAAGATCCCTCCCCTCCCCAAACTTTGCCCTTCCTGTGCCCCGCCCCCAAATATCCAGGAATTTCCCAACCCAGATCTGGCAACCCAGTGATCTTGGCTAAAAGTGTCATGCCTCAGAGAAGCCAGAGCTTATGGCTAATGAAATGGAGTTGTAGCTTAGTGCCTTAAGATATCTCCTCATTGAGTCTCACCTGTTATCCATATCATTAGTCTTTGCAGCCACCAGAGGTCTAGGTGGGGGTGACCCGTCTACCCAGCTGAAAAGAGGAGGAAGGTGTAAATCAATGTGCAGTAGCCTCCAGACATTCTGGATCCAGGATCTAGCTTCGACCCCTCTGCAACAGCAGGGGCTCCACTCCAGTGCAAACACATGAAGAAGATTGTAGATTTCTATCCCACCTTGCTCTCCTATAAGGAGACTGAAGGTGGTTTACAAGCTCCTTTCCCTTCCTCTTCCCACAACAGACACCTTGTGAGTTAGGTGGGGCTGAGAGAACTCCAAAGAACTGTGATTATCCCAGGGTCACCCAGCAGGAATGTAGGAGTGCGGAAACTCATCTGGTTCACCAGATAAGCCTTTGCCACTCAGGTGGAGGAGTGGGGAATCAAACTTGGTTCTCCAGATTAGAATCCACCTGCTCTCAACCACTACGCCAAGTGACATCAGAGTCATGGGGCAGGAAGAAAGTGAGCTGGAGTTATGATCACACTGGTGTTAAAAGCCAGAACCCTTGGAAGCCATCTGGGGACAGGAAACAGAAGTCAGACACTGGGAGAGGTACCATGGCAAAGAACAAGCCAAATGTCTGAGCTATGTAAGAAGAATGTTTTCTATATTAGATCTCTCTGAGCATATCCTTCCAAAATGCAGTAATAAATATATTCAATAAATAAGAGCCCACAATCCACCAGATGAGGTTTTATGACTCTCCTAAGGGTCGTATCTCATGGGTGGAAGATCACTGTGTGTATGGATGAGCAATACACACACAAACACACACACACACACACACACACACACACACACACACACACACACACACACACACACACACACACACACACACACACACAGAGAGAGAGAGACAGAGACAGAGACAGAGACAGAGACTCTCACAGTGCTGTGAACTGGTGGATTCTTGAAGGGTGGCAGAATTTCTTTTCTTAGGACCCAACATAGAGTCTCTTGCCCCAAAGATGTGCTTTTTTGCCACCATCTGGGAATGACAAATAAAGCAAAAACCGCAGAATTGCACAGGTCTCCGACAGAAGGAATCAGCTTAGGTAAGGGCTGTCCCTGGAACACCTGTCAGGTTTTTTGCATTGGGAAAGACCCCTTGTGTGAGGAAATCACTGCTGACTTTAATGAAATGGATCAGTGCGATATAACTATTTGATGTTTCCTTTTTGCAGTCGGACGGTTAATTGTGAACATTTCCAACAGCTGAGTTTCAGAAGTGAAACTGTTAACAGGGGCACCAAAAAGGACGAAATTGCAGATCTGAGCACTGGATAAGATGGGGGTGATGTAAACTGTCTTCAAGTCACAGTCGACTTACGATGGCCTCCTAGCGTTTTCAAGGCAAGAGATAAACAGATGTGGTTTGCATTGCCTGCCTCTGCATAGAAACCCCAGACTCTCTGCAGAGCAACCCCAGACTTTCTCGGCAGTCACCCACCCAAGTGCTAAACAGGGCCTTTCTTACCTTGCTTACCTTTTGAGATCTGACAAGATCAAGCTAGCCGGAGCCATCCAGATCAGGGTACTGGGTAAGAGGCAGCCGAGGAAATTAAAAAGTTACAAACCTTATCTGGTGTGGCTGAGAGCTGGAAAGCACAGCTGGACGCTTAAAACATACACTGCTTTGCAGGCACCTAGCCTCTTGTGGCTTCTGCTGACTCATTTTTGGTTCCTTGTTTTGTGACAGTCTGAAAAGACTTGTTGGTGTATGCCAGTTTTGCCCTGAGTTTGCGTTGTTGATGGACAAGTGTGAATACAAACAAAATCCCAGAGATTCTATAGCAACCTTCTTTCCAAGTGGCCTTGAACAAAAATGGGATCTCTCTCTCTCTCTCTCTCTCTCTCTCTCTCTCTCTCTCTCTCACACACACACACACACACACACACACACACACACACACACACACACACTGACACAAGCATAGAAACACATTCGATTTTTTTTACACATTATTATTTATATATAATTTAATATTTATCTATCTATCTCTATTGGTCCATTCAGGACTTACCACAGAAAAAGCTCTAAACGGTCGGAAATCACCTCCCGACAATTTGTGCGTTTTGGCCACGGGGGGCGACTTTGTGCTTATACCACAATTGGAAGAGAAACCCAGGTGCATAAGAAATCAAATTTTTGTAAATAGTGTGAATGCCGTGGGAACAAACACCACTTTAGAATGTGGAAGTTTGTCTAGAAGGGACTTGCGCAGAAAAGGGGGGCATTTATGCGGGCGGGGGGGCCCCCAGAAAAGCAGGACTGGAAGAAAAACATGTTGGAATTCAAGGTAGAAAATGTGTCTAAGAAGCTGATGCCATCCTTACAATTCAGGTCCAAAAAACTGGTATAAGAGCCCTAACTACAGACCCAAAAGGAAATCTTGACCCCATTTTCCCCACCCCCCAGTCTTTTCTGTTTCTGCTGCTGGCTGAAATGATGTGACGTGCTGGAATGTTCATAAACATCCTCAGCCAAATGGCCAGCAAATGATAGCCCCTGGACTAAAGCCCCCTCCTGAAGTTTTCAAGCCAAATGCCAAATACACTTATGGAATGTGGACTGCAAAAACAACATTTACTGGCAAATGGGTTTAGAAGAGGTGGTGCTTGGCAGGGGATGATGCTGGCCGGGGATGATGGGAAATATAGCCCATAACATCTGGAGGGCCGCGAGTTTGACACCTGTGGCATAGGTCATTTCCGCACGACAAAATTATACCTGTGTACCACTGTTAACCTGGGTCTATTTTATCACAGGGCGTCCATTTGCATGGCTGCCCATTTTTTGAAGGAATCCAGTGAAGACCAAGAGGAAATACTCCAGCTTGTTTTGCACGAGCCTGGGACTTCTGTATTTACTTTGCAAGCATATTTGAGCATGCCTGGTGTCCCGCGTTCTGATTGGCTGCTGTTTTTGAGTGGCAGCTGCAAGCATTTCTCAGCATGCCTGGTGTCCCACGTTCTGATTGGCTGTTGTTTTTGAGTGGCAGCTTGAATGAACATCAGGCAGGGAGATCAGGCGGCTGGGCGGGAAAAACAAACCCGATTCGTGTTCACACTGTAGCAGGCTCTAGCGGGCTCACCCAGGAATTTTTTAAAAGAACCACCAATTTGGCAGTTTTCTGATACGGATGAGGGAAATATTGCGGGACAAACCTGCTTTAGGACCGGTAACTGTGCAGAATTCTTGGCTGCACAGGGATATTTTTCTTGCCCAGCCCAGAATATTTTGACCATGCAGAAATGACCGGCATAGAATGTGAAGAAAGAATGCAACTTCTGTAAATGAGGTGCAAGATCAGTTTGGTGGGTAAGAGCCTGACATAGGCCTTGAGAAAGAATGGGTACAATAGATGGGATGGGGAGAGGTGATGACCACCCTTTTAAAAAAAGGTAAATCCCAAGCCAATTCAGCAGTGCAGGGCTGGGAGAACGAGAGTGTGTTTGGCACAATTTTTTTGATGGGCAACAATTGTGGGATAGAGAAACAAAAGTCACTAGTGCAATGAATGAGGCATGGATGATGGCGTGCACTCTTTCAGGAGCCGCCCTCGGAGTGTCCATGCAGCGAACATGACACAAACTCTCCTTGGAAAAACACCGAGTGTGCGTGTGAGTGGCCTGAAAGCCTTTCAGCCTTAATGTGGTCCGCCTTCCTGCTGTCACTCTGTGCCAAGAGAACTGGCTCATTCAGCACCTTGGAGAGCGTCTGGAAGAGGCCGAGGGTTGGAAGGGGTTAACTTCAAGTGTTGTCCAAGTTCTATTGCTTTGTCTAGACTACTCAGCCTGGGAAGGAACAGAAAGTACATTCATAATCAACACTCCCGACAGCTTTTGCTGTCCTATCCCTTGAGAGATCAAAGTCATTTACAGACACAAGTCGGTATCAAGAGCCACATTTGGCAGAATGGAGGAACTGAGGCACATGGAAACAGGGGGAAGGAAGATCCAGGGGTGCTTAGTGCCCATGTTAGCACATCCCAAACTGTCCCCCTGTTTCTATATTCGAAATGTAAACCAATTTCTGGCCAGGTGAACTGTCGAGGCTTCCTTTCAAAGAACCTGAAGGTTTGACGCTTGGGGTATTCTGCAGGGAATTCTCTGAGAATTATCCCAACAATGTGCAAACTTTTGTGCCCCTGAAAAAGGGCTGAATTGTGCCCAGATACATCTATGCCCCTTGGAGCAACAAAGCCAGATATAGGGGTGATTACCCCTGGATCAAAATGTGAACAATGGTGTCACCCTGGGAAGGAGCAGGACACAATGTCATGCTTTGACATAGTTTGTAGTGTAGGTGACAGGAGCGAGGAAATGCCAAAAGCATCCCCTCTGGAGCTCATTCTTCCAACCTGCAGCCAGACACATTTTGTGCACTGAGGGGAAAAAATGTTCCAGCAGGAACGATGCTGTTGTGCAGCTGGGCCTTTACGGTTTCCCAAGAAGCTCCAAAAAACCCAAACAGGTAGGTAGGAAAAACAGCACTTTCACAACATTCAAAATCCCAAGGCTTCTTTGACTGGGAGCCATGACAGTTGCAGAAGGCTAGGGTATGTTTTGAAATGTGTGCTGCAGGCCACAAGAATGCTAACTATTCAGGGTCTGCACCTGACCTGGGAATCAATCCAAGTAGACCCATCAATCCAAGTAGACCCATCAATCCAAGTAGACCCATTCCATCCAGAGAGGGATTACAAATCCAAGGTTACAGCTCTGCTTTATCCATTACACCCCCTTCCTGGGGATCCAAACAGAGCCCAGGCATCTCCATTTTCAGCTTCCTACAACTGTCCCCTCTCTGAATTGGGCACACAGCCCAGAAGTCTTGGTTCCAGTACTCTACCCACCCGCCCCTTCCCAAAACAAGAGCAAGCAGAAGAACTCAACACCAACACAATCCATCGGGATAAATATGGTGATGATTGAGGCAGGAGCAGATATAGCTCAAGATGTTCTTTCTACTATGAATGTGTTTCTAGAAGCTCGGAACCAGACTCTGGCTGTAGACATCAACCCCCAAATGCTTCTTTCCAGATGTGATTTTGGATTCCGCCTTGATTCAGTTTGGTTTGAGGCTACTCCACTCAAAGCTCAGTTCCCGAATCTGAGCAACACCTTCAAGTACCCACCAACTTCTTCAGTTGACCTTGCCTATTGTGGCCAATAGTTCTGGGAGATGATGGCTGTCAGCTTTCCCACAGGCCTATTGGGTCAACCAGAGAAGCCAACACCCTACCTGTTCTTGCTTGTCAAAAGGATTTAAGTCAACACTGTGCAAGGTCACTGGTCATAGAAGACATGAAGAGACTGTCAAAGTGCAGCATATCCCCTGCCCCTGCCAACAATATGGATTTAAAGATCTATTCCTTCCACCCTGAAGTTGTTGTTGGTTGGCTGGAACTCTGTGTCCAAGCTCAGCTAGGATCATAAATATGGTGGCTATGAGATGGGACACCAAAGAGAGAGAAGAGGAGGAAGACACAGAGACCCAACTACAAAGACAGGATGGGCTCGGAGGCCAAAAGAGAGCAGGAACACCGTTTTGCCTTTTTGGGGGGCGGTCCCAGCCTTTTTAACTGGCCACGGAGTCCCCAGGTGTGATCAGACTCTGAAAACTGACCAGCTGCTTCATCTGTTCCGGTTGCATTGAGTGCCTCCTCAGAAGCCGCTTGGCCTTTGGAGAAGAGGGGGCTACCGGGATCAGCCCTTTGTGGACTGGCGAGGGAGGCCTTCCGTTGGGCCGGATGTCACGAAGGGGAGGGTGGGGGTTGAAGTTGAGAGGCGGCAGGAAGCCAGGGCGGGTGTGGGCGATGTGATCTAGCAGCAGGGTCCCAGAGCCCCTCCTCTCAAGGAGGCCCGGGGTCCTGCGTCGTATCATGTTGGGCGAGACGGAGTTGGGGATGCTTTCCAAACTCTCCCGCGAGGAATTGGCTGGCAGAGTCAGCGGAGAGGCATTGTACTTCCTCCTCTCCACAGAAACACGGCCTGAATCGGGTGAGCCAGGGATGGAGTCTGGGCAGAGGGAATCGGATTCGTAATGCTCCAGGCAGTTCAGCTTGGGGTGGGCCACACCCCGCGGGCCAGGACCTGGGCCACCCTCTGGGGTTTCAGGAGCTGTGCTGTGCCGGGAGACAGGCTGGTGGAAGTGGCTGAAATGGACTTTTTCCGCCCACGCAGCTTCCTGGCTGAAGGTGTTGTCTCCTGATGCATGATGGGAAGCCATTTTGAGGCAGGATGACTCTTGGCCTTCCATGCTGTGCCTCCGTGACAGGGGCGGCCTCTTGGAGAGGCTCAACCCGTTCATCTCAGCCGTCATCCTCTCCTCTGGGGTCCAAGCTTTTTCCTGATGAGAAGCGGCCAGAACTGAGGGAGCCACCAATCCCCACGGCTCTGAGTTCAGCCTTTTCAGCTGCTTGGGCCGGCCTTTGGGTGGGAGGGCTGAGGTTTTTTCCTCACCTTCCTTCCCTTTGCCATGGGGGATGGGGTTACAAGTGAGTCTGGTTGCCATGGTGAAGTTGAATACGTCTCGCTCCTCTTCCTTCTCACTGCCTCCTGGGGACTGGGTGGTCCTCACCTCAATGTCCGAGGGTGACATACACAGAGCAGGCGAATGCTTATCTACGATACCTGGCGATGGTGGTGAATTCAGGTACTGCTTGGTCTTCTTAGTCCCTGAAGGGGATGTATCTGTGGTGATAATGATTACTTCCTTCCCCTTAGCCTTACAGGCATCCAGCAGTACCTGTAATGTTGCCCGGTCCCCTTTGTTGATGGCATAAACCAAAGCCGACGCCCCCGAATAATCCTTGGCGCTGGGATCTGCCCCATGATCCAGTAAGATGGTGGCTACCTTCGCCCCAGCTCCATCGGCGCAGGCGTGCATCAGTGCGGACTTCCCCGTCTTATCAGGAATGTTTGGGTCAGCTCCATTCTCCAGGAGGTACCTCACCATGCGGGGCTTGTTCTGTGGGTCCTCATAGGGGGCTATGCAGGCAGCAATGAGGGGGGTCTCTCCCTGCGTGTTGCCCTCATTAATGTAGGCCCCTCCCTCTAGCAGCAAGCGGGTAAGCCGGAATTTGCCTTGCCAAACAGCTTTCAGCAGAGCGTTGCCTTCGGTATGAACCATGGTGGCAGGCGACTCTTGGCTGGAGGGCGGGATGGAAAGGTCATAGGACAGAGACAGGAGAGGAGCCGGGCATTTCAGAGCACGCAGCAACCTGCAAAGAGAGAGAAAGGGTGTGTGTGAAGAAACATGAGGATTAGTACTCAGAGGCGTAGCTGGGCCAAACTGCGCCCGGTGCGCATTCTATACTGTCCTCCCCCCATGGGCCCCCCACAGCGCCACCCTCTGCAGCACCCCCACCCCCTTCCCATACTTACCTTAGTTCCTTTCCTTTTTGAGAACTTTTTCAGGCGGCAAAAGGCCTGTTCTCAGTAAAAAAAAAAAAAGCCAGATGGGAACTACACTTCCCAGGAGACCTTGTGAGCCCCAAGGTCTCCTGGGAACTGTAGTTCCTCAGGCCATTTTACTGCGAACAGGCCTTTTGCAGCCTGAAAAAGTTCAAGAAAAAGGAAAGGAACTAAGGTAAGTGTGGGAAGGGGGTTGGGTGGCGCCGTGGGGGGAAGGGGGAGGGACCTGGGGGCAATTTTCTGTGCCCCCCAGGCATGCGCCCAGTGCACGGCACACACCCTGTCCCCTTGTAGCTCCGCCACTGTTATTACTGTACTTCTGTTGTTATTGCACAGAAATGCTTCTTACTTGCTCGCTCAGGGATGCCCACTCCAGCTTGGAAAATACCTGGCAGAGGTGCATCCAGGGAAAATGTAGCCTGGTGCAATATCTGAGTTTTCCGCCCTCCCTCCCACCCCGGTGTAGGTGGCCACCCTCCCCCACCACAACCAAACAACTTTTTTTGCACCAGGTCTTGAAGTCAGTGTATGGACCCGGGGGAAGGAGGCGGGGTGTGGGGGTGATTTTTCAGCCCCCCATGTGACTAAATGGCCACAGCCCGGGGACATTTGACCCCATATGCAGAGGTGGGATCCAGCAGGTTCTCACAGGTTCCCGAGAGTAGGTTACTAATTATTTGTGTGTGCCGAGAGGGGGTTACTGGGTGATTTTGCCACGTGATTTTTGCCTTAGTTACACCCCTCCTCCGCTCCTCAGCAGTATTGCAGAACTTTTAGCTTTTGTGCCCAGCAGGAGGTGCACTGGCGCGGCGTGGCAGCCTTCCGCGCGGCATTCGCTTTCCCCGCCTACCGGCACAGCGACTATGTCCTTGTCACAGCCCCGCCCAGGAATGCCCCACCCCCAGAATGCCCGGGGCACACCCCCATCGTGCCCTACCCAGCCCCATTGGCACTACGCCACAGTTTGAATCCCACCACCATGGGAACCTGTTACTAAAATTTTTGGATCCCACCACTGCCCATATGTTCCCCTGGGCGGAACGCTCCTGGTCACAGGCAAGGCAAGTGAAAAATAAAAGCAGAAACTGCTCCCCTTCGGCAATTCCCTGCTTCCTGTTACACAGGGTACTATGAGACTGGAGCCAAAACACTGGGAAATGGGCTAACAGCAAATTATATGTTCCTCACGTACTTCCCTCAAGCTGATCATGGACTGTTTGGGGAGGTTTGTACCCCCTGCTTTCCACCCCCATGTTGTTTTCCCCCTGGGTGCCACAATTAGCCCTGTTGGGAAACTGACATATCACCTAATGCCCCAGCAAGTGATATGGTCCTGAGGACATTTCTGGGTTGGAAAATGATGCAGAAAAGGGGGGGGGGGTCTAAGCACTTTTGATCATGCATCATGCTGCTGATCTGAATCAGGCCCCTCCTGAGCATCTGGGAACCACAGAGCACATCTGTGACCCAACCCAAAGATATAACTGGGAAGCATGTTTAGTTAAACCTGCATTGCAGCTATAAAGGGACTATTCAGTATAAGGCAAATTCACACATTCACCTAGTTCTGTGGTGGCGAACCTTTGGCACTCCAGATGTTATGAACTACAATTCCCATCAGCCTCTGCCACCATGGCCAATTGACCATGCTGGCAGGGGCTGATGGGAATTGTAGTCCATAACATCTGGAGTGCCAAAGGTTCGCCACCACTGATTAGTTCTTTCCACCTTTCTTATGGTTTTCAATTCTTTCTTTTGGCTTTCAATGACCATTGGGGCCAAGTCAAGAGTAAATAGCACCCACTCGCCTGGATCTTTCCGTCACTTGAGTACTTTTGAAAATAAATAAAACATTCCTTGAATGAAACAAAACCTGATTACATTTATTGCAGCTACAAATGGGTACCGTTTAATTCCCATCCAGCAAATGAGCAAAGAATATCTGGCCGCTATTTTACAGACTGTTATAAATACCGAGTCTGAGATTCAGTCGTTCAATGTGTTCCAAGAGGTACCCCCTCCACCTGAGCCTGAGAAAATATTGACAAAGCATTCACAGTTTCAGTAAGACAACCACGTCTAATATATGCTAATTTCTCCATTTCAGCTACATGGAGCATTGTTCATAAAATCTTTTTTGTTCTGCTACACTATTCATCCTCCACTGCCTGAAACACACCTTTTTTGTGAGTCTGTTAATAACCTTCGTTTGATTTCATTCTGTATTCCTTTGTGCTTTACATAGAGCAGTAACACACCACTGGTTTCTCCTGCATAGCTTAGCCTTTTGACCTCTCTCTCTCTGTATATTGCTCCCTTTCTCTCTGAGCTCAGGATTTATCTGCCAGCTGACTTAACTTAGACATCAATAACTCTTCCCCACAAAAGATTATAAGTGGTTCCATCTTCAAGGTCATGCAGGACTCTTACTTCGTTTTATTTGCATGGTAGTTTCCCTTCCGCATAGTCATGCACTAATGGGAAGGGGACTGAATGCAGAGATTGCACACAAAAGGCACTACGCTTCCCCTCGAGCATCTCCCCGATCAAGTAGCATTGCTGAGAAAATCCGCTGCCTGATATTCTTGGAGAGCTGCAGGTAGACAGACCTGGGTTAGAACCACCACTAGTTTGCACCTGTGGATCAGGCTGCCAGATAATAAGGCCGCCCATCATGAATTTCTTGTAGGAGCGCTGAGAAAGGGGTCTTTCTGAAACCTTAGAAGGTTGCTTGTTCACATCCAGCTATCTTATACCGAATCAGATCACTGTTCCTTTCTGGTTGGTACTGTCTACTCTTTCACAACACCTACTATGTGATCCTTTTAGAGCCAGCGGTTCTTAGTGGTTAAGAGCAGGTGGATTCTAATCCAGAGAACCGGGTTTGATTCGCTACTCCTCCATCTGAGTGGCAGAGGCTTATCTAGTGAACCAGATGTGTTTCCGCACTCCTACATTCCTGCTGGGTGACCTTGGGCTAGTCCTCTCAGAACTCTCTCAGCCTCACCGACCTCACAAAGTGTCTGTTGTGGGGAAAGGAAGGGAAAGGAGCTTGCAAGCCACCTGGAACCTCCTTACATGAAAGGTGAGATATAAATCCAAAACTCTTCTCTCTCTCTTGTAACTGTTTTAGCTGAATGGAACTTCCATGTTCAGAGGCAGCCCACCTCCTGAGTAAGAAGAAGAAGAATAAGAAGTCTGGATTTATATCCCCCCTTTCTCTCCTGTAGGAGACTCAAAGGGGCTCACAATCTTCTTTCCCTTCCCCCCACAATAAACAGCCTGTGAGGTAGGTGGGGCTGAGAGAGCTCCGAAGAACTGTGACTAGCCCTAGGTCACCCAGCTGGCATGTGTTGGAGTGCACAGGCTAATCTGGTTCACCAGATAAGCCTCCACAGTTCAAGTGGCAGAGCAGAGAATCAAACCTGGTTTCCAAATTAGAGTGCACTTGCTCTTAACCGCTACACCATGCTGGCATTATACCTCTTTGGGGTTTCTCCCCTCTGCAAACCCTGCCCTCTCCAAGCTCTACTCCCAACATCTCCAGGAATTCCCAAACTAAGAGTTGGAAACCCTACCACAGGGGCTGTGACAGCTATTGACTGTACCACTGCAGTCCTAGAGGGGCAGGACAGGCAAAAGGTCCTTAGGAAGGATGAGAAGTATCAGGTCTCCAGGAAACAGAGGAGACAGCAGCTGGAGAGAGCCACAAACCCAGGAAAGGAGGAGAGTTAAGAAACAGCCAGAGGAATGGAATGGGGAGCTGGTCAGAGGAAAGGGTCTGAGAGGGGAAGGATAACTGAGAGGGGAAGGAGAGCAGCAGTGGCGTAGTTGGTTAAGAGCAGGTGCATTCTAATCTGGAGGAACCGGGTTTGATTCCCTGCTCTGCCACCTGAGCTGCGGAGGCTTATCTGGGGAATTCAGATTAGCCTGTGCACTACCACACACGCCAGCTGGGTGACCTTGGGCTAGTCACAGTTCTTCTGAGCTCTCTCAGCCCCACCTACCTCACAGGGTGTTTGTTGTGAGGGGGGAAGGGCAAGGAGATTGTAAGAGAAAGAGGGGATATAAATCCAAACTCCTCCTCCTCCTCCTCTTCTTCTAACAGAAAATGAAGAGAGATGCATGGAGGAAGGTTTTTAAACTACCTCTTGCGCCAATATGTTAACAGCAATTAAGATAAGCTTTTCTGAAGTCTGGGTGCCAAGCATTTCACAAGGAGGGTGACCTCCTCTGTTAGGGCTGCAAGGGACCTGAGTTCCCTGGCAAGCTTTCTGAAGTTACAGGTAGTTAGGTTTGCACCTGAAGGCACCTCAGTCTCCTGCACAGAGAGCCTTTGACCTTTGATCTGGCCAATCCAGCAGTCATCGTCTGGATTCTTTCCAGCTTCTTCCTGTCTTTTCTAGAGTGGGAGAATGTCCTCCCAATTTCTTCCAGCGGTTGCCAATTTAGCTACCCCCACTGAGGCATGGTGCCTGCCAATTCACATGCTGTTATGCGGGTGCAATTGGCAGATTTTTCTCAGTTCTGTGTCCACAGCAGCCTGCTTTGAGTCATAATCCCATCAGCCCGAGCCAGAACAGAAAAGGGTAATTAATTCATATTCTAGAGATTTGCTTCCCCATTCCTTGAACGCTGGGGAAAATGGGGAAAAAAGGGGCAGTTTTGCAAAGATTGTTTTCCTTCGCAGGAAGGAGTGCTGAAGAATCACAGGGAATGCAGCTATTTTCTTTGTGTGAGTGGATCCCTCATGCAAACTGCACTTGGCACAGGAAAACTCAAACTGCATGGGCCATCACTGCGAAGGTATGGGGTAAATCCCCGGGTAGCAGAGTTGTACAACACACTGGAACGCAGTAGGAACTCAGACGCACACAGCAGCTCAGCTTCACAGAAGCAGTCCTACTTTTATGAGTTCACAAAATGTTGCTCTCACAGACAAAGTGCTCCGCCAGGCAGTGCGAAGACAAGTGTCTCACAAACCTGTGTACAGTGCTGACTTATATATGGTTTACTGTCCAATCACAGTTCTGTACCAATTAAGCCCAGAATGAGGCTGTGTCATGTGACAACTGTCATCTAGATTTTGCTGATCAGATGCTAACATGACAGTGCTCTAACAAGCACAGCCTAATCTCTTTACCATTTATGCATGCAATACTTTCCCCATGGCTGAGAAGCAGTTGATTCTCTAACTTTACTTTGCAGTAGGGTTTTCCGGCATTTTTTTGTTTGTTTACATAGGTTACCCCTCTTCAAAGTGACCCTAGATCAGCCAATCCAACACTTTGCCCACCTGCCACTTCTCTGTTGTTTCCATACAATCTCCATATGGGGAGTGGGCCTGCCAACTTTTTTTTTTGCCAACCGCCTTTTTGTTATTGTTGTCATCTTTGGTCTAGAATTAGTTTGCTAGACCAGCCTTGCCAGTTTCAAAGGATTCACCACTTCAGGGATAGGCCTTCACCACTAGAATTTTCAAAAAGAAGAAGCCCTTAACGATCATCCTGAAAAAGTGTGGGAGGAATTACTGTGGAGTGGGCAGGGGAAGGCGGGGAGGAGCAAGAAAACCCAGGGAAAGTTAAACACATGGTGATCTCCTTCTCTTTCCCTGTGAAGGGAGAGAAAAAGTCTCACTTTAAGCCTGTTAGGAAACCATGGGGATTCTCTGATCTGACAGCGGGGCAAGTGTCAAAGAAGGGGAAATGGATGTGTAACTGGGAATCAAACCCAAAGGGAATGTACGCTCTCAGCGAAGGAGACCACTCATGCACAAATGCCCTTAAAGTTAAACAACGGAAGATTACAAGAACTGCAATTGAGAACTGATGGTTACAGACTTCCAAAAGTCATCTGGGAATAATAAATGCAGCATTTTCCCAGGGTTTGTCCCCAGAATCTGTTAAGCAGATGTGCATTGGGGTCCCCAGGCGAAACTAGTTCCCCAGGTTCATGGGGCTCAATTTGGATTGGGATCACCGCATGCAGAGAGAAGAGGGATGTAAGTCTTTCTCCCTGCACCATTTTCCCAGCCACGAAATGGCTCCCTGGGGCAATTTTAGGCTTGGCAAATGGCCCAGTGGGGAAGGCAGATGCCCCCTTTTCCTGTGCATCTCAATTAGGGTTGCTGACTCCAGGCTTGGAAATTCCTGGGGATTTGGGGTGGAGACTGGGCATGGTGACATTTGGGGAGGGGAGGGACTTCAAAGCGGTAGAATGCCAGAGTCCGCCTTCCTATGCAACCATTTCCCCCCAAGGGAGCTGATTTCTGTCACCTGGAGATCTCCAAGCCACATCTGGACATTGCCTCAGTCCCAATCCAAATCAGCTCCCCAGCACGCAGGCACACACCCGAGAATCAATCTCTGCACATGACCTCCCAGCACACATCTGCCTGATAGACCTGGGCAAACCCAGGGCTACACCTTAGGGAAGACAAGACAAGAGGATCCTGCAACAGAATGGCTGAACTATTTCTATTCCAAATTGCTTCAAAAAGACATTTGCAGCAGTGGCGTAGTTGGTTAAGAGCAGGTGCATTCTAATCTGGAGGAACTGGGTTTGATTCCCCGCTCTGCCGCCTGAGCTGTGGAGGCTTATCTGGGGAATTCAGATTAGCCTGTGCACTCCCACACATGCCAGCTGGGTGACCTTGGGCTAGTCACAGTTCTTCTGAGCTCTCTCAGCCCCACCTACCTCACAGGGTGTTTGTTGTGAGGGGGGAAGGGCAAGGAGATTGTAAGGGGATATAAATCCAAACTCCTCCTCCTCCTCCTCCTCCTCCCTCCCCCCCCCCTCCCCCCCTCCCTCCCTCCCTCCTCCCTCCCTCCCTCTTCTTCTTCTTCTTCTCTTCTTCTTCTTCCTCCCTCCTCCCTCTTCTCTTCTTCTTCTTCTTCTTCTTCTTCTTCTTCTTCTTCTTCTTCTTCTTCTTCTTCTTCTTTTTTGAATAGCAGAGTAGTGGGAGGGACTCAATGGAATTGTTGTGGAGTAAGGAATTTGTTAAAGGCCGAGCTAATTTGGCTTATAAATTCTACTCTGGACTATCATCCATGGCTAATGGAGCAGGAAGAGTCTCCTGTCCCCCAATCATTGCAGGCCATGCACGGTGGCCACCATTTGACCCCAAAATTAAGATGGATTGAATTGTGGCGCTTGGCAACCCGCAGAGGAAATCTCACCTCACAAAGGCTTTTGCTTGATATTTTCCCTCCTGAGCCACTGAGTTTACATTATACAAGGAAGCGCGTTAGGACAAACCACGTTGAGACTCTGCAGATAGAGGAAAACAGGATAGAACCACCAAGTTTCTTCTCCCTCAGAGCTTTGCTCAGTGACACAGAATTCACAAAGGTCATTTCACTCATCTCCCAGAATTGGTGCAAAAGAAGAAGAGCTTGGATTTATACTCCACCTTTCTCAAGGTGGCTTACAAGCTTCTTTCTCTTCCTCTCTCTACAACAGACACTTTGTGGGGCTGAGAGAGTTCTGAAGAACTGTGACTAGCCCAAGGTCACCCAGCAGGAAGATAGGAGTGCGGAAACACATCTGGTTCACCAGATAAGCCTCTGCCACTCTGGTAGAGAAGTGGGGAATCAACCCCGGTTCTCCAGATTAGAATCTACCTGCTCTTAACCACTACGCCACGTTGGTTGTGTAGAAAGACCAGAGATCAGTTTTGAAACCACTTCTGACTCAAATGATGACCAGGAACAGTGGCTAAATTCACCAGAGCCACGTAAGGCACTTCTCAGCCCCGTGGCGCAGACTGGCAAGCTGCAGTACTGCAGTCAAAGCTCTGCTTATGACCTTTTGATCCCGACAGAAGTCAGTTTCAGGTAGCTGCCTCAAGGAGCACTTCCGCACATGCAGAATAATGCACTTTCACTCCCCTTTCACAATTGTTTGCAAGTGGATTTTGCAATAAAAGTGGGTTTTGCAGTAAAATCCAGCTGCAACGTGCACTGAATGTGGATTGGAAGTGCATTATTCTGCGTGTGCGGAAGTTGCCAAGGTTGATTCAGCCTTCTGTCTTTCCAAGACTAGTAAAACGAGTACCCAGCTTGCTTGGGGTAAAATGCAGGTGACTGGGGAAGTCAAAGGCAAACCATCCGCTAAATAAAGTCTTGCCTTGTAAACATTGTGATGTGATGTCACCCCATAGGTCAGTAATGACCTGACGCTAGCACGGAGGACTACCTTTACCTTCACCAGTTCCCCTCTCCCTGTGGGTGTGCTTGTGACAATCAGAAGGGCAGTTTAACATGTGCTTGTGAGAAACAGGACGGTGGTTCGATACAGTTTCCAAACGGATCAAATGCCACGCAGTAAGGCTGCATCCCACAATTCACCTTTCTGTGTTTTCCATCACACTTAGGGGAGTCATAAAAACATGTCTTCTCAGCCCAATCTTTTCCTATGTGGCTGTTAAACCACACCCATTCTCTGGATCCAGGGTTGTCATCCTCCGAGTTGTGACTGGAAATCTCCTGGGATTACAATTGATCACCAGGGGGGGAGGGGAGGAGGAGGAGGAGGAGGAGGAGAAGAAGAAGAGGAGGAGGAGGAGGAGGAAGAGTTTGGATTTATACCTCACCTTTCTCTCCTGTAAGGAGATTCAAGGTGGCTTACAAACTCCTTTCCCTTCCCCTCCCCACAACAGACACCTGGTGAGGTAAGTGGGGATGAGAGAGTTCAGAGAGAACTGTGACTAGCTGAAGGTCACCCACCAGGAATGTAGGAGTGTGGAAACACATCTGGTTCACCGGATAAGCCTCTCCCATTCAGAGATCAGTTCACATGGAGAAAATGGCTGCTTTGGAAGATGGCATTATAACCTGCTGAGGTCCCTCTCTTCTCTTCTTCTCCTCTCCAAACCCTGCCCTCTTCAGGGTCCACTCCCCAAATCTCCAGGTATTTCCCAACCCAGAGCAGGCAACTCTATCTGGCTCCCTTACCTTGCTTGAGAGCTGGCTTCTCTTCAAGACTAGGCCGCTATTCAAAAAGACAAGGCTGCCCAGAGGGTTTGGGGGATCTGGGGTTGCTACCCTCTACAAGAAGCCTCACTCTTCCTGGTGAAGCTCCAGACTAGCTCAATGGCCTCGTTTTACTTACCTGAGGCTAGGTGCCCTTCAGCTTGTGCCACCAAACCTGACTCATTTTCCGTCTACACCGTCATTGCTTGCTGTCTTTGCGACATTTTCATAATCCCCTGCCTCACCTGCTTAACGTCCCTTTATTCCTTCATCCGTGCACCCAAATTGAGCCAACAAGTGATGCTTTGCTTTTTTCCCCTCTTACATGGGGATACGCGGAATAGGGATGGCGTTTCTTCTCTTCAGTACCTGTTCCAAATTCCCAGCACTTTCTGCCAAAGATTTCCTCTTGACAGAGAGAAAATTGTTGCCAGAGAGAAATTTTTCTCTCTTTCTCACAATACTAGAACCAGGGGGCACCCATTGAAAATGCTGGGGGGAGGAATTAGGACTAATAAAAGGAAACACTTCTTCACGCAACGTGTGATTGGTGTTTGGAATATGCTGCCACAGGAGGTGGTGATGGCCACTCACCTGGATAGCTTTAAAAGGGGCTTGGACAGATTTATGGAGGAGAAGTCGATTTATGGCTACCAATCTTGATCCTCTTTGATCTGAGATTGCAAATGCCTTTAACAGTCCAGGTGCTCGGGAACAAGAGCCGCAGAAGGCCATTGCTTTCACATCCTGCATGTGCGCTCCCAAAGGCACCTGGTGGGCCACTGCGAGTAGCAGAGAGCTGGACTAGATGGACTCTGGTCTGATCCAGCTGGCTTGTTCTTATGTTCTTATGTTCTCTGTAGCCATTTTCTGAGACTCAGGCCCCTTCCGCACATGCAAAACAATGCGTTTTCAAACCACCTTCACAACTGTTTGCAAGTGGATTTCGCTCTTCCGCACAGCTTCAAAGAGCACTGAAAGCAATTTGAAAGCGCATTATTCTGCATGTGCGGAATAAGCCTCAGTCTCACAGGTCCTCGGGGTGAGGTTTGCAGGCGTTCTCCATAATTCACTCAGAAAAGACTGGTGCCACACAGCTACTAGGACTTTACCCCTGAAGTAATTGCCACAGAACACTGTTTTCCTGTGACACGGTTCCCTGTGCTCATTCACTATCTGAATTCCTTCTGTAGGCTTGGGGTTCTCTCTACAGATCACCTGCCCAGCTACAGAATTGCTCCTCGTTCTTTTCTCTCAGCAACTAGAATTGTAAGCCTGTCCAAACAATCTTATCTCTATTGCCACCCAGATGTAAAGAAAAAAATTATCTCACTATGATTGGTTTAGACTTCCTTGCTGTTGGAGTGAAGGCCTAGTGGTTCACCCTAAGCCTCCCATTCAGTCTTCTGAGGACACATTTTAAAGCCTGTGTAAATAATTAATTTGACCTGTTCCAGTCACTTGGCACACCAAACAAGTGATTATTCCATTTCACATCAATGTATAATATTCACTTCATGGTTTATTCATTTATACCCTGCCTTTCTCAGTGATAGGGACCCAAAGCAGCTCACGTTTTATCTTCGTAACAACATTTTTTCCTCATGACATTTTTTCCCTCAAAACAACAACCTTGTCAGATAAATTAGGCTGAGAGTATCACCCAGAAATCTTCCCAGGTCCTGAACAGCACACCACACAGACATCGTTGGGGAAGGGCCCCATTCTGCCACAAATTGTTTTGACTCAATGTCACCTTACACCCAGGAATAAGATTTGAGTCCAACAGGACCTTAAAGACCAACAACATTTCCAAGCTATAAGCGTTCAAGAATCAAAACTCCCTTCATCAATTGAAAACTTATACCTTGGAAATCCTGTTGGTCTTTAAGGTGCTGCAGAGCCTTGCTCTTTTACTGCAGACCAATACAACTACCCATCTGAACCATACACTCTAAATATACCATTTCCTCTCACATAAAATACCATTCTGGCAAAGGGGGCAGGATCCAATGGTACGTGCAGGAGCTGAGGTAAATGGTACTTGCTTCACGGGGCTTAGGACGAAAAGTTCCATTCCCTCCACCGGCAGCTCTGCGGAAGGAAGCCACACACACCTCAGGCCGAAGTCACCTTACCAGGAGAGTCCTACTCTTCTCCAGCTTGGCTGGCCCGACAGGGGATCGGAGCATACACAGCCCGGCAACCAGTTTTTCTTTCACATCTCTCTACCCCTTCTTTCTCCATCTTCTTTTCCTCTTCTCCTTCCAGACACCCTGCGTCTATATCCAGCAGCTTTGGCAAGACACAGGTTCCTCCACTATCTCATTTATACAGGTTGCAGAATGTGGCTATTCTTAGCATAGAATCTGGGTTACCTTGGCACAATGGGGTGATTCAGAGATAGTTTTAACTGCAGTCAGACCCCCTAAGGTCTCTCCTCTTTTCTGGCTGAACAGTGGTTCACAACACTAATATGGCCTCTACATACACTAAAGCAGGCTCTTAATTTGGTTACTGCTGAGGCTTTGAAGGTTCCTTTCAGGCACAATCCCTGTTGCGGGCCAGACATGCGAGAAGGTGTGCTTATTCAGAGGAGGAACTCTGTATCTGCACAGAGGCATTTCACCTATGCCAGAGTTTAGCCAAGATCCAAGCAGTAGCAGAAGCTCAGATGAAGCTAGGTCACAAGGAAATGGACTTCCATGTGCATTTCTATGCCTTAAGAATGAATGAACCAATGAATGAATGAAGAATTACTTTTCTCATCCTTGCGGGCTCCCCCCCCCCCGCCCCACACACACACCTTTCTTCCTGATCCCTCTAGGGGCACTCGAACGAAAAGTGCGAGAGCCATATATCAAATATCAGCAAAATCCATATGTCATGCTGGGAGTGTAATAAGCCATACAGTTTCATCTGTTCTGGGATTCCCAAAAATGTATCATTTATTTCCAGTGAGTAGAGCAATAATTTTAATATTTTGCTATGTATCCTTTGACATCCGTCCTTACCCCCACTTCTACACACTCACCTGCCCTCAGGGGGCTGGAAAATATTTAAAAAGCCATTTTACTTGAGGATATATCAAAATAGCTGTTGATCAGGCTGGTGAACCCCCCCCCCCCACACACACACAAAATGCAAACCTCTTTTAACCTTTCTCTCGCCCTCCTCTTCCCAACCAAATAATTGACTCATTTCTGTTTCTTCGAAGCACAGCAGGAGAAATAAGGTGTTGTCTCCTGTAGTGATATTAACGCTGAAGACTTGCCAAAAAGAAAAGAAGAATATAACCCTTCTTTTAGTCTTTATTTTCTCAGTTGTGGGGGAGGGGTTATTTTTAGGACAAGAAATGAAACTTGTTTGAAAGATTGCTAGCAAGCTGGACATTGAGAGTCCCTAGCAAGAGAGACATTAGTGGTAACAATAACTCCAAACTGTATTAATCTAAGATTTGCTTCCAGGTAGGCCTTCTCGCACTGGATGTTTGGAGATGTACAGATGAAACACAACAGTTTAAAACAGTCTCTGCATGGGTGGGGGTGGGGTGTTCTCACCTCCATTTAAGCTATAATTACATAACTACACATAAGTAAACCAGGAAAAGGGCCGTTTCATTCGGGGAATTATGCAGAATTTGTTTTACTTTTCTAAAGAGAAACCCGATACATGCGTTTCAACGAGCCAGAAATCAACAGTATTTGAGCCTTCCTGAACAGGTGTTGTGTGGGTGGTTTAAAACGGAACAGGGTATGATACATGACTGTATTGGAGTACTTTTGAAAACACCACAAATAGCCCCCCGTCTGGAACGGCAAATTGAAAGAGAGGTGGGTGAAGCGAGGCACAGCTTCTCGGTTTAGCCAGACAATAAATACATACACGCTCAGAGAGAGCGAAAGCCGAACGGATTAAATCGCCCCAGAAAGACGGTGCCAAATTTGGAGTGCACTGGAACACTGCAGGTTCCAAAATGAAAGAATCTGGCAGTGAGGGGAATATATGCATGGCTGGCGGGGCAAGCGAGAATTATATATAGCTGGTGGGGCAAGCCAGAAGGGTTTTATCCAGCTAATTTTGACAGGAATTATGTTCAAAGAATTAGGGAGTCTCCTTCTAATCTGCTGCTCCCAGCTGCTCTACAGCCCTCCTTAAAACCAAAGCAGGTCAGATTCTCTCTGATTTGGTAAGACCTACACCCCTGGAATAACACCCCAGTGTGTTTTGCTTTTCAGTTAATTGCTAATTCCCCCCGCTTCCCCCTGTTGCCACCTGGTTGGAGAGCACAACTGATTTGCACATGCATGCATTGCTACATGACTTTACACATTAAAAATCCCTTTCTCTTTGCTCTTTTATTTGTCAAAACGATCAAAGTTGTCCATGCAGACTGTTGGCCTTAAACAATCCATTACAGTAACAGCTGTCAGTTCATGCCACCATCAAACAAGACAAGCATTGTCCTTTCAACAGTACCTGGCTTCATCTTCTGATCGTCTTTGGGGTCTCTTGAAGTGGGCTGTCACGCCGCAGCCGCTCACCCGGGCTGCATGCTTCTATGCTCTTGAAAAATGTGAGAGAGGCTCTGGCGATATCGCATGCCTTGCTGTCTCCTTGGCGCACCAAACACGTGTCTTCCTCTTGCACAGAGTTATTTTTGTGTTTTGGAATGATAATATTCTCTGCCGCTTTAGGAACACCACAGAAGCAAGGCAGGTTTAGCTCAGACCAGCCATTACAAAGCAGTCTCGTAAGAAAACAGGATTTCCTTTAAGCGCTGGTTCTATCTATCTATCTATCTATCTATCTATCTATCTATCTATCTATCTATCTATCTATCTATCTATCTATCTATCTATCTATCTATCTATCTATCTATCTATCTATCTATCTATCTATCTATCTATCTATCTATCTATCTATCTATCTATCTATCTATCTATCACCTGTAGTTGGTTCACATTCACTGAGGATAGGATATTCCTGCCTGTTCTGTTTTTAGCTCCCTCACCCATTGAATGCTAGCAAGATATGCCATCAAAATACACTGCACCAATATACACATTCAGAGCGTGTGTGTGTGTGTGTGTGGATGAGGGAAGGACTGCCTCTTTTCTCTCTCTATTTCCCCCCCCCCCACCTGCCCATGGGTCTTCCAGCAGTTATGAATTCTGCGCCCCCACCTTCCACAGCAATTCCGTAGCTGTCCCTCCAGAGGATCTTGCAAATTATCCTCATCTCAGTTCAGTCTTTAGACCAGCTGTGTGGATTCGACAGCTCTCCCCTTTTATTGTCCTCTCTTTCATGTTGGTTCTGGGGTTAATTATTGTAGTACATGAAGAAGGGCTTCTGGAAAAAAAACAAAGGTTTTTTTTCCTATGAATCCTTTTGTTCAGTTCCTTAGCCCTCACCCCAAACAAAAAGCCTGCACAAATAACTGCATTTGCCAATCTGTTTCTTACACACCAGCCCCTCTTTCCTTTCTGTCCTGTCTCACAAATTGACGACATTAAGATTGGAAGCTCCTTGGGGCAAGGACCTGTTTGTTTTGGGGTGGTTTTTCTTGCTTACAGCACTCTGTCAGATTCCATGAATGATTCTGAATTGAACAGCTGAAGTAACTGTCACAGGTTTATTTTTTTAATTTAAAACATTCCTATGCTGTCTTTCCACCCAAACAGGGTCCCCAAGACAGCAATCACCAAATATTCCAACAGTAAAACAGTTAAGACATTAAAAAGCATTGAATTTTATGACATCTGAACAACTCAATACGAACATACAAACACACAACACACATGAAAAAAAACAGGGAACAGTGTCAATTGGAGCTATGCGGGGTAATGCCAAACAAACAGTCTTCACTCACTGGTGGAAGACAAAGATAGACAGAGGCAGATGAATGTTTTGATGCCACGACCAAGAAGACCTTGGGTTGCCATCCATCTAGCCTCAAATGGTGGGGGCATTTGATGCAGAAACTCTGAATATAATTTGAGTGGACAGGTAGGGCTTCTGTGTGGTGTAGTGATTAAGAGCAGGTGCACTCTAATCTGGAGAACCGGGTTTGATTCCCTGCTCTGCCACTTGAGCTGTGGAGGCTTATCTGGTGAATCAGATTAGCTTGTGCTACCCATGCCAGTTGGGTGACCTTGGGCTAGTCACAGTTCTTCAGAGCTCTCTCAGCCCCAGCCCCACCCACCTCACAGGGTGTTTGTTGTGAGGGGGGGAGGGAAAGGAGATTGTAAGCCCCTTTGAGTCTCCTTTTAAGAGAGAAAGGGGGGATATAAATCCAAACTCTTCTTCTTCTTCTCTTCTAGGTTCATATGAGAGAAGGTGGTCTTTCAGGTACTCCCAAGTCATATAGGGCTTTAAAGGTCAATACCAGCATCTTGAATTGAGCCCGGAAACAAACTGGGTGGCATTGTAGATGAAACAAGACTGGAGTTACATTATTCTCACGACCCAGTCAATATTCTGGCAGCATTCTTTAACAACTGTAGCTTCTGAACAGTCTTCAAGGGCAGCCCCATGTAGCTCTCATTGCAGTAAGCTGGTCCAGATGTGACCAGGGACTACAGTGGCAAGATCTTTCCTGGTGGAAGGCTTCTCAGCCACCAGTTTATCCAACAGGATTCCCGGGATCAGGAGCACCCCCAAGCTACTAACCGTTTCCTTTGGGAGAAAGCAATCCTATCCAAAAGAGAAGTTATCCCATTTCCTGGACCAAACTTTCCCCTTACCAGTAGCACCTCTGTTTTGTCAAGATTAAGGTTGTTATCCATCAACCATCCCAAAACAGCCTGTAGTAATAAGCGTTGGCTTCAGATTCCAATTCTTTCCCATTGTCTGGGTCGACACTACCCTGTCTTACCAAAGCAGCATGGCCCCAAATTGGGGGAGGGGGGATTAGCAATCACCCCTGAAGACAGAGATAGAATTCAATGAGATCTGAACACCCAGGAAAAGGGGACAGATGTGAACAAGATGCGATTCAACAAGGATAAGTGCAGAATTCTACTTCTGAGTACCAAAAATGAGAAGCATGCATACTGGATGTGAGACACATTTCTCAGCAGCAGTGAGTGTGAACAAGATCTTGGAGTACGGATGGAATGTAAGCGAAATACGAGCAGTCAGTGTGACGCAGTGGCAAAAAACGTTTACTTTATTTGGGGCCGCAGGTCTGGCTCAGGGTGGCTCACATACAAACAATGCACAATACAATAAAATTCAGCCCAATAGCAATTAAAACGCAACTCTTAACGTAGATTTAAAAAGCTTTGGAGCCAGTAAAAATTCCCAGTAAGTTTTCCAACCGGGGAAAGTGTCGACACTTTTTTTGTTGTAGACTGCTCGGCCTGGTTGCTAGTGCCTACCTAGCCCCGCTCCCCCCATCGGTTTGAAAGTTTGAAAGTAAAAATACATCGAGTCATAAATGCTCTCGTGTCAAAGTACCATGTTCGATAATGCACAAAATTATGGGTTTGACAAAGGCAGCATGATGAATGATAATTCTCATATTCGTTTGGGACTATATTCCAATGCGGAAACGTACAATTTTCTCAGCCGCTGCACCTCAATTGACCGAACTATCATCTTTCTATGAAACAGAGTACAGTAAACAACCACTCCAAAAATACACTCTTTTACTAGTCACACACCGTTCAATTATTGAACACCGTTCAAATAATCAATATAACAATATACGTGGTATACAATTCTCACAGTTAAGTGACAACTCAAATTACAATCCATAAGCCATCCTGTTATGACATGGTACGTAAATTGTAGTTTGAATTGTCACTTGACTGTATGAATTGTATACCACATGCATTATTATATTCATTATTTGAATTGACTAGCAAAGAGTATTTTTGGAGTGCTTGTTCATACAGCGTGTATGCACAGTGCATTGTGACTTTTGCTTTTCCCTTAACTGCGTACCCTTTTCGTATCTGCCATGGCAAACTGGCAGGGACATCCCAAAATGTCTGCTGTTGGGATGCCTGGTCATTGTGACTGGTCGCTTTCAGTTTCCAAAGAAACGGCAACATCTGGAGCATGGGGAGCTAGAGAGAAAGGATGTCAACTTCGGAGACGAAAGAAAATCGTGCCCAAGCTATGGTGTCCAACTCTTGATGAGCACAAGGGTTTGCGAGTCAATCACCTTGTAGAGAGGAACCAGAAGACCCCTGTTTCCACATCCCCCTTCTTTTTAAACCCCTTTGAGGTTCCCGCACCCAAGACTTAAGAAGCAAGTGGACACCAGCTGAACCATCAGGAGGTGCCATGTTGAAAACTTCTAGGGTAGACGATTGATACATTATACATTGATACAGATACGTTAAGCTGCCTTGAATTAGACCACGGATCAGTATTGCCTACTCTGGCAGCATCCCTCCAGGGGGTCTAGTATTTCACAACACCTGATCTTTTTATATTGGAGAGGATAAGGATCGAACCTGTAACCTTGGAAGTGGGAAGCAGTTGTTTTACCGCTGAGCCAGAAAGCTCTGCCCCATTAATCCGGGTATCAGTCAGGTCCTGGATCACCAGCTGATGCTAAAGAAGAAGGTGTGTAAAATCGGAAGGGGACCTCAGGAGTCCAAGGAGAGGCAGTGGAGATAGAGGAGGGCTGCCACACTCCGTGGGCTGTAGGTCAGGGAGTGAACTCTGAAAGGAGAGGAACGTCATTTAGTGGTGCCCTGTAGGGGGGGTAGAGGCAGAAGCGTATTGGGGGGGGGATGGCGCCCGGGGGGGAACACCTGCTCTGGGCACCACACCCCCAGCCCCCATGCCCCCCCCCAGCCCACTTACCTTTGCAAGCCTGCAAGGAGGCTGGTGGGGGGGGGGGGGTTGGGAGGTGGCGAGCGGCTCAGTGGGTGCCTGACGCTGGCTCCTGCACTCCCCGCCCTCCCTGCTGACAGGCCAGCTTCCAATAGAGGTAGGAAGGCCAGCAGAAGCTGGTGCCAGGCCGGCAGCCTGCTTCAAGCCCGCCGAAGTGCCACTCAACTCGAGGGTTGCCTGGTGGGCCCACGGCAGACTTTGGTGTGTGTGGGGGGGGGTGATTTTGCGGCCCTGCCCCTAGCAGGTAGGCCCTTGGGCAGAGGACCAAAGGGAGAACTGGGCGGTAGCTGGTGCTTCAGGAGAGGATATGAGGAATTTAGCATCTAGCAAACACAGCCCAAGTGCTTGGCTCTGTACAGAGCAGCGACAACTTCTGGCTCAAAATGGCCACGGTGCAATTTTCTTTGCTAAAAGACATTTAGAAATTTTCTCCTGTGGTTACTATGGTAACATGGACTGCCCAGGGATCAGGATATAGTGTGTCAGGAGGGTGGGTGTAGAAAGGGGTGAAGGAATGCCTTTGCAAGATATACTTCAGATAAACTTTTTCTTGAACATCAAAGTTCAAGTGCTCTTTTTAATACAAAGGCAGGATTTTTTTTCCCTAGCTATTTTTACGTTGCCAGAGGAGATCAAAAGCAACTTAAAGCAATATTCAGCAGCTCTGCTACCCTTTACAGGCCTGTGTAAAGAGAAATGTTTGGGCACCCAAATGACACTAAAGTGTCAGGCAAGCCTCAAGGGAGAGGCATTCCAAAGGCAAGGTGCCACCACAGAAAAAGCCCTGTTTCTGATAGCAACCTTTTTCACCTCTTCAGGTGGAGGCACGGAGGTCAGGGGTTGAGAAAAGGATGTGGACTGGAGGACCAGACAATAGAGGAGTTGGTGGTCCTTTAGTTACCCTGGCAACAAACCATTTAGGGACTTACAGGTAAGAACCAACACTTTCACTTATGCCTGGAGATAGGCAGGCAGCCATGTAGATGTCAATACAAAGATAATACAGGACCTGTATCCTGTTTGTGACAGTGGGATGACTTCCACATTTTGAACCAACTGAAATAGCCAATGATATATAAAGCACCTGGTTGGAAACAGACAGCACGGATCACACAGGCCAAATGTCGCTTGTTGAGGCTCTCTTCTAGTCATTTCCTTGTCTGTCCGTTGCTCTTTTTCCCAATTTGTTTTTCTCCGTCCCCTGCTTTTTAAAAACCCCTTTCCTCTCCTTTCTGCTTGGTGTAGTAGTTAAGAGCAGGCGGATTCTAATCAGGAGAACTGGGTTTGATTCCCCACTCCTCCACCCAAGTGGCAAAGGCTTATCTGGTGAACCAGATGTGTTTCCTCTATTCCTGCTGGGTGACCTTGGGCTAGAAGTCACAGTTCTTCAGAACTCTCTCAGCCACCTTGAGTCTCCTTACAGGAGAGAAAGGAAGGGTTTAAATCCAATCTTTTCTTTTTTTAAAAAAATCTTAATCTTAATAATACAAAACATGGTGATGGACCCTGTTGCTATGACCCAATTTTAGGTCAAGTCACAACACAGTTTTGGTTCCTGATCAACTGGCTAGAAATCACAGGTTTACACAAGATTGTTTACATGTGGGGGTGGGTGTCAAAAGTTCATTCCGCCACATCAATGAAATTCTGCCATTTTTCACTCATACTGGATATCTGCTTTTCTTTACAGATGCAGTTTTTCATTTTTATAACTCTTAAGAACATTTCAGAAACTGTACAAAACAGATGGGGGCCCAGCCAGTGGTGGGATCCAACCAGTTCTCACCACTTCTCTAGAAGTGGTTACTCATTTTTTGCTGAGTGCCGAGAAGGGGTTACTAAAGCAACCTCCCTGCCCAATAGGGACTGGAGGTGCGTGTATGCGGCGGCGCCACTGTTTGAATCCCACCACCATCGGAACCTGTTATTAAAATTTTTGGATCCCACCACTGGGCCCAGCCCTTGGGGCTCCTGGTTGATGTCAGACAGACACAATGAGGATGTAGAGCAAAGACGGACGTGGACATGTGTTGTGTGTGAATTAGCAGACCTATTAAGAAAACTTCACCTGAATCAGAATTTGTTCAGAAATATCGGCCCTGGAACGTGCTAAATAACAGCCACAGTAAAAGCACGTAGTGTCTTTTGAGTGTTAAAAATCTTTCACGCGCATTACCATCGTATTTTTTTAAATGTTATTTATAGTCTGCCTTTCTCACTGAGACTCAAGACAGATTACGCAACATGAATCAATAGGATGATGTGTCAGATAAGAGTGGGGCAGTCTGTTCACGGATGAATGGAGGGGTTGTTACCAAGTTAATGGATGAATGGAGGGGTTGTTACAAAGGACTGGTAAACATTCAGTTAAACAAATAGGCACCTCAATAGGGAAAAACAACCACACCGCAGTTGGAGGAATTTTCTATTAAACAATACTGAATCTTATTGAGTTTGCCTTTACTGAATACAATACCTATCCATTTTCGGTAACTAATAATATAAGATACCCACCCAGAATCCCGTATTGTAGGTTAATATCATTGCCCCATTGATGCGGGGGGGGGGGGGCGCTGAACTGCGGTAGGAGAAGTGTTTGGATTTATATCCTGCTTTTCTCAATTGTAAAGAGTCTGAAAGTGGCTACAAACTCCTTCCCTTCTCCCTCCCCATGACAGAGACACTGTGAGGCAGATGGGGCTGAGAGAATTCTGAGAGAACTGTGACTGGCCCAAGGTCACCCAGCAGGCTTCATGTGGAGGAGTAGGGTGGAGGGGCAAGATGATTGAAACTGTATTATCTACAGCCACCTGGATTTATTTATTAGACACTGGAGTTCATCCTTTTCATGTTTGTACCGTGTTTCCCCGAATATAAGACAGTGTCTTATATTAAATTTTGCTCCCAAAGATGTGCCATGTCTTATTTTCAGGGGATGTCTTATTTTTCTGTGTTCTGTTTGTCGGGCATGCTTCCAAACAAAAACTTTGCTATGTCTTACTTTCAGGGGATGCCTTATATTCTGCACTTCAGTAAAATCTCTACTATTATTTTTGGGGGATGTCTTATATTCGGGGAAACAGGGTATTGCTATTTTTAATGATTGTATTGATTTTATATTTTTATGTTGCAACCCACCCTGAGCCCTACAGGGATAGGGCAGGATATAAACTTAATACATCAAATAAATAAAATAAACCCAGTTCTTCTCATTAGAGTCTGCTGCTCATGTGGAAGAGTGGGGAATCAAACCTGGTTTTCCAAATTAGAGTCGACCACTCTTAACCACTATACCATGCCGGTTCAAGACTGCCTAAGTCTGTCTGCTGACTGTGTGGCCTGTCTATCATTTGTGGTCCACAAATGAACCTGTTGGCCACTACACTGGAGCAGCAGTGGCGTAGGAGGTTAAGAGCTCATGTATCTAATCTGGAGGAACCGGGTTTGATTCCCAGCTTTGCCGTCTGAGCTGTGGAGGCTTATCTGGGGAATTCAGATTAGCCTGTGCACTCCCACACACGCCCGCTGGGTGACCTTGGGCTAGTCACAGCTTCTCAGAGCTCTCTCAGCCCCACCCACCTCACAGGGTGTTTGTTGTGAGGGGGAAGGGCAAGGAGATTTTAAGCCCCTTTGAGTCTCCTGCAGGAGAGAAAGGGGGGATATAAATCCAAACTCTTCTTCTTCTTCTTCTTCTTCTACACCTAAGGTACCTCTCAACAGCACAGATAAAGGTACCTCAGAATATGTGCAAAAAACACAATTTCCACTGTACCTTGATGGTCACCCCAAGAATGACACTGAAATACATGAGAAAGGATTTTCTCCAACATGTTTTTCCTGGCGAAATAACACAGGCGCAACTCATCCTGGTGCTACTATGCAGAGAGAGGCAGTTTGCACCGCTATTCTGACTTCAAGTATCTCCCAAGAGGTGCTATTTACCCTGCCGAAGATAACATACAAATTGCCTTATGTTTTTGGTGTATTTTCCTCTGAAGAAACCAAATAAAAAGGACAAAATCAAAGCCTGGAAAATTACTTGCTGGGGGGAGGGACTTAGTACTCCTCCCCCCTCACTTCGCAGAGGCTTTGATCTAATTTGACTCCCCAGGCGGCTATTTCCCTGGAAAACCCACACCAGAGATTCATTTGTGGCTCCTCCATGATGAGGTTCGCTTTGATTGTAACTTGAAGTTTGGGTGGTTTTGCAGAATGCAAAAGGGTGTGTTAAAGAAGCAGGACCTGAAGAAAGACTGGAAAACCCCAAGCGACAATTAAATGCTGCTTGCTTGCTTGTTAATTGCTGCTGTCCCCCCCCACCCCACCCCTCTCCATCCCTTTCCCTTTTTCTGTGGTCCACCTCTTCCTCTCCATCTCTGCATCCCCCACTCCGTTGCCATGGTAACTTCCCAGCTGGGCACAAAGGACTAGGTATCCCAGGGTGATGAGTTTCTGAGACTCCTTGCAGATGGAGAAGAGAAAAAGAGAATTCAATATTTGGATCTCTCTTTTCCTTGGCCCTCCCCCACCGCACTGGAATCGTTCCACGTGCTCACGCCATAGCTATTAATATTATTCGGAGGTTTAAGGAAATGGTTATTTTTAAGTTGGTGCCGTTTTGAGGTCTCTCTGAGCAGGGAAGAGAAGGATGAGTCACTTTAGCACAACATACAGCTTAGCGGGGTGGGGGAGAGAAGTAACCCACAAAATATGGATGCGGTGTCGGAAATGGCTGGAATACTTTTACGACTACTGTGGGTTAATGCTAAAAGACACACAGAGAGAGGCTCCCCCCACCACTCTGTACAAGTTGTGTGGGAACTGACTGAATGGGGTGCACGAAAAGCAACTCTGTGCATGCTTAGATGCACATATAAAATTGCAGCATTATTGTGACAGCAATCTGGCAGGGACACCTGTTATCCCATTGATCGCCAGGGTTGATTTGGCTGATCTGGCCGGCCGGCCCGGGTCCCCTACTTCCCTCACCGCTCCACGTATGTCCCTCCTGAATTTGCGCACTTGGTGGAAAAGGACAACCATCCCAGAAAGGAGTGTACCATTCATCGGTCCAGGATATACGAGAGCTGCCCTGCCCGAACCTCCAAATAAGCTCAAGATCCATTTGTAGGAGAGCAGCATTATTATGGGCCTGCATGCTATAGTGAAGGCAGCTGTCGTTATGGGCATTTGGACATGACTTCATCGAAAAAGAGACCAAAATGCCATTTTTGTTGCTGTTATAATAAAAATGAATATAAAAAGACTAGTTTGTTTTAATTAACACTCAGGTTCCATTGTTGCTCTGCCACTGTAGAGTTGCCAATTGCCAGGTGATGCAGGAAGATCTCCCAGATTTACAACGGGGGGCAGGTAACACAATGGACATGTCAAGTATTCTTTCCCTTACACTGTGGATAGGCTCAGGAGTTCCTTCTGCACCCTGGTCTGGCCAAGTCAACCATGGAGTCAGCACAGACCAAGAAATCTCCCTCTCCCCCCCTTCCCCCAGATGCTGGTGTCCATCTGTCCCAAGGGAACATAGAGGCGCCAGCTCTCCATGGGGAAATATCGGGAGATTTTTTTTGGGGGGGGGAGCCTGGGGCGACTCCTCAGTCAGGTACAATTTGGGGGGGGGAACCTGGGGCGGATCCTTGCTCAGGTACAATTTTGGGGGGGGGAACCTGGGGCGGCTCCTCAGTCAGGTACAATTTTTTTGGGGGGGGGAACCTGGGGCGGGTCCTCGCTCAAGTACAATTTTTTGGGGGGAGAACCTGGGGTGGGTCCTCGGTCAGGTACAATTTGGGGGGGGGACCTGGGGCGGGTCCTCGGTCAGGTACAATTTTTTTTGGGGGGGGGAACCTGGGGCGGGTCCTCGGTCAGGTACAATGCCATAGAGTCCACCCTCCAAAACAGCCACGTTCTCCAGGGGATCTGATCTCTGTCATCTGGAGATCCGTTGTAATGGGGGTGGGGGGTGGGTGTCTCCAGGCCCCATCTGGAAGTTGGCAACCATATCCATGGAAGCATAAAAACCAGGATACAAGTCACAACCCTTCTCAAGACTTCAGTCACAACCCTTCTCAGTTAAAAGTTCAGACTGCAGGTCTTAGAAATGGCGTTGCTTTGCCAGGGCTGCAAGCTGAGAAAGCCACTCAGAGTAAACAAGCAGTGTTGGACAATACCAAAGACTGGCATATGGCACTTCCAGCCAATAGGACAATTGTTTACTTCTGCTAAGATGTTTTCCCTAAGTGTACAGGCCTTTATCCCTAGTAAGAGCACCCCACCTTGCATGTGGGTAAGATCAACTCCTGACTGTACATGAGAATTCTCTGTTCTGGCCCCAGCCTTGCGGAATGGCCTGACCAATGAAGTCAGGAAGGCTCTCCCACCTCTGCCATTCCACAAACTGTGTACAACAGAACTGATGGGTAGGAAAGTTGGACAATTAAGAAAGCTGACATGGAGAAACGTGGTGTTGGGAGAGTGTTACAGATACCACGGGCTGCCAAATCAGTGGGTTCTAGATCAACTCAAGTTCCTTTGAAGCTAAATGACTAAACTGAGGGCATTGTACTTTGGTTGCATTCAGTGGTGGGATTCAAATAATTTAACAACCAGTTCTGGTGGTGAGATTCAAATAATTTAACAACTGGTTGTTTACAAGCACCATTTTAACAACCGGTTCTGCCAAAGTGGTGTGAACCGGCTGAATCCCACCACTGGTTGCATTATGAGAAGACAGGAGTTACTAGAAAAGACAATAATGCTAGGAAAAGCTGAAGGCAGCAGGACAAGAGGAAGACCCAACCTGAGATGGAATTACTCAGTAAAGGAAACCACGGTCCCCAGTCTGCATTACCTCAGCAAGGCTATTAATAATAGGGCGTTTTGTAGGTCATTAATTCATAGGGTTGCCATGTGGTGGAGGCAACTTGATGGCACTTTACACACACACACACGAGGGCTACACTATAACAAACCTATTCAGCAAGGTGCTTTCATAAAGTACAGTAGTCTGTGCCACTGCGAACACTATGCACTATCTGTTGGAAAGCAAATTGTTAAATTTTCAAGACGCTTGCTGTGTTAGTCTGCTGTGGAAGACTAACAATTTAATGTCCAGCACTATAGAGACCAAAAATTCTGGGCTATAAGCTCTTGAAAGTTGAAGCTCTTGACAAAGGGAGATTTGTCTTGAATGCTTATACCCCCAAATTCTGGTTTCGGTTAAGATTCTACTGGATTTGACCCATCTAGCTGGGTTATTATACGTAGCCTTCTCTTACTGCACTGTTTCTTGCTTTTGTAATAGTGTTTTCTGCATTGATATATTATGTCTCCTACATTTTTGCACTGTTTCTAATTTCTGCAATACTGGTCCTATCGAACTACCAATTAGAAGTCTGATCCAACTGACTGCATTGACTTACACTGTGCAATCTGCCTTGAGTTTCAGGGAGACAGGTGGACTGTAAATAAATAGATACAATAAGCCAAAATAGAATTGGACATATTGTTGTATAACCTTGTGTGTACGCATGTGCATTTAACTATATTTATAGTATGTACTGGCATTATATTATTTTTATTTATATGTATTTTTATTATGTCTTATATTATTTATATTTATTTATATTATATATACCTATTTTACACATGCAGTTTTATGTCACGGCATTCAAAGACTGCAATGCTACCCACACATCATGCTTTACAACTTCTATTTTTCTTAATTGTTTTGTGATTTCTGAAGTTTTTCACTCCATTTCACATGCTCTGATACTGAACTGTTCCGTGATCTCAGCCTCCATTTATATTAGATTTTGCATATTAATTTAATGGGTATTCCTTAACATGTCTATTAATAAACACGGGACTGTATGGCCCGATATTATGCATCTTTTAATTATGGATAAATCCCCCTGACTCAAACGGGGATTACAAAACTGCACCTACAGGACTGAGCCCTTAACCCTTTTCAAAAACATCCCTAAAGAACAGACGTCACTAAACGGAAGATTCCCCATCTTTAACTGGCTAACCTTACAAAGACCTCTCCGACTTCCCTCGAGTTCCTGTTGCTCCGCCCCTCGTTCTCCTATTCCACGCCCCCACGCCTTTCATTCCTTCCTCCCTATTGGCTGCGGCGCTGCCAGCTCCGCCCCTTTCGAATGTTGTGTATTCGACTTTAGAATCCCCCGTGGGTGCCTGCCGCTTCCGTTCCACGTGCGTTCGCCAAGGAAAAGAAACGCGAGCGAAGGTAAAGCCCAGGGGAATGGGGGGATTGATTGATTGATTGGTTCCGTCAGTTTCATTTCACTTGCTCAATAGCCCAATAAGAGGCTTGGTAAGCAAGCAGACCAGCGGAGCTCCGCCCACGGGGTGGGGCTGCTGCTGAATGATGGCCTGGAAGCTTCAATGAAGAAGAGGGGGCTTTGGTGATTTCAGTTTGGTCGTGTGTTGTATATTATGGGTTAGATTTACGCACGCAGCAGGACGAGATGCTGGAATGGAGAATCGTTACAGGGGCGGGGGAGGGGCGGGGGGGGCGGGGCGGTTCTTGAATGTTGGTTTTAGAACTCCCTGCGCGTAGAAAAGCAGCACAAAAAAGGGGTTGATGGGCTAGAACCTTTCTTTCTGGCGGGCCAGGTTTCTTCTCTGACAGAGCCAGAAAAACAAAGAGGTGGGAGCCATTAACGTGTTAAAATGACCGTCAATCAACCAACCAACGCGCCCCCCCCCCCCCCCCATGCTGCAAGTGGGGAAAAAAATTAAGCCATAACTTTGCACGGAAGAGAATACTGGGGTTGAATTATTCTTTAAGATCTGCCAGATTTCTACTTACATGAGGGAAATGGGGTTTTTTTTTAATACAGGGGATATATGAATGCTCCTTTTTAATTAAAAAAAAGCCTTAGTGCATGTATAAAGCTAGGGAGAGATTATCCTTTGCAGTTGGGGAAGGTACATTTTTTAGTATGCATTGGAATTCTGCTATCTCATTCTGCAGTATAGCATTTACTGTGACTGTAAGGACTGAGGTATGCTGTATCCAGGATTCCCTTACTGCAGTGGTGTCAAACTCACGGCCCTCCAGATGTTATGGACTACAGTTCCCATCATCCCCTGCCAGCATCTGGAGGGGCACAAGTTTGACACCTATGCCTTACTGGATGGGAACAAAGGCCTAATTGGTCCAGCATCCTTTTTTCCTTTGGAAACCTCAAAGAGGCCATATTGTTTCCCCTCAGGATTCTGGTATGCCAGTGATGGGCTTAAGCCATACTTCTGCCAGTTTACCAGCCCTAGGGGCACAACTGGCACCTTAGGAAGGTGAATTGGTTGCTTTGATGGAGGACTGGCCCTGCATACCAAGCAAATAGATCTGGCATGCCACGGTTTGGCCCACGTGCAGGGGATTTCCTGCCCTTATGTGGGAGATCTAGTCTGGCGTGAACTTTGCTGGATGCTGTTGGGTCAGGTACACTCTCTCAGATTAATCTACTTAACAGGGTTGTTGTGAGGATAAAATAGGAAACCTTGATCATCTTGCAGATGGATTATTTCTTGCTAATAAGGGTAGGATGCAATAATACATTGTCCCTCTTATCTTTAATGCCGCAGGTTTCACCGTCCATCTGCAATTGTCCTGAGATCTATGCTTGTTTCCTTCCAAAAGACAACTCATGGCTGGAAGAGGTGGCAGAGGGAGGGGCCGGGGCAGTCACATGACCTTCAGTGTTGAAGCCGTGGGCATCGGAAAGGGTGAAGCCCTGCCCCCACCCACTCTGCAGCCCTCGCCTCTGTTTCCTGTGAGTCCTGCTCTCCTCCCCCAATTGATCTTTCATTCAGCAGCTTTTCAGGGTTCATCCAACTGATCTGAAATAGTGATTTGTTATTGGATAAGTTCTTTGTTTAGTGGGCCTGGGTATGTGGCGGTATTTTTTCTACAATGTTTGCAAGCTTTCATCTTTCTCCTTGCACATTCCCCTAGCCTTTGGAATATAAACCAGTTCCCTTGCTAACTGGTGAAGAGGTGGAATATATGTTGGCCCTGAAGCAAGAACTCAGGGGAGCGATGAAGAACCTGCCGTATTTCATCAAACCGTCTGCTCCTAAGAAAGGTAAGAAGGTCTGATGAAACCCTCAGAAATACCCAGAATGAACTTCTGTGCAGGATGCTAGAGCCGGCCACATTTTAATTGTCTATTACGTGAAAAGCAGGCCGTTGCTTTTTCCACCTACAAATCCTACCACAACCAAGGATTGGTTGAGCTGATGTGATGTCACAGAATGTCTGTAAGTGTTTGAAGAGAGAGGAATCAGTCAGGCTGTGTGGAAGGTCACTCCTATTTCTGTAGGATTTGAGATAAATAGTAGATGACACAAAGCTTGTGGAAGAGACCTATTGGCAAAACTGACACCAAAGCCAGGTAGGTGGAGGCTATTGGATGGGAGGTTATGGGAAGAGGGCTTTAGAATTGCTTATGTTATATATTTTTTTCTGGCAGGGATCCTACAGGTTGGGCGGGAAAATTTTATTTGAGGAACAACAGCAGCAGCTTTTTAATTTCTGCACTCGACAGTGTAAAGAAAAGAAATCTGGCTACTCTGTTCAGAAGGCAATGGTTTTCTTTGAGCTGCATCAGTACTAGGGCAAATATTGGTCTTGGATGCTGGAAAACTGAGGTCAAATTTACATGTAGCCATCAAGCAGCTGGGGAGGGAGTCTTGATCCCACCCTCTCAGTGTAACTTCTCTGACAGGATTCTTAATTATTTTGGAATTCTAAAGCAGAACATTATAGGGCAGAACTAGGTGTTATAAAATAATGTGGCAGCTACGTGTGGAGCAGAACCTTTTGGAAAACACAGCAGGAAATTTTCTTTTTTAAAAAATTAATTTTTATTAAATTTTCCATCAAATTTACAGTCATTGCAAACAAATAAATGAGAACAAAACATGAGGAAAAAGGGGAAAAAGGAGATAAGAATAAAAAACCATCAATAAGAAAAAGAAAAGAGAAGAAAACAGCAGCTCCTACATGCATTTCTTAAAATGAAATTGGCTTCCCACTAGAGTTCTAATTTACTTAAATAATTATTATATTAAATAATTATTTGGTTATTTATTATATTACATTTATTATATTATTTATTATATTAAATAATTATTTGGTTACGTTTCATTACAGATCCTCAAAAATATTAATCTTAAATAAGTTAATTCACTTAGAATCATAGGGTTGGAAGAGACCCCAAGGGCCATCAAGACCAATCCCCTGCAATGCAGGAACACATAATCAAAGCATTCCTGACAGATGGCCGGCCAGCCTCTTTTTAAAAACCTCCAAAGAAGGAGACCCCACCACACTCTTGGGTCGCACATTCCACTGTCGAACAGCCCTTACTGTTAGGAAGTTTTTTCTGATATTTAGGTGGGATCTTTTTTCCTTCCCCTTGAACCCATTACTCCTGGTCCTGGCCTCTGGAGCAGCAGAAAACAAGCTTGCTCCCTCACCAACATGGCATCCAAGTTCAATAACCTTTATTAAGCATATAGAGTAAAAAATAAATTAAATAATGCTGTAAGTAATATAAGCAGGTAATGTCCCTTGCTATTTTCCTTGGTTCCATACAGCAATCACTTGCAGTAGAAATTCAGCTGTCTTTTCCAATGTCTCCTGTTTCTTGCTGTTGAGAAGGAAGTTCATTTGCAAGTCAGCTGGACAAATTAGTGCTTTATGGTATGTGGATTGTGGTAATAAGTATCTGATGTTTGAGTACTTAGGACAGAAGAAAATCATGTGATTCAAGGTTTCTACTTGGTTCAGACAATAGAGACAATATCTTTCATTGGATGGGATAGAAAGTAGTCGCCCTTCCTCTATTGCCGATGGAAACACGTTGCATCTGGCGCGGGTTAGGGCCCATCTCTGTGTTGGCTCCAGTGATAGGTCAGTGTAGTGTGCCAGTTGCCGATGTATGGGGGGAGCATGATCTGTTTGCTGATGCTAGAAGCAGCTGTTGTTCCTGGTCTAGTAGTCTTGTTTTTAGTAAGCTGAAGTTCTCATTTCTGTTAAGCATGTGGAATGTTTCCAGTGAGAAACCAAGTGATTTGATCTTCCTAATGATGTTGGACCACCAATTGGAAATCATCAGATCAGGCATCGCGAGTTGGACCAGGCTGTCTTTTTCTGTAATGAAACAGAGTCTCAGCCAGAATGTCAGAGTAGATAGCCATGCTCTGGTTTCTAGTAGACTCAGGCCTGCTTCCAGTCATAAAACTGAATAGGGAACGGAATGTGGCACCCCAAACACTTTGTAAAGAAAAACAGATTGCGCTCTTTCAGCTGACGTATTCCAAGCTTTTAAACATGGAATCCCTTCAAATAACTAAACAGGGCTATTTGAAGTGATGTCATGTTGGTGAGGGAGCAAGCATATTGATGGAATATCAATGTGTCTGTATAATTTTTTAACTAATAATGCTTTAACTTTGACATTTTTCTTTTCATGTCATCTAGTGATTCCTTCTAGAATAGTTCAGTTGCAAATATTCCTGCTGTTTTGGGGCCCAGTCCTGCCTGACTCCACCATAAGAACATAAGAACTAGCCTTCTGGATCAGACCAGAGTCCATCTAGTCCAGCACTCTGCTACTCGCAGTGGCCCACCAGGTGCCTTTGCAAGCTCACATGCAGGATGTGAAAGCAATGGCTTGCTGCTGCTCCTGAGCACCTGGTCTGCTAAGGCTTTTGCAATCTGAGATCAAGGAGTATCAAGAATGATAGCCATAGATTGACTTCTCCTCCATAAATCTGTCCAAGCCCCTTTTCAAGCTATCCAGGTGAGTGGCCATCACCACCTCCTGTGGCAGCATATTCCAAACACCAATCACACGTTGCGTGAAGAAGTGTTTCCTTTTATTAGTCCTAATTCTTCCCCCCAGCATTTTCAATGAATGCCCCCTGGTTCTAGTATTGTGAGAAAGGGAGAAAAATGTCTCTCTGTCAGCATTTTCTACCCCATGCATAATTTTATAGACTTCAATCATATCCCCCCTCAGATGTCTCCTCTCCAAACTAGAGTCCCAAATGCTGCAGCCTCTCCTCATAACGAAGGTGCTCCAATCCTTCAGTCATCCTTGTTGCCCTTCTCTGCACTTTTTCTATCTCTTCGACATCCTATTTGATATCCACCTTCCTTAAAGAAGGGCTACATGTAAGAGTTGTAAACACAAAGGTGGCCCTTTAGCTTACTGCAAAAATTTCCAAGAGGGCATTGCCCTGGGAGGTCACTAAGCATCCAGAATCATGGCTAAACCAAGGGGCCCTAGAGTGCCTTTTGTGACCACACCAAGGCCAAGTTCTGAGCCAAGATGGCCCGCCTGCATTTTGGAGACATCCTAACTTAGCTTGCTCCAGAGCTGTCCTGGCATCCTGAGCCACTTCTTTATCAACAGATCCTTGTCCATTTTGTTCGGAGCCCTCGTCCCAGGGAACAGGAGATGAATGGCCTTTTCTTGCTACTCTCTGAAGCCTCCATCTGTCCGAGAATCATGGTGGCAGGAAGTGCTGTCAAACCACAGCCAACTTATGGCAACCCCATTGGGTTTTCAAAGCAAGAGATAATCAGAGGCGGTTTTCCATTGCCTGCCTCTGTATAGTCTTTGGTGGTCTCCCATCCATGTACTAACCAGGACCAATCTTGCTTAACTTCCAAGATCTGACAAGATCAGGCTAGCCCAAGCCATCATACAGAAAATCCTACAGACCAGTTTATTAAAGGCCCAGAGCAGTTTGCTTCAAGGGTCATAAAATGCAGAAGGGTTGTAAAATGTCTTTTGATGCATAGGTCATAAAGATAAGAACATAAGAACAAGCCATCTGGATCAGACCAAAGTCCATCTAGTCCAGCTCTCTGCTACTCGCAGTGGCCCACCAGGTGCCTTTGGGAGCTCACATGTAGGATGTGAACGCAATGGCCTTCTGCGGCTGTTGCTCCCGATCACCTGGTCTGTTAAGGCATTTGCAATCTCAGATCAAAGAGGATCAAGATTGGTAGCCATAAATCGACTTCTCCTCCATAAATTTGTCCAAGCCCCTTTTAAAGCTATAAAGGTTAGTGGCCATCACCACCTCCTGTGGCAGCATATTCCAAACACCAATCACACGTTGCGTGAAGAAGTGTTTCCTTTTATTAGTCCTAATTCTTCCCCCCAGCATTTTCAATGAATGTCCCCTGGTTCTAGTATTGTGAGAAAGAGAGAAAAATTTCTCTCTGTCAACATTTTCTACCCCATGCATAATTTTGTAGACTTCAATCATATCCCCCCTCAGACCTCTCCTCTCCAAACTAAAGAGTCCCAAACGCTGCAGCCTCTCCTCATAGGGAAGGTGCTCCAGTCCCTCAATCATCCTTGTTGCCCTTCTCTGCACTTTTTCTATCTCCTCAATATCCTTTTGAGATGCGGCACCAGAACTGGACACAGTACTCCGGCGCGGTCGCATTCACTGCTTTTATATAAGGGCATGACAATCTTTGCAGTTTTATTATCAATTCTTTTCTAATGATCCCCAGCATAGAGTTTGCCTTTTCACAGCTGCCATGCATTGAGTTGACATTCCCATGGAACTATCAACTAAGACGCCTAAATCCCTTTCCTGGTCTGTGACTGATAGCACTGACCCCTGTAGCGTGTATGTGAAGTTTGGATTTTTTGCCCCTATGTGCATCACTTTACATTTTGCTACATTGAACTGCATTTGCCATTTCTGAGCCCACTCATCTAATTTATCAAGGTCCGCTTGGAGCTCTTGGCAATCCTTTGTGGTTCTCACCACCCTACATAATTTGGTATCATCTGCAAACTTGGCCACCACGCTACCCACCCCTACTTCCAGGTCATTTATGAACAGGTTAAAGAGCACCGGTCCCAAACGGATCCTTTGGGGACACCACCTCCCTAGACATCTCTCCATTGTGAGAACTTCCCATTTACACCCACTCTTTGTTTCCTGTTTCTCAACCAGTTTTTAATCCATAGGAGGACTTCCCCTCTTATTCCTTCATTGCTGAGTTTTCTCAACAGTCTCTGGTGAGGAACTTTGTCAAAAGCCTTTTGGAAATCCAAGTAGACAATGTCCACCGGTTCACCCCTGTCCACATGCCTGTTTACACCCTCAAAGAACTCTATTCTTTGAGGGTGTAAACAGATACAGCCATGCCTGGTAATAGGTCATGCCAAAACAACTACTCCAAATTCCTAAGTCTCTATTAAGTTGCTGGTTTTCATCAACAAGGTCAGCTGCGGGTTATATTGAAATGAAGGACAAGGGGACAATGAATTTCTTTTCCTTTTGAGAATAATTCCCCTGCAGCTCTATATTGGGAAATCGCTGGAGTGCCCTCTTGAGCAAAATTACATCCTGAGCTCGTGGACTTAGTGGACACCAAGTGGACTTAGACTTGGTATAGCAACTTTTAGGATAGTGCAGTGCCAGTCATTCCAGAAACAGTGAGGGGGCAGATTTGCCCAGTGTATGCAAATTGACGGGGGTCAGGGCTAGACCCTTAAAGGGTACGTAAACCCAGTGGACAGACTCCTCTGTGAATGGTTAATTGCACTTATAGTGGTGCAACCAATGTGGTGTAGTGGCTAAGGGCAGTGGACTGTAATCCAGAGAATTTGCCACTCCTCCACATGAAGCCTGCTGGGTGACCTTGGGTTAATCATAGTCCTCTCAGAACTCTCTCAGCCCAACCTGCGTTCATAAGGTATCTGTTGTGGGAAGGACAAGGGACGTCAATTGTAAGCCACTTTTGACTCCTTAAAGATAGAGTAAAAGCTGGCTATAAAAACCAACTCTTTTTTGCTTTTTTTGGTTGTCCTGTAAGTATATTTTTTTGGAATTGTGGTACTTGATGTTTACAGAGCAAGAAGGAGAGATCCCTGTTGCCATTTTCAACTGTGTGATTTTTTTAAAAATCCAGTTCTGCCCATGCGGTTGTGTAAATAATAACTGTGGCTGTGTATATTCTGCAGTTACCCTGAACAAGATTGAGCCCAAAATCTGGCATCTTGAAAATGTAAACTTCCTTTTAAAAAAGTTCCTAGTCTTTACGGCTACAAAGATGGCCTTGAAAATGTGTGCATATATTGCCTGTGCTGAGTGTAGTTTGACCTACATAATGCTTCCTGAGCTGCAGAAAACAAAGTGGTGGGAATCTATTATTCAAAAACTGTGTTGCTCGGGGTTAGGTTTTGAAACATTATTAATCTTGATGCCATGGGAAATATTATCCCAAATAAAAATACGTCTTTTTGCCCCTATGACCAGGGACAACAATGGCTCTATAGCAGTGGTGGCGAACCTTTGGCACTCCAGATGTTATGGACTACAATTCCCATCAGCCCCTGCCAGCATGGCCAATTGGAGTGGCTGATGGGAATTGTAGTCCATAACATCTGGAGTGCCAAAGGTTCGCCACCACGGCTCTATAGTCATGCAAACTCATCCTGTTCACTGTCATATTATGGAATCACTATAAAATTGGGACAGTCAGCATATTATCTTAGCTTGCTGATTGATCCTAGACAGAAATGGGTTTTCAACAAGGCAAGGTGTAATGTTTCCCCTTCGGCGCAATACTATGGTCAATTTAGTAAAACCCCATATGCTGATAGAATTTGCAAAGTATGTAAAACAACTGTTGAAACTCTGGAGCATATTCTGTTCAACTGTCAGAAATATGATGTGTTTAGGAAGGACTGTTCTTCACCAGCCAAACCAATTTATAACAGGAAAGTAAGAATGGTACAAATACTTAATTGTAACGATCTTCAAGTTTTACAAAGTGTGGCAAAAATTTTGGTGTTAGTTTTAGAGAAGTGATTGTTTATATTTTCCTAATACGTATGCCTAATAAAGGTTAACCGAACTGAACTATTGCCTGTGACATGGAAAGCGGGAGGGCGTCCACTGAATGTTTTCACTAGACAGACTTCAGGTCATTCAGTGTCCTGTACAACTTTCCCCTTCGTCTAGCAGAAGCAAATTAAATTATGCAAACTAGTACCTTTCTTTGACGATATGATTAAGATACATCCTTATAAAAGTTGCAGAATGCAGATTTCCAGGTAGAGAATTTTAATGTGGAGCAAAATTTGTCTTTGTTAACTCAGAAAGTGCACAGATCCAATAATAATTTCAGGTCAGCTGTCCTGCGCAGGTCTCATCTTAGGCACGTGGACTCTAAGAACATAAGAACTAGCCTGTTGGATCAGACCAGAGTCCATCTAGTCCAGCACTCTGCTACTCGCAGTGGCCCACCAGGTGCCTTTGGGAGCTCACGTGCAGGATGTGAAAGCAATGGCCTGCTGCTGCTGCTCCCGAGCACCTGGTCTGCTAAGGCATTTGCAATCTCAGATCAAGGAGGATCAAGATTGGTAGCCATAGATCAACTTCTCCTCCATAAATCTGTCCAAGCCCTTTTTAAAGCTATCCAGGTTAGTGGCCATCACCACCTCCTGTGGCAGCATATTCCAAACACCAATCTCACACGCTAATATGTGCAAGAAGTGTTTCCTTATTATTAGTCCCTTCCAACTCTTCCCCAGCATTTTCAATGAATGCCCCCTGGTTCTAGTATTGTGAGAAAGAGAGAAAAATTTCTCTCTGTCAACATTTTCTACCCCATGCATAATTTTATAGACTTCAATCGTATCCCCCCTCAGACGTCTCCTCTCCAAACTAAAGAGTCCCAAATGCTGCAGCCTCTCCTCCTAAGGAATGTGCTCCAATAATAAGCAATGGAATTGCCAGCTGATAAGCAATGGACTCTGATAAGCAATGGAATTGCCAGCTGGTGTGCCCCAGTTGTCTGTATTTACTGCATCCTTTTCCACCAAAAGGTCTTTAAGTGTGATCAATAGTGGTGCAGCGGAAGAGAGAATAGTGTGCTTCCCCCATAGAAAACAGTCCCAAACAATTATGAGCATTATAACTTATTCTTAAGCACAGCATTTGTCAAAACCATTATTCTGGGCAGCATTACACATGATACTTTGATAAAAGAGCAAAAATGAGCCAGCAACTACGTTCCCAGCGGCACCATTTCTGGGAATACAATGCGGCGATGACAGCGATTCACTCAGCCTCTGTTCCTTAACCATCCATCAGCAATCCGCTTATACCACCAGTGATCACAAATTGATGCAAAGAGGCCACCCCAACCGCCACAGGGCATTTTATAAACTCGAGTAAAGCACAGGGCAAGTGGCCCGGGAATCTTCCCGAAATGGCGCCCCTGATTCCTTGCTATTAATGTCATGCAAAAGAGCCCCAACCTTCACTTGCCTGGCCCTGCTATGACTGCTCCCCTCAGGAGGCTACGGCCAGCCAGCCCGTCTGTAACTTCCACCTTCTGCCACTGCCGTCTCATCCTCCCGCAGCCCCCCCATATACAAGCAAACCAGACCACGGTCTCGGAGCAGCCTCTCCATGCCCGCCTTCTTCCTGGAGGCTGGGACTGGCTAGGCCCCAGCAATCTATTGAGACAACGCAGTGCTTTGCATGAATGGGTCATGTATCGCTGTACGCTGCTTGCAGATTCATTCCACCTGCAGCCGTCCTTCGGGGACTCTGAAGAACTGAAAAGTGAGGCTTACAAAGTAATACTGATATCATCTTGTCTATTCAAAGGTGCCTTGCACGTGTCTGCCCTACGGTTGCTCTCAATAAAGGGCAGCACGTTCCATAATGTAGAAGTTGCCTCTATGTCTACTCTTTCCACATAGGAAACTTATAGCATACAATATTTCCTCTGTTTATTACTCACAAGATGCCCCTCATGGAACCTCAAAGAGACTCCTGGCTTGTCGAGAAATCATTCTTCATTAACGTACAAAGTCGTAATGGGGAATTTTAATTATTATTATTTTTTAATTGCATTCAAACGGAAGGGGCAGGGACAGAACAAGGTAGGCACTAGGACTCAAGCATAGCATTCGACAACAAAGAAGGTCGAGGAAGTGGCAGAGGATGAATTCACAATTGTACTTAGATCTTTTGGTGGAAATGAATATAGGAATTGTACAGTGGTAGGATTCGTCCTTCTGGATTTCTTCCAGGGCTCTGTTAGGTACTAGCTAAGGTTTAATCTGCATAGGGGTGTGGGATGGGGGAAGGGAAGGTGTTTCTTTCCCTAAATAAAAAAAAAGAATGGCCTTCCTAGTTTGTTGATGCTACTTTATATGGTGTTCTCCCCCAGATGTGGAGCGTTACTCTGACAAGTACCAGATGTCCGGTCCTGTTGATAACACTATCGAGTGGAACCCAGGTGTGTCTGAGAATATTTTTGTCTTGCATATTTTAATATCCCAGAGGGATCAACATGCTAGTTTGTTGCTACAGAAACAAAGGATCTTGTGGCACCTGGAAAAAAATATTGAACGGTTTTTAGTGCAGCATCATCTTGCCTGGATTAGAGCCTTATTGAGTCAGATGCGTTAAAGGTTATTCTCAGCTGTCAGGTACGCACTTGGGTATTAAGAAAAGGCACCATAAACAGCCAGGGAAAGGGCAATGAAATGCAATGAGAGCTAACCAGTGCTGTTTATTTGTGAAGCTGATGCATATGCAAGATTAATGTTTTGCAGACAGAAAGATGCCTATAATTTCTTTCCCTTTGATTTTGGTCTTAAGGTTGCAATCCTAAATGCACTGAATGAATTTAACTGGGTACATGTTTAGGATTATACTGCAAATCTTTGAGATGTTACCTGCTCTCAGCTGTTTATTTAGAATGGCTTTCTTATAGAGGATTACTTTACGTGTTCTTCTTTTGCGCTTTGCTCTGCAGATTGCTTTGTGTTTTTCCAGTCAGGCAATGGAACATCAGAATGCCAGGTTGCCAACAGGCCTGGAGAAAAATGCCCTGTCCTTTGCATGAAAACGAGCAGTTAAAGTTTTTCATGGCATGGAGGTCAATCACATCCCATGAAGCGTCTATTAAAGGCTGATTTTTCTCTTCTAAGCAATTAGTGGTTCTACTGGAGAAAGCCGAGATTGTCTCCAAAATGAGTTTTATACTCATCAAGTATTAAAATGAGTTTTATACTCAGCAACTACTAAAAAACCAGACAAGCATTGACATGGCCTTTGGAATTAACTGCCTCGTTATTTAGAAGGAAGTGTTAGTTATATGAAACAGATTTATTTACAGGACCGGCTGCATGTCAAGCCCACAGAACGTGCACACAAAAGGGAAATATAGGCCCCTTCCGCACACGCAAAATAATGTGTTTTCAAACCACTTTCACAACTGTTTGCAAGTGGATTTTGCTATTCCACACAGCTTCAAAGAGCACTGAAAGCAGTTTGAAAGTGCATTATTCTGCATGTGCGGAATGAGCCATAGTGTCTATCCCCCCACCCAGCACAACCAGATTGCGGAGATGACCAGTTTGATCAAGACCACTGGAGACTGTGTAGGTAGTTTCTGGGTCTGGAACATAAGCTGTTTGGTGGGAAACAATAATGCCTGCTGTTTCCCAGGCTTTTCTCCATACCATCTGGTAGAAGCAAAACTTCAATTTTCTAAAAAATAAAAAACCCCTCTGTCCTTCATCAAGAATTATTATTGTCCATAAGATACATTTTTAATAACGTTACACACTCATATTTTGCATGTGTCCTTAACTGCCCATGGCAGCATTGGGACTCTCCTTGGTTAGAATAGGTCCCATGCATCAGGTGGGCCACATGCTGGATTTGATTTTTGGTGTGAGGGTTGGGTTAGGGTTAGGGTCAGGGCTTTTTTGGTCCTGGCTCCAACATGATGGAACTCCTTATCGTCTGAGATCAGGGCCCTGTAGGATAAGGTAATGTTCCACAGGGCCTAGAAGACTAAAATGTTCTGCCAAGCATTTGGTTAAGTCAGCTGCGACTTGACATCAAATCTGATCCCCCTCCTGTCTTTTCCCCCTTCCGTTTCTTCTTCTCCTTTCTCTTTCTATTTCCTTCCCCTCTTTTTTGTGCCTCCCCCCAACCCCAATACATCAGGAACTAGGAGGTAGGAGGAGAGTTTCCTTGAAGTTCTGTGTTGAATTGAAAGGAGCTCCCTTGTAGAGGTCCCCTCCAGTAGTTATAATCTGGGAAGCCCAAAATGTTATATTGCCAGCTGTTGATATTTAAATGATGTAGGTTTTATATTGAAACATATTGTTATTAGATGGTTTTATAGTTTATAGCATATTAGTCTATGATGTTGTTGTTTGCCGCCCTGAGCCCAGTCTGCCAGGGTAGGGTGGGGTATAAATCTGAAATAAAGTTTAAAAAGTAAAGTAACTGATTAAATTTGTTCTCATAGACTGGAGACGGCTGCCTCAAGAACTAAAAATCCGTGTGCGGAAGATTAGAAAACAAAGTAAGTGCTTTTAAAAATAGGATTCAAAATAACAAAAGAGGAGTTTTGTTTTTTAGTACCCTGTTTCCCCGAAAATAAGACCTACCCTGAAAATAAGCCTTAGCATGATTTTTCGGGATTTTTGGAGGATGTTTGAAATATAAGCCCTACTCCAAAAATAAGCCCAAATTACAGATTTCCCGGCGCAGCTGATCTGGTTATGTGGGTGGGCGGCAAAATTATGGGAAAAAAATAAGACATCCCCTGAAAATAAGCCCTAACGCATATTTTGGAGCAAAAATTAATATATTTTCGGGGAAATGCGATACTTTTGTAAGATACTTTCAAAATGCAGTATGGTTGGAAATGGAGGTCGAGAAGCGTTGAATTTGCTAGCCTTCCCCTTTAATCTCTCCCCACCAGCTATATATCCCCTCCGTGCCTCTCTTTTGTTCAATCCCACCATCTCCGGTTACAATGATCAAGTAGCCGGTGATGTGAAAGTCTTCTGCGACAGTACTGAGCCTGGTCGACCGACTTTCTGACTCAGCATGAAGCAGGTTCATCCATTCAACCCGTAGCCAGTGCAAGTGTGTGGGGTACTAGTCTAACGTGCTCCAGCCCAATACTGTAATCTTCCTCTTTTTGGTGCAGGAGCAACTGTTCTTCCTCCCAAGCGTAAAACTCAAGTGCCAGTGGACAAGGAGGAAGCCATCAAGAAACTGGAGGTAGGCACCAATGCTGACGTGCAACCCTTCAGCTGGGCGGTGGGGTGGTACTTTCTGGCCGAGCTTGACAGCTGCAGTAGCTCACATCCTACAGTTCCATCCGAGTTTGGCTAGTTGTCTTCATATGAGCTGCTTTTTGCCACAGCTCTTAAAAATTCCCTGCTCAGGCGGCTTTTAGCTCATAGGGCTTTTTGAAAAATGTTCCCTACTTCTGTGTTCTGAGGATCAGCCAAGTGGGCCGAAATTTACCCATTGCTTGATCTCTATGGCAAGCAAAGCTTCACCGGTGAAAACAGCTGGCCATCCTATTTCTTATCCTATCTCTTCTTTCTCCAGAACCAATTGGTTGAAATTCAATCAAACGAGTTTTCGGCTGAACGTTAAAACAGTTCCTCAGTGGGCCAAGTGTCTTTGGGAGGTGATGGGCATGCCTTCTTTGGAGGTTTTGAAGCTGATAGGGCCAAAAGTATGCTCAATAAATAAACATGTTTATGAGGTAGACAGACTATGAGGTAGTGGCTGGCATATTAAAATTCTCCTTTGCCAACTCCCCCAACCCTCTTTGGATACAGACCTCTAGAAGTATCTAGAGCCTGTTTTGTTTAGAATTCAGATTAGGCTGTATACTCCAACACACGCCAGCTGGGTGACCTTGGGTTAGTCACAGTTCTTCTGAGCTCTCTCAGTCCCACCTACCTCACAGGGTGTTTGTTGTGAGGGGGGAAGGGTAAGGAGTTTGTAAGCCCCTTTGAGTCTCCTAAAGGAGAGAAAGCGGGGAATATAAATCCAACTTCTTGTAGCCTAGGCTTAGAATTGCATGTAAACTGTGTTTCAGATCATGCAAAGTAGCTACAGGCGAAGCTGCCTTCAGGCTAGTGAAGACTAGGTCAGCACTTTAGATGTTCCACCAAGCTTTGGGTTGAAGCCATTCGTCTTCCATTGTTCCATCTTGTTGGCCTTCCAGCTGCTAACTGTCATCTGTGTCAGATTTCCCGTTCAGACAATAATTCACTTGTTTGGTTCAAGGCTTTTATTGAAGGGACATGTCAGGAACATAGAAAGAGAGTTCTGGCGAAAAGCGCGCCAAACTCTTGATAATATAAGATCTCCACCCCCACATGAGAAGCAGACAGTTCGCATTGACTGGCCTGGAGTCTCTTCCCAGCCACAGAACTCCAAGGCCACAGCTAGAAACGATAACACTGCACTCACTGCACCTGCATAAGTGAAAGCAAATTTCCTCTCCACAGCCCCATCATGACAATCTGTCAGTTATGAAGGACAAAATGTATACTCCCCTCCCCCCTTTTCCTGGTTTGTTGGCTCTTCCCTATCTTGGATAGTGGTATGTAGAAGAACTGTGGAGAAGATCTGCCAAGAAGAGGAGAGAGGTATATATTATAGGTTATTGTACAATATTGTTGATTATTATCCACCATCAATGGGTTTGTAGTTTAGGTTTTAGAAGAGCATTAATCCATGTCATTGTTGTAATATTACGTTTTGAATCTTCGTAAGCCTCCCCAAGCCTGATACAGGTTGGGAATGGGCAGAATAGAAGGTTAATAAAATAAATACCAAAAGCATTCACATTGATAGCAACTTCCTGAGGTCTTGTGTGGACATTTTCCACATTGCCTACTACTTGAACCTGTTAACTGGAGATGGTGGGGATTGAACCCAGGACCTTCTACGCACAAAGCACGTGCTCTGTCCCAGAATTATAGCCCCTCCTCAAGTACTGACTTTGCATGCCAGACATCTGTAGTCCTTGCAGACACCGTAACAGGCATGCTAACTGTGCACTTTACAGGTGCCACACTCCCGTTTAGACAAGACACACGCCTGGGCAAAAATCTCATAGGGAACTTTTTCACCTTACTAGTTTTATGCCAAAATTGGGCTTTAGCCGAGACATGTTAAAAACAACATCCACTCCACTGTCCCCATTTCCTGGTCTACTCTTAGGCCCCTTCCGCACATGCAGGATAATGCACTTTCAATCCACTTTCAGTGTACTTTGCCGCTGGATTTTAATATGCGGAATAGCAAAATCCACTTGCCAAACAATTGTGAAAGTGGATTGAAAGTGCACTATTCTGCACGTGCAGAAGGGGCCTTAGTGAGCTGCAAAGCCTGTTTCTATCTTCTGCAGAACCTCTCTGGGGTTCAAGTGTTGGTGGTGTGAGCTGCTATCATCATCGTTCTTCCCACCCCTTTACCCCTAGATCCCATTTGCAAGGTCAAGGACCATCCCTAGAAGTTGCAATGTAATAAAAAAGAAGGCCTTGGTTGAAAAAAAATGTCTGTGTTCCATTCCCTAGACTCTGGAAAAAAAGGAGGAGGAGGTGACATCTGAAGAGGAAGGAGAGAAAGAAGAGGGTGAGGAAGGGAAGGAGGAAGAAGAGGAAGAATATGATGAAGAAGAATTTGAAGAGGTATGGTATTTCGTTTGTGAGGGTCCCCAGCCCTTGGGAAGAGGGGGGATTTTGGGGAAAGTGGGGGCTTGCTCAGAGAAGATTATTGCTCCCCCCTTTATTCAGGTTTGTCATATCCAAAGGCCTCTCCTGAATATTTAAAATATTTAACTGTTCCACGATTTGCGATATCACCTCAGATGGTCACTACAAGAAGCTGCTTTGTTCAAATAAATTGTGTCAATCGGGGTGAATTGATATGTTGGAGCACTGTCTTTTGGAAAAGCATTTTTTGCTTGGATAGAAGAGAATTATTTTGCTACTTCTTGAAGGGAGGGCAAAGATCTCTGTTGGAGAGAAACTGAAAGTGCTCCCAGCAGGCATTGAACACAAGGCCATTTGGGCTGTTTTCCCCCCCACATTATAGCAAGATGTAATAATACGAATAAATGAGTCGGGCTGTTAGGCTTGTTTTTAACGTTATTAGTGTGTGATGCTGCTCAAGGCCATCGGATTAAATGAGTGGTTTCATTTAAGAAGTAGGGGAAATGATGGGGTTCCACCTATAGCTTGTATGATTTGGGACTTCAGCTTTGCATTTTATTCATTTACATTATTTATAGTTTGCCTTTCTCATTAGGCAGTGCAAAAAATGACCTAGTAGGATTTTACTTACAGTAAGCTATGCCCACTAGTAGAGACCAAAGTCCCTAATAGTTTATCCAAATAAGGTTTGTTGGTTTGAAGAAGTAGAATTGGTTTTTAATACCCTGCTTTTCTCTACTTTTAAGGAGTCGCAAAGCGGCTTACAATCACCTTTCCTTCCCCTTCCCACAACAGACACTTTATGAGGTAGATGGGGCTGAGAGTTTTGAAAGAGCTGTGACTGGTCCTAGGTCAGTGATGGCGAACCTTTTTGAGACTGAGTGCCCAAATTGCAACCCAAAACCCACTTATTTATCACAAAGTGCCAACATGGCAATTTAACCTGAATACTGAGGTTTTAGTCCTGCGTGCACCCGCTGCTCTGCCCTGCGCTGCTCCAGTGCCTCCACCCCACCCACTCGAGAAGGGGCCAGCCTGCTCTAGCCTCCAGCAAGTCCTGCGCACACTTCTCTGCACCTCTCTAACATCTCCACCTCCTCCGCCTCTGCCCCCCCCCTTGGGCAGCAGCCATCCGGAGCACAGGCACCAGGCCTGCCAGCCAAGTCCTCCCTGCTCTCCGCAGGGCGTTGTGCCCAGCGGCCCAAGCCAGCCTAGGTGTGTGTGTGTGTGTGTGTGATTTTCTCCCCCCCATGATGAATCCTGTGCGCGTGTGCCCACAGAGTGGGCTCTGAGTGCCACCTCTGGCACTCGTGCCATAGGTTCGCCATCACTGTCCTAGGTCATCTAATGTGGAGAAGCAGGAAATTGACCCTGGTTCTCCGTGTTAGAGTCTGCTACACCACACTTGTAACCTTCTGTCCTTCAGGACAGAACCATCTTATTGTCAAAGGCTTTCGTGGCCAGAATCGACTGGCTGTTGTGGGATTTCTGGGCTGTGTGGCCGTGGTCTGATAGATTTTGCCTGCATCTATGGCTGGCATCTTCAGAGGCATGCCACAGCGAGATGTGACCATGACACGCCTCTGAAGATGCCAGCCGGCAAAATCTATCAGACCACAGCCACACTCTCTGGAAAACCCACAACAGCCAGAACCATTGTAGTAAATGACAGCATTCATGGGGACAAAGGGGTGGCTAGTGTTTTCACACATGCCAAATAATTCACTCTCAATCCCCTGAAGCGATTGTTTTGCAAGTGGATTTTGCCATTTCCCGCAGTGAAATCCAGCTATGGTACGCATTTGAAGTGGATTTAAAGTGCCTTATTCAGAATGTGTGAAAGTGCTCCTTGAAAACGGAGAAGGAGCCAGCAACTTAACGCACAGCCTTGGTGAGATGTGAGCCTCCTTATTGATGTTAGGACCGTCAAGAGTCAAGATTCCTGCTGCCCCAAAACCATACATCATATGAAAACAAAAGGCATGGTGAGGCCCCAGGGTGACCAGGTCCCCTGGAATTTTGTCCCAGAGTTCCCTGTTTCAGCATCCCAGCTTAACTTCTCTTCCATTTCAAAACAAAATAAAACCAGAGTCATTCCTGGCCAGTGCCGTTCCCATCCCTGAGAAACATGGAGAGTAACTGTGCAAAGTGCCATAAATCAGTGCCTAGTCCAGTGGTGGCGAACCTTTGGCACTCCAATTGGCCATGCTGGCAGGGGCTGATGGGAATTGTAGTCCATAACATCTGGAGTGCCAAAGTTCGCCACCACGGGCCTAGTCTATGCGGCAGAATGAGGTGCTAAAATTCTGAGGTGGTGGTATGGGCTGCATCACATCAGCTGTAAGTGGGGGGAGGAGGAGGATTATTTATATCCCCCCCCTTTCTCTCAAATAGGAGACTCAAAGGGGCTTACAAACTCATTTCCCTTCCCCCCTCACAACAAACACCCTGTGAGGTAAGTGGGGCTGAGAGAGCTCAGAAGAACTGTGACTACCCCAAGGTCACCTAGCTGGTGTGTGTTGGAATGTACAGGCTAATCTGAATTGCCCTGATCAGCCTCCACAGCTCAGGCGGCAAAGCGTGGAATCAAACCCGGTTCCTCCAGATAAGAGTACACCTGCTCTTAACCACTACGCCACTGCTGCTCGCTTTCAATTCTCCTCCATGTATAAAAATATCTAAACATCAAGGAGAAAGGTTCTAGCCTAGGCCGTCACAAGCACTGCTGGTTTCCCTCGAACAGCCTTTTATTAATATAGAGGAACTGAAAAATGTAGTCCAAAGTGACATAGTCCGTTCTATTGCCTCAGCAGCCCGCCACCTTCTTCCATTAGCCGCCGAAGCCACGTCAAACAGAGTTGGTTATTGCCAGCTAACAAACTCCAGCATAGCTCTGTGAATCGTCTCTGTGGAAACCAGCCATCCGTCTTTGTCCTCACAAGCTATTTTTGTCTTAACACCTCATCTGACATCTGTGGGGAAACAGAAAAAACAGCAGCCAGGGCGGCAGCCAGTTCAACAGCAGGCTTGGGGAAAGGTCTTTCGTTATGATCATTGTTTCTCCCCTTCCCTCCCTGGCGTCTTTCCTGTTGTGGGAAAGGAAAGGGACTTGAGGGGAAAGAGAAAGCCGGATCAGCCGGATCGGCTTGCTCGGCTGGAGTGAGGAAGCCCAGCACCTCTCCCACCTGCCGATATCTGTGGGGAGGGAGAAACAATGTTAGCCAGGAAAGCTTGGGGAAAGGGCGAGAACTTCCAAGTTTAGAACTAGGGCAATTATTAAATTAGGGCCAGTTCAGGTTTGGGGGGGGCCTCAGGCAGAGAGTTTCTATGGCCCCGCCCTCTGCCTACCACCAAACCTCACCGGTTGTACCTCCCTTTCCAGCTCCATTCACATCTTTTTCTTGTATGGAAGCCTTTCCCCACCTCCTTGCGCTGCCAGCCGTGACCGCTGGCTGATGGCACTGCCCCAATAGCTGACAGGAGTGCCATTGCCATAGGCCACCTGCATGTTTCTCCCGCAATGCTAGGAAGCATGTTTAGCTGGGAATTTGAGTAGTCCACAAGGGCCAGATCCAATACCTTCCCATCGGCCATTACAAAGGGTCGTTACTTATCCATCCCTCTCCAGGATCGGGTTTGTCCACACTGTAAAAATCAAGTGGAGACTCTTGCTCACATTATTCTTGACTGTCCGAGATATGTGGGCATCAGGAATTTCTCTCCCAGGCTGGCCCTAGACAAATCTGAAAGTGTGAAAGTGGCTCTGACTGTTCTGTTGTGGAGCTTCTGTTAAACAACACAGATGTCATGCTCTTGGAAAAAGTAGCAAAATTTCTTTTACAAGTGACAGAACTTTCTAAGTAATGTATACTGCTATATACAGTCTTCCTGTCTGCGCTTTGAATGTACTCTTGATTTGTATTTAAAAAATGTCTGGCAACGCTCTGGAACCTATTTTTAAATGCCAAATAAAGGTGGTGGTTGTTGTTTGAGTAATGGAGTACTTGTGAGCAGGTGGGGGAAGGGGAGGGAGTAGGCAAGCTGTGTGGATGGGGAATTGATGGGAATGGGACTCACTAAAATCCTTGGGTTTGATGCCTTTCTTCTTCTCATGAGTGGTTGATTCTAATCTGATGAACTGGGTTTGCTTCTTCGCTCCTTTACACAAGCAGCAGACTCTAATCCAGTGAATCGGGTTTGATTCCTTGCTCCTCCATATGGGCGGCAAACTAGAGGACCAGGTTTTATTCCCTGCTCTTCCACATGAAGCCTGCTGGGTGGCTTTGGGCCAGTCATAGTTCTCAGAACTCTCTCAGCCCTGCCTACTTCACAAGGTGTCTGTAGTGGGGAGAGGAAGGGAATGTGATGGTAAGCCACTGTAAGACTCGTTAAGATAGAGAAAAGCTGGGTATGAACATCAAGTCTTGTTCTTCTTAACATTGGCAAATTTCCCAGGGAGCCGCTGTCTGGAGAGATCACAAGCAACCAAGTGGCCCCTGATGGGCAACACCATAGGATCAGCTCAGCTCACTTGGCCATGAATATGTGGTCACCAGAGCATGGGTCTGAGTGGCAGTGTGGCATTGCTAATGGTGTAGAGGGGGTTTGACTCAGCTTATCCCAGGGTTTTAACTTCCCAGATCAACCTTGCCTTGGATCTCTATTTTCAGCACAGAAACTGTTGCCTGGAGAGCATTCCCTATCCAGCAGAACGTAAGAAAGAGCCTGCTGGATCAGACCAAAGTCCATCTAGTCCAGCACTCTGCTGCTCGCAGTGGCCCACCAGGTGCCTTTGGAGCTCACGTGCAGGATGTGAAAGCAATGGCCTGTTGCTGCTGCTGCTCCTGAGCACCTGGTCTGCTAAGGCAATTGCAGATCAAGGAGGATCAAGATTGGTAGCCATAGATCGACTTTTCCTCCATAAATCTGTCCGAGCCCCTTTTAAAGCTATCCAGGTTAGTGGCCATCACCACCTCCTGTGGCAGCATATTCCAAACACCAAGCACACGTTGCGTGAAGAAGTGTTTCCTTTTATTAGTCCTAATTCTTCCCCCCAGCATTTTCAATGGATGCCCCCTGGTTTTAGGAGTCAAGGTTCTTCTCTCCCCCAAAAGATACCTGTAAGCTATGCTATCCTGGTCGTTTGCCACTTGCTTTGATGATAAGCATTATATATGAATTGTGTCTTATCATGGATTTGAACTATAACCCGCTTTGAGCACCAGTCTGCCAGAACAGCAGAACATAAATGTGATCAAATCGTTTTCTCTTTTTCTTCATTCTGGACAGGAGACAGATTATATCATGTCCTACTTCGACAACGGCGAAGATTTTGGGGGCGACAGTGACGACAACATGGACGAAGCCATATACTGAATTGTGACAGTACCATCTAGTTGTAGGAACAGGACCTTCCAGTCTCATACCCAAAACAGCTCGTTTCCTGGAGATCTTTTCTGCCACCTCTGGGAGGATCCTGGATGATCCACCTGGCTCGCGTTAGGGAATGCAGAAGAGTTTCTTCTCTCTCCACTGAGTCGCTTCGTAAGAGTTTTCCTTGACCGCCCGTTGTGGCCTCCAGGTGGCACCATCGATCCGTCATTCTGTCAGCCATCTGTGTGTCTCAGGGATCTCAGCTGGTGGCGCCCATCAAAATAGCCAGCGTACAATAGTGGTATATTCTCCTCCCGCTCTTGTCTCCTATCAGAGAAAGTGCAGCGGATCCTGATTTTTCTTTCAGTTATGCCTTTTGGAACGGAGGAGAACATTCCAGAAAGGAAACAGCAGTCTTGGGGAAGCCTTGAAGACATTAACACTGAAGGGAAATGAAATCAAATCAGTACTTCTTTTTTTGGAATCAAGGAACATCTCTTGATAGTTAATTTGCTGCAGAAACCCTTCCTGTTACCCTCTCTAGCTTCAAGTGCGGTTTCTCATGTCTGTTTCCCACAAATGCAACTGCTGGGGGGGAAGGGGGTGCAAAGGAGGGGAAAGGAGGTCTTTTAATGCCATAGTTTCAAAAACCAAGGATCTTTTCCATGTTTGACCATTGTGACTAGGTGGGGGTGAGGGTGGAGCGGCCCACCAGCATTTTTCAAGAATTGGAAAGCATCTCCAATCATCTTCCAGGGTTTGTCTTTTGTACTGTTAATAAAAAATGAATGTGTGAATTTTAATTAGCAATGGATCTAACGTTGGTTTCAAAACAGCATGTTTTCTTTAAAAAAAAAACATGTTAGGAGAATGTGGGATCCAGGAAAGATGAACCTTTCTTATTTAACTATAAATATTTTTTTACTTTGCTTTCCCCCCCCCAAAAAAGTTGTCCAGAGCAGCTTGTGAGAAAAGAATCCTGAAACACATGACTGTGTTAAAATCACTTTGCCAAAGAATAAAACTACGACAAACAAATTACGAAGACTTGTTACTGTCTTTATCTAGCCCTTCTGTGTGATGTTGTTCTCTTTGCTGTCCCAAGAAGGTCACTGTTTCAGTGACATCTTCTGTTTTTAAATCTTACTTTGAGGTTTGGTTAAGCCACCATTTTGCGACAAGCTAAATTCACTCCTCAGCTGTTTACCACCGTCGTCATCGTGGTAAGAATCCTTTCCTCCTCTTAGTAATTTGTAATCCTGGTACTTAAAAAAAATCCCTTTCTCAGTCTAAAAAACCCATAGAGATGTACATGATTCCCTTCTCCTCTGTTTTCTCTTTATCACAAGCTAGGGTTGCCAAATTCCCCTGGACTTGGGCAGAGGATTTGGGGTAGGGATGCCAGATGTTGATTGGGAGGCTCCTGGAGGTTTGAAGATTTGAGGCTGCAGGAGGACAAGAGACCTCGGTGGACTGCGGTGATATAGAGCCCACCCTCCAGGCATCCATTTTCTCCAGGGTAACTGACCTCTGTAGATAAGCTATAATTCCGGGGGATCCCCACCTGGAGGCTGGCATCTCTATCATAACCCTGTGAGGTGAGTTAGGCCAAGAGGGAATGATAGATCCAAGGTTACCCAACTGGTTGAACAGGAAGTTGAACCCCAGTTTTCTCAACTCAAGTCACTTCACACGTAACAGGAGCCTGTTGCATTTGAGGCAAGCCAGGCGATAGTCCTTTTTTGTACATTCAACAAATTCAACCAGGCTGTCTGGTGGTTTCTCAGCCTAACCTCAAATTGCCCGCTCTGATTTAGGACATTCCTGGAGATTTTTGGGAGCAATGACTGTGGAATAGAGGGACCTCAATTGGGATGTGACTCCATAGAGTCTACGCTCCGAAGTTGACATTTTTTCTCCTCAGGAATTTAGCTCTGAAGTCTGAAGATCAGTTGTAATTCTGGAGAAATCTGGGCCTCTATTAGAGGTTGGTAACCTTACCATAAACCTATGTCTTGGGGTTGTCGGAATGCATGAGGGGTTTTTGGTACATATGCTGCCCTAAGATAATTGAAGAAAGGGCAGGATTTCAAATAAACTAAAATATGTGGTAACGGTTTTCCTGAACTCTGCTTCAGTTTTGGGGGGGCAATGATGTTTTAGTGTTCCCCAAGCTAAAACGGTTTGCTGCGTGCAATGAAAAAAACTCTGTCAAAGAGAAGGGTTCAACAAGTAGCAAAAATATTCTCCTATTTTGCAGGGAGCTCTTTTTCATAGAAGAGTTTAAGCACCTGTTGAATTTCTGCCAGTTGCACAAATCAAGGAGATAAAAAAGTGGTAAAGCTAGTGGCTATTCTGAGAAGTTAGATGTCTTCCTTCAAAATGCTGTGATGGATGTCTCAACCTCAAAGGCTGCCTTCTATCGCAGGGGTCCCACACATTTTGAACCTGTGAGATTCTGACATGGCATGATGGACACGACAACAAAATGGCTGACACAGGAGGAGGAGCCAGTTGCAAAATGACTGTCACAGCTTAGCTTCAGTAACTCAGTGTAGATTCTTGTACTATGGTGGCAACTGATGCCAAAGTAATCTTTGCATAGCCAATCAGAAGTCTTGTTGGGCAAAATCCCCACCTGGCTCCACCCACTTCCAAAGACACTTGATCTGTGCCACGGCGCCCTTGGGCACCAAGTTGGGGACCAATGTTCTATTGGTTCTGTGAGTGCAGTTTTTAGCAGCAATCAAATTAAATGCACCCTTTTAAAAATTGTCTTACATGGCAGAAAAGCTTCAGAGGTTCAATGCCGCTAAAGGCAAAAAACAAGGCTGGTTTAAAAAGCATTCTTAACTTCCTGGTTGGATATTTTGAAGTGTGGTTGATTCTTGTTAATATTTCTAGGAAATGGAAATATCCTGTATTGAGCCAGAGGTTGAACTAGGTGTCAAACTCAGGCCCTCCAGATGTTCATGGACTACAATTCCCAGAAGCCCCTGCTAGCATGGCCAATTGGCCCTGCTGGCATGGGCTGATGGGAATCGTAGTCCGTGAACTCCTGGAGGTCCTGAGTTTGACACCTAGGTATGACCCCTTTCAACTCTCTGATCCTGGTAGTCTAAGAGATATGTTTTATGTGTTTGAGGCATGGGGCGGGGGGGAGGGGTTTACGTAAAACAACCTTTGAAAATTGGACGCTGCTCACAAAGTCTCTACTCTTGATCTTACTGGCAAAGGGTGTATTTGTGATTAAACAACATTAAAGCAAAGGCATTCTGCACGCTATCAGAAACTCTTGTGCTAAGAGTGTTTCCAATGCAAATTCCCTACCAGGTGTTTTTTCCTGGAGGAGGGGGGAAAGTAACCTTTTTAAGGAAGCTTGCTTGTTCACCTTACAATCAGACTCATTGCCTCAGGTGATCTTTTACGTTTCCAGACGCTAATTGTGCCATAGTGGCATTCTATAAAAATCCACAGCATTCTTCATGGACTGTTTTTCAGCTGGAAAAAAGCCCGTGGTTAGGGGGTCATGAACTAAACTGAATTTGGAAAGAGAGAGACGCGTCCGATAGTTTCTTTTTTGGGGGAACTGACTGTCTTGCATTTTGTCAGCTCTTTGCAAGTTTTTGAACACTTCCCTGTTTGACTAAGTATATCTGGCTGCAGTTGTGCACTAAAAGTTTTTCATCTTTTTCTGCGCGCCTTGCTCTGAATTCTCTGGCTTTTCCTGCCTGCCGCTTCAATATCACTCGGTTCTTTAGTTATAAAGCAAGCCTTGGGAGCTTCACCGTTCCTGAACTGCTCCAGGAGAATCAGCAGTATTATGTTGACAAATGTGGTTTGTCGGAGTAGATCTCCACTAGACAGGACTTGTGTGGTGGAGACTCCAGACCCGACCTGTGAAATCCCTTGGCGGCATACGTCATGCTTATTCACCTCTCTTCTTGCACATGTTGTTTCTCTAGATCAGGGGTCTTCAAACTATGCCCTCCCCAGATGTTCATGAACTACAATTCCCATCAGCCTTCCACTTGCCCATGCTGGCAGGGGCTGATGGGAATTGTAGTCCATGAACATCTGAAGGGCCATAGTTTGAAGACCCCTGATCTAGATCAGAACCATGGCGTGGTGCTGAAGGAAGTTCAACTGTTACCCCAAAGAAACCATGTGTTGGGGGGCTATTTGAGCTACGGCAGACCTCATGATAAAATTATAAAACATGTAGAAAAGCAAGACCTGCTGAGAAAGAGTCAGCATGGCTTTTGCAGAGGCAAATCCTGTCTTACAAACTTACTAGAGTTCTTTGAGGGTGTAAACAGGCATGTGGACAGGGGTGAACCGGTGGACATTGTCTACTTGGATTTCCAAAAGGCTTTTGACAAAGTTCCTCACCAGAGACTGTTGAGAAAACTCAGCAATGAAGGAATAAGAGGGGAAGTCCTCCTATGGATTAAAAACTGGTTGAGAAACAGGAAACAAAGAGTGGGTGTGTAAATGGGAAGTTCTCACAAATGGAGAGATGTAGGGAAAGTGGTGTCCCCCTAAGGATCCGGCTTTGGGGACCAAAGTGCTCTTTAACCTATTCATAAATGACCTTGAAAGTAGGGTGGGTAGCGTGGTGGCCAAGTTTGCAGGATGATACCAAATTTTGTAGGGTGGTGGAGAACCACAAAGGATTGCTAAGAGCTCCAAGCCGGACCCTTGATAAATTAGGGTGAGTGGGCTAAGAAATGGCAAATGCAGTTCAATGTAGCAAAAAATGTAAAGTGATGCACACATAGGGCAAAAAATCCAAACTTCACATACATCGCCACAGGGGTCAAGTGCTACTCAGTCACAGACCAGGAAAGGGATTTAGGCATGGCCTTAGTTGATAGTTCCATGGGAATGTCAACTCAATGCATGGCAGCTGTGAAAAAAAGTGCAAAACTCTATGCTGGGGATCATTAGAAAAAGGAATCTGATAATAAAACTGCAAAGATTGTCATGCCCTTATATATAAAGCAGTGGTGCGCATCAAGACTTGGGAGTACTGTGTCCAGTTCTTGGTCACGCGATCTCAAAAAAAAGGATATTGAGGAGATAGAAAAAAGTGCAGAGAAGGGCAACAAAGGATGATTGAGGGACTGGAGCACCTTCCTATGAGGAGAGGCTGCAGCCATTGGGACTTTTCCTTTTAGTTTGGAGAGGAGGTGGCTGAGGGGGATATGATTGAAGCTCCTACAAAATTATGCATGGGGTAGAAAATGCGGGCCATGACAGAGAGAAATTTTTTCTCTTCCTCACAATAACTAGAACCAGGGGCATTCCATTGAAAATGCTGGGGAAGAATTAGGACTAATAAAAGGGAAACACTTCTTCACCTAAACGCAGTGATTGGTGTTTGAATATGCTGCCACAGGAGGGGTGGTGGTGATGGCCACTAACCTGGATAGCTTTAAAAGGGCCTTGGACAGATTTATGGAGGAGAAGTTGATTTATGGCTACCAATCTTGATCCTCTTTGATCTGAGATTGCAAATGCCTTAACAGACCAGGTGATCGGGAGCAACAGCCGCAGAAGGCCATTGCGTTCACATCCTACATGTGAGCTCCCAAAGGCACCTGGTGGGCCACTGCGAGTAGCAGAGAGCTGGACTAGATGGACTCTGGTCTGATCCAGCTGGCTTGTTCTTATGTTCTTATGTTCTTATGTTCATGTGTTCTTCTGCAGTGTGTCAGACAGTTCATGTCCTCGAAGTAACAGCTTGGGGGGAGGCTGAAGTTCCTTCTCAGCCTGTTGCCCAGAGTGGGAACGCTGTGTACAGGAAGCACAGCACGTGAGTGTGATAGAGTTCTCAGGTTAGGTTTGGGAAAGCTAGCATCTCACATCTTTGAAATGGAAATTAGTCTCAGGCAAGGAGAATGAAAAGGTGTTTCCATTAGGGAGACTTTCTGTAGAGCAGTGGTTCTCAACCTTCCTAATGCCACAACCCTTTAATCCTCATGTTGTGGTGACCCCCAACCCTAGCATTTATCCATTTTACAGATGGAGAACACATGCAGAGAGTCTTAGGCGACCCCTGTGAAAGGGTCGTTCGATCCCCAAAGGGGTCCCGACCCCCAGGTTGAGAACCACTGCTGTAGAGAAACCCAGGAATAGCAAGAACTAGGCCGTGTTACGGGTTTTTCAGGTTGTAGCAAGAACTGTTCTTACAGTATGTCATTGACATCCTCCATCTGTTAAATTTTTCACATGTTGGCATAGGAAATAGCATGCTGGAAGGAATGTGATAAGCCATAAAGGGGCAACTGCGTGAGCTTTTATTCTGAGGAAGTACTGGAAAATCTCTCTGTGTGTATGTGTATGTAAAGTGCCATCAAGTGGCAACAATTGTGACCCCATGACCCCTGTAAGCTGAGGTGGGATCCAGCAGGTTCTCACAGATTCCTAAGAGTAGGTTACTAATTATTTGTGTGTGCCGAGAGGGGGTTACTAATTGGTTATTTTGTCACGTGATTTTTGCCTTAGTTACGCCCCTCCTCTCAGCAGTAGCGCACAGAACTTGAAGCAGTCTAGCAGGAGGTGCACAGGCGTGCGTGGCAGCCTGCGCCTGCGTGCATTCGTTTCCCGCCCAAGGACCAGCGCAGCGGCTGCATCCTTGCCACAGCCCCGCCCAGGAATGCCCTGCCCTCTGAATGCCCGGCCACGCCCCAGTTGTGCCCCACCCAGTCCCATTGGTGCCACGCCACAGTTTGAATCCCACCACCATGGGAACCTGTTACTAAAAGTTTTGGATCCAACCACTGCCTGAAAGGTTTTCAAGGCAAGAGTTGTTCAAAGGTGGTTTGCCACTGCTTACCTCCATGTGGGCTGAGAGAGTTCTGAGAGAACTGTGAGTGGCCCAAGAATTCTACAATCATTATCACACTGAGTAAGACCCAGCGTGGTGCCGTGGTTAAGAGCAGATGGACTCTAATCTGGAGAACCGGAGTTGATTGCCTACTCCTCCACATAAGCAGCGGACTTTTACCTGGTGAATTAGATTTGTTTCCCCACTCCTACATTCCTGCTGGGTGACCTTGGGCTAGTCACAATTCATTCAGAACTCTCTCCGCCCCGCCTACCTCACAAAGTGCCTGTTGTGGTCAGAGGAAGAGAAAGGAGTTTGGTCGCCACCTTGAGTTTCCTTACAGGAGAGAAAGGCAGGGTATGAATCCAGACTCTTCAACTTAGCAGGCTTCAAGTGGAGGAGTGAGCTCCGTCTATTAAAGGTGAGCACCATCTTTCCTCAAGGGGCAGCATGCAGGGTCTACCCCTCCTCAGGGTATTCTCACAACAGCTCTGTTGGGTAAATTTGTGCTGCTCGAAGTAACACACTGAGCTTCACAGCCAAGTGAGGATTGAACCCATCTTTCTCATGTGCTAGTCTGTTACTCTAACCACTGTAACACACTGCTTTCTGAGCAGGCCTGTAGCCAAAACAATTTCATGGGAGGACCAAATGAGTACAGTGGTGGTCAGCCCATCATTATTTATTTTCTTTATGATTTATTTGTTCTTTATGTACCAATTTTGTACTCGAGACTCAAGGTGGATACACGGTATAAAGCAACATAACTGGATAGCATGAGAGATCTAATAAGCAATGCAATAGAGCTGGGATTACAAACATTAGAAAAGTGCAAAAAAAGTTTCAGATAGCCTATGTCAGTGGTGGCGAACCTATGGCACTCCAGATGTTTATGAACTACAATTCCCATCACCCCCTGCCAGCATAGGCCCAGCAGTTAGCACAGCCTATGTCATCCCCCTGCCTCCCCCACCCCCAGCTTTCAAAAGCTCCCCTGCTAACTGCTAATTCTGTTCTAGCCAGTTGCATAGAGGATTCACATTTGGAAGGTTTATGAGGGGATTTTAACCTCAGCCCCTTCCTTCTTTTTACATAGGGAATTAGCACTTGAATGAATCACACCAATCCTACTGCTGATTGCAGCGTCATGTCAAATGCTTGCTGGGAAACAGCCTCCTTTTGCACCACTGTGATTACAGGTCTGCGTCTGAGTGAGATAATACAGGATAATGTGACCCCCCCCAAACACCACCATTTTGGGGGAGCCTTGGAAGTGCTGAATACCTTAGAAACAGGCAGAAAGAGAAGACCAAGATGCCAAAGGCTCCAAGCCAGGAAGACTCGAGTTTAGCAATTCTGTACAGTAAACAAGCTGCCATTCTTGGCATCATTTTTTTCCAAAGCAGTGTCATTCCTGACCCTGGCCACTGGAAACATGAGTCCCACTTGGCTGACCCCCTCAAAGGATTTCATGTTCTTTGTCAGAGGAGACAACATGGATAGATTTCAGACAAACAATTGAACAGGTGCTTAGGAGGCCATGTGTGAAGTTTGGGGTGTAAGGTTTGGGATCCTGAGGAACAGACCCCAGCCATTTGTGCATGGTACAGAGTTTTGTGTCATGCTTCTGTGGTTGATTGTAATCAGATTTGTGCACCCTACAGCCACCTACCTTAACATACTTGGTCTACAATCTGTATCCATGCGAGGGCTGTCTAAGGGAGCAGATATCCTGTTATTTTACCAGTCAATATGGAAAATGAAAGATGCAAGCTTTGGAGCTTCACAGGACTCTTCCTTAATTGCAGGGGTGATTTGCAAGTATGGGACAGCTTGGACTTTGGTTGCTGGGAGGTGATAGAAAATAGAGGAAAATCAAGGCAAACTGGCGTCTTTTTGAAAGGACAGTGAGAATTGGGCACATTCTTGTTCAGAGTAGGTTTAGAGGGGGATAAAAGCGCTTATTGATACTTCAGATCTGTTTATTAGCGTAAGGTTCCGAGACCTAACAGTATACTGCAAACCCAATATGACCAAAGGAACATAAGCTGTGTCAACAATAAAGTAAAGATTTCTTATAACATAATTATACTGTTATTACTGTTACAGGTCAAATACAAGAAACAGTTATGACCTAGAGTTAATTTCACACTTTAAGAAATAAACTTCAGTGCAAAGCTTTGAAAGTCCTTATTGAGGTAAATAGCAAGTTAAAGTCCACAATAAATTCCAAAAGCAAAGTCTTTTGAAGCTTCTCAGTATTGATATCAAAATCTTTTTACTTCGGCTTCTACTTTTTTAAAATCAAGTTTCTTTAAGAAGAAATAGTGTCAATTATGCAAAATAAGACATCAGGTACGCAAATGGGTGTAATTCACTTGATTTATACAGACAACAAAGTCCAGTTAATGAACTAAACCTTATAAAGCTTCTCAGTATGGAGTTTAGAGTTGCTGTATGCTGTGAATCAGAAATGAGCCTGCAAATCAGCACAGTGGTGAAAATACAAACAGAACGCCAAGGCAAAAACTTTTTTAGCTTCACGGTATTCAGTTTACAGTTGCTGTAGGCTGTGTTGTCAAGAGCATGAAACTCCATGAGGATGGACCTCCATTGTGAAAGTCCTACTCACCAGTAACTGGAAGGGTACAATCCAAGAACAGTGTCCCCAGTGGTTTCTGCTGACCATAATAAAGGGTGATTCTGAATAGGCCAAACATAACAGGTTCAGGCCCTTTTAAAAACTGTTATGGGGGTTCCCACAGAACTTGTTCCCCCAAACTCTTCTAACCTGTTATATCTGCCTGAACCTGGGTTAAATGAAAGTAGTTAAATTAGCAATTTCCCCCCCTTAATCCGTGTTTCAAACATTTCCTGCTTGCCCATGTGAACTATGGCAAACAGGAAGAATTCTATTCCCACCCCCTTCCATCTGCCGTTATGGTGGATTCCCAGGCGGCCACCATTAGAGTGGATTCTCTAATAGGTAGCCGCCATGTTGTGCCATTAAGTGTGGGGTAGATTCTAAGGTGGGGGACTCTCAGCTGCGCAGTTCACAGGGAAACACCCCGTTTCCTATGTGACCCATGTTGCATCCTGCCTCTGGGATTCCAGTGATCCCAGCTGACCCCTGCACCCACCATGCAATCTGCACCCACCACACAAATGGTGGCCCAGGCAACATGGGTTCATTTCCCCCATTAGTGTTGCCTGTGCGGAATCAGCCAAACTGAAACACACACGCCCACACACACCCCACCTGACCTCTCCCTTCTGGTTGTTCTTAACGTCAAACAAGAATTGCATTCTAATTCCTCCAGCAAGAAACACAGGAGCCCATTTTAAGTATCGGCTCATAAAAACAGCTCTTAGACGTCACCCAGCAAAGTCCAGAAAGGGCCCAGCTGTCCTGATCCGAGGCTGTCTTTTAGTTCATGGCCTTTCCACAGGGGTTGCTGCGTTTGCTTCTCTCCCTGACAACTTCCTAAAAACATTTGTCTCTGACATTTCATGGAAATCGAATGGGACACCTTGTGCCGGTGGGCTCCTGTCATCTCCAGTGTTCCTGCACATGGGACGCAAGAAGCCAGATTTTCTATTTGGAGCCCTTGAGTCTCATAAACAAAGCAGGGAAGTGGAAAGAAGACTCAAGGTGGGTGTGTTGAGGACCGGGGATTGATAGAGTGCATTGCGGAGCTTTGCGTGGAATTTTCCATTGGCTGCCTTACAGGGCCTATAAACTCTTTCCAAGAATACCTAGAGGCTTGGATTCTTCTTCACTGACCAGTCATGCCGCATGTTTTTTTTCCAACTGGTGGAAGCAAGGAGGACATAACTGAAGCTCTGTCCTGGAACCTAATTTGATTTCTAGACTTTGGCTACCTTGTAGAACACTGCATTGATAGCATGCCTCTGAACATGTGCAGAACGCTCCTGCTACCTAGTGTTATCTTTCACGTCCAGAGTTTGAAGGAAAGAGTTTCTGGGTCCATGGTGGAATGCAGAGGGCCAGAATCTCTCATGTTAAGAACCGCTGGCCAGCTTCTTAAATGTGCTCAGATGTTTGGCCCAGAGCATCAAATAGGCCAGGCTCATGTCTAAGCCAAAGTGATATGATAATTAATTTAGTAGATGAAAGAAAGAAGGGGGCAAACTTGTCTGGAAATTGAGTCTTCTATTCTGCAAATCGCTCACAGAGAAAGGGTTTCTTCGTGATGGAAACTGCCAACATGAGAGAATTCTGCACATTTTGGGGGGTTTTGTAGAAGATTGATTCACACAGCTACGCTCAGCACTTGGCACCTGGCAGCCAAATTAAAAAGGATTGTAGCTGAGTTGATGGGAGAGCTTTGCCTATGCTGCCTGACGCCACTGGCTTCTTCATGCATGTCAATAGCTGCTGAATATTGATCCGGTAATAGGGAGCAACCAGGATCAGTACTGGAAACTGGCTATGAAAATCAGAATTTCGAGTCTAGGCTCCCTTTGAGCCTTAACTCAGTCGCAACTTAGCATCGCAGATCTATAGGGATGGCATGGTTTTATAGGATTTACAGAAAAGACACGGTACACATGGTGTACTAAAGCACAGGATTACTTACAAACCTTGGCTTTTACTTTTAACAATCAAGTTTTATGACTTTGAGAAGAACCAGCGCCGACTGGGTAAAATAAGACACCTGGCGTGCAATTCTGCTTAATTCACTCCACTTATGCCGACAATAAAGTCCAGGTTTTTGGAGCACCCTGTTTTGATGCACTCCCTTAATGAACGGAGCACACGGGCTTTGGCATTTACAATTCAGCGTGGCTTTTTCCACTGGGTGGAGTGACCAGCCCAATGCAGCTGGAGCCAGATAGGGAAAGCTGCACAGACTGTTCATACCTGTGAGGGCTGGAGGAGGCCCTGGCAGACTCCACCTCTCTCGTGTTTTCTTCCCCAAGGCCTACGTGCAGAGCACCTCCCGCCCAGCCCAGCTCAGTCTTGTGACATTACTCTGATAGGAGGCAGGGGAGGGATCGAGAGAGGGAGATTACAGGATCCTCTTATCAATCCACACCACGCAAGGCCTGGCTGATGCCTGAATCCGTCACAGATGGATCTATCTCCACACAGCTGCTGTTGTTGTTTTTACTGTTTACCTCACCCATCACTCTTTGGACTTGAACACAGCCTGTCCAAGCAGGGCGTCTGACCCTGATCGTTTAATTCTCCTGCCTTTGCTGAGGCTCACTGTCAGATTCCCCGCTTTGCACACAGAAGGTACGAAGTTCAATCTCTGGAGCCTTTAATTTAAAAGATCTCCAGGGGCTGGAGAAGACTTTTGTCCGCTTGAGAGCTGTAGATGAAACTATTATGAAATGGAGTAGGGTTCTGGCTCAGAACTAGTACAGAGCCATAGGTTTATCATTCTTTCAATCCAGTGGTTCCCCACTTGCCATTTTCTAGCATCTCATTGGTACATTTTATCTTCAGGGATTCCACTATAGAATTATGCTTGTGAATGTCTAAAGATGTCATCCTTCAGGTTTTGTACCCCGTACTTGGGTTCTTAAATAAGCCTCTGAATGTGGGAAGGATGCACCTAGTCCCGTGGTGGCGAACCTTTGGCACTCCAGATGTTGTGGACTACAATTCCCATCAGCCCCTGCCAGCATGGTCAATTGGCCATGCTGGCAGGGGCTGATGGGAATTGTAGTCCATAACATCTGGAGTACCAAAGGTTCGCCACCACTGACCTAGTCTATAGAACACATGCATGTTGAAGTATGTGCGTGGACACTAAGGGACACAACGGGAACACTCAATGCACAGTCTGTTATTTGCCATTTACTTTTGAACTGTTTTGAGAACAGAGTGCAGGACCACTGTGTTTTTCAGCCAAAAGAACACACGTTTGCTTTGCTTTTCAATCATGTGATTGTGCTCAAGTTGACGGCCAGATCTTTCTGTCCCTCTCGGAAGCTTGAAGCGGCCTCCACTTGACTGTCTCCATCGTATTTTATTGCTGCTGGATTTACTTCAGGTTTTTTATCTCTGGCACTTATTAAGTTTTATTGGCTTGTTTTATGGTGCTTTTTAAATTGTATTTGATCATTGATGTATATTTTATCATTGAGGAGCGCAGTTTCTGTGCATGTATAGATATAAAAAAGTGTGTAGTGGGGAAAGAATCCAGAAATGTGTAATTGTGGACATGGGGAGTGCCAATGAAAAACTCCACGCTTGTGATTATTAGGAAAAGGACTGAAAATAAAACCACCAATATTATAATGCTCCTGTATAAATCAGTAGTGTGGCCTCATTTGGAATATTGTGTTCAGATCTGGTGATGGTATCTCAAAAAGAACATCACAGGGTTGGATAAAGTACAGGAGAGGGCAACCAAGATGATTAAGGGGTTAAGCTCCTTTCCTATGAGGAAGGGCTGAGGACTCACATTAGAAAGGGACAACCAAGGGGGTACATACTATGAAATTTTGTATGTGATGGAGGGACTGGATGGAGAGTTCCTCTCCCAAAACACTCGACCTTGGAGATGCCCAGATAAGTTGATGAGCAGCAGGTTCAGGACAGGCAAAAGGTCATTGCTCAGTATGTAGTTAAATTGTGGAATTTACTGCCAGATGATACAGTGATGGCCCACAGGCCTGTGCATGTGTGTTAAGAGCTGTCAAGTTGTTTCCAACGCATGGCAACCCTATGAATGAATGTCCTCCAAAAAGTCCTATCATTAACAGCATTGCTCAGATCTTGCCAACTGACTTTACAGAGTCAATCCATCTCATGTTGGGTCTTCCTCTTTTCCTGCCGCCTTCAACTTTTCCTAGCATTATTGTCTTTTCCAGTGACACTTGTCTTCTCATAATGTAATCAAATATGATAGCCTCAGTTTAGTCTTTAGCTTCTAGGGACAATTCGGGCTTGATTTGATCTAGAACCCACCTGCTTGTTCTTTTGGCGGTCCACAGTATCCACATTACTCTGTTCCAACGCTGCATTTCAAAGGAATCTACTTTCTTCCTGCCATCTTTCTTCATTTTCCAGCATTCGTACATAGTAATAGGGAATACTGTGTCTTGAATTAGCTTGATCTTGAGTACTAATGACATGTCCTTACTCTTAAGAATCTTTTCCAACTCCTTCATGGCTGTTCTTCCCAGTCTCAGTTTCCTTCTGATGTTTAAGTTGCAGTCTCTCTTATGATTGACGATGAATCCAAGGGATAGAAAGTCTTGAACAATTTCCAATTTCCTCACTGTCCACCTTAGAGTTGAATAATTCTCCAATAGTCGTTGCTTTTGTCCTCTCGATGTTCAGATACTGTTCTGCTTGGGCACTTTCGCCTTTAACTTGAAGCAGTAGATGGCTTTAAAAAGGAATTAGAATTCATGGAGGAGAGGTCCAGGAATAGTTACTATAGCTGTGGTTAAGGGAACCTCTATATGCAGAGCAGAGGTGGGATCCAGCAGGTTCTCACAGGTTCCCAAGAGTAGGTTACTAATTATTTGTGTGTGCCGAGAGGGGGTTACTAATTGGTGATTTTGCCACGTGATTTTTGCCTTAGTTACAACCCTCCTCTCAGCAGCAGCGCACAGAACTTGAAGCAGTCTAGCAGGAGGTGCACCAGCGTGCGTGGCAGCCTGCGCCTGCGTGCATTTTTTTCCCGCCCAAGGACTGGTGCAGTGGCTGCATCCTTGCCACAGCCCCGCCCAGGAATGCCCCGCCCCCAGAATGCCCAGCCACGCCCCCCATCGTGTCCCGCCCAGCCCCATTGGCGCTACGCCACAGTTTGTATCCCACCACCATGGGAACCTGTTACTAAAATTTTTGGATCCCACCACTGATGCAGAGGCAGCAAATCACTAGGAGGCAGCATCAGAGGAAGGCCTTGGTCTCTACACTCTGACATTTGGACCCTCCTCAAACCCTACCCTCTGGCCCCACCCCCTAAACCTCCAAGTATTTCCCAACCTGGAGTTGGCAGCAGTGGTGGGATTCAGCCGGTTCACACCACTTTGGCAGAGCCAGTTGTTAAAATGGTGCTTGTAAACAACCAGTTGTTAAATTATTTGAATCCCACCACTGGATGGCAACCCTAGAATATTTTGCATCTGGGTTGCCAGGTTCCCCCAGCCTTTCAGGAGGATGGGGTCGTAAGACTGCCAGATCCAGGTTGGGAAACTCCTGGAGATTTAGGGACAGGGCCTTGGGAGGGCGGGGACCTCAGTGGGGCACAAGACCAAGCAGTCCACCCTCCAAAGCTGCCATTCTCTGATTCCTGGTATTTTTAGTTGAGCTGTAATTCTGGGGGGTCCCCAGGTCCTTCCTGGAGACTGGGGTCGATTCCCCACTCACAATTAGATGCGTGCTCGTCACTCCAAATATCCAGGTTTCCTGCAGAACTCCCCACTTCACCAGCACCGAACACGTTTGCATCCCGTTTCTGGCGCTCTCCCCCTCCCTCCAGCACGTGCTATTTTAGAACCTGGAAGAAAGTAGACCTTTTCGAAAAACGTGTGGGCAATCTGGAGCGGTGGGGAAGTGTGTGTGTGTGTGTGTGTGTGTGTGTGAATCCAGATTCGAACTACCCGCCCTTGCGAGTAACGTGGAGCTTCCCATCCAATCAGGACGCAGTGGGCTGTGCATGATGCGCGTGCAGCCCTTTTTTAATTTTGTGGACCGGAGATCCACGTGGATACGAAGCAACATGGGGCCAGTTTTGACTGATTGACTGAGTAGAAGGCAATACAAAGCAGTGCTACACGTCGTATCCACATGGATCCGAATACATGGAGGTGCGTGGAAACAGGGCTTTGTTTTAATCGCCCGTTTCTTCGTCTCTGCATAGAGTCGTTCTGCGCATGCTCGCGCAGACGTGGATCCATCAGTTTGAAAGTAATAAAAATCCCCACCCCAGCACAATGCAGCAGCCAATCAGGATGCTTGACCCTGAGCGGATCGTACATTTGATCCACCGACAGTGGGGACTGCTGCACGGCTGCTGCGTTTCTGGGAACAAGGAGGCAGAAGCTGCAGTGGGGACCATGAAACCGTGTTCAAAAGGTCCCGAATCTTACCAAACAGGCTTGTATCTACTTTTGTTTTTGAAGTGGGGAATTGACCTGAGATTCCTATTATCCATGTTTGCCGGCTTGAGTGCCAGGAACCAGAAATAAAACTGAAAACTGAAGTTTTGGTTGGAAGACCAGAGCAGATGGTTCCAGTCTGTTTCTCTCTGTTGACAAGGACACCCAACTAATTACCGCGATCAGTTTCCTGTTTTGATTTGTATTCTAAATGGCAGGAAGTTTGCAGCAGAAAAGCTATGGTGAAGAAATAAGCCACGGTTGGAATGAGTGAAATAAAATGACTGAAATAGGAATATGAGGAAAATAAAAACTGGTCTAGATGAGAACCACAGTCTCATCCAGCAAGACCATTCTTACATTCGCAGATACAATTAGAGAAACAACAACTTGTGTACAATGCTTCCATTTTTATCCCAAAGACTGACTGGCCCCAGCTGGTTTAAATCTCCTCTCTGCCTGCTGTTTGCAAACTGAATACAACAATTTAATTTGTTTTTAAAAAAGGAACAGATGGAAATAAATTATAGCTAACCGGGTCACTGGTCCATGTAGCTTGGTATTGTCTTCTCTGACTGGCAGTTGCTCTCCAGGGCAGAATAAAAACAAAAGTCTTCCCAGCACCTGTTGTCTGAGATCCTTTAAAGGGAAGAAAGACCTCTCTTTCCGAATGCCAGTCATGTGCTCCAAAGTGGGGGAGAAGAGACAGCTTTTTATTCCTGTCACCATTAAAATCACAGGATTTTTTCTAGGACAAAAGGGGGCAAATATAATCCACTGATAACTGACCAATACCTCAGCCACCCTCTTTCACAAGATCCCCTTTCCTCTGTCTGCTCCACTTCTCCGTTGGTTCCATTTCTTGCCTAGCTATTTCCACTGTGGTGGTAATTCTAAAACTTCTCTTCCCTCAGCCAGCATTCGACCTGGGGTAGTGCTATTTACAGGGTGTGTGTGTGTGAATGCGTGTAACCCCCATGCTCAGAATGGGTTGACCCAGAAAGGGGAGAAGACCCAAAGCAGCAGGAGGCTGCAGAGCTCATGTAGTTTGGAGGAGACAAGGCTACCAGACTCGGACCTTGATTTGTATAAGCCCTTAACACCTTGTTAAGGGTTTTTTATGTTTGTAATGGGTGAGAGTTCTACTGGAAACCTTCATCATGTTGAATCCTGTTCACCAAGCCCTTGGAGTCTTCAGGAGCCAACCCACTTGCAGGAAGAATTGGACTTGGCAATATCAGAAGACTGTAACTAGAAGGACTTGAAGTGAAACCTGAACAGGACCTTGAAGTGTGATGTTAAATGTTGATGTTTGATGTTATGTTAAGAAAGTAAACCATTTTGTTTTTAAAATTTGTTGTTGCAAATGTAACCCCTGTGTCAGAATGGGATGACCCAGAAAGGGGTGGAGTCTGAAAAGAAGCAGAATGCTGCAGAACTCATGAGGTTGGAGGAAGCAAGGCTACCAGGCTGGGACCTTGATTGATTTTATTAAGCCCTTAACACCTTGTTTAAGGGTTTTTGTGTATGTAAATGGTGAGAGTTTTCTGGGAACCTTCATCATCTTGAATCCCATTCACCAAGCCTCTGAAGTCTTCAAAACCAACCACCAGCAAAGAAGAATTGGACTTGGCAATATCAGTAGACTGTAAATATAAGGACTTGAAATGCAAACCTGAACAGGACCTTGAATTGTAAATGTTAAATGTTGATGTTTAATGTTATTTGTAAAGAGAAGTAAACTGTTTTGTTTAAATTTGGTTCTTTGCAACTCCTTCCAAGTACTGCCCCACAGAACCCACAAGCTGAGGTTACACAAACTCATTCCAAGTTCTGCCCCACAGAACCCACAGTTAGAGGTTACACGCGCACATATACTGATGACACACCTGGCAGGGCTAATGGTGCCCCCCAGGGATGTTCTAGTTTAAGAAATGTTGTGTGTATTGGGGTGAGGGATGATTGAAACTGTTTCCCCCAGTGCTACAGTCTGAACCAGGACTCCACACGCTTCAGAATTCAGTTCTCGCAGGAAGTCACGGCAACCACCTGAGTGCGAGTCTTCCGTGGTGCTCACATGTCAAATGTAGCATCTAGTTTGGACTTCAGGGGCATGTTTTTCTAGGATGGGTAAGTCTGTATCTGATTCTGGGAGCTGCTGTAGAAGAATAAGTTATGCAGTTTCAATATGCATAACTAGTCAGGGTTCCTGGAAGCTCTCTTTGGAAAAGGCATCTGAAAGGGGAAGAGAAGAGAAGAAGAAGAGTTTGGATTTAACACACACACCCCACCGCATTTCTCTCCTGTAAGGGGACTCAAAAGGGCTTACAATCTCCTTTTCCTTCCCCACCCCCAACAAACACCCTGTGAGGTGGATGGGGCTGAGAGAGCTCAGAAGAACTGTGACTAGCCCAGGGGGTAGGGAACCTGCGGCTCTCCAGATGTTCAGGAACTACAATTCCCATCCCAGCCTCTGTCAGCATGGCCAATTGGCCATGCTGGTGAAGAGCTGATAGAGTATGAATAGGCTATCTGAAACTAGCTCCAAGGTCACCCAGCTGGCATGTGTTGGAGTGCACAAGCTAATCTGAATTCCCCAGATAAGCCTCCACAGCTCAAGTGGCAGAGCGGGGGAATCAAACCCGGTTCTCCAGATTAGAGTGCACCCGCTCTTAACCACTACACCACGCATCTCAAAGTGTCTTCCCACTCTGTAGGAGTCCTTCCCATAGGACTTAAAGACTGAAGGGGCTTTGGGAGTGTGACTTCTTTTGTGATTCTTTTAGCTGTACAGTTGTTGACAGGGCTAGCAATGAAGTCAAGTCCCCCCTCCCTTGCAAAGAGCTGGTGGGGGCTGGTGATCTCCCAGAACTGCAACTGTTCTGCAGACTGCATACTTCATTTATTATTCATCTAAAGCATTTATTCCACTTTTCATGGAGGAAATACCTGCTTTGAAGGGCAGACTGCATGGTATTCTTTCATACTGAGGTCCCTCCTCTCCCTAGACCTCACTCTTCCAAGCTCCACTGTCAAATCTCCAGATGTTTGCAAACCCAGAGTCAGCAACCCTAACATCAGTGGTGGGATTCAAAAATTTTAGTAACAGGTTCCCATGGTGGTGGGATTCAAACTGTGGCATAGCACCAATGGGGCAGGGTGGGGCATGACGGGGGCGTGGCTGGGCATTCCAGGGGCAGGGCATTCCAGGGGCAGGGCTGTGGCAAGGATGCAGCCGCTACGCCGGTCCTTGGGCGGGAAACGAATGCACGCAGGCTCAGGCTGCCACGCACGCCGGTGCACCTCCTGCTAGACTGCTTCAAGTTCTGCGCGCTACTGCTGAGAGGAGGGGCGAAACTAAGGCAAAAATCACATGGCAAAATCACCAATTAGTAACCCCCTCTCGGCACACACAAATAATTAGTAACCTACTCTCGGGAACCTGTGAGAACCTGCTGGATCCCACCTCTGCCTAGCATGTACATACGTATGTACACATGGGGGCCCAAAGGTGATCCTTTTGCCCAAGGCCCCTAGAACTTGAGAGAGGAAGTGATGCAGACACCTTGGTTGACTGATGGCTTCTTTGGGGATTGGTGGTTTGTTTTCACAGCCACAACAAACTCTGCTGAAGAACTTCTGCAGGCAGGAAATGCAAAGGGGAACCAAATGTTCCGGATGGAGTGGAGGAACTCTGCGTTAGTTTTCTGAGAACAGCTGGCAGGTGGGGGGAGGAACCAGAAGTGATAGTTTTGAAGCAAACTTAGTGAACTTGCAAGCCACAAAAAGGTTGGGGCCGCCTACACAACGTGTTGCCATATCTCCTGTTTTGTGTTGCTGATCACCTAGTTAGCTGCAATAAGCAAATGGTGTGCTATACAGGTCCCAGGTCATTCTCACTTTTAAATATTTCTACCCCAGTCATTCTTCAAACACCTCAGGAGACCCAGTTCCATTTTATTCTCATAATCAAAGCTGATTCTTTGGGATAATGAGGTGGCCTCTGCAGGGTTCTGGCTTATTCCTGGACATTAATTGTAATGAGAGGTGGTGGATGATGATTTCTGAATCCACCTGTGGGCAGCTCAAAAGGTGGGGTTGCAAAACACCTCTTTTTAATAAAAGTTGGGAAATTCCTGGAGATTTGGGAATGGAACCTCAGTATTGCAGGATTTGTAGTGGAGCAGTGCCTTGGCTGTGTGTAATGCTGTGGAATTTATCCTTGGAACTAGCTATTTTCTCAACAGGAAGTGATTGCAGTCATTTGGAGATCAGTCGTTAATTCCAAATTATCTCCAGACCTTATTGGAGCTAAACTGAATGTTTTCCACCAGGTGCTGTTAGTACCTCAGTGCAGTTGAAAGATTCAACCACCCATCTCCACAAATTAAGTCCCTATTAAAGAGATGACATTTTTCCTCCAAGGTTGGCTGCTGTCAATCCTACCTAACATTTAAAATCCTATGGAGGGAAGAACCAGTGAGAAAAGAGACAGATGATTTGCAGCATATGAAACCGAGAGGGGAGACATTTTCCCCATTTCAACATACCCCTCCAGTTCTGCTAACCATATCTGGAACGGGTCCAGAGGAGGGCAATCAAAATGGTAAAGAGTCTGGAATCCATGCCCTATGAGGAGAGACTTAGGGAGCTGGGTATGTTTAGTCTGGTGAAGAGAAGGTTAAGAGGTGATATGATAGCTGGCAGCACAATTAGCCATGTTTAGATATTTGAAGGGATATCATGTTGGTGAGGGAGCAAGCTTGTTTTCCGCGGCTCCAGAGACTAGGACCAGGAGTAATGGGTTGAAGGTGAAGGAAAAGAGATTCCACCTAAACATCAGGAAAAACTTCCTAACAGTAAAGGCTGTTTGACAGTGGAATGCACTACCTCAGAGTGTGATGGAGTCTCCTTCTTTAGAGTTTTTTAAAAAGAGGCTGGATGAACATCTGTCAGGAGTGCTTTGATTGTGTGTTTCTGCATGGCAGGGGGTTGGACTTGATGGCCCTTGGGGTCTCTTCCAACTCTATGATTCTATCCTGAAGCAGACTTCCCCTCATAAAAGCCGTTTTGCTGTTGTTTGCTATTATCTTTGCCCAAAACGGGCCAATTGGGTCTGCTCCACTGCAAGAATAAGGCTGGTACAGGATTCCTTTCCTGTGGATTGATTTAATTAGTGTGCATCTAATTTGGGCCACTGCGAGTAGCAGAGAGCTGGACTAGATGGACTCTGGTCTGATCCAGCTGGCTTGTTCTTATGTTCTTATGATCATCTGTAGCAGAGAAGTCCATGTTATTATGATTTCCCGCTTCTTGGGTTAGTGCACTGGAACACCAAGGCTTTCTCTGTGCAATAAGGCCTCGCAGGACTCTTCACTCGACCAGTTATTAGGTCGCCATTTGATTGATGACAACTTGCAGTTTTCACCAGCACTAGACGTAAGAGACCGCGGTCCGCTGGAGTGCTACTCGCTGATAGTGCCTATCAGGCAAATGACGCCACTCCTGGAGAGGAAAGCCTCAGGTGGCTTTTCAATTTGGAGGCGCACTGAAGAGTGGCGCACCCACTCCAGAGGAAAGCAGGCTCTCCTGCCGTGATGGGGCCTCTCTCCAGGCTGACTTATCAGCGCAGCACATTGGCTGTTTTCATTTGCTGAAAGGTTCTCTGAGCAGAGCGAGGGCTGTTTGTGTGCAGACAGCCGCAGCCGGTGCTGTGTTTTTGCCGTCCTAATCTCAAAGGAGGAAGCAGGCAGAAGCAGTTTTACTAATTCGGCAGCTCTCGTGGGTTTGCCAACCTCTAGGTGGGATCTGGAGATCTCCCAGGATTATAATTGATTTCCAAATGAGAAATCAGGTCCCCTAGAGAAAATGGTTGCATTTGGAGAACGGACTCTATGGTATTGTACCTCATGGAAGTCCCTCCTCCTCTCCTAATCCCACTATTCTCAGGCTTCGCCCCCAAATCTCAAGGAATTTCCAAGATGGAGTTGGTGGGGGTAGTCTACAAATTTTGGGGAAAGAACTTAGGGGGAAGGGCAATTTTTCCATGGCTCCCTCCACACTACTGGGAACATGACTTTTCAGGTTTCTTGATCATGCAGAGAAAACCATACATGCATTTGTGTAAATATGCATGGGTTCAATACTACTGCAAATATAATGTGTCTGGAACTGTGGGTCAGACTCAGAGGCCGTTTCCACACGGCTACGATGGGGGTTGGGTCGGCGTACATGAACTGTCCCAGAAACCACCGGGAAGACGGCAGGCCCATCTGGCCGATGCGCCTGGTCAACCCTACCGTCTCTAGGCGGAGTCTGGTGCATCGGCCCGCAGGCTCTGGGGACACCCCGCCCTGCAGCGACCGGCTCACCAGCATGCGCCCAGGGCAGGGCGCATGTCCCCAGGCTCCCTCAGCGACGTCCCAACGACGCACGCAGATGAGTGCCGTCAACCCGGTCCTGCGGGGGGGGAGGGATGGCCTTCAAGCCGCTGCCATTGCCCGCGACGGGCAGCAGCTCAAAAGTCAGCCAGCTGTTTTCCGTGGAAACCTCGGGCTTTGAGGAAGCAAAGGGTCCGGAAAACAGCCGACTGCCTGTCACCCCTCCGTGCGAACAGCTCCCTGGGGACGGCGTTTTTGCCATCCCCAGGGCGCTGTTTATGGCCCATGCGGAATACCAGCTTGCTGGTATTCACGGGCCCTTCGCGCACAAACCTTTTTAAATGTTTCAAGGCAGGAAAGAAAATGTTTCCTCCATGGAGTTCTTCATTGTTTTTCCCCCTGATGTGTTGAAAATGTTTTATTATCCGCCTCAAAAAGTTTTAAACAAATCCCCTTTTAAAATGTTTATTTTCATAATTTCTGTTTGGTTTTTTTATTTTTTGAGGGGGATAATCTTCGAAGCATCAATTATACGAGGTATAGAGAATCGCAGCAAGAAGCATTGAAGCACTGAAACACCGATTCAACAAATAACTCCAAAATACAGGAAAAACGCATAATGGCGGGCATGAATTGTTTTGAAGGGGTGAGTGAAGACAAATTGTGGTAAATGGGGGGACAGGGTTTAAAATGTTTTACAAATGTTCGGGGTGATTTGTGTGGAAAGGGCCATGGTCATTCTACCCCTTACTACCACTTGAAAGACACTGTTTTCTGTTGAACCGACGGGTCAAAATTAAATCAAAAGAGCTTTGAGCTAAATATCAGGAAGAGCCTTCTGACAATTACACTGATTCCTCCATGGAACCAGGCTTCTTTGGGTGTGGTGGGTTCTCCTTCTTGTGTTTAAGCAGAGATAAGATGGCCATTTGACAGCAAGGCTAATTCTGTGAACTTAGGCAGATCATGAGAGGGAAGGCAGGAAGAGATGAGTCAGTGCTCAGCTCTTGTGACCCTTTCTTACATGTCCAGAGTAATGCCAATCACCACTTTAGGGTCAGGAAAGAATTTTCCTCCAGGCCAGATTGGTCAGACATTTTGAAGGTTTATTGCCTTCTTCTGGCCATAAGGCAGGGGTTGCTGGAAGAGTGGTTGGATTATGCAGGGATTTGGACTAGACCCTTGAGGTCCTTTTCAGCTTGATGTTTCTAATATCTTCATAAGGCTTTATGGACTGGTTTTCTTTACAGCACCCAAAAGTTTGGCCCATTTTTAAGATGACTTCTTTCTAATCACGTAACTCCCACAACCAAACTCTGATTTTCAAAGCCTGCTAAAACACATAAACAAGAGGCATTTTTAGCATACAGTTGACATCCAGAGTATGGAATTCCTTGCAAAAGCAACCTAGGAGGAATCAACGCAAAGTCCTGTTTCCTTATCAGCTGATTCCCTTCACCCCATTCAATTCTCAGCAGCTCTTGGCCCAAATTCAAAAAATGAAAAAAATTTCAGCTAAGCAGAACTTGTTCCTCATGTTCCAGAAGCTTCTTGTAAAGTAAAGCCTGCAGCAAAGAGATGAAAGTTTTTCCAAGCACGTAGCCAGGGTAATCTGTGGACATGTGATGATCTAATGGTTTCCCAGATAGAGTCATTACAAGGCTATTTCAAAGATTAAAGGAAATTCTGCTCAGTAGGGGTCCCTCCTTAGCTTTGACTATTTGGAAAGTAGCTCAGTGAAGGGTAATGATGTGAATTCTTGGGAAAATGATTCTTGGGTTGCCAACACCAGTTGGGAAATTCCTGGAGATTTGGAGGTACAGTGGAACCTCGGTTTTCGTTGGTAATCCGTCCAAAAAGAATTGATGAAAACCGAAACCGATGAAAATAGAGGCAAACTTTTCCATAGGAATCAATGTAAATCCAATTAATTCGTTCTAGGCACTCCAAAAAACATACCAAAAACCATTTTTTTAGTGAATAAATGCTGAAAATAGTTTAATGCTGAAAATAGTAACAAACAATAACACTAGGACCAGCTTCAGAGCCAGTGGACCAATGTCTCACCAGAAAGCTGTCCAAAGAGGTCTGCTTCTGTCGCCTCTTTAAGATTTGTCTGAAATGGGGCAAGACATTGTCAGTAAACAAGTTGCAGACACAGCCTGCAACAGCTTTGTCCGGGTGATGTTTCTCCACAAACCCCTGCACCTTACTGCAAATCAATGAAAACCAAGGCAAATCGATGAAAACCGAGACAAATTTTTCACTGAAAAAAATAGATGAAAACCAAAACCGATGAAAACCGAAGGCAATGAAAACCGAGGTTCCACTGTAGAGTCTAAGGAGGGTGAAGTTTGGGAAAGGAAGGGAGCTCAGCAGGGGAATGATGCTGTACAGTCCATTCTCCAAAGTGGCCATTTTCTCCAGAGGAACCGATATCTGCAGTCTGGAGATCAATTATATTTCTGGGACATCTCTGATTGGCAACCTCAGCGTCATCATCACTGCACATCAATAGCCCTACAAATTGTCTGAAAGACCAAAACTAGTAGTTCCCATGGTGCCATAATGTCTGCCAATGTGTCTCCTACTTAATTCTTGGGATAAAAGGCAAGGGATTTGGGATTGCCAGCTTCAGCTTGGGAAATTCCTGGAGATATGGAGACAGTGCCTAGGGAAGGCAGGGTTTTGGTAGTAGAAGGATCTTAGCAGGGATGTGATGTTATTCCATGACTCTGGTTTCTTCTGCTGGAACACAGAGTCCACCCCCAGAAGCTGCCATTTCCTTTAGAACTACACTAGACTTGAGGTCAGTTGTAATTCTGGGGAAGATTCCAGGCTTCACTTAAGGTTAGAAACTGAATCTAAACAACATCCCATCTCTTGGGTCGAATCCCCACTTGAAATTTGCATGCAGATCCAAACCTGTTCATTGTGAAACTGTGTCCTCTTCATCGGAGTTTCTCCCTCCCCACCGCAGCGAGCACACAGCAGACACACCTGGTTGCAGAACTCTTAGCAATCCCCACTACCAGGCGAGCTCGCTTCGCCGGTCTCCCCTGATTGACTGGCATGCCTTGATGGGGCGGGACCTTTTCCCACTGCGGAAACGTACATTGTAGGGGTGTAATAAAAAAACGACATGTAAAAGTTTAACATTTAACTGTGCAAACAGTTAATCGTTACCTGTGTAAACCATTAATGATTCAAAGTTACACGTTTGACTGTTTAACGTTTGTGTCCCCTTCTGCTGGCTGATCGCAAAAGCGGGAACGAAACCAAGGAAAGGCTGCGCGTGCATTGCAGCGCTGATTGGTTGCCTGAATTCCGCATCACACTCCAGGGCAGGAAACGAGTCAGGATTTCAACCCTCATCCCTCCCCTCGGATCAGCTCTGAACGGTGTCAATGGGGTCTGTGCCACTTGCAACCAGGTCCTGCCGGAACGCGGATTAACGGGGAGAACGAGCGCCTGAAACGGAATCTGCCATGCAAGCAATGGGGAGGTCGTCCCTCAAACCTGGTTAGTTTGTGTTCTGAAACCTGGCTAAGACGGTAGTGGGGAACAAAAAAACTCATCTCACCCACACAAAAGAGGACCAGTGCTTCTGGGACTTTGTAGGGCTCTGACCCACCATTCTCCACTATTTTGTCAAACATTCTCTGTCAAAAATAGGTGCCAGCCAAGGGACTCATTATGGCTTTGGTATTTGATATTTAACTTTTAAATCTTTGATTTACTCTTCACTACCTCATTATTCAGTGTTTTATACTAACTATTTGACAGCCAAATCTTCACCAGCAGACGTTTTCTAAGAGACAGATGTCTGGGGTTAGTATGCCTTTTTGCATTGTGAACTGGAAGCTCAAACTCTTATGAATTTATTATGCTTTTAATTATGTTTATTCTCCAGTCTCCTTGAAGTAATGGAGTGAAATCCTAGGCATGTCTATTTTTCCCACGGTCTGCAATGGAATTTATTTCCATGTGAATGTGCAATGGCACAGCCTTGGTTCTCCATCAGGCAATGTGTGGAACCAGATCAACTGGATTCCAACAATAGATCTTCATCTTATAACTATAACCTCAATGACAATGAGTAGTGTAGTTTGATGAGTAGTGTAGTATGTGTAGTTTGATGACGAAAAAAGCTTTAACTTAATGGCGGATAACCAACAAGCCAAGGCAGGTAATAATAATTGTGAATCTTGATTTGTCTGAGCTTCATCCAATCCATAAAGAAATACAGAGGCCGTTTCCGCACGGGCGGAATATGGTGGCCTGGGGACGGCAAAAACACCGTCCCCAGGCCACCGTTCGCACAGGGGGCGCAGCTGCTTCGCAGCCGCGCCACCCTCGTGCCACCCGACCGGCGCCGAGCCGGCGTTTTCAAACCACGCTTCCCCAGCGTGGTTTTTTGAAAACGCTGGCTGAAAGCCGCTGCCGTGCGCTCCCCCCCCCCCCACTCCCTGCCTGCACTTACCTCGTCCCCGGGCCTCCGGCGTGTCACCGAGGCCTGGGGACACGCCCCCCTGCCCTGCGACGCAGGAGCAGGCACGCAGGGCCGGGGGGGGCGTATCCTCAGGCCTCGGCGACGTGCCGGAGGCCCGGGGACATGCCGGATCGGCCAGGCGATGGCGCTCCGTGGTGCCGTCGTCCCAGCCGGTTCTGGGACCGATCCATCGCGGATGGTCCCAGCGTGCCAAGTTAATCGGTGCCCGACTCCAGCCGCTTCCGCCCTCGCGATGCGGAAACGGCCAGAGAGAGTGATTTGTGGTTGGGCGAAAGTGATAAAGGTCAGCGATTGGCTTACCTGCCGGCATGTCATAGAGGGGATGAATGGCCGGGATTTGACATTTCTATTTAAAATCAACACTGATTTTAGACCAGGCTGTAATTGTAAGTGTAAGAAGCTATTCTTAATTATTTTAAAAATTCAGCTGTTTTGACAAAACTGAAACAGGAATTGTTGCCTTGGAAACCAAGCCCTTAAACTGGCAAGAAGATACTTTAACCAGATGCCCTGAATCTGCCCTCTGAAATAAAGCACTCCCATTTCGAGGTCAAACACTTAAAGGGAAACCCCATGTTTTGAAATTTAAAATGTCAAAATTTGAAACAATGGAGCTGCTTCATAAGGCATTTTAAGAAGAGTCTTTCTTCCCTCAGGGGCCTCTAGTTTGGCTGAACGACAAAGGGAATGATAATATACTTCAGTGACTGCAGGTAACCCCTTCAGAGTTTGTTCAAATGCCAACACAGGTTTGGAAGAGATGAGACCTCCTAAGGCTGCCCACCTTGTTCTCTCTCAAGAGTATAAGGCAATGAATTGACTAAAATCAAATTTAAGAAGTTGGTATAGTGATTAATGTGTTGGGCTAGTAGGATCTGGGAAACTCAGGTTTGAATCCACACTCTGCCCTGGAAACTTGCTGGGGGAACCTGTGCCAGTCACCCCCACTCAGCCTTGACCCTGGCAAGTGTTTGGATGGGAGGCCTCCAAGAAATACCAGGGGGATTTTATGGCTACCAATCTTGATCCTCCTTGATCTCAGATTGCAAATGCCTTAACAGTCCACGTGCTCGGGAGCAACAGCCATTGCTTTCATAGCCTGCATATGAGCTCCCAAAGGCACCTGGTGGGCCCCTGCGAGTAGCAGAGAGCTGGACTAGATGGACTCTGGTCTGATCCAGCTGGCTTGTTCTCATGTTCTTATGATGACACAGAGGCAGGCAAGGTTAAACTAGTTTTGAATGTCTCTCGCCTTGAAAACCCTGCACCACAAGTCAATTTTGATTTGATGAAAATAACCACATTTTTTACCCTTTTCTCCAAGTGACATATATGGCCCTCCCCTCTATTTATACTCACAACGACTCAGTGAGGTAGGTTAGGTCTGAGAGAAAGTGACTGGTCTATGATTGCCACCTGAGTGCCTTCAATACGCCCCAGCACAGTCCATTATCCAAAGCTGCCCAGCATCTTTAATGGCAGGCTATGCCGTGCATGACACTTTACTGCTCACGTGCAGGCGTTCTTGCAGATCTGTGCTAGAGACAAGATATCCACTTCCTTTAGAAGAAAAGGCCTTAGGATCTCACAATAAGCATGTAAATGTGTGTAACATGCTATCAAGTCACAGCAGATGTATAGCATCTCAATAGGATTGCCCAGGAGGTAGTGGCTGGAGATCTGCTACTACAATGGATCTCCAGGCGACAAAGTTCAGTTCTCCTGGAGAAAATGGCCACTTTGGAAGGTGGACTCTGTGGCATTATACCCCACTGAAGTCCTGCTCCTACCCTCTCTTCTTAGGATTCGCCCTCAAAATCTCCAGGTAATTTCCAACCAAGAGCTGGCAATCCTACATTCTAGCAGTGTTTTCAAGGCAAGAGGTGTCCCCAGATTATTTGTCATTACCTGACTCTGAGTAGCAACCCTGGACTTCTTTGGTGGTCTCCCAACCAAGTACTAGCTAGCAGAGGAGTATCTGCCTAGGGACAAGGGGTACAAGGGTACCCCTTGCCCCGGGCACCACTCTTCTGGTCACATGGGGGGCGCAAAATCGTGACCAGGAAGTCCTGCTGTCTTGTCGTTTTTGTGTGCCTCGACCACGTATGAGGCACACAAAAAACGACAAGGACTTCCTGCTGCCTGCAAGTGCCCTTAACCCCTCCCTTCCTCCCCCCCCCCCCGCTGGCTGGGCTCCCAGCTGGCAGCCGGCAGTCTCTTCTGACCTCCCCTCCAGGCAGGCCAGAAGAGACTGCAATCCCGAACTCGGAAACTTTCTTTTATAAGCACTGAGGCCAGGGGTGGGGATTGGGGAGCAGGAAGTCCCACCCCTTCCTGCTCCCCAAGCCCCACCCCCTGGCCTCAGTGCTTATTAAAAAAGGTCTCCGAGGCCGGGACTGCAGTCTCTTCTGGCCTGCCCGGAGGGAACTGCAGGCTGCCGGCTGGGAGCCCAGCCAGCAGGGGGAGTCTGGGTGGGGGAGGTGAGCACCCTAGACCTTGCCCATGTCCATGGTGACATGGGTGGGGTCAAGGGCAGGGGGGTGGAGCCTGGGGGCATCAGGGGGTGGAGCTAGGGGGGCAGAGCCTGGGGGGCATCCTGGAGACAATTTGTCTCCGGGCGCCATTTACCCCTGGTACGCTTCTGCTAACTAGGGCCAACCCTGCTTAGCTTCTGAGCTCTGACAAGGTCAGGCTAAGCCTGGACCATCCAGATCAGGCCAGATGTATAAACAAGCCAGAGATAGAGATTTCCCAAGGATATTTCTCACACACGAACAGGGATGTTTGCAACACATCCATTCTCACAGCAGAAACCTCAATTCAAATGCTGCACCAATCCTTTGAAGCTTTAAGCATTGCTGGAAATTCTGTTCTCATGTGTTCAGCGCTGTATTCATCCACTCTGTAACTGCCTGTCCTCTGCGGAGTTAAAAACAAAGCTGTTGCTTGTTCTTTTGATTAAAGACTCTAGTTAAAAATGGAATGATACCAGCAACAGTTCAAAATTGTCCTCTTGGTTGGAAGAAAAGACTAAAAGACTAGCTGCTCCTTTTAGAGTTTGGGAAGTTCTTCCACCGAAAAAAAAAGATCCTTTCTGAAGAAGCTTTGCAGAACTTTCTGGAACCCTTAAAGCTGTGGATCAATGAAGCACAAACCCTGCTGGTCTACTCTGCAGAAGGCCAAAAAGCTAATCAAAGAGGTCCTGAGCTGTCAGTTTAATCTTCCAAGGAGAAGCGCTGAATGCCTTACCTGAAAGTCCTTGACAATTTCTGGAATAATGGTTGGGTTAAAATTTGGGATAAAAGTGGAATTTGGTATTAAAAAAGTGAACCTCCCTTTCTCCCACCACAACCATCAGTGGCGAGTGCGATGACAGGTAGCCCCCCACTGGGGTGGTCAGTCAGCAAGTCTAAGGTGCCTGTGTAACCTCAGCTTGTGGGTTCTGTGGGGCAGAACCTGGAATGAGTTTGCGATAACAATTTTTAAAAACAAAATGGTTTACTTTCTTAACATATAACACATATAACATTTATTTATTTATTTATTTATAATTATATTTATAAAACCGCCCCATCCCCTAAGGGCTCTGGGCGGTGAACAACAAGAATTATCAACAATATGACAATAACAATCTCATTTAAAATCAATAGCATTATTAAATATAGAAATTACATAAAATTACATAAAATTACATCAACATTTAACATCACATTTCAAGGTCCTGTTCAGGTTGCATTTTCAAGTCCTTATATTTACAGTCTACTGATACTGCCAAGTCCATTTCTTCTTTGCAAGTGGGTTGGCTCCTGAAGACTCCAAGGGCTTGATGAACAGGATTCAACATGATGAAGGTTTCCAGGAGAACTCTCACCCATTACAACCACAAAAAGAAACCCTGAAACAATAAACTCCAACATTTACAACATAGCAAAAATAAACAACTACCTTCCCAGTAGTTCCCAACAATATTTCAGTTACCTTAACAAGGTGTTAAGGGCTTATACAACCAAGGTCCGAATCTGGTAGCCTTGTCTCCTCCAACTACATGAGGTCTGCTGCCTCGTGCAGCTCTGAGTCTCCACCCCTCACTGGGTCAACCCATTCTGAGCATGGGGGTTACACCTGCACTGGTGGGCAAAGGAATCATAGAGTTGGAAGAGGCCATACAAGCCATCTAGTCCAGTGGTGGCGAACCTTTGGCACTCCAGATGTTATGGACTACAATTCCCATCAGCCCCTGCCAACATGGCCAATTGTTCATACTGGCAGGGGCTGATGGGAATTGTAGTCCATAACATCTGGAGTGCCAAAGGTTTGCCACCACGGATCTAGTCTATGTAGGATCAGCCTAAGCATGACAAGTGTTCATCCAGGTGCTGCTTGAAGACTGCCAGTGAGAGGGAGCTCACCAACTCCATAGGCAGCTGATACAGCTGAATTACTCTTACTGTAAAAAATGTTCCCCAATGTCCAACTGGTATCTTTTCACCCATAATCGAAACCCATTATTGTGAGTCCTATCCTCCTCTGCCAACAGGAACTGCTCCCTGCCCTCCTCTAAGTGACTGTCTTTCAAACACTTTAAAATCCTGTCCCCTCTCAATCTCCTCTTTTTTTAGACTGAACATTGCCAAGTCCTTCAGCCTTTCCTCCTAGGGTTAGTCTCCAGGCTCCTGATCATCCTTGTCGCTCTCCTCTTCACCTGCTCCATTCTGTCAACGTCCTTTTCAAACGGAGGCCTCCAGAGTAGAACAAAGTACTCCAGGTGGAGACTGGCCAATGCAATGTACAGTGGGACTATGACATCTTGCCATTTGGATGATGTGCCCCTGTTGATACGCTCCAAAACGGGCTGCATCACACTGACTTCTCCTATTCTCCTATTCAGCTTACAGTCCTCCCATACCCCAGGATTTTGTTCACCATGTTCCTGCCCACAAGTGTATAACACATCCAGAAACAAATAATTGGATGCATTGGTTGTGGTGGGTTTTCCAGACTGTGTGGCTGTGGTCTGGTAGATCTTGTTCCTAACGTTTTGGTTGCATCTGTGGCTGGCATCTTCAGAGGTGTATCACAGAGGGAAGTCTGTTACACACTGTGTCGAAGTCTGTTAGAATTCCCTCTGTGATACACCTCTGAAAATGCCAGCCTCAGATGCAGGCGAAACATTAGGAACAAGATCCACCAGACCATGGCCACACGGCCTGAAAAACCCACCACAACCAATTTAACAACTGCTTGTTTACAAGCACCTTTTAAACAACCGGTTATGCCAAAGTGGTGCGAACCTGCTGAATCCCACCACTGTGTGTAACAGACTTCTCTCTGTTATACACCTCTGAAAATGCCAGCCTCAGATGCAGGCGAAACGTTAGGAACAAGATCTACCAGACCACGGCCACACAGCCCAGAAAACCCACCACAACCAGTTGAATCCAGCTGTGAAAGCCTTCGACAATAGGATGCATTATTTGGGTCAGGTTTTCCATCTCTTTAGTATTTTACCTTTTTTATGCACCCAGGCTAAAACTCATCTTGTTACCCAGGCTTTTAATTAGGGATTTTATCCTATCAGCTCCTTCATGTTTTGCTTATGTTTTATGGATGGTTCTTATGCTGCTTATGTCTAATGGCTTGTGTATACTGTGGTTTTTCACTGTAAGCTGCCTCGAGTTGGTCTCAGAAGATATGGCACAGAAATGTTCTGAATAAATAAATAAACAATCCTTTGATGAGCAAGGGGGTAATGAAGGAAGAGCTCTTCTTGTGGGCACAGCTGTGAGTAATCTAAAAAGATGGTTGTGTAATTTAGGCTTCTTTTCAGTTTAGGAAGAGAACCGATAAAGGGTAACTGTTTGTTTTGGAAGCTCAACACAGAAGACCCAGAACAGATCTCTCTCTGACATTGGGCGATTTCCCACTGGCGATTAATACTGGGATAGTCACCCGAAATATCCAGGTTTCCTCGAGATCTCCCCACTGCCGGAACACAGATCAGTCCTGTTTCTGACGATTCCCCGCCCCCCCCTTATCACAGGTTTTCCTGGACCTGCTTGTATATGCACCTTTTTGAAAAAACACTCCAATGGGAGCTAATAGGAGATGGGGCTACACATTTGAGGGTCCATAACTTTGGCCCCCATGAACCAAACTTCACAAAGCCTGGGTGGTATCATCAGGAGGGTCTCCTAAAGATACTCTGCCATTTTGGTGCTGCTAGCTTAACAATTGCACCCCTGACAGCAGGCACCCCCCCCCAAGGGGGGTCTTTACTAGAAGTCTTCACTAGAAGTCTTCACTAGAAACATGCTGCAGTGAGGATGTTGGAACCTGGATGAAAAGGTGCCGATTCTTTTGAAACTTGGTTGTATCTAGATTACATTTTCAGTGGGAATTCGGCCTACAAGAGTATAAAGATTGTTTGGGGAATTTTCCTACCTTTCCAAGTAAAGAAATGGAAAAGATATGACGGCACCTTCAAACATTTAATGCAGGTAACAGGGCAGTGGTGGGATTCAAATAATTTAATAACTGGTTTCACCAATGGTGAGGTGGGATTCAAAACAGATTCTAACAACTGGTTGTTTTACATAAGCACCATTTAACAACTGGTTCTTGCCGAAGTGAGTGCCAGAGACCTGCTGAATGCCCCCACCAGGCTGTAAACAGGGATACCCAAATCCTTATGACAAGTTAAGCCAATGTCCATTTCAGGTGTGGATGGTGGGGGAAGGGGTATAACTACATCCCCTGAAGTGCTGAATAAGTGTAACCCATTCTTATGGGACCCAGAGAAATCTTATGGAACCGGGGTATCTTACGGAACTGTGGGGAACAAGGTTTATTTTCCCAGTGGGGATTTGCCCCTAGTTTAGATCTGAGGTATTTTTAGGATCTGCTGTTTTCCAGCCAACATAACTCTAATTCCAACCAGAGAGGTGCTATAAGCTGAGGCCCTCTCAATAGAGACTGGATTTTCCTGTCATTTATGTCACAGAAGATAAATGAGTGATATCAGACTGCAAGTGATAAATCATAAAACCCAGGCAATGACAGGTCCATGTAATTCCTGTCTTCCTCTGGAATGTTTTATTGCTCAGTGTTTGACAGGAACCATTTTGTAGTATCAACAGCACATTTATTTCAGTCACATCCAGTTCTTTTTATACAAAATTCAATAAACAGATTGTTGTGTGTGAGAGGGGAAGGAGTCTGCTATTTGCACTCCCTCTGTATAATTTAAAAGAACCAAAATGGGATCTGAGGCAATTCTCTACCCTATTATTGAATTTACTGACACTGAAATAGCTTTCTGGTGCATTTGTACTTGGCCTCCATAAACGTCCACTTGAGAATGCCATTTTGCAGCTCACTTTATAGTAACCGTTGTGAAAATGTCTCATACCTCCATGTCATTGTCTTATAGGTAAGGAAAATATTTACATTGAGACCGTAAATATTTCCAAATTACAAACATAACACAGAATTCTTCTGCCCATTTAATCACATACTATTTTTGTTCTGCTGATACTTTAGTTTCCACTGTGTTGTATACATTAGTGAAAATCTAACTGCATTCAAACAAACCATTCTCGGCCTGAATCTAAAGGTATATCAGGAAGGAAGTGACATCATTAGCCAGTCATGAATGCTTGAGTTCCATGTTCCCTCCTCAGCCTTCTGTGCTAAATTAAATGGAATATTGAAACAAAACAAAAAAGGGAAGGACTTTTGTTCTAGATTTATTGTAGATACATAGTTTCAGACCTCTACAGGAATAGAGTATATATTGTGGTAGAAAGATTGGTTTTTACTCAACACTGATGATTACAATATAGTCGAAGTAAAGAAGACTAGCCACAGAAAGTATCTAAGCTAATTCTTGTAATAAAATAACTGTAAAACAAAGGCTAGACGGGAAACATTGGGACAGGCATCCTGTATTAATTTTATTATGAATCAATATTCTTGTACTGATGTGGATTTAAACTGGTTATTTTTGTGGTGAATGAAATTTGCAGTATAATGGCAGCGTCTCCCTTCTGAAGCAGCTATTTTCTCCAGGTGAGCTAAATATATATCGCCTAGAGATCAGCTGTAATCTCAGAAGATATCCAGCCCCCTGCAGGAGATTGGCAACCCCTGCTGCAATCAAAGAGAAGCCAGGTACAAGAAACTCACAAGAAACTCACTTAAATACCCTTTTTGATCTCAAACTTGATTCCCCACAGTCAATTTATCGTGTGATACTCACGCGAAAAAACACGGTTTAAGCAAGAACTCCCCACCGCTTAAGTGCCAAACACGGATTCACCCTGGTTCTGGCATGCGCTCTCCCCTTTATCCTACGTTTTTTCAGAACCTTTCCGCCCAATCATGCTCAGAAGCCGTATCGGTGGGGAGAAACAGGGAACAAACATGGCCAGAGGCGGAACTACAAGGGGACGGGGGACACGTTGCACTGGGCGCGCGCCTGGGGGGGCAGCAAAAAATTCAGGGTTTTTTGTATTTTTTAGTGTTTTCCAGTTTTTGGCCTGCAGGGGGCACAGTTTTTAGGCTAGCCCAGGGGTCTGCAACCTGCGGCTCTCCAGATGTTTATGAACTACAATTCCCATCAGCCCCTGTCAGCATGGCCAATTGGCCATGCTTGCAGGGGCTGATGGGAATTGTGGTTCATGAACATCTGGAGAGCCGCAGGTTGCAGACCCCTGGGCTAGCAGCACCAAAATTTCAGGGAGTTTTCGGGAGATTCTCCTGATGATACCACTCAAGTTAGGCAGGTTAGTTAGGTTCAGGGGGTCCAAAGTTATGGACTCCCAAAGGGGGTGCCCCATCCCCCATTGTTTCTAATGGGATCTAATAGGAGATGGGGCTACACCTTTGAGAGTCCATAACTTTGACTTATTCTTCCCGTCCTTCGAACCTCCCAGCCAATCAGAGCACAGTGGGCTGTGCGCAGAGCCTTTTTTTGGGGTGCCATGCTGGCCGTGGCTATGAAGGAACTTATGGTCGATCAGGATGACTATTATCTACTCCAACTGGCAGTGGCTCTCCAGGTTATTGGCCAGAGGTCTTTCAAATCACCTATTATTTCATTCTTTTAGGTGGAGATCCCAGAGATCGAACCTGGGACTTTCTGCATGCCAATTAGATCCTGTACCACTGAGCCATATGTGCTCCTTAAATAGAACTTTTTTGCACTCCGTTGGGTAACAGGAGAAGCAATGCCTCTTATGCACCATGTCCCCGGAGCTGTTTACTTCTCTAAGGCCTCATTGTTTTCATAAGGTTACATAACCGTACTGAGTACTTCTTAGAATCTCCTGGCTACATCCCAGCTGTTTGGCTTCACTGGGCGAAACGCCAACCTGTGGCTTCTAGCGCGGTGTCCCATTGATGTGTGTGTGGGAAAACAAATAAATAAATGAGAACAGGATAAGACATCATGAGCGTACACAAGATCAGGCACGAGGGCATTTGTACTGTAGGATCTGAAACCAGTGGAGACTTGGAAGAATACACAAAAGTTGGCGGAAGCTGTCGGGCCATTAAAAACCCGCTTCTCAATGTAACAGTAATATTTATGTTTGATTAGGACCAGCTCCAGTGCCTGCAAGTAGTGTGCAGTCTTTGGCGTTCACCAACACTCTTCATCAGGTTAGATTTTTTTTAAAAAATCATAGAAGAGAGGTGAGAGAAAGAAACTCCTGGACATGATAAAAAAGTTCGGTTTCCAATTCTAATAATTTAAAAATGAGGCGGGGCGGGGGCTGGGGGGGGGTGTTACCCAGACTAGAGATATGCTACTGCTGGCTCTAGAGAAGGGATCTCCAACCTTTTTTAGCCTGGAGGCATAACCTCTACATAGGAATGGATGAGGAACCAGTGGAGGTTCTTCAGACAGAAGGATGCAGAATGTATGAAAAGCAGAAGAAAGTAAGGCTGCCTGGCTGGGAGCTTGAAATTTTATTATAGGTTCTTATAGGCTCTGAGAGCCAGGGTGGTGTAGTGGTTAAGAGCACGTGGATTCTAATCTATTCCCCACTCCTCCACCTGAGTGGCAGAGGCTTATCTGGTGAACCAGATGTGTTTCCACACTCCTACATTCCTGCTGGGTGACCTTGGGCTAGTCACAGTTCTCCTGAATTCTCTCAGCCCCACCCACCTCACAAGGTGTCTGTTGTGAGGAGAGGAAGGGAAAGGAGCTTGCAAGCCACCTTGAACCTCCTTACAGGATGAAACAGCATCACTTTCAATGTTTAAACTGGGGACCTCAGATTCTCCCTTTAAATCCATGCCGAAGGGGGATTTAAAATCCCTGAAGGGGGATTTAAAAGGAGACTCTGGGGAAATTTGGGGGGTGCCTGCTGTCAGGGGTGCAGCTGTTAAGCTAGCAGCACCAAAATTTCAGGGTATCTTTAGGAGACTCTCCTGATGATACCACCCAGATTTGGTGAAGTTTGGTTCAGGGGGTCCAAAATTATGGATCCTCAAAAGTGTAGCCCCCATCTCCTAATAGCTCCCATTGGAAACAATAAGGGATGGGGGCACCCCTTTTGGGAGTCCATAACTTTGGACCCCCTGAACCAAACCTCACCAAATCCAGTTGGCATCATCAGAAGAATCTCCCCCAAAATTCCTGAAATGTTGGTGCTGCTAGGCTAAAAACTGCACCCCCTGCAGGCCAAAACCTGAAAAAACATTTAAAAAATACAAAAAACCCACAAATGAACCTGAATTTTTTTCTCCCCCCAGGTGCGTGCCTGGTGCGACACGTACTCCCTGGCCCCCTGGTAGCTACGCCTCTGATTTCATGTATTACATTTCATAGATTTTTAGATCTCTATATTAGGAGTGGAAAGATTTCTCCAGTTTCATTTCCAAAACAATGTACAACATCTTTCTCTCTGCCTCCATTTTATCATTGCAACAACATCCTTTGAGATAAGGTAACAAACCCAAGGTCACCCAGCAAGCTTCTATGGCAGAGTGGGAGTCTGAACCCATGTCTCTGAGATTCTAGCTCAGCACTCTAACAAACTACATCATGCTGACTGTCATTGCTTAGCATACAGATTCTGTTGCTTAGCATACACAAGACATTCTGCACTCCCCACCCACCCCCCACCCCCGAGATAAAGGACATTTTTTTCCAGGCTTCAGCTTTTTAATTTCAAGTTGTTTTGACCGAATGAATGCAACCCAGGTGATCGTTTATCAAAGGGCTCAGTAGGGGTGAGGCGATTGTTTACACAAGAAGGAATTGTTCTGGAATAGCTTCCAGAACATCCAGGCTTGGGACAGCTTCAAAAGAAAGAAACGTGAACCTTCGTTTAAGATTATTCTGTTGTATCCATCGCTGTTTACGTGCAGAGCCCTGAGCTGGATGGGCCAGGTTAGCTTGATCTGGTAATATCTCAGAAGCTAAGAAGTCTCAGCCCTGGTTTGTAATTGGATGGAAGATCTCCAAGGAATATCAAGGTCATTATGCAGAGGGAGGCAATGGTAAACCACTTCTGTAAGTCTCCTTGCTTTGAAAACCCCATGGGGTCACCCGAAGTCTGCTGCGATTTGCTTGACTGCACATTGCACACACACACTTACATGCAGAAGGAACGCAAAGGAGCTGGCAAAGAAAACAAAGGGTGCTGATAATCACTACTAAGGAAGGAACTACACGTTCGCTGCAGTTCCAAAGTAAATCAAAGAACTGCACCTCCCCCTGCCTCTTATCTCTGCAGCTGCTACCTGGCTGTGGGGAAACCTGACTCATTACAAAATATTAACATGTTGTCTGGCCCTCTTTAAACAAAGGGAGAAGACAAACTAACCAACTCAGATAGTTTTGTTGATGCCTTTGGGTCCATTCTTGGTAAGTGGAATCTCCAGTAGAAGTAGTCTACCTCAGACCAGAAGAAGAAGAAGAAGAAGAAGAAGAAGAAGAAGAAGAAGAAGAAGAAGAAGAAGAAGAAGAAGAAGAAGAAGAAGAAGAAGAAGAAGAAGAAGAAGAAGAAGAAGAAGAAGAAGAAGAAGAAGAAGAAGAAAGAGGGGGAGGGGGGTTTATATCCCCCTTTCTCTCCTGTAGGAGACTCAAAGGGGCTTACAAACTCCTTACCCTTCCCCCCCACAACAAACACCCTGTGAGGTAGGTGGCGCTGAGAGAGCTCAAAAGAACTGTGACTAGCCCAAGGTCACCCAGCTGGCGTGTGTTGGGCTGGGTTACAATCGATATCTTACAATCCGGGTTACTGGGTTACAATCGATATCTTACAATCCGGGGCTGATTTTTCCCCTGGTTTCTCCCTTCGTATGGCTGCCCGTTTCTGTGTAGGAATCCAGTGAAGACCAGGAAGAAATACTCCAATTTCTTCTGCACAAGCCCGGGTCTTTTGTATTTACACTGCAAGCGTATCTGCGCATATCTGGTGTCCCACATTCTGATTGGCTGTTGTTTTTGAGCGGCAGCTTGAATGAACGGGGCGGGGACCCCAGGTAGCTGGGCGGGGAAAATAAACTGGTTCTGCTCCTATGGTGTTTGCACGGTAACGAGCTCACCCTGGGATTTTTGAAAAGAATTGCCAATTTGGCGATTTTTGAAAATCCTGGGATGAGGGAAATATCGTGGGGAATACCCACTTTAGGACTGGGAAACATGCAAACTTGTGGGCCAGACTGGGATATTTCCCTTGATCAACCCAGGATATTTGGACCGTGCAGAAATGAACTAATAGATACTGGGAACCAGCAATACAATTATTTTTAATGCCCTCCTTGTTTGCCTCCAGGAGGTGAGGCGATTGTCTATTCCCCACACACAGACTCCTGCCCAGGCACTGAAAAATGGGTACTGAGTCTCAATAACCATAGGCCCTAACACAAAGCAACATAATAATGTTGTTTCTATTCACAGCTGTACCCGACTCCCTACAGCTTCCGTTTTCTTGCCTTTTGATGAGATATTCCCTCCTAAATAAACTATTGCTATCCTGGAACAGGGAAGGGAAGTGAATCCTCACCGTTTTCATGAATTTATCTGATCGACATTTAAATATATCAAATGTCTTAGCAGCATGTTATATTTTCTAATGTCTTGTCCTGGTTCAGTGCAAGAGAGGCGTCAGGGAAAGGTGGATCAGGGCTCAAAAGTTCAGGGCTCAAAAACTGTAACAGACGCGCTCGCACAGACTACAGTTATCAACTCCGGGTTGGAAAATTCCTGGAGATTTCGGATTGGTGCTGGGGAGGGGTGCAGAGAGTTGGGGAGAAAGGTCAGCAAAAATGTGGTATTGGGCTTTCATTTCTCTTAGACTCTATGGTACATAGGATTGACAAGCCAAGCTGGCAACTGGTGGCAGGGCTTGGGGCCAGGACATGGTATTGCGACACCGCATTTTATGTCATTTCTGGGAGAAACCAGGAAGTGATCTAGCGTAGCTCTAGGAGTGACTGAAAACTCAGTGATAAAACCACAAAATTCCGAGTTTTTATTAACATAGCAAAACAGCAGATATTATTGTTTAAAAATATTCTTCCACCTTCCCACCCTAGAGGAAGCATGGCAGCCCCAAATATAGCTAGGTTTGCCAGCAGGAGGTTCACAGCTGGCAAGAGACTCACCGGTGAGGGGGACTTCTTCACTGGGAACACATCAAAATCTCTGAACATGACGGTGTCACTTCTGATGTGACTGGAGGCAACATCATCATATTGCCAGTGGTGCTTTAGCACTCATCCCTACTCTATGGTTGAACCATAGATTTTTGCCTAGTGCTGCCTGCCAGGCCCCTGGGAGCATTTTAGGGATAGGGAGTGGGGTAAAACATAGCACTTTTACAAATCCTTGGCCCTTTTCCCACTTACCTTAAGCCCCTTAAGCCCCGTGGTGTCCTTCCTCCAGGGCCATTTCAGGTTAGGAATGAGGTGTAGAGGTGGTAGGGTTACCAAGCTCAGCCTGGGAGACAGAGGGACCAGCAGAGGGACTACTCTCAGCGGGGTCCAGCTGCACTCCCCACTTCCAGGGGCCCGCTGCCGAGAATCGTAACCCCCGCCAACGCTTGCCTCTCTCGGTGCCCCCTCAGCTGTCACGCACGTAATTTCACTGGCCCGCCTTTTCAAATGGCGCCTTTTGATCTGCGCGGGGTCATAGGGAAGCCGGGGCGCGCGCCAGGAATTGCGCGTGCTGTGAATTGCGCGCAGCAACCCTCCGACAAGGGTAAGTGGGGAAAGGGCCCTTGAGTACCCCTCCAATGTCATGATATCACTTCCGCTGGATGTGATGTCAGTGTGCTGGCATGATACTGCTTCGTGGCTCATGGTCCCCAATCCTCCCCCCCCCTCCCCAATTTCCTCCTGTCAACTCCTGGTGAGAAAATTCCAGGACATTTGGGGATTCTTGCAGAATGACCGGAGATCTCCAAATTACACAGACCAGTTCCTCACTTCCCCTGGAGGAAATGGCTGCTGCAAAGGTGGATTATACCTAGGGCATTATACCTAGGCATTTCCGGGCTCCTACTGGCAAGCTTCATCAGCATCCGATCAATTCTGCAAGAATACATATTGTTACAAACTACAGATGTGAGGGCTTTGCATCATGACGTGAAACATCTTTTTTCCCTCCCCCCTCCCCCCCCGTTTTGTTTTCTGCCTGAGCTACCAGAGAAGAGACCTGAGGAATTCGCAATCTTGCCAACGACTGTTATCTTTTTAGCTGTCCCTCATTAAAGAGCATGCTCCAGGTGCTAGCCCATTTGTCAGGCTTTTCTGAGGAAACCAAGTAAATATTTTACTCCCCCCCTTTTCTCGATTTCAAAATAATTTCCGCCGAGAGGCAAGCACATCACAATCTCATGATTAAGCAACCTTTCCCTTGTGAGGAATGGACAAACAAGCGGCAAGAGTCAGGGGGAGAAGGAGAGAAAAGGGTGTTGCTGATGCAGTCACAAAACAAGAACATTTTATTTATGCGGGCAATCCAGCAAGTTCGGTCAGGCCTCGCTTCTTCCTGTTGTTCATGGAGATCGTGCAAGGAAGTGCTGTGTGGCTCATCTCAGCCTGAAAATTATATTTTTCTGTCCCAGAAGACTTCATCTCTGGCCCGGGTGCACCTTCCAACTGTATCTGATTTTTAAAAAATCACTGTCAGTTTGCCGCAAAGATCCTGTGGCCGTAAAATAAGGTAATGGTGTAACATGTAAAAAAATATATCAGTGTCCCCTTTTTAATCTTTTCAAAATGCCGAGTTAAAAATCAAATTTTCTAGTCATCCTCAGGATTTAACTCCTTCCACAGGATCTCTGGACCTCAATTCTCTGGAAGAGCCTGTATTCACAAAACACTTCCTTCTCTGGGTTTGGTGTTAGGAAGTCACTTCCCAGCACGTTGCCATGGGAGCCTAATTTGAGTTGGGATTGTGGGGAGAGGGAGTTTAAGCCTCCCAAAAAGGCTGTTGGCGTACAACATGATGTCACTTCCTAGAGAACCCAGCAGTAAGGTGACCTGATGGTCACCTTTGTTAACCGGGATGGGGGGAGGCAGCCGCGCGCGCAGCCACAGGAGCACACTGCCTTCTGAGGCGCTGCCGTTTCCCGCCCTGTGACAGGGCGGGAAACGGCAAGCCCCAGAAGGCCGTGCTCCTGCGGCCGCACGCGCAGGAGGCTGCTGCACTGCTTTGCGCCCCAGAAGGCAGTGCAGCAGCCTCCCAAAAATTGGGACAATTTAAATAACCCGTGGGACGTGGGACAAGTTGTTTGGGCGGGACTGTCCCGCCAAAAGCGGGACGTGTGGTCAGCCTGCCCAACAGTGACATCACCTTTCTATAGGAATTGGCTGAAATTCTAGTTTTTGGAGATTCCTCGAGGGGACAGGCATCACTTCCAGGTTTTCCCAGAAGTGATGTCCAACCATAGCCTGATGCCCCCTATGTTCCTGGTCCCTCTGTCTCCCAGGCTGAGCTTGGTAACCCTACCACCTCTACACCTCATTCCTAACCTGAAATGGCCCTGGAGGAAGGACACCACATAGGAGTGTTCATCACTATCCTCAGAACAGAGGATAAACCTTGCCTCAGTACCTGCTTTGCAAAAATATGTTACACATGGAGGTTCTGTTTTAAGCTTTCCTGCCTTGGAGCTGTTGACAAAGTTCTCTTCCATGATATCATCCAACTCTTTTTTTAAAAAAAAAAGTTTGGCAAGATGCACATTGCTACATCAACTGTGCATGAACTTGAACATCTTGATTAAATATTGCATATGCAATGTATGAAGCTCCACCGCCATGGTGTTGGGAAGTCAGTTTTCCCATATTTGTACATTCCCATAAAGATGTGTAATTTTAAAATGATGGACTGTTTTCCTTGTCTTTAATTGAAAGGCTTGGCGAATCCTGATTAGTCTTTGGCAATGTCACCCTTTTTTTCTTAGAATTACTGGCCTGAATGATCTTCTTGGATGTTTGTTAGAACAGAAGTTATTAACCCTGGGGGCATGTTATTTTTAAACTGCAAGTTAGCTGTTTCTGAGCAGGGTAGTGGGTGACTCACTGCAGGCAACCAAACCACAGCGGCTCTCCAAAGGCCTCTGAGTCTGCAGGATATTTCTCCAGCTGCCCCCTCCCCCAGTAGAAATCGGAATTCAAGAAGGAAAGTTTTTCTGACTGCAGAAACACTGGATCAGTCCAAGGCAATAAACAAGACCCGGGACTAATAATGCCATCTATAACTAACAGGGCATTTCATGCATGTTCAGTCTGAAGAACTAGAGCAGTGATGGCGAACCTTTTCGAGGCCGAGTGCCCAAACTGCAACCCAAAACCCACTTATTTATCACAAAGTGCCAACACAGCAATTTAACCTGAATACTGAGGTTTTAGTTTAGAAAAAACAGTTGGCTCAGAGGCGTGTGTAAGCTTGGTGGTAGTCGGTGGCTTTGCTTTGAAGCAACCGTGCAATTCTTCCAATGAGTGAATCACGACCCTAGGAGGGTTTACTCAGAAGCAAGCCCCATTGCCAGCAACCGAGCTAACTCCCAGGTAAAGGATCACGCTTTAGTTCTTCACATGAAAATCTGTGGAGTTTAACAGTGCTTAACAGGGTGACCAACACTGCTTCCCCAAAACTAGGTCTTAGGTTAGGGTGACCATCCGTCACGCTTTTCGCGGGACCCTCACGCTTTTGCGTGAGGTGTCCTGGCCACCGGCTCCAACACGTCCTCGTTAATGTTCTGCCGCCAAGACGACGCCACAGGAGCACACTGGTGCTGGTGCCTGGTGGGGAGACAAGCCTGTGAAGACACTGGGGCGCTCTCTGTCTCCCTGCCCGGAAGCGCCAGTTGGTATGTCGGGTCGCTAGGGAGCGCTGTTTTAGAGGTAGCGCTCGGTAGAAGATAGGTAAGCGCCAGAAGGCACCGCGGCAGCCGCATCTCTGGGCGCCTCTGTCTTCTGCTTCCGAGCTGTCGCCAGCAAGGCCTCAAGCGTGTCACATGATGCAGGGGAGCCGCTGTTTTATGGTGAGCCAGCCCTCGGTTGGAGAAGCTCGCCTTTGTCTCCAGTCCGAGCTGGAAGTTTGTGCACGCGCACGCCAAGACTTTTCCCCAGAATTCTGGTCACTTTATCTTAGGTTTAATGCTAATAATCGAGCCCAGCGGCCCAGACCAGCCTAGATGTGGGGGGGGGGGGCACTCTGTTTGCGTGTGCCCACACAGAGGGCTCTGAGTGCCACCTCTGGCATCCGTGCCATAGGTTTGCCACCACTGAACTAGAGTGACCAAATGCAGAGGAGACTATACCTTTACTTTTTTAACTATGTAAAATCTATTTATAAATTCAATAGCATGGAAGCTTTTGAGTTCTCTGAACTTTTAGAATACAAAAGCTCACGCACTTGTTTTGGACAGAATCAGAAAACCACCCAATGTATGTGAAAGCAGTCACCTAAAAAATATGACACGGTTTTTGCATTTGGCTTTTTTGGAATGTAGGGTTGCCAACTTCCAGGTGGGAGCTGGCAAATACATAAATCTACACCCATAGAAAACTAGCATGCAGGGAGAAATGTGTTCACTTCCACGGCTGAAATTAGGTATTTGTGAAATCGAAAACGTTGTAAGCAGACATGTTTCTCCATGCAAAGAATGATGGAATTTAAATTTCCATAATTTTTTGCATGGACAAATATGTCTGCTTACCTAATTTTAGCCGTGGAAGTGAACATATTGTCAGAAGAACGAAAGCAAACCTGGGAAAAGCGATGTACTCCAGGTAAAACCATCCATTTTGGCTGTTATACCTTGTGCCTCACCATAAACCTATCTCAAATTTTGTCAGTATTAAGAAGAAGGAGGAGGAGGAGGAGGAGGAGTTTGGATTTATATCCCCCCTTTCTCTCCTGCAGGAGACTCAAAGGGGCTTACAATCTCCTTGCCCTTCCCCCCTCACAACAAACACCCTGTGAGGTAGGTGGGGCTGAGAGAGCTCCGAAAAGCTGTGACTAGCCCAAGGTCACCCAGCTGGCGTGTGTGGGAGTGCACAGGCTAATCTGAATTCCCCAGATAAGCCTCCACAGCTCAGGGCCGGGATGCGACGGGGAGAGGTTTTAAAAGGCCATGGGGTTTTCCCGGGATGGGCTTGGCCTCCGTGCAAACCGAGCATCCCTTGACATAAGCCTCAATGTCTTTGCGCATGGCCACCAGAGACTGGCTGACCCAGACCCAGAGTGTAAGCGTTTTAAGGAAGCCAAAATGTCCAGCCATTACCTGGCATCATGGCGAGGCTTAGAGGAGACCTGCTTACGGAGGAGGCACGTACGCAACACCCCGTTTCCCAAGCCTTGATCCTCCAAAGCGCACTTGGGAATCTCTCTCTCCCTCCGCTGGGAGTTGGCGGAGCCCACGCCTCCCTCGAGTTCCACGCGGGAAGAGAGCGATACTTGGAGATAGGCGAAGGGGGAGGAGTAAGCCCGAGGAGGCCCCTGTGATGCGAGTGACAGCCAAGCCCAGCTGGGAGGGGAGAGCGGTCTTGCGCGGGATCTCCCGTGGTGCCGAACCGCCCCCCCTCCCCGGGAAGGCGAGACAGTGCATCAGCCAGTTTATTAGCAGTTTTCCAGGGGAAAAAATGTACTGTAGAAGGAGAAGCGGGAGAAAAAATCAGCTAGCGTAGTTTGCTTCACGGACATTTTGAGGGGTGGAGAGAATGGCTAGAATTCTTATGATCCGACCAAACCTGGAAGGGGTGTTTAGCCCCCCCCCTCAAAATAGTGGCGCCAGAGTGCATAGTGCTACTTTAATAGCTGCAGTCTCTTTATGTCACCCACAGTCCAGTTGAGTTAGGGGCCGAGAACTTTTTTGGATAAATAAGCACCACGGCACAAGTTTTCCATCTCTTTCATTTTTTTTTTTCTGCAAGAGAGGAGCTGCGCCCGGCGTAACCTTATCCACGATGCATCCACGTGAACCACGAAAGGAAGGTCAAGGGTCGAGAGTGTTTCAAAATGGGCTCAGTAGTGAAAGCTGACTTCAAATGCTGGAATGCCGTTTGACATTCCCACTGAGACCAAGGGAGTGGAGCCCCGGGCTTGGCAGCCCTGAGAATCCTTGCGCTTTGGTGCGTAAAAGATCCGTGAGTGGAAGGAGCTGGTTGGCAAATTAGGGGTATAAAAAAATCCACGATAGAAATTGCTTGCAAAGCCAAGGAAGGACTACAATTCCCTTTCTGTTTGGTGGGAGCCGGCCATTACGGAGCCTACTAGCGTCTACTTTTGCAGGATCATTCTTAATAACCGAGGTGAGATCCGATAGCCTAAATAGTCTATGGAGGGACGCTGATGAAAACAGCACTTTGACAACCAGCGAAGAGAGTTGTCAAGCAAACAGATGTAATACCTCACGAACCAGGGATTCATCGCTCTTCCATAGTTTGTAGAATAAAATCAAAACAGCATCATCTAATTACGACCACACACCTTTATACAATAAATCTTGCAAAACTTCGTTGATAAGGGCCATAAAAGCTCCAGGAGCTCCAACCAAACCGAATGGCATTATTAAAATATTCATATTGTCCAAATTTGGTATTAAGCGGCTGTTAAATGTTCGCGCCTTCCTTAATTCTGACCCTGTAATAAAGCCTCTGTTAAATCCAACTTAGTAAAATCCTGCCCTTGCCCAGTCGTCCTAGGAGGTCCTTGATTAAGGGCAAGGGATATTTATTGAACATGGAAACAGCATTTAATCCACGCATTGTCGGTTGCAAAGCCTCAATGAGCCATCTTTTTTCTTTAAACAGAACAGAGTGCGGTGTGTTTGGTGGCTCGTCAGTATGAATCCTCGAGCCAGATTCTTATCTAGAAACGCCGCGAGGAGCTCAGCTTTTCTTCCAGTAGGGGCTAGAACCATGCGATGGAATTCTACCTTTGGGCAGTTGAGCTCCGGGCTGCAGGATGATTTCTGTCGGTATCCCTATGGGGGAGCCAACTGATTAAATTCCTGTTCCTGGAAAACACCCTGGCCAAGTCTTTATAAACTTGTGGGATTTCATTGGGATTAGGAGCTCACCGTCCGGTATGTAATGCTTGGAAGCCAATGGTTTTCCAAATGTCATTTGGAGGTGGGAGTTCCCCACTTCTTGTGTACTCCCCGCAGGGGTCAGTGAAATTCTATAATTCGCTCTTTCCAAAATGATATTTGGCTCGTGTAATAACTAACCATGGCATGCCCAAGACAATGGAGTGTTTGGCCACTGGAGCAAGAACGAAACTAATCTTTTCCCAATGGTCAAGCATAATGGAGGAAAACGGGTTAGCGTTTTGAATGCGGGCTGGACCCCAGCCCCGAAAAGTGGGCTGCCAAATCAAACATTTGTGTAAACGGAATGGAAGCTTCAAGCTAGGGAAATTTGGTCTAAGCCAAGCTCACTCCAGCCGCCTACAAGGTCGCGATTAAACAGTGGGAGCAGCCAGAGTCAACGAGGGCGGAGGCTAGGAGACGTCAGGCGCTTGGTGGTAGGATTGGCTAAAGAGGCTTGAATAGTAATGAAGCTGCCTTCACTCACCGGATCCGGGAGTAGGACCCATGTCCAAGGGCTGAAGATAGGCACACCGTCACTTCCTCCTTCCTCAAATCCTCCCTCGATGGCGGCCTTGGATGAGCCAGTTGGAGAGGAGGACCAGATCTTCCGTGGAGGCTTGGCAGCGGGGGTCGCGGGAGGGCACCGGGACAGCGGAGCTTCTGTTTCTTGGGGCAATTGGCAGCCAGATGACCAGGACTACCACAATAGAGGCATGAAATCCCAAACGGGCGGTCGCATCGGATGTGGTCTCGTAGACGGGTGTGCTTATTACAGCGGACGGGGCGGTCCGTGATAAGTGGTCTTCGATCGCGGGCGTCCCCCGGCGACGGTGCATAATCCAGGACGCAGCCGCAACTTAGTGAACTCCAGATCAATCCACTCAGCCACGGTGCGCGGAATGCGGATGAGGGGAAGTACTGTTTCCGAAGTTCTGATATTCATAGCCCTCGAAGAAGTATTCACATTTCATGCATTCCAGGCCAGTCAGGAGGAAGTTTGAAAGTAGCCACCGCCTGACGGAATTCCGCGACGGGCGAATTCGCAAAAGAGCTGTAAGGTTCGCTGAACTGGACTTTATGATGTTTTAATGGCTTCGTTCTCAGCATCCGTCTTTGGAAGCGGGCGCGCAAGGCTTTGAAGAAATGCAGCCACTGTGCGCAGTATCAATCCGCTTGTAATTCGTAAAGAGAGTCACAAACCAGTCCGCGAGCCAATTCCCATCCAAGGACGGACCCGATAATCCCGTATTTTTTTTCAACGTTCAGGAAACTGGTACAGATCATCAAACTCCTCCGCATAATGCGTCAAGTTGCAGAATGAAGTAAAGAGGGGAGTTTAGAGGCGGTACCATCAAAGCGGGCAGGGATGGGTGGCCTATAATATCCTCTTTCAACAGCTCTTGGAGCTTCGCTGGGGTTGTGGTTGCAATGCCTGGGGCAGAGTGGGGCTACAGGAGAGCAGGAAGCGGGTTGAGAATTACCGCTGGTTGAGGAGGCAAAGCGGGGCCCAGCAGCCACGCCCCCCCCCCGAGAAAGGAGGCAGCAGGAGCGCGGGATGAGGGATCCCGCGTAGGGCCTTGCAGCGTTGATCCCATGGCAAAGCGGTGGTGGGCGCTCTGGTAAAGTTGCTTAAGCACCGACTTCCGGGTTCGATGGTCATGCGTATCTCGCTGCCTCTTCAGCTCCTGTCCTCCAGGCAGCCAATTCTCTCTCTTTGCGAAGTTAAAGGCATCCTGGTGCGCATGTAGGGCCGTTTTTCCACGATCCAATTTTGTCTTAAAGCTCATCCCGCTGAATGGCCGCAGTCAGCTTCGCTCATGCGTTTGATGATGGTCCCTTATGCCTTGGCGCTGGCGCTCCAGATCCATCTTGGAGTGATCCAGGACTTTGTCATGAATCGATAAGTTCTCGCTGGTACTGCCGTTGGGTAACTGTCCCGTCCTTAGCCCGATTTAACTCCTCGAAAGTTGGACGTCCTGACATTGTTGTTCTCGGTCCCTCTGCAGGCATTCCACGATCTTTTTGCAGCTGTTCGCGTTCCTCCTCCCAGAGCTCTGCGTTCTCGGTCCCATGCTTCCTTGGCATCGCTGCTAGTCTAGCCACTTCATCGTCCCAGCTTTCTTTGGACGGGAGGGGGAATAGGTCTGGATGGGCATCTTCTTCGGATTCCCCTCTCCGGATGGTAACTCCTCCACCCTCCCATCGGCTCCACGGAAACCTCTTGCACACTCGGTAAGTCGCCCGGCCCGGGAGCTGGAAATCCAGATTGGGAACCGCACGAAAACCTCTCCCAATAATCGATCCTGATTTTGACAGCGTCCCGCCTTCAACTGTGGATTTGGGACGGGCTCCAGTGCTGTGCCACGGTGGGTCCTTGGGAGCATTCTCGAGAATACGAAGTCAAAAGGAACCGGGCTCGATGCGACTCTCTGCGTGGCTGCATGAAGTGTAGTCAGCCCCATCTCTTCTGAGACTGGTTGCATTTGGGGTTTGCTCCAATCCCGCACGCGGACCACGGGTAGAGAATCCGATCTACAGGCGCTCGATCCATAGACAAGCCCCAAACGGCTTCGTGCAACTCCGGGTGATAGCCGCAATCAACCGGGTGATTCCCCTTCCCAACGAAGTAGGGGAAGACTCATGCTTTGCCCAGAACGAGGACGGGAGAGAGTCACCAGCGAGACCCGTTCCCCGGCTGGTTCCTCCAGAATCAGGGAAAGAGAAGGCTTTCGGAACCCTCTATAGGGGCTACCGCGCCTTCCACAATTTTCACAGGAATATTCAATCTCTGCATGTTACAACACCAGAGATCCACTGAGTTTTATAAAGGAAAATAACGATTGATTCCTGTCATAATGTAAGGAATTCCAACGAGGCAGAAATAAAAGGCTTTTGGTTGAAAGACCATTTATTCAGACAACTTAGAAAGCTCACACACACGACATGACAGGAATGGGCCTTCCCGCCCAGACCACAGGTTATAACCCCCTTGTTCCATCCCCCTCCCGGAGTCTCCAGTCCCATTCTCATGGGAACGGAATTCTCATCTCGCTCTAAGAGATAAGCCCTCCGACAGTGTGGTTACTGTAGATTCTGGCCCGTCGCCCGTGCCAGGAAACTCAGTCAAGGCCAAACGGCTGTGAAGAGAATCAACCCCGCTGAGATCTTTACAATAAGCCTCCACAGCTCAGGCTGCAGAGCTGGGAATCAAACCCGGTTCCTCCAGATTAGATACACGAGCTCTTAACCTCCTACGCCACTGCTGCTCCTACCAAGACTACCAAGTGCTTTTTTTCACTGCCAGCTTGCAAAGGAACTGTGTATCTTGATTGGCGTTCGGAAGGATTGTGATTGGATGTTAGCTGGCCTTTGTAGTTCTGATGACCGGAGGAAGAGCAGACTTCAGCAAACAACTGGATCTTCTCAGACAATGTGTTGCATCCTTACAACAGCATTTGCCTGCCTGCATCTCTCAGAAGAGTGTTTGTAAGATCAAGTTGTGACATCATATCCTGAAAAATCTGCTCCTTGCAGCTTTCCATCTTTTCGGCATTAATGTCCAGCTTGCTGAAAAGTTATGTTGAGCCTCAAAGTTTGCACAATGCTTTGGTTCAATTTGGTTGGTCCCAGTAAAAGATATTACACAGATTTTTGTCCTTGAGAATTTTTGGCTTTCTGTCTAATTCTGTGCTGAGCCTTCTGGGGGCGCCTCCGTGCTGAATTACGGCTCCCATCTCTCATTGTATCCTTATCTGCTGTGCAGTCACTTCCTGCCTTCTCGTGACCTCCTTTTCCTTTTCCCTGCCTAGCTATTTCCAGGCTACGTGCTTGTTGGCGGGGCCAGGCTTTGCCCTTTATTCCCTGAAGTTTCCTGTGCAGGGCCGGCCTGCTGTAAACTAAAATTTAGCTTCCACCCCACCCCACCCCACCTTATTATATGCTGCGTGGCTTCACAGTAGGACTTTCATGAGCACGTGTTGTCTCAAACTCTCATTCCATTTCCCAGCCTCTGTTCCTTCTTTGTTTTTCTCCTCTCTTCACTAGTGCTTATGCCCTGGATAGTCAATTGTGTTTTATAGTGTGGTTTTTATCTGTAAGCCACCTTGGAGAGGCAGCATAGAAATAGCCAGTATAATAAATAATGTATGTTTCCTTGGGATTCAGAACAGGTCATCCAACCCATGTCTGACAAAGTGCCTCCCGTTAACATACACGCAGTGGCTGCCATTCTCCAAGTCCGTGGCAGAGCCGAGGCTTGTGCCTTTGAAATTCTGGTACCCAAAGCTGATGCCTGTGTTTATTTACAGCATTTTTTTATTCTGAGGCTCCACCAAAATGGTGCACACGATGCTCTTCCAGATTACCAAGGCTAGACTGAGAAAGAGACCCAACCTCACCCACAGTTTTGAACCAGGGTCTTTGCATTCCTCAGCAGCAGTGGCGTAGGCGGTTAAGAGCTTGTGTAACTAATCTGGAGGAACCGGGTTTGATTCTCCACTCTGCTGCCTGAGCTGTGGAGGCTTATCTGGGGAATTCAGATTAGCCTGTGCACTCCCACACATGCCAGCTGGGTGACCTTGGGCTAGTCACAGCTTCTCGGAGCTCTCTCAGCCCCACCTACCTCACAGGGTGTTTGTTGTGAGGGGGGAAGGGCAAGGAGATTGTAAGCCCCTTTGAGTCTCCTACAGGAGAGAAAGGGGGGATATAAATCCAAACTCTTCTTCTTCTCCTCCTCCATCTCTCTAACAATTACATCTCAAGAGACTTGCAGTGGTTCTCAACCTTCCTCATGCCGCAACCCTTTAATACAGTTCCTCATGTTGTGGTGACCCCCAACCCTAACATTTATCCATTTTACAGATGGAGAACACTGATGCAGAGAGTCTTAGGCAACCCCTGTGAAAGGGTCGTTCGACCCCCAAAGGGGTCCCAACCTCCAGGTTGAGAACCACTGCAAGAGAAGGATCTGCAGGGTAATGCCAGCCCAGGGTCTTTGGGCACAAGTGTTGGACTTTTTCCTGATGGTGAAAAGTGCCATCAATTTGCACCTGCATTCTGGTGACCTCGCAAAGGTTACAAAGCTGTTGGATTCAGAATCTAGGTCTCTCAACCTGTTAGATTCTGGATCTGGTAATTTAGTAATTTAGCCAAGCCCATCAAATCTCGGGGTGTGCTGAGAGCAGAAATTACTCAGAGCCTTTTATCTATTCAAATTCATATATTTATTACAGGGACTCCATTTCTGATGGAGTATAGTTTCCTAATCTAGTCTAACTAACTAGGATATAGGGAGATACACAGTTGCCCTCTTGGTTGCAAGATGGAGAAGTGGTGTAGAGAGAAGATGTAAAAGGCAGAAGGAAGTTTCCCTGAGAGTATTCATCTACACATCAAGGGGACAATGCCAAAGCAGCTACGAAAGGATGCCCAGTGTCTTGAGCCCACTGTCTTTTTTTTTTCACTTTCTAGTCGTCCCCTTTCGAAGACTGTGTTTAAGAGACAGCACAAAGCCCTTCACTTCCAACCAAGGCAAAACGTGAACAAAGGCAGCTTGTCATAGCCTGCCTGTGTTTAGCAAACTTCAGTTTCCTTGATGGTCTCCCATCCATCTAGTAACCCTGCTTAACTTCCCAGATCTGACTAGATCAGTCTAGCCTGGGCCATCTCAATCTTGGCAGTCTCCCATCCAAGTACTAACGGGGCCAACTCTGCTTAGCATCTCCATTCTGATGAAATCAGGCCACCCAGGGCTATCCAACTCAGGGCTATTCCTTCAGCCATTTTGGCAGAGATATTCCTGCACACTTGAAACCTGTGCTGTTCTCACATCAAGGATCAGAATTGGAGCATAAACATAAAAACATCTCAGGCAATGCTGGAGGAGTAGTTGTACGTTTGGATTTATACCCCACCTTCCTCTCCTGTAAGGAGACTCAAGGTGGCTTACAAGCTCCTTTCCCTTCTTCTCCCCACAGCAGACACCTTGTGAGGCAGCTGGGGCTGAGAGAGTTCAAGAGAACTGTGACTAGCCCAAGGTCACCCAGCAGGAATGTAGGATGAGCCTCTGCCACTCGGGGAGGAGTGGGGAATCAAACCCAGTTCTCCAGATTAGAATCCACCTGCTCTTAACCACTACACCACGCTGGCTCTCACCTCTGTCTGTATCCCCCCTTATTTGCTTAATCTACACTTGATTTGCACAATGTTAATAATCTGACTTGAACAGTTTCCATTTTTAAAAGCCTTAATCTCAGACAGAAGGATGCAATGGGATTGATCCGGGATAAATGGGAGATGCCCAGGGAATGTAATCTGTACTGTACTGTACTGTAATCTGTACTGCGTGGGGGCAGGGGGTTTCCCCACTTACCTTTGCTGCCCTTTGCTGCGCGCTACTCTCAGAGCGCCTCATCTCTGGCGCGCGCCCGGGTGTCCCCACGACCCTGCGCTCTGCGTGGGGTCATCAAAAGGCGCAGTTTCGAGGAGCGCCAGGGATGCTGCGCGCTGAGGGGGCGCGAGAGCGGCAGCATTGGGGCGGCTGCGTTGTCACCGCCCCTGTAGTGGGGAGTGCCGGGGGACTCCGCGCTACTTGAGGAGAGTAGCACACGGCTTAAGGTAAGTGGGGAAAGGGCCAGAGTCTGGGAAAGACCCATCTTGCAAAGAGCAGCTGCCCAAATAATGCTGGACTTGACAGAACAGGGGTCTGATTCAACAGAGCGCTGTTTCGCCTTACAATCGTTTAAGCTGCATCGAAAGTGTGGGTGGGGTCACAGCTTCAAGCAGGCTGTTCAAAAAGATGGCAGCCCTTGAGGCAACCTGAATAGGAGGGGCAGGGTAGAGTAGATGGCTGCTGGGTGGATTCCTAGCCATAAAATCCTGATAGGTGAGTTTTTGGATGGTCAGCTCTGGGCACGGTAACCTTTTGCCCTTTCTTGCTTCTGCTGTCAAGGGAACGCAATGCTCATCTGATATCCTTGGAGGGGGGAATGCTTGAACTGTTGTCAGAATGTTACTGGGCTGGACACACTCTCCACCAGACGTGGAGACGAGCTGCGTTCCTCTGGCTTCCCCATATCAGATTTCCAAGGTAACTGCTTGAGGCTTTGGCTGCAATTGCGTGGAGAGCTGTTGATATTTTTTTACCAGTCACTCCTTTAACCAGTTGATCCACAGCCATGGTGGCAGCGGGGGGGGGGGGGGGGGATGTTGATGGGTTTTATCTCCCTGCAATAGAAAACTTCACTTCTTCCCTCCTCGGGGCTGCCTGCAGTGCCTTCCTGTTACCACAGTACACAACAGCCCTGTGAGGTAGGTTAGGCTGAGAGAGTGTGACTGCCCAAGGTCACCCACTGATACATGGCAGAGTGGGGATTTGAATCCAGGTGTTCTCTGCTGTAGCTCATCCCTCCGGTTATTACACTACATTGTTTATGTTCTAAAGATGATGCCAATATCCATTCAGAAATTTAATTTTCTTCTCATCCTTTCAGCAGCAACCACAGGCTGAATGTGGCAAAGAACCAGGAAATACTTGAAGCATGTCGGTGTATGGGTGTGTGCAAAATAAACTCCCAGAATGAGCCTATAGAAGGCACTGCAAATATTTATAAGATTAATAAAGTAGGGGGTGTGTAGCTATTAGTATTTTGCCCTGTGTGTTTGATACCGTAAGAGGCATGTGCCTGCCTGGCCACTCTCAGTAACCCATGCTGAACTGCACTTAACCAACACTGTAATCTTTGTGATAAGATATGCTTTGCAAGAGGTCAGCTGCTAGCTAAAAACAAGAAGTCCTTTCCGGAGTTGGTGGCCTCTCCTCTACTTGATTCCTTTGTGCCACGTACAACATTAGAACAGAAACAAACCCCTGCCGTGTGGAGGAATTTACTGCATTAAGCGGCAAGTGCAGTGCCAGCAAGAAGCTGCAAGTTTACTAGTAGCTTGGCCCGTTGCCCTCACTAAGCCTCTCTTTTCATTGACCAGCCTGATAACATGTTTAACTTTTCCAGTCTCTGAAGACACCATCACATCATTTCCACAGCTCAAACAAGCAATACATTATGTGGTCTTTGGTGCTCAGTTTTCAGCACTGTTAGTGAGAGATACGCATGCCAATTATCCAACTTGGATTTATTGTTTTTAATTATTTCATACACTTTCGTGGTAGGGTTGCTAGGTCCAGGCTGGGAAACCCATGGAGATTTGGGGATGGAACTTGGGGAGGGCAGGGTCCTCAGAGAAGTACTATGCCACAGAGTCCATCTTCCGAAGCACTCATTTTCTCTAGGGGAACTGTCATCCAGTCTGGAGATGAACTGTAATTCTGGGGGCTCCCCAGGTCGCACCTGGAGGTTGGCATCCCTACTTTATGGTGTCCCTACTCTGCAGCCCTGGTACTAGTTGCCTAAGTCACAAAACCCCCAAATGTGAAGCGGGGTCCCTGTTCAAAAAACATTCTTCGTTTGCCACTTAACCCAGTTTCTTGGGTCTTGGTGGAGGAACGAGAAACTGTAGCTTTGAGGCATGCTGTGCTGAGCCCTCGTCTCAAATAGCAAAGGCGGGAAGGACGCCCAGATCAAGGGAAGACGAGCCCGCCAGCTGGACCAGAAAGAGCACAGACTTTTGACCCCTGCCCAAAGAATCACGCGCCCTCGGAGTGCTTGTTCACGTGAACCGGCCTCAGCAGCCTATCAGAAGAAGCCTGAGATTGTCTTTGACCAATGGCAGCCCAGGGACGCCGCGTGGGGATGCTGGAGGCGAGCCTGGGACGGCTTCTAAGAAAGATGCGGAGACTGGCGTTTCCTAGCCGCCCAGATCGGCGCTTGGAGCAAGGAGCGACCTTTGCTCCAGATGCACCGGAGCCTCGCCGTCGTGCCTTGCTTCCCGCGTTACCTTTAAAACAAACAAGAGCCGCATGTCTCGATAGCCCGATCTGGAAAGCTCAGTGCTTGGAAGGGAGATCAGCAAGTCAGTGCTTGGAAGGGAGATCGCCGAGCAAGATTTCTCTGCAGAGGAAGGAGGTGGCAAACCACCTCCGCTTCTCACTTGACTTGCAAGCCCCTTGCTGGGTCGCCATAAGACAACTGCGGCTCGAGGGCATTTCATCTAGGGGTCTGCAACCGGCGGCTCTCCAGATGTTCATGGACTACAATTCCCAACAGCTCGGCCATGCTGGCAGGGGCTGATGGGATTTGTAGTCCATGAACATCTGGAGAGCCGCAGGTCACACACAACGAAATGGGGCAGAGGACAGACTGATTAGGTTCAGCCAAGCAAGGGGTCAAAAAGTGCTCGGGTTGCAAGGACAGAGAAACGCTGGCTGCCTGGCTGGCTGCTTGCTCTCCTTTTCCAAAATAGAAAAACTTGGTCATTGGGATCTGCCCCTGGCACTGTTTGGTGTAGGCGGGATCTGTGCACGGCTGGCAGTTCTGTTCTTTAATTAGCAAAGCTAGAGCTTAATTTTATTTGTTTGTTTATTCCATTTATAACCCCACCCTACACCGAAGTCCCAGGGTGGCTTGCAAAATGGGCTTAGAAGCCCCCTTAAAACATACAATACTAAAAACATAAAACATTAACATTAAAAACCACCATTAAAAATCCTTTAAAAACTTTCCTGCCGACCTTGGGCCAGTCTTTTTCTCTCTCTGTCAGCCTACCTCACAGGGGTGTTTTAAGATTTGGCAGACTGTATTGTCCCATTCTGTGTAATCCACCTTGAATCCACATGAGAAAGGCGAACTATAAATGATGTGTTTGTGTGGCGCTGAGCTCCCTGGAGAAAGGATGGGGTAAAACTGATGCGAAATGATTTTTGTCGGAAGGACTATATATATATTTGTCTCTTAATTTCGTCTATATTTTTAAAAATATAATTTGGGGGGTATGTTTCATATAACTGGAATCTGAAACTCAGATGTCTCCTCCTGGAGTATTCAGTGTGAGGTTACCTTCTGAGAAACGGTCTTGTTTCTTGCCCAGTCGCCTTATCTCTTGCTTGTAATCTTATCTTTTCGAACTCTCAAACATCTGTGACCTGGCAAATAATTGTCAGACTACCAAAAGGGGAAGTTTGTAGAGTACACAGAGCAACAGAGAGAGTGTTAGGAGATTATCTGAGAAAACAGACCTGAGTGGTTTTACAGGACGTTGACACAAAAATGTCAGACAGTCCCTGATACATCGGACCAAGAATCTGTGGAAATCCAGGGTGGATCATCCAGACACTTCCTGGGAGCCCGAAAATAATGTACGAGGGCTGCCCTTTGCTATTTGCCCTTCAGTACCTGGAAATTAAAGGTATCCTTCCTTTGAACATGGAAGCTTCATTTAATTATTACTGCTAATTAGAACAAAATTAATGCCTTGCTGGATCTCTCCAAAAGTCCATCTGGTCCAGCTTTCTGTTTCTAGCAGCAGTCAAGCAAATGCTTCTGGGAAGCCCGCGAACATGACCTGAGAACTCTTCCCTGTTGTTTGTCCCCACCTGTCCTTGTTTAGTGGTAGACTGCCACCAAACCTGGAGGCTCTATTCAGCAACAGTCATTGCTCAAACTCCAGGATTGTTTCTAGTCCCTCTTAAAACCACCCGACCCAGAGGCTGCTGTCTCTACATCTTGTGATTAATGTTTCCAACAGGCCTGTTCTTTACTAGTGGGTTATTTATTAAGTGATGCTTAATAGTTGCCATGAAAACCTTCAGTTGCCTGTTTCTACATGTTACACCTGTATTAAAGGGAAAGGGCATATTTCTCCAGGCCAATGGGCAGTGCTGCTTGAGTTCTATAAATAGATGATGTGTTAGGAATATATTCTTTTGTCTGTCCTGAATACACTGCCCATTGATTTATCTGGATGGCCGCTAGTTCCAGTGCTCAAAAGCAGAGAAAAAGTCTCTCCGTTCATACTGTCCACAATTTTATACAAGTTTATTACATCTTTCCGCCAAGGACGTAGGTAAGGGGGGGTTCTCTGGTTCAGACCCCTCCGCATTGCATGTCTGAAGCTCCGCCCTCCCCCGTTTGTGGGTTTTTGTATTTTTAAAGTGTTTTTTTGGTTTTTGGCCTGCAGGGGGCACAGTTTTTAGGCTAGCGGCACCAAAATTTCAGGCTATTATCAGGTGACACTCCTGATGGTACCAGCCAAGGTTGGTGAAGTTTGGTTCAGGGGGTCCAAAGTTATGGACCCCAAAAGGGGTGCCCTATCCCCCATTGTTTCCAATGGGAGCGAATAGTAGATGGGTCTACCCATTTGAGGGTCCATATCTTTGGATCCCCTGAATCAAACTTCACTAAACCTAGGTGGTATCATCAGGATAGTCTGCTTCTGATACCACCCTGGTTTGGTGAAGTTTGGTTCAGGGGGTCCAAAGTTATTGACCCCCAAAAGGGGTGCCCCCATCCCCCATTGTTTCCAATGGAAGCTAATAGTAGATGGGTCTACCCATTTGAGGGTCGATATCTTTGGACCCCCTGAATCAAACTTCACTAAACCTAGGTGGTATCATCAGGATAGTCTGCTGCTGATATCACCCTGGTTTGGTGAAGGTTGGTCCAGAGGGTACAAAGTTATGGACTCCCAAAGCGGGTGCCTCCATTCCCCATTGTTTCTAATGGAAGCTAATAGGAGATGGGGGCTACACTTTTGAGAGTCCATAATTTTGGACCCCCTGAACCAAACTTCACCAAACTTGGGTGGTATCATCAGGAGAGTCTCCCAAAGATACCCTGAAAGTTTGGTGCTGCTAGCTTAACAATTGTACCCCTGACAGCAGGCACCCCCCCACACACACACACATTTTCCCAGATTCTCTTTTTAAATCCACCCCCTTCGGCATGGATTTAAAGGGAGCATCTGAGGTCCCCAGTTTAAACATTGAAAGTGATGTTGTTTCAGGGTGGGGGATAATCCATCCCAAAACAGCATCACTTTCAATATTGTTTTATCTGGGGACCTCAGATTCTCCCTTTAAGGTGGATTTAAAAGGAGAATCTGGGCTCCCTAATTTAAACACCATTGAAAGTGATGCTGTCTGGGGGTGGATTCCAGCATCACAGCAGTCGCCCATGGGGGGGGGGGGGTGCGCAAACCTCACATTTTGCACTGAGCTCCATTTTCCCTAGCTACGCCTCTGCCTGGAGGGGAGAGAGAAGGGACTGCAGGCTGCCAGCTGGGAGCCCAGCCATTGGGGGAGGTGGGGCGGGCTGGTCACGGGTGTCTTCCATCCCTTGCCTTGGAGAGCTGCTTTTATAAGCACTTAGGCTGGGGGTGGGGCTTGGGGGGGCACGGCCACGCCCCCAGAGGTAGGTGGGGGCGTGACCTTCCCCCCGAACCCCCCCCTAAAAAATCTATACCTACGTCACTGCTTTCCACTATCTTTTTTTTCCTAAACCTAAAAAACCTACAGATGCTTTTAGCCTTTCTACATCAGTCTAGCAATTGATGTGACTCTTAAAGGATCACCCACTTTCTGTTTCTTCTGGCAGGACCTCTGTACTTTTTACCACATTGATGGGTAGCAATCCAACAGGTGTGACTCACTTTCTCTATTGCTGCTACAAGGTTTTTGCCAGGTAAGATTCTTTGTCAAAGGGCGGCAATTTCCACAATGTTCAGTCACAGAGGCATGAACTGCAGGAAGAGGAAGTAAAGCTGAAGCAGGTCTATAATTCTGACAGCAGAATTGCTCATCTTTTCATTACAAAGGAGTGCCTTGAAAAAGCTTTTGACTCAAAGAAAGCTGGCCCAACACAAAGACCTTACTGTCTGGTTTTCAGATTTCAGATGAATCCCTGTGCAATTGGAAGGCTGCTCTGTGTAATAAAGAGTTCCCTGAGCTCAGAAAACTAGGGTGTCAGGGAGGATAGGACTCTTCTCCCTGACATGTATGTTTTCTATATTCAGGGATTTTTTAAAAAATGGTGGAACACTCAATGATCTGAACTCCTCTCACAGTTTGATGTGATCCAGCCAAGATGGACGTTTAACATCAAACAAGAATAAAGACTGACAGAAGCGTTCCTAGTCTATGAAGACCTGATTCTCCAATCCTGCTTTGCCCATGAATTTGTCCTGCCTCTTCATATGCGTTCTTTCACTTCCTGTCAGCTCTACAACAAAAATCCAAAATCATAACCCCCAAAAGGTGCCAACGTATCTGCCACGGACTTGCTTGGCCTTGGACAAGTTACACTCAGCTTCACTTAATCATCTGTCAAATAGGAACGACAGTGTCTTACTTTTGATTCTTTCAGACAGTTCTTCCGCTATCACCTTTCCCTGTTTAGTCAGTATTGTTTTATTATAAACAGGAACCCATGAGGGAGCTAGAATTCTACCTCACTTCCTCCGACAGCTTTTTGCCTTCCTTTCTAGCCCTCCTACCACCTCCTTCTGCTTCTCCTGTTTTTTCTTTCCTCTCTTCCTTTACTGTTGCCACTTTGATAGTGGAGCCAGAAGTAATTTTATTCCACTTCTGGTCTTGAGTTTAATAAAGATGGAACAATGTTTTATTTCTGCATAAGATAGGTAGGAACAACCCTGTATTAGATAGAAAGTAGGAATTATAGTTATCTTTTGTAATTGTGTTTGTATGGAACCTCCTTGGCTCAAGGCAGGAATCCACCCCTGCTCCACCTGGGCACATTCCTTTCAGTTGTAAAACCCAGAATGGACGTTGACAAAAGGGACCCCGGAAGAAGCGCCTCAATCTGCCTAATCCCACCAGCAGGCAGATAAGGGTGCCATCGTCATTAAGTTTCGTTTCCTGGCCCAAGCACCCAAAGGACTCTTGTGTTTTTCCTGCCAGTGCCTACGTCATTGCCTCGCCCTACTCCAGCCGCAAAATTCAAGAAGGGACTGCCCATCGGACTTTGATTGGTTCCCATGTATTGTAGCTGTATGATTGGTTGTCATGTATTTTTGAATGAATGGTTGTAGGCTGTCTTGTATTCCCCCGAACTCCCGACGGAGGTAAGTGTATTTAAGTTGTTGTAAAGCTGCTAGGCAGCAGCAGTTGCCATGGTGCGGAGGTGTTGACACGTAGGTCAGCATCTCAATAAAATCTTTTATTATTTGCTATACTCGCTGTGTCGGGTCCCGTTTGTGTTCCCCTGCGCTGCCGAGAGCTGGTCGATCTGGAGCTATTAAAGTTACCAGGCAGCGTGGTAACAACTTCACCTGATTACTTGTCTCTCACTGCCTCTGCCTTCATTTGCCCAGCTCACTTGTTCACCAGAATGGCAAAGCATTTCTCCGCCACCCCACTCCTTGCGGCCTGCCCTTCCTGTCCCATTGCCATATTCACCCACATGCCATTTCTTCCTTTCCTCGCTAATCTATCCAGCAGCTTGTCTCTTCCAGCATGGTGTAGCAGTTAAGACCAGCAGACTAGTTTGGAGAATCAGGTTTGATTCCCCACTCATCAACATGAGGCCTGCTGGATGACATTGGGTTAGTCATGGTTCTCTCAGAACTCTCTCAGCCTCACCTATCTAACAAGGGGTTTGTTGTGGGGAAGGGAGGACAATTGTAAACTCTTTTAAGACTCATTAAAGGTTGATAAAAGCAACATGATTATCATGATTATCACATCAAACAGACAAAGGGATCACCCATATGAGGATTTTTTAAAATCCCCAAGAATTTCTGGTGAATTTCAGGTGAGAAGTATGCGGCATAATGAATTTTTACTGCCCATGAGTAGTGCCAAGTTGCTAAACTGATTTTGGTAGCTGACAGAAACAAAACAGATTATGCAAAACAGTCTAAGTATGCAAACTTGCTTGGTTTACGTAACTGGCATCCTTCTTTTCTTGGTGCAAACTCGGGATTCCCTTTGGGCTGCATTTTGAGTTTTTCCACAGGCATCTCTGTCACTCTGCATTGTAAGAACCTCTACTATGCCAAATGTAAAAATACAGGTTTCTGTTAGACATAAGTAGCAAATAACCTGACTGTCTCTGTCAAGTTTGCTGCCCTGCCACAGCTCCTGGCATCAGAGTCACTGAAGGATTTTTATATGGTTTTGTTCTTAGGAGTAAAAGGAAAATGAGAGGAAAGGTATTGCTGAGCCATGTCTGTTTTCCCAAAATTTCAACATATCGTATGAGTTTGACGTCTTCTCCAACCTACTGCTCTTACTTTATTACATCTGAAGCCCTTGGCAATTTGAGAATGACAGATACATTCTCCTTTGGCCTGCTTGCACAAACACAACACCATGGCTAGGATCCAAAAGGACTGTGAAATTCAGTCTCATGCTCCAAAGGGGGACTTTGGCGTGGACGCAAAACCTACCATCCTGTTCGGAACAGACAGATTCTGTTTCCTGGTCCGTGGTACATTAATGTCCTTATTTTGTCCCTGGTTTTGCTCTTGAGGAAATTGTTATAATTTTTGACATGACTTGCAGATAACATGGACTGCCAAAAAAATACGAGTGAGTTCTAGATCAAATCAAGCAAGAAATGTCCCTAGAAGCTAAAATGACTAAACTGGGGCTGTCATACTTTGGTGACATTGTGATAAGACAAGAATCACAAAGGCCTAGAAGTGGTGATACAAAATCCAGTGTAGAATGCTGGTTAGAGAGATTAGGGTTTGAAAAATGTCAAGTTTAGATCCCGCACTGGGCCACAAATCTTGGGCCAGTCTATTCTCTCTTAGTCTGCTTGTAGGAAGGCTGAGATAAGTGAAAACAACTGTCTCAGATAAAGATGTTAGTATGGTCAGTTGAGGTGCAATGGTAGAGAAAATTGTATGCTTCCACATTAGAATATAGTCCCGAATGAATATGAGAATTATCATTCATTTTTATATGCTGCCTTTATCCAAACCATTATTATGTGCATTATTGAACATGGTACTTTGATACAAGAGCATCTGCAGTTCATTGAATGACTATCATCAAACTTTCAAACATGATCGGGGGAGCAGGGCTCAGAAGGCACTAGGATCCAGGTGGAGCATTCTACAGCAAAGAAGGTCTGGCATGTTGACTTCTGTGGAGGAGGAATATACAATCTACTAACATCTACTAACACCGCCCAGAGCCCTTCGGGGATGGGGCGGTATAAAAGTTTAAATAAATAAATAAATAAATAAATAAATAAATAAATAAATAAATAAATAAATAAATAAATAAATCTTTTTGTGAGACACTGCCTTAAACCGAATAAGACTATTGGTCCATCAAGATCAGCATTGCCTACTCAGACTGGCCATGGCTCTCCAAGATCCCACGGAGGTCTTTCACATAGTCTACCACCCAATCTTTTTTTAGCTGGGTATGTCGGGGATTGAACCTGGGACCTTCCGCATGCTAAGAAGATGCTCTACAGCTGAACCAGAGCCCCTCCACGAACTATCTAATTAATAAGTCAGTAATGCTGTGGCAACAAAATACATTGCTTTGATCGGGGAGAAAAAGCCACAGTCCTGATAATTTCAGAATGGTGTTTAAAAACATAGAGTATGGTGGCAAAATCGATATCCTTCAAGTACATGTGGAATAGTTAAGCGGGGATATAATTTGATAGGAAGACCGATTATGGGGTGCTGTGTGGTTTCTGGGCTGTATGGCCGTGTTCCAGTAGCATTCTCTCCTGACGTTTTGCCAGCATCTGTAGCTGGCATCTTCAGAGGATCTGATAGTAGGAAAGGAAAGCAAGTGGAGTATATATACCTGTGAGTAACAATGAAGATAGCAAGGTCAATAGGTAAGGTCATCTGAATAGAAGTAGCCTGGCATGTGAGTAACAATGACGTATATAGCACCGATTATGTAGACCGATTATGTTTTTAACGTATTTGATTCGTGAGGCTTGGCTCCATTCTGTCGCGGCAAAGAAAGGAGACCTATTCAAAGTTTTCAGATCGTGTGCTCCTATTCCTCGTCTTTTGCTCTTTCATATGCGGAACCAAATGGTACACTGGAAAGTAGTTAAAGAAAGCAAACTTTATTTCAGATTTAACAAGCCTGGCTTGGATCCACCAGAGCTTTTCTGTAGGTTGAAGGATCTTTGCTGACTTTCCAGCATAACCTTCCAGTCTCCCCAGTTCTGTCTCAGCCCAAAATGCCTCTGGAGGGCTGCTCTTGGGGATTGGGATACCCCCAGCAATGGCGTTTAGGATGCAGTTCAGGTTGCAGTGGGAACCAGGAAGCAAGAAAGATGTGCTCAGCAGGTGGGAATCCTGCTTCAAGCCAATTGTTTGTTTTGTGCTTACAACCTGGGATCCTAAACTCCAATGAACCACAATTTTTTTCCAACTGCAATTTCTTCCAGCACCCAATTTGGATACATGAGCCAGAGGTCTTTGGTTCATTGGAACACCTTCCTTATGAGGAGAGGCTGCAGCGTTTGGGACTCTTTAGTTTGGAGAGGAGACGTCTGAGGGGGGATATGATTGAAGTCTATAAAATTATGCATGGGGTAGAAAATGTTGACAGAGAGAACTTGTTCTCTCTTTCTCACAATACTAAAACCAGGGGGCATACATTGAAAATGCTGCGGGGGAGGGGGGAAGAATTAGGACTAATAATAGGAAACATTTTTTCATGCAACGCATGATAGGTGTTTGGAACATGCTGCCACAGGAGGTGGTGATGGCCACTAACCTGGATAGCTTTAAAAGGGGCTTGGACAGATTTATGGAGGAGAAGTCGATCTATGGCTACCAATCTTGATCCGCCTTGATCTCAGATTGCAAATGCCTTAGCAGACCAGGTGCTTGGGAGCAGCAGCAGCAGAAGGCCATTGCTTTCACCTCCTGCATGTGAGCTCCCAAAGGCACCTGGTGGGCCACTGCGAGTAGCAGACTGCTGGACTAGATGGACTCTGGTCTGATCCAGCAGGCTCTTTCTTATGCTGTTATGTTCTTATTGTTGTAACCAATAACTTGAGATTTGTTTGTGACATGTGAATGCAAGTGCAGCCATAAAGATCATTTCAAACTTGATGCTCTGTGATGAAAATAATAATAATAATAAACACAAAATCTATTCAGGAAGGGAAGTTACAGACTTCATTATGAGTGGAATGGGAAGCATGTTGTTCTCACATTCCTGGAGTTGTTGTGGAGTGTTGAAGTGGCTCTTGGAGTGGTGAGCTTGATGGAGTTTTGAGAGGAGCCAAAACGATATGAATTGTTCCTCTGATTCCTAAGGAACTGTGTCTCTGTATGGGTGTTCCTAAGAAAGAAAACGAAAGAAGCAAACCGTTTCCCCACTTTGGCCTGATTTGCAGCCGTTTATCTTGATGCTGGGAATGTGGCATCGGGGAGAAGACACCAGCCACATGTACATTTCAGTCTTTCTCACAGGCAGGCTGGGGTTTCCTGGTGGGAGTGGTTTTAGTCATGCTGAGCCAGCTCATCCAGAAGATGCTGGGGAAGGCAGAAGCTGATTGGCTGGCTCCTCGGATCACGCAGCTCCTGATTGGTCGGAGGCCTTTTTCACACGGTGGCCACGCTTCCTTCGCCTGATGCCTTCGGTTTCCTCTTCCTACTGACTCAAGACATTTCATATGCTTGTGAGTTCCAGGGACACACCGTGCCCTGCTTCATCTGAGTCACAATCTAAAGATTGCTTCTGGATGTGTATTGCTGGCTCCGAAAACACTCTGGGAAACCCGAGGCAGCTGGAAAAGCCAGTTTTGGAGGGTGGCTTGCATTATGCATATCAGCAAATCCTGCTGCAACAAATGTTAACTTCTTCAATGGGTTTTTTTTGTGGGGGGGGGATGCTTCAAATCCAAGAGGAAACTTACAAGTCACACAGGGCTGTTCTTCAGGGCTGGTTGTTCAGAACAAATGGAAACAAAACAAATATAAAGGGAGAGGAGAAGAAACATCTGTTGTATGAGGAGGTGGTGGAGCAGCTTACCCTCCAAAGTTATCCCTCCCCTGTTCTCTGAACAGGGTTCACTGCTTGACCTTCCTCCTTACCCATTGTGGAGGAGGAGGAGGAGGAGGAGAGAAGGAGGAGGGAGGAATTGAAATGTATGCCCCACTTTTCTCAACTGTAAGGAGTCTCAAAACAGCTTACAGCAAAGCAGAAAACTCCTTCCCTTCCCTATTACAAATACCTTGTGAGGTGGCAGGGCTGAGAGAGTTCAGAGAGAACTGTGACTTGCCCAAGGTCACCCAGCAGGCTTCATGTGAAGGAGCAGGGAAACAAACCTGGTTCAACAGCTTATAGTCTGCTGCTCATGTGGAGGAGTGGGGAATCAAACCCAGTTCTCCAAATTCGAATCCACCACTCTTAAACCATGTTGGCTCTACTCTTCTCTCTCTCCTCCCCCACTCCAGTTTTCCATCTATTTCTTTTCTCTGCCACAGTCAGTCTTACACTGCGCTGTAACCCAATAACCTGTTTGTTTTTCTAGGTTAAATATGTGCTAGGAAGAAAAACATATAATTACATCACTGTTCTCAACAGTTCAAAATGAGCTTCATCAGAATACAAAATGGCAGGATGTCTAAATGATCATGCGCATGCATTTACTAGGCTATGCGCTAGAAATGATACATCTGCATCCAGCATCACAGAGAGACTTCGCATCATAGAATCATAGAGTTGGAAGAGACCACAAGGGGCATCAAGTCCAACCCCCTGCCATGCAGGAACACACAATCAAAGCACTCCTGATATATGATCATCCAGCCTCTGTTTAAAAAACTCCAAAGAAGGAGACTCCACTCCACCACTCTCTGAGGCAGTTAATTCCACTGTCAAACAGCCCTGACGGACAGGAAGTTCTTCCTAATGCTTAGGTGGAATCTTTTTTTCTTCACCTTGAATCCATTACTCCGTGTCCTAGTCTCTGAGGCAGCAGAAAACAAGCTTGCTCCCTCTTTGACATGGCATCCCTTCAAATATTTAAACAGCTATCATGTCACCCCTTAACCTACGCTTCTCCAGACTAAACAACCCCAGCTCCCTAAGCACTGGCAATTCAGGGCTAAACTAGACATGACAGGGTCCTTCTGTCTGTGACAGGAATGCCACTGCCATGTAAAAGTCATTTAAAAACTGATCGCGGTGTTCCATTTCTGGTCTTGTTTTGAATAAAGATGGAACAATGTTTTATTTCTGTATAAGATAGGTAGGAACAAACTATTAGATAGAAAGTAGGATTTATAGCTATCTTTTGTATTTGCGTCTGCATGGAACCTCCTTGGCTCAAGGCAGGAATCCACCCCTGCTCCACCTGGGCAAGTCCCTTTCATTTGTAAAACCCTGAATGGACGTTGACAAAAGGGACCCCAGAAGAAGCGCCTCAATCTGCCTAATCCCACCAGCAGGCAGATAAGGGTGCCACCGTCATTACGTTTCGTTTCCTGACCCCAAGCACCCAAAGGACTCTTTTGTGTTCTTCCCGCCTGTGCCTACGTCATCGCCTCGCCCTGCCTATGCCGCGAAATTCAAGAAGGGACTGCCCGCTGGACTCTAATTGGTTCCTATGTACCTGTAGATGTATGATTGGTTGTCTTGTATTTTGTGAGTGAATGGATGTAGGCTGTCCTGTATTCTCCCGGACTCCCAGGCGGGAGAAAGTGTATTTAAGATGTTGTAAAGCTGCTAGGCAGAGCAGTTGCCGTGGTGTGGAGATGCTGACATGTAGGTCAGCATCTCAATAAAATATTATTTCACTATATTCGCTGTGTTGGGTCCCGTTTCTGAGTGGGAGTAACAACTGGGGAAAGGGCCTCTGAGCGTGCACAAAGTGTCATTCTAGTACTGCAGAGTTAGCACAGCTTGCTTCCCACACAGATTTAAAGAGCACAGTTTATAGGCAAACTCGCAGCATTTGATTGCAGATGAGCGGGGAAGCTAGTCAGCTTCCCGTTCGGAAGCTTAAAAATAAAATTTCTGCGCCCAAGGCTGTGAAAACCGGGCAAGGAGCTGCTGTTGTTGATGAAAGAGAAATATCCAGCAGCCTTTCCTTTCCAGCCTTCTCAAAGAGCACGCACCAGGAGCATGGTTGTTCACATGGCAAGTCTCTTCCTCCAATCACCAGCCGGCTGGCATCCCTTTCAGCCAATCAGGGCCATTTCCGTTTGCCGTGGGAGTCAACAGCAGATCATTCTTCATCATAACCGTGTGTTGTTAGGAAAAAGGGGTGTGCCGGTTTCAACAAAACTAAAAAACGGTGTCTTGCAATTTCTGTCTCTTCCCACACCTTCCCATCACCATCTTGAGAGCAGGGACTTTCAGAGCCTGGGACTTTCAGATTAGAAAACAGATGACGAAAGGGCGAGAGGGTGATAGATGTTTACAAAATTGTGCAAGGGGTGAGAGAGTTGAAAACGAACCCTTTTTCACCCTCTCCCCAAATACTAGAATCTGGGGGCATCCCATACGTTAATACAGGAGGGACAAAAGGAAATACTTCTTTATTCAGTGGGTAATTAAAATGTAGGATTTCTTACCAGAGAGTGTAGTGCGAGTCACAGGTACAGACATCTTTTAAAAGGGATTTAGACAGATTTTTGGAAAACAGGTGTTTCAGCAGCTACTATACTCTGTTTTATATAAAAATGTTAGTAGATTGTATATTCCTCTGCCACAGAGCAAACCTTCTTTGTGGTAGAATGCTCCGTCTACATCCTAGTGCGTACCTAGTCCTCCTCCTCCCCAACCATTTATAATGCACAAAATAATGGTTTTGACAGGAGGTGCATAAAAATAAATGGTAATTCTCATATTCGTTCGGGACTATATTCTAATGTGGAAGCATACAACGTTCTCAACCACTGCACCTCAACTGACCGAACTAACATCTTTATCTGAAACAGAATATAGCCATGATGACTGAAAGGAATCTCCATGTTCAGTGGCAGTAAACCTCTGGAATACCAGGCCCAGGAGGCAGCATCAGGGGAAGGCCTTGGCTTCCAAGACCTACTTATTGGCCGTCTAGGGCAGTGGTGGTGAACCGATGGCACGAGTGCCAGAGGTGGCACTCAGAGCCCCCTCTGTGGGCACACAGAAACAGAGTTTGGCCTTGTGGGGCAGAGGCGTACCTCCCATTGGGCAAAGTGGGCAGCTGCCCTGGGCGCCACCTTGTGGTGGGCGACAAAATTGCAGGTTTGTGAGGGATTTTGTATTTTCAGTGTTTTTCCGTTTTTGGCCTGCAGGGGGCGCAGATTTTAGGCTAGCAGCACCAAAATTTCAGGGATTTTTCGGGAGACTCTCCTGATGATATCACCCAGGTTTGGTGAGGTTTGGTTTAGGGAGTCCAAAGTTATGGACTCCCAAAGGAAGTGCCCCCATCCCCCATTGTTTCCGATGGGAGCTAATAGGAGATGGGGGCTACACCTTTGAGGGTCCATAACTTTGGACCCCCTGAACCAGACTTCACCAAATCTGAGTGGTATCATCAGTAGGGTCTCATGAAGATACTCTGAAATTTTGGTGCTGCTATCTTAATAATTGCACCCCTGACAACAGGCACCCCCTAAATTTCCCCAGATTCTCTTTTTAAATTCACTCCCTTCCCACCAATGTTTGTTTTCTTTCTTTCTTTTATTCTCTCAGTGCCTAATAAAGGTTGTTGTTGTTGTTATCAAATCTACCCCCTTCGGCATGGATTTAAAGGGAGAATCTGAGGTCCCCAGTTTAAACACCATTTAAAATGATGCTGTTTGGGAGTGGATTCCAGCATCACTTGTTTAAACTAGGGAGCCCAGATTTAAATCCACCTTAAAGGGAGAATCTGCCCCCCCCCCCAGTTTAAATAACATTGAAAGTGATGCTGTTTCCCTGGATACAACACCATAAAATGTTTTCATAGCAGTAATAAAACATTTTGAAAGCATTTTGAAAATGTTTTCCAAATATTATTTCGGCTGTGTGGCATGGCCCATTGCTATGTTCAGATTTGTGAGTTGGGGGATGTTCTATAATGTGATGGTGACTTTGAAACGACCTGGTGGAAAAAATCATTGTTTGGTCATGGTGGTGGAGGGTGGCCACCCATGGGGGGGGGGGGGCATCAAACTCAGGTTTTGCCCAGGGCTCAAGTTCGCCTAGGTACGCCCCTGTTGTGGGGGGGAAATTGCGCCCCCCCTCCCCACATCTAGGCTGGCCTGGGCCGCTGGGCTCAATTATTAGCATTAAACCTAAGACCTAGTTTTGGGGAAGCAGTGTAGGTAACCCTGTTAAGCGCTGTTAAACCCCACTGATTTTCATGTGAAGAACTAAAGCGTGATCCTTTACCTGGGAGCAAGCTCAGTTGCTGGCAATGGGGCTTGCTTCTGAGTAAACCGTCCTAGGGTCGTGATTCACCTGTTAGAAGAGTTGCACAGTTGCTTCAAAGCAAAGCCACTGACTACCAAGCTTACTCCCACCCCAGCACAATGCAGCAGCCAATCAGGATAGCCCCTGAGCGAATCACACGTTTGATCTGCCGACTGTGGGGACTCCTGCATGGCTGCTGCGTTTCTGGGAACAAGGGGGCAGAAGCCGCAGTGGGGACCATGAAACTGTGTTCAAAAGGTCCCGAATCTTACCAAACAGGTTTGTATCTACTTTCCTTTTTGAAGTGGGGAATCGACCATAGAACCATCCCTAGTAGCTGTTCTTAAGATCTGTGCTGGAGGCAGTGGAGACAACTTGGAAACTCTTTATTAAAGTTTGCTTCTTAACTAGTGTGTTACCTGAGGACTAACAAGGTCAGTGATGGAGTGTCCATCTTAGGCCAAACTGTAACTTTGGCCCAGAGTGTATTGGTAATGAAATGTGTCTTGCAACAGGGAAAACAGACCTCGTGCGCTCAGAGGGCAGTCAGTGTCTTGGGAGGAAGGAAATGGTCACACAGTTGGAAACTTTTCAGCCCATTTGGAGCAACATTCATTTGTTGGAGAAAACAATGCTCCTGACCCTTAGCCGAATTGGCTTTGTGTCAGGAAAAGAAATAGGATAAAACATCTCCCATTATCTACCATATTATTATGAAGTGCTATATAATCCAGGGTACACTTTCTTTCTTTCTTTCTTTCTTTCTTTCTTTCTTTCTTTCTTTCTTTCTTTCTTTCTTTCTTTCTTTCTTTCTTTCTTTCTTTCTTTCTTTCTTTCTTTCTTTCTTTCTTTCCTTGCCTGCCTGCCTGCCTGCCTGCCTGCCTGCCTGCCTGCCTGCCTGCCTGCCAGGCCTATGGTTGAGGGCAGCAATGATGTCCAACATGGCTGGTCTTCCTTAAAGCATTCCCCTTATTTACTGGTTATTAAAGTGCCATACTACCCTGTTTCCCCAAAAATAAGACAGGGTCTTATATTAATTTTTGCTCCAAAAGATGCTCTAGGGCTTATTTTCAGGGGATGTCTTAATTTCCCCCCAATGATTTTGCGTCCCCCATGTGTCCAGATCAGCTGCGCCAGGGAATCTGTAACTAGGACTTATTTTTTAAGTAGGGCTTATATTTCAAGCATCCTTCAAAAAACCAAAAAAAACCCCATGCTAAGCTAGGGCTTATTTTCGGGGTAGGTCTTATTTTCAGGGAATATTGAGTGAAATGGGTTGTTTTAATTATAAACTATCGTTTTGAGCCTCCCTAAGCTTGTTCATGGGGAAGGATAGCCTATACATTGAACTACAAATATGAATAAATACATACATATTTTAATTTAATTCCACTTACAACAAAATCGGAACTCTAAGTAAAATTTTCTGAATGAAATAAGCAAGCATTCTCCAACACTGTCTCTTTGGGGTGCACAAATACACCCTGGATTCTTGTGGCTTCTATTTTGGGATGAAGCTTTGCCCTCTGAGACCTCATTTCAGCATGAAGCCCTTTTCTGCCTAGCACAGCAACAGGGTGAGATCTGCCAGCTCCTCTGTGTGTGTGTGTGTGTGTGTGTTTTGTTCAGGAATGGGTTTGCCTGCCAGGGGTGTTTTCGATCCCCACTCGGGGTCCTAATGCCATCTCCTTATAGGGTGATAAGAGATCACAGATCCCACCCCCAGCTTGTCAGATCTTTATTTTGCCTCTGGGGAAGTAAACAAGTTCCAGTAAAGATCTCTGGCTACAAGTGCGCATGTCTGAATAGAATAAAACTCCCACCCAACCATTTCCTGGACAGCTGGTATGACTAAACAGCTAGCTCTGAATTACAAGCATCTTCTTGTGTGCTGAATATCCATATTTCAAAAATCCCCTTCTGAACCTGGCTGATGGGGACTGGATAACCGTAGGGAGGGAAGAAAAGAAGAGTTTGGATTTATACCCCCCTTCTCTGCTGTAAGGAGACTCAAAGAGGCTTACAATGTCCTTTCCCTCACCCCCACCCCACCCCACCCCAAAAACTAACACCCTGTGAGGTAGGTGGGGCTGAGAGACCTCCGAAGAACTGTGACTAGCCCAAGGTCACCGTGCTGGCATGTGTTGGAGTACACAAGCTAATCTGGTTCACCAGATAAGTCTCCACAGCTCAGGTGGAAGAGGGAATCAAACCTGGTTCTCCAGATTAGAGTGCACCTGCTCTTAACCGCTATACCATGCTGGACTCTATACCTTATTTGTTTGATCCTCCAGGACATATATTTGGCCACTGAATAGGAACAGGATGCTGAACTGGGAAGACCATTTGCCTGATCCAGTAGAGCTCTTCTTGTGCAGGGGGTGCTCAGTATTGCGGGCTTACCTCATCAGCTATCTCGGTATACAATAGTTGCACATCCTTCGAATTTTTGAGGATAAAAATAGAACCCCTGGACAAGAAGAGCTCTACTGCATCAGGTGAATGGTCATTCCAGTTCAACATCCTGTTCCCATTCAGTGGCCAATTAAATGTCCTGGAGGACCAAACAAATAGGGTATAGAGTCCGAAACAAGCAGAAAACAAGCTTGCTCCCACACCAACATGACACCCTTTAAATATCTAAACAGGGCTATCATGTCACCTCTTAAACTTCTCTTCACCAAACGAAACATACCCAGCTCCCCAAGTCTCTCCTCATAGAGCCGTGGTGGCGAACCTTTGGCACTCCAGATGTTATGGACTACAATTCCCATCAGCCCCATCAGCTGATGGGAATTGTAGTCCATAACATCTGGAGTGCCAAAGGTTCGCCACCACTGTCATAGAGCATGGATCAGTTTGCAATGCACAAATCTTTGGCACTGACCAGTTTCTACAAAAGCCATTTGTGGGGGCAGGGCAGGGCAAGATGGCACCAGCAGGGAGGTTAACTACATGCTGGGAGATGGGTCTTTCAGTGGAAAATTCCTTTCGTTTTTTCACCAGCCTTCCTTTGCATGCATGTGATGTTTTCTTTTCAGTCATTAACCTTAGCCTAGAATCACATGAAGGTAATTACAGGTACAATTCTTCAGGCCCGCAGAGCACCATGACCTTTATTCTGCCCATGCTTTGTGCGGCAGTTTCTTTACAACTCTGTTTCACTGGGTGTGAAGAAGGCAGGCCTGTTTCTCTCCAGAGCACACATGCAATAAAATAAAAACAGATCTCTGGGGTTCTGTTTTGCAGGTCTTTCCACTATGACAGGATTGAAACAATTTCTCTACGAGGAAAGGCTAAAGAGGTTGGTGCTTTCAGAACAGAAAAATAGATAGGGCATGTAGGGGTTTACGGAAGAAGAATTTGGATTTATTCCCCACTCTCCTCAACCGTAAGGAGTCTTAAAGCTGCTTCCCTTCATCTCTCCACAACAGTAGGCTGACTAGACGTCCCGCTTTTGGCGGGACAGTCCCACCTTCACACAATTTGTCCCGCATCCCGTGGGTTAATTCAATTGTCCCGATTTTTGGGAGGCTGCCGCACTGCCTTCTGGGGCGCAAGGCAGTGCAGCAGCCTCCCGCGTGCAGCCGCAGGAGCATAGCCTTCTGGGACGCTGCTGTTTCCCGCCCTGTGACAGGGCGGGAAACGGCAGCGCCCCAGAGGGCAGTGCGCTCCTGTGGCTGCGCACGCGCACGGCCACCTACCCCCTCCCGGTTCACAAAGGTGACCATCTGGTCACCTTACACAACAGACATTTTGTGAGGAAGGTGGGACTGAGAGAATTCTGAGAGAACTGTGACTGGCCAAGGTCACCCAGCAGGCTTCATGCAGAGGAGTGGGGAAACAAACCTGATTCACCAGATTCGAGTCCGCCACTTAAGTGGAGGAATGGGGAATCAAACCCAGTTCTCCTGGTTTTACTGCAGCTCCAAGGCATCAGGCCCTTCTTATGCAGACAGTGAACATTCAGGATGATGTTGCCAACAGACTTGAAGAAAATGTCCTGTCCTTTTAGTAGAACCTTAATGCATAGAAATAGACAGATGAAGCTTTTCATGGCATGGAAACAATATCACATAGGAAGCAACAGTCTGTTAGGCATATGTTAAAGAGATAGGATGTTTTCCTCCATGAACGTGACCACCCTAATTTTTATTATTTTATTGTTTTATTTTATTAAAGGTCTAGACCGCTCCTCCCCTCTCGGGCTCAGGATGGCTTCCAAAATTTTAGGGACTCTGTCAGCGTTATTGGGTTGCCTGCCTCCAAAGCCCCAGCACCCTGTGTTCACTTTTGACCCTTGCGGATAGCTGGGAGAGCATGGTGTAGTGGTTAAAGTAACAGACGAGGATCTGGGCAGTGCAGATTCAAATTCATGGAAGATTGCTGGATGACCTTGGGCCAATTAGACATGCTTAGCCTAACCTACCTCACAGGGATGTTGTCAAGCATCAGTGGCGTAGTGGCTAAGAGCAAGTGCGCTCTGATCTGGAGGAACCGGGTTTGATTCCCAGCTCTGCCACTTGAGTTGTGGAGGCTTATCTGGGGAATTCAGATTAGCCTGTGCACTCCCACACAAGCCAGCTGGGTGACCTTGGGCTAGTCACAGTTCTTCTGAGCCCTCTCAGCCCCACCCACCTCGCAGGGTGTTTGTTGTGAGGGGGGAAGGGCAAGGAGATTGTAAGCCCTTTTGAGTTTCCTACAGGAGAGAAAGGGGGGATATAAGTCCAAACTCTTCTTCTTCTCTTCTAAAGATAAAATGGAGGATAGGCAAATTATGTACACCTGTTTAGGACCCTGTTGGAAGGGTATAAATGCTGTTAATAATTTTTACACTATAATTCTCCATAAATTCAAGGACAAAGGAATTCATTGAATATTTACCCTATTATAGAAGAGGACTGGAGTTCTGTCGGCCAGCAACCCTTGTTTTATTCTATTATTTCAGCGCCTAAATCTCTTTCCATCCATACTGTGTGTTCTTTATAAGGTCCGCTCACATACATATATATTTACTTCCAAGCATTTACTGTCCTGCTTTCTTTCGGTGATGTCTCTCCATGGTGTTAAGATACAGATTGCTTGCTGCAGTCTACCCTTTTTAAAGCTCCTCTAAAGTTACTGGATGAGATCCATGAATCTTATGTAATTTTATCACAGATGCTTACCTAACTGCTTGGACCTTGTTGTGCCTTCCAGCCTGTTGACTTGGAATAGGATGCAGCCAGTTTTGGGTTGCAGAGACCAGCAGAAATTATGTGCGCTGGGATTTTGCCAAGAGGTGCTCTAGTTGATGGAAAAGTCTATGGGATCTTCAGTGAATCAGCTGTTATTTGAGTAAAGCATGGGGGGGGGGGTGTTCTTCTGCCCCAATGCTGACGGGTGGCTGAATCCACATCTGTTGCATTGTTGAGGTTTGGATTTGGGAGGGGGAAATCCACTTTTTGGTAAGAGCTGCTGGGAGATTGGCAAGAGCGGAGAGGGACCTGATTGAATGAAAAGGAAAGGAAACTTGCTTGGGCGGTGGTAAAAATTGGCCTAGTTAACGTCCTGACTCTCTGGGCAAGGCAGGAAACTCTCCTTTGTCCTTGTTGCAATTTGATTAATTTATCACTGTAGGAGGGGAATGCATTGTTTGCAGGTCTCTGCCAGGTAGAGGTATAGTAATTGCAAGACTGGCTCTTGACAAAGGTGTCTTGGGGCTCTCCTGGATTTGGTTGGCATTTTATTTCCACTGTACACATGGCTAAAGTTCTCGTCAATGCTTTTCAAAACAGGGGAGATATGCTAGTGGCCACTTCCCTTATCTAATACATCAGAGGCACAAGATTCAGGGGGGAGGGTCTCCCAGGTAGCTTCTTCCTGGTTGGCACGCTGTCTTCTGGACATCAGTATCTCACCTATGCTCCTAATTATTCAGGACACTATACAAAATTTTAATGCAGAAAAAAATCTCAACACAATATTATTTCTTCTGACATCTTAGGGGCCTCTCACTGTGTTCTGTGCAGAACAACTGATTCCATTATTGTGGCTATTATAGCTATTCACAGATCTCTACAGACTCATGAGTTTGTCTAATCCTTTCATAAAGCCATTCAAGATTGGGGCCATCACCACATCCTGTGGCAGTGAATTCCATAGGTTAATTATATGTGTTGTGTGGAGAAATATTTTGTTTGATCTGTGCCTACAGTGCATCCATTTCATTTGCATCCTAGTATTATTTGCAGATACTCTCTATCTGCTCTCTTTACATAGTTAATATTTTTAGTACCACTGTCATCATGTCCCCCTACTTCTAATTTTTTTTTTAGCCTTCCAAAGCACTGGAGGGAGGGAGGCAGCATAATACAGCCCGATCTTTTCAGAACTTGGAAGCTAAGCAAGAATGGGATGGGACACTAGCAAGGAAGACTTTGCAAAGAAAGGCACTGGCAAACTACCTCTGCTTCTCATTTTCCTTGGAAGCCCTAGCGGGGGTCACTGCAGGTTGGTTGCAACTTAATGGCATTATGTACATAGTACCGTGGTGGCAAACCTATGGCACTTCAGATGTTCACGGACTACAATTCCCATCAGCCCCTGCCAATTGGCCATGCTGGCAGAGGCTGATGGGAATTGTACTCCATGAACATCTGGAGTGCCATAAGTTCGCCACCACGGACATAGTACATATTACGTACATAGTGTGGCAAAATGTTCCTCACTTGGGCTGTTCTTTTTCATCATTCCATGAGATCGGTTTTTTCCCTCTCTTAGCATGTCTGCATAAATCTGGAAATTGGGTGCTTTGAGGCCAGAGGGATGAGCCTGGCACCTCTTCCTTTTTTCTGCTCTTCAGCTGAGAATGTATTTGCAACAGTTGAGTTTGCTCTAGGACTTGGAGCTCCATGTCCCTCTAACCTCTGCTTAAAATGCTTTGCCTGGCAGTCTTTCCAGACTGAATGCCAGCTGTCCCTGCGGCATCTTGAGGGTGACCCCTTAGATTATGCTGAGATTATCCTACCCACTCTTCCCGTCCCCTCTATCCTGCCTTTACCCTGGTTGGCTTACAGACCATCCCACCTGTTGCACAGTCTAATGGGGGCTCAGGGCTTTTGGCTGACACAGGTTTGTCCGAATTGCTTATTTAAACAGCCATATCAAATGTTTCTCATTGGCAAGGCCAGAACTTCACAGCATGTCGTACAAAGTTCACTGTCTTGTGCCCTGACACGTATACTCCCTGGTCCACATGCTAGCAACCCCCCACTAAGCACGTTGCTGCCACTTGATTTCCTTTTTAAAAGACAGAGGGCCCTGATGGATCGGACAAGTCACCCATCTAATCCAGCATCCTGTCTCACACAGTGGCCAGCCAATTCCTCTAGAGGTCCAGCAATAGTGCATGGAAGCCAACGTTACTGTGTAGAGATTGACTGTCTCTGAACATGGAGGTTCCCTTTAGTCCCCATGGCTAGTAGCTGATGATAGACCTATCCTCCATGAATCTGCCCAATCCCCTTTTAAAACCAATTGTCCCTGCAGCCATCACTCCATCCTCCGGCAGTAAATTCCACATTTTAATCACTTCTTTTGTAAATAAGTATTTACTTTTGTCCCTCCTACCGTCTATTGGGGTTTTGTTAGCATTTGTTAGTACTGAATCTACTGTCCATTGGGGTTCTGTTGGTATTTTGGGAGAGGGAGACAAAAACTTATCTCTGCCTACTTTCTGTACCCTGTGCATTATTTTATAAAGCTCTAACATGTCTCCCCTGACTTATCCCTTTCTAAACAAAAAAAATCCGAGACTCGCCTGTCTCTCCTTATAGGAAAGGTGCTCTAATCCTTCAGTCATCCTTGTTGCCTTCTTCTGTACTTTTTCCAGCTTTGTCATGTTCTTTTCAAGATATGGTGACCAGAACTGCACTCAGTATCCCAAAGGAGGCTGCACCATCGAGTGATATAGTTGAAGTTTTGTTCTCAATCCCTTTCCTAATAATCCCCAGCATAGAAATTACCTTTTTCACTTCTGCAACACACTGGGTTGAGTCATTCATTGAGCCGCCAAGTTCAATGACCTCAAGGCCTCTTTTCCTCTCTGTCTTAGCAGGTTCAGACACATGAACCTATACTTGTGGTTGAACATGGGATTCGTTTGTTCCAATATGTATCACTTTACATCAGAGGCGTAGCTGGGCCAAACTGCGCCCGGTGCAAATACTATATTCCCCCCGCGGCGCCCCCCCTGCAGTGCCCCCCTTCCCTTCCCTCCTTCCCACACTTACCTTCGTTCCTTTCCTTTTTGAGAACTTTTTCAGGCTGCAAAAGCCCTGTTCGCAGTAAAAACGGCCTGATGGAAACTATACTTCCCAGGAGACCTTGTGAGCCCCAAGGTCTCCTGGGAACTGTAGTTCCTCAGGCCGTTTTTACTGCGAACAGGGCTTTTGCAGCCTGAAAAAGATCTCCAAAAGGAAAGGAACAAAGGTAAGTGTGGGAAGGGGGGAGGGGGGAGGGGCAGGGGAAAGGGGAGGGGCCTGGGGACAATTTTCTGCTCCCCAGGCGTGCGCCCGGTGCACGGCACACACCCCGTTCCCTTGTAGCTTCACCACTGCTTTACACTTAACCTACAAGGAAGTTCATTTGCCATGTCGTCCCATCCAATTTGTGAAGATTTTCCTGGAGCTCTCCGCAACCAGCCTTGGTTTTCAGCATCCTGAATATTTTTGTGTCATCTGCAAACTTGACTTCTACACCAGTCCCAGATCGTTTATGAGCAAATTATACAGCACGCTGGCTCCAATAAGGATCTTTGTAATACCCCATTACTTGCTTCTCTCCACTGAGAGAACTGGCAATTAATCCCCACTCTTTGCTTCCTTTTGTTTAGCCAATTTTTAATCCACAAGAGAACCCATACTCTCATCCCATGATTGCTAAGTTTATTCAAGAGTCTTTAATGAGGCTGTGTACCTTGTCGAAAGCCTTTAGAAAAAGTCAGTGCCTACCAGACCACTATTATCTATATGCTTTCTCCCATTCTCAAAGAACTCCAAAAGGTTAGTGAGGCAGTAATTCACTTTGCTGTAGTTGTGCCGATTTCCCCTCAACTGGTTTTGTTCCTCTATGTGCCTAATAATTCTTTCTTGATTACAGTTTCTGCTAATGTTACGCCAGCCGCATTTCTGGTATTTAGCAGGAGAGTGTAGTCAATCTACCCACGGTCAGCGCCGAAGAACGAGACGACGCCGGAGATAACATTCGGTGGACGCCGCAGCTGGAGCCCGGAGGTCCGGTTCTAGAAGAAGTCTCCGCGTGGCTGGTCTGGCACCTTATTGTTATTCTATCGGGTATGCAGGAGGGAGGACCGGGAGTTCCGATGGAGGGCGGTCGAGATCATGTGATGTATTTATCTCACCCGCTTACGGCGGAGAGGGAGTTTCAAGCCGCCTGAGCCTAATTTCACCTGGGTGCTGACCATTGTCCCTGCGCACTGGAGCCAGCTGTGTCTATGACCCGGATCATAGGGGATGAGGGAGGGGGCGGTGCTAATTCAGGCTGTCAGTAGGTCCCGCTGGCGCTCCAACTCTACCACGCTGCTGGGTCAGCAGTGCATTACTACATCTCCTCCTTTTTTACATTTTGTGAAGGGGACCAAATGCTAGGTAAGTGATTAGAGGGACGCTTCGCCTCCTCCGCCACTGCCTGGTCAAGCCAACGAGCTGCTTGTATAACATTAGGAACTTGGTTGGGCGGGTATGGGAAATTCGAGGGCTTCTACATAGGTTACAGGCAATACTAGACATCCATTGAACAAAACAAGATCCCGATAATGAGGCATACAATTAAACCAGTTAATGCAGAGCTGCAACAATAGCACTCCAACTATCCTCCCCGCAGCCAGGTATTGACCACCAATGGGGGCAAAACATCATACTTCAGATTAGATACAACTTCCTGTACCTACTTCATATGAATCAATTGGGACCATTTGAGAGATTAAAGCAACACATATTACGCACATTTTCACAACCTTGGTGATGCAAATAACAATAAGTAAATCACAGCGCACGCATTATCTAAGGTCGCTGATCTGTTCCTGCTGCTCTGGCGCCAGCAATCCGCATTGCGGAGGTAGAGTTAAGCAGGACCTCGCTAAGGGCAATGTTGGTGAAATTTAGTGTTGCGCTGAAATAAAACCGGGGACTCCAAAGGAGTCGCAGCATGGAAACATACCCGCCTTCTTGGCTAGAGCCCGCCAAGGCCGCCCGGGCCCAGGGAGGGCGGAGCCGCATCGGTGCTTGGGCTCCCCGAGGTGAAGCCTGATGCAAAACAATGGTGACGGCAGTAGAGAGTCCCGCAGGCAGATAGGCGGAACAACAGCAAATACGATAACTTCTAAAATTAAGGCATGCAGCAATCAATAATCAGTCGGTCATAGTATCAACAATTCCCTTGAGGCCTGCCCAATGGGCATAAAGGGCAAGGCATCAGACATTATGCGCTGGCAAATAATATATACAAAGACATGCATGTTTGTAGATAGGCTAATAATTACATAAAATGAAAACAACAACATAGCTAAACAGTACATTGGGCTAGATGTGGCAGCCGAAGGCAACCCGTACAATTGTCCAATGAAGGCTCTTTAAGGTTTGACTACCAAAGCCATACAGAGCCGATGCATGCTAGGAGTCCATGGGTTTCTCTCAAGAGTGTAGGAGAGCCACTGATAGTGCCCCTTTTAGCATTGTATTCAGTGACTCCTCATCAATGCAGAAGCAAGGGTTGTGAGAGAGAAGGCGGTTCCAACAATTATTCAAGCGGCTGAAAAAAACATGGAGAGTCTCCAAGGGTTAATCTATCGGGAATGTTCCTGGCTGCACCCAAGCTTCCATGCCAGGCTGACAGAGAGAGGGGAGAATGGCGGCTGTAGAATTGAGGAGCAGCCACACACAGCCGCCAACTCCTTGAGCCATAGCTGGCCCAGGCGGCCCATTCTCCCTGGGGGGGGCAGCCTTGTGAGGGCTACGATCTCCGTGGAAGAACGGGTGTACTGGTTCCAGAGAGGTCCCTCCCACATCTTGGCCCAGGCTGGGGTGATCGAGGCTCTCTCTCAACAGGGCTGCAAGGGTCGGATCCTCCAGGAGGCCCCCGGCTCCATCTCCGGATGGGGCTGGCCCGGCATGGCGAAAGCTGGACTCCTGTATAGAAGAGAAAACAAGCTGCACGCTTTTCCCCATAGGGTTTTATGTGCTGGCTGAGTTAGTTCTTTGTAGATGATAATGGAAGAGAAGCCCGAGCCCCTGAGGCATAGAGGCAATTTTTGATAGAGAAATATAGAAGAGTACTTTGGATATGGTATTCATTGGATGAGACCTTGATTGGGTCAATAGGGGAGACTACTCCCCTTCTGGATTCATTTTATGGGCTAAGCTTTCGTTAGAGCTTAGCAGTTGGCCCATTCCGATACAAATCCATCAATGCAGCATTCATATCTAAGCAGAGATATTAAGGTAGGAATCGTCTGAGCTTAGAGGAGAAGGAGAGGTCCATATCCAGGTCGGATGTTTGTTTGCAAAACAATCCCAATCACCGCCTATGGGTGTGGTTTTTTTTTGCAAAGCAAATCCTAAACAATTCACAATTATAGAATCATATTTTCCAGAATATAGCATCTATGCAGGAAGAGCATGATGCAGAGAAGATGGCAAAGAAAACAGTTCCCTGGGCTTGAGGTTTGATCACACGAAAGCAACTTGAGAGGGTTCTGCAAAAAAAGAAACCCTTGTCAGATCCCAGATCTACTAGAGGTGCAAGTCGTCAGCCCATGAGAGAGAGAAGGAGGGTGTGGTGAAAGAAGGCGGGGGGGGAAGGGGTTTGGAAGTCAGCTCTACCTTCCCCTCCTGTAAGGAGAGATTCTGGCCGCTTGAGCTCGGCTTCCTACCTTCACAGCCGAGGCTGTGTAAGATAGGGTGTGGCTGGGAGACCCCGGCACTGCAGGACTAGCCAGAGCTCAGCAGGGGAAATGCGGGAGCATGAGGGCCAATTCTTGGCCACGCCAATGGCAGTGTAGGCCCAGATGGACGGGCGCGAAAAGGGGTTCTCTGGCGAGAGGTTTGAAGCAGAGCCTTTGAAGCTGTCGTCCACATGGAGGCGCTTGGAAGCCAGGAGTCCCATCGGTATCCTAGGGAGCACGCACGAGCTGTGTGTGTGTCCCGTTTAAAGCTGGCGGATATGCTGCAATGGCCAAGCCTTTCAAGGCATTGGCACACACATAATCAGAAGGAGAAAAACTTTAATTGAAGCACAAGAGCATAGCTTAGAAGCAATGGAAAATCCCTCCTATAGAGGGAAACTTTGGGGGGTCTCTTTGAAGGGGCAAAGACATACAGAACATACATGCGCATACAGAGCACACATAGGAAGCAACGGTGGGAGGATTGCGACTTTGATTTGAGGATCTTGCTCTCTCTGAGGTAATACTCGACGCATTTTGCTGCCACTGGGAGCTTTGAGCTTAGGAGCTTTGCACACAGGCCTTCAGAAGGCGAGATAGAGACCGGCTCTGAACCTACAGCTGGAGAGGGCCAGAGGGGGGCTTCTTCTTCTACTTTAGGGACTTTGGCTTAAGGCCATTGTACAACAGCATCTTCCCCTTTCCATGCCTCATTGTCCTGTGGGTAGATATGGTTGGCATTCTGAGGGAAGAGTGTTCCAAAACGGCGGAAGTCCCCTCTTCCGGCCAGCATTTCTTTCTGTTTACTGCAGAATTCCAGAGACTGTGGACTCTGCAGAGATTTTGAAATGCGCATTGTTGCTATTCTGGGGGCATCACCTGTGGCGGCATGGTGACTTTGGAGAGTAGGAAGCAAGCAGCAGAGCAGGAGAAGCATATGCGGGGGGCTGCTAAGCTGGCAAGATTCAGCCTCCATAACAATGGTCTCCGGTAGGGGATGGGATCACTATAATTCTGAGCTGGGGCAGCTAAGACTTCCATGGGGAGCCCGCAGGGGGGAAAGGGCTTGAGGTGCGGTGATCTTGGCTATTCCGGGCTGGGGAGATGCCCTCCGGCTGACACCTCCCCAGCTACGGGCATTGGGAGCCCGTCTTAGACTTTCCTGTGGGTCCTAGCCCGGGGAGAGAGAGACCCTCCTCGTCAGGGTTGTGGTGGCCCCCCCGGCAGCCTACACCTTCTCCGAAATGTCCTGGCTTGTCGATAGTTAGACTGCATCGCCTCGGGGGGCACGTCTCATGGCAGCGGAGAGCGGGCCCTGCTAGAAGGGTTGGTTTGATGGGCTAAAGACCCGATATCCTGGCAAGCTTTTGAGCACGTCGGCCAGCTCGGGTTCCTTCCTAGGCTCAGGATCGCTGTTATAAACTGCGGCACTTCCAGCGGAGAAGCATGCCTCTCCAACGGCAAGGTGCGCTTAAGGAGTTGCGGCCTGGAGCCTCAAGTCAACCTGCTCTTGAGGGGCCTCCTGGAGCCTGTTCACAAACTCTGCACTTAGGGCTCCTTGGAAGGGCTTCCTGCCGGGTGCTAGAAAACTTTGCAGGTTGGTTGTCGGTGTGGGCACTTAAACTTCAAAACGCACTTGCTTCTGTAGAGAGCTTAATTCAGAAGGAATGTGAAGGGTGGCCACCGGCAGGCTTAATTTCTGTGCATTGGGTTGGGGGTTAAAAGCCAAGCAGCTATAAAGCTCTGCGCTGCAGTGTAGGCTTCGCTTCAGTAGCGGCTGCCCTGCTAAAGCATTGCTACATGAACTTCGCTCTCCCAAGATCACAAATTGTGCAGGGCTCAGGAGCATGCGTAAAGGTGGCCTTCCAGTCCGAATCCAATTAGGTGATTCTTCATGATTGCCTCCAGTATGCCTCTCTACGAGGGGGCTAAAGGTGGTCTTTAATGGCCCCACTTGCTCGCTTTTATATGGAGCTTCCAGTGAGGATGTTATAGAAGCGAGCAAGGTACCGACAACCCGCCGAATAATGCCGCTATCCTCCTGGGTGTGTCTACATGAAATGGACCGGGGCAATAATGCGAATATCGGGTATCGTCTTCCAAGTTAGGGGTTTCTTTCCTTTACCCAGATCGGGCTAATACGCTCTATGAAAAGTTTTGAAACCAGCGCCATTACGCATACAGCTGACGGAGGTGCGGTGGCAGAGGAAAACGAAGGCGAGCAGGAGGCTGAGCCGCCGGAAGGAGATTTGAAATGAAGGAGGCGAGGAGCAAGGGGGGGCAAAAGGAGGACAGGCCCAATTTAGCGATGGAGAGAAAATTCAAGGGTTGAAATCGAAGAGGCGAAAGATCCCGAAAGGAGGGCGCTCTATGGCAGGGTCCAGGGTCTGCAGGCTGATGGCTACATAACATTGTCTCCACGTCCAGTAGTAGTGACATCGGGCGCCAGGAGCTCTGTGCTGAAGAAGTCGCCTCGATGTTTTCCTAGTCTGCTAAGATTCAAATGTCCCCCCCCCTCTGCGTACTCATGGACATTGAGCTTCAATCTCCTCAACCAATTTGGCGTTTAGCTCTCTTCTACTACGGGGACCTTGCCGCGCATTTACGCTTAACGCTTTCCAGTTCGTCCAACGTGCATGTCACCAATTCTGCTTTTGCAAGCTCCCTATACTTCACCCGGTATTCAGTCCCTGACTGAGAGAGTGTCCCTAGGACCAGCTGGTCTCTGGATCGCTTCTATCCAGAGGACAGAAGCTGATACCGAACGGTGGTCCCCTGGATCGCGCCCGATCCAGCCGGACTTGACTCGTATCGCAGGCCCTTTCCCAGGCGACGAGCAGGGTGGAGGTTCGAGGATTCCCGGGTTTCGCACCAGCTTAGGTCGACCCACGTGGTCAAGCCGCTGAAGCGACGAGACGCTGAGATAACATCTGGTGGAGATCGCCATGGCAGGCGGGATCTGAGGTCCGTGTTCCCTAGCGAAATCTCCCGCGTGCTGGTTCCTGCAACTTTTATTGTTATTCTATCGAGGCAGGGAGGACCGGGGAGTTCCGGGAGAGCTGGAGGCGGGGAGGGTCGGAGATCACCAGCGTGATGCGGTTGATCTCATCTGGCTACGGCGGGAGAGGAGCTGCGTGAAGTCGCCTGGAGCCTAATCCTCACACCTAAAGGGCAAGACCATCTTCATTGTCCCTGCGCCCGGTGACTGGAGCCAGACAGCGTTCATGACCCGGTGACTCCCTTGGGGGGGGGGGGATGAGGGAGGGGGGAGTGCGGATGCGACCAGAAGGTCGTGAGGGTCCGCGATGCGTCCAACGTTTCTACCACGGTGCGGTTGAAGGTCAACAGGTACATTTCTATATTTAGCAGAGTAACGAACAAAATATAGCTTTGTGAACTACTTTATGATAGGAACAGTTATCTAGCTAAAGACCAACCTTTTTACTTCAGAAATCATTAAACATAAGAGAGCTTTACTTATTAAACTGAGAGAGAAACAGACTATATACATAAACAAAGTATCACTTATATACTGATACATTCACAGATCATCGTTTGGTTACAAATTCAAGCATAGTCTACACAATGTTAAACATTTCACTCAGAGTGGTTGTGGTGGGTTTGCCGGGCTGTGTGGCCGTGGTCTGGTGGATCTTGTTCCTAATGTTTCGCCTGCATCTGTGGTTGGCATCTTCAGAGGTGTATCACAGAGGGAATTCTGTTATACAGTGTGTAAGGTCCACCAGACCACGGCCACACAGCCCGGAAAACCCACCACAACCAGCTGAATCCGGTCGTGAAAGCCTTCGACAATACATTTCACTCAGAGGTTTTTGGTTAAACAGAACACATAACATCTTTCCTCCGTAAGAGTCAGGGAGCAACTATTTTCAGCTGTCACCTATAGAATGTTCATAGAGATCTCCCAGAATTCTGGGCTGCTGCATGCAAGCAAGGCTGTAAAATCCAACAACGGTTGCCAACATCCTGGTGGTGGCTGGAGATCTCACAGCTGGCATCTTCAGAGGTGTATCACAGAGGGATGTCTGTTACACACCGTGTCTAAAATTTCATCTCTCATCACCTCAATTTGACTCGGTTCTTTAGACACAGTGTGTAACAGACTTCCCTCTGTGATACACCTCTGAAGATGCCAGCCACAGATGCAGGCGAAACGTTAGGAACAAGATCCACCAGACCACGGCCACACAGCCCAGAAAACCCACCAGAACCAGTTGAAGCCGGCTGTGAAAGCCTTCGACAAAACATTTTTAATGATTTTCATAGCCAATTCTGATCTCCAATTGCCAGTCAGAACCCCTGCTGGTCAACCCCCCCACCTGGTCGCACCCAATGGTTAAAACACTTGGTGGAGGCCATCGTCCCCACTGATGGGTACCATATTGAGTACTCCTGCTCTAAAATTTCAACTCTCGTCACCTCAATTTGACTCAGTTCTTTAGACACCATTCCTGAAAGTAGTTGCTTTGAGCTGGGCCCATACCCTGCCCTTTCCATACTAACCGCAGCAAAGGATTCATTTAGCTTCTCTTCTATCTTCACATCTTCTTTTAACAATTCTTTTATTCCTTGGTCATCCAAACCCCTTCCTGCTTACCTAATGGTTGCCTGATCTGGATATATTTCAAGAAATGCTTATTGCTTGCCTTGAGGCATTTAGCAATTCATTCCTCAAATTATTTTTTCACATGTTATTAACTTATGCTTCTTTCAGGCCCTGTGGTCCCTTCTGTTTACTTCATTGGGGCATATCTTCCTCTTTTCAAAGAAACCCTTTTGACTTTAAGGGTTGGCAGGCTATGCCTAGCACCCAACATGAGGTTTGGGGTGGGGGCATTGGCTGTGACTCCCTGTATGCTGTTACATCACTTTCAGTGACCCAGAAGTGACTTAGGGTAGTTCTAGGAATCGCTGAAAACTCAATAGTACATCTGTATTTCTCTTCACTTCACATTCTCCAGGTTGATAACCCCAGCTTCAACACTACCAACTTGCTTCCTCAAGACCAAGAAACACATGCATTAAGCACACACCCACATTTTGCAAGCCCTGGGATATGAAAAAGAAGAAGAGTTTATATATATCTCCCTTTCTCTCCTGTAGGAGACTCAAGTTGGCTTACAATATCCTTTCCCTTCCCCCCTCACAACAAACACTCTGTGAGGTGGATGGGGCTGAGAGAGCTCCAAAGAACTGTGACTGACCCAAGGTCACCAGTGGCGTAGCACCCAGGGGTGGGGGGGCAGTGTCTTGCACTGGGCATGCCCAATCCGGGGGCATTCCAGTGTGGGTGTGGGGTACACAAGTCCCCTAGGTGCAGTTCCCTCTCGCTATGGCTCTAAAGGTCACCCAGTTAGCATGTGTTGGCATGCACAAGCTAATCTGGTTCACCAGATAAGCCTCCAAGGCTCAAGTGGCAGAGCAGGGGAATCAAACCCAGTTCTCCAGATTAAAGTGTACCTGCTCTTAACCACTACACCAGGCTGGCTCTTCTTTCTTTCTGTAATTCATGTATATCCTGCCTTTCCTCCAAACTGGTATCCAAAGCAGCTTACATTGTTCTCCTCCCCTACATGTTAACCTCACAACAACCTTGTGAGGTAGATTAGGCTGAGAGTTTCTGGCTGGCCCAAGGTTACCCAGTGAGTGGCCATGGCATAAGTGGGAATTTGAACCTGGCTCTCCCAATTACTAGTCTGACACTCTTAATCACTTCACCACAATTGTTCACACGCTTGAACAATGCATGATGGGTTTTGCTCAGGAATGGAATGAGTACCGCTGTGCGGGTGAGAGATTTCTCTCTGTACCTTCTTTGCTAATGATCCGCTATTTGTGGGTTTGTTTTGCTTGTTTTATCTACCGTGTGCGACTTGACTCACTTCTGTGAGCAACCTGCATGAGCCTGGCGTCATCTGATGCACAGTGAGTCTTCCACATGATACAGATTTTCAAGATGTGTGCATGTTTGGGAGGGAGACAAAACCCTTTTCAGTAACGTTCAGCTCCCTTCACGAGGCATCCGCGAAGGAGCTGGGCTACAAAGTGCTGAGGGTGGCACAGACTCCATCCTTTGAGGAAGTTGACCAGTTCGAAACCGAATGGTTGATGCCTCAGCAGCCTTATCAGCCTTGTCAGCCTGCACAGACATGATGAAAGGATGCTTACATAAGACAGCAGAAACGCTGCCTTTATCTCCTGGCATATGTTGGCCTGCTGGGACTTCCCGTATCCAGCTCCATCTACCAAAGCCATGATTACAGCAAACACGGCTGGCTGCCCTCTCTATCGCCTATTTCATTGCAAGCTGCTGCCCTCTGTTCTGATTGCAAGATTTCATCTGCCTTATCTCAGGTAGCTTTCTGATTAGGTTGGTTTTGTTTCCTTTACTGTGGAGTTTGGCAGTCTGTCAATAACACGGTTGCCAGGATGGAGCAACCAGCGAAATCATTTCCCCCCCCTTTTATGGACTTTTGCACATTTACGGTCTCCCTTGCGTTGCCCCGCAACTTAGACTCTGAGCACCACCCATCCTTAAGAATATCCTTTCAACTCTAAGCTGAGTTTGACCATTATGGCTTCATCTATTTCCAGGGGAGCAGTCGGGACTGAACGATGGTAGGGCATGTGTTTGCTTTGCCATATAGAAAGTCCCAAGCTCAAACCTTGGTAGTTTGGGTTAAAGTGGTTCCCTCCTCTTTGCCAGTTCCTTCCCCACGAACAGCCTGGAGTCGTATCTCTTTCATAAAATTCCCCCCTAGCCTGTCTTACATCAGACTCTTCCAAGGGGTGATTGTGTGTTTGAACACATGAAGCGGCCTCATACTGAGTCCAGTGATCTGACTATCAAGACTAGCATTGTCTGCTTTGACAGGCAGCAGCTCTCCAGCATCTCTCTACCCATTACTAGGAGCCCTCTACGATCTCTACCCATTACTAGGAGCCAGCGTGGTGTAGTGGTTAAGAGCAGGCGGATTCTAATCTGGAGAACCGGGTTTGATTCCCCACTCCTCCACCTGAGTGGCAGAGGCTTGTCTGGTGAACCAAATGTGTTTCCGCACTCCAACATTCCTGCTGGGTGACCTTGGGCTAGTCCAGTTCTTTGGAACTCTCTCAGCCCCACATACCTCCCAAGGTGTCTGTTGTGGGGAGAGGAAGGGAAAGGAGCTTGTAGGCCACCTTGAGTCTCCTTACAGGAAAGAAAGTTGGGGTATAAATCCAAACTCTTCTTCTTCTACCTACTCCCTGATCCTTTCAACTACAGATGCCAGAGCCTGAAACTGGGACTTTCTGCCAGTGAAGTGGGTGCTCGAGCACTAAATTGCAGCCCCTCCCCTTGAATTCTACCTGGTGGGAAATAAAGCACACAAACCCCAACACACAAATCTATCGCATCCCAGAAACACTATTCTGTAGCAAAGCAAACTACTTTTGAACTGTAGAGCATTTTGAAAGCTGTTCATAAAATGGCACTTAGGGATAGAGCTTGAAAGGGAGGGTTAAAAAAAATCAGTTGGGCATACCTCGAACAGCTCTATTTGAGTTCTGGGTGGATTATTCAAGGTTTCTGCACTCTATTCCACAGAAAGAAGATAATTTGGTCCGTTGAAGTGCAGTGATTGAGGAAATTGTGTGCTTCCGCATTAGAATATAGTCCTGAACGAATATGAGAAATTTAATTCATCTTTTTACATCAAAACCATTATTTTGTGCATTATTGAACATGGTACTTTGATACAAGAGCATTTATGCCAAATTGTATTTTCACTTTCAAATGGATTGGGGAGGGGGGAGGGTTAGTAGGCACTAGGACTCAGGTGGATCCTGCATACTTTTGCTCTGTGGCAGTGGAATGTACAACCCTACTAGCATTGTTTCTGTGGAACAGAGGGGTCTGCAACGTGCGGCTCTCCAGTTGTTCATGAACTACAATTCCATCAGCCCGCGCCTGCATGTTCATGAACAACTGGAGAGCCGCAGGTTGCAGACCAATTGGCCATGGTGGCCAATTGGCCATGCAGGCAGTGACTGATGGGAATTGTAGTCCATAACATCTAGAGTGCCAAAGGTTCGCCACCATGGGTCTAGGAGCATCTGTGCTGCTTTGCCATTCTAAGCCATGCACTTGTAACAAACAGACCCTTTTCCTGCAAATTCAATTCGTCTCCTTGGTGTAATGACCTGTGGGCGAGGGCTGCAGGGTCTGTTGAGTACATGGGCAACAATCAATTATGAAATCCAGGGTCTGCACAAAGGGAACTGTTGAAGCAACAGCCAAATGGACAGTGATCTGCCCAAAACAACCCTCTGTGGATTTAAAGTGGGCCCCCACCAACAGTGAGTATGTTAGGAGTGCTCATCATGAAAGCCCATCTCATGTAGAACTGGGCTGGGAGCTGTTCTGGAACACATTTGGGAAATCTACTACTACGTTAGGAAGAAATGTGGGAAGGTCAAACCAACTATGGCTTTCACTGTTTCATTACATATGTTGCAACTGACCACTACACTTTCAGTTTCCCAGGAGGTTCCTCCCCACCCCTCGATTTAAAGTCCTTAAAGTCCTCTGCAATTACACAGAAATCTGGAGGAACTGGGTTTAATTCCCCACTCTGCCGCTTGAGCTGTGCAGGCTAATCTGGGGAATTCAAATGCCAGCTGGGTGACCCTGGGTTAGTCACAGTTCTTCTGTACTCTCAGCCCCACCCAATTCCCAAGGTGTTTGTTGTGGGGGGCAGGCAGGAAGGGAAAGGAGTTTGTAAGCCCCTTTGAGTCTCCTTGCAGGAGAGAAATGGGTGATATAAATCCAACTCTTCTTCTTACACAGAGAACTTGGGGATGGTGACAGATTCCCCATCCCAGTCATAGAGACCACACGAGAAGTTAGCCACTTTAAGTTTTGAAAAGTTTATTATAAACAGTACCCCTAAAAGGGGCTTTCTGTAGGACAACAGTACAAAATATAATTAAAATTTCAAACCCATACAAAAGGCAAAATACACAGAAAACAAAACAGTAGAAAAAAATCAGTACACTTAAGTTGGTGTCTGACCATTGCTTAGGCAATATCTTTTTAACAACAGTACTTTGTGGGGTAACAAAGCCCAGGATCAGTTAATACTCTGGATATGCAGTGCTATTGATACATTTTTGAAAAAGTGCATTTTTTTACTCTGTCAGTGGGGGATAAACCCAGTGTTTGGTGAGGGGGGAAAAACAGTTAACAGAAGAGCAGCTTGGGAACAAAACAGTTTGCACTGTGCAGCCTTTAGCTATGGCTATAAGGTGTTTGGCTTTTACTGTAAAGAGCTGTTCAGCACCACAGATCTTTGGTTGAGTGCATTAAGATATTGCTGGAGTTTTTGACACCAAGGCAGCGAGGGAATGCATGAGTTCTCAGTGCAACAGGAAGGCACGAAGAAGATGCCCTCCTTCAAGGCCTCAAGTTTAATCCCTGCACCATGTGAGGCTGCTCTCCTCTGTTCTCTCCCCCCGTAGCACTGGTTTGTCCACAGAATACAAGACAAAAACAAAACCAGAGATACAATAAGAAAATAGGCATAGTGGATTCTTCTCCCTTACAAAAAACATTGGTTTACACTAAGGATACCAAGTTAAACATAAATACAGGATATCAGGACATCAAGTGCTACATAAATAGTCGCAAGTCTTTCACAACTGCTCACTTTTGAAAGCTACATTTGTAAGTGTCCAAGATGCTTGTTAGACGAGAAAACATAAAGAACATACAAAAACTTCTCAGAAATAGGAGCCTGTCTCTTCTCGAGGCTGCGCTCTCATCCTCCTGGAGTATTTGGTAGTATAAAACAGCAAGACATATCAACCCGATACATTTTTTTCTATTTTTACCTCTTCCCTTCTTCATCTAGCACCAACATGACAATCCAACATCTAACACCACCTACAGAACATCCCAACAACTCTTCTGCCACACATAAAAGCCCCCCCACAAGACTGAAGTGTTAAATTTTCAAAAAACAATTTGTTCAGAAAGCAACACATACTAGAAAAAAAATGCTTGTTTTAATATTGAAAGTCAGACATAACCCACACTCTGCCCGCAATGTCTGTAGCTAGATCATAAACTTCAAAATGCTTTTGATCACTGATACAAAAGTTATGGATACACCTATCTGTGGCATACACAGCCACATTTTGTTTATCTTTATTTCCCCTAAATCATTATCGTGTTGGTTTCCCCGTTTCTACGGGAAAGCATCACATGCTAGAACTCCACTCTAGAACTTCCATCTGCTCCTACCCCAAAGTTTTATTTTCAACAGTTTATTTCAGCATTTGATGATCTGTGGGGTTCAGTTCTTAAAGCTTTTTCGAGGAGGGAGTAGAGAAGCCAAGACCCACCTCTGGCACTAGAGGCTTCTCTTAACCTACGCCGAGTCTCTCTGGACAGAAGGCATTAAAGGAACACAGCCCAGCATTCTACTCCTTGCTGATGGCTGTAATCTTCCCTACAAGACAGCGAAGTGTCCTGCCACCATGAAGTCTTCCTTTTTTTTTCTGAAGAAAATTCAGGAATTTTCCACCTGGTGCAATCTGTGAGTGCAATTCTTAAACGAGTCCAGAAAAGGCTGGAGAAGACAACTATGGAAAGTTGCTTGCTTTAGCTGGTGATCACTGAATGTTGTTGTTGGCAATACAAGGATCCACCTGGAAGAGGGAAAGAATAAAACGGGGAGAGATGAATACCTGAGGTCTGCAAATCCAATCATTTTTCCTTCCTACTGAAGACGCAGATTGCACATAGTGGTGGGGAAACAACCTCATCTTTCCCTAACTCAAACATTAACAGATTTTCCTTAGACAATGTTCCTTTAATTCATAGTCACTCTACCTCTCCCATTTCTATTTTGTGGTATTCCCTCATTTGCACTTGCTACAGACTTATTAGAAAGACAAGAGGTACTCTTCTCAAATATTAGAAGGGAGCCGGTTCTTTTCTCTGAATTGCCCCCAAGTCAGATGTTCAGCCAAAAATGCTGGAGAATTATACAGAAATTAAAGACAGACTGGATACTCCACTATTGCATCCTCTGGCAGGTGTGTCACCTAGTCTATGGCTGTATTTCAGTCTAGAAAAACCAGGAAGCCTCACCTCTGTGTAAGTTGGTGGGGGCATGAACTTGAACTCCGGTGCATACATGTAGATAGGACTGTCAAAGGAGTTGTCCAGTTCATCTAGAAGAGGAGTTGTGGGACTCTCCAAGCGGTGATCTTCAGGGACAATGTCCAGGTAGCAGGGAGGTGCTGTTAAGGAAGAAGGCACAGGTTAATTGGAATCAGGTTAAGCCTTTTTCCCCAATCAACTTCCTTTGCATTGACTCTCCTACTCCAAGTCTAGGGGCCGCATTCTTTTTTCCTAGAACTAGAAAGGGCTTCTGCTCACCTTCTGGAGCATCAGGGATGTTGAGGTCCACCCAGCTCATCTCAGAGCTAGCCTGGCTGGCCATGCTGGAGCTACGGCTGCCGATGCCGGAGGACTTGCTGCCAATGACGAGGGGCAGCTCCAGGATGATCTTCTTGGAACCTGGGACACTGACGTAGATCTGCAACAAGATAAAGAAAACCGGTGAGGCTCGATCATGAGAAACACAGTTTTGAGAACTGCCTGGGAAATCTCTAAACTGGCTCCCTCCCCCCACCCCCAAGATGAATGCTGGCCCACATTTAGGTTGACAGCTGTTTAACATATGCCAAGGCTTCACAGTATCACTAAAAAAGCATTTCAGAGGTATGCCTTCTGCCCATTCAAGGGCACCGAACAACTTTATGAAGCTACCTTGCAAAAATTGCTGTTTAATCCAGATCTAAAGATTTTCCAATTCCTTTCTCTGCTCACATACAAGTGCTTAGAAAGGAAGGTATGGGTGAAGTCTGGTGGGGACCTCTCTGCCCAGGAAATTCCAAATGTAGCTACCAGTTACAGCACTCATAGTCAAGCCTTCAGCCTTTGAAAGTTTTAGGGCCACACCCAAGCTCAAATCAAACCTGACACATAGATATGACCTGAGTACTTGGATAACACAATGATTAACTCAGTATAGCTCATAGATGTCAAACTTGCGCCCCTCCAGATGTTATGGACTACAGTTCCCATCATCCCCTGCCAGCATCATGCTGGCAGGGGATGATGGGAGCTGTAGTCCATAGCATTTGGAGGGCCACGAGTTTGACACCTGTGGTATAGCTGCTACAGACTGAAAGAACCCTTCAAGCACAGTTTCAAGTACAGCAACTGCCTTCTACGATCAAGATTCCTCACCTGTAGGAAATACTCTACACGCAAGATGTTGCAGCCCAAGATTGACGGCTTGATTTTCTTGACCCGGAGAGTCTTGCCACGCCAAGTTTCAGACATGCCGGAGACAATGTGGTTGCCTCGGACGCAGGACAGTTTCTGGGTGAAGACCTTGGTTTGCCCATTGGCCAAGTAGGTGTGTTTGGCAATAATGGCTGCCTTAGGCACCACAATTCGGGAGCAAGTGTTCTCAAAGTCGGCATTTATGCAGATGTCATCACCTGGAAGAGCAGGTTGGAGAAAAAAACTTAGCTACAGAAGACCATTACAGATTCAAATTCAACAGAGCTTCTTTGTTATGTGTTCAGGGCTACTTCAGAACTGAATGAGACTTTTTAAAATTATTATTATTTGTTTAATTTTCCTAGTATCAGCTATAGTATACTGAGCTCCCCATTAACTCTGGGTTTTTTCCAAACTTGCAGTCTTGAGCTGTGCTTAGACAGTAGTTCCCATCAGTAACCTCTAGCACAGAGGTCTGCAACCTGTGGCTCTCCAGATGTTCATGGACTACAATTCTCATCAGCCCCTGCCAGCATGGCCAATTGTAGACCCCTGCTCTAGAACTATCACAGCTCTCAAATACAAGGATTTCTACCCTCCTCCCATCAATACCCCATTCCCCAAAGTGATGGGGACCCAGGACTCACCTTCACAGAACCCTTTGCGATCAATCCTGGCGCTAACAGACACATGACCATCAGGAATGAACATACAGGACACTCTCTTTTCCTTCTTGGCAGAGACAGGCGACTGTAAAGAAGCACATAAAGAAATATGAGTCGGAATTCTAATATCAGCGGCTCTGTTTCCAAACTGTTTTCCCGTCCACATAAACCTTGGCTTGACTTTTTGCCCTTTGTCCAATTTTAACTGGTTTGCTCCTCACTTAACGCTTTAATTGTAACTAACTATTCACAAATGTCTTTTTAAAGCATTCACTGAAGCGAGACGTTTGGATGAACTTCAACTTCAGGCCAGAGATTTAAAGGCACACAAGCACTTCAGCGAACAATTCTGGATCGGCCCACTAAGAATTTTCTGAAAGATGGTCAGTTTAACACAAGATGCTACGATAAACTTGACCGAGTGGGTTAGCTGCCAAATGAGTTGTGAGATTAAAGTAATAGCCCCAAAGACAATTACCATCAAGTCTGGCGTGTTGACGTCAATTTGATCCATAACTTCAAAGTGGTTCTTTATCTCTTGAGTTGGGAAGGATGGGCGATCCAGGAACGCTTTCACCCAATAATCAACGCAGCCATATTTCCCCTTGAATGTAGTACCAAGAGGTCTGGAAAAAAACACGCAGATGTTCATTAGACAAAGGAAGCTTAGACAGAAGCAATTTTGTGTTGTAAGACATTCTGGTGGCCACACTTGACCAATACTTACCCTTGGGGCAGCTCAAATCCAAACTTGTATTCATAGGTGTTCCCTGGCCTCAGAATCACCGAGCCATCTGAATCTATGAAAGATATCATAATGGGAGAAAAACATTAGCTTTCCTGATAAAACAGTTTAAAATACATTACACAACTTCAATGGAGAAACCTAAGATACTATCGTTAAGGAGGAAACTTTACCAAAGTGCATAGACAGGCATTGAAACTTTAGCCTTAAGGATTTTAAGATATCCTTAATATTAGCAGAGGACCGAGAAGGTCAATAAACACCTCTTCCTTGAGTATACTACAAGAGCATGCAATTAAGATCAACATTTTTTTGAGATGTACCTCCCTCTATAAACACCATCCAAGTAACACTGCAAGGAATGAATTACAGGGGCCAGCAGTCTAAGGAATTTCTCACTGCCCAGCTCACTCATCACTAGCGGAGATCCCCAGCCAACTCTGATAGCTATTGGGGGGGGGGAGGGGGGACAGGGGACTGGTACATGTTTGTAACCAGACAATCTAGCCAGCCAATTTCTAACAGCAGCACCTGTTTCTGGGATGTACTGTACTTGCTCTTTTCCTCTGGAAGCTAATATAGCACAATTCGACAGTACAGTGGAAGAGCCACCCCACCCTCTCCAACACCTTTTGTTCAATTTAGCAGGTTCCCTCCTCTTCCCAATACTCAAGCCTTAAAATTATATGTTGTTTCCTAATGTGCATCCTATCACATCTCAGACTAAGGCACTTTTGCCATGTGTGATTTACTATAGTGTAAATCTCATTTTAGTCTGTCAGACTTAAAACTCCAAGACTGCCACCAAGGAGAGTGGAATTAAAATAACAACTTTAAAGGGGCTGCATTCCATCCTCATTCCATGTTTCCAATCCTACATTACATCAGAAGATGTGTAAGACCCCTATTGTTCTCTAATTCTGCAATCCCAATCCACTGTCTAGTAGATACGCTACATGATTGAACTGCATTTTACAATCAGCCTTGAGTTTCAGAGACAAAAGTAGGCCATAAATGAATTTAAAGAACAAATTAGGCCAACTTTACGACCTAAAATGCTGTGTGAACCAGACAAACCAGATACAGAAAACTGGTAGTTAGCTTTTGTTCCTTTAGACTGCTTTTCAAGCCCTCCGCTTGGCTAAATTATACTGCGCCCATCTGAGAAGACAATCCCAGACACTGAAACCGAAACCCACAACTTTGTTTCTACTGACTACAAACCAAGTCCCATGAGGTTCACTTCCAAGCAAGGGTGCCAAGGAAGATGGGAAGTGAAAACACTGGGGTCCCATTTTCATTTCTTTTTGCAGGTTTCCCCAAGTCAAGAGATGATGAAGCCCCCACCAGGACCCAGAACAAAAGGCTCAGTTAACCACACGAGGACCCCCCCATGGATGCTCACCAACGGGATGGTCCTCCAGCGCCAGGACATCTTCGAAGCGAAGATACTCCATCTCTTGCTTGCACTGCTGGGGTCCTTTGATCCACAAGACCTTGGCCACCCCGCAAGCCAAGATTTTGACCGAGGTGACTCGGGTGACCTCGGTCACTTCCACCGTCACCCGACCGGCCACCTTCTCGCCGCTGGAGTAGACCTTGTCAGCCTCGCTGAAGGCCAGGGCGAAGGTCTTGATCTTCTTGAACATCACCATGGCGAAATGAGAAGGAAGACCTTGCTTGGGAAGGAAGCCAACCGGGTTGCCTTCAACCTCCTTGGTGCTGAAGATTTTCTGGGTTTTTGGTTTTGGAGACTTTCTGGGATTTTTTTTTTTAAGAAAGGCTGAAAGGCACCCCAAAATTGCAAAGGTTCAATTGCACTTTTTTTGGTCAACTTGCAGTCCTTTTTGGAATGGTTTTTGGAACCGGACAAGCGCCCAGCAAGAGCCTGTTAAGAGGCAAATTTTGGCTTTGAACGGACGCAGCTCTCGCACTCACGGCCGGGCAGGCGAGTCTGCGGCTCCGCCCGGATGCGGCCTTTTATACTCCTCCTCCCCTTTCTCACCCTCCCCGCAGTTGTTGATCGCGAGCTGCTCCATGCGGCCGGCTCGTGTCCCCTCGTGCTGCCCTCGTGAACAGCGCTCTCATTGGCCGCCTAGCCGTGTTTACAATCCCAGGAGCCAATCAGAAGCCGGATGGCGGCGCGTGGACAGCGTGTGTAGAAGGGATGCCGGCTCTAAGAAGAGGGAGAGGAAAAAAAAAGGCTGGCGTAAGCAAAGCGGGGGAGACGGGGGAGGGAAGAGATGACTGACGGGAAGTTATCCAATGAGAGGCCAAGGAAAAGAGCTGAAGAAGAGTCGCGGACCAATGGAGCGCGGAGGGTTGGATTGGGGTGATTCGTAGCAGGCTGAGGGGAGTTTAGATGAGTGGGTGTGGTGTTTTATGACTAATTAGGGGACTTTTGATGGGAGAGGGAATAAGTTATGAAGACTTGCCTTAAATAGGCAAATATGAGGGAATTGGGGGGGGGGGGTCGTTAGCTGTCTGGCAGAGAAGTGCCTCCACATAAATTAAAATTACAAGTGGTCGAAACACTGACCTTAATTGAGCGTTGAAAGATCCTCCAAAGCTCTTGGCGCAGTATATTAAATCAACCCAAAGCATGAATTTCCAGCAGATACTGAAAATGAATTTGAATGCACCCAACGGATAGTGAATTCACCTGTATAAAAGAATATACTTCCTGAGAGTTTCCTGATTAATGATCAAAATAAACAATGGTTGGATTATGAGACAGTCAAATAAAAATAGCCATAACTGGACTCTTTAACAAAATGCCCTGTGATATCTGTCATAAGGTGCTGGTTAAAAAAAGAGAGATTGAATAGTTTATAAACGAATAAGCGATTTGTCAAAGGATAATACAAACTGTACATTCAGTTCTAAAAAAATGCTAAACATAACCAATGCTAAAATGAGATCTAAAAGAATATCTCCAGTGCCCAAGGCATTGAAATCCAAAATATAGATTGCCTCCTACACAGAAGCATTGTGCACACAGTTGTATTAAGACTTTTTAAATTCCTGACATGTGGAATTTATTTGATTTTAAATGTGGTTATGTTTATTTCAGCATTTACTTCAAAGAGGAACAAGTTGTTGCTTTGAAGAAAATGTTTGTTTGCAAATGAATAACAGCAGTTCATTATTCTGTTACAGAGACCTACACACTTGGAGACTTAATGTTTGCATCGTAAGCCTCAACACTGATATACCACTAACATGGTAATGTAAATAAGTTAACCCAAAGAGTTTCCCCCCTTAATATCAAATCAAATTGGACCATTTTTGTTACATATCTTTATAATATTGATGAGGGGATTTGCAGTTCAGACAACCAAAGTGTGTTTTGTATGCATTACTTGTGCCATTAATGCAAGTTGAAGCTGGACGTTACAGTTATAAATTAGAAGACCCATTCTACACAATGCAGACTTTTTCATTTGATCTACAGATGAAACTGTAAACCAAACATAAGGTTAACTTGTACACAGCTTCAGTTCAAGAAACAAACTTTAATTTTTGCCTGTAATTTGCCTGTAATTTGCCAGTTACAGGTCAGTGCAATGCTGTTTTCAAGTTTGTTGTCTCCACAGCCCCACATGAATGACTAGCAAGTTATTTGCTGAATAGATGGCAGATACGAGGCTGTTGAGGGAGCACAAAGAAATGAAGTACAGTTTTTCTACCATCTGCCTCTCTGCCAGTGTTGATACCTGAAAAAATGTGTGTTAAATGCTGAGACTCTGCACATCATACTGCAATCTTACAGATTTTTTGCTTAGTTCTTTCTCATGTGATCAGCTGCAGCAGAAGAAGAGTTCGTTTTTATACCCTGCCACTCCAGTCAGGATACTCTAAGTTTTGCCTTAAATTCACGGTTCATTATACTTTCTTCACAACCAAAGAGTCAAAACTGGCTCAACCGGGCCAAGATATCCTAATTCCTATCCCCCCTTCCATCTCAGGCAACAAGTGCATTCCACAAATGTCAAGGAAGTTTTAAGCCTGGGACAGGCATGCAGCCAGTTATACTGCAGTCCAACACACGTTCCTGAAATAGTGTTCTTTCCTGTGCTCTGCCAGCTTTCTTTTGGTCTTTGCCTCCCTGACCTCGATTTGTCCATCAGCACTTCCTAGTGACGTTGGAGATACAAAGGGAAAAACACGTCTGATGTGAACATATTGCAAGACCCCCATACTCGGTGTTGATTAATCTGGAGCAGAAGTTTTCTAAACTGTGTCTGATGAAGTCTGAATCTCCTTGGAAGAGTACCAAGAGTTTTCCCAATGAAATCAAGCTTCCCTGAAAACAGCATGGCCCTTCCTATCAATCTTCTGTTGCAATGGGCAGTAGTGGAAGATGCTGCAGTGTTTTACACTTCAGAGTTCTTGGAAGACAATGAGGGAAGGGAGGCAAGAGGTCTAGGTAGTGCTCCACATGGACTGCTTGTACACTCTAGACTCATCTCCCAGAATCCTTTGCGATGAACTGGGATACCAAATCTGACAGGAAATAGATAGACGGTCTATAAATCAAATAGTAAATAAAGTAAAATACAATGCACCTGTGATAAGTGCTTCTTTAAAAAAGGTTTTGAAAACCACAGATCTAGAAGTACATATGATTGCAGATTAGAATCTCAAAAAAAGTCTTTCCTCCTGCCCTTTTGATTGTGGGCACAGTCACTCACATCCAAGAGTGTTAAGTGGTAGCTAATCTGGATTACCTGTTATTGAAGATGCACCCTAAATATTTTATCTCCCCCAAATTACCTCAAGCTGCTACTCATTTGCAATCAATAGCCCTTAGAGGATAATTTGTAACAGGCAGAATAGATCCCCTTAGCAGGCTCAGAATGAGGACCTTAGTGGTGGAGAAGAAAACCTTATATGGCTTTTTAAAAATGTCTTGTGTAAACAGGCCAGAAGAGTATTTGTCAGCAGAGGAAAAACAGCTGCAATGAGAATGCAACTTGACAGGGATCTTTCTGTGCAGTGTCTGAGAGGGTCTAGAACAGTGATGGTGAACCTTTTTGAGACTGAGTGCCCAAATTGCAACCCCAAACCCGCTTATTTATCGCAAAGTGCCAACATGGCAATTTAACCTGAATACTGAGGTTTTAGTTTAGAAAAAAACAGTTGGCTCCAAGGCGTGTGTTACTCGGGAGTAAGCTTGGTGGTAGTTGGTGGTTTGGCTTTGAAGCAACCGTACAACTCTTCCAACGGGTGAATCGCGACCCTAGGAGGGTTTACTTAGAAGCAAGCCCCATTGCCAGCAACCGAGCTTACTCCCAGGTAAAGGATCGCACTTTAGTTCTTCGCATAAAAATCAGTGGGGTTTAACAGCGCTTAACAGGGTTACCTACACTGCTTCCCCAAAACTAGGTCTTAGGTTTAATGCTAATAATCAAGCCCAGCGGCCCAGGCCAGCCTAGATGTGTGTGGGGGCATTCTGTTTGTGCGTGCCCACGAAGAGGGCTCTGAATGCCACCTCTGGCACCCGTGCCATAGGTTCCCCACCACTGGTCTAGAAGCTTGAAGAAACTCTAGAAAATCATGACAAAAGACCTTCTTGCTTCTGTCAAGTGTATAGGTTTCTTTTTTTTTGCATCCTATGTCAAGTATGTTGGACATGGAAAGAAAAGCTGTGTTCTGTCAATCACAAGTCTGTATGTCTGTGCTGCTGACAGGTGCTAGCTAGGGCATGGCCAGACAGACCAGAATCCAGGTGGGCAGCAAGCGAGGCGCAGTTAAGACAGTCCGGAGTCAGGGCAGGCAGCAGGCAAAGGCGTAGTCTGAAATCCAGAGTCAGGGCAAGCAGCAGGCAAAGGCATAATCAAGTCAATCCAGAGTCAAGGCACTGGCCAGAGTTCAGAAGAAGACCAGGCGCATGACACTTACCAGGAATTACATTTGTTGCAACCAGGCAAAGCTAAGCCCAAGTCAGGGTTTATATAGGAGATTCTAACTAATGAGGCTAGGATCCAGCAAGGACTCAGTCCTCCTCAGATGCAGATGCCTCCATTTCCCAGAGCCTTCTGCCATATCTACCAACAATGCAATCACTTCTCCTTTTACTCTGGGACTGCATCCTCTTTTTCCCTTGTGCAGCTGGCACGTTACTTGGCTCTTAGATTCCTGATTACTTTCTCACCTTGACTTTCTCATTCCTGATGACTTTCTCATCAGGTTATTCCTTGGCTTGCAGGGAAGGACTTTCTCATCAGGTTATTCCTTGGCTTGCAGAGCTGGCTCTGCTGTCTGTGTTTCCTCGTGAGGAGTCAGTTCTGGCTCCACAGTGACTTCAGGCTCTACCTCAGTGTCCAGGGACTGGCTCATAACAATGTCTGTCAATCATCCCACTTTCTCTGGGGAGTTCAGGGCAGCATATATGCTTCTCTCATATGCTGTCCTCACAACGCTATTACCATAGGTTGGAGATCACCTGCAGTGTCATCCTAAGCAAAGTTACACCCATTTAGGGCATTGAGTTCCACATATTAAGGATATAAATTGGCTGAAGATGGCATTCTCAATGAGGCTTATGATTGAGGGGGTACTTGTACCCTGACCTCTCCAGTCCTGTTACAGAAACGCCAGTATTTGGGGATCTGAGGGGCTATAACACGGTACCATTCCATGTCAAATCCAACCCCCCCTTCCTATTTACACTGAGATACAATTCCATAGATCTGTGGTCTATCCATTTTTAACTTTTGTTTTAAAAGGTTGAGATCTTGATTGCTTGGCGGCAGGTGAAATATCTTGCACTATGATGAACCAGAATGAACATTTCAGTACTATATGATGCTTTGGGATTTTTCTGTGTTCTATTGGTACACAGGTTAGAAAATGTTATTGACAGAGCTTGCCCTCTTGTGGTTACTGTCAGTAATTCACCATTAGCATGCGTTCGAGAAAACGAAAAAGACCTGAGGCTTATCACCTGTCCCCTCTGTCAAGCCACTGTCTGATCTTGGAAAAGAAGACCTGCAGCATCATTACAAAGATATCCCCTGTTAATTTTCTGATAAACACAATACGTCATTTTTTAAACAGATTCATAATGTGTTCCTTATTTTGAAGCTGTTTTGGTAACCCTAAAAACCATCTTTCTAGGTTTATGGGAATTTAAATTGATCATCACCTCTCCAGCTGTGAGGATGACTACAGAGTAAGGGCTCATCGTGAAATCTTAAGCTTAATGTTTTGACAAGATATGTTTTTCCAAGCAACACAATTACTCAGATATTATTCGTCCAAAACAAGGCAATAATAACACAGTTTAATAATCCTTTCAGGTTTTAAGGTGCTTCACTTGCATTATCTTTTTGTAATCCTTATAATAGTCCCACAAGTCATGTCTGTAGTCTTATCCCCATATTGCAGATGAGTGTGTGTGTGTCAGTGGATGGAATAAGAAGGTCTCTAGTGAATTCTTAGCACAGATGGATTACAGTGAAGGACAGTCCCTCTCAGAGGCCCAGTGAGACTAACATTATAGGTTGCCAGCCAGGTTTGAGGGGCAGAGGCTGCACAAAACAGCATTGCTGAATACAGCAACATTACTTCCAACTGTAGACTTACAGGAGGGCAGCTCACTGCCAAAACACCAGCATTATTTCCAGGTCGTGCTAGAAATGAAGTCAGCATGTTGTCATTGCTGACAATTCCTCTCCTGGCCCTTCATTTTCTTTCTTCTGGCCCAGCAAGGACCAGTGGGAGGTCTCTCATCAGACTAGCAGATCTAGCAGCCTTACACAGAAGTGACGTCAAGCACCATTCTAAGAGTTTCCCTGTTCTTGATGGTGAAAACCATAGAGAGTAGGAGTATTCCTAGAGCATTGCTTGATGTGTTGGTGTCAATTGCCTAAGTCTGAAGTGCTCTTTCAACCTTCCCACCCTGCCCCAATGGGTCCTGGTGAGGGACTTCCTGATGGCTAGCTCATGCCAAATTCATACATGCCACTTTGGTTGCTAGGGATCTCCCGCTTATTACAGCTGATCTTCAGGTGACAGAGATCAGTTCAGCTGGAAAAAATGGCCACTTTGGAAGGTGGACTCTACAGCATTATGCTCCATTATCCTCCCCAGGCTCCACCCCCAAAATCTCCAAGTATTTCCCAACCTGGAGCCGCCAGTGCTAGTGCCACTTGGTGTGCATAATTACTCCAGTTTAAGTGCATTAATTTCAGTGGGTTTAGACTGGAGTACTGCTAAAGTGCATTTCAATTCCTCTCCAGCATGAGTAAAAAAACCAGGCATTTTAAAAACTGCTAAAATGCATTTCAATTCCTCTCCAGCATGAGTAAAAAACAGGCATTTTAAAAACTATTTGCATCTAGATTCTGAATCAATTGCTGTTGATGTAAGAAGGTCGATTTAACAATGGCATTTCCACCTTCTGGTAGCAACGCACAAGCAATTTCAGTGCTTAATCACACCCTGCAATGTGCCTTTCATTTTTATGATACCTGCCACCAATCGATTTTCAAGATGTTCTTTGCCACTCTCAGCCTAAGTTCACTACGCAGAGGCAGGCAATGGCAAACCAGCTCTATTAGTCTCTTGCCTTGAAAACCCAATTGGGTCCGCTGTAACTTAGATGGTCCTTTCCACAACTTGCCCTGACCCAAATGGCCTAGGACAGCTTGATCTCATTGGATCTGCCAGTCAGGAAGTGGCTGGAGAACTCCTGGAATGACAGCTGGGCTCCTGGTTGCAGATATCAGTTCCCCTAGAACAGGGGTCTGCAACCTGTGGCTCTCCAGATGTTCATGGACCTCAATTCCCATCAGCCCCTGCCAGCATGGCCCATTGGCTATGCTGGCAGGGGCTGATGAGATTTGTAGTCCATGAACATCTGGAGAGTCGCAGGTTGCAGACCTAGGCCCTAGAACAGGGGTAGGGAACCTGCGGCTCTCCAGATGTTCAGGAACTACAATTCCCATCAGCCTCTGTCAGCATGGCCAATTGGCCATGCTGGTAGGGGCTGATGGGAATTGTAGTTCCTGAACATCTGGAGAGCCGCAGGTTCCCTACCCCTGCCCTAGAACAAGGGTCTGCAACCTGCGGCTCTCCAGATGTTCATGGACTACAAATCTCATCAGCCCCTGCCAGCATGGCCTGATGGGAATAGTAGTCCATAAACATCTAGACAGCTGCAGGTTGCAGACCCCTGCCCTAGAAAAATGGCAGTTTTAGAGAGGGGGAACTCTATGGCCCCTTCCACACATTCAGAATAATGCACTTTCAATTAACTTCCAATGCACTTTTCAGCTTTGCAGAATAGCAAAATCCACTTTCAAACAATAGTGGGTTGAATGTGTATTATTTTGTATGTGCGGAAGGGGCCTATGCCTTGTAGCCCACTGAGGTTCCTTCCCTCCCAAGCCTGTAAACATTTCCCAACCTGTGGCTGGGCTGGTTTTTTATTTGACAGCCGAGCCAACTGCATCCTTAGATTATGAGGAAGATGGCTTCACTGATGTTAGGCCAAAAAAGTAGACCCCAGCAACAAGGCCACAACCTCCAAGTGTCTGGGGGGGGCACCAAGTGATAAGGTCAGATATGGTAAACCACTTTAAGGCCCTCAAACATGTGGCATAAAGAAACAGTGTTAATCTGAACGATGCCACCAGTTCTGGCGAAGGCCAGAACAATCCTGTCTCCTTTAGATTATGGTGAATCTCTTCACTCACACAGAATCACTGATTATGGAAACCTTAGTGAGACTAGTGGGGGCTGTGTTGAGCAGCTGGCAGGTTCAGCTGATGGGGAAGGATTATCATCGTTGGGACGGGGACAGGGGCGTACCGCCCAGGGGGACATATGGGGTCAAATGTCCCTGGGCTGCAGCCATTTAGTTACGTGGGGGGTGGAAAATTGCCCCCACACCCCTCCTTCTTCTTTCAGGCTCCATACACTGTCTTCAAGATCTGGTGCAAAAAAAAGTTGTTTAGTCGTAGTGGGGGAGGGTGGTCGCCCCAAAGCCCGCCCCCCCCCCCCCGGAAAACTCAATTTTGCACCGGGCTGTATTTTCCCTAGATACACCGCTGGATGGGGAGGAATAAACAGGCAGTACAAAATCCTTGTTAATATGAAGTTGGATAGCTACTTTCAGTTTTAAAAAAAAGTCAGAATGAACTTGTCCTTGCGAATTTTAAGAAAAAGAAAGATCACGTTTCAAGTTACTCACTCTGCATGCTGGAATTGTGACTAAATAAACCCACCATCCTAACAAAATAAAGCAAAAAACAATAGTTAAAGGATCAAAGAGTTCCAATCTCAACATGGATAGTAATAATGACAAACTCAGAAATGGTGAGTGGGGTGTAACTGAAGGGAATATTATTCATGAACCCTTTGAAAAACATTTTGATGCTTTTCAAACACAAATTGGTTGATCAGTTCAATAGCAAAAGTAGCAATAGCTGCTAGACAGGCCTTAATAGAAGTGGTAGCCAAACATACATTTTTATAAATAAAAGGTACTCAAATATGTGATACTCTACACGTCATAGATTCAATTCCCTTTCAGAGTGACCACTGAACACATTTTAATTGTATTTGCTCAGACAAACTGTCATTTACATCTAGCCACATGATAGATGATGATATCTTCCTCGTGGCATCTTAATCACGGAGGTGAATCTGGCTGTCTGGGCTAATGAAGGGATATGAATATGCACCTGATGATCTCCTAATATCTCATCCTGTGAAGGGCTCTAGTTATTAATGGGATTCAAGAAAATGCAAAGAAAAGCATCTGTGTCCAGTGCATTTGAAATGCAGCCACCACAGCATCTGAGAGCCTACTGAACAGAATTTATACGGCATCACATTGAATCTTGCCTGTTTGTAGCTCATGTGTCTGAAAATTGAAGGGAGGCATTTGCACAGTTGTGTTCATTCATATGCCTCTGATGGGCCTCTTCTCAACTCATCTACCAAACTAAGGCTGCAATCCTAAAAAATGCTTACTAGGAGTAAGTCCCCTTAAATTCAATAGGACTTACTTCTGAATACACATGCTTAGGATTGTAGTGTAAGTGTTCTATCTCTCTCCATTGGGATTGGAGCTCAGATTGTCATCATGTAATGGACACACCAGTCTCAAATATCATCTCCAAACCCCAACTGTTACCCAAAATGTAGGGGTTTCCCCCTTTTTGAGTGTGTGTGTGGTGGGGGGGGGGGGGAGGGGAATTAGCGAGGGCAGGCCTTGCTATAAGAGAGGTGAGGCACTAATACAAAATCTTTTCCACCAGAGTTTACATAAGTGAGTTTCTGCAAGAAATCCACAGGAATGAGGGGTAAAGGTTTAACAGGCTTCCTTGAAAAGAATAAAAGAATAAACGTGCACATGCAAATGGTAACAAGCACACAAGGAGTTCACACAGTCCTAGGATTTAGAAATCATTGAGGGGAAAGGTCTGGAATAGGTCGGGGGAATAAGATGATAATTACCTGATCTTGAAGCAGTGGTCCAAAAAAAAAGCAGAGTTCAATGCCTGCATTGAGCTCTAAAGAGACAGGGTGAAGGCAACTGACAGGCCGTGTAACTGAACCAGGGCAGCTCAGGATACACTGCGCACAGCATAGCTAGACCAGAGATTTAGTCTAGAAACACTGAGTACTGACTACCAGGTGGACAGGTAATTTATAGCAAAAAAAATCTGGCCCTGTAGCAATGTTAAGAAACCTGGATCTTTCTGGACAAAGATGGCTTTTGTTCTCTGGAGAAGAACAAGACGTGGACACTTAGGCTTAACTACCCAAGACCAGGGTGTGTCCAGAGATGATTAGATTTTAGGGTGGAACTGGTACAATTACAGCTCTGGGATGATGCCAATGCAGATGGTGGTGGTCTTTCTTAGAGGTTAGCCAGGATACAAGAAGATGGGATTGAAGAAACACTGAAAGGAAACCTTGATGAAATTAGTTAGCATTCTCTTTGTTTCATGGAGGCAGGATTTGCCACGATAGAGATGAGAACTGACCTTTCTTTCTTTCTTTCTTTCTTTCTTTCTTTCTTTCTTTCTTTCTTTCTTTATTTATTTATTTATTTATTTATTTATTTATAATCAGACTTATATACCGCCCTTCCCCCTTATATATCACCTTTTCCATTTTTATCCCGCCAATCCCCCAAAGGTGGCTTACAAAATAATGAAAACATAATACAATAGTTTTAATACAATGCAAAAAATAGAAATATAGAAATATTAAAGCCAGTTTAAAGAAGATGGCAAAAAAGAATTCAAAGGCATGAAAAAACAGTGGTGGGATCCAAAAATTTTAATAACAGGTTCCTATGGTGGTGGGATTCAAACAGTGGCGTAGCGCCAATGGGGCTATTGGGCAGGGAGGTTGCTTTAGTAACCCCTTCTCGGCACTCAGAAAAAAATAGTAACCACTTCTAGAGAACTGGTGAGAACTGGTTGGATCCCACCTCTGGTGTCACACCCAGCCGGAGGCCTGAGGATGATTTTAAGAAGAGGGATGCCTGGCTGATCCAACAGAAAAGGCCCAGCAGAACAACTCTGTCTTGCAGGCCCTGCAGAACTGAGATAAATTCCACAGAGCCTAGATGTCATCCGGGAGTGCGTTCCACCAGGCCAGGGTCAGGGCCGTAAAAGCCCTGGCCCATGACAATGGCAGCCAAACATCCCTGGGGCCTAGTATCACTAGCATATTCCCCTCTGGAGACTGGAGGGGAGTTTGAGGGCATAAGGCTTTGTCCCAGGCGAAAGGCTTTGTCTTTTCCTAATTGCTTTAGAAAAGGTGAGGCTGACTGTTTGCAACTTAACGCTGGAAGGAGATCTTGGCCAGGCAGGTTCTTGTCCTTATTGGTACCACAGATCCAATGCAGGGTTGGAATCCATCTTGGCACTGCACGACTAGCTACCTGCAAGGTTGGCAGGATAGGTAGAGAAACGGCTGTCATAGAAACAGGCCTCCCCCTCCCACCATAGGTCTGCTTGATAACACCACCCTCTACAGACTCCACCTCCAAATATGCAGGAATTTCCCAGCCCAGAGTTGATAACCCTAATGTGTGCAGAGAGGTTGTGATCATCCCCCAGCCTATTGACTGCATGGGTATACTAAGACAGTTCCTCTGACTATTCATTGCTGGACTGAACCATTGTTAGAAGGGGTCTCATTGCCAGTCGAGCCAAGAGAGGAACCTTAGCAGGAGAGGCTATTGAATCCAGCACTGTAAAACTGAGGTGGGAAAAATCATTATGGGAGGGAAGTCCTTCGTGTCCTGATGAGGTCTTGTTTGAGTTCTTACAGCAACGAAAATGTGAGATTTTCCCAGTGTTGTCAAAACGCCTCGCTGACTAAAATATCCTCACTGATAATGCAAGCCACCCTACCAGTTTCTGCTGAATTATCTTCACAAACTCTTATGAATGGATGCCATTCTGTTTTGGTTTTTTTCTCACTTATTATTTCACTGACATACCGGTAGAATTTCATTTAATTTTTGATGATGAGAGACTTTCCTCTTTTTTTAGATAAAATTTTGGCAAAACATTTAACCACCCATGACTAATCTAAGCATCTCTAAGTATAAAGAAATGGTTCTGTCATTTCTTTTTTAAAAATCACATCTGTCTCAATTATAGATGCTAATATGGTGATTATTCCTTTCTGCTGTTTAATAAGTAAGGATAACGTAGAAATAATTTTATTGATGAAGTCTGCCCTCTGGTGGTCACTGTCATAATTGTCTAACAAATAAAGAGACAAGTACTTGGGCTGCTGAATCAACAACACAGTCAAGCGTGAAAAGTGTTTAAATAAGAGAAAATGCAAGTGCGAGCAAAAGCAGAGGCAACATAGAAACATAGACACAACAGGATCACAATGTCCCAGACCTAATCAGTAAAACTGAATCCGGTGTAAATATCATGCATATAAATCAGTGGTATACCATACTCTGACTTGAACATATAAGTCCAAATAATAGTAATAGTAATGCCTTAAGTCTGAGTCCACCGGTTATCCAGTATACCCATTTGTAAAGGAAGAAGCAGTCTAAACCAATCTCCTAGTGCCTTGGCAACCTACTGAACAGGTGCTGTGAAGGAGCACCCAAAGGTGGGTCTATATAGGCCAGTGGTGGCGAACCTATGGCACGGATGCCAGAGGTGGCACTCAGAGCCCTCTCTGTGGGCATGCGTGCATAGAGTTCGTCATGTGATAATAGTGTAATTATTTCAGGGAGATTATTAGCATTAAACCTAAGACCTAGTTTTGGGGAAGCAGTGTAGGTAACCCTGTTAAGCGCTGTTAAACCCTACTGATTTTAATGGGAAGAACGAAAGTGTGATCCTTTACCTGGGAGTAAGCTCGGTTGCTGGCAATGGGGTCTGTTGCCTTGAAAACCCCAACAGAGCAGTGCATGTGTGTGTGTGCACGCACACGCGCCTGTGTATGTATGCACTGGAGGTGGTGTTGCTTATACCCACAATCCACATAGCACTTGGCAGAAGGCTATTAGGAAGGGAGAAAAAAGGGTCCCTGCCCCAAAGGGATTTGTCTAGATCTCAGATGTGAAAGAGTCAGAAGTAAGACAAATCTTTGTAAATATCCTTCCACCATGGTGTAGTGATTAAGAGCGGTGAACTGGAGAATCGGGTTCAGTTCCCCACTCCTCCACGTGGTACATGTTGACCTTAGGCTAGTCACAGTTCTCTCAGAACTCCTCCAGCCCCACCTACCTCACAAGGTCTTTGTTGTGGGGAGAGGAAGGGAAGGGGTTTGCAAAGTGGAGAGCAAGTGGAGTTGAGAAAACTCTTCTTCTTTTGAGTAGGTGAAGTAAAGGTCAGGTGTGACTTAGAGCAAGGGCTCCGTGCTTGTCAAATTGTACCTGCGTCGTGGCAACCAGCTTCCAAGCAACAAAGACAAGGACTTCCACGTGGGTCAGAATAAGAGACGTCCCATTTTTCCACCCACTCTGCTGCAATTTCCACCTTCTGTTTGATTACTGTTGCTTTAGAATGCATTATCCTCCTACTCAGCATGCAAGGGAGAAGTCTTGCTTGTCTTTCAAATGCTTAGGCATATTTAGACAGCATAAATGCTAATTCTCCAATCTAACGCTTCATTGACTAGATGGCGCTTGGAACAACCATGGAACGAGTGAGCAAACACGGACGTTCTCAAAGGAAATGCAACTGGAGACAGTTCAGAACGCTTGCAGTTTTTGTTTGGGTCCAAAGAACATGACAAAATTAGATATATGTGGGTGGCGGCTTTTGTAGAGGTCGCCAATCCACTTAGCAGGAAATACCGGAGGAGGAGCATTTGCCACGGCCACAAACTGATATGCCCTGCCGCTAAATTGTCATTGCCAGCTTTGAGGTGATGACAAATTATCAGTGCCATTCCTTCATCGGTGGGCTACCCATTATAGGAGAGAGTGGCGCCCTTTGTTTTCTACCTGTTCTTCAGTTTCGCGGTTTGCTTTAGTTGTTTCTTTCTGGCATAATAGTAATCTGGACCAGGTGCTTAGGAGCAGCAGTAGCAGAAGGCCATTGCTTTCACATCCTGCATGTGAGCTCCCAAAGGCATCTGGTGGGCCACTGAGAGTAGCAGAGTGCTGGACTAGATGGACTCTGGTCTGATCCACCAGGCTCTTTCTTATGTTCTTATGGATTCATTCATTCGTCCGTTCATTCCGTATCTATTCATTCATTCATTCATTCATTCATTCATTCATTCATTCATTCATTTGACTTCTATACCGCCCACCCCCGGAGGGCTCTGGGCAGTGTACAACAACTGATATAATCTAAAATAACAAGAGGAGCACATTCAATAAATACATACAATATAATAAAATTAGGGCTCTAAATTTCACATTAAAACCATTTAGAACAGCGCACAAAACATCGCGTCCGGCAATCTAAAAGTCCCTCTGAGGAGGGAACGGAAAGGCCCAAGATGTAAAAGGTCACAGCTGATGAAAAGGGAAGGTTTGTACATTTATGCAGAAGTGGCAATCTTGATACCGCACACAGGCCGGTAAAGCAAGTTTGGTCGTGAGATATCCAGGGCAAACATGCACCAGGTGGCTTTTGCTCTGGTCCACACCCCTGGACTCACTTTCAAGTCTGCTCAGGTCCTAGAGTTTTTGATTCCGTGAAGTGGCAACCCTGTCTATCCCTAGATTGTGGATAATAATAGTAATGGTTTCACCAAGATCTGTCCCAAGTCTAACAGTTGATAAGAACACTAAGAGATAATCAGTGGCATAGTGGCTAAGAGCAGTGGCTAAGAGCCGGTGCACTCTGATCTGGAGGAACCAGGTTTGATTCCCAGCTCTACCTCTTGAGTTGTGGAGGCTTATCTGGGGAATTCAGATTAGCTTCTACACTCCCACACACACCAGCTGGGTGACCTTGGGCTAGTCACAGCTTTTCGGAGTTCTCTCAGCCCCACCCAACGCACTTCATGAAAGCGCTTTGCTGGGAGGGGTGAAAGGGCAAGGAGATTTGCTGTGCCCCTTCGAGTCTTGGCGAGGAGAGGTAAAAGGGGAAGGTAAATCCAAACTCTTCTTCTTCTTTTAATTTGAGTTGATTCTTCATCCATATAAGGGAGAAATGATGACACTGACACAAACTATTGTTATTCATATTCTTTCATTTGTGGAATTGTAGGCTTCCACATCCCAGATTTCCACAGAATGGCTCTAGTGCTTCTTCCTGTCAGCCATCTTGCAATCAGTGATAAAAGATCAGCATTGCAGATTCCAGTAATTGTTTGGAAACGCTCCAGCCACTGTGAGACCCGTAGCCATTCCAGTCAAAGGCAGTGTAGTCGCCACATTGCCGTGGAGACTCTTGTGGAAAATAACCTCCTCCACCAACACAGGTCTGGGAAAAGGAAAATAGGAATAGTCTAGGTTGGACTCTAGAAGGGGAGAGCATTCAGCATTGTTGAGGGAACGAACCAGTCCCAAATCTTTTGCTAATTGTCTTTGGGCGTTTTTCGCCTAATGGAATACCGTGAAATGAAATACGCCCTTGTGTTGCATCCTATCACTTTAACCCCAGCACACAGCGCCATAGATGCTTTTTCATTATTAAACACCCGGAACTGAATGAAGCCAGGTTCAAAGTGAGCTGGAAAGACAAAAAACATCACAGCAAGGAGGCGTCCCTGTAGATCAAATACTTGGTATTCAATAGCTTGGTTTGGTTCAGACCTAATAGCAAACTGTTACTTTCTGTGATGTCCCAAACAGCAAGCAACGGTTTGCATTTTTCATGTAAATCAAGATTCCAAATCAGGAATAAACCACGCTTTGGAATCTTTGATTCGTGGAACAAAATACGCACCTTAGTTTGCTGTTTTGGGTGTGACTGCAAATTATGGTTCGTCGATAAGAAGAGAAGGGATGACAATGAACAGGATGTCATGCCAAACCAGCTTAACTGTGGTTTCATTTGAACTGGCAAACTGAGACTTGCGATCATCTAGCAAACCAGAATCAAGTGAGTTTGTGAGTCACGGTTTGTGTTCACTACGAGTTTGATAAGGGCTGTTTCCACACAGTGTTGGGGAAAACCACATACATCCTGCTGAGGCAACAGTGGAAAGCAGAGGTGGATGAGCAGCAACCATGTTCACATGCCCAGTCTCAGTGCCACTTGCTGTTGTTCGCCATGCCACTCCATTGCATCATGATCTTGCCAGGTTCCTTTAGTGCCCCAAAAGGGGGTCTAAGTGCCACGACTCTGCTGTAAACTAAAAAAAGCCTCTGTGTTGGTGGGAATACAGCATAGTGTTGCCATCTGCAGAGGCATAGCTCCAAGGGGACCGGGGGTATGCGACGCACTGGGCGCACCCCCCTGTGGGGGTATGGTGGGGGCATGGCAGGGGAAGGACGGGGGCGTTCTGGGGCAGGACGGGGTGGAGGACACACCAGTGCACTGAGCGCTTTCCCCCTTTGCTACGCCTCTGGCCATCCCGAAGGCAAACTTGAACTCAGCTCTTCTCCCTCAGTTGGTTTTGCCTGCAGCCATTCTGTGTCTCCCCTTTAAGATTCAGCAAAGGAGGTTTTTCTCCTTGGCTCTGGCTGAAATGGGAAAGCTCTGGAAGCCGTACACATTATGCTCAGACAGAGCACAGCATCGTATGGAAGCTTGCTGCAATAACTGGGGGCATGCTGTTTTGTGTGTGTGTGCCATCAAGTCACAGCTGACATAACAACCCTGTAGAGTTTACAAGGCAAGAGATGTTTGGAGGTGGTTGGCCATTGCCTGCCTCCAAATACCCCCCCCTTTTTTGCCAAATAATCACAGTAATGCTACTGCATCTGTGCAAAAAAAAAGTCTTAAAAGGGAGGTGGTGGCCACCAATTATGCTAAGCACCTGTCAGAGCACTGATATGAAATGTGTCTGATCATCAAAATCTAACTGACAGCTAACTGACAGCCTCATTCTGGGATTGATTGGCAATGGACTGTGATAGGCCAGTAAACCAGATATAAGGCTGTAGTATACTGAGGACTATGAGACACTTGTCTTCGCTTTGCTTTGCGAAGCACTTTGCTTGAGAGAGCTATGCTTGTGAACTAATAAAGTAGGACCGCTTCTATGAAGCAGAGCTGCTGCGTGAGAGTCTGACTTCCTACAATTGTTCCAGTATATTGTGCTACTCTGCTATAGGGGTTTTACCCCACACCTTCACAGCACCTACCGTGGGAAATCTCAATATTTGGAAGAGTTAGTGGATGGCATGCAGCAGCTCCAATAGCTAGCCCAATTCAGAGGGGGGGATCCCCTCTTGGAGCCGGCACTCCCCTGAACTAGCATCGGTGCCCACTCCACTGGCACAAAGGGCAAATGCGGCAGCACAGGCAACCTACCCAGGCAGCTGGGCTCTGTGGCACCCAACCCAGAAGCCACTGCTTCTACCCAGACCCGCCAGTGCAATAAAGTGTGCCGGCATGGCCGGGGGCATTCCAGGGGCAGGCCGGGGAGAGGAGCCGAACTTAGTAAATTTCCTCCAAGCCTTCACCCACTGGAATGCTGGCATAGGGGGTTCAGGATTATTCCATCCTTTTGGGTAGCGTAATCCCATGGAGCCCAGTGGTGGAGTCTTCGGTAGCAGGGAGTAGTTTTGTTTTCTGTCTCCTTACGCTGCCCAGAAACCCTCCTGGAGGTGGCAGAACAGCGATAAAGCGGCGCTACATCCCACTGCCAGGGCCTCTGGATGGGGATGCTAAACTCGTAGCTGTGCGTTCCACTGAAAAAGTCTACTGTGGGGAACGACAGTGACCAAGTTGAAGCTGCTGCTTTTGATGCTGCAGTGGAAAAAAATAGAAGAAAGCCCCGTGTGTGGAAAAGGTCACGTTCACAGTGACCAGTGCTGACTTTAACCATCTGTCACACACACCCCTGGAAACTAGGGGGAAAATTTACCCAGCAATCACTGGGGCAATCAGGAGATTCCCATAGGAAAACCAAAACTAGGTCATAATCTCAGTTTCAAATTCTGTGATTCTTTATTTTCTTCTCTGTAAGAGAATGTATTTTGGTACATTCTTGTGTTCCAAACCAAAGCAATCCAATGCTTTTGTCAGCTTCTACACAACACCTCGCTACAGCAATCAAATCACTTACCTCGAGCATTTGGAGCGTAAAAGAAAGATGTCTGCTCGTTATTACCGTAGTCATATAAAACTGGTACAGCCGGGCCATTGTCACCTGGGCAGATGCCAACTCCAAACTTTACAGGGTATTTCTAGAAAGATGAGCGAATGGCAAACAAAAGCTGGCATGATGTAGTGGCTAGAGCATCAGACTGGGGTCTGGGAGAACTGGGTTCAAATTCCTGCACTACCATTAAACATCCTAAGAGACCTTTGTCCAGCTCAGATAAATACTGAGAAAATGTTTTAGGTGGCTTAAAGCAAGGATACCCTATTGAAAACTTGAGTCATGGCATGCTTCTTTATTATTCTTTATCATTTACCCATTCGTGAATTTTATTAAAGTGCCTGTTTTTAATAGTCTCGAGCGGAGGGAAATTATAAAGTTGCAAAATAGGAGTCAAAAGCTTGAACCAATAGCTTTCCTTCAGGTAAAACTGATATTTGTATGAGGTCAGCAATGTGTTAGGAGAAATAGCCAGTTTGAGGTAAAATCGCAAGAGCTTTAAATGAGCCCCCATAGAAACCAGGATGCCTTGAGGAATTCCTAACATTTTCCTTACAAAGGTATTCTGAATGATGTCCAATTGATCCAGCATCTTTTGGTTCCTTCCCTAGATCTCAGCCTCAAATAGTAACTAAGGAACTACCTTAGGTAGGAAGGCCTTGAGGGCTGGACAGAGGCATATCTAGGGAAAATGTAGCCCGGTGCAAAATCTGAGTTTTCCGTGCCCCCCTCCCACCCCAGTATGGGCGGCCGCCCTCCCTTACCATGACCAAACAACGTCTTGAACTCAAAGTAAGGACCCGGGGGAAGGAGGAGGGGTGTGGGGGAGATTTTCCTGTGACTAAATGGTTGCATTCCGGGGACATTTGACCCCATATGTCCCCCTGTGCGGTACGCCCTTGGGGCTGGGGCAACAAGTTGCCCTCCTTTCGTATAGAAAATTTTTATGGTGGCTCCATCAGTACATTGGGAGGATGTAACAATGGTATTTTAAGGCACCCACCATGACAAGGAGGACCGAAAAATAATGTAAGTATTTAAAGGATAGATATTGCTCAAATTTGTGTTATCTATTGAAATGAGCTATGAATTGATATGATGTAATATCCATTGACAGATTACCTATAGAACACCTCATATGCAAGTAAATGGCCAATTGGCACTGATGAAGGCACCGAAGAGCGCAATTTCGTGCGATGCGTTCCTGCCAGCAATGAATTGAAGACAGCAATATTTATGAACGAACTTTTGTGATCAACTACAAGAACCTGGAATTTGAATGAATGTGGAAACACCTTTGAAGGGACTGTTTATGTTTAGATTATTGAATAGAAAAAGAGAAAAATAATTCATGTGATGATACAACAGTGGATGATGAAATTCTGTTGATATGAGATAGATATATGATTACAATTGTATGTGATGAGCATTCTTCCTTAATATATAAGAAATACCAAACCTAAATTGGCTGCCTAGTGGGTGACGTGTTTAATGTGTTAGTGCTTATTTAGACGTTACCTACATCTTTGTTACCTTTATCTGTAATCCAGCCAAATTTGGTTTTAGGGTTTCCAAAACCCACTATTTTGGTTTTATTATAATTTGCTGGACATCTCTTAATCTATAAATAAACTGAATATTACACAGAGTTTTGAGTGAATGCAAGAGCATCATCTGTGGCATGATGATGTCACTTCCAGGTCATGTTGGAAGTAACATCATTGTGTTGGGAATCCCAATCCCCCACCTGCAATCCCGAAGTCTCTGCTGTCCTTATCTGTTGCTGGGCATCTCTTAATCTATAAATAAACTGAATATTATAAAGACATAGTAAGCCTCCAGTGTTTTCACTGGAGCCACCAGAGGCACTGACTCTGGGCCTTCTGATCACTCAGATAATGCAACAGTATTCTAAATTTCCTGGTTACTTGAACTCAGACACTTCCATCTCTTTATGGACGCTCTGTACTACTTACACTCTTTAAAGTCCCAAATGTTCAGTCACTGGGCAACCATCCTTACCTGGTAGAGTCTGAGCAGGTTCCCCCCTTCAGCAGACAAGAAGCCTGTTTCAGTGTGATACCGCAAGAAGGCAGCATTCCTCCACTCCTTCATGGGAGTGTTATTGGGGACATGCCATATGGCCAAATCTCGTGCCTCAAGGTCATAATAGGCAGGATTCTAGAAAGATTTTTTAAAAAAGAGTCTGAGAGAAAAGCCTGGTTGTGCCTAAACTCCAGCTGGATGCATGTAATCAGTGGGAGGAGTCTCCTGTGGGCGGGGAACTGATGTTGCATGTTGACACTCGATGCCATGACATCACTTCCTGTTTGTGCCAGAAGTGATATCTTGTCACTCTAGGAATTCACTCTTCATCCAGCTGGAGCAAAGAGGTCCAAGTGAGGCCTGCCAGCATCTTTTGTTTTAATAATGATAATAAAGAACCTTCCATAGTGATATTCAAACTTCTTACACCAGTCAGACTATGACTGATATAAGCATGTCAGAGAACTCTGTCTCTTAACATTCCATCCAGGAAGCTTGCATATCAAAAGAGAGACTCACCTTGAAATCATCACTAGTTGAGGCCATGGCAGATCCGAAAGTTGCGTTGTTAGCCCAGTTGCCATCTCCCTGAGGGTAGTTGCTGTTGCTCCCTTGCTGGCTAGACCAACGGTCTCCCACAGTGCACTTCCCATGTATGTTGTTCTCGTGGATGCTGGCCACCAGAGTCCAGCCACCCCCATTCGTGGTCATGTCACAGAAGGTTTGATAGACCTCGCCCTCTTCCGTGGCCAGGTAATACAGGCCATCTGAAGGAAGACAGACCGTCCTGTAGCAAAACTCATACTACATGTATAGCATTAACTCTAAACACCTTTTTTTTGGTCATTGTTAACAAGCTGTGGGAGATGAGTTTTAAGTACACCACAAAGAACTTTTGGGTGCCAGTTTCAACTCACTGAGGAGCTCGACTTTCTCAGCACCGCCCTTGGATTAAGTAGCCTTTACCTTTACTGAATGTCAGTGAAGGAGCAACAATCAAGTTAGACATTTTAAGGCTTGATTTAACCCTGACGTCAGCAGGCAGGAAGAATTTAATTGTGCAGTGTTGACTGTGCCTAGTGTCTCAATTAATTGGGTACATTCAGACATTTGGGGCGGGTCCAGTTTTAAAGAGTCCCGGACAAAATGCAGATCAATTTCCCCATGATCTTCATCCCGTTGCTTCCACACAGTTCCCCCTCTTTGTTTCTGGAGACATTGCTTCGAACACATCTCCCCTCCTTTCTTGCCTCACTCACCTGCAGCCCCTTCTAGCGCTGTTTTGATTTCCTTGCAGCTTCGAGGCAGAGTCTGTAGCAGGTTTGGGGGCAAGCCCTGATCGTTCTGGGAACAGGTAGCATCTTCCCACTTAACCAACAGTCTGAGAATATCTCGTTTCAGTGAGGTCACACAGCCATTGTTATCTGCAAAGAAGGCAACAGATTCCACAAACTAGTTATGTACTAGGTGGTGAAGAAGAAGAAGAGGAAGAGGAAGAAGAGGAAGAGGAAGAAGAGGAAGAAGAAGGAGAAGAAGAAGAAGAAGAGGAAGAAGAGGAAGAAGAGGAAGGAGAAGGAGAAGGAGAAGGAGAAGGAGAAGGAGAAGAAGAAGAAGAAGAAGAAGAAGAAGAAGAAGAAGAAGAAGAAGAAGAAGAAGAAGAAGAAGAAGAAGTGGTGTTATGCCCCAAGAAAAGCTATTATTATTTTCTTATTAAGCATTAGTTATCCCTATAGTTATAATGGGTTTAGTTCCTTGTATAGTGTTCTAAGGGAGGGAATTGTAGTTAGACCCTGTCCCTTTCAGAAATTTCCCTAGAGACAGTCTTCCTTCATTACCCAGCAATGCCCCTGTTTAGATCAGTCAGTCTAAGGTGCTTAGGGAGTTGGAAGGCTGTAATATCTGTTACATCTATGGTATATAGACTAAAGTGTATATAGTCTGGGCTGAGAGAGTTCAGAGAGATTCTGACTAGCTCAAGGTCACCCAGCAGACTTCATGTGGAGGAGTGGAGAAGTGAACTCCATCCTCCAGGATAGAGTCCACTGCTCTTAACAACTATACCACTTTTTTGTTTGTTAACTTAATTGGGTGATCCAGGGTTTTATATACTGTAATGGGAGAGGAAGGACAGAGTCTACTTTCTCTCTTCTATATGTCATTATATAAACCTGGTATGTCTCCCATCTTAATTTTTTTCTCAATGAAATCTAACACACTTTAGCTTTCTTCACAGGGAAATGCTCTACTCTCTTCACTTTGCTATATTTGACTAGAAGGTCCAGTAGCACCTTAGCGACCAACACAATTTTGCGGGGGGATAAGCTTTTGAAGGTCAAAGTTCTATTCGTATCTGATGAAGAGAACTTTGATTCTTGAAAGTGTAAACCCTGAAAATCTTGTTGGTCTCTAAGGTGCTACTGAACATGAATCTAGTTCAGGGGTCTGCAACCTGTGGCTCTCCAGATGTTCATGGACTACAATTCCCATCAGCCTCTACCAGCATAGCCAATTGGCCATGCTGGTAGGGACTGATGGGAGTTGTAGTCCATGAACATCTGGAGAGCCACAGGTTGCAGACCCCTGAACTAGTTCCTCCACTGCAGGCCAACACGACTACCCTTCCGAAACTGCCTTGATGTTGTCAGCTGTTTTCTGCACTCTCTCTCATAACCTTTATAAGATTTGGCAACCAGGGTCATACATAATATTCCAAATGCAGCTGCAACCACAGATTGATACATTTTGTTTTCAAACACTTTCCTAGTACTCTCTAGAACATAATTTGCCCTTTCATCACTGTTTCATATGAATGGACATTTTTGTTGTGCTAGTCTCCATGACCTGGAGGGACCAGGTCTCCGACTATAGCAGGGGCCTCCCATGCCCTGCCCCCTGTTCTTGGTGCAGCCTGGTGCCTTGTGCAGCAGCGGGATAAATTGTGGTAAAAATGCAATGCTATGATATCACTTCTGGTCACATGACTGGAGGCAATATCACATGTTGCTGAGACACTTTAGCAACCCTCCAAAACTCTATGGTAAAACCATAGAATGTGGGGGTTGCTAAACTGTTCCAGGAACACATGACATCTTTTCCTGTTACAGGACTGAATTGACCTTGCAGTGTGACATAATGCCATGCAACACCTAGGTTGGTGACATAATGCCATGCAAAACCTTTCTTGGTTATTGAACACTAACTCAGACCCCATTCGATTATATGTAAAGTTAAGGTTTATTTCCCCATCCTAGTTTGCATCACTTTGCATTTATTTATTTGAACCTCCTTACATTGACTAATTCGTTTGGGGAGATCTTTTTGGAGCTCTTTTGCAGAGGATAGATGGAGTGGAACATAGGTAAAGTTGACTCATCAGGGTAAAGCTTAACACAAACCTGTTAGTCGGGCGCCCGAGCCCCAACGCGGAAGTGCCGGACTTGTTCAGCGGCCTTGTGAGCCATAGCCCGTTAAGTCTCCTGACGGGGAAGGGGTGATGCCTTACTGCTCAATGGCGGGCTGCCGCCCGCCCGATGGAGCGCCGGCCTCGACGGCGATATCTCCATGCAGCCGGACAGGCAGCGATGTCGATACATCGCGACCATGAACACTTGAACCTGGGCGATTAGTCACTCCGATCTGTCACGCCGGTCAAAGGTCAGGCCAAGAGACTCGCGGGCGGGGCTCTGAGCCTGCCTGAGCGGGCTTTCAGCCAATCTCCAGCTGAAGCCTGCACTGAGGGCGGCAGCTGGGACAGCCACTGGAGGCAGGAGATGAGGAGGAAGGGGATAAAGGGGGTGGGAAAGGGCGGCTCAGGGGCTGTTGTCTGAGGAAAGAGGGTGGAGAGAGCTGTGTGCAGGCAGGGAAAGAGAAAAGGTGAAGCCCAGGAGGCGAGGACTGGGAGGAGTTCCCTGGTATCCCCGGTAGTGCGGGGAACTCCTGCTCGTGAAGGTGAAACAGGGGAGGGTGATGGGGAGCCCAGGAGGTGCAGGCCAGCAAGCGCCTGTGAGGCAATGAACAAGGGGAATAAGATTGCAGTGAAGGGGTCAGGGCATACACCTGCGCTGAGGTGTTGTCCCTTAAGGCCTTTAATGCGGTCTGGGACCTCTCCATTGCCTTAGGGACCGGTCTGGACCCCTTATGTCCCATCGCTGTCGGCTCTCTGCGTTCGGCAGAAGGCAATCTACTGGAGGTCCCTCAGCCCTCTCATGATGTGCGGCCAGCTGGAGCCTCCACTAGGGCCAGGAGCTTTTCACTGGCCTGGCCTGCCAATGGGAAATGCTCTCCCCGCCAGCTGTCCGGTCCTCTTGAGGACCCTCAGTGAATTCCACTTAGGTAGCCTGTAAGACCTGAAGTTATTCCGCCGGAGCTTTTGGGGAGGCCGGCTGTTGATAGGTGCCCATTAACAACTGAGATCCGCTGTTCCCCCCTCAGAGTCAGAGGAGTGAAAGGTTGAACGCCATCTGTTTTAAACATTTATAAGCTTGGAGTGCTGCATTTTAACTTGCATAAATTTTAGTATTTTATCTTATTTATCCACTTGTATGTATTATGTTGTAAACCGCCCTGAGCCCTTCGGGGGAAGGCGGTATAAAAGTGGAACAAATAAATAAATAAATAAAATAAGAGCTCGGCTGGGGAGGAAAACCCCCAGGTAAAGGGAAGAGGAGGCGCCACACCTGTCTGTCGTATTTCTAATGTGGGAAGACTGCGTGTTTGTGGGTTTGTGAAGAATTACTGTAAATCTAGTAACTGTCTTCCTCAAAAGAACTCATGCAGACTTACCGCACCGTTGGCCTTTTGGGAACACAATCAGACACAGCAGGATGACCGTGAATCCCCTCATTTTCCTGAGCTGTAAAAGTCAAGATTTGTTATGTAAGAACCTGTCTGCCTGCACGGAAATACTCAGACATGAAGAGGCATTCAGACCTCTTGGTAAGTGAGCTCTGTTTTATTCCATTTGAACTTTCTGCATATTCCAAACAAAAACAATTTAGAAACTGAATTTCACTTGACAGAATTTAACGTTTTGAACTCCTGGGCCCAGTTATTCACTTCAGCTGAGTCCAGTTGTCTACTGAGGAGAACAAAAATGAAGATTCAGAACTTAAATCTGCAAAGATGTGCTCTTACAAAAACGGTTGCAGACTTTGTTCTGGGCCATTAGCCTGCAGATGCCATCCCACTCCTCAGCAATATGTCTTTACTCCAGTTAAAGAAACAACATGTTCTCCAAGGCCCTGAAAAGTACTCGTGTTGGGGGGACAGGAAGGACTTCAGAGAAATCTGCAGTTGCAGAACATGTCTTAAACAAAACTGGACATAACATTTTATTTGAAAACACTGAAATTCTGGACAATTTAGAAGGTTACTATGTCAGACTGCACAGGCAGGCCATTGAAATTCACAAACACCTGGACAACTTCAACAGGAAAGAAGAGACTCTGAGAATTAACAAAGCTTGGCTACCAGTACTTAAAAACACCAAAAGCAAACCCCAAGGGCATGCTAAGTTCATGGACTCCACCCAAACACAGGATTTGCATTCACCGATACTGCTGTTGCTGCAGGGAATGCAAATGTAAATCACTCCCTGGACTGAAAAACCCCACCTGCAATACTATACTATTAACCACACCTTTAGCAAGTTCCACCCAAACACTTACTGATTGGTTCCCTACCTGGGGACATGACAATTTATACCCCACTAAAACATTCCCTTCTCACTGGCCACAGTGCGTAACAGACTTCCCTCTATGATACACCTCTGAAGATGCCAGTCACAGATGCAGGCAAAACGTTAGGAACAAGATCCACCAGACCACGGCCACACAGCCCGGAAAACCCACCACAACCAGTTGAATCCAGCCGTGAAAGCCTTCGACAATACAGTTAACCGTTTCATGACTGAGTTCTGACAGACACTTGCAAAATCTTAACAAGTTGCCGCTGTGCGGCCAGCTCTTCCCCGCTATGGTTGTGGCAAGCTGGTTGGCTCCTCTCTCGTCGTACTGCTACAATGCAGAACTCATCATTCTGCAGTGGGCGATTCAAGCCACGGCTGCTCCCACCACACTGTCTCCTGGAGAGGAGAGTCCATGTACCATTCAAGAAGGAGAATATCTTCTCCATAGCCCAGAAGTGGCTCCACATATAGCCAGGGTAGAACTTCCAAAGCAAACAACCTGACGATAAAGCACTTTCACGTGGATAGGAAAGTCACGCTGGTGTGGGGCTATACTTTCCTCTGCCATCGCAGAATTAAACATAAGTCCAGTAGTGTTTTTAAGAGTAATTTGTTCCATGATTAGCCTTTAAGGTGCTACTGAATTCCTGGTTTATTCTACTGCTAAAAACTAACATAGATACCCATCTAAAATTATTAGTTTTAACAGAGAAATTAATTCCTTCTCAGCTACTGTTCTCTGCATGGGAGAATAACACCCATTTTGGGGGAAACCCTTCGGCTTTATTGATGCAGCCCAGAATGGCATAACAGGGTAGGTATTGGAGTATAGAGGATCTTTCCCACTCACCTGAACAGCTTACCTTCCTCTTTGCTTCGGATTTAGTGTGAATGGCTGAAACAGGAAGAAAGGCCCGGTTGATTGTATCTGTCCCCCTCTCTGTCTCTGTTACAGTCCAGTAGACCTTGGAACAAAGAGCTCAGAGGGGTCAGAAATTGTTGACACACTCAGGGCGGGAGGGCAGTGGACACAGTTGGACTCACTTTCTTTCCCAAGATTACAAAATAACCCTCTCACCACTAAAGATCTTGCAGTCTGTATTTCCATAGCAGTTTTCACCCGGAGGGCTGGATGTTCTCACTGAATGCTTCTACTCAAAGTCCAAGCACTGATCCAGCAGGTGGCTGAATCCAGACTAACTTAAGATTTGCATTAATAGAACCGAACCATGGCATGAACTTAGAAATGCACAGGCAAGTCATGGGCTGCTGGTGGTTTCCCCGGAGCCCAGCAATTCTGGGCAACGGCCTCTGGAGGCAGAGTGATGGCTATAGCAATCATTTATCAATTCATTTACCCTGCCAAACCATATCACGCTTCATCAGAGCATCAGGGCACTGCTGAAGGCCGTAGAGGCCGTGTGGAAGAGGTGGAGGTGAGCTGTGCATGCAGGAGGCTGATTTCTCCTTTTCCTCCTTAGCAATGCCAGCCTTCAAGTGGGACCTGGGGATCGCCTGGAATGACAACTCCTCTGCAGACTACAGAGATCCGTTCCCCTGGAGAAAACAGGTGCTTTAGAGGGGAGACTCTATAGTATTCCATTCCACTGAGGTCCCGAACCTCCCAGGCTCCACCCCCAACATCTCCATTGGTTCTCCAACCTGGGTCTGATGACCCTACGCCCACTAGGCAGTGGTGGCGAACCTTTGGCACTCCAGATGTTATGGACTACAATTCCCATCAGCCCTTGCCAATTGGCCATGCTGTCGGGGCTGATGGGAATTGTAGTCCATGACATCTGGAGTGCCAAAGGTTCGCCATGACGGCACTAGACCTTGGAAGGAAAAAAACTTACCTGGAGTTTGCCCTGCCTCTTGGCACACACACATACACACCCCAGAGAGAGGGAAAAGGAAGCAGGGCAGGCTCACCACGGCTACTGGTGGGGGCTGGGGCTGGACCAGGCGGCTGGCTCATGTGCTTGTTTGCTGTGGCTGCCAACCCAGGCAGACATTTTAATTATTTGCTGCCGCTGTGGCTGGCCCTGCAGATGGCTTGCTCACGTGCTTGTGTAGCCTTCCAAACCAGTGGTGGCCCCCTGCGAGTAGCAGAGTGCTGGACTAGATGGACTCTAGTCTGATCCAGCAGGCTCATTCTTATGTTCTTAACCTCATCTTATGGGTTCCGTTGGCCAGACTTGGAAGGAGTTTTGTAACAACTAAATTTTTAAACGAAATTGTTTACTTTTCATTAACATATAACACTCATCAAGTATTAACATTTAACATAGCAATTCAAGGTCCTGTTTCAGTTTTACTTCAAGTCCCTCTAATTAAAGTCCGATAACGCCAAGTTCATTTGTTCCTGCAAGTGTGTGGCTCACAAAGACTCCAGAGGCTTGGTGTACTGGATTCGAGATGATGAAAGTCCCCAAAAGAACTCTCACCAATTACACACACAAAGCCCTGAAACAATAAATTCTAACATTTACAATGTAGCAAAAATAAACATCTCCCTTCCCACTAGTTCCCAACAACATTGCAGTTACCTTAAGCAAGGTGTTAAGCACTTACAATAATCTATCATGGTCCCAGCCTGGTAGCCTCGCTTCCTCCAACTTCATGAGTTCTGCAGCCTTCTGCTTCTTTCAGTCTTCACCCCTTTCTGGGCCATCCCATTCTGGAAATCTGGGTTATGCTTGCAGCCATGGCAGCTACCTGAGAAGCCTCCAGAGCAGTAAGGATGGCCCAGGCAGCTGGCTATCTGAAGTTCAGGCCCTCTTAGCATGGAGAAACTGCCCTGGATATCATTTGCCTAAGACCCAACCCTCGTTTTTGTTTTGGGTTTTGATTAGGAACTTTCCAAATGGACACTCCTATTTGAGATGTCCGGTTGCCCATCATAGGGAACTGGATGCTCGACTAGATGGATCTTTGATCTGTTTCATCTGGGGATGCTCTTAAGTGAAACTAGCTAGGACCATCACATTCTCTGTAGTGAGTGTGTATATCTGGCATGTTGTTCTAGTGTAGCAGTGACCTGCAAAATCGTTTACCTGGTAGCAATCTCAGGTGAACAAAGAACAAACTACACAACAACATCTCAGTTTAGTTTTATTATTATTATTATTCCATTGATGATATATATGCACAGGGGATGGATTTTCATTCTCAAGGCAATGCCTCTGGTATACCCTATTTTACAACGCCCTCCATCAGCGATAAAACAGCAGTACAGTGCAGATTCAGTCATCTCTTTTAGGAAGCTTGCAGCTTACCATTGTGTGTCCCGGTGAGCCATCCCAGCGTCAAAGTTGCAGGGAAGTCCCCACACTGACGTAGGGATTCGCTTCTGGGAAATATCCCCCTCCACCAATGCAGTGCTATGAAAATGAGAGAAGTGTAAAAGAAATAACATCAACCAGGAGCAGCTGCTAACCTTACAGAGAAATGCATTAGAATTGGATGGGGAGGAATAGATTTCAATTCACCCAAACGCTAATTCAAGTTGCAAAATACATACACAATAGGGGCTAGAGCTATATTAGGAGTCCAGAAGGCAAAGAGCAGCAATGTAAGTTATTTTAGATGAAAAAACAAAAGCCGGTCTGCCATTTTGGAATGGGATTAACAAACACATCAAATACGAGGCAGATGTTTCTGTGGAGCCACACAGGTTTGGCCTCAGCTTGTTTGGGTGACTTCAGTGACTATCCAAGCATTTGGAGTCCAACTATTTGGCGTTATGGAGTCCAACTAAATGGTGTTACGGAGCATAGCTCTTGTCATAGTTTGACAAGAGGTTGTAGAATCATCCCGGGTTAAGGCTAAGAACCTGTAGTCAGGATACTCACATGTTCTGAGTTGCATCCGGTGACTTTAACCCCAGCGCAGAGGGCCATGGCTGCTTTCTCATTATTAAACACTCGGAAATGAATGAAGCCAGCAACAAATTCATCTGAGAGAAAAAATCACAGAGATCAGAAAAAGCTGGAAAAATGCAGGGATGGGAATTGTCATGCTCCCAGAGACAACCTTGCTATTTTATTTATTTAAGCCTTAGTTGTACCCTTAGTTAGAATGGGTTTAGTTGCTTTTGTACAGTTTTCTGTGGGAGGGACCCTTAGCTAGACCCTGTCCCTTTAAGAAGCCCTCTAGAGGCAAAGCACTATATAGCATTCTTCTTAGTTAGTTTCTGCTTTACAGTTCATTTTTATGTCAGGTGTCCGGAGGAGGCTGGAGACAGCAATATCTCAGCTGTAAAGGTGTTACATTTAAGGTGTTACATGTAAAAGATCCATGCTATTTTAAGTAATCCAGTTCCAACAGAATTGCAGGGAAACAGAGGATACTGGGAGAACTCAGGAGCAGCAGCAAGAAACACAGACTTCCCTAGAAGCAGTTAAGGAAAGACTTGACGTCTGCAAGTTCTTCAAACCATCTCCAAACGTTTCCAGCATTGCAAGTATTTTTTATTTAGATAGACTTCATGGGAGGAGTCAGAATCCTAAACTTTTAATATTACTAAACCATTCTTGAACTGTTACTTATTTGTCTGTGGGTCTTACACTCTGTTCTGGCCAAGTGCAAGGCACCTGATTTTAGTTTGCTTGGAGAACAGAACAGGAATGAAATTTTATGCGAAAAACGGTTTAAAATAACTGATGATGGCAGTGGCTTATAGCCGCCCCATAGAATTTTTGGCCTATCAGCTTCAAACTACGCATTTCCACACAGAATGACAACCATCTTCCCAAGATGGTATTGGGACAAAAACGTGATTCAGTAAATGAATCTCTCATTAAGTATATTGCAAAAGGAGTAAAACCTACATTTTCAGGTTGCAATCAAAAGGAAAAAAAGAGAAACCTGATCTAAAGAGTACTTTTTCCTGTCACAAGTGGCCACCTAAACCAGCATCATGGGTACGGCAGTATGAGACACCGTTGCTACAGGAGAGAGCTGTAGATACATCAGACTCCATGAAGATTCAGTGAGGAGAAAGGAACAAAAAACAGTTGCAAAGAGAGAAGGATCAGAAGGCAGCTTCCTGGTTAAGAGAGGGATACAGAGGCGTAGCTACAAGGGGATCAGGGTGTGCGCATTGCATCGGATGCGCACCTGGGGGCAGCAAAAATTTCAGGTTTGGGGTATTTTTAGTGTTTTTCAGGTTTTTGGCCTGCAGGGGACGCAGTTTTTAGGCTAGCAGCACCGAAATTTCAGGGAGTTTTGGGGGGACTCTCCTGATGATACCACCCAAGTTAGGTGAGGTTTGGTTTAGGTGGTCCAAAGTTATGGACTCCCAAAGGGGATGCCCCCATCCCCCATTGTTTCCAATGGGAGCTAATAAAAGATGGGAGCTACACCTTTGAAAGTCCATAACTTTGGACCCCCTGAACCAAACTTCACCAAACCTGGCTGGTATCATCAGGATAGTCTACTAAAGATACCCTGAAATTTTGATGCTGCTAGCCTAAAAAACGGCACCCCCTGCAGGCCTAAAACTGAAAAAACACTAAAAATACAAAAAACACAAACAAACGGGGGAGGGGGCAGCAAAACTTAGATTTTCCCTGGCTCCATTTTCCCTGGCTACGCCTCTGGAGGGATATCCCATGTAAGGAGATAACACTTATACACAGTTAGATGTGGGGGGCCCCAATGTCCAGGCATAGGCACTGCATTTTCAAGTGAATAAAAAGTGTTATTTAAAAAGTGTTTAAAAAGTGTTTTTTAAAGGCCATGTAAAACAGCCCTGTGGTGCAACAGTAAAAAAAAAAATCAAGTTAAATGTCACCAATGTAACATTGCAGGGGAGGAAAATGTGCATAGTTTCTTTCAAACAGCATGCCAGTGCTCTTCAGTTGGGCAGAAAGACAGGAGCAAAGTGGGTTTAGGACAGAGCGAATAGGGGGCGGGAATAACCTGGAAAAAAGACTATTACAACATAACGTTGTGCATGTTGGAAGTGAAGGACTTTACGCTGTTTCCTGCCTCAACCTACAGAGGGGGTTTTACTAGAGAGCTAGTGGCTAGATAGGGACCTAGGAATTTGACACCTTTACTCTATCATGCTGGTTCTATCCCTTTGATGTTAGACTGATACACTCAGGGACTTCCTTCCTTCCGGCTTCTTCCTCGACCCCTTCTCAACACTTCTTCCTACCATGCCTAGAGAGAGGATGGATGCTCCTCGCATCCATCTCCATCCAGCTAGATTAAGATAGCATAGTGACTCTATCTACCTACCTTTCTATCCAGAATGGAGTTCACTAATAAATACTCTTTTTATTAGATTAGAAACTACAACTGACTCCGACTTTCTTTTGTGTAAGCTTGCCGCACATTGGGATCCATCACGCACACGCACGCACATGAGGTAAGGGCTTCTGCTGTGTTCTAGCCACCCGTGCCGCTCTGCTAACTACGATAAGGGATAATCTCCAACTACCAGGAGCACTTATCCCAACAGTGCAGAAGGTCCATTAAAAAGGGGCTCCAATTGGGAACTCAAGGTGGAAAAAACCATCTTTGTTGGATAGAGTCAAAAGATGTGATAGAATTAATAGCTATCCTGACCAATAGAGAGAGCTGCACCAAAGAATGCACGTAGTCAGTAAGGACCTAGAAAAGGATGCAGCTTCCAGTTGGAGATCTGAGTACTACGAGGGGAGTTTCGGCCATTTCCATCTAGTTCCTCAGTGCTTTGTAATAAAGCTTTTGAAGTTAGACCTCTGCTGTTTTTGAATTATCTATTAAGACAGGTTGTGTAGAATGCTGGTATCAGTGTAAGCAAAGGCTTCAAGCCTTTGCTGCTTATTGATAGAAAAATGTAGAAGGGGAAGGACAAGGCATTTAGGCCCCCTTCATCTGTCCCTTTGCATCCCGTTTACAATACCCATTTTCCTTTTCACACATCTTTTCTCTAGAGACACCCAAATTTCAGGTTGGTTCTGACTTGTTTTGCTGCAACACAGATTTTTGGAAATCGATTGTAGAACCTGAGCACATAAAAAAGACATGCCCAAATCTTCTGCCTTCACTGTGACTAGCCCAAAGTCACCCAGCAGGAACGTAGGACTGCAGAAGCACACCTGGTTCGCCAAATAAGCCTCTGCCACTCAGGTGGAGGAGTGGGGGATCAAACCCTGTTCTCCACGTGCTCTTAATCACTATACCATGCTAGCTATCCCGATCAATAGAAAGAGCTACACCAAAGAATGCACCTAGTCAGTAAGGACCTAGAAAGGATGCAGTTTCCAGTTAGAGGTCTGAGTACTAAGAGAAGAGTTGCATGATTTTGCAACACAGATTTTTGGAAATTGATTGTAGAACCTGAGCACATAAAAAAGACTTACTTTGCCCATTTGGAGAGTAATACTCAGCTGTCTTTGGAGCATTTCCCTTATCATAGACAACAGGCACTGCTGGACCATTGTTAGCTGGACATCTGCCAATTCCAAATTTCACCGGATATTTCTGAAAGGAGAAATAAACGGAGAGGTGATTGGAGTGCTGTGTGGTTTCCGGGCTGTATGACCATGTTCTAGCAGCATTCTCTCCTGACGTTTCGCCTGCATCTGTGGCTGGCATCTTCAGAGGATCTGAGAGATGATTACTGCTGAAAAGTACCATTAAGTTGCAGCCAATTTATGGCAACCCTATAGGGCTTTCAAGGCAAGAGACTAACAGAATTGGTTTGCCATTGCCTGCCTCTGAGTAGCAGCCCTGGACTTCCCTGGTGGACTCCCATCCAAGTACTAGCCAGGACCAACCCTGCTTTCCTTCTGAGTTCTGACAAGACTGGGCCAACCTGAGCAATCCAGGTCAGAACAAGAGGGGATTACTGATTTTAATTTATGAATCAACTTCCTGTGTTACAAGGGCATAACAATATCTTGCAATACCTCCCTTACTATTTAATTACAGAAAGAGCAAGTTCTTGTTGAATGTAAGTCACCGTCACACACAACAGATCACTAAGATCCATCAGTCTCATGAGTGCTTGCCTTCACCCCCATTGTCCTGAATTTCATCAAGCCAAAATGCCATGTCACCAAGCAGCCACTATTACCTGGTACAGCCTGAGAAGGTTGCCTCCTTCAGCAGCCAAGAAGCCAGTTTCAGTGTGATACCTCAAGAGAGAGGTATCTCGCCACTCTTTCATCGGGGTTTTGTTGGGAACATGCCACATGCCCAAATCTTTTGCTTCTAGGTCATAATAGCCAGGGTTCTGGAAAGCAAGAGGGAAAGAAAGCATTTCAACTGAAATAGTTGAAGACCCACTGGCAATCTGCCTTTTGTCAAAAAGAGGCACGTCAATAGATTTACATACAGAATATTAATGCAAAGGAGAGCAATGTTGGGAAGACAATTATTGAACATGATGTTTGAGAACAGGATAAGAATCAGTGAATATTTGAAGCTGCCTAATGTGGCCAAATCATTGATCCATCTCGCCCAATATATATATATTCCGGCATTGCTGGAAGGACATTTTACTTGTTCATGCAGGGCTTTCCCCCAGTCCTGTTACTTGTGATTGTTTAACTAGTGATGCTGGGCTTGAACCTGCCTTGTTCATCCTTGTTAAACTTCCTGATTTATTCCTTGTAAATAAAACCTTTTGATGCTTTGTTTAAACTTTACAAGCCTCTGGTGCCAGTTTATTATTTTATTTTCTGACATTAAGAAAAAGGTTATTTTGGTGCCCCTACAGAGCGGATAATCTTCCTGTCTGTGAAGTGCCCTGGTTGAATAACAAAAGACCATTCTTATTATTTAACTTAATTTCTAAAAGTGGAAAAACACAAAGTGTGTATACAAAGTCTAAATTACCACATTCACGCTACTGCACCACATACTGACAAACAAAAGGGTGGCTCAGTCAAAGCCTGACTGCTAGAATTTTGGAGGGGAAAAAATCTCCTCAGGGCATGAGTCAGTGGGAAGACATAAGGGCACCAGCGACCCACCCTCTTGTCATAAGTATCATTGTCCAGCATAAGTTTTAAGTTGTTATCTATATTTTGAACTAGTCTGTGGTCTGTTGTTTTGTTCTGTTGTTTTGTTTGGGCCTGTCTTGTAGCAGGTTATCCTATAGTATTATTCTGGCTTTATTGATTTGTTTCTTTACTGCATCATTCCAAAAACGAGTATAATGAAAACTGTCTGCCTGAGATCTTTTAACTACTGGTGCTGGGGACTTGAAAGTCTTCAGGAAGAACTAAACTTGAAGTGGTGTTAGAATTTCTTTGTAATCAATTCAAGAAAGGTGGTATTCTTACAGTCTTCTCTATTGTGGCATGAAGTGACATGGACTAAAACCTTCTTGGGGAACTTGAAAAGGCCAGCTAGGTCAGACATGATTTAGATATTTTATCTGGAAAGAGAGTTCCTCTTTTCTGGCAATTTTCATGGAGTGGCTGAAGGAACCCTTGTCAGGGATGCTCGAAGCTGATCCTGCATTGAGTAAAGGGTTGGACTAGATCAGTGGTTCTCAACCTGGGGGTCACGACCCCTTTGTGGGTCGAGCGACCCTTTCACAGGGGTCGCCTAAGACTCTCTGCATCAGTGTTCTCCATCTGTAAAATGGATAAATGTTAGGGTTGGGGGGTCACCACAAAATGAGGAACTGTATTAAAGGGTCGCGGCATCAGGAAGGTTGAGAGCCACTGGACTAGATGGATTGTATGGATTGTATGGTCCCTTCCAACTCTATGATTCTATGACCATACTGTATCTATGGTTCATTCTAGTCTGGTCCTCACATGTTCTAGAAGAATTCCTCACCTTGTAATCATCACTGGTTGAGGCCACGGCTGAACCAAAGGTGGAATTATTGGACCAGTTTCCATCTCCTTCTGGGTAGTTGAGGTTGTTCCCTTGTTGACTGGACCAACGATCCCCCACAGTGCATTTCCCATACATGTTGTTCTCATGGACACTGGCCACCAGAGTCCAACCTCCTCCATTGGTGGTCAAATCACAGAAAGTTTGGTAGACCTCACCATCTTTTGTCTGCAGGAAATACAATCCATCTGCACAGGCCCCGAAGGTGGTATGTTAAAAGAAAGAATTAAAACAATGTGATATCTTGTTATGTAGTGAGGCCGGAACCTTAACCATGGCATTAAAATAGTAAGTTGTAATATAAATGGTGTTATGAATCACTTGACCAAAAGAAAAAAGTCTTTGCTTATTTTTGGCAAAAGATAAACCACAAATTCTGTGTTTACAAAGGGCCACATTAAAAATGGGAAAGAAAAGTGGATTAATAATAATGCAAAATTGGGGACATTATTTCATGCTGTACAAAAAAAAAAAAAGGGGGGGTGGCCCTATGCATGCAAGAAGTTTACACCCAAAGAAATATTGAAGATAAAGAAGGTGGATTTCTGGCAATAGAAATCACAGTGAAATACCCCGATAATGGTGGTGAGGTTATGCCCCTAACCAAGCAAAAGCAAAATTCTACGCAAATTTAAAACAGAAATTAACAGAAATTCATACTCAATTATGGATTCTAATTAGGGACTTTAATGGGGTCGTGAATGCCAATATGGATAAAAAGATGGTCGAATATTAAAGGGGAGAAAATAAGAGGACAGAGCCACAGAGATAAAGTGAGCAAAAGATGGGAAACTTCCAAAAGCCTTCTTCGAGATTAATGAAAGATCTAAATCTGATTGATATATGGCCGAACAAAGCAAGGAAACTCTAAGGAGTTTACAGCACACTCAAATAAGATATCACATTCCATTATTGACATGATATGGGCCTCAAAAAAAACTAGGTATAAACACTTCCAGAATTCAAATAAAGCCTAGGGTAATTTCAGATCATAACCCCATTCTGAGGGAGGCTTTTGGGAGGCGGGTAAGCACACCATGGAAAATGAAAAGGATTGGATATTGAAATGCCACTAGTACAAGAAGTGAAACAACAGATTAAGAATATTGGGAAATAAATTTAGGTTCAGTGAAGGTGAGAATACCTATTGGGAGGATGCACACAAAGCGATTGATCACGAGTATTAATTGGACAAGAAATCAAATTAAAAAAAAGATTAGAAAGGCAGAAACTCAGCGGCAGAGACAGAATTGAAAATTTAGAATTAAAATTACAAAGAGGAAAGATAATCCAAAATATTGAAAAGTATTACATTAATAAAAGCACAATTAGAGCTAATATTAACAAGAAACAAATTACCAGAGATTTATTCAATTGAAAAGGAAATATGCAGCCTAGATAATAAAATTGGAAGGTGGCTAGCGAACAAGATTAGGAAACAGAAGGCCAAATCAATGCGTAGTCAATTGAGATTAAATTCAAAAATAATTACAGAGAGCGAGGAAATTAAAAAGAAATTAAAACCTTTTACATGAAAACTGTATGCTTCAAGAAACAATAAAGAAAGAACAAATTATCGAGAATGCCTGGAATTACAAAAAATCCCAAAATTAAATAGGGAACAATTAAGAGTCTGAATAGCTTAATAACAAAGAAGAAGAAATTGAAGTAGCGATTGAAAAATCTTAAACAAACTCAGGAGAGAGCGGCATAACAGCAAAATATTATAAATTATTCCTCAGATCTGAGTATTAAGAACATCTTTATAGACTGTTTAACAATATTTAACAGGGGGGACAAATACCAATGGCCATGGCAAAGTTAGTACACTGATTCCAAGAAGGAACAAACACCGTTAGAGCGAAAGACTTCCGTCGATCTCCCTCTTAAGAATTTGGACTATAAGATTTTTTATAGGTATATTAGCTAAGCGTTTTTAAAAAAAAAGATGCTCAATCTATATATTACAGAAGAACAAGCAGGATTCCTGCCAAAAGACATATATCCCATAATATCGTGAATTTTAAACATAGTGAATATCTAAATGATAAGCGGGACTACCTACAGCTATCATATTTCTCGATGCAGAAAGCTTTGTCGAGGTTAATTGGGAATACATGCTTGAGTACTAAATATATGGGTATTAATGATGAATTTTTTCAAGCAATTAAAACAATTTATACAAAACAAAGCCATAGTTAAAGTTAATGGGGAATTTACAAATAAGTTAAATAGAAGAAAGAGGAATTACCAGGCAGGGATGCCCATATCTCCCCTACTTTTATTTCAACCTTAGAAATACTATTAAGAAAACTAATAGAGATTATGAGGCCCTAAAGGGATACAACTTAAAAATATAAGTTCAAAGTGCTGGCCTATGCAGATGACTTAGTTTTAATAATAGATGCCCCAATGAAAAGCTTCTGATATACTGGACATTATAAATGAATCTGATGAAATTAGCAGGGCTTAAAATCAATTACCAAAACTAAAATGTTTTGCGCCATTAATTTGACCCAAAAGGAAAAAAGCAGCAATTAGAAAATAAGACAAATATTAAAATAGAAAAGAAAAGAAAATACCTAGGAATTACCTTAGAAGCAAGTATTAAAATTTGATCCAGAACAATTATGCTCCACCATGGTTGAAGAAAATTAAAGAAGACCTAAAAGATGGTCAAATAAACAAACTTCCATCTTAGGTAGGATTAGTATTATTAAAATGAGTATTTTGGCCCAAATTCTATTTTTATTTTCAAGCCTACCTTTTATAACTTCAAAGTCAGCTTCAGGAATGGAAGGGGAAATATCTAAATTTATTTGGGAGGGAAAAAACGAGGGTCAGGTATAAGTGTGCAATACAAAATAATAAAAATCAAGGGGGGTTAGCACAACCGATCTTCAATTATACCATGATGCGGCTGCCCTAACGTGGGTAAAAGAATGGATAATACTTCAAAATTATAAATTGTTATACCTAGAAGGACATAATTTACCTAATGGTTGGCACTCATACTTATGGCCACAAAAAAGAAAAAATCAGCCAGTCGATAAAGTCTTTAAACAACACTTTATTAGACCAAAGCTATTAAAAATCTGGTTGAAATACAGAAATATCTTCTATAACAAATTACCACCCTAGGTTTTCCGTCTGGAAGCACAAGGTGGCGAGCGTAGTGAGACCCAGTGAGATGAGATACCAAGATGTCATTCAATGGGACCTAGAGATGCCAAACTGAAAAAACAGAAACATTATTAGCGGGGAATGCCAATGGTACACCTATCTCAATTACAAAGTAGTTTTTTTAAAAGCAGATATGCAGTTATGGAACCTAGAAAAGAAAAAATGATAAATTAGACGGGCCTTAACCAGAAACTGATATAAAAGCATAAGCATAATTTATAAAATTCTGTTAATACAAAATACAGAACGGGAGGTGATAAAAAATAAAGCATGATTAAATGGGCTCAAAATGCCAACGAGACAATAACCATAGAACAATGGAATAAATAATATAAAGATATCTACAGACTTACACCCAATTCATCCTGTGGGAAAATAACATAAAATGTTCACCACAGGGCTTATATAGCTTAACGATATTAAATAACATGAGATTCAAAATACCACCATATTGCTGGAAATGTGGCAAAACAAAGGAACCTTTTTTTCAATGGTGGTCCTGTAGGGTATTGGGTAAATTTTGGTCAGTGATTCATACCCAAATAGTAAAATACTGAAAGTTAGCTTTAAAACAAAGTATTACTTATCTTTGGGTCCTATACAATAACAAAGAAAAAATTTACAGCAAGATAATAAATATTTATTATTTCATATGTTTTAGGCAGCAGGACAGTACTTGCACCAGTGGAAGTCGGAGACAACCTGAGTAGGCGATTGGAGGAATAAAGTTCAAAAGCTTTTTATTTTGGATAGAATTTCTTTTTTGATTTAAAGACCAGCCAACGGAAGACTACTATAGAGTTTGGCAACCCTGGATAAACTATACCTCATTGTTATATAAAACTCCTGCTTTTAGGGTTAATCTTTAAGTTTGCTTAAGTAGATTGGGGAAAAAAGAACGTATTTTTTTCTTTTGGGTTGTTATTTTATTGTTTTACGACGTACTTGATTACTCCAGGGAATATGTTTTTTAGTAAATCTGTAAAAAAAATTGCTGCATAATTTGTACCTTAACACAGATATTACGCTATGATCTTAAAGTAGAGAGGAAGTCGGGAAGAGATGGGTGAGGGGTGGGGAAATACAGAAGAACAAGTAATAAAGGAGTCTTAGGATAATAGGGCTGAGTAGATGGGACTGTATATTATCATATACGTTTTTTATTTAGTAAATTATATTACTTAGTTATGGTTGTCTATGACAGATGAACCTACTCTTGTTCTGTATGTTATAATGCTGTTTAATTTTGTTCTCCTTTCTCTTGCTTGTTCACTGGAAGTGGGGAAAGCAATAAAATATATTCAAAAAAAAGTTGCAAATACATACACAATAGAGGGGCTAGAGCTATATTAGGTCAGAGCGAAGCAGCAATGTGTTATTTTGGCGAAAACAAGTGGTCTACCATTTTGAAATGGATTAACAAACACATTAAATATGAGGCGAATGTTTCTGTGGAGCCACACAGGTTTGGCCTCAAGCTTGTCTAGGTGACTTGTTGACTATTCAAACATTTCGAGTCCAACTAATTGGTGTTCACGAGACATAGAGTCTGCTGACAAGAGGTTGTAGAATCATCCTGGTTAAGGCTAAGAGACAAGCGGGATACTCCACGCGTGTTCTGTGTGGCATCCAGTGACTTTAACCCCAGCGCAGAGGGCCATGGCTGCTTTCTCATTATTAAGCACTAGGAAATGAATGAAGCCAGCAACAAATTCATCTGAGAGGCCACAAGAAAGAACCACAGAGATCAGGAAAAGAAGGAAAATGAAGGGATGGGAGTGAGATTTTTATATGAGACACTGCTTAAAATAACTTTATTGATGGAAGTGACTTATAGCAGCCCACAGAAATTCTTTGCCTGTCAGTTTCAAATGACACATTTCCATAGAGAATGACAACCATCTTCCCAAAGATGGTGCTGGGCAGTGGTGTATTTACCTAGGGACAAGGGGCACCTTGTCCCCGGCCTTCTGGTCACATGGGGGGTGCCGTCGACCCCATGACCAGGAAGTCCTGCTGCCCTCGTTGTTTTCGTGCCCCTTGACCCTGTCCATGTGTCACCACTGGTGTTAGAAGTCCTGCTGCCTCATTGTCTCAAGAAATCCTGCTGCCTCATTGTCTCTGAGCACCCCTGACCCCACCCATATCAATGACACATGGATAGGTTCAAGCGATATAAAAATGATGAGGCAACAGGACTGCTACCTCAGCACCCTCAACCCCACCCATGTCTCTATGGACTCCACCCTCCCTCCCTCCCCGGCTAGAATCCCACAGCTGACAGCCTGCAGACCTCCTTGTCGCGTGGCATAATACTAAAAAGTAAAGATCCCAATGATGAGCGATTTGGGACATCCGTCAAATTTCCTCTTGTAATGCTAGACAGTCTTGCGTTTACATGCTGCCCTGTCCATGTAATCTGGCATACATTGGAATAACGACCCGTTCCTTAAAGGGAGAGAGCTAGCAAGAGCATATTAGCTCAATAAAGCAGAGAGCTGAAGTCCTTTAGCAGACATTTTGTTACATATAATCACTCACAGGGGACTTCAAATTTATTGTTTTATATGTCATACAGGCAGGACAGGAAGGAAGATAGACATTAGAGAAATCTACTTCAACAGGTATCTCGGTGGATATATAAACTCAATAGTGTAAAAATGGTTTAAACAAAGATATAGATTTCAGCTGTTATCTTTAGAGCTACTGATCAACTTAACATTGTAAGTGATTTATCAGCTCTTGCATTAGTATAGGGCTCACTGTCCTGAGATATAGGTAAAGACATCACGTTTCCAAGAGGGAACATCCAATGAAGGATAAGTAGTATGGATTAGTAAGCCTTCTGCAATAGGGGACTGCATGGAGAATGATTTAAATTAAATTAATATTTAATCTGGTGGTTGGTATTATTTAATGGTATTTAATATTTATAATATCACACAATATTTATAATACTAATTATTTCAATTTTAATAACTTAATGAAAATTTTTAGAATGAAGGGATTTTTATTACACATGGTATTGAATTAAAAAAAATAGTTACTAGCAATATTGGCTTGTAATGTGTATATTTATGTAATTAGCCATATATGTTTAATATATAAAAATGTACAATGACTGTTTAAACAATATATATAGACTTTTAGTGTTTATGAAATTATTTATTGGATTTTAGGAAATATATCGCCATAATCTAAAGGACTTTGGAAAGAATTATTGCAGCAAGAATGCACTGAAGAGAGCTCGCAGCTATTGAGAAGTATGGTTTGCTGATTATTGATACCATTTAGTTCTCATTGTGTCTGAGCGTGGAGATTTAGGACTTGTGCAGCTATAAGCCATGCGGCAAAAGAACTCACAGCCGGATATTTGGACTCCATTCTCCACGTTCTTTGGCGTTGATGAGCTTACCGTTGCCTCACCACATAGACTTGATCTGAAGTCTCTCTAAGTAATGGGACGCCTAGTTATATTTGGCTGATATACTTCAATGTTCTGAACTCACCTGTATACGTGCATGTTGTTTAGTTATAGGACATTTATAGTTGTGATTTAAGAATATAGTGATCATAAATCAATTGCACTATTCCTTGCATTAGGCGTTTATTTTTGGAGTTGTTGCCAAACCTGCAACTCTCCATTGGATTACAATTGGAATAGATAGAGAGTGGCAATGGATTTTTATAGCGATAATGTTAGTTACTGAAGTTTTTTAAAGGCCGTAATAAAAGCCACCTGTGGTGCAACAGAAACAAAAGCAAGTTGAATGTCACCGAATTGTAGACGGGCTGTTGCAGGGGAGGAAAAGTATTATGTCGTTTCTTTCAGAGCATACTAGTGCTCTTAGGTTGAATCTTTCAGAAAAGACAGGAGCAAAATGGAGTTTTACAAAGAAGACGTATAGAGGGCAGGAAAACCCTGAAAAAGAAGATAATTACAACATAACATTATTGCAGACGGTCCACTAAAGAAAGTGACTACAGTTAGAACACAAGGTGGAAAAACCCTTTTGTTGGATAGAGTCAAAGAGTTGTGTTAAGAAGGAGGAGGAGGAGAGGAGGAGTTTGGATTTATACCCCTTTTTTTTTCTTTCCTGTAAGCAGACTCAGGGGCTCATCCGCACATGCAGAATAATGCACTTTCAAACTGCTTTCAATGCTCTTTGAAGCTGTGCGGAATGGCAAAATCCACTTGCAAACAGTTGTGAAAGTGGTTTGGCTTGCATTATTTTCGTGTCGCGGAAGGGGCAGGAGTGATTTACAAAGCCTTCCTTCCTCTCCCCACATCAGACACCTTGTGAGCGTAGGGGCTGAGAGGAGTTTAGAAGAACTGTGACTGGCAAGGTCACCCAGCAGGAATGTAGGAGTCGCGGAAACACTTGGTTCTGAATAAGCCTCTGCCCTCAGGTGGAGAGTGGGGAATCAAACCCCGGTTCTCAGATAAGAATCCGTGCTCTTAACCGCTACACCATACTATTTATCTGATCAATGAGAGCTGCACCAAAGAATGCACCTAATCAGTACGGAACTAGAAAGGTTGCAGTTTCCAGTTAGAGATCTGAGTACTAAGAGAGGAGTTTCATGCCTTTGCTTCTTACTGACAGAAAAATGTAGAAGGGGAAGGACAAGGCATTTAGGCCCCCTTCATCTGCCCTTTTGCATCCTGTTTATAATACCCAGTTTCCTTTTCTCACATCTTTTTCTCTAGAGACACCAAAATTCAGGTTGGTTCCGACTTGTTTTGACACAAAGCAGATTTTTGGAAATCGATTGTAGAACCTGAGCACATAAAAAAGACTTACTCCGCCCATTTGGAGAGTAATACTCAGCTGTCTTTGGGGCATTTCCCTTATCATAGACAACAGGCACTGCTGGGCCATTGTTAGCTGGACAACTGCCAATTCCAAATTTCACCGGATATTTCTGAAAGGAGAAACAAACTGAGAGGTGATTGCTGCTGAAAAGTACCATTAAGTTGCAGCCAATTTATGGCAACCCCATAGAGCTTTCAAGGCAAGAGACTAACAGAGTTGGTTTGCCATTGCCTGCCTCTGAGTAGCAGCTCTGGACTTCCCTGGTGGTCTCCCATCCAAGTACTAACCAGGGCCAACCCTGATTTCCTTCTGAGTTCTGAGAAGACTGGGCCAGCCTGGTCAATCCAGGTTAGAACAAGAGGTGATTACTGATTTTAATATATGAATCAACTTCCTATGTTACAAGGGCATAACAATATCTTGCAATACCTCTCTTACTATTTAATTACAGAAAGAGCAAGTTCTTGTTGAATGTAAGTCCCCGTCACTCACAACAGGGCACTAAGATCCATCAGTCTCATGAGTGCTTGCCTTCACCCCCATTGTCCTGAATGCCAAATGCTGAGTCATTAAGCAGAAATGCCACGTCACCAAGCAGTCATTATTACCTGGTACAGCCTGAGAAGATTGCCTCCTTCAGCAGCCAAGAAGCCAGTTTCAGTGTGATACCTCAAGAGGGAGATATCTCGCCACTGTTTCATTGGAGTTTTGTTGGGAACATGCCATATGCCCAAATCTTGTGCCTCCAGATCATAATAGCCAGGATTCTGGAAAGCAAGGGGGAAAGGAGGTGTCTAAACTGAAATATTTAAAGACCCATTAGCAAACTGGCTGTTGTTAAAAAGAGGCACGTCAATAAATTTACATACAGAACAGAATATTAATGCAAAGAAGAGCAATGTTGGGAAGACAATTATTGAACATGATGTTTGAGAATAGGGCAAGAATCAATGACTATTTGAAGCTGCCATCTAGTAGCCCAATACTATATATTCTGGCATTGCTGGAAGGACATTTCACTTGTTCCTGCGAGCTTTCCCCCAGTCCTGTTACTTGTGATTGTTTAACTGGTGATACTGGGCTTGAACCTGAAGCCTTGTTCATCCTTGTTAGACTTCCTGATTTATGTCATGTAAATACAACCTTTTGATTCTTTGTTTAAACTTTACAAGCCTCTGGTGCCAGTTTATTATTTTATTTTCTGATATTAAGTAAAAGGTTATTTTGGCTGCTAATATTCCTGTCTGTGAAGTGACCTGGTTGAACAACTAAAGATCATTCTTCTTGTTTAATTTATAAAAGTGGGAAAACACAAAATGTATACACAAAGTCTAAATTACCACATTCACACTACTGCGTCACATACTGACAAACAAAAGGGTGGCTCAGTCAAAGCCTGACTGCTAGAATTTTGGAGGGAAAAATCTCCTCAGGCAAGGCACGAGTCAGTGGGAAGATTTAAGGGCACCAGTAACCCACCCTCTTGTCATAAGTATCATTGTCCAGCATAAGTTTTAAGTTGTTATTTACATTTTGAGCTAGTTCTGTTGTTTTGTACTGTTGTTTTGTTTGGGCCTGTCTTGTAGCAGGTTATCATTCTGGTTTTATTTATTTGTTTCTTTGCTGCATCCAGTTGGTATTTTAATTTCAAAAATGAGTGGAATGAAAACTTTCTGCCTGAGATCTTTTAATTACTGGTGTTGAGAAGTGAAAGTCTACAGGAAAAGCTAAACTTGGTGTTAGAATTTCTATGCAATCAATTCAACAAAGGTGGTATTCTTACAGCCTCAACAATGACTTGGGCAGATTTATTGTGGCATGAAGTGACATGGACTGAAAGCTTCTTCTTGCTAAACGAAAAGGCAGGCTAGGCCAGACATGATTTAGATATTTTAGCTGGAAAGAGAGGTAGTGAGCTCCTATTCTGGCAGTTTTCATGCAGTGGCTGAACGAACACTTGTCAGGGATGCTCAATGCTGAACCTGCATTGAGTAAGGGGTTGGACCACTAGATGGATTGTATGGTCCCTTTCAACTCTATGATTCTATGACCTAATGATAATATCTATGGTTCATTCTAGTCTGGTCCTCACATGTTCTAGAACAGTGGTGGTGAACCTTTGGCCCTCCAGGTGTTATGGACTACAATTCCCATCAGCTCTTGCCAGCATGGCCAATTGGCCATGCTGGCAGGAGCTGATAGGAATTGTAGATCCCTGCTTATTAGATATGCCAAAAAAGGTTACTCCCTGTAACTCTAGAAAGAATTCCTCACCTTGTAATCATCACTGGTTGAGGCCACAGCTGATCCAAATGTGGAATTATTGGACCAGTTTCCATCTCCATCTGGGTAGTTGGGGTTGTTCCCTTGTTGACTGGACCAACGATCCCCCACAGTGCATTTCCCATACATGTTGTTCTCATGGCCACCAGAGTCCAACCTCCTCCATTGGTGGTCATATCACAGAAAGTTTGGTAAACCTCGCCATCTTCTGTCTTCAGGGAATACAACCCATCTGCACAGGCCCCGAAGGTGGTATGTTAAAAGAAAGGATTAAAACAATGATATCACATTGTTTAACGTAAGATTATTCACTGCTGTGCATTATTGATCAATGTTATTATTTCAGAGTCATAAAATGGGACCTTAATATAGGTTGAAATTACATTTTCTCTGGGATGGACAGAGACTTCAGTTCTCACCTGTGGCCCCTTCTTGAGACTCCTTGATTTCTTTGCAGCTTTGGGGAAGATTCTGATGCAGTGAGTTTGAAAGACAGGAAGTCCCTTCCTATTTTGCTAGCAAAATGAGGATGTCCTGCTTCAGTGAACTGATGCCGCTTTGGCCTATGTATACAACAAAACGTAAATTTAGATGGAAGGGAATCTACAATCATAACCCTTTACAATTATAACCCTTTAAGGTAAATAGAACACCAACATGTTCCAATGTCCCCTGCATAGAAATATGGAACTTTCACCCTTCCATGTTCTCTAACACTCATATGGCATATGCAGACAGAGAATCTTATTGAATCAATCAGAGAATTGTATTATGGGGGCGGTGGGAGGGTTCTGAGAGAACTCAGCCAGCAGGCTTCATATGTAGGAGCGGGGAAACAAAATAAGGCTTTTGGGGGCCCATAAAATTGAACCCCCAGAAGCAAAGTTCACCAAGACTGACTGCTATTACCAGGAGGGCCTCCTGGAGCCACCTTGAAAGTCTGGTACTTCTATCTTCAAAAGTGTGCAGCCTGCTTACACACCCAGAAATTCCCCATTGGCTACAATGGAGGCAAAGCACTGCAAAGCAGAGAATCTGGGCAAATTTCTTGGGGTGCCTGTCAGGGGTGCATTTTTAAAGCTAGTAACACCAAAATTTCCAGGTCTCATCCAGAGACTGTCCTGTTGATTCCATGTGGGCTTGGTAAAGTTTGGTTTGGGGGGGGCCAAGTTCTGGACCCTCAAAGGGATAGCCCCCATCTCCTGTTAGCTTCCATTGGAAATCATGGGGGATGCGGTCACCCCCTTTGGGGTTCCATAACTTTGGCCCCCCTGAACCAAACTTCACCAAACCTGGGTGATATCATGCGGACAATCTCCAAATGATACCCTGAAATCTTGGTGCCGTTAGTTTTAAACCTTCACCCCCTGCAGGCCTAAATGCAAAAAACCACCAAAAAAAAATCAATCAGAGGGACCCGAATTTTCGGGTATATCTGAATATGTTATTTGTCTTATTCGGGCATACAGATAATTTTATGCCTGAATAAATCTGAATTTTACCGAATTTCTAGGGTATTAACCAAGCCTAATCCCCAACTCCACACCAGCGCCTCAACCCACCATCTTCCCAGCACATACTTACTACACAGTTTGGCCTGTGGGAGGAAAGCAGAGAGCAGAAGCAGAACAGCAAGTTGCTTCATTGTGGACTGTGGAGAAAATCAGAGAGCCAGTTAGTTAATGGCTCGTCTTCCAGAGTCGTTGGCCACTAAATAATAAGAATGTGTATTTGAATAGCAATGAAATCTGAACATTGTACCACAGTTATAATTGTCACTCCTCATAACAAACCAGGATTACCCTGGACTTAGTCTGCAGTGGTGGTCTGAGGCTGGCGCAAAACCTTGTTAAACCAGTTGGGAAGGGAACAGCGACCACAGTGCTATTACGTTCAGCAAAATGGAATTTTCTATCCACCGACCCCACTGAAGCCTACTGAGCTCCCTGAAATGGCAGATAGAGCATGATTAAAATGTTAAGAGAGGGCAGCCGGCCAAGTAGGGTATAAATGCCCTAGAGTCCACCTTTCAAAGCAGCCATTTTATACTGGGAAACTGTTCTCATTAGTCTGGAGATAATTTGTAATTGCTGGAGATCTCTGTGTCCCTCTTGGAGTTTGGCAACCCTGAGGCTTCAGGTAGGGTTGCCCAAACATAACCTGATGGGGAGGAGGATTCCTTGCTACCCCTCAGCTGGGTGTGAGGGGAAAAAAACCATGGGAAAATAGGGGTGAGGGGCCAGCATTCCAATGTGCTAATGTGGCTTCCAAAAGTGTGGGGAGTTACATCAGTGCATTGCCAATAACATAATTATGTCATGGCGAGACCCTCCTGCCCCAAGTAAGTTGCTCACTGAAGCTTTGACTGGATGAACATAGGTCAGAAGTGCTTTGATTGTGTGTTCTTGCATAGCAGGGAGTTGGACTTGATGGCCCTTGGGGTCTCTTCCAACTCTATGATTCTATGATTGCCGGAGTGATAGGTCGCACATGAGGTGGGAATGGTGACAACAGCAGGTGGCAGGCTTTCCTCCTTGAATCACATTGGTGGGGTAAGGAGAGGGTGTCTGCGCTGGTGCCCAGGACAGCAAAAAATCTTTGGGCTGACTCTGGAGGAGAGACATCTTTGACCCTGTGGTAACCTGCCTTCTGCCCTGACCTGGATGGCCCAGATAGCCTGACCTGATCAGATTTCAGAAGGTAAGCAGGGTCAGCCTTGGCTCATACTTGGGTGGGAGATCAAGGAATGCCAGGATATTCTTGCTATGTAGAGGAAGGCAATGGCAAACCACCTCTGTTAATCTCTTGCCTTGAAAAGCCCACCAGGTCGTCATAAGTTGGCTGCAACTTGGTAGTACTTTGCACACATAATACTGCCTTCTCTCTTTTACATTTCAATCATTCAATGAATTTAGGTATACATGTTAGCTTCCAAACAACCTGGTGAAATAGACTGGGCTGAGACAGTGAGTTTCATGGCCCAGTGGGAATTTGAACCCAGGGTTTCTCTAATATCCCCTGATAAATTTCACAATCTAACCACTATACCACTATACCTGGGATAAGTAATGCAGTAAAATGTTTACCATTTATGTCCAATTGTTCTCACGCATCCATCAATTTTAAATAGTATGCCTGTCCTGCGGAGAAAAGTTGTTGGCTCACCTGAACAGCAGCTTCGTCTTCTTCAGTGCAAAAGCTCCGGCCTTCTATCACATCTGGTCCCCGTGCTCAGTATTTATTAGCCTCAATTTTGAAATGGCTAATAGCCAAGAAGGAACTCCAAGTCATCATATAACACAGATGTTTGCACACAGGGCAGGAGGTTGGCAATGCACAGGGAGCAGATAAAGATCACATTGTTTTCACCATTTCTTCTCAGGAAAAATGATGAAATCTCAGAAAGAGGATCTTCCTGTCAGAGGGTTCCTGTTATCTGAATGAGTTGGGGGTCTGTCCTTTTTAGGTTGGGGAATTAGCAGTGTGAGAGATCGGGCAACTGGGATCTTTACTACCAAGTTAAACAGGGGTTTTTCCCTTCAGAAATCTGCAGGAAACCAGATTTTAAGTAAAGTTTTCGCAACTTTATTAAAGAGTAAAAATGATAAAAGGTACTCTCGTCGTTTGGCAAAAATACACACGAACACACAGAGTTTTGAGAAGTCTATGATTTAGATAGAAGTTAAAGATAGGTTTGGAATAGCAGTAAGTAGATGTTGGAGGGGATTCTAACTGATCCAGAAGAAGAAGGTCCAAGGAGGCAGGATCCAGTACCCACACTGGTTGCAGAGGGAGGTGACATTGGGCACAATACAAGCAAACCAAAGACAGTTCAGTGAAAACTGGGCCAGGGGCTCTAGTTTGAGCAGACTAGATATAGGAATTTTTGACTCTGGCAATTCTAAGAGAGACAATCTTCCTGGACAAAGCGGAGGGAGGGAAAATACAGTGGGAAATGGCTCATATGAATTACAGCCCAGGAGATTCCAGGTTTTTTTATTAGATTTTAGATCATAGAGTTGGAAGAGACCACAAGGGCCATCAAGTCCAACTCCCTGCCATGCAAGAGTACACAATCAAAACACTCCCAACCAGAGGTGTATCTAGGAAAATGGAGCCTGGGGTAAAATCTGAATTTTCTGCTCCCCTCCCACACGGCTCCATTTTCCCTCGATACACCTCTGGCTTAGGGTGGAAAGATGGTAAAGAAAGTGTTGCTTAGATACAAATGGTATAAGGCAGGAGTTATGTAAGGGAGAAAATGGCCAATATTGCTACAGCCCCGTAGAGTATGGTGATACCTAAGTAAGCCATAGTCGGATCGCGGAAGGGGTTGCCCTACCTGTCATAATCTTGCTATCCTGTACAGCCCAGTCTCATGGAACACGGCAAGGGTTAAATGGATGCCAGTCTTAATTGTCTGGAAGTTGTCCACAGCAAAGCAAAAGTTTGCAAGACAGATTTCCCCGTTTCCTCAGCTCCTTTCCCACTGTGGCCGACATCATTCCTGCAGGCAGCCAGCACCCTGCTTGCTGCTGTGCTCTGGAAGAAACAGAAGCAGCTTGATGGGGACACCCATGATCCCTCCTCCCTGCCCACCCCACCCACCAAGCCACCACCTGCTCCTGGAGCCCCTAGAAGCCACAAGTCTCCCCTTGACTCAGGCCCTTTTTTCCTGACATCAGGTGCACACATTGGGGCTGCCTCCTGTCTGCGGAGGAGCCACTCCACATCCTCCTCCTAGCCTGGGGTGATGGCACCTGTTTGGGGCTGCCCCAGCCTTGAGCAGCTGCCCTCCATGCTTCTCCACTCCTACAGCTTCATAAAGTTGCATCCCACTGTAACTGTGGCAGGAGGGGACCCAAAGAGGCGGAGCTTTTATTGGTTTGTTTGTTTGTTTGATCGTTTGTTCGTTTGTTTGTTTGTTTGTTTGTTTGTTTGTTTTTTTTTTTGTTTGTTTGTTTGTTTTGTTTCCCACTTTTATACCGGGCCTCCTCCTCCCGGAGGAGCCTTCCAGAATGATTTACAACAATGAATGACCACAGACAAATTAGATAAACAAAGTAAAACGCTAAAAATTGGTACCAGTTAAAATGCAGCGCTCAAAGTTCATAACCATTTAAAAACAGATGGCATTCAACCATTAAAACTCCTCTAACTCCTCTAAGCTAAAAGCCAAAACCACTCCGCCTGGCCTGGAAGCGGCGAAAGGCGGAGGGAAGGGCCTTTCTAAGTTGCAGTCATTTCCAGGATGTTCCTCTAACCCCAGCCCAGCTCGCGCCATGGTTTTTCCCCCTCCCAGAAGCATTCCCCAAATGCACAAAGTATAGACATTCAACAGGAGACGAGGGGTGTGGCCATGTCTGCCCCCCTACGTGACTAAATGGCCTCCGCTTGGGGGACATGTCACCCCACATGTCCCCATGGGCGGTATACCACTGCTCCCGACATATGTTCATCCAGCCTCTGTTTAAACCTCCACATAGAAGGAGACTCCACAACTCTCCCAGGCAGTGAATTCCACTGTCGAACAGCCCTGACAAAGTGGAACGGATCAGTTGGCACACAAAGCTCGGACACTATTACTATTATAAAGGACTCTAGAATTATCATCAAACTATTTTATGCATGAATGATTCAATTATAAATACAATATATCCTATAATCCCATTCAAACATCTACACGTTGTAATTATTGCAGAATATACAAATCACACAAGCATCTTATAATCCGTAGCTTATGTTCTATTAAGTGCAAATTAAATGTCTATAAATATAAAGTGCCAGTGCTGAAACGTGGAATGATTGGGACCATGATCATGAGAAGATTCCAGTTTGTTCAACCATATTCACCAAACCCGGCGCACTTCGTAGAAGCTTGTGTCCCTTGCAATGGTGATGGTAGTATCCCATTGTCAATCTCCCAAAGTCATAGTCCATTCATAATTCCACATAGAAAATAATTAGGTTCCCATGTCAATGTCCCAAAGTCATAGTCCATTCATAATTCCACATAGAAAATTATTAGGTTCCCATGTACGGGACTTCCAATGAAAGTTGCACCTTCCCATATCGACCATCCATATAGAAAGGAATGAGAATCAGGCATAAAATTGCACCACGCATCAATGCGTTTTCGAAAAATTATTCCTCAGTATACCGATTCTCAATTATTCATTTCTTATCCTGGGGTTACTATTAAGAACATAAGAACTTGTCTGCTGGATCAGACCAGAGTCCAATAGTCCAAGCTACTTTTACTGCCCACTTTCAAGCCATAGTGGCCTGAGGTACTTTGAGAGCTCACATGCAGGATGGGAAAGCAATGGCCTTCTGCTGCTGCTGCTCCTGAGCACCTGGTCTGCTAAGGCATTTGCAATCTGAGATCAAGGAGGATCAAGATTGGTAACCATAGATCGACTTCCGGACTTGTGCCCGGAAAACTCACAGCAACCAACATTGAAAATGATGCTGTTTGGGGGGTGGGTTGGGAATCTACCCTGAAACAGCATCACTTTCAATGTTGCTTAAACTAGGGAGCCCAGAGTCTCCCTTTAAGGTGAATCTGGGCTCCCTAGTTTGAACAATATTGAAAGTGATCCTGTTTTGGGGTACATTCTCCCTCTAAGGGGGATTTGAAAGGAGAATCTGGGCTCACAAGTTTAAACAACATTAAAAATGATACTGCTTCAGGGTGGACCCCCCCCCCTTCACTTTCAATGTTGTTTAAAAGAGGGAGCCCTAGTTGTGTTCAGATTTGTGTGCTGGGGCATGTTCTATAATGCGATGGTGACTTTGAGATGACTTGGTGCAAAAAATGTTGTTGGGTTGTGGTGGGGGAGGGTGGCCGCCCATATGGGGGGGGGGCTCCATTTTCCCTAGCTACGCCTTTGGTAACCTCTGCTTGTGGGTTCTGTGGGGCAGAACTTGGAAGGAGTTTGCAACAATTAATTTCAAAACAAAATGGTTTACTTTCTTAACATATGACACTTATAAAACATTGACAGTTAATATAACACTTCAAGGTCTTGTTCAAGTTTCAATTCCGAGTCCTTATATTTACAGTCTACTGATAATGCCAAGTCCAATCCTTCCTGCTGTTGATTGGCTTATGAAGACTTCAGAGGCTTTGTGAACTGGATTCTAAATGATGAAGGTCACCAAAAGAACTCCCATCAATTACATACACAGAAAGCCCTGAAACAATAAATTCTAATATTTACAATACAGCAAAAATAAACAACTCCCTTCCCACTAGTTCCCAAGAACTTTGCAGTTAAACAAGGCGTTAAGAGCTTACCAAGAAATAAATCAAGGTCCCAGCCTGGTAGCCTTGTTTCCTCCAACTTTTCAAGTTTTTGCAGCCTCCTGTTGCTTTGGGTTTCCAACCCTTTCTGGGTCAACCCATTCTGAACATCGGGTTTACACTAACAGCTCTAAATAACGATCATTTAGTGAGTTTAAGTTATAGGTATACGGTGAGAAGAAATAAATGGGAGGAACAAATTTCTCCCATCCTAAATTTATATGAAATTTCTGCCTTGGAAAATATCAGATAGTAAAATTCGTGAGTGGCTTTACAACAACAATGCTTTACAAGATTAAAAAACAACAACGCTGCCACCCTGAAACACTCCCCATGGTTTTATAAGTTCAAAAAGAACAAATGTTCTGCTCGATACCTCACAAATCTTACAAATGCAAATTAGAAAATCATGTACAAGCCTGAGATTTTAAACATTTAAGTCAGAATATTTATTGGTGAGATATGTTACAAGTCCAAAAGAGTCACGATTATGTAGATGTAGCTTAAACCCAAAGAGAGGACTTAATACATTACATCCTACACTGTCCCTTCCATACATCTATTCATGCCAAATATCTTAATGGCATCTTGATGGACCTGAATGGTAGTGTGGAGGAGAAAGTTAGCTTCCTCATGGCTGATGTGTTTGCTGGGGTTACAACCAAAGTAGCCCCAAAGTAGTTTGGTATGCACAATAGGATTCTATGCTGAGCTCTGGTAATTTAAATTTTGTTTTGGCCTAAATGTTTTTAAAGGGTCAAAACTTATTAATTTTAGTAAATTATCATTGTATCTCCTGTTATAAAAGCTGATAAGGTTGGTTCTTATAGACCTATTTTGTTATGAATAATTGGATATTATGACATGTTTATGTAACTATTATTCTTCAATTTTCAGTTTTAATGTTTTAATGAGTTAAATGTTGTTAATATTAGTTAACTGAACCATTTATCTTGAAAGCAAAGTGCAATCAGATGTAGATTTTATTATCTGTTTATGTTTTCAATATTTTAATATTTTAAACTTCGAGCCCTCCGGGGAAGAGGCGGCCTAGAAATCTAAAATATAAATAAATAAAATAAAATATAAAAAACTTTTTAGGCTAAATGTTTCTTTGGGTTACTGATGGATGGTTATGTATGCTAACAAACGTCTGACTAATAAACATTTACTTACTACTACTATATAAATGTTCAAAGATGGTACCCCTAGGTCAGATGTCATTTGATCAACAACTGGAAAAGAGTGAAGGACAAGTATGAGTAGTGCTATTCTTAATGATGTTGTTGTTGTTCAGTTGTTGATGTGAATGGATGCAAAAGGAAAGTCCAAGTCATAATTATATACTGTAGGAACATGGAATGTAAGAAGCATGAATCAAGGTAAGCTAGAAACTGTAAAACAAGAAACTGAATACTTAAACATTTCACTCCTGGGAGTGAGTGAACTAGAGTGGACTGGGTTAGGATATTTTTAGTCAGAAAAATACTTTTATTAGTGAGTCACAAAAACAGAAGAAACTGAGTTGCTTTAATAGTGAGGCTAGATGCAACACAGGCAGTCAGCAAAGTCTGACTAAATAATATCACTGGTCAATTCCACACAGCAGAAATAAAATGTTTTAGATGCTCTTGAAGAGGTCTACCACAGCTCTCTTCCCCAAAACATCTTTTTCTCAACCTGGGTTTTTTGAAAATCTCTAAACTAGCAATCTTTTTTCTACAACCCGCACTGAAAATGTTTCCTGCCTGCTAAGTGAATAAAAGCAGGCAGAAAATACTTTGTTCCTCTTACCCAAAACTCCTATTTTCATTTTTGCCGCTCGCACCCTGCTATGTTGTGTGCAGCAGCAGAGATTCTGATGAGTTTCATTTGAGTTTCCTCTGCTTGCAGCTCATCCACAGGAGTTTCATGTAAAAGCAGGTGAATAAAGTTTATTTTGCCTAGTGAGCTCACGCAGATTTTCCTTTTTTCTTCACAGACATCCCCCTCAAAACAAACAAAAAAGAAAATCTACACATGCGCGGGACTGCTAGGCCGAACAAATTGTATTCATCTACTTTTTACAAGGAAATTCTACATGGATGAACTGCAAGCAGAGGAAACCTCCATAGAAGTTTCACCATATGGCAGAGGCCAAGAGAATCTCTGTAGCAGCACACATATTGGCGAGTGTAATGGTGAAATTGGCAAGAGGTGGGGGGAAAGATCTGTTTTGGCTGGCAACCCTTGTGTCCTCTGTGCTGTGAAAACACAAAATGCCAAAACGGATCTTTTAAAAACAATTGCAGGACATTTTACTTCTGCTGTGCAGAAATCACCAATCAGACTTCAGGGAAAGTCTATTAACATAACCATCATTCAAGTTTATGCTCCAACCATGGATACCCCTCCTCCTTCATCAGTTGGGGGTCCCTTACCACTCCATGGGACCCTCTCCCCCCTTTTTGGGAAGGTTTTTTTAATGATTTCGTTGCTGACACTGTTTTTTATATGCTGACCGCTGCGTTTATTTTATTTTATTTTAAATGGATTTTAATTGTATGATTGTTTAATTTGTTGTTCACTGCCCAGAGCCCTTCGGGGGTAGGGCGGTATAAAAAACTCAAAAATAAATAAATAAAAATAAAATAAAGTGTAGCACACGAGAGAGAGAGAGAGAGAGAGAGAGAGAGAGAGAGAGAGAGAGAGAGAGAGAGAGAGAGAGAGAGAGAGTATGTTGGGGTACATCTGGGGCTCGGCTCCAGACTTGTTTTAGGAAGAACTCCCAGTTCTATTTGTGTCTTCCACAACGTGGATGGTGAAAAGGCTTCTGCTATGAGACAACAAATAGTGAACCAGTGTCAAAATTTTGGGGAATGTTTTCAAAATTGCTTTCTGTTGTGTTCAAATAAACTGGAGTTATATTTTTAAAAAATAATGTCAATTTTCTCCATATCTATATCTATACACACCATTAAATTGGAAAACAGAAAAAAATAATCCTTCATGAGGTAGAGACCAGAATTTGGAGGGACATAATTTATTACTGGCTGAAAATCCACCTACAGCCAACTGGCCCAATAACAAAACTTTTAGCCGATACATACCAATCTTCCTGGCATAAGAAAGTTATCAAAAAATTATATATGATTGGATTACATCCCATCCACTGGATAGAATTTGGATTGAAAAGTGGTAAGCCAACGCCTCTTTGATACAGAATGGCAAAATAACATGGCTCAACTTCCAGAATTCTGAAACCATGGTCAGAAGTTGCTCCAGATCACTATTTAACCAACCTCACTTTGTTAAAGGTCGTTTCCCCACTTCATAAGTGAAAGTGGAGGTAGCACTAAATGCAGGCAAGAACCGGTGTTTTAAGCTGCTGGTTACCGTTCCCCACTGCAGTTTGTATCCATTAGGGGAACTCACCTTCTGCTAATGGTTTTAGACACAGACTCCCTGCGTCTCGCTTCGTCTGCAACGATCGGCAGGGCGGGTCTCTATTACGATTGGTTGGAGTCCCGCTTTGGAGGCTGAAGCTTTTAATTTTTTTTTTGCACTTTTTTCCTTCCTGGAATCAACGCTTGAAACGGCTGCCATTACGTAATAATGCCATGCTGCCCAATGCATTTCCTGCTTTTTATGTTGGTTTCTTTGATTGGCTAATACGCCAGGTGCGAAAATTTGCTGAACTTCCTGGTTGTTCGTGTGGCTTCATGATGACACTGGGGACAGAAACTGTGGGGATTCATTGTGGTGTGTTTTGAGTAAACCTAAATAACAGGGGGACCGGTGTATCAGAATCATGCTGCTTTCAGCCCAAACAGAAAAACCTTGTCCTGGTCACAAATCAGCCCCAATTCCTTCATAGATGATTTTTTTTCTTTTAGAAAAAATTAGTTATCCCTGGTGGGACTAGAACTAGCAAGCTTTCACATTGCAGCACAAGCAGACAGAAGGCTACATTACCTAGTTAAGCCACAGCAACTCTAATGGCAGATATGGATAAATACTAGGCTTTCAGTGAGTGCTCCCTTGTATTGCTATGTAAATGACCCTATGTTGCAACATAGGGTCAAATACACGTTGATCTCTGTTCCCCGAAATAAAAAAAAGGCTGCGCGCTTGCACACAGCTCACTGCTTCCTTATTGGGCAAAAAAGGTCTCCATGCTCACCTACCAGGCTGGAACTTCCAACCCGAGTCACCGATCCCCCACTGCCCCGCACTCTGCGCAGGGTTTTCAAAAAGGTGCTTTTCCGTCCAGGATCTTAAATGACACGCGCTGAGGGGGTAGGAGAGCAGCAAAATCGGGGTGGCTGTGTTGTCGCTCAATAGAGTTAAATGTTGTTAATATTAGTTAACTGAACCATTTATCTTGAAAGCAAAGTGCAATCAGATGTAGATTTTATTATCTGTTTATGTTTTCAATATTTTAATATTTTAAACTTCGAGCCCTCCGGGGAAGAGGCGGCCTAGAAATCTAAAATATAAATAAATAAAATAAAATATAAAAAACTTTTTAGGCTAAATGTTTCTTTGGGTTACTGATGGATGGTTATGTATGCTAACAAACGTCTGACTAATAAACATTTACTTACTACTACTATATAAATGTTCAAAGATGGTACCCCTAGGTCAGATGTCATTTGATCAACAACTGGAAAAGAGTGAAGGACAAGTATGAGTAGTGCTATTCTTAATGATGTTGTTGTTGTTCAGTTGTTGATGTGAATGGATGCAAAAGGAAAGTCCAAAGCCGTTTAACATATACTGTAGGAACATGGAATGTAAGAAGCATGAATCAAGGTAAGCTAGAAACTGTAAAACAAGAAACTGAATACTTAAACATTTCACTCCTGGGAGTGAGTGAACTAGAGTGGACTGGGTTAGGATATTTTTAGTCAGAAAAATACTTTTATTAGTGAGTCACAAAAACAGAAGAAACTGAGTTGCTTTAATAGTGAGGCTAGATGCAACACAGGCAGTCAGCAAAGTCTGACTAAATAATATCACTGGTCAATTCCACACAGCAGAAATAAAATGCCTTTAGGATGTTTTGGGGAAGAGGTTCACACAGCTCTCTTCCCCAAAACATCTTTTTCTCAACCTGGGTTTTTTGAAAATCTCTAAACTAGCAATCTTTTTTCTACAACCCGCACTGAAAATGTTTCCTGCCTGCTAAGTGAATAAAAGCAGGCAGAAAATACTTTGTTCCTCTTACCCAAAACTCCTATTTTCATTTTTGCCGCTCGCACCCTGCTATGTTGTGTGCAGCAGCAGAGATTCTCTGATGGTTCCCCACGGAGGTTTCCTCTGCTTGCAGCTCATCCGCGTGCGATTTCCATGTAAAAAGCAGGTGAATAAAGTTTATTTTGCCTAGTGAGCTCACGCAGATTTTCCTTTTTTCTTCACAGACATCCCCCTCAAAACAAACAAAAAAGAAAATCTACACATGCGCGGGACTGCTAGGCCGAACAAATTGTATTCATCTACTTTTTACAAGGAAATTCTACATGGATGAACTGCAAGCAGAGGAAACCTCCATAGAAGTTTCACCATATGGCAGAGGCCAAGAGAATCTCTGTAGCAGCACACATATTGGCGAGTGTAATGGTGAAATTGGCAAGAGGTGGGGGGAAAGATCTGTTTTGGCTGGCAACCCTTGTGTCCTCTGTGCTGTGAAAACACAAAATGCCAAAACGGATCTTTTAAAAACAATTGCAGGACATTTTACTTCTGCTGTGCAGAAATCACCAATCAGACTTCAGGGAAAGTCTAGCATATATAATTCAAGTTTATGCTCAACCATGGATACCCCCCCCCTCCCCTCCTCCTTCCCCTCTACTCCTAGTTTCCTGTGCTGGGGTCCTTACCCACCCTATGGGACCCTCTCCCTTTTGGGAAGGTTTTTTAATGATTTACGTTTAGCGACACTGGTGCATATGCTGACCGCTGCGTTTATTTTATTTTATTTTAAATGGATTTTAATTGTATGATTGTTTAATTTGTTGTTGTTCTGCCAAAATTATGAGTAGGAGTGGTATAAACTCAAAAATAAATAAATAAAAATAAAATAAATTGGCTACAGAGAGAGAGAGAGTATGTTGGGGTACATCTGGGGCTCGGCTCCAGACTTGTTTTAGGAAGAACTCCCAGTTCTATTTGTGTCTTCCACAACGTGGATGGTGAAAAGGCTTCTGCTATGAGACAACAAATAGTGAACCAGTGTCAAAATTTTGGGGAATGTTTTCAAAATTGCTTTCTGTTGTGTTCAAATAAACTGGAGTTATATTTTTAAAAAATAATGTCAATTTTCTCCATATCTATATCTATACACACCATTAAATTGGAAAACAGAAAAAAATAATCCTTCATGAGGTAGAGACCAGAATTTGGAGGGACATAATTTATTACTGGCTGAAAATCCACCTACAGCCAACTATTTAATAATGAAACTTTTAGCCGACCACATACCAATCTTCCTGGCATAAGAAAGTTATCAAAAAATTATATATGATTGGATTACATCCCATCCACTGGATAGAATTTGGATTGAAAAGTGGTAAGCCAACGCCTCTTTGATACAGAATGGCAAAATAACATGGCTCAACTTCCAGAATTCTGAAACCATGGTCAGAAGTTGCTCCAGATCACTATTTAACCAACCTCACTTTGTTAAAGGTCGTTTCCCCACTTCAGAAGTGAAAGTGGAGGCAGACCAGGCTCATAAGAACCGGGTGTTTTTAAGCGCGGGTTACTGTTCCCCACTGCAGTTTGTCCATTAGGGGAACTCACCTTTCTGCTACGGTTTTTTAGACACAGCACTCCCCACGGCCCGCTGTATCTGCAGCGATGCGGCAGAGGCGTGGTCTCTCTGTGGCATCTGATTGGTTGGAGTCCCGTTTTGGAGGCCTAGAAGCTTTTAATTTTTTTTAATTTTCCTTCCTGGAATCAAGCGTTGAAAGCATTAAGCCACATGCACTGCGTCATTACAAAGCTGCCCAATGCGATTTCCCTGCTTTTGGTGTTGGCTTTTGATTGGCCATCACGTTAAGTCGCGAAATTTGCGCTGAACTTTCCCTGGTTGTTAGGTATGTGGCTTCATGATGACCACTGGGGACAGAAACTGTAGGGGATTCATTGTGGTGTGTGTGTTTTTTGAAGTAAACCTAAGCCTAAATAACAGGGGGACATTGTTACATCAGAATCATGCTGCTTTCCTTTAAACAGAAAAAAAAACCTTGTCCTGGTCACCAAATCCAGCCCTAATTCCTTCATAGATGATTTTTTTCTTTTAGAAAAAAAATTAGTTATCCCTAGGGTGGGACGCTAGAACTAGCAACAGCTTTTCACACATTGCCTTCGCAAGCAGACAGAAGGCTACATTACCTAGTTAAGCCACAGCAACTCTAATGGCAGATATGGATAAATACTAGGCTTTCAGTGAGTGCTCCCTTGTATTGCTATGTAAATGACCCTATGTTTACATACAAGTCCAGTACACGATCGATCTCTGTTCTGAGAAATAAAAAAAAAGAATGCTGTAGCTTGCACACAGCTCACTGCTTCCATATTGAGCCAAGGCTCCGTAATGTCACTAACGCGGCGGAAACTCAAACCGGAGTCACCCGGACTTTCCACTGCCCGCACTCTGCTTGAGGGTTTTCCAAAAGGTGCTTTTTTCGTCCAGGATCTTCATGAATGACCGCAGCTGAGGGTTCAGGAGAGCAGCTAAAATCAGGTGGCTGTGTTATGCGTCAGCTGGTGTAGTGGGGAAGTGCAGCGGGACCGAGGTTATGTGCATAGTAGCCCATAGCAAAATGGTGAGTGGGGAAATGACCAAAGTAACGATGGGCTTTTTCAAGGGCATGCTTTAATGTATTTCCATTTGCTCTACTGACAGGCAGATTTCAAAAGCAGCTTATGCCCATGTACTAGTAATGAGATTGAGACTGAAGGGGTTAACAGTTGTAATTAGATTTTGGTCCAGTCTCTGATTATCCATGTGATAGCACATTGCCTGAATTTGAAATAATTTTTAAATGAATCATAATCTCCCAGGGAACCTCTAATAAGAACATAAGAAAGAGCCTGCTGGAACATACCAGAGTCCATCTGGTCCAGCACTCTGCTACTCGCAGTGGCCCACCAGATGCCTTTGGGAGCTCACATGCAGGATGTGAAAGCAATGGCCTTCTGCTGCTGCTGATCCTGAGCACCTAATCTGCTAAGGCATTTGCAATCTCAGATCAAAGAGGATCAAGCTTGGTAGCCAAAGGTCAACTTCTCCTCCATAAATCTATCCAAGCCCCTTTTGAAGCTATCCATGTTAGTGGCCATCACCACCTCCTGTGGCAGCATTTTCCAAACACCAATCACGCATTGTGTGAAGAAATGTTTCCTTTTATTAGTCCTAATTCTTCCCCCCAGCATTTTCAATGAATGCCCCCTGGTTTTAGTATTGTGAGAAAGAGAGAGAAAAATTTCTCTCTGTCAACATTTTCTACCCCATGCATAATTTTATAGACTTCAATCATATCCCCCCTCAGATGTCTCCTCTCCAAACCAAAGTGTCCCAAACGCTGCAACCTCTCCTCATAAGGAAGATGCTCCAATGACCTCTCAAGGAACCCTAGGGTTCCATGGAACCCTGGTTGAGAAATGCTGTTCTAGGTCATAATAGCCAAGGTTTTTAAAAGCAAAGAAACCACATGATCTGGGGTTCTTTTATAGTTAATAGGGTAGACACCTACATCCTTGATCCATCTTGATCCTCCTTGATCTCAGATTGCAAATGCCTTAGCAGACCAGGTGCTCAGGAGCAGCAGCAGCAGAAGGCCATTGCTTTCCCATCCTGCATGTGAGCTCCCAAAGGCACCAGGTGGGCCACTGCGAGTAGCAGAGTGCTGGACTAGATGGACTCTGGTCTGATCCAGCTGACTTGTTCTTATGTTCTTATCCTAAACACACTGAAGCAACCATTTCTTTATATTTCCTCCTGTACATGCTCCTAAATTCCACTAGATGGCAAGAACGACTTTTGAATGTCCAAAAAGACATATCATTGCTTGGAAAAGATACAACCTATTCAGGCTTTATGGCCAGAGGTACCATAATGAAACCTGCCTTCTATGCGTACATCTGCTTGATATAGGTGGGAGCCATGTTGTCTGGGAAAAATATTAAGCTGGGGTATAGTTCTTGTAAAATCTTTATTAACACTGGAGTCCAGAGACCCTCATATGGAACCTATTAGACCATCTGGGCAACCAGAACTACTAACGCACAATGCACTTTTAGGGTACCCAAGGTGCCTTATTAACCATCTTTCCCCTCTATGGTTTTTCCGGATTAGGCATGTCTCACTCCTCCCCACATCCATCCACGGTTAACACTGAACAGTCTGGAGGCACGGTCAGCTTGCCAGCTTCAGACCACCACCAGAGCATGCAAAGGCCATGTAGGTGGGTTTCAACGCAGCAAGCAGTTCTGCGGCTGATCATCAGAAGGCTGTGCTTGCCAAAAGGGGGACTGGTTAAATCAACTCCGTCTGATGGATTTGCTGGAAAGGTGCAGTTCTCCCCTCTTCATTAACACCTAACAGTGTGAAAGTTTTGAAAATCACAAAAAGTAATTGGCAAAGTTGGGCTTTAAAAAAAAACACCCTCTTCTCTTCTGGACAAAAAGGGAACCATGCATATTGGAAAGATCATAGTAGCTCATGATCAGTAGGTTCCCAGTGCAGGCAAGAATAATGAATGTTGGGGTGATCAAAAAGTGCACGCAAGTCTACACCAGGAGAGGAGAACCCTCAGCTATAGGAGGCTTGGTTATGATGGGCTTCAAAAGGTAATAGTCACCTACACCAGGAGTGATACTCTCACATCCATTCTTTTTGCTTTACATTCGTCAGCCATAATTGGAATAAACATTCAATGGATTCCATGGATGTGAGAATATCACCTTGAATGTTTATCCCAATTATGGCTGACGAATGTAAAGCATGATCTGAAGAAGATTGAATCAAAAACGGCTAAAATAGTGCAATCCGTTCATTTTGTTAATCGAATTTGGCTCAGACCGATCCGCGTGTCGACCAGACGTTCTGCAAGTCAGCTTGACGGAATACAGGGAATGCAGCATATTGAAGCCTGTCGATAGTCTTTAAGAATGAGACTTTGTCCCATTGTAAATTGTGAACACGGACTGACACTGTAAGAGGACTGTTTGAAGATGGCAACCAAAAGCTGCAATTGTAATTTATGTGCTATATCGTATAGAATTGTATAGGAGTGTTTTGCACAAGTTTGTTTTTGCACTTATCTCACTGTACGCACTTTAATGTTGATTGATTCCTTACAATAATAATAAGCGGTTGATGCAGCGCGTTTTGTTTTTGGAGTGTATATTGTCCATGTCCCAGGTTGGGGAACCAATCATTAAGTATTTGGGGTGGAACTTGCTATGCAAAGGTGTGGTTGAGTGCATTGTATTGCAGGTGGGGTTATCAGTCCATTTTTTAAGTACTGGGAGCCACGCTTTGCTAATCTTTAACGTCTCTTCTTTCTTATTGAAGTTGTCTTGGTGTTTGTGAATTTCAATGGCCTCCCGGCCGTGAAAGCCTTCGACAGTACAAGTTTTCTGAGTTGTTTTCAGGCAAAGTCACATATGAAGGACCCACAAAACTGATTAAGGAAATTCAGCAAAAAGACATTACAGTGCCACGTCTGTAACTCACCTCCCCCCTATAATTGGATGCAGTTGTTCACTGTATAAAAGGCTACAAAATTATCTAAAGGCAAAAAACAGTAGAGCCTTATCCAACTGTATTCTGGCTAAGGCTGTCTGTCAATATTCTATAATAAAATAAATAAATAACAAGGCCTGAGGACAGACTAAAACCACAACAAAGACAGATGCATCATGTAACATGTCTCAAGATGCTCTGCTAAACGACTTGCAAGCAATATTTGAAGAAAACCTATTGTCAGCCCATATCCCTTTGTTAAGAGAAGTTTTCATCACAAATACATAAAATACCGGGACCTTCTCAAGTGGTTTGGGGAAAATCCCATCAAAGATGTACTGATAATTCTGGATGGAAGAAGGGTCTCTAACCTAGTAAGATTTAAGAACACAGAAAGGACAGGATTCTGTCTTCTATGTGGCTGACATTATAGGCCCCCAAGAAACCTGTCCAGGGTGATCAATCTGAAAACACCCTGAAAAGGTGTTTTGAACCCAGGCCGCAAGTTAGAATGGATCGTTCATTGGCAAGGAACCGAAAGAGTCACAGCAATCAACTGAATTATCTTCCTCCAGTGATTTAGATCTAAATGTTGGAAGGCCACAAACCCTCCCTAATTTAAGTGGACAAGATTCTATGGCTGCCATGTGGCATTGTATGGTAGCATCAGGCGAAAACATTGACTTCTATGTTGTTCATTTCCTTTCAGGGCAACTGATTGCCTGCTGTGATGGACCACTGGTCTGACCCAGTAGGGCTCTAGTTATGTTCTTATGCAAGGATCCCATAACATTTCCATGCCAGTTTCAACTATACACAAGATAATTAAACAGTGACCATTTGCACTGCCAATAGCAACACTAAGCAATAACACAGTCTTCCCAAGACATAACCCAATTTAACACCTGTAGCATAACAGGAATGCATTACATACAAGTCCTCAATTCAGCGGTCCCCATTGAGATCTTCCTTTGAAGCTTTTATGGAAGAAGAGCTGCATTCAAATTCAGCAGTACCTGAGAGACCAACAAGATTTTCCAGGTATAAGCTTATGTGAATCAAAGCTCCCTTCGCCAGATACGAACACAAAGGGAGATGATTCTCAAAAGCTTATACCCTGAAAATCGTGTTGACCTCTAAGGTGAGGGTAAACTGAAATCCAGCTCCTTTTCTGCAAACCGACATGGCTACCTTCTCAAGACTATCTTTGTAGGAGAGATGTCCCCGATAAGCTGCAGTTCTAAACTACACCACCAGAGAACCTTTTCTATGCCCATACATACAAAGAGATATTTTCTTTATTTATATATTTCTACAAGCAGGGGCAGCCCTGGTTAATACTTAGATGGGATTCCACTAAGGAATGCCAGTCATTATGCAGAGATGGCAGACTGGCTAGCAATCTCTGAATATCTTTTGCCTTGAAAACCATACTGAGTTGTATGTCAGCTGCCACTTGATGGCACTTTACATACACACCACACTGTAAAGTAGACAAGGGTGAAAGAGAGTGTCTGACCCAAGATCACCCAATGAACTTCCATGCCAAAGGGGAGATTCAAACCTGGGCCTGAGTACACGCTGCTCTTCAAAGGTGGCTTATATAAAATCCAAGAAAAGCTTCCCGTATTATTGAAAGGCACAAAATGTACATCCAATACACTACGCAGAAAGACGTAGATCCTAATTTTTAATCTGTAAGGCACTACGTGCATCAGCGATGCTAACAAACAAGGGAATTCCCTGCCCCCTCCCCAAATTTACAATCTGAAGTTCAGCAAATCTACCATTAAGATCGCATGCAGGGCTGCAAAGGCTTTAATTGCTATATCAAATAAAGCTTTCCTTGATTTATGGGTGGTGGCGGCTAATGTAAATTGCTACAGGTAAATTTTAATTGGCGTCAAGGGCACACCTTCATGCGGTGTCAACCAAAATCCAGTTGCCTTTCAAAGCAATTACGTAATTAACTTTCAAAACATTAGTCAAGATGTTTGCTCAATACAAGCTCAGTAGCATGACTTGCTTGAAATCGCGTGAGTGCTTGGTCTTCTTTCAGACTTAACTTGTCTGAGACCCATCCAGTCACGCGTAATCCAGCAGCCATGTATAGGAATGAATCAACCATGGCTTCCAGTTTGTTGCCGATCTAGAAAAGGCCCGGCCCTCTAACAGCGGCTGCAAAGCAAGCGACAGAACCCAATTGCAATGCCAATATTTTTTAAAGATAGCTGCTTTGTGGGCCTGACCCAGGTCCAGTTCTTTGAGAGTGTCCTTTCCATACTCTTATGATCTGACAGAGGAAAGTACCGTCAAGGCACAGTCAAATTATGGCACCCCCAGTAACCCTGGGGTTCTTCAAGTCAACAAATGGGCAGAGGTGGTTTGCCATTACCTTTCTTTGTATAGCAGCACCTGGTCTTTCCGGGCCATCCAAGTCAGGGAACTCTCATAAGCTATACATAGTTCAATTGAATCCACAGATTCTCAGCATCCCTAGCTTTGTTTTTTAAAAAGGTCCCTGGCAGCAAGGCTAGATAGACCAACGGCTGATTCTGCACAAACCAATTTGATATATATTTAGGAAATGCCATCCTATGACTGATGTGTGAACAGAGCTACAGCCAGTCCAAGAGACAACATGCTGGCCTACACAGACCAGTAGAAGGCATCTTCAAATACTTCAACTGCGCTGGAGTGTCCATTTCCTCTTCCTGGGGGGCAGGGAAAATCTGGAAGATACTTGGAATGAACTTGGGAAGTCCAGAGAAGGCTGTGGCCAGGAGAAAGCAGTTGGCCATTTTCACATTTTGGATCCTTGCCCAGATATACAGTTCCTCCCCTGAAGACTCGGGAAACTTCGTATCAAACCTTGTCCCCAAGATGCGGAAGTTGTCAAGCACTCCGGACAACAAAGGCAAAGCGGAGGAAAGGTGGCTATAAGCTATATCTGGGGGGGGACCTCCATGTTCAGAGGCAGTAAACCTGAGGACCAGTGCTATGAGGCAATGTCAACAGGCCTCTATGCTCTGTTGGCCCTCCAGAGGAACTGGTTGGCAGCTGCGTGAGGGAGGACGTTGAACTAGATGGACCATTGGTCTGATCCAGCAGGGCTGTTCTTATGTTCTTACCATGGCTGGGGGAAGGTGGTGGTCCGCTTGACAGTTCCACTGTTTTCATTGTCCTGTCTTTTACCTTATCCTTCCTCCAAAAACCCTGAGAAATAGGTAACATTGACATTTCTTTTTTACTCTGTGGGCCCCATCCAGGACTAACCACCACAATACACTGGCAGTTTGGAGTAAAAGTAAGCTGAAACAAACAGTTTCCATTGGGGTGGACTGTCCATTGAACTTACAGGGAAATTTCCCAGTGGGCCACTGCCCTAGAGGGCTGCTGGTGGCCAGGAGCCAGCAGAGCCAAGTTCCAGCAATTCTGCTCAAGTCTCAGGCCCTGCTTGACCCAGACCAGTGGTGGGATCCAAAAATTTTAGTAACAGGTTCCATGATGGTGGGATTCAAACAGTGGCGTAGTGACAATGGGACTGGGCGGGGCACGACAGGGGCGTGGCTGGGCATTCTGGGGGCAAGGCATTCCTGGGCGGGGCTGTGGCAAGGACGCAGCCGGTCAGCTTGAGAGCGTCCCATGGAAATGAATGCCACTTGCATGGCTGCATGAGCTGCCCATACGCACGCTGGTGCACCTCCTGCTAGACTGCTTCAAGTTCTGCGCACCACTGCTGAGAGGAGGGGCGTAACTAAGGCAAAAATCACGTGGCAAAATCACCAATTAGTAACCCCCTCTCGGCACACACAAATAATTAGTAACCTACTCTCAGGAACCTGTGAGAACCTGCTGGATCCCACCTCTGACCCAGACCCCTCAGCAGTGTCAGGCCCGGCTCCTGCCTCACCTGGCATCGGCTTGCTGGCGCCAAGGTCACACCTACACTTGCTGTTATCTGTGTATGTTAATAGGTCTTTCTGTCTTAATCGCTGCACTTTGCAATATTGTGAAGTAAGCCTCCCTCATTCCTCCTCCCCCCCACCCCCGGGCCCAGGATGAGTCTAGTGCTTGTCTTTGAAACTTGGGACACATAACAATGCTGACCTCACCTCTTTCTTTCACTGTTCATAATATTGTGGGAAAAGGTGGGATGGGGGAGCCTGAGAAAGCGGGAAAAGTTGGAGATGCATGTAGCTGCAAAAGCCAGGTTCCTCAGCTCTGGCTTTCTGCAGCAAAGGGGCCTGACACCGTTCAATAAAACTCTTGAACCTTCTAGAGTCTCAATTATTGACTGGCTTAACAGAGCCTTACATTCAGCCATGCCAGTTGGAGTCTGCTCACCGTCTTCTCTTGCAAAGTGTCCATTTTGGGGGATGATGAACAGGGTGAAGGACTAAGTTTGTGAGACTGCTGTGTTGGGTTGTAGCACACTGACTTACTTGAGGGCTGTTTTCATTCCCAGCCCCTTCCTGCATTCCATCAACTAACAGTCAAAAAACCCTTAAGAACTTCACTCCTTGTGACACCCAGCCACGCTACAACGGCATTCTGGGTGTGGGTGTGTGTGGCTAACCTTAGTTGGCCTCCAGACCCCCTTGGGCCCTTGTATGCTGCTGGAATTGCTGGCAGAGGTATGCCAGGCATATCTATTCTCCCCATAGGGGAGTTGGATGGAATGGCACTGCAGGAGTGTGTATAATGGCACGTAGAATGTCTGCCTGTGGAGTGGGTAGAATGGCGCTTAAGTGGCGCCGTCCTCGTCTGCCTGAGCTCTGGATTGTGCTGTTAGTTACCTGGCTGTCATGATGCAAGTAAACATCCCTCCGCAAATGTGGGGCCACAAAGCAACCTTCTCTCATTCCAGCCTTCTCCCTCTCTTTATTTAACCATTCTGCCCCACTGACAGAAGTCAATAACTTCCTTGAATATCTTCCATCTCTCAAAGATGATTGCTCTGGTAAGGGGGCTGCCTGAAGGTACCGTTGTGTCTTGCCAGCAGGTGGGAAGGTTTTCCCTGTCAGACATGGGTCTCTCTTTCCTCCCCATCCCTCCGCACACACGTTCACACGCATACACTCTTTGTGGTCTCACATCTTTTTGTTTTGTGATTGTGTATTTTCCTTGTGAATTTAACAAGAGTTTTACATTCTCTGGTGTTGCAGGTCTGTTCTTTGTTCAAATTTGCACTGTAAACTATTTGCTTTACATATGGAGATAAAATTATCTTAAACACTGGGGGAAAAAAAAGAACTTCACTCTCAGAACAGTGCATAAGAGTGATGTTTGGGCGTCTTTTTTAAAGATGGTGGGTATTTCCCTGTTGGGTTCCCTTCCTCCACGTCTGTTTACTGATTTACATGTATATGGTGAAGTGGTTAAGAGCAGGTGGATTCTATTCTGGAGAACTGGGTTTCATTCCCCACTCCTCCACCTGAGTGGCAGAGGCTTATCTGGTGAACCAGATGTGTTTCCGCACTCCTACATTCCTGTATTTATTTATTGGCATTTATTTATTCCCTGCATTTCAATGAGGACCCAAAGAGGCTTACATCATTTTTCTCCATTTTATTTTTTTTACCCTGCGAGATAGTCTAGGCTGAGGGTGTGTGACTGGCCCAAGGTCCCCCAGGTTAAGACCAGGTGCACTCTAATCTGAAGAACCGGGTTATATTCCCCGTTCTGACACTTGAGCTGTGGAGGCTTATCTGGTAAACCAGATTAGCTTGTGCACTCCAACACATGCCAGCTGGGTGACCTCGGGCTAGTCACAACTCTTCAGAACTCTCTCAGCCCCACCTGCCTCACAAGGTGTCTCGGTTATGGGGAGAGGAAGGGAAAGGGGCTTGCAAGCCACCTTGAGTCTCCTTACAGGACAGAAAGGTGGGGTATAAATCCAAACTCTTCTTCTTCTTCTAAACTGCCTTGCTTGTAGAAAAGACAACAGGACTCGAATGAAAAACAAAACAAAACCAACTTTATTTCCAATTCGTCAGCAGATAAAATTACACATGAATGTCAAACAATATTTATAAAAGGCAAACCGGTAGCAATTTCAAGCTGTAAAAGGACCTCATAAATTTTTTTTGCTTCTTGGCTCTGAAACTTTACACCATGATCAGAGTTCAGCATGCCACTATTTCACTGAACTCTGCACTGGAGAGGGAGGAATTTTCTGACAGCCAAAATAATGTTGAGCGGACCTTTCTCATATGACTGCAGGTTGTCCTTTGCAGAATGAGCCTGTACAATTGTGAGCCTTTCATCTTCTACCAACACAGCAGTTCCACAGGCTGCTTTCCAGTAAGAAGAGACGTCTCAAACCACAATCCTCTTCTAACCCATTCAGGACCACGAACTGCCATTAACTGCCCCTCCCTGCCAAATGAGTACTTGGCAGGGCTATTATTTAGCAGCTTTGGCGGTCTGGACATTCTGGGCCCCAAACAAGATTATGAACTGCATTAAAAAATAATAACCTCTCTAAGGCAGTCCTTTAAATTAAGGGGGAAAGGGGGGGGGGGAGAGAAATTGTGACAGTACTCTTACATGTTTTTAAAAAAAGGTTAAAAATCACACTTAATTACAAGGATTCTTAAAAGAACATTTACAAGTGGTTATGGAGGTTGGACTTAATACGCGCCTCAAGACAGCACCGGGGCAAAGATCAGACCAGGAAAGATGACGTCTGTTTAAATTCTCCCTGGAAAATGATAGAGAGTGTAAGGAAGTTGGAGAGAGATAGCATGGCACTGTGTGAATTCTGAATACCTCCATGTTCTCTGAGGAGGCACATGTACCATCAGGCTACCATTGATAGCTGCCTTTGGACCCTGGACTAAAAGCCACGGCTAATACATTTTTAATACTGAGCATTTCAATATTGTAAGTGCTGTACAGACATTTAATTTCTACAAAACCCCCAGAAGGTAGGCCAGTCGTATATTGCAGATGAGAAGATAGGGCAGAGAAAGGGTCTTGCTGAAGCCTGTTTCGCAAGCTTTGGTAATATTAGATCCTTTTGCATCACATGATAAGTTGCATCGCAAAAAAGATACTAATGATCCATGCTCTTTTGAAGGAAGTCTAGCTAATCAGAAACAACCCAGAACCCACAACCAAAGATATGCTTTTGGCTCTATTTAGATTTTATTTCTATTCTGCTCCCTCCCCTGCCGCAGTGCAACGGCTAACAGCACATAGCCCAGGGACTTTGGTGATGGGCGGGTAATAAGTATTCCGTAAATAAATATATAATTACAATCCAACGAATATATAATAAATATAGAAAACTAAGATCAGATTAATAGGTAAAATATTAAGATTGATAGATGTGTGTCTATATACCCTATATATACCCTGTTTCCCCGAATATAAGACATCCCCGGAAAATAAGACGTAATAGAGGTTTTGCTAAAGTGTGAAATATAAGGCATCCCCCAAAAGTAAGACGTAGCAAAGTTTTTGTTTGGAAGCATGTCCGACGAACAGAACACAGAAAAATAAGACATCCCTTGAAAATAAGACATAGCGCATCTTTGGGAGCAAAAATTAATGTAAGACACTGTCTTATTTTCGGGGAAACATGGGTATGTCTGTGTGTATATGTGTATACACATATACACACACACACACACCATGTTTCCCCGAAAATAAGACAGGGTCTTATATTAATTTTTGCTCCAAAGGATGCGTTAGGGCTTATTTTCAGGGGATATCTTATATTTTGCGCTCCCCACGTGACCAGATCAGCTGCGCCTGGGAATCTGTAACTAGGGTTTATTTTTGGAATAGGGCTTATATTTCAAGCATCCTCCAAAAATCCAGAAAAATCATGCTAGGGCTTATTTTTGGGGAAACAGGGTATATATAGACAAGATTTGAACTTAACCTCTAAGATAAGCCATTTTTTGAGAGATGGTTGGAAACACCCTCAAGGAGCAGCTCCCACCAATCCCCTCCCGCCTGCCAAGATGAGGCCCCCGACAGAAATGGCGGCCGAGGTACATCCTCATCCATTCTGTCTGCCATTTGCAACAGGCCCCTTGCCTCAGCCTGCCTTCCCCATATTCCATCACCACCATGACCCACATCAAAACCCGGGAAAGGACACCACCCTGTGGAAGAGCAGCACAAAAAGCTGTGGTATCCCTGCCTTTCTTTACTTACATCGCTCCGGGTGGAGGGCTGACTGTAAATGACCTTCTTGCTGCCACTGCTAAACAGATGGAAACAGAGGGAAAATTAAAAAAGCAGAAGAAGTGGGTGGCAAGAGGCCAAAGCGGAGCTAGCATACCGACTGCCGGAGCCCCCGGGGAAGACGGCAGGGCAAAAGTCATTCTTCTTCCTCTCGCCCATTTCAGCCACGTTTCCTACAGGTCGTGCATTCCCCCTTCCCCAATATTGCAGAATCGCTGGAGTACATGCATGGACTGGGTAGGTAAACACCCCCAAACAATTGTGGGGTGGACAGAAGAATGGCAATACATGTAGCAACCAAACATCGGGAGAAGCGCCTACTCACTCTCTTCCTTCTGAAAGCAGAAAAGAAAAAAAAGAATGGCTATTATTATTATTATTATTATTATTATTATTATTATTATTATTATTATTATTATTATTATTATTATTATTATTATTATATTTATAAACCGCCCTCCCCCGGAGGGCTCAGCCCAGTGTGGAGAACCTTGCCCAAGGTGTTCTACCATCTTGTTTTGTTTTCGCCACACCAGGAAGAAGGCTAGGCTGAGAATCCATGACTGTGGCCCAAGGACATTGTGTGGGATCCCAGTGGGTATTTGAACCTGCCGTCCCTCGTGGAGGAACACTGTGTGGTGTTTGCTGGACTTTGACCAGGGGGTTTTGGGTTCAAATCTTCCCACTCCCACCCCAAACAATCAAGCTCACTAGGTAGAAAAACTGAGGTCAGTATTTCATGCTAGCCCACTTCACAGGAATGTCGCAAGAATAAATGGTGACTCAGAAGCTTCAACCCAGAGGCGTAACTGCAATGGGAACATTTGGGGCGACTCGCCTTGGGTGCCGCCACTGCAGTTGCGTGTCAGGGGTGTGGCCAAGGGCATTTCGGGGGGGGCATGTAGGGGGGGAGGGGCGCGTGGGCAGTTCATGCCCCGGGCGCAGTTCCCCCTCCCTTCGTCACTGCTTCAACCACAAAGAAGGTACATCTCCTAACATGAGCTGAAAGGAGTACTGCCCTTCAATCGGAGAACATTATGCCAGCTACATCTGTCTGCTTCCCAGCCCAATTCAAGGTGCCAGTTCCATCTATACATACTTAAAGATCATTTGCTTTCATACAAGCCCACATGTCCTTTGAGATCAAGTTACAGGGCTTGAAATACACCCTGCTGTCCTGGTCTTATTTCAGTTCAAGATAGTGGAAGCTAGGAACAGGGCCTTTGTGGTGATGGCTCCTAACCCACTGGAATGACCTGTTTGAGCCAGTTGGGAAATCCATACCCTTAAAAGATTCGGAAGGGTGTAAAACTTCTCTCTTTCAATGGTTATTTTGGGCAATTTTAAGAACATATGCATCTCTGTTTATGATTTCTTGGATTTCTTTCTCAACCACTTTGAGCTTGGGCGGAAAGTCAGCTTAATTTTTAAATAAGACATACAATAGATTGGTGGAGTGCACCACAGACTGGTGCTGACAGATACCTTCTGGCAAAAACTTCTGCGGTTGCTCAGTTGAATGTTACTTTAAAAAAATATCCTGTGCTTCCTCCCCGTTGAATCTGACAGATGCATTTTGCTAACAGCTGCGTTTGGCACTGCCATTAGCAAAACACATCTGTGGGATCCAATTTGGAGGAAGCCCAGGATTTTAAAAAGACGTAACATTCAAGTGAGCAAACCCAGAGGCTTTCCTAGAAGGCTCTCCCCAGTAGAAGAAGAGGAGTTTGGATTTATACCCCACCTTTCTCTCCTATAAGGAGACTCAGGGTGGCTTACAAGCTCCTTTCCCTTCCCCTTCCCCTCCCCACAACATACATCTTGTGAAGTAGGTGGGGCTGAGAGAGTTCCGAAGAACTGTGACTGGCCCAAGGTCACCCAGCAGGAATGTAGGAGTGCGGAAACTCATCTGGTTCACCAGATAAGCCTCCGCCACTCAGGTGGAGGAGTGGGGAATCAAACCGGTTCTCCAGATTAGAATCCACCTGCTCTTAATCACTACACCCCCTGGAGGAGGAAGCCACACAACCCTTAACTTCAAAATGGAAGTGGACACTCAGCTACTTACTACTGAAGTACCCCCGGCTGTAGGCGAACCAGATGCCGAAGGCTGCTAGCCCAAAGACAATAAGAAGCACCACTACGGCTGCTACGATACCACCGACGTTGACCTCACCTGCAGACAAAGGAAGATACAGAGGGTGCTTCTTAGAGAGACCCTGGCATATTGCGAGAACCTCCATGCTCCAGTAAAGCAGCAAGTCTGTCCTTTTGACCCTGCTGACCCCCACCCTCTGCACTCCAAACCATGAGAAAGTTCCTCTACCTTTTTCTGCAAAAAGAAGTAAGTAGAATTGTAACTTCATCCACCATGGACTGGACCATCTTTGTTTCAGGACCCAAGCAGAGCATTCTAAAACAAAGACGGTCCAGCCCACGGTGGATGAAGTTACTCAGTTCATTTTGTTGAAAAGGGTAATAGTATTGGCTTTGCCTCCACCACCAACTCATTGGGTAGCCTTAGGTCCAGCCCACCTTCTCCCCCAGCTTGAGCCTTTAATTTGCGTGAAAGAACGCACACAAAACATTTTAAGCTACTAATGCTGCCCATCTCTACAGCATTTTAGAGCACTGCCATGCATTTCTGCAGTAGCTCCAACATCCACCTGGCCAGGTAAGGCCACTAGTCCTTCCATTCTGTTGTGACAAAGCTGAAGGAACAGAGGCATGCTGAAGACCACCTAGTGAGTTTAGTGGCAGAGGAGATATTTCTACTCATGCTTTTCACAGTATGTGCATTAAGGTCACTTCTGACTCATGGTGACACTATGAATCAACATCCTCCCAAACATCCCATTGTTAACAGCCTTGTTCAGGTCTTGCAAACCGAGGGCCATGGCTTCCTTACATAGGTGTCAAACTCAGGCCCTCCAGATGTTCATGGACTACCAATTCCCAGCAGCCCTTGCTAGCATGGCCAATTGGCCCTGCTGGAATGGGCTGATGGGAATCGCAGTCCATGAACACCTGGAGGGCCTGAGTTTGACACCTATCCATCTCATGTTGGGCTTCTTTTCCTGCCACCTTCAACTTTTCCTAGCACTACTGTCTTTTCCAGTGGTTTCCTCATAATGTGACCAAAGTATGATAGCCTAAGTTTACCGTATATACTCGTGTATAAGCCAACCTGGGTATAAGCCGAGGCACCTAATTTTACTGCCCAAACCTGGGAAAACTTATTGACTCGTGTATAAGCCGAATTTGGGAAGCCGGGAGGCTGAGGGAGCTCCTTATTTGGGCAGTGATATCAGGGGGGAGTCACTGCCCAAATAAGGAGCTCGCTCTGACTCCCGGGGTTTGATGAAGCCCAGCCAGCCAGGGTGCCTCGGGGTTCCCCTTTCACCCTCTGAGGAGGGCAGCAACAAGCGGCTTCCTGGCGGCACGGAGGTTGTCCTGGCTCCGCCCCTGGTCTCGTTGTAATTGCTAGAAAATGGTGACTCACGTATAAGCCGAGGGGGCTTTTCTCAGCCTTTAATCAGGGCTGAAAAACTCGGCTTATATGTGAGTATATACGGTAGTCATTTTAGCTTCTAGGGACATTTCAGCCTTGATTTGATCTAGAACCTATTGATTTGTACTTTTGGCAGCCCACGGTATCCTTAACAGTGTCCTCCACCACAACGCTTCAAAGGAAGTGTGTTCCTACATTGCAGGGGGTTGACTTGATGGCCCTTCGGGTCTCTTCCAACTCTATGATTCTATGAATCTACTTTCTTCCCATCAGCTTTTCAATACTAAAACATTATTTAAACCCGCACTTAAAATATTAACAGGAACATATACTCTGCCCCAACTTGTAAGGCTAATTTTTTACTGCAGCAAGCAATCCAGAAAGCAATTCCTGCAATCTGAAATGGTACATTTCATTCTACATCCTCACCCTCCACTGCAGTCTGTTCCTCTTTGTCCACCAGAGGCAGAGCTACCAGGGGGCGGGGGACGCATTGCACCAGGTGCGTGCCTGGGGGACGGAAAATCATCCCCCACGGCACTCCCACACACACACACACACACTTACCCTAGTGAAACAGTGCAGACCAGAGAAGCGGCCTGTTCCCTTCAGGATGAAAACGGCCTGGTGGGAACTACACATCTCAGGAGACCTTGCAAGCCCCAAGGTCTCATGGAGATCTGGAGTTCCCGCAGGCCGACCCTATCCTGGAAGGGAACTGAGCCACTTCTCTGGTCTGCAATTGTTCTCAATGCAAGATAGAGGGAGGCGGGGGATACCGCTTGGGGGGGGGCAGAAAACACAGAGTGCGCATTGGGCGCAGCATGGCCCAAGCTACAGCTCTGCTGTCCACACATAATGCGGATGGCCAGACGCTTTGCCTCCCCTGTTACTTGCAAATCATAACGCTTGTTCTTATACCCAAAGTTGTAAAGAACTGTTTTGACTGCCCTCCAAATCAGAATGGGAAACCCTTTCAAACCACCAGGAAAACAGAATTACAGTTTGCCACCAAAACAGGAAGACAGAGATGGAAAATCATAGCACATGACCCTGAGGTTTGCTCATGTGACATAAAGTCACATGTAGTCACGAAACAGATTCCCAGATCCCCTTCCTGAACAGGTCCTCTAGAAGCCAGCATCTGGTTCTGCTGAATGTATCTTCTCACATATTCTGTTCCTTGCTCCAGGTCAAGTGCAAAATTGGCCATACACAGGCTGACCCTCCCTTGGCCTCAGTTGGCTATTCTATGCAAGGCCAGAAGATGGGTTGCTAACTCCAGCTTGGGAAATTCCTGGAGATTTAAGGTAGTGCCTGGAGAGGAAGCTCAGCAGGGGTGGTGCCATTTCTTTCAGGGAGAACTGAGCTCTGAAAGTTCTTTAGGGAGATCAGCTGGAAGTCCAGGAGAACTCCGGGGTCCCAATTTGTTGGGATCGGTGACCCCCCCAACTGAGGCATACCTTGCTGGGCTCCAAGCGTGCAACTTCTGACAAACTTCTAGAGGAGTCCCACGATGTTTGTTAAAAGCCTAACAAGAGTAGTCACCCGCATAAAAGGAAGTCGCAGGTTCAAATATCTGACGGAGAGGGATAAAAGTTGTCAATCTGAGTAGATTCGTAGGAACTGGGAGAGATCTCGCATACCCAAAAGGGAAGCTGCGAAAGGGAACAAGTCCAGGCACCCATTCGGTCTCTAGAATAGTTTTGAAGTTTTTTTCCCCCTTGTTCTGCCACAGTACATATAACTGACTGTCAAGTTTCATCAGCTTCATCATCTCGACAGCTGCAAGCAGCTTGTGATGTCTGAACACCGGGATTTGGATCCTGAGGGGTTTTCCTACAAAAATCCAGGATGCAAAAATCTAAGATCCCCAATCCACATCTCCCTGCGGCACAGGCAGCAGGAGTGCAAACAGAAAAAAAAGTTTACTATTCTGTGACATACACAATGCACTGTATACCAGTGGGCCACAGGGGCGTACTGCCCAGGGGGACATATGGGGTCAAATATCCCCAGGCTGCGGCCATTTAGAAGATGAAGAAGAGTTTGGATTTATATCCCCCCTTTCTCTCCTGCAGGAGACTCAAAGGGGCTTACAATCTCCTTGACTCCTTCCCCCTCACAACAAACACCCCTGTGAAGTGGGTGGGAGCTGAGAGGCTCCCGAGTAGCTGTGACTACCTCAGTGTTTCCTCGAGAAAATAAGACAGTGTCTTATAGTAATTTTGCTTCAAAAAGATCGCTATGTCTTATTTTCAGGGATGTCTTATTTTTTCTGTGTTCTTGTTCATCAGGCATGCTTCCAAACCAAAACTTTGCGACTGCCTTTTACTTTTCGGGGGATGCCTTATGATTTCACACTTCAACAAAAATCTCTACTACTGGTCTTATTTTCAAGAGAATGTGTCTTATATTCTGGGAAACAGGGTAGCCAAGGTCACCCAGCTGGCGTGTGTGGGAGTGCACAGGCTAATCTGAATTCCCCAGATAAACCCTACATAGCCTGCTAAGCGGTAGAGCTGGGAATCAAACCCGGTTCCTCCAGAATAGATACACGAGCTGTTAACCTCCTACGCCACTGCTTTAGTCACATTCCTCCTCCTTTCCACTGGGTCCATATACTGACTTCAAAACGTGGTGCCAAAAAATGTTGTTTGGTAGTGATGGGGGAGGGCAGCCACCCATCCAGGGGTGGGGAGGGACTCAGATTTCGTACCAGGCTACATTTTCCCTAGATACTCCTCTGGTGGGCCACCCTGTTTTCCTCACTCCCCAGATGGTACGTCTATTGTCTGCCTTTTCTCTCCCAATGGGCCCCACCAGAACTAGCACGAGAACCTCTCTTACGGTGCAGATGCTGGGGAGGACCTTTCTCTTTCCAATGCCCAGGACAGCCACTGCAATCAGGCAACAGTGAATTTGACAGACCAGACTGCTACCTATACAGCTTTAAAAAGATTTGCAACAATTTGCACATGACGATTTAGGCATATCCCTCCCAGGTCCCCCCACCCCTTTGCAGGAGCATGGTTTCTGACTACTAAACACAGGATACCCTTTTGCCCTCCAATCATGCTTGAGATCGTACCAGCACCCCCGACTTGGGGTCAAGTGTGTAGGAGGAGTTCTTGAAGAGGGTGTTGGTTTTGGGGTCCTCGGGCATGACCATGTCATTCTTGAACCACTTGAAGGTGGGCGGCGGGGAGCCGTCTGTCTCCACGCAAGTCAGGACTGCTCTGTTGCCGATGGTTACCGAGGAGGGCACTTGCGCCAGAGGCTTGGAGGGTGGAACTGGAAAGGGAAAAGATGCCATTGCAGAAACAAGGATACCAAAGGGAAGGCTTGAACTAGAGGCAGGACAGGTGGCACTTAGCCCCATGGACTACACCCCATCAGCCCTGCCAGCATGGCCACTGGCTGATGCGGGAATTGTAGTCCAAAAAATCTGGGAGTTCGCCAAGGTACTCAACTAACAACTGGGCTAGTTAAACTTCTGAGGGAACCCTTCTCAAGCGCATAACATCACAGCTGCCTGTAATGTGTCAAAAAAGTAAGTCAAGTGGTTTCTTGGTCCCCAACCTGTGAGTCTAAATCTAGGTTCTTGTCTGGTTTTGTTTTGTTTATTTGTTTGTTTTATTTGTTTGTTTGTTTGTTTTGTTTGTTTGTTTGTTGATGCTTATTTATTTATTTATTTATTTATTTATTATTTGATTTGCATTATACTCGCCCTCTATCCCCAAAGGGCTCAGAGTGGGCGGTGAAACAATATAAAAAAAGCATATATAAACATAAATATATAAAAGTTTAAAAATTTTCATTCTAAACAGTAAACTCCACGAACCCATATGCAACCCTCCCAGAAGAGAGTGATGGGTCCGATGATGTTAGGGACCCTATACAGCAGGGGAGGATGAAGCAGAGGGCACCCTCAGCGGGGCTGAGTCTCTCCCGAAGGCCCGGTGGAACAATTCGGTCTTGCAGGCCTCCCTCACCGGAGACTGTCCAAGGTCCCTTGGGGCCCGGACAACTGGTGGTAGAGTGTTCCACTCAGGCAGGGGAGCCAAACCCGTGAAAGGCCCTGGCCCGAAAGTGGGCTCCAGCCGCATCATTGAGGGGCCAGGGATCTCCAGTAAATTGGCCTCTGCCGAGCCAGAGGTCGCATTTCGAGACATATGGGAGTGTCACGGTCCCGAAGATGCACGAGGGTCCCAGGCAGGCAGCGTAAGGCCTTAAAGGTCAACACCAACACTCTTGAAGATGATTCGAGACTCCACTGGGAGCCAATGCAGCTGGTTTGGAACACAGGCTGGATACTTGATCCCAGATGGCACTACCACCAATGAGCAGGCGATGCAGCTGCATTTTGGACCAGTTTTTAGCTTCCGCCAATCAGGCGCGAAGGGAAGGCCAGCGTGGCAGAGTTACAATGGAGTCACCAGCCTGGAGGTGATCGCTGCATGGATCACAGTGGCTAGGTCACGCGTTGAGAGGAAGGGAGCCAACCCGTCGGGCCTGTCGAAGAGATGGAAAAGCGCCAGCCAGGTTGTATGGGCCACCTGGGTCTCCATTGGAAAGAGACGCAGTCCAGGTGGACCCCCAAGGACTCTGAGAGCGGAGGAGGGAGGTCGAGAGCCAATGTGACCCCCCCCCTCCCACACCGGGCGGCTGGAATTCCCCAATCTCTCCCCGACCAAGCCAGAGGATCTCCTGTCTTCGATGGATTAAGTTTTAACTCTGCTCTGTTGTAACCAATGACCAGCGCACCGCCTCCAAACAATGCTGTAGAGGCTGCAGAGGCGGTGACAGTTCCCGGGCCTTCCATCGACAGTAGACCGAGCTGGAGTGTCATCCAGCATACTGATGGCAGACCAGCCCAAAGCTCCATTACCAACTGAGCAAGGGTGGCACATAGATAAGTTAAAATAACAGTGGGGAGAAAACAATAGTAATGCCCCACAGGGCACACCCACAATGAAGCGGAGGCACCTCTGGGAAGCTTTGTCCCCACGCTACATAGCACATCTTTGTTGGCTCACGCCCGAGGAACGAGACAATCCATTGAAGGGACAGTGCCCCGGACCCCAGAGGCGCTACAGGGCGGTGGGCCAAAAGGTCGTCAGTCGACCACATCAAGCGCTGCGGTGAGATCTAACAACACTCAGCAGTCAGCCGGATCACCTTCGGTCAAGAGGTGCATAACGGAGGCATTATCTGTGACAGCTGGCGAGAACCGTCTCGTCCCATACCCAGCACGGAAGCCGGACTGGAAGTGGGTCAAAGCTGATATTTCATCCAGGGAAACCCTGAAGCTGTTCCAACACCACTCTCTCAAATTACCTTCCCAGAAGCAGAAAGATTCGAGCCAGGCGGTAAGTAGCCAGATCTCCAGGGATCTAACGATGGTCTTTTCAAGAGTGGGCGGACCACTGCCTCCCCTTCCAACCCATCTGGAAAGACTCCTTTGCCTCAAGAGAGTCATTGATGATTTTCAACAGGTGGGGAATGCATTAGCTCCTCCGGCAAGTTTTAATTAGCCAGGAAGGGCCTTGTGGATCCAGAGGGACAGGTGGCGAGTAGGTCTAACAGCAGCCAAGATCCTGTCAACAGCAGCTTGAGGAGAGCAGGGGAAAACCGGGCCAAACAAAGGCCGAAGGCGTAAGGAGCCTCCAGTTCACTCAATTGCTGTAGTTAAAGATTGGCAGTGGAAGGTCCCATGGGGAGCGTGCATCACGACTTTGTCTACAAAAAGCTCGCTATAAATGCCTCTACAGCTAATAGCTAATTCCACGATTTGTAGAACCCTCTGATAAAGAGGTCAAAGATCGAATTATCGAGAAACAAGTTGAGCCGGGCGCAGAGCTAGCAGATCGCAGAGAAGAGGAAGAAAGCCCTCTCCCATCGCCCTCGTGCACGCCATCTCATAGAGCTTCTCATAAGCGTCCTATAGGATGTTGGCGCAAGGCAGTCCTGGCTAATGAAAGCCTCTTACATCTGGCTTCTAGGCGCCTGGAGCACTCCGCTTCATCTGGCAAGCAGCTCCTCTGTATACCATGGAGCCTGCATTGAATGCCGGGCTTGAAGAAGGCCCGCCGAGGAGCAACAGTCTCGATGGCATCAGAGAGGCGTGCGGGAATTCCAGTCCTCCACTTGCGCATCAGAAGTGTGCGGTAAGAGTTCAGGATCCCACAGAGTATTCTGGAAGCCAATTGGATCCACAAGTTTCTGTGGGTGAGCATAAATCAGCCCGTCGCCTAGACAGGGGAAGGCGGCGTATAGCATGTCAAGCCGCAGCTTCAGAAGACATAATTAGTAGGGTGGGACCATGGCACTCTATCAATAGAGGATCACGACCAGATTAACCCCGACCCAAAGACCAAATCCAAGCGTGTACTTGACCTCATGGGTGGGGCCAGAATTTATATATGGATGAGGCACTAGGTCCGCAACCGCCATACATGAGAAGCGGTGTCGTTTAGCAGCATGTTAGGTTAGATAAACGAGGCCTCCTGGCCGCTGGAAGCGGTGTCGACATGGACACTAGAAGTCACCCAGGACAATGAAAGCCTGGGAAACCTCACGCCCAGTCGGCCACTCACCTCTAGCAACCAGCAGAGTCAGCCGTCCTCCGATTAGCTAGGGCTTAATCGACGGTACACGCTGAAGGGACCGCCAACCTCTCCATGGCCAACCACTCCAGGCCGACCACCTCCCATGCCGGGTGATCTCCGGGGACGGGGACTACCCTGAAGGGAAATGGAATTGCGGATGAACGCTTGCTACACCACCACCCGGCCCTGATTTGAGACTGGCGAAAGGTGGAGGCATCGCTTGAGAACAGAGCGCTGACCCCGCTAAAGACTACGGGTCTCAGCCCTCACGTACCCAGGTTTCAGTGACACAAACCAGGAATCCGTTGCAGATCTCCGAGAAAATCCCGAGTACTGCGGTCTTATTGTTTTTGCATGGACCTGGCATTAATCAGCCACCAGAGGCGAAGCAGAGTAGTCCCTGAACCCAACCATCCTGCGCTCCTAGGGATAGGTCGGAGGGTCAGAAAGCAAACGCAGCACACACTCTACTTCAGCTGCTTCCTTGTATTTATAGCTCCATTAACAGGAGCCTAAAGTTCTGCCACTCTTAAGAGCTTAACTCCTTCCCTCAAGCCTCTAAACATCACAATCTCTGGCTGGAAAACCACACATCTTACCTCGACTGCGTGTGCATGCTAGTGTCTGCGCCTAAGCACTAATGCACTGTGAAGTTCCCTACACAGCCTTGTGGTGTTTGCGGAACAGGCAAAAGTCCTTATGGAACTTAAATACAACTTAGAGCATCTAGATTTTGGCTGTGTCTTCATTATCTACAATCTGATCATTCCCTTGTGTCTTTCATACTTTCGGACACACAGTTAATCCCTGGTTTTCTCTGACTGAAAGGAAAATTGCATCCACTGGATTGTCTCTTGAATCACTTTACTCTCTCTCTTGTTCAGAAGCGTACAAACTAGTAAAACGTCAGCTCTTAGACTGGGAATTTGCAGAATTATATCTAGCAGCTAAATGAACTTGCTCTCCTACACAATTTCTAATTCCATTTGAACAGGGTCATATGGCCCATTACTTATATTTTATAACTAACCCCCTTTCAATGAGAGCTTTCACAATTGCTAGATTTTATGTCATGCCGTCTGCCTTACTAAATGGAAGGTTTAATAACCTAGAGAAATCAAAAAGGTTATGTAGTTGTAATACCAACCAAGTTGAAACTCTGGCTCACCAGCTATTACACTGCACTAGATTTGCCAAAATTAGATCTAAATTTGTCAAGTTATATCCGCTCTTCCAACCTGAGCGAACAGATTTGATCAGACTATTTCTCCTAACTCTGATTCTGTTTTTTGTGAAGAGGTTGCAAGCGTTGTTATGGAAATAATTCAGAGTCAGTAACAATCTGTATTTACCTGATGTTGTCTTTTTTTTTGCTTTCAAAATCCTATTGTTTGCTGTGGGGGTTCTTTTTGGTTGTTTTTCTGTTTATGCCAATAAAGGCTTTGCTTGCTTGCACTGTGAAGTGCACAGCTTGTCACATTACACCCCACAGCAGCTGAAATACGAGGCCTCTTCCTGAAGACAAAAAAAAGGAGCAAGGTTGAGAATTTATTTAGCTCTTCTAGATCCCTATGCATTTTGCAGTTTGCTTCATCGGGGGATGTTCTATACCAGGGGTCTGCAACCTGCGGCTCTCCAGATGTTCATGGACTACAATTCCCATCAGCCTGCCAGAATGGCTAATTGTATAGAACAGACCCTGTGCTATACAAAATGTCTCAATTCTCACTTCCCAACAATTGAAGGAGCAGGTTACGCTTGGTGGTATTCCATTACAACCAGCCTAACAAAGCAAACTTCAAAACATGCAAGGATCTAGAAGAGTTAAATAGAATTTTCCAAGCTTGAACTTTGTCTGCTCTTGTCCACGTATGTGGCCTTTTTTTTCTCCTGTATTCTGGAGATATATTCTGAACCTGCTAGCATGGCACAAGAGCCAACATGCTATAGTGATTTGACCGTTGACAAGATCTGGAAGACCCAGGTCCACTCTTGCTGTGGGAAAGCAGAATGTAATAGTGGCAGTCATTTATTTACTTGCTTTATTTATACGCAGCATTTCTCCTTGATGTGACCTAAAGGGGCTTACATTGTTCTTCTCCACGGAAGAAGATGAAGAGTTTGGATTTATATCCCACCTTTCTCTCCTGTAAGGAGACTCAAAGAGGCTTACAATCTCCTTGCCCTTCTCCCCCCACAACAACAAACACCCTGTGAGATAGGAGGGGCTGAGAGAGCTCTGAAGAACTGTGACTAGCAAAGGTCACTGCAAAGCTGGCATGTGTTGGAGTGCACAAGCTAATCTGGTTCACCAGATAAGCCTCCACAGCTCAAGTGTCAGAACGGGGAATAGAACCCGGTTCTCCAGATTAGAGTGCACCTGCTCTTAACCTGGGGGACCTTGGACCAGTCACACACCCTCAGCCTAGTCCCGTGGTGGCGAACCTTTGGCACTCCAGATGTTATGGACTACAATTCCCATCAGCCCCTGCCAGCATGGCTAATTGTCCATGCTGGCGAAAGGGCTGATAAATTATGAATCCATAATAACTATCTGGAGTGTAAAAGTCGCTCTAACTGAGTCTATCTCACAGGGTGAAAAAAATAAAACGGAGAAAAATGATGTAAGCCTCTTTGGGTCCTCATTGACATGCAGGGTATAAATAAATGCCAATAAATAAATACATTTTGTTTTCCCAGGATCTCTTTCCCAATATCATTGTAGCTGTTAATGGGCAGGCAATGTCACAGTATATTAATGTCAAAATCCACTTGTCCAGACAATGAAGACATTTGTATGATCACCAAGGTTTCTTTATTGCAGGCAAAAGACAGATTAGGAACGGTTCGAAAGGCTGTTTCCCTCGATCTAACATTGCTGCTCCCCTCCTTCGGAAGCAAAGACACAGTTATGAGAACCGAAAGCAGTTGGCCTTCACGAAGCCGGCACTAGAAAAATTAGAGAGCTCACCTGGCCACCAGCAACCACAAGAATTCACACAGAGCACAGTCTCCCCACCCCCACAGGAAGCAAGCTTGACAATTAATGCACTATGACACATGAAGCGGGGGTCGGTGTGTGCAGCACACTGCTGTCTAACTTTGTAAGATATTACAGAAAGCAAGCTCCAAAAATGAATCATACAGAAACGTTAATACCCAGATGAATTTTCTGGCCTTGAATAGTTTTATCTTATCACCGCTATATTAGAAACTCAAATCCAGCATGCGTACGCCATAGTTCACAATCACTGTACAGAAACAGTTACAATCACCGAATTGGTTCAAATTAAAGTCTATTCAATAGATCACACAGAAAATCATTCAGTTCTAAACCACTGAAGAAGAGTTTAGAAGAAGAGTTTGGATTTATATCCCCCCTTTCTCTCCTGTAAGGAGACTCAAAGGGGCTTACAATCTCCTTCCCCCCCCCCCAACAAACACCCAGTGAGGTGGGTGGGGCTGAGAGAGCTCCAAAGAACTGTGACTAGTCCAAGGTCCCTAGCTGGCGTATGTTGGAGTGCACAAATAATCTAGTTCCTGAATGAAGTCTCCCACAGCTCAAATGGCAGGCTGAGGAGTCAAACCCAGTTCTCCCAGATTGAGATACCTGCTCTTAACCACTACACCCAGACTGAGCTAGTGCGATTGTCCAGATGCTTGGCTAGAGTGGCATGTGCCATGATTTTTCACAGTCAGTACAATTCCATTCAATATTCTGAAGCTGCCCCAATTTTCACTCCAGGAATGGAACTCACAAATCCATCCTGGACCATGAGCCTGATACACAGAGGTGGGATCCAGCAGGTTCTCACCAGTTCCCGAGAGTGGGTTACTAATTATTTATTATTATTGCAGAGAGGGGGTTACTAATTGGGTCTACTTTTTTCGTTAAATTCCATTGGAGTCGAAACTCATAAGTCCTGTTGTTTCCCATGTGGCTGGTTAGCGAAGGTAGAAAAGCGGATAATTCTCCCTGTTGGGGCTGTTTAAAAACATGTTTAGAAATATGGAAAAGTTCCTTGTTTAAGGAAAGTATCTTCTTTTGACTTCTAGGAAACAAAATTAGTATTTGAGAAATTATTACATTATTTGTGAATGAGGTCAATTATGATGGTTATTTCCTGTTGGCAATTAGATGATGGACTTATAATGAGTTTAAATTATGGACGAAAGATACCGAATTGAAATTATGAACTTTTTTTACAGTAGGTTTTTTTACAGTAACAGAATTATTAATGCCCTGCCCAGATGTCTGTGCGCCCCATCGTGCCCATGGCCCATTGGCTCACATACACTATTTTGAATCCCACCACCATGGGAACCTAAAATTTTGGATCCCGGACTTCCGGTTGCTTGGCCGAGGGAGGAAGGTGAGACTGTCGAGGAGGCTGCAGCTAGCTAGAGTGGAAAAGTGAATATACCAGCTCTCAGCCCCAAAAACCCGGTGTTTGAGGAAGGGTATTCCTCTGGAAGAAGGAGGAATGAGGAGAATATCTTCACTACTCGTCCACTGGGAGAGAAACCTTGAGAGCCCACAATGGAGGAACCTCGCTATGGTAAAGGCCAGAATAATACGTGGCAGTTAACAGCACAACCCAGAGCTCTACCAATACTCTAAGAACATCAGAACTTGGCAAAATTAACTGTACTAAATTCTTAATACAGAGCAAGTGGGCAGTAAAGAGAAAGACTGGGAAAGTAAGGTGTACTGACAAAATACTTACGGTTAACTAAAACTAAGCGGCTTACTCAAAGTGGTACTAAAGAGAGTGAGAACTGAGCAGAGCAGTGGGGGGCGATCGTGGCTGTCTTGAGACTGCATGGATGCAGGTCTTGTGTACAAGGCTAAGGAGAGGCACCCGAATGATATAAACGTAAAAGATTTAAAAGGGGAAAGGCATGAAGCGATAGTTAACTGTAAGAAACGGTGATCTGAGAAGTGGTTGGTATACAGCATGGCACAGATAAGGCGGAAGAACTGGCTGTAGGGATGTCCGAGCTGGGTGCGTGTAATGCTAAGCAGTTGAAAAGCGGTAGGAAAAGCATAATGTATCGTGAATAAGCCGGAAAGGCAGCAATGGAGCCTTAAGAAGGGATTGTATGCAGCATAGAGTATACCTGAGAACAGTGGTACATAGAGTGATGAACAGAAGGAGGGAGAGAGACGAGAGAGACATCGGGAGAAGAGGAAAATAAACAACACCAGGTGAAATGTAGAGAGGTGGAAACAAGGGGGGGAGAGGCGGCCGGAGAACAGAGAGCAGAAGATGAATTGAAGATTTGCTGGTGTTCAGACCAATATGAGAAATAACATCTAAAATTATAGTGAAAGAGACAGGAAAGATGTAGGAGTGATAAGACATAAATAAAATGTCTAAAGCTAACACGAAGAACGATATCCCAGATAGAAGTGAGACAAACCAGAGATGGAACATAAAATGGATCAGCTATTTAGAAATGATGGCAAATGAAAGAAGGAAACAGTCCACCAAACTTGATGGGCTGGATATACTGAAATAAAAACTAGACCAAAGTTTTGAGACAAAATTACAAAACATAGAGTAGAGACATTATAGGAAAGTGACCAACAAAGAAATACTAAACTAGGAAAGTAGGAGGAAAATTAATTTGCTTGACTACAGGAGACTATTGAAACAATGTGCTCTTCTGGAGTTAGGTCCAAAGAAACATCCACAAGATTTAAAGGGTGCAGAGAAAGAGAGATATTGGAAAGAAATGACTATACATGTTGCAAATTTCTATGAAATAGAAGACATTATGAAGATGATATAGATAGAATTATCTGGATAAATACAAGAGGAAATGAGAAATTCAAGAAGGTAGAGATGTACTAATTTTCTTTTCAGACCTGGAAACAAGGACGAATTAAAAGAGACTCAAAACAAAGGGATAGAAAATAGACTCTAGGGACATTTATAATATTGGAAGGGAGGTACCAATCTGGATCCTGAATAGAAGGAGAATTATAATTTTTTGACAAATTTTAAGAGAAAAATATCTCATTTAGATGGGAAGAAGTAGAAAGGACTAAAACTCAAATACAAAAGGGAAACCTCTGAGACTACAATCAATGCCTTAAGCCAAAGTATGTGAGAAAATTAAGGATTTTTTGACCAGATAAATGTTATTAACATTTAGTAGAGTGTATATTAATTTATTTATTAATTTATTTATTTATTGGGATAGTTAAAAATACATATATAATTCACAAATTTATATGCGTACTAAGACATCAACGGTTCGATAGCGAGGAAAAAGAAGACTTTCATAATTTAAAAAAAAGAACAACATTTTGATTTAATATGTATGCAGAGCATATATTAGACAAAGAAGACATAGAACTGATACAAAACTCTGAAATTGGGGTCTGTTTTGTCTCAACCAATCATGAAAAAAAAAAAAGAAAAAAAAAAGGATTGTATTTTATGTTAAAGAAAAATTGCAACCAAAATTATTGTTCAAGATGATGAGGAATTATTTAGGTTTAGAAATAATTTGGAAGGGGAAAAATATTAGTAATGAATTATCTGGCCCTACTTGAGAACAAAGAGGAAATTTTACGGACATCTCTAGAAAAAACAGGAGTCAATTATAATAGGTCTGATGGGAGATTTAAGCGGGTATGATCAGATAAACAAATCCCAAAGGGAAAACATTGAGAGGGGCAAACTACCTGATGTACCTTAGATTTTCTGGAACTGAAGGATACATGGAGATTGATGAGCCGAACATGAGAGAATATACATTTCATGCCAAAATACAATTCATTCTCTAGAATAGACATGATTTAGTGCCTTGTGGTTGTATGCAGAATATTTAATATAGAAGCAAAGTTATTTTTCTGACCATAAACCTTTAATTTGGACATTGAAAGCGTTATATAAACAAAATTTGGAAAGATGAATGTATATCTCTTAAAAGAGGAAGAGATAGTAAAAGTCATGGATATGTGGATAAATTATGATGCATCCTTAAATTCACGGATGTGCAGTTGTTGAGGAAATTAAAATAGATTGACAACCAACTAACAGTATTATATACAGCAGATATGGAGCAGAAGTGCAAAAATCCTGTAAATTAAATAACTTTGAACAAACTAGCACAAATGCTAGCAAATGGATGGCCTGGAGATCAGACACCAAATTCAGAATAAAAATCAATTTAATACAAAATGGGGAAACCATTTGATCTCAGGAGGATATAATTCGTGTTTTACAAAATATTACGAAAAGTTATATACACAAAAGAAGAAAAATAATACAAACAGATTATACTGAGCGGTTTACCAAGATTAGACAAAGGAACAGCAAAATTCTTAAACCAAGAGATTCTGATTGAAGAAATTCAAAAAAGCATAAAAATCAAAACTTGCTAAAATCTCCAGACCCAGGCGGTTGCAACAAATGAATTATATAAAACTGCTTGGTGAGCAATTAGCCACCGAATCACAGCTATAACTATAAAAGGGAAATAAGTAAACAAAAAGTTTTGGGAGAATGGTGGCGGAGGCAGAATAACAGTGATACCTAAGAGGTTCACGATCTTACTGATGTAAAATTATCGACCCTATCTCTCACCATACTTTCACGATTATAAGATCTTTTACAAGTATTTTGGCAGAAAGATTCAAATAATATTAAACAAAATAATTAGTAAAAGACAAAGCAGTTTTTACCGAATGAACAATTAAGAAATAGCATAAGAATGACCATGCATGATTGAACTATTGCATAAAGGAATAGTAAACAAGCATTGTTGTGGTCTTCATGAGCCTCGAGAAAGAGGCCTTTGGCTTAGCCTCAGTTGGAAATATGAAAAACACTGACAGAAATTAATGTGAGGAGAAAAATTTTAGGTGGATTAGCACAATCTATCAAAAACAAGAGGGAAAGCCAGAATAAAAGATAAATGGAAATATCTAAAACCCTTTGATATTCAAAGAGGGACTAGACAGGGATACCCCTTTAGCCACTATTATTTATTTATCTTTAGAACCCTTCTTATTAAATTTAAAAAAATAAGAATGTGGAAAGAGATAAAAAGCAATTATTTAAATTGGGAAACTTACTTGGAGGCGATTTATTTTATTTTTAGAAGCCCTAAAAAAAACAATAGAAGAACTGAAAATACAAATAGCACAATTTGGTGATAAAACAGGTTTGTTGTCTCAAAAAGCCAAAACAAAGAAATGATGGTCTTTAACATAAGCCAGAAAAACAAAAAAAAGATGAATTAAACTATACAGTGGTAAATAAAATAAAATATTTAAGGAGTTAATTTGTTAAACATAATATTTTACTATTTGAAAGCTCTTCTATAAACTGAATGGGAAAAAAATAAAAGAAGATGGAAAAATGGTCTAAGCTAAATCTATGGCTATTAGGGGAAAATAGCATTAATAAAATGGTTTGTTCTGGCAAAAAATGAATTTCTTGTTTCAAACAATACCAATTGAAATACACAAAATTCTTTAAAAGAATGTAAAAAGATCTAAATAAATTTATTTGGGGAAAAGGTGGGAGCCAGAATTAGTTTTAAAAGTAATAGTGTGATGTTAAAGGAGGGATTGGAGCCTACCTAATTTAGAATTGTATTACAAAGCAGCAGGGTTACTTTGGTTTTAGAGATTGGATGGTGTTAGAAGGCAGAAGAATTACTTAATTTAGAGGGAATTGATTTATTTTTTTAGGTGTACTTTACGTTTGGTATGCACAAGGGAAGAGGAATATAAAATATTTATGGAACATCAAATAGGAAATCAATATTTAAGATCTGGGAAGAATATAAAAGAGAAAAAAATATAAAGGCAACCCGGGTTGGATAGCACCATTTAGGCGATTAAAATGAAACGGAAAAACAATACAACAATATGAGATATAAAGAGTTAATTAAAAGAAATGAAATTTATGTTAAAGAAGACAAAGAAATAAAATAGATGGACAAAGAATGTGTGGTTCCAATTTCTACAACTGAAGGAGAAATTTAAACTAGATAGCAGTAAAGGATTTGGTCGTAATCAATACTAGAAAAAAAATTATGAGCAGATCTCAGAGGATAATTAAAAATTATACAAACATACACTTCCATGAACTATTTGATGAACAAATCTAAAACATTGTATGATAAAATGGGCATATGATTTGAAAAAGAAATAAATTTGGAAACTTGGGAAAAACATAGATAGAGAATAAAAATTCACAAAGGCAGCTAATTTACAGAAAACTATCATAAGATGTTTCACAGGTGGTATATGTACCCCAGCAAATTGGCAAAATTTATAAGAAACTGTTCCGATAAATGCTGGAAATGCCAAAATCAAAAAAGGGACTTTTATACACCTCTGGTGGGAATGTGAAAATCTCTCAGAGTATTGGACTGAACATATAAGATGATTAAAAAATTATGAAAATAGATTTTGTGTATGTGCAGAGATGTTTCTATTGAATATATTTGAAATTAATTTAGGAAAAAAATCTGAACTATTATTATTGTATATGATAGTGGCAAGGAATCAATATCTGAAAACTGGAAGAAATCTTCAACTCCCCTCTATAGAGGGACTGGCTACAACAACTTGCAGAATATGCAACTACGACAAACTATCGAGATATCTTAAAAAGAAATAAGACAACAGAGAAAATTTTTTTGGATTTATGGAAACCAACCTTTAATAGTTTTTGCAACAAAAGAAAGAATATAAGAATATATTGTTATATTTGCAGTGTTAATGATTATGACATAATAATTTAAAACTTAACAAGAGAAAAAATAAAGAGAAGGTTGATAATCAAATTTAAAATTCAAGAGAGAAAAAGGAAAAAAAAATAAAAATCTTGAAATAGCGACCAAATTGGAAGTCCACAAATTGACTGTATCTTTATCTATCCTTTCCCCCCCTTTATTTCACCCTCTTTCTTTTCTTATCTCTCTCCTCCCTTCTTCTTCTTCTTCTGTTTCTTCCTTCTTCTCAGATCTTCTCTTTTCACAGTCCCTATACTATAATATTTAGTTAAAGAACTTTAGTTATGGATTTAATACAGACAGGATGGACTCTTAAACCTCAACAATAGGTTTGAAAGTTTATGTATTAATGATAATGTTAAGGAAAATTGATACAACAATGTTATTTTATGTACAATGAATTGAGAATATTTGTAAACCATAACTGGAAATAAAATAAAAAATTAAACAGGAAAAAAAAAATTTTGGATCCCACCACTGCTGATACACTGTCAAATGTGCTGTTTGAGTATATTAATGTAGCCTTCAGCAATGAAATAGAGGTATGCAGGCTGAAAAGCACCCATTCAGGGAATTATGAAGCATCTCCATTTCATTGCTGACATGCTGAAGGGTGGTCAATTCATGGTGCAAATTATTCCCCAGAGACAAAGAGTGCCAGGATACTGTCACGATAGAGCAGTTCTAAAAGGTTCTGCTTTAACTCCTACCTTGGGCTGATAAATTAGCACAGTGTTTTCAGTAAGCCCATTTGTTTGCCAACAACTTGACAGGTGTATGCCCCCATATCTTTACTTGAATTTGACCCGACTCAAGGTAAAGCTCATTTGGATAGAATTTTGCCTTGGTCCTTGTAGCGATCTGCAGAAAAAGAGATTCTGTTAGAGAATCTAAACATGGCCTCTGTCCAGGCTCACTGCACTTAACCTCAGAGTTTTAAGCTGATTGTGAAGGCATCTACACACACACAGAGAATCACCCATTAGCAGCTACGCAACTGCCTACAGGCAGGCACTTTGGAATTTTTGCCATCTCAGAAATAGAAGCAGGTATCCTGGTTGGGAGGCAGCTCTCCTATCCTGTGAGGGAGGCAGCTATTTCCAACTGGATATTTCTAGCAGACAAGGTGAAGCCTCAGGGAATATTCTAAAACATCTCCTGTTCCAATATAGAGGCAAAAGAAAGCTGGGATTGGGCCCATTGAGGCAGAGAGAGAGAGACATCGAGGAGAAACAAGTGGGTAACAGGAAAGAGACAGCAGTTGGGAACTGCGTTGGATACTGTGTTCTAGTTTGAAACAAGTTGCAGTTTATAGAAATCCTCCCATTTTAAAAAGCTGAGTTTTCCACTGCCACCAAAGCAGCCACATACCTGTCAGCTTGTCACGTGGTACGAAGTCTGTGGTACGGATCCCTGGAATCTCCCATTCCAGGCGTGATGGTGTACCCTGTCCACTTCTACAACTTGAGGTACACGGCAGGCCCACAACTAAATTTGTGAAAGAACAAGAGAAATGGCATAAGAGGCATCCCGAATTAGGACAGTGTATTGCAGAAACCCTGTACACAAAATAAAATCTGGCCTTGAAATAATTGTGGAATGACAACTCCATCAAAGTCCCAGCATGAGAGGTAACTACAAGACGAACAACAACAACCACAACCCTTCATTGTCATATTAACAGAATTTATTCACAGGTTTGATCAGGCAAACTTAGAGCTTAGATTCTCAAAGTCTTATAAACAATGTGGCTACCTTATCCATTATGGCAGGTTACGACTAGAAAGTAGCAACGATGCCTTATTCTTAACAGAAAACCCTTTCATTTTGATTAAAATGTATTGAGAACTTTGTCCCTGATATCAATTTGCAGAAGGGGCAATATAAGAAGGTGTAATACAGTTTCAATAACATAAGGCAGTGATACAAAAGCGGAGGTGTAGTAGCGTGTGTCGAGGTGTAGTTTGTGAACAAACAAAAAAAAAAGTTTATTAAACATCAAATGAACAACAATCTTTACTGTTTAGATATTTTCAGGGGTATCAGGCTGGCCCCAAAATGGTTAGGGAAAACAAAATAGATTTGCCAAGAGCAGCAGTGGTAGTAGGTTAAGAATAGGTGCATTCTAATCTGGAGGAACGGGTTTTGATTCCCAGCTCTGCACTCCCCTGAGCTCTTGGAGGCTTATCTGAAATTCAGATTAGCCTGTGCACTCCCACCATCCCAGCTAGGTGACCTTGGGCTAGTCACAGCTTTGAATCTCTCAGCCCACTCACCTCTGGGGTGTTGTTGCTTGAGGGAGGAAGGGAGGCAAAGGGAGATTGTAAGCCTTTGGGAACTCCTACAGGGAGGGAGATATAAATCCAAACTACTCCTCCTCCTACTCCTCCTCTATCAAGTGTAGCATTGTGTTGGTTTCCTGCAGGATACATTACCCTGATACTAGAGGTCTTTGGGACTGAGAGATTAATCTACCACCACCACCCATCAATTTACTGCTTCAAGATGCCTCCTCTGGCTCTTTCTAAGTTTCCAGAAGAAAACAAGCCAGCAAATATGGGCACCCCTTCTCCTTCTGGGGGGTTCAAAGCAGTATCTGGGAGAAACATTTGCAACTGAGGAAATGATACCAAGACAAAAGTTAACTGTTCCCCAGCATGCAGACCCCGTTTATAAACTGCTCAATTACAGCGGACAGATTCAAGTCAAAGGTCTCCTTATTTAAACAGTTCAAATGATTTTCTCCTCAATGACCTTCTCATGGCGAAGCCTCTTCCTTTTTTAACTTCACAGATTGTAGTGGAGGCCAGACAGCGGAGGAGAGACATCTATCACTACTCCACTGGAAGCCTTGGGGAAGTTCTAGCCCAGGGGTCTGCAACCTGCGGCTCTCCAGATGTTCATGAACATCTGGAGAGCCGCAGGTTGCAGACTCCTCTTCTAGTCAGCATGATGTAGTGGTTAAGGGAAGAGAACTCTAATCTGGTGAATCAGGTTTTGTTTCTCCACTCCTCCACATGAAGCCTCGACTTTCTCCTGGAAATTACTTTCTCCTGGAAATTACTAAATGCCGGTGGATTTCCTTAGGTCTAACGTATATCCTGTATTGTATATGCTTTTTAATCTGTTTTTATTATTGTTGTACTGCTCTATGCCAATAAAGGCTTGCTAGATCTCACATGAAGCCTGTTGGGGGTCCTTGGACTACTCACAGTTCTCTTAGAACTCTCTCAGCACCTTCAGAGGCAGGCAGGGCTTTTTCGGCCCTGGCCCCAACTTGGTGGAATGCTCTGTCCAATGAAACCAGGGCTCTGTGGGATCTGATGCATGGCCTATAAGACAGAGCTGCTCTACCAGGCGTACAGTTGAGGCAGTTTCTCCATCATCTGGTCTCCCTTTCGGCTTTGGGTTCGAATTCACGACATGGAATTTTAGATTAGGTTTTTAAAATGATATCTATTGTGTGGTGACATAAACGTAAACCTTTTTAAAGACAAGTTTCCATTTGGCTGGTTCAAAGTCATTGAGGACAAAATCAGGACTATAGGGATTGATTTGGATAGTGTTGGGATTGGCAGTGAATTATACATTTTTAACCAAATCCGGGAAAGATTGGGGATGCTCGAGGCATCCTTTTTTTACCGACCAAGGCAGCTGTATGCTCCCCCTGCTACCTTGGAACACAGCCACTCTACAGAGAAAGAGCCAAATATCTCACATCTCTGTCATCCATTAAGCAACGTCGTTTATTTATATTAGCACATCTTAGAACATAAGAACATAAGAACAAGCCAGCTGGATCAGACCAAAGTCCATCTAGTCCAGCTCTCTGCTACTCGCAGTGGCCCACCAGGTGCCTTTGGGAGCTCACATGTAGGATGTGACACTTAATGGCCTTCTCTGTTGCTCCCGAGCACCTGGACTGTTAAAGGCATTGCAATCCTCAGATCAAGAGGATCAAGATTGGTAGCCATAAATCGACTTCTCCTCCATAAATCGGTCCAAGCCCTTTTAAAGCTATAAAGGTTGGTAGCATCACCACCTCCTGTGGCAGCATATTCCAAACACCAATCACACGTTGCGTGAAGAAGTGTTTCCTTTTATTAGTCCTAATTCTTCCCCCCAGCATTTTCAATGAATGTCCCCTGGTTCTAGTATTGTGAAAGAGAAAATTTCTCTCTGTCAGCATTTCTACCCATGCATAATTTTATAGACTTCAATCCATATCCCCCCCTCAGCTTCGCCTCTTCTCAAACTAAGAGTCCCCAAGCATGCAGCCTCTCCTCATAGGGAAGGTGCTCAGTCCCTCAATCATCCTTGTTGCCCTTCTCTGCACTTTTTCCTATCTCCTCCATGTATCCTTTTTTTTGAGATCACGTGACCAGAACTGGACACAGTACTCCCAAGTCGCGATTAGCACCACTGCTTTATATAAAGGGCATGACAATCTTTGCAGTTTTATTATCAATTCCTTTTCTAATGATCCCCAGCATAGAGTTTGCCTTTTTCACAGCTGCCATGCATTGAGTTGACATTTCCATGGAACTATCAGCTAAGGCGCCTAAATCCTTTCCTGGTCTGTGACTGATAGCACTGACCCTGTAAGCGTCATGTAGCAGTTTGCGGATTTTTTGCCCTATGTACATCACGCACATTTTACATTGAACTGCATTTACCATTCCCAAACCCCTCATCTAATTTATCAAGGTCGTGTTGGATGGACTCTTTCGCGGACTTAATCCTTCTCACCACCCTACGTAATTTATCATCTGCAAACTTGGCCACCAGCTACCCACCTACTTCAGGTCAGTTTATGAATAGGGTTAAAGAGCACTGGTCCCAAAGCCGGATCGCCTTGGGGACACCACTCCCGACATCTCTCCATTGAGAACTTCCCATTTACACCCACTCTTTGTTTCCTGTTTCTCAACCAGTTTTTTTAATCCCATGGGAGGACTTCCCCTCTTATTCCTTCATTTGCTGAGTTTTCTCAACAGTCTGGGTGAGGAACTTTGTCAAAAGCTCTTTAAAATCCAAGGTAGACAATGTCCACCCGGTTCACTCCTGTCCACATGCCTGTTTACACCCTCAAAGGGGAACTCTAAGTAAGTTTGTAAGACAGGATTTGCCTCTGCAAGAAACCATGCTGACTCTTTTCTCAAGCAGGTCTTGCTTTTTTCTGCATGTTTTATAATTTTTATCTTTAATGATAGATTCTACTAATTTACCAGGAACAGATGTCAAACTGACTGGCCTGTAATTTCGGGTCCCCCTAGATCCTTTCTTAAAGATTGGTGTGACACTGTACATCTTCCAGTCTTCAGGGATGGGTACAGATTTCAGGGATAAGTTGCATATTAAAGTGGGAAGATCAGCAATTTCATGCCAGGCTCTTTAAGAACTCTTAGGTGAATACCAATCTGGGCCAGGAGTTTGCGTAACATTTACAGTTTATCAATGGCTGCCAAGAACTTCTTTCTTGTCTACCACTATCTTAGCTAGTTCCTGGCGGATTACGCCTCCTAAAGCTTGGTTCCAGGTTTGGGAGATGTTCCTCACCTCCTCTTGGAGTGAAGACCAGATGCAAAGAATTCATTCCAAGCTTCTCTGCAATCTCCCTGCCATCTTTTAGCTTTTACCCTTTGTTCCTTTGTCATCTACTTGGGCCTACCGCTTCCCTTGCTGGCTTCCTGCTTTTGATGTACTTGAAGAACTTGTTTGTTGCTGAGATCTTGATGTGGCTACAGCCATCGTTCCTCGTAATCGCTTTTTGCCTCCCTTACAGACTAACTTGCTTCTCTTTTGCCACCATTTTGTATAACCCTCTCCATATTCTTCATCAATTAAAGCTGGGCTTCCATTTTTCTAAAGAGACATTTTCTTTTAATGGTACCTCCGGCCTCTTGATAACCATGGTGGCTTTCTTTTGGACTGGGTGCTGCGGCACTGCAACCTGTGGAACGCATTTCCAGCTAGCTTTTATTACTGTGTTTTAAACCTCAAGCATCCTGGACATTTGACTCTCTTGATTTTTCCTACAGCTTCCTCGCCACTATCCCCCCCTCATCTTTGATAAATTTCCCTTTCTGGTAGAATGCTAACTACATTGTAGTTGCCCTTGTTACATGAGATACTGGAAATCTGACTAGCATTGTGGTGCTTCTGTTCCCTATCCGGCTCAACAACCACTGACTTCCTGCACACCAGGTCCTGGGTCTACATAGAGAATTAGATCTAGGATCTCCTCTCCTGGTTGGTTCCTGACCATCTGCTCCTAAGCCACAGTCATTTAGCATATCCAGGAATGCTCTCTCCCTTACTATGACCTGAACATGCATTTTCAGTTTATATGGGGATAGTTAAAATCACCCATTACCACTACCATTTTTTGTTTGTTGGCCTCTCTAATTTCTTTTTCCATCTCAGAATCCTCTTGTGCACTTTGGTCAGGGGGCGATAATATATTCCTAATATTAAACTGTCCTTCACACCTGGTATTGATATCCACAGTGATTCTGTGAGACAACTCCCATTGTCTAACTTTTATGCTTGATACTATGCTCTCTTTGATGTAAGAGCAACTCCACCCCCAATCGCCCTGTCCTATCCCTTCCTATATAGAGCCTGTAGCCTGGGTATAACAGCATCCCACTGGTTCTCCTCATTCCACCATGTCTCCTCTGTGCCCACTATATCAAAGTCCTCCTTCAAAACTCTGTATTCCTAGCTCCCCCATTTGGGTCCAGATGCTTCTATTAGCATAGAGACACCTGTATACCCTGTCTCTGTCCTTAACCTGGGATTGATGTATACTTTACCCGCAAGTCTTTTGTAGACACTATCCCTTGTCACATGCATTGCTGTTTCGCTTGTATGGTTGATTTAGAAAAACCTCCTCTCTGTCTGCATCCCCATAGATACTGTATTCCGAACGAAGTCACCTCAGCTCCTGTGGCTTTCCCCAGTGATCAGTTTAAAAGCTGTTCTGCCCCTTTTTTTATGTTAGCCAACCATGGTTCCCTCTTTGGTTAAGATGAAGCCGATCCCGTTTGTACAGGCCTACCTTGCCCAAAAGGTTCCCCAGTTCCTGACAAATCTAGAACCCTCTGCCTTACACCCTTCTCATCCGCATTGAGACCCTGTCTCAAGCACTGCTTCGCCCTGCGTGGAGCGGGTAGCATTTCACAGAGAATGCCACCTTGGAGGTCCTGGACTTCAACCTGTTTCCTAGCAGCTAAATTTGGCTTCCAGAACCTCCCGGCTACATTTCCCAGTAGCCGTTGGTGTTAATGGACCCTGGCCTGTGAGCTCCACCCCAGCATTGTCTAAAAGCCTATCTAGGCAGGCGTGACATCCACCCAACCGCCGCACCAGGCAGGCCAAGTCACCATCACGGTCATCCGCCTCTCCTGAAGCCAACTCTCTACATTTCTAGTAGTCCAGATCACCCACTGCAAAGGCCCCCCACCTCCCCGAGGGTATCCTCAGTGCAGAGGATAGCTGATCACCAATTAAGGAGGATCCCATCTAAAGGAGCATCTTCCCCACCTGGGGCTGGCGCCCCTCCATCCCCAAGGCCTTCATTCTCCATGACATCTGAAGAGATGTCTGGAGTGGGACCCGGCTGTTAGGTCCCTGAGAAGCCTCATTCATATCACCCTCTGCCTCTTTCAGCTACTCCAGGTCTGCCACCTTGTGGCTAGAGAGAGCAGCACCGCGTTCCTTGAGTGCCAGGAGCCTCATTCTGGCGAGGCACACCCACGACTTCTGTCTAGTGGCAGATAATCATACATGTGACACTCAGAGCAAAACACTGGAAGCCCATCCCCTGCTGGCTTTCTGCCTTCATATCTGATTTGTTTTAGATGTTTTAGATGTAAGCTTTTAGTCCCACTGCCCCCCTGGAGCGGCTATCTGCATTACTATCTGTCAAATATGTCCTTATTAATTTAAAAACAAATAAAATTAAATTAAAATTGTCTTGCCATGTAGCAGCGTTCAAGAGACTGAATTAAAGCCCACCTCTCGGGACAAAAGCCCCACCTCTTGGGACAAAGAGACAAGAGATGAACTCTGGTAACCCTGTTAAACCCCACCTTTGAGATTAGGCAGCCTTGCAAAGGGAAAAGAGATAACCCCTGTTAAAAATAACACTGTTTTTTTTAAAAACTGTGGCTTTGAGAAAAGCCCTCCAAAATGAACACCAGCAGGTCACTCTGCTCTTCCTGGCCAAGTCTCTTCTGCTGCTACTCCTCTCTGCTGGTTCCAGATCTTAATAGTTTCCCATCAGCGGTAACCTCTGGGAGATACCTTCAGATCCCCAAACAACAGAGACTATGCCGTTGTGGTTGTGGATCTCCTGAAACCATATCCCATATTCTCCTGGAGTGTCATCTTCATAGCAGCCCGCGTATGATTTTATTTTATCCTTTGCTGCTTCCAAGGCTTCATTATTCTAAATTCCAGACCACTCGTTTTTTTTTGCTGGGTGACTGAAGTCCTCGATTATAGCGATGGCTAAGTTTTTGGAAAACATTTTAAATACCAATATTTAAATGTCTAAATGTAAATAATCTTTTATGCCATTAAAGGTTAAACTGAACTGAACTGACTGATATCTACTGTGGTTTGATTCAATGTGTGTGAAATGTTGGGAGCCACCCTGAGTCCGCAAGGTGGAGGGCGGCATAAAAAACGTTGGCATGAGAAGCATGCGGTTGGGAACAGCCATGCCTTTGCCCCTGTCTCCCAGAACTGGGCACCCTTCCCAAAAGGAAGGCCCCACAATGCGTGGGGTGACCGAGCCTGCTATCTGCAAGGGCCTCCCTCAAACCACCAGCTCCAGTTGTTTCACTGACTGACTGGTTATAACAGTGGTGGCGAACCTATGGCATGGGTGCCAGAGGTGGCACTCAGAGCCCTCTCTGTGGAGACGCGCTGAACAAGTGCCCCACATCTAGGCTGGCTTGGGCCGCTGGGCTCAATTATTAGCATTAAAACTAAGAACTAGTTTTGGGGAAGCAGTATAGTTAACCCTGTTAAGTGCTGTTAAACCCCACTGATTTTCATGTGAAGAACTAAAGCGCGATCCTTTACCTGGGAGTAAGCAGTTTTGCTGGCAATGGGGCTTGCTTCTGATAGAAACCCTCTAGGGTGATTGCACTTACGTTGGAAGAGTTACTGGATTGCTTTAAAACTGGCCTGACTACCACCAAACTTACTCCTCAGTAACGCACGCCTCGGAGCCGACCGTTTTTTCTAAACTAAAACCTCAGTATTCAGGTTAAATTGCCGTGTTGGCACTTTGCGATAAATAAGTGGGTTTGGGGTTGCAATTTGGGCACTCGGTCTTGAAAAGGTTCGCCATCACTGGGTTATAACAACAACACTGGAAGAGCAGGAAATGAGCAGGAGAGGTCTTGTGCTTCCTTTTGGAATAACAGCTAACACAAAACCCGACACAAGATTATGATTATGTCACCGCCACGCGGAGGATCTAGTGTTGCTATTGTTCTGATGATCAGATGCAGTAGCAATGACATCGGAGAGTTTTCCTTGACTCCATACTTAGATATACACTGCATGGCAGGGTGTGTGTGTGTGTGTGTGGGGGGGTTAATTAAAGGAAGAAAAAACCCCACAATGTCCGAGCATAAACAGTGAGCAAAGTTCCAAAGAATACTGAAGCAGGAAGGGGAAGCGCTGCTCAGCTGCTTCCCTCACTTCAGCTTCAAAGAGCATTTCTTGTTGAAGGAAAAGGGATCAGGGAGACCCAGCTGAATCAGTCCACAAGCAAACTCTGGAGACCAGGATGCAGATAAGGGGACGTTTTATGGCCAGAGACCCAGTTCGCACTACTGGAACACACCCGGACCATGCCTAGTTGACCCAAACTTCTTTACTTTTGGTACAAAGAGAATAGAATGGTGCAGACGTGGAGTTTCTCAACAGTCGAGACTAAACAGGAACTACTGACCCCTCCAACTCAGCAGAGTCACAGGCTGCTTCCACACACAGCTTTATTTCCTCTGTTTCAGCTATCAAATCCCAGTGCTCTTTTTTGGGGGGGGAGGGGTGTTACACCATTGTGAAATAATCACTCTAACTCTCCTTTCCTGTTCTTAGTACACCCTTTCCCAAATCTGCTTTTCCCTGATCTTTTTCGGAAGACCGTCCCGGGCGTGTGATCAGGTGGCTGCACTTTCCTGTCAACCAGTGATCCAAGGGCCTGCTCCAGCAGTTCATGGCAATAGATCGGTGTAATATTATAATGCTGTAGCAGTCTGGTAATGGCTGGTTTTTTTTAAAAAAGCCTGGTCATAGCCTTCCAGTCAGTGGTATGGGTAGAATTACAGGCCATGGACAATGCCTGGAAAACTGCTGTATGGTATTTCAGCAGGGCATACTGCCCACAGAGACGGGGGGGGGGGGTTTCAAATGACCCCAGGCGCAACGGCAGGGGCAAAATCTCCTCCCCCCCTCCTCCCCCATGCTGACCCAGTTCGGAAGAGCTGGGTCAGCGCGGAGGAGGCGCCTAAAGACAGCCAGCCTGCTGCTGCGGCACCCGGCCGAGCCACCTCCTTCCCTCCCAAGGCTCTCGGGGGCATGGCTTAGGGGCGGGGTGGTTCAGATGGGCACCGTGGCGGCAGGACGGCTTCTGGGCCGCCCACTGTGGCGCCCTGCCCCCCCCCCCCTCCCACTGCAGGCTGGGGCCGGGGGAGGAGCAGAAGCCGGCCTGCAGGGGAGGCCAGGTGGGGAGGCAGGCTGCAGTGGAAGGCCAGGACCTGGCCTCCCCTGCCACTGCGGTGCCTTCTGAACCACCCTGGCTCCTGAGCCGCCCTGGCCCTGCCCAACATAGGAGATTGCCTGGAGGAGGTGTTCTCCCCGGGCGCCATTTCCCTCTGGTTCGCTTTTGTATTTCAGTCCTTGGCCTCTTCAGAAATGCCCCCCAAGAAGAAAAGCTAGGAAAAACATCACTGTGCTCAAGACCCTTGAAAGCTGCTTTCTGTTAGGGTGGGTAACACTGAGACAGAAGGGATAAGGGAGCTTCCTGTGTTGAGTAGACCGTTGTTCTCAGAACTTACACTGATTCTCAGCAACTTCCTTTGTTTCTGTGTTTTGGCATAACATCAAGGACCCTGTGGGAAGAAAGGAAAAAAATGGTTTTCAGGAGACCTCATTTTGCAGATGAGCGACAGAGAAGAAGTCTCCCTTGAAAAGGGCAGCGAGCAATTTAGGCTCCTGCAGAGCTCATGCAGATCAGCATCTTGAAGAGATGTTTCTGAAAGGTAAATCAACAGAACCGCCAACCCTGATAGCAAGGATACTCACAGTCACTTGTCTATGGTGTATGACAGTGGTGGCGAACCTTTGGCACTCCAGATGTTATGGACTACAATTCCCATCAGCCCCTTCCAGCATGGCCAATTGGCCATGCTAGAAGGAGCTGATGGGAACTGTAGTCCATAACATCTGGAGTGCCTCAAGAGTCACTCCCTATAGTGATGTCTTGAGAATCCCCCCTAGCCTAGGAAGTTGAATAAAAATTGGTTCTTTTAATATTCTGACCCCTAAAGTAATTTTAAAATACAAATATTCCACTAAATGCAGCCAAAGATAAACATTTTTTAAAAAATATCCAAATGACTAAAAATGTTTTAAGAAAGCATCAACCTTAACTAATTCCTAAAATAACACCTTCCATTCTCTACAATAAGATTGAAGCTTGGTTCTGTTAAGCAACTGTAATTACTATAAATTTATTTATTTATTTATTTATTATACTTGTATACCGCCCTCCCCCGGAGGGCTCAGGGCGGTGAACAACAAAACATATAAATAGAGCACAAAATAAAATCAATAAATATCAGAATTAATTAAATAAATCATTAAAGAAATGGCTCCATACATTAAAATAGAAGCCCATTAAAAGCAGTACGTGCTAATGCCAAAGAAATTACAACAGATGAAGACCTACTAGCAGATCCCCTAAAGGAGGTCGGACGGCAGGATCCACCAATGTTAAAAAAGGGGGGGGAGCCATCAGCGGTCGGTCTCCCCAAAGGCCCGGTGGAACAGCTCAGTCTTGTAGGCCCCGCGGAACTCATTGAGATCAAGCCTGAACTCTTCATAGAAGCTATAATGACTAAACTGAGGCTATCGTACTTTGATCTTATTATGAGAAGACAACAAATCACTGGAAAAGACAATAATACTAGGAAAAGTTGAAGGCAACAGGGAAAGAGAAAGACCCAACATGATATGGATTGACTCAACCAAGGAAACCATGGCTCTCAGTTGGCAAGACCTGAACAAGGCTGTTCAAGACAGGACATTTTGGAGGACATTAATCCACAGGGTCCTCATAAGTAGGAAATGACTTGACAGCACTTCACACACACAGTTACTTGACAAGCCTTTGAAAAAGTTTTACATGCCCTCCACCTAGAAACAAAAAGACAGCCAATTGACAGATTGCTCATGCCACTTATTTTAACTTGGGAGACTGCCTACTATTTTACAGACTAGCACCATTCAGGCCCACAAGCACCCATTACTGCACACACACAAAAAGGGAGCTGGCCAAACCTGCTAAGCCCTATCCTCCTCCCCCACCCAGACAGGTTTCCCTCACAACACGCAGTACCAAACCAAATAGCATACGAGTAGGATTCTGCTTTCTCTTCGTAGCCTTCGTCCTTGGTGGCCCCGGAGCAAGATTATCAAGTCTTTATTGGCATAGTAGACAAAATAAATGGCTGGCTATTGATAATGATAATGTCCAAGAGGAAATCTGCCGCTAATCACACAGAAGGAATGATCTGGGTTATTCAGCGAAGAGTGTAATCGAAATAAATCAGCTGGAGATCAGCTGGAGATTGGCCATGCTGGCAGTGGTTGATGGGAATTGTAGTCCATGAACATCTGGAGTGCCATAGGTTGGCCACCACAGCGCTAGACTAAGGCATTTTCAATCCCCTTTGCAGCTGTGATGAAAAGCAAAATCCACTTGCAAACAATTGTGAAAGTGGGTTGAAAGTCAGAGGTGGGATCCAGCAGGTTCTCACCAGTTCCCAAGAGGGGGTTACTAATTATTTGTGTGTGCCGAGAGTGGGTTACTAATTGGGTCTGCTTTTCCGTTAGAAATTCCATTAGGTCCAAAAATCATAAAGTCCTGTTGTTTCCCCTATAATAGCTAGATTCATGAAGGTAGAAAACGGGATAACTCTCCCTGTTGGGCTGTTTTAAAAACATGTTTTAGAAATATGGTAAAGTTCCTTGTTTAAGGAAAGTATCCTTCTTTTGATTTCTAGAAACAAAACTAAGTATTTGAAAGTATTAAGTATTTGACAGGCAGTCAATTAGAGAAGTAGTTGTTTCTGTTGGCAGTAGACGATAGGACTTGCTATAATGAGTTTAAATTATGGACAGAAAGATACCGGCTGGAGTGACCCTTTTTTTTTTTTGGTAAGAGCTTTTTTACGGTAACAGAGAAATTGTGTGCCCCGTAGGAATGCCCGGCCATTACCCGATAGTGTACCGCTTAGCCCCATTGGCACTACACCACTGTTTGAATCCCACCACCATGGGAACCTGTTACTAACATTTTTGGATCCCACCACTGTTGAAAGTGCATTGTTCTGCATGTGCGGAAGGGGCCCAAGAGTATCTTTGGTCTGATCCCACAAGGTCACTCTTATGCTCAGTATAAAATTACAGCGGCATCCGACAAAATTTCATAAAACGTAATACCCCCACCCACTCCTCCCCTCCTTTTTATGCTCTGGGCCCTTAATTTCTATGGGGGCCCTCAGCTTTTTGGGTCTGCTTCCAGGGTGGGTGTATTACGTTTTATGAAATTTTGTCGGATGCCGCTGTAATTTTATTAATTTGCTGTTTTAACTGGGATTTTAATGCTATTACTGTTATGATTATGTTGTTCACCACCCAGAGCCCTTCGGGGGAGGGGCGGTATATAAAATTAATTATAAATAAATAAATATAAATAAATAAATAAAAAACCTCATTTCCATGCAAATGGTTGGAAGGCACTTGTTTTGCATTAGCGCAGGGGCCAGCCGAACTGCACCGCAGACTTGAAAGACAAACAAGAGTTCCTCCCATACGCACACTTTCACATTCCTTTACTCTGCATCAGGAAGTAAATCCACATTTTTTTTAAAACTAGGATTAACCACATTCACCTGGACATTGTGCAAGCTTTCGAGAAACCAGGAAGGGCCTTCAAGTAAAAACTATGACTCAACGTTTAATTAGCAAAGCCAGAAAGGGGGAGGCAAAGAAATAGGAAACTTATGGAAGCGTGCTTTTGTATCCGCAGCTCATCCACAAGAGGAGAGGGATAGAACCGGACATGTGGCCATCCTAAAAGTTGCTGCAGGTCATGTGGCCATCCTAAACGTTGCTGCATCGTAGGATCTGAGGAATCATGTCCCAGGAAGCCTTGCGACACTGCAGGAATGCTAAGCCGTACCCTTTGGCTTGTGCATGGTATGCACCGTTGCCAGCATAACTGAACCACCTGCGTGTTTTGGTGCCATCAGGTTATTTATCAAAGATGCTTCCAAGAATTAGAGCACGGTGGGTGTGGAAGCAGAAAGGGGTAAGGAAAAGTAAGGGATTGTTTAACTTTGACCCACCTGGGAGAGCTTCCTTTCCTGCCAAGTTCTAGCCTCACCTCCCTCCCTCCCACACACCCCGCACTCACTTCAGGAGCGCAAGAAGAAACCTGTCAGTGAAACCAAGTTAATGGCAAGTTCAATTTCTTTCCACCTCCACACTATTTGCAAGTTACTTCCTCTTATGGGCAATAACAGGTTTTTTTTTCTCTCTTCAAACCCAAGGATTTATAGTGTGACCTCACCACTGAAAGATGACTTCAGCTGGCTTTTTTCCACACAGCTGCTGGTGGGGACTTCCCGCCACACAACAGCTGCTACAGGCTGGCCCTTTATTTTCCACATTTGGCATTTTGAAAGCCAGCCCAAACAAAAATGCATACCATTAACAGGCCACTGCCAGCCATCGTATTGTGTGGCAGGGGTGTGCTGTACATCGTAAACAAACGTGTCCATCCTTGTTCAAGAAATGCGATTGGCGGAATATCGGTTAAGCAACTGATTTGGGTTGCCAGCCCCCAGGCGGGGCCTGGAGATCTCCTGGAATTACAACTGATTTCCAGACTACAGAGATCAGATTCCCGGGAGAAAATGGGTCCTTTGGAGGGTGGACTCTATGGCATTACACCAACTGAGGTTGCTCCCCTCTCAAAACTTCAACCTCCCAGGCACCCCCCCCCCAAAAAAAAAACCTCCAGGAATTTCCCAACCCAAAGCTGACAAGCCACAATTTTTCCACATCTGAATGCAATTAGAGCAGAGGTGGGATCCAGCAGGTTCTCACCAGTTCCCGAGAGTGGGTTACTACTTATCTGTGTGTGCCAAGAGGGGGTTACTAATTGGGTCTGCTTTTCCGTTAGAAATTCCATTAGGTCCAAACATCATTAAGTCCTGTTGTTTCCTATGTGGCTGGTTAGCGAAGGTAGAAAACGGGATAATTCTCCCTGTTGGGCTGTTTTAAAAACATGTTTTAGAAATATGGTAAAGTTCCTTGTTTAAGGAAAGTATCCTTCTTTTGATTTCTAGAAACAAAATTAAGTATTTGAAAGTATTAAGTATTTGACAGGCAGTCAATTGGAGGAGAAGTAGTTGTTTCGGTTGGCAGTAGATGACAGGACTTGCTATAATGAGTTTAAATTATGGACAGAAAGATACCATCTGGAAATTAGGAACTTTTTTTTTACAGTAAGAGTTTTTTACAGTAACAGAGAAATTATTAATGCCCCGCCCCCGGAATGCCCGGCCACACCCCCGTCGTGCCCCGCCCAGCCCCATTGGCGCTACGCCACTGTTTGAATCCCACCATCATGGGAACCTGTTACTAAAATTTTTGGATCCCACAATTGAATTAGAGATAATATTGGCTTAATTTGTAAGACTGTTGTAAGGAGTGTTGTGATATATATTTGTAAGCAGTGTGTAATGTGAAGTGTAATCTTAATCCTGGTTTACAGGGAATGCAAATCCTGAGAGTCCAGTTTTTAAAGAAAGTGCTTCAGCAGACAGACAATGGAGCCCCTATTCTCAGAAATGCTTTATTTTTGCTAGAATAAAGGAGCCAACAGGCAACTAAAGAATCTCCTTCTGGTTTCAGAGGATTGCTATGTCTGCATCAGAAGAGCAAAATTCCAGTCCGATAGCACCTCAAATGAGCCAACAAGATTTCAAGGTTGAAACTTTTCAGAGCATGACGAAAAGAGCTCTTTGACTCTTGAAAGTTTATATGCTAGACTCTGTTCCACCGAAAGATAATAGTAGAATGTTAATTCTCATATTCATTCAAAACTATATTTAAGGGCTTAGTAAATGACAGTTTAGTACCCCATTTTAGTACCCCATTTTAGTACCCCTATTAAGGGCTTTAGTACCCCAGTTTAGTACCCCAGTTTAGCACCCCTATTAAGGGCTTAGTAAATGACAGTTTAGTACCCCCATTTTATCTGTGGCTGTTCACTTGGGCAAAAACTAAAGACAGTGAAACATATGACCAATATCAGGAGGTCATACATGTTATTATCCAAACAGGAACAAGACAGCATAGTAAAGAGCCTGGACTTCCTAAAACAAAGTCTGCTCACAAGTTGTTCAAACAGCAGCTCTGCTGATCTGTATGCTCTAAATCAGGGGTCTGCAACCTGCGGCTCTCCAGATGTTCACTGACTACAATTCCCATCAGCCCCTGCCAGCTGGCCAATTGGTCATGCTGGCAGGGGCTGATGGGATTTGTAGTCCATGAACCTCTGGAGAGCCACAGGTTGCAGACCCCTGCTCTAAATCAATCTCCCACAGAACCTAGCCAAGCTTTAGAGAGAACAACGCAATCTATAAGTCCTCTCATCCAAGGTCACTCTACCACCATCACCACCCTCCCCCATGATTATTATGCCCAGTGCGGTATCCAACTCTGCAGTTTGCACAAATGACAAGAATACTTCATTAGAACCAGTAAGATCCAATAAGTTCCTGATCGATTACAAACTTAATACATACTCAGCTAGAGTCTCCCATCTTAATCAGTTTGCAGGTGGCAAAACATAGGCGCAAGAGCTCGTGGAAATGGCTCTCCTTCTCTGATATTTATTTTATTTATTTAAAAGATTTCAATTCTGCCTTTCCACCCAAATAGGGTGGCCCAAAGCAATAAACATAAAAACATTTTTTAAAAGTATATATAAAATTACACAATTCAACAAAAACATATAGACATACAGACACACAACCTGGAAGGAAGAAGAGTTTGGATTTATACCCCACCTTTCTCTCCTGTAAGGAGACTCAAGGTGACTTACAAGCTCCTTTCCTCTCCCCATAACAGACACCTTGTGGGGCTAAGAGAATTCTGAGAGAACTGTGACTACCCAAGGTCACTCAGCAGGAATGTAGGAGTGTGGAAACACATCTGGTTCACCAGATAAGCCTCTGCCACTCAGGTGGAGAAGTGGGGAATCAAACCCAGTTCTCCAGATTGGAATCCACCTGCTCTTAACCACTACACCACGCTTGCTTTATGCCAGACAAAATAAAAGTCTTCGCTCACTGGTGGAAGACAACGAATAGAAGATTGACTGTCAAAGGCTTTCACAGCGGGAAGCAACTGCCTGCTGTGGTGTTTCTGGATTGTGTGACCATAGTCTGGTAGTTTTGCTAATGTTTCCCCTGCATCTACGGCTGGAATCTTCAGAGGCATGTCACAATACAGAGAGATACGCATCTCATTGCAACATGCCTCGGAAGATGCCAGCCACGGATGCAGGCAAAATGTCAGGATCCAAAACAACCACATTATGGCCTCATCTGACTCTTAGGTTCCTTCCGCACATGTTGAATAATGCACTTTCAAACTGCTTTCAATGCTCTTTGAAGCTGTGTGGAATAGCAAAATCCACTTGCAAACAGTTGTGAAAGTGGTTTGAAAATGCATTATTTTGCATGTGCGGAAGGGGCCTTAGAGAAATAAAATGTACAGAAGGGAGAACAACAAACTTCTTCAAGAAAGGACAAGGAAGAAATGCAGTGAAGAAAGATTCTGGCAATTTTAAAAGAACACCTGTGCTAAAACACTATGCAGCTAAGGTAGCCAAGGCAGGACGTTTGTGAAGACTATACTGATTAACACCAAAGCTAAAAATTGTTCCAGTATCAAGCTACCAGTTAGCCTCCCAGAAAGTTATTTAGGATTGCCAAGAAGCTCTCTACTTGCTCCTGGAGTGTGGTCACACTCCTTTTGTTCTGCCAACCTTCAAGAAGGCTGCCACGCTGAGAACATAACATGTCAACACTAATCCAAGCCAGAGTTACAACCAACACTTGACGACCCTGACTTGTCACCACTGCCAAGGCCATAGGAGGATCCACAGCTGGCCTGTGATTACTGGGCTTTGAGGCCCCAATGCTGACCTCTGACCTGCAGTGTATATGGGAGACTTGGAAGCATGTGTCTCCATCACACAGAATCATAGGCCCCTTCCGCACACGCAAAATAATGCATTTTCAAACCACTTTCACAACTGTTTGCAAGTGGATTTTGCTATTCCGCACAGCTTCGAAGAGCACTGAAAGCAGTTTGAAAGTGAAGTATTCTGCATGTGCGGAATGAGCCATAGAGTTGGAAGAGACCACAAGGGCCATCAAGTCCAATCCCTTGCAATGCAGGAATACACAATCACATCCTTTTGGGCACCCCCACCCACCCACTCAGAAATGGAAGATGCCCCCAAGATGCCTGACGCTTCCCCTGCGTGGAGACATAAGACAGCCACCCAGGAGGAAGCAGCAGCACCACCCACTGCAGCCGGTGTCATAGGGGTCTCTGGGGCAGGCTTCCATTTTTATTCAGCAGAAGGACTCAGGAAAGAAGGCCCTGGCAGACTCCAGTGGGCATGAAGCTGTTGGGTGACCAGGGGAAAAAGCACCACACGATTTTAAGAAGGCTTGTATGACTGCAGTTACTGAGGTCAAAGGGTGTTATTTATATAGATGTCGGAATCCCATCAGGAAAATAAAAAACATTGAAGACTGAATATGAAACGGATATCAACATAAAAACTACAAACTGTTGAGGGGATTTCACAATGCTCTCACAGCCCCATCCAAAGAGGGGGCAAATCCGATGATGGGAGCAGTGCGGGGCCTCACTGGTAGATTGCCCACTGCATTTGTGACACGAAGTCTACATTTAGGGTAGCTGCAGTTTCTCAGCCCTTGCTAGTTAATATGTAGCTTCCTCTGGGTGCTTCCATAGCTCGGAGGTCCAAAGTTACATGGCTGCAGGAATTTCTGAGTCATGAAATTCTGGGCAGTGATATAAGAGTTTCAGGGGCAGAGTTGGTGTCGATTGTTCTGAACTTTGGTGGCAGAGTGCCACTGTGTAGATGGAAGTGACAGTGATTTATGATCGGCAGTGGACCAGCCTTGTTGTGTGGCATGAATACAAGGGAAGTCCTTTCTTGGGGCTAAACGTGGTTTTTAAAGAGTTCCCTACAGCCTCACGGCAGCTGTGGAAATGGCCTTCAAGAGATAAAGGAGAAGCCAAACTAGCTCGGAACTCCATTGTGGAAGGAGGCACCTGCCTCTTCTTGCTGTTTTCCCCATCTGGACACAGCTGGAGGAAGTAGATTAGAGTTGCCAACCTCCAAGTGGTGGAGGGAGATCTTCTAGAACATAGGTGTCAAACTCACGGCCCTCCAGATGTTATGGACTACAGTTCCCATCATCCCCTGCCAGCATCATGCTGGCAGATGATGGGAACTGTAGTCCATGACATCTGGAGGCCGCGAGTTTGACACCTGTGTTCTAGATTGAATTACAACTGATATCCAAGCAACAGAGATGATTTCCCCTGGAGAAAACAATTGCTTTGGAAGGTAAACTGTATGACACTATACCTTGCTGAAGTCCCTCCCATGTCAAATTCCACCCCCCCTCAATCTCAACCCCCAAAATATCCAGGTATTTCCCAACCCAGAGCTGGCAATTCTAGCTAGAGCCCTCCCCCCCTCAAGTGGTATGACAGCCCTTTGGGATTCCCTTTGTTTTTTAAAAGCTATTCCTTGCAGCTGCTATGTGGCTGTCAGTAACCCATGCTGGGTCTTGAGAACCTGGACACAACTCTTATATTACAAATGTGTTGTTTGGCCATAGATGTGGGCAGAAGGAGGCTTTTAGGTTGAACTCAGAGCTGAGTTGGATTCAGGTTTGCATTTCTTTTAAAATCAATACTCATGCCAGACACAGATTAATGTTATATTTACAAAACAAGAATGCACATTTGGAATATCGGTAGCTAAGACGTGACTAATCGATGACTAAACCTCTTGCTTAAAAATCCAGGATGCGTCTTTCTGTGTCAAAACATCCACCTAGTCCACCTGTGTTTGCAAGTATCCCAAGAACAAATCAAGTGTTGGGTGGTCTACCAGAAATTGGCAGTAATTCGATGATTGGCCTTGGTTTACTTTCCTACTTCTTCAGGGCTGGGTTCAGATTTTGAGAGAGGGACAAACTGACCTCCACTATACATACATGCAGAAATATCTCCTCTCCTGGATGCAGGATGCTTGCAACAACTTCGGTTCCATAAAAAAGCCCACAGGAAAAATGCCCACAAAAAAAGCCCACCATCATAAATGCCCCCACGGGAAAATGCCCACGCAGAAAGACTAAATTAAAATAATAGCAATTATAGAAATATATGATACAATTAAATCCTTAGTAAAAGGCGAAAGATTTATACCACCTGAAGAGAAACCATAGTATATCATACAATCAAAAAGAATAATTTAAACAATATTATATAAACAAAAGACCCCATGATCCCAACAAAGAACCACCTAACCCTAAAACAACAAATTCCTAACCTAGTAATTAAAACAACAGTTATTTATTACTGAAATTTTTTTCACCTAGTGAGAGAGGAGAGAACAGAGACAAAAGAACTACACCGAACAAAGACTGACAACAAATTGCAGCAATCACCGTTGCACACGGGAAGAAATATAATTCTTTATTGCAAATTAATCAGTCTCTTTAAGTGATTGAGTTTATCGTCCACCTGCTGTTATGGCTGCACAGAGGCAGCGACCAAGTCATGCCTCATATTTCCTCTTTTTCACCTTGAGGCATTAGCCAGCGTTGATTTGTGGCGAGCCAAGTTCCTCTTCAGTCCATCCAGTAGAAACCACACGCTGGGATGATTGCAGTGGAAATGAGAATGGACACCTCAACCAAAAGGCTCACACCCCGACATGGTGCCGCCCGGACGTGGCGCCACGCTGGCCTGCCCTTCCCAAGGAGCCTTCCTGGCAGTGTGGGGAGGCTAAAAAACTCGAAAAAGCCTTCTCGCTTAATGGGCTTACGCCAGCAGCAAGGCTTGCATGACTGCAGTGAGGATTGCCTTTCTGCACCCTGAGGTAAAAGGGTGCTATTTTCATCTGTGTCAGAGCCTCATCAGGAAACTCAAAAAGGCTAAATATGAAACTAATATCAACAAAGCCCTGGCTGCTGGCACAACAGGGACGATGGCCAAATGGAAACCAACTAGCGTCAGCTCCTCCCTGACCAGACCCCCAGACTATACTGTCCTGGGTACAAGGGCCTTGGGAAGGGCAATTCTCACTACCACTGTAAGGTGAACCCCAAAATTGTGATTTTTTTGAAAGGCCTCTCTGCTAAGCCGAAACCTACAGAGAAAAACTTTGAAAAGCATTTTATTTTCTGAAAAGCATTCTTTTTGCAAACATGCTAAGATGCCCTGACCGCAAACTTCTTGCCTTGCAGAGACCAAGCTTATTTATATCCTGTACTAGAGGTGTCAAAACCACGAGGTTTCTCTTAGAAATACTCTTTAATGTTGTGTTCTTGTGATTCTCAGAAAAGCCACCTGCACTCTTCTCCTCCTGACCCCCTCCCTAGGGAGCCTTGCTTCATGGTTATTTGACATGTAGCTATCTCAAAGAACTATTTGCTTGAGTCCAACAAAGGCTGGTCCTGTAACCCACGTATGCGGAGAGAAACTTTAAGAAATTTAGACAAGACATAGACAGGAAGAAAGAGGAGGTGAAATACTAATTAGCCAATCATTAATTCAATGCTGCTTGTTGACGTATCATTATAAAAATGAATGTATTGCTAGCAAAATTCGTCCTGGACCCAACTAGATCTAGTTGTAAGAGCTCTGGTAATAATAAGAGCTGTCCACTGATTTTTCAAACCATTTTGCCTTTTTTTTACGCAGCGCTTGAATCGCGTGGTCTTGTGACTGACACTCAAGGGGCAGAGTTGTCACCACCACGAGAAAAAAATAAAACCCCTTTAGTCACTGGACACAGAATTCTTTTCGTTAAAAAAAAAGGAAGAGTTTATATTTATACCCCGCTTTTCTCACCATGAGTCTCAAAGAGACTTGCAAACTCCATCCCTTCCTCTCCCAGTAACAAATGCCTTGTGAGATAGGTGGACTGAGAGAGTTTGGAAAGAACTGTGACTTGCCCAAGGTCACCCAGATGGCTTCAGGAGCGGGGACTCAAACCGGGTTCTCCTGATTACACCACTGTTAACCACTACCCCACACCGTTCAATGCTGCACACAAGTTAAGATAGATGTATATGCTCTGCAGCTTGCTTCATTTGTGTAAAATTTAGGGAGGGTCCACTATTTTGCATGCAGAAAAGCTTAAGTTAAATTGCCATGAGGATCGCAGCAACGCTTGGGGAAAAAATTTCACTTCCCGACAGCTCCATATCTCTGTCCTGGAGAGCTGTTGCCAATCAGGCTAGATATTATCAGATAGGCCAACAGTCTGAACTAGAAGGGCAGGTGAATATATATTTCATTTATACAAATTATAAACTCTAGCGCTTGGTGCAGAGACCCGTCATGGCATAGTTGTAGAACAGTAGGACTACGACCTGGGACAACTGGGTTTGAATCCCCACTTTGCTCAGGAAACTTGTTGGGTGAGTCAGGGCCCGTCACAAACTCTCACTCTAACTTCCCTTAGAAAGTGGCTGTTGTGAGGATGCAGCAGAGGAGGGAATAACAGTGTGAAAAGCTACCTTGGGTAACTTTATCAGAGAGCCAGCAGTGATTAAGAGCAGGTGCACTAATCTGGAGAACTAGGTTTGATTCCCTGCTCTGCCACTTCAGCTGTGGAGGCTTATCGGGTGAACCAGATTAGCTTGTGCACTCCAACACATGCCAGCTGGGTGACCCTGGGCTAGTCACAGTTTTTCGGAGCTCTCTCAGCCCCACCTCACAGGTTGTTTGCTGGGGGGGGGGAGGGAAAGGAGATTGTAAGCCCCTTTGAGTCTCCTTACAGGAGAGAAAGCAGGGATATAACTCCAAACTCCTCCTCTTCTTCGAAATCCAAAAGCAGGATATAATGAAAAAAACTAGATAAAATAATCACAGAAAACACATACTTCAGTTACTAAATAAAACCAGGTACAGATACCTCTGGGAAGTAGCTTTTAATGAAAGCTACTTCCTAGGAATAAAAATATATCCCACTCTTGATTCTTCTTGTCTGTTACCAAGTTTTGCAGGCAATAAAACATGGAACTAGAAAGAACACTTGAAATGAAGCCATCAGCTGAGCAACACAAAGGGGGAACCCCTATAAAAAGTTTTTAAAAACACCTGGAGCAGATATTTTCCTGGATCTTCTGGACTCACAAGATTTTTTGCAGTTGCTGGCAAGCTACGTATTGGAGACCCTCTGCTTTGGAACTATTTCTTGACCAGTCCAGCCTCACACCTCCTAGCCAATGGTTTGCTGTGTGGGACTGGATCACCAAATGGATTATTCAATTTTTTAAAAAAACAAACTAGGCAGGATTGGGGTGGGGTGGGGAGAAAGAACAGGATTGCAGGGTCACTGCCACAGCTTCCCACCCAGGGCAGCGATTAACCCTTTCAACACCAGTAGCTTGATAGAAAAACGCCTCCCAGAGCCATCAGTCAAAAAGGTTTGGAGAGGTTAGGAAATGGTTGTTTTCCTCCTTACACAGCCCTCAGGTTTGATTCCACCCACTTCTGCTGACAGCGTGATTTACATCCAGCCCTGTAATCCAGAGAAATCTATTGCTTGCAGATTTCTATGCCGAACCTCCCTTCTGTGACATGTCAAGAGCAGAGGTGGCGCCTTTATAAACCTCCCGCCTATGCTTCAGTTTCCCTTCCTCCAATCATCTGCCTCCCAGGACTGGTATTAAAGTTTATCGAGTTTATGCTGCCTGCCTACTAGGACTGGTGTTGAAGTTTTATCGACAACAACATGTGCTGCTCTGCACTGTCTAAATCAGGTTGAAGCTTGGTATTCACGCACTACCTGACAAACTGCAGGCCATCCAGGATAATTCATTGTCCTCTCTTGTGTTTTAATTCTGCACTTCAGTTAGGAATGCCAGCCTCCAGGTGAGACCTGGGCGTACCCCGGAATTATAGCACATCTCTAGATTATAGAGATTAGTTCCCCTGGAGAAAACGGATGCTGAACCCCACTGAGGTCCATGTCCTCGCCAGACTCCATTCCCACATCTCCAGGTGTTTCCCAGTCTTGCAACCCTGCCCCCATTCCCCATCCGAGGTCAAGAGGGATCTGGAAACTATAACGGGGCGGGGGGGGGGGGGGGGAAATTCAAGTTTGCAGGGTTACTTTTTTTAAAAAAAATCCCCATAATCCATTGATTTGCTGAACAAAATATGCTGGCGGAATTCACTGCCACTAGCTTAGAAGGCTTTAAAAGACCAATTTGTGGGAAAGGAGTGTCTGTCGATTGTTGCTTGCAAGTTGCCATGACAGCTAAATGACTCCTCAAGTGTTCAGAGACAGAATAACTGAATACCAGCTGCCTTAGGCCATCACTGCAAACACTCCAACAAGTACAAAGTTCTAGTGGGGCCACCAGAAACTAGCAGCCACGAGTTCTTCCTACCCTTATGTTGCTCAGAGAGCAACATGGTGTAGTAGTTCAGAGTGGCAGATTTTAACCTGAAGAACAGGGTCCAAATCTCCACTCCTCCACATGAAGCCTGCTGGATGACCTTGGGTTAGTCAGAGTTCTTTCAGATCTCTCTGAGCCCACATGGAGACAGGCAATAGCAAACCACGTCTCTTGCCTTGAAAACCCTATAGGGGTGCCCTAAGTCATGTGTGACTTGAGGGCACTAAAATTTACCCACATAGTGTTCAATTTAAGATTTTAGCTGGAATTAAACACAACTAGGATTAAGGAACCTCTAAGGACAAGGGAATGCTTCCATCCTGACAGAACCTCATGATAGAACCTCATGGAATACTTGCTGTTCACCCTCCGGAACTGGTTTTCCCAGATTCCCAGCTGCTTCTGACAACTTCCTAGTCACACCCCTGCCAGGGTTACAAATACCACATTGATTCTCTTCTGGTTTGTTTGGGAGAAAGGGATCACTGCCTTTCACAACCAGGTTGTAATGCTTGGTTTAAGGCCATAGTACAAAGAGTTTAGAAGTAAACTTTGTTCCTTTAAACAAGCAAACTGTTAGCATAACTCAGCTTGGGAGGGAGTGTAATAGTCCTGTCCTGTACAAGTTACCATTCTTATTCTTCTCAAACTTTGTTCAAATAGCACAGGAACAAAACTGGCCCCTATCTGCAGCAGAATCTTAGTAGGGACTAGCCACACAGGAATGGCAGAGAACATTTGTTTGAATATCGAACAAACCCAATTATACTCTGTTCCATGGAAAGATGACAGTAGGGTTGTATAGTCCTCCGCCACAGAACAAAGCATATCTGACATTCTTTGTTGTAGAATGCTCAACCTGGGTCCTAGAGGTTACCTAGCCCTGCTCCCTCCATCTGCTTGAAAGTTTGCAAGTAAAAGTACATACTGGCATTAATGCTCTTGTTTCAATAATGTACTATATAATGTTTTGACGAAGACAGCACATAAAAATGAATAATTCCCATGTTCGTTCGGGACTATATTCTGATACGGAAGCATATAATTTTCTCAACTGTCATACCTCAACTGATGGAACTATCATCTTTCTGTGGAACAAAGTATAGGAGCCAAAGTCATTAAATGTTTTGACAGTAGAATTTTGATGCGCTTCACGCCCTCATGAAATTGAGGGCTTCTTCAGACGTGACGGAGGGAATTCTGACTCTCTAAGGCTTATGCCTTGAAAATATTGCTGGCCTCTAAACTGCTACTGGACGTGAATCTGACTCTTTACTGCAGACCAAACATGGTTTCCCTCCCTAAACTATCTTCGGACATAACACTATCTCTGTATGATGTCCTCCATTCTATCTCTGATTTTGGTGGCCTTCAGATGCTGTTCTACATGCACTGCGTACCACAGTTACCTGAAATAAGGTAAGTGGCCACAGGAGACAGGCTTTTCAATGGCACCTTAATTATGAACATTGCTCTTCACAGAAGGCTTATATTTCAAAGCCATCCACCTTCCCCAAATTCTCTGGAGAAGATATGAGGGTCCCCTCAGGTTTGAGAAGGGCCTGTCACACCGAGGGAGACACAACACAAACATCAGGGCATCACCAGTAAGACTTCCTGGTTTAGAACTAACTGCAATTTGTCATGACCTCCAAATTGGGTGCTTTCATAACTAGAAGTGCGCTTGAGGCTGACAAACTGGGATTTTAAATTACAGTTTAACTTTTGATTTGCAGACCAGAAAGTAACCACAGTTCATTAGAGCACCAATCTGGAAGGATCTCTCAACAAATTGATATTCTGCAGGCTACAAGTCCCTTGGAAGAAGCAAGATCAGGGATTGTCCAGGCAGTTCTGGTCACAAGCCATGGTTTGAATGCAACCCTGGTGTTCTTTCAGCTCCAGAATTAAGAGAAGGCCAAGAGCAGCAGTGGTGTAGGAGGTTAAGAGCTCGTGTATCTAATCTGGAGGAACCGGGTTTGATTCTCCGCTCTGCTGCCTGAGCTGTGGAGGCTTCTCTGGGGAATTCAGATTAGCCTGTGCACTCCCACACACGCCAGCTGGGTGACCTTGGGCTAGTCACAGCTTCTCGGAGCTCTCCCAGCCCCACCTACCTCACAGGGTGTTTGTTGTGAGGGGGGAAGGGCAAGGAGATTGTAATCCCCTTTGAGTCTCCTACAGGAGAGAAAGGGGGGATAGAAAATCCAAACTACTCTTCTTCTCTTCTTCTAGGGCAGGAAATCAGCTATGTTATCAGCAGTTGCGACAGGAAACTATGCAAGCCTTTAATCGCACCCTTTCTTTCTCTGCCAGACTTAAAGGAAAGGGCAAGAGTTCCCAGTTCAAATTTATTGGTGGTCTCCGACCCCACAATGATGCGTCTGGCCTCTACCTCCAAACTCCTCCTCCTCCTCCTCCTCCTCCTCCTCTATGAAAATCAGGAGGCTATCCCGCCTCTGAGAGGTAACACTGTCTCACTCCTAAGCCCATAGGAGGGTTGCTCCAGCATCCATTCACATTTCAGAGAGGGCTGCCGGGGGGGGGGGGGGGGGGGACAGTTGAAGATGGCAATGTCTCAGAGGAGAGCAGACAATTTCATGGGCAGTGTGGCACAGTAATTTCACTCTACCTCTGGGAGAAGACATTGCTTTGAGGTCCGTCTCTTGTGATGATAGCTGCAACTGTTAAAGAGGATTCACCACACAACCTGTGCGCGAATAAATCTTCGATGTTTTGTTAAACCTCCTGCCTCAATGATCTCTGTGCTCTTCAGACTCAATATGAAACTTATCACGGCAGCGAACACAAAGCCTTTATACTTGCTACCTTAAGAACACCTTGTAAGCGAGGGGAAGGCTTACATCTCAAAGCCATCCACCTTCCCCAAATTCTCTGGAGAAGCTATGAGGATCCCCTCAGGTTCGAGGAGGGCCTGTCACACCGAGGGAGACAAAAATCAGGGCATCGCCAGTAAGACTACACAGCCATCGAGGTTGTATGGAAATATCAGGAACTTCAGGAAGGACCAGAAACGGAACAAATCTCTGAATCCAAGTGGGAATGGACTCCTAAAAGGCACAGCAAGATAAACAAGGCTATTTCCTTAACTAGAACAAAGCTCCCTTTGCGCTTCGCTGGTTTTTTAACTATTGAGCCTCTGAGGCAATATTGCTCCAAGAAAATTAATGACCCCTTCAGACACACACCCTTACAGTGCTTGTTGTGAGACAAACTAAAACAAATAGGGGAAAGTGTAAGTAGCTTTTGGGACTGCGGGTTTACTAAATACCCTCATATCATAGGAACTGTGGCTCTGGCTTAAATGATTCAAACAGGAAATGTTTTACAGCATAGTCTAATAATTTCAGAGATGTAATTTAAAATCCTTCTTTGTGCAGCTGCACTGGGATTTTGGGGGGGGGGAGGGTCATGTCAAAAACACGCCATTGATGTATTTTAAAAATGTAACCACTGTGTGCTTGAAGAGCCACTCAAGAAGAAAAATTCATTCCAATGAGTTATCACAAATGTATTGCCAGTCAACCAGATGTGAAAAAGAAAAACAAACAACTTGGAAAACTGGTTATGGTGGGCTTTCCGGGCTGTGTGGCCGTGGTCTGGTAGATCTTGTTCCTAATGTTTTGCCTGCATCTGTGGCTGGCATCTTCAGAGGTGTATCACAAAGAGAAGTACACTTCTTTCTGTGATACACCTCTGAAGATGCCAGCTACAGATGCAGGCAAAACGTTAGGAACAAGATGTACCAGACCACGGCCACACAGCCCGGAAGGCCCACCACAACCAGTTGAGTCCGGCCATGAAAGTCTTCGACAATAACTTGGAAAATCTTCCAATTTTCTATCTTTCGGGGGGGGGGGGGGGAGAACAGCCTAAACCAGCTGCAGAGGTAGAGAGATTTTGCATCAAATGGGCTTCACACAACCAAACGATGCTAGTATTCATGTTGCCGATCCACACAGCACTTTAGCAAGCAGAGTGAAGGTCCCTGCCCCGAGGAGTATGCAGCCTAAGAAAAGTAAAACACCTATCAGAGTGTCCTCTGACTACACTGATCACAGTAAACATGTTGCTCAAAGGGAAGGGCAGTATGACAGGAGTGAAACCAAAGCATAAACTTTTCTAGATCCTCAAATATTTGATCAGCAATTCAGGTACGATAAACAAAAGTGCTCCACCCTGAAAATACCGACTTGACAATTGTATATGTGCTGTCACGGCCACGCTCTCAAGAGATAAGGTCAACTCACATTATAGATGTAAGCTGATAGATATGAAGCCTCAGTTCCCTACGGGCTATAAAAACAAAGGAAAACAAAATAGCCACTTAGGTAAAGGGCTGGGCAAGCAAAGCCCAACCCTACAATTTTACTCTTCCAAATCTGGTTTTCAACAGAAAAGCCATGTCACTGTTTGGCAAGCATCCCGGACTTATACCAAGAGCAATCGATGGGAAAAGGACAGTCCAGTCAGCAAGAGCAATTCTTGTCCTTTGACGATGGCCATTTTTGTCCAGTGACTATCAAAATTAGCTCCTTAAGAGTTGCCTTTAGCTGGCCAGGAAGAAGCCATTTTAAAAGATAAAAAACCTACTAGGAAGGCGTGATCGGTTGATTCATCCTTTGCTAAAAAAGCATGCCTAAACAGGCGTCGTGGTTAAGTGCCTGCACTGCCACTCACACGGTCAGGAGTTCAAGCCCCCTGTGGGTCAGATATCCTGGCAGCCATCCATTCCTTGGTCGGTAAATGAGTACCTAGCACATACCGTAGCTAGGGGGTAAAGAATAGCTGGAGAAAGCAATGGCAAACTACCCCACAGACACGGCTTGCCTATGAAATCACTGCTTGCAGTGGTACCCCAGGGTCGAACCCGACTGAAGGGGAAACTTTACGTAAATAGAGATGTTATGCCATCTTGTGCTTGTGTAAGTTCTGCTACCTGCTTTATTTTGCTGCTACAGGCCTAGACTGCTACCTGTTTGAAAAACCAGTATTTGTTGCTTGCTTTAGAGCTGGTTTGCATAGCTTTAGAGCTGGTTTGCATCCTACTGTTAAGTAACTTCCTACTATGCCAGGCAAGGAAGAAAGGCCTTCTGGCTATCTAAGTGAGGATGGAGAGCGATGCGGAGTGCACATCTTGCTGTCACGGAGGTTAGGCAAAGAAGCTGGAAGAAAAGGAGGTAGCCGGGAGGGGGGAAAGCAGGAAGAGAATGATGCTGCCAGAAGGAAGGAAGTCCCAAAAATAGCATTCTGGGTAAACAAAAACCCAGGAGCAGAACAGACAACAAGAAGGATCTATCTCCGACTCCTTCTGGAGTACTGGTGCGCTTGGTACAAAGAGACTGTACAGCTCTTTGATTACAATATTTGGCATATTGGTATCAAGATCAACCTCTAGCAACTCCAACCGTCAGTGTTTATCAACAGCCACACTTATTTTCTAGCTCCTGCTATCCCTGATTTCTCCCTTGGGGAGTGCCTTAGTGCAATCATTTGAGTTACCTAACATGGTCATCCTTCAAAGTCTAGCTCCCAGCCCAAAGTCACTAGAAACTAAACCTCTGAGCAAATGAGTGGCTGCATCATGCTTCTAGTGCAGTGGTTCTCAACCTTCCTAATGCCGCAACCCTTTAATACAGTTCCTCATGTTGTGGTGACCCCCAACCATAGAGGAGCAGTGTCTTGGTTCCCAAGACCATTGGAAATATGCGTTTTCCGATGGTCTTAGGCAACCCCTGTGAAAGGGTCGTTCGACCCCCAAAGGGGTTGCGACCCACAGGTTGAGAACCCCTGTTGTGTGAATCCATCCTGATTTACTCATACCAACATATAGGGGCACTGAAACAAGCAGTCTGCCATTTCACACGTCAAAGAGAGTCATTCTAAACTACTAATAGTTTTCTGTAGAAACTGGGTATTCGTATTAAAAATACTTAATTAGCAGAGATACGGAAGCAGCATCCAGTAGAAAAACCAGAGATACTTTAAGTTGCTTTATATTTATTACTAACTTGAAGGGTAGGGTTACATGGAATAAAACCAACTAAATGCTATACTGCTCTGTTACATATTTACAGTACCAACTATACACGTAAGACTACATCTTTCTGTCTGCTAGAACAAATAAAACAAGTTAACGTTATAACGTCTGATGTACATGCTCACTAACATGTAAGCAATGGTTATCTGACTGACCAATAGCTAATCAATAGATCCGCTCATTACAATATCACCCCAGCATCCTGTTCACATCCAAACAGATGTTTACCCTTTAATGACTGGTTTTGACAGACACTTGCAAATACCAACCAAAACCCAATAGCAACTGCTAACGAACAAGTACCTTCTTGGTTTTAAAAATAGAACAAGTTGTTGCAGAGTAAGCAAATACAGTAGAGAGGAGTGATGCAGGAAAAGGGGTGTAACAAGTGTTCTGACTTGTATCTGTGATGGACACACAATTCTTCTGAAGAAGAAAACCTGGAAGGAAAACGGAACCACCCATTGAACCAGCTTGGTGTCATGGTTATGAGTGGTAGACTCTAACCTGGAGAACCGGGTCTATTTCCCCACTCTTACACATTACGCCTGCTGGGTGAGCTTAAGCTAGTCACAGTTCTTTGGAACTCTCTCAGCCCCACCTACCTCACAAGGTATCTGCTGTGGGGAAGGGAAGGGGCTGATAAGCCACTTTGAGACTCAGTTGAGAAATGTATTGTCGAAGGCTTTCACAGTCGGAATCACTGGAGTGTTGTGGGGTTTCCAGTAGGAGAAAATGCTACTGGAACACGGCCATACAGCCAGGAAACCCCACAACACTTCAGTTGAGAAATTATGAATCCACACCCTTCTTCTAAGGAAAGCCAGGGGCTTACCTGTCTTCCTGATCCTCCTGTAGAAAACCCTTTCATTTGAATAAGGACAGTCAGTAACAAGCCCTACTTTACAACAGCACCACAGGTGGGATCCAGCAGGTTCTCACAAGTTCCCGAGAGTGGGTTACTAATTATTTGTGTGTGCCGAGAGGGGGTTACTAATTGGGTCTGCTTTTCCGTTAGAAATTCCATTAGGTCCAAAAATCATAAAGTCCTGTTGTTTCCTATGTGGCTGGTTAGTGAAGGTAGAAAACGGGATAATTCTCCCTGTTGGGCTGTTTTAAAAACATGTTTTAGAAATATGGTAAAGTTCCTTGTTTAAGGAAAGTATCCTTCTTTTGATTTCTAGAAACAAAATTAAGTATTTGAAAGTATTAAGTATTTGACAGGCAGTCAATTAGAGGAGAAGTCGTTGTTTCTGTTGGCAGTAGACGATAGGACTTGCTATAATGAGTTTAAATTATGGACAAAAAGATACCAGCTGGAAATTAGGGAAAAAATTTTTACAGTAAGAGTTTTTACAGTAACAGAGAAATTATTAATGCCCCGCCCCCGAAATGCCCGGCCACGTCCCCAACGTGCCACGCCCAGCCCCATTGGCGCTACGCCACTGTCTGAATCCCACCACCATGGGAACCTGTTACTAAAATTTTTGGATCCCACCACTGAACAGCACTACCAACTTTCTAAAAGCTTGGCAGGCACTGAGGAAAGTACTGGTAGGTGCCATTGGGGACCCAATACTGGATGATGAGTTTTATATATTTTGAGACCAAAGTGTGGTGATACCAAGCTGATGCTGGGCCTCATCCTCTGAATGAAATAATGGTTTCCTGAATTTAGGCCAAAAAACGGGTTTCCACCCAAAATATGTGACCTTGGCTAAGAAATACCAGGGTCAGAAATGATTAGATGCCACCCTTTGATGAGCAACTTACAGCTCAGGTTTTTTTGTCGCATATCCTCTCATTAAATAGCCAGCACTACCTGACTAGTAGATGACAACGTGTGATTGGTGTTTGGAATATGCTGCCACAGGAGGTGGTGATGGCCACTAACCTGGATAGCTTTAAAAGGGGCTTGGACAGATTTATGGAGGAGAAGTCGATTTATGGCTACCAATCTTGATCCTCTTTGATCTGAGATTGCAAATGCCGTAACAGACCAGGTGATCGGGAGCAACAGCCGCAGAAGGCCATTGCGTTCACATCCTACATGTGAGCTCCCCAAGGCACCTGGTGGGCTACTGCGAGTAGCAGAGAGCTGGACTAGATGGACTTTGGTCTGATCCAGCTGGCTTGTTCTTATGACAAATTTGTCTCAGAAATTCACTTTGTTCTTGCTTCCCCAAGGGCTCTATTCATGCTAAAAATAAAAGAAGCAAAAAAGTCTTGTGGCTCTTTGAAGACTAACAAGCTCAAGAGCTGATCATGATTTAAGAAAACACAATAACAACAACAAATATTCCATCAGATTCAGTACTGGTTAACCCATTACAGACATCTACCACAAAAACCAACACCAACCTTCAGAAAAGGGCTTTTTGAAATTGGGTGCCTTCACACTGTGTGTCCATTAAGTGCCATCAAGTTGCTTCCGATTCATAGAGATGTTATTAGCTATTGACCTCCAAAATATCCTTGCTCAGGTCTTGCAAACTAAGGGCTGTTGATTCTTTGATGGCGTCAATCCATCTTATGTTGGGTCTTCCTCTTTTCCTGCCACCTTCCACTTTTCCTAGCATTATTGTCTTTTCCAATTACTCTTTTCTTGTAACGTGACCAAAGTATGATAGCCTCAGTTTTAGTCATTTCAGGCTTGATTTGATCTTGTGATCCACATAGGATTGCCAAGAGATATCAGGAGGCAGGTACAGAGGGTAACAGTTTGCAGCAGTAAGTGATGTTGTCACTTCCGCCCAGACCACTGCATGTGCCCCCTTAACCCTCAAGCTTTCTAGCCAACTTCATCACCACTGTGCCTGAATTCCATTTCATCTTGTTTGCTCTCAGCTTCAATACACTGGACTTCGGACAGTTGCAGCAGCTTCCAGAGGCCTAGAGACAAGTAACAGAGGAGAACGTCCTCTATATAGTGAGGACAACTGACTCCGAAGCTACAGACAGCTTCATTCAAAGGCTTAATAGTGGCTAAGAAAGCCCGCATGGTGTAGTGGTTAAGAGAAGTGGACTAGAATCTGGAGAACTGATTTGATCCCCCTCCCCACTCCTTTTCATGAAGTCTGCTGGGTGACCGTGGGCTAATCATCTCTCATAACTCTCTCAGCCCCACCTGCCTCACAGGGTGCCTGTTACAGGGAAAGGAAGTGAAGGTGATTGTAAGTCACTTTGAAGCCTCCTTAAGGTAGAGAAAAACAGCATATAAAAACCACCTCTTCTAAATTGCATAGGGAACAAGTTGAATTACTGTGGCAATACACAAGTTGGGTCCCCGGCTGCTGACCAATTCTCCCACAGACTCTACGCAATCCCCCCCAAAATTGTAGTTGACTGTGTCAAAAGTACCCAACATATGCAACAAAAACCAAGGACGCATTATCCTTAACTACCCAGATAGTCCATTAGAATCACTGTTGTTATTTAAAACGTTCGCATCCTGCCTCTCAGCCAATGACGGCCCTTGAGGCAGCAAACACTTAAAGGGATTAAAATCAACTTTAAAAGCAGCATATGTATAAATACAATAATTCAACAGACAGGATCAATCAGGAAACACTGTCAAAAAAAGAAGTCTTCGCCTGCTGGGGGAAGACAATGATAGTAGGGAATAGGTGAATTTCTGGGGGCTGGGGGAGAGGACAGATCAAATTTCACTGTTACAGAGCCATGACTAAGAAGACACTTTCTTGCATCTAACCTCAGATGACAGAATACCCAAAGAAGATGAACAAGAAGAGTTTGGACCTGTAAGGAGACTCAAGGTGGCTTATAAGATCCTTTCCCTTCCTCTCCCCACAACAGACATCTTGGGAGGCAAGTGGCTCTCTAGACCATAAGAGTAGTTTTTACCTCTGTTGTTAATGTATTGATATAGTGTTACTGTATTGATATATACTGTTAATATAGTATTACTGTGTTGATATATATGGATATGTTGTTAATGTATTGTTGTTAATGTATTTATATATTGTTATATATTGTTATATATTGTTATATATTTATATATTGTTAATAATATAGCAGCAGTGGCGCAGGAGGTTAAGAGCTTGTGTATCTAATCTGGAGGAACCGGGTTTGATTCCCAGCTCTGCCGCCTGAGCTGTGGAGGCTTTTCTGGGGAATTCAGATTAGCCTGTACACTCCCACACATGCCAGCTGGGTGACCTTGGGCTAGTCACAGCTTCTCTGAGCTCTCTCAGCCCCACCCACCTCTCAGGGTGTTTGTTGTGAGGAGGGAAGGGCAAGGAGATTGTAAGCCCCTTTGAGTCTCCTGCAGGAGAGAACGGGGGGAAATAAATCCAAACTACTACTACTACTACTTCTACTTCTTCTTAATATAGTGATATAGTGCTGCTGTTATTGTTATTGGCTAACACTAGGTTTGATGCTTTTAAGTTGCCATCTGTAACATCTGTTTTCTATTTTATAGTTTTTTATGTATTTTATTAGTATTTATTCTATTTAATGTATATTGTTGTGATTTGTTGTTCGTTGCCCTGAGCCCTACGGGGATGGGCAGGTAGAAAGAGAAGAATAAACAAACAAACAAACCAATAATATAATAATGTTTGCTAAAGGGCCTCTCATCTTTCCACAGACTCATTTAACTAACCACAGCAGGGCGGAGATCCAGTTTACAGGAAGTGGCCTTCACAACACCAAACACTCAGCGGGTATCCAAAATCTGACATATGGGAAACAACAAAAGAGAAAGTGGAAAGTAACGGGGGAAGAATGTCCTTTCCCCCAATCACATGTATAATTTTTGTGCGTATAACCAGGGGTCTGCAACCTGTGGCTCTCCAGATGGTCATGGACTACAGGGGCTGATGGGAATTGTAGTCCATGAACATCTGGAGAGCCACAGGTTGCAGACCCCTGGATAAGCTTTCGTGAACTAGAACAGCATTCTTCAAATTGGCATCCAGTAAGAGTACTCCCGTGGGTCTGTGAGGGGACTAGGGGAGCCCTTATCACGCCCATTGAGACTAGGGGAGCCCTTATCACGCCCATTGAGCTCACATGAAAAGGGAGCTCTCTCAGTTCACTAGGAATGGGGCATTGGATCTCCATCACAGAAGTTGGTGGAATCAGCTCTCCCTGCTTTCAAAGGTTCAGGGTTTATACTGCCATCCCCAGTCGCCAAGCGTCCAGATCACTTTCCAAGCGCTGTCTAGAAAGCGTGTTGATTGGATCCCACGATACACAGTGATAGACTGTACTGTGCCAGTTCAGAATGTGGATGGAAAATTGCATTTCGGAACATTCCTCTGTATATAGCTCTTCACTAAGGCAGATAGGTCCAACTTCTCTTCCTCCCCACTGCCCCAAAGAACAGCAGAAACTTCTATGGCTGGTTGTTAACTCATTACTCCTGGGGTGTGGTCAAAGGGCTGAATTCCAGGGAAACTTGTTCTGAATATTCAACTAGTATTTCCAGAGGATCCTGTTTGAAAAGAGGCATTCCTTTTGTCCTTTTAACCTTCTTTTTTGTTTTTTTTAAAAAAGAAGTATTTCGCCTCAAGTCTTGAAAGAGCAGGGGACTTCAGAAGGGACACTCAACGCCTGTAGTCAATCTGTCCGTCATTTTAGGGTGGTTCACATACCTCGCAAGCACAGGATGGATGGTTCCAGCTGTCTGCAGAAGCTTTTGCTGTAATTCTGCATTTAGCATATAGTGAATGCTAGAAAATACTGGAGTCAGAAGCTGCTGGTATGTTCCTGGAACTTACTACTTCAAAAGACAGCTTTCTCTGTCATCAGGAGAGCCAAACCCTGATATTATGGGTTCGTAAGAAGCAGTACATAGAGCCTATTGTTATTCATCGAAGGAGGAAGAGAAATGGGACTAACCTACCTTACTGCCTATGCCTGCCAAGTTTTTTTTATCCATCACAAACATAGAAGAGAAGAAGAGTTTGGAGTTATATCCCCCCTTTCTCTCCTGCAGGAGACTCAAAGGGGCTTATAATCTCCTTGCCCTTCCCTCCTCACAACAAACACCCTGTGAGGTGGGTGGGGCTGAGAGAGCTCCGAGAAGCTGTGACTAGCCCAAGGTCACCCAGCTGGCTTGTGTGAGAGTGTACAGGCTAATCTGAATTCCCCAGAAAAGCCTCCACAGCTCAGGCAGCAGAGCTGGGAATCAAACCCGGTTCCTTCAGATTAGATACACGAGCTCTTAACCTCCTACGCCACTGCTGCTCCTACCCAGAGAGATCTGTCTGGTTCCAACTAAACCCAAATGCTAACTAGTTGAACACTGTCAAACCCAACCATCTTCCAACTTTCCACCTTCTTTTGTATTTTCCCCCAGTTTGTAAGCTTGAGAGCAGCTTATAGAACTGACAGTGGGGCCTTCATGCCTTTTTATTTATTCACAACTCTCCTGCCAGCACCACTGTTTTGAGCCTTCTGTGCTAATTTAGGAGACCATCTGTCTTCCAACGTACAAGGTTAAAAGTTCTAAATAAAATATTTCACATTTTCTCCTAGGACCTCTGGCAAGCCCCAAGCACAAGTTACAAAAAACCAGTTCACATCGTTCTGACTGGCACATCCAGGGCCAAAGGTGACCATCATAACTTTGCTCTCATTAAATGTGAGAACCGCCAGTACTGCTTTCTGGGGAAGTTGAGGTATTTGCTGATATTCCAAGACTGGCAAAGGCTCTGCCACCTGAATCAAACCACCATTCCCACTCGGCACACTGAAGCACTAGCGTGTTGTAGCAGTGAGAGCAGGGGTCCCCAATCTTGGTGAGTCACTAGGAGCTTCTGGGATTTTGAAAAAGGGTAGTGGGTGCTGCCACAAAATGCCTGCTGTGGAGAGCCCCAACCCCAACGCATATTTTAAAAATAGCTTGAAATGTTGGGGGAGGGGGAATGGAAGATTCCACTTTTTGCAGTGTCAAAAAAACTTGCAGGTAATAGCTGAACTGGCTCCGTGTGAAGCCAGTGCATACCTGCGAGGCCATCTCTTCTGGTATGTTTCCCAGAGGGAGTTGCATACGGTGAGTTGGCATCAGCTGGAGGTCCATCTGGACTCAGGGGTCCAGGGCTTTTTTTGGAGTTCTCTGTCTACTGAGACCCAGGCCCTATAGAATTTGTTCCAGTTACAGACAGAGGGTCCTTCCACACATGCAGAATAATGCACTTTCAGTCCACTTTCACCATTGTTCGCAAGTGGATTTTGCTATTCCGCACAGTAAAATCCAGCTGCAAAGTGCACTGAAAGTGGATTGAAAGTGCATTATTCGGCATGTGCAGAAGGGAACAGAGTTGATAGTCACTAAAGGGCCACAGGTGGCTGCTCTGAGCACTGCTCCTCAATATAGTACCCACTCCATGTTCCAATAAAGTAGGCAAGGCCTTTGCCCTGAAGGGTGGCATGTCGTTTCCATCTTTAATGCTGCTACCAAGCAACTGGAGGATGAATAAGCTGGAAATCTCCCTGAATGAAGGGCCCTGTGCTACAGACAGAAGAGCCCTTCCTCTCCTACAATGCTCCACATTTTTCCAGTTTGTGAGCTCTTGACACAAAGCACCTGAGCAAAAGGGCCATGTAGAAGAAATCATGAAATCCCTCATCAGGGAAAGAGAAAGCTGGCCATAGTGGGGTGAAGGGGCTTTAGAAGAAGAAGAAGAAGAGTTTCAATTTATATCCCCCTCTTTCTCTCCTGCAGGAGACTCAAAGGGTCTTACAATCTCCTTGCCCTTCCCCCCTCACAACAAACACCCTGTGAGGTAGGTGGGGCTGAGAGAGCTCCGAGAAGCTGCGACTTGCCCAAGGTCACCCAGCTGGCATGTGTGGGAGTGTACAGGCTAATCTGAATTCCCCAGAGAAGCCTCCACAGCTCAGGCGGCAGAGCTGGGAATCAAACCCAGTTCCTCCACAGCTCGGGCAGCAGAGCTGGGAATCAAACCCGGTTCCTCCAGATTAGATACACAAGCTCTTAACCTCCTACGCCACTGCTGCACTGCTGCTTTACTCCCCTTTCTTCGTGGTCAGCTTGCTGTCCATCAGGGACCTGGGCATTCTCATTTTCCCATGTCAGCTGCTGTGTGCCTCATGCTAAGGACATGATAACAAGGCAGAAAAGGGAAGCCATCTCCTCCAGATACACAAAGGTTCAACAGTGATGGGGAGGGTGATGCATAAAGTTACTTTGTTTATAATTACCTATTTAATATTAATAGCCATATTTTATATTACTGTGTTTGTTTGTTTTTTAAATTAAAGCTTCATTAGTACTTAAAAGTGTTTACATCACCAAAAACATACAAGAAGAAATTCACTGAAGTATAAGGTACATTTTTCATAAGGACTCACAGTTCCTTCTGCACTGAAAATTAACACTAAAAGTAATTTGTTACCGCTTGGTCATTAACCACCATTTTATATTACTGCATTTGGGTGTCTGGGGTAGTCATGTGGATTTCTTGGTTAATTGTAGTTGCAAAAGTAATTCTCCATGAGACATGGAGTGAATCTCATTGCTCTGAACTGTCGCTATTGCCCAAACTTTGCTAGAGATGGTCAGACTCCTCCTATACCTAGCCCAATGGCCCCCACAGCGACCTCTCTATACTTCCATCACACATAATCTGGCTGCAGAAGAGATACAGGGTAGAGATTCAGGTCACAAAGAGACACACACGCTGGGGATAAAAAGAAGAGAAGAAAGTGACAAAGAGAAGAATGACAGAGGAGGAAATTTTAAAAGATGTATGGAAGGAGATAAGGAAGAATCGGGGCGGCTGGGAGGCACACAAATAGGAAGCAGGAAACACCTCAGTAGGCATCATGCCACCAGAATTAAAGGAAGACTCTGGATCTATACGCCCCACCAACCATCTAGCTTACCAGATGCCCTTAAGCAAACGATACTTTATTACTCCTACAGGAAACTGGGCTTCCTCAAGAGAAGGCGGTATTTTAAAAAGTTAATTATGATGGTAATGATGATTTAAGACTTCAGGAGAGTGAGATATTCAGTTTGCTCACTCTGTCTTGTCTGGATTAAGAAGGACTAGGGGTGCCTTTTTCTGATAGCCTCCCAAATCATTTTGCCGATCAGGGCCCTATAGCCCGACTCTGTAGAATCATAACAATGCTGTCTCTGCTTGCGTCTCCCACAGAACTACTAAGACAGATAAGACCTTTTAAGTCCACAGATAATGGGTATCACATCCTAAGAAGAAAAATATTATTTACTAGACTTCTAGGATCCTCATCCAATGCAGACCTGTTCGGACAGCTTGGCATGAATAGATCAAGGTATCGGGCAGTCTGCCAGCTCTCGTTCAAGTAATCCCGAGGTGTGGTTTAAAAGGGTACAGAAACATGATCTTGCTTGTCTTTGGTTTATCCACTGCCCTCTGAAAAGCACGGGTTCAGGGCTCATGGGAACAACAGCCGCCAAATCCAGCTTGCAGCCGCTTCCCCAAAAAAAGTTGCGAAAAACCAGGAGAATCTGATTACGTTCTAAGAAAAGCTACCAATATTAAGTAACCTAGACCCACAACTCCAGTTTGTTGCTTAAGCAAAAAGGCACATCTGTATAGAAGCCTAGATAAAATAAAAAATAAAAAGCTATCACCCTCAAACCGCTTCCCATTCCAACACAGGGACTTTGAGAATTATTTCAAGGTATTTATGCATACTGACCAACTACACACTGGGGGGGAGGGAGGGAATAAAGATTTCTATTAAAGAACAATCCAACCAGCTGACTGTTGAGCAATATTCCAACAAGGAAACAGTTTTGGAGTCATTGCAGGGCATTTGCCAACCTACAGGGAAGAATAGAAATGAAAGTCCTTTTCAAACTACCTTTCGAATGCTAGGAATCAAAATAGTAACACTATATAAACACTGTTCTATGTAAACTGTCCGCTTATCTGAAGTCAAAGTACCGGACAACAGGGTCGGCAGGCGCTTCTAGTGAACCGACAGTGAACAGAAACAACAGAACAGGAAAAAAGAAAGAAAATGTTTTAGACAAAAGCTTTGCCAAGGAAAGATCCACAAGCAGCCAAAGACCGCTCTACACCTTTATGGGTTTGAGCAACATCTTCGTGCCCAAGAGCAGGCACTAGAGCAAGAATGAAGACTTCATACCTTGCAGGGAACTTATAACGTGCAATCGGGGAAATTTTTCTCACGCTGTCTGGAAATACAAGAGGCCAGGGGCAGGTTTTGTGGGCACTCAAACCATTTCCACTTCCAATCGCTTGCTCTGTTAGGTAACAGGAGGAGCAGCAAGGTTTGCTTTTATAGACTGTCCTGAACCAGGGCTGTCAGAGCTGGACAGCAAGGCGCTGGCCTGGTAGAGATCCCAGAGCACATCCTTGGGGAGGAAGGCCCCCTCTTCAGAAAGCCACACCACTGACCGTCAACCTCGTTGTCACCACCCCACAAACATCCTGCCTCCACAGGGAAGCTCCAGAGACCTTCTTCCTGTCGGGAATCAATGGAGCCTTCCTGCCTCCCCTCCCCAATTTCCCACCCCCAACTTTCCAACATTTCCTCTCCCCTCCTCACTACTTCCTCCAGTTTTCTCTCACCACTTTTGCTTTTAGGATTCTCCCAGTTCCTGTCCTCCCTTTCCCCCTTTCCTATGTCTTTCTGCCCTCCCTTCCCTTCTTCTCCCCCTTCACCTTCTTATCTGTTTTCTTTACATTCTTTCTTCCTCCTCCTCCTTTTTCCTTTGCACTTTCCCCTTCCTCCCCACGCCGTTGTTTCCATGTCTCCCCTCCACCCCACGCCCAACTCACAGGATCCGGCGCAGAGCAACACCCAGAGCCAGCATCGAGAGCCCCGCTGCGCAGCCTCCGCCATCTCCTGCCCCGTCCGGCCCGTTTGGTCTCCTTGAGACGACTGAGCCAGGCGAGGCGGCAGCGCAGCGCAGCGCGCAGGTGAGAGGGCGGCCCCTCCGGATTGGCTCCCCGGGCCGCCCGTCGCTACCCTTTCCCCGCCCCTGCACAGGTGAAGCCAGGCAAGACCTCGACTGGAGGAAAACAGTCGGCCACACCCTGCGGGGGTTGGAGCAACTTTCCAAGCAGGGCTGCTAGGAAGGCAGAAGCCGGGAGGAGCTGGTCGGGGAGGCCAGGGCGGTTCTAGGCGGTGGATCCTATTATGGAAGGTGCAAAATATTTCCCTGTCCCTAGAAAAGTAGCAGGTCGAAATGAAGTCTTCCCCACCCCCACCCCCCACGTAACTTTTGTACATGATGCAGGAATACAGTTTTGCATTCAGTTTGAGGAAATAACCCCAGGTTGGGAAAGAGCTAGAGATTTGGGGGGTGGGGGGTGGAGCCTGAGGACAGGGTTGGGGGAGGGGCTTCAATGGGGTTTATTGCCATGTGGAGTCCACCTTCCGAACTGGCCATTTTTTCCAGGTGAACGGATCAGTTGTAAAACACCAGTTCTCTGGAAGTTGTCAAAAATAATATTCTGTACCTTTAAGGCTCAAGTACGGTGAAACACAGTTTCCTTAAATAATGTAAAGAGTTTTTTGTTTGAGTGATATCATTGTAGGGGCATAAAAATTATTGCTATAGTGAAAATACTAGTGTTGTGAAGGAAGTAATACCTATATGTGTTTATCAAGCATTATTTAAGGAAACTGCTTCACAGTACTTGAGCCTTCAAGGTATAGAATATCCTCTTTGATAATTTTCAGGTGTACCTACCCTTTTTTTCTTATGGATCACCTGGAAATTGGCAACTGTAGTGATAGTACAGTCCCAATACAAGTTTTATCTCCTAGGTGGTATTCATGTTCATCACATGTATGATGTATGCATGGTATTTTTTCCAGAGCACTGTGAGTAAATTACAATAATTTTTACAACAACCCTGCAAAGTAGGACAATATTTTCCCCATCTTACATACTTGGGTGGGGTCATGAGACAGTGAAAATTGCAGAGTTCCCGGTAAAGGAGAGCTTTAAATCAGGAGCGTCATATCTTGTATTTCACAATCCAGTCCTGAACAGAGACACCACCTACTGAAACCCATTCATTTCCATGGATTTAAAAAATGATGTAACTCGGTTTATGAGTGCATCAGTTTCCTAGGCACTGAGTTTCACCACTTTTCAGTCCATGGCTGTTTAACTTGCAGCTAATTTTTTTTTTTAAGAAACCATTTACCTGGTAGGCAGAGTGGAATGAAATAACTGCTCATAATTAGGGAGGTTGCTTCAGAACTAAAGTTTGTTCCTTGTGATTTTCAGTTGAGTTGTATGACACCATATTTGTAATATCCTGGCTCAGAATTGTCAAAACAGCTTCTAACTGCTGTATAACTATAACCAGCATGTTGGGCGCGTCCGGAAGACACTTCCACACTGTGTGTGCGGGGAACGTATAATCATGGTATCATCTTTGAGTATCTCAGAATGTACAGATTTTGTTCCGATGTTCAAGAAGCAGCAGCAAATAACACCTAATTGTGACCTGGAATCCAGCAACCTGCGCATTAAAGCACATGACCTATGAAGTTACATTCATGCACAAGAATTCACCAAGTGGGATTCAATCTGGTTTTAGAAGCCTCCAGTCTGGCAACAGACCAAGATGGCAAATTCAAGACATTAAAATCCTGATGACTACAGATTTTGGGTTGTTCCTGAACTATTTATGCCTTTTGTACCTTATGGAGTGCATTTGCGTGTTCCTGATGCGGCATTATTTCAGCGATGGAAGACTGTTATATTACAATGTCTTTTAAAACTTTGAGAACAAGTCCATCATGACGAAGATGTTAGTGTAGTGGTTAAGAGCAGGTGCACTCTAATCTGAAGAACCGGGCTTGATTCCCCGCTCTGCCACTTGAGCTGTGGAGGCTTCTCTGGTGGACCAGATTAGCTTGTGCACTCCAGCACATGCCAGCTGGGTGACCTTGGGCTAGTCACAGTCCTTCAGAGCTCTCTCAGCCCCACCCACCTTACAGGGTATTTGTTGTGGGGGGGAGGGGGCCACATGTAACGGAACAAAGACAGGGTATTTGTTGTGGGGGGGGGGGCACATGTCATTTGGACATGCTGGATTTACACTGAGCAAAGATGCTAACGGTAGGTCGTTTTGGAGGACATTGATTCATGGGGTCGACATGAGCCAGAAGTATCTTGACGGCACTTGGCACTCACAAGCTACATTGAATAGTCCTGAGTAGATATAACATTTAACCTGGGAGCGAATCTTATGGTATGCATGCAATATGCTTCTAAGTAGACCTATTTAGGATTGCTCTTTCAGTGAGCACAGAGCAATCCTAAATAGGTCTACTCATTGCGCTGCATGCCATAAGATTTACTCCCAGGTTAAATGTCTCTTAGATTGCAACCATACTGTCTGAGTTTGGAATTTATCTAAACAATCCACAAAGACTGCTTTTGATTGTTGTGTAACTATGACACAACATTGTTGAGGGGGGAAAATTCTCTCATGATCATGTCCTGTCATCTTTGTAATCCAGACCATATATATCACTTCTTATAACCTCTATTCCTTTCTCCCTTGCCCATAATTTATGCTCATTCATTATAAGCTCTGAGAGTCCAATAATTTGATTTATTAATATGTATGAGTTCACAATTATGTACACAAACATACTCCCACTGGGATTAAGTGCACCCTTTTAAATGGCAAAAGAATTTGAGGCTTTTCAGTTTAGCAAAAAGATGACCGGGGAGGAAAGATATGATAAGCTTTATACAATTATGCGCAGAATGGAACAAGCAGATAGAGAGAACTTTTCAACACAGAACTTGGGGAAGATAAAATTACGAGAATATGCTACAAGGGCCAAATTAACAAATCTTGCACGCAAGGGTTTGATGAGAAATGAAAACTGTATTTCTTATACAAGGCTGAATCGATAATGTAAGAATAATAATAGTGAGAATAGTAATTTATTATTGACTAAAATATAAATAACTGCTTATTAGATACTTATTGTTGTACTGGAACTAACGGTTAGAAGGTAATGAATTTTAAAACTATGTAATGTTCTCTCTGAATGATATTAGTGTTGTAATTCTAAGATCCAGTGTGTTGAGTTAATATATATAGTTCATGGGTAACTGTATTTTCTTTCTTCTCTTTCTATATTTTCTTTTCTGTTTTTAAACTACGGTATATTTGAAAAAAAATTAATAAAAATATATATATTTAAAAATAGAGAGACCTTTTCTTGCCTCTCCCATAATGCTTGAACTGAGGACATGCAATGAATTCGTGGGCAATGCATTAAGAAGAGACAAACAGAAAACATATCAATGTATTGTCGAAGGCTGTCATGGCCAGATTCAACTGGTTGTGGTGGGTCTTCCAGGCTGTGTGGCCATGGTCTGGTGGAGCCAATGGACACAGTGTGTAACAGACTTCCCTCTGTGATACACCTCTGAAGATGCCAGCCACAGATTCAGGCAAAACGTTAGGAACAAGATCCACCAGACCACGGCCACAAAGCCCGGAAAACCCACCACAACCAGAAAACATATCTTTCATGCACAACTGTGGCTGTGTTGATGGCAGGGTTGCCAGCTCTGGATTGGGAAATGTAGCCCTCTGCTTAGGTTTGTTGTGAAGATAAGGGGGGCAGCGTTGTATGCCGTCCCAAGTTGCTTGGTTGCAATAAAAATAAGGATGCCAGCTTTGAGGTTGGAACTGGGATTTCCCCAGAATTACAGCTCATCACTAGACTACAACAATAAATCCCCCTGGAGAAAACGGATGCTTTGGAAGGTGGACTCTTAAGCATTTTAAAAAGGGATAAGAGAGATTCATGATGAAGAGGTGGCTACTAGCCAGGGTGAGGAAACCTCTGAATACCAGAGCAAGGAGACAACATTAGCTTCTCTGGAGGACCAACCTACTGAGCACTGTGCAAGACTAGGTGGACCACTGGTCTGATCCAGCAAGGTACATCTTATTCTATCTGGTTTGATTCCCCACTCCTCCGAGTGGCAGAGGTTTATCTGGCGAACCAGATGTGATTCCACATTCCAACATTTCTGCTGGGTGACCTTGGACTAGTCACAGTTCTTCAGAACTCTCTCAACCCCACCTACCTCACAAGGTGTCTGTTGTGGGGAGAGGAAGGGAAAGGAGCTTGTAAGCCACTTTGAGTCTCCTTACAGGAGAGAAAGGTGGGGTAAAAATCCAAACTCCTCCAACTCCTCTTCTTCAATCTGGCAAATGGCCAAGAGGGTAAACATTTGTTCCAAACAAGAAAATAGATAGCTGCCTACCAAGGAAAGCCTCTGAGCATGCTTGTTGGACATCTGGAGGAATTGGTGGGCCACCAAGATGCTAGACAAGAAGGACTACTGATCCGATCCAGGAGGGCTGTTCTTTACATTCATTGGTCCATGTCGCCTGTTTGGCTTCTGTGCAGGTGATCTGATGCTCCTCACATTCTGAGCTATTATAAAGTACAGAAGTCTTGCTGTTCTTAAGAATGTAAGAGCTTTTCTGCATCATACCAAAAGGTCATTTATTCCAGCATTCTTTTTCCTACAGCAGTTATTCAGATATCTCTGAAAACCTGCAAACAAGGCATGACACAGTAGCCCTCCTCCACTTCCTTTGGGGATCGGTGACCAGAATTGTACGCAACATTCCAAGTGACAAAAATGTTCTAGGTCTATACAGGACTAGCTGGTTCAGTTTCACTTCTTCTCCTAACAATCCCTAGCACAGGGGTAGGGAACCTGCGGCTCTCCAGATGTTCAGGAACTACAATTCCCATCAGCCCCTACCAGCATGGCCAATTGGCCATGCTGACAGAGGCTGATGGGAATTGTAGTTCCTGAACATCTGGAGAGCCGCAGGTTCCCTACCCCTGCCCTAGCAGGAAACCAGGCCTTTCCCCACTGCTGCTGACTCACGCTGAGGTGGCATTTTCACTGTTAATCACCATAACCCCAAGATCTCTCTTCTGGTTAGTCACCAGCCAGGCCCTAAAAGCCCCCACGACGCCACCTGCTTCACCTCTCTTCAAGCAGATTGTGATATTTATGTTGTCTGTCTCATTAACTGAGATATTTATAGCAAAGAGGCATCTATTACCAAAGCAATAAACAATGGTTTTGTGTGTCAGATGGGGCCCAGGAGAGTTTACTGACCTCTGGTGGTCAATGCTGTTTGGAACTTGCTTTGAAAACCCAGCGATTGGTGGACCAAATCCAGCACCATCTAGTTCAGTGGTGGCGAACCTATGGCACAGGTGCCAGACGTGGCACTCAGAGCCCTCTCTGTGGGCATGCACAAACAGAGTGTCCCCCCCCCCCCCACACACACACAGACATCTAGGCTGGCCTGGGCTGCTGGGCTCGATTATTAGCATTAACCCTAACAGCTAGGCTCATTCTACACATGCAGAATAATGCACTTTCAAACTGCTTTCAGTGCTCTTTGAAGCTGTGCGGAATAGCAAAATCCACTTGCAAACAGTTGTGAAAGTGGTTTGAAAACGCATTATTTTGCGTGTGCGGAAGGGGCCCTAGTTTTAGGGAAGCAGTGTAGGTAACCCTGTTAAGCGCTGTTAAACCCCACTGATTTTCATACGAAGAACTAAAACGCGATCATTTACCTGGGAATTAGCTCAGTTGCTGGCAATGGGGCTTGCTTCTGAGTAAATCCTCCTAGGGTCGTGATTCACCCCTTGGAAGAGTTGGAAGAGTTGCACGGTTGCGTCAAAGCAAAGCCACCAACTACCACCAAGCTTACTCCCGAGTAACGCACGCCTCTGAGCCAACCGTTTTTTCTAAACTAAAACCTCAGTATTCAGGTTAAATTGCTGTGTTGGCACTTTGCGATAAATAAGTGGGTTTTCGGTCTCGAAAAGGTTCACCGTCACTGATCTAGTTGCTATTCTTCATTGCTCTTTGTGATTCCTGAAGCTGTTTAGATAGGGGGAGAAACTCTTTTTGCCACACCACGGTGGAGTTGCAATTATATCACTTCCTTTTTTGTTGTGAAATTCGCAAGGTGATTAGAGATTCCATCTCTGTTGCTTAGAACTGCCTTTAAACAGTTAGTGGAACTAGTTACCGAAAAGACTAGATTAATTGCTTTTTATGAGTTGTGATCGGCCTTCTTATCTTGCTGTATCAGATGATCTCATATGCTGGATAATGTTGCTTATCTCTTAAGTGGTAACCAATCCGATTTCTAGAAATAACCACATGATCGTGATAAATCAAACTTTGTGAAAGATAACTGATATTTTCCTACAAATAAGCATTCTCGTGACAAGCAAATTATATTTCTCCGGCTCGAAGTCTCAGACATGTAAGAGTGAAGATATATTGGTAAGGTTTTGGGTATCTTAGGCTTTTTAAAATAATCATTGAAAGCAGTAAGACAAGAGCTGAAACCTGATTTGTTTTAAAACCACCATTAGCTATAAGAATCAGCAATGTTAGGAACACTGACAATTTTAGCATTCATTTCAACAGTATTTGTGGAGTTTCCTCCCCCACCCCCATTTTTGTGTTAACAGGGTTAGAAACAGAAGAGTTTCTCTAACACAGGGGTGTCCAACTCTGGCGCTTCAGATGTTCATGGACTACAATTCCCATCAGCCCCTGCTGGCCTCACATCTTCCCGGACCTTCCTTGCTCCACAGTGCCCAAGTGACAGCTTCCTCCCCTTTAATTCTCTTTCCCTGTTAGAGAATCTTATTTAAGTGTTGCCTCCATCACTACCATTATTGCTTGCACTGTTAAACATAGACCTTTGGAAAAAAGAGGGTGCTGGACGACTACTGTATTGTGCTGGATGACTATTAAGAAGACTTGCCTTTTTGTAAAGATGCACCAGCCATTTTGTTTCCTGTTCCTGCCACCAATAGCCTTCCATACAGACAATAATGATTTTAACGGAAGTGGCGCTTAAATAAGATTCTCTAGCGCGAAAAGAGAATCAGAACTATTTTCAGCAGCAGAAACTGTTATGTCCACCATAGAATGCACTGTCATCTTTTGGTGAGACAGAGTATAGTGTAAAAGTGCGGAGGTTAATCTCATACTATATGACCGTCACCCGATGTTCCCCTTTCCTTTGACATTTCCATTTGAGCAGGAGAGAATGTCTATACCAAACTTTTTGGACCTATTTGCAGGAACATTTTTCTCACCTGAAATGGCATCTAAAATTCCACGTCGTAACTGCAACTATAGTGTGCTTTTCAATTTAGAATCCAAGAAGAAATGCAAAGTATACGGAATCGAACAAAATGCTCCAAAGACTAACATATGAAAGTCCCCTCTCCCGTAACCCACAGCCTTGCATTTACACTCAGATGTAAATATATTCACAATTGCGAACTTCCCCCCACTTCTGAAATGTGTGTGCTATGTCATTCGATTGTATAAAATCGTGCCTTTGGGTCACCCGCTGCATCTCTCACTTAACTCCCACTTTTTGCTTCAGAGACTTCTTCATATCAGGAGAGGGTCATGACCCTCCGCTACTTTAACTTAGATCCTACCATAATTTCCTTTTTGTATTGTCAAAGGCTTTCATGGCTGGAACCACTAGGATGTTGTGATTCTACTGTGTCCCTGCATTGCAGGGGGTTGGACTTGATGGCCCCTGTGGACTCTTCCAACTTTATGATTCGACGATTCTATGATTCTACTGATCAATTCAAACAATAAAACCATCAACTGGTTCTATACTTGTCCTCAATAAATAAGAATTCTACTAGAAAAGACTAACATGGGGTCAGTATTCCCAACAGGTGCTGAAGGCCCAGCACCCCTGATAAGTCACTTCTGCTCAACCTCATTGGCCCAGGAAGTGCTGCCAGCTGTCCACTTCCTTTGTGTAATGGGCAACACTAACAATTTCCATCCCCTCAGAGGATTATCTTCCGTCAGGCCTGCCCCTTCCTTGCAGCTTTGCCCCACCTTCTGTTCCTCCTTTCCTGACCACCGACTGGCTTGGAAAGGCACTGCTTGTTCTTCCAGTGTGCTGTAGTGGTGCACTCTAATCTGGAGAACTGGGTTTGATTCCCCGTTCTGACACTTGAGCTGTGGAGGCTTATCTGGTGAACCAGATTAGCTTGTGCACTCCAACACACGCCAGCTGGGTGACTTTGGGCTAGTCACAGTTTTTCGGAGCTCTCTCAGCCCCACCCATCTCACAGGGTATCTGTTGTGGGGTGGGGAGGGAAATAAGATTGTAAGTCCCTTTGAGTCTCCTCACAGGAGAGAAAGGGGGGAGATAAATTCAACTCTTCTTCTTCTTCTTTCCAGCTTTCTCATTCTTTCTCAAATGTGCAACAGCAGTAGAGGCTGGGAACTGCCCACTGGAAGGATAAGATGGCCTTGCTGCTGCCAACTACCATGTGCTACCCAAGACAGCCAGCATGGTGTAGTGGTTGAGAGTGGTGGACTTTGATTCCCCACTCCTCTGCATAAGGCATTACGTGGCCTGGGACCCTCGTACCTTCGGGACCGCATCACCCCATATGTCCCTACCCGGCCTCTGCGCTCAGCAGAGGCCAATTTGCTGGTGGTCCCCGGCCCCTCAATGACGCGGCTGGCCTCCACACGGGCCAGGACTTTTACAGCGCTGGCCCCGGCCTGGTGGAACGCTCTCTCTCCAACTGTCCGGGCCCTGCGGGACCTTGGTGAGTTCCGCAGGGCCTGTAAGACCGTGTTGTTCCACCGGGCCTTTGGAGTGCCCAGCCGCTGATATGGTGCCCCCTACTGCTCTTACTGTTCCTTGCCCTGGCACTGATACATCAGAGCCCTCATGTTGAGGAGCCTGCCGTCCCCCTTTTGGGGTGGGTTGAAATTGAGGCTTGGACGCCTTTTGTTTAGATGATAACTATTAGCCGCTGTTTTATGTATTTATGTATTTTAAGATGTTTTATTGATGGAGCCTATGTATTGTGTTGTACTGGATCTGCTCCTGTTTTATGTTCATAATATGTTGTTCACCGCCCGGAGCCCTTCGGGGATCGGGCGGTATAGAAATTGAAACAATAAATAAATAAATAATGGAGGAGTCTAATCTGGTGAATCAAGTTTGTTTCCCCACTCCTACACATGAAGCCTGCTGGGTAACCTCAGGCTACTCTCTCAGCCCCACCTACATCACAAGGTGTCTGTTGTGGGGAGAGGAAGGTAACGTGATTGTAAGGGTTCGATCCCACACTCCTCTACATGAGCTGCAGACTCTAATCTGGGGCATCGGTTTTGTTCCCCACTCCTGCACATGAAGCCAGCTGGGTGACCTTTTGCCTGTCACAATTCTCTCCAAATTCTCTCAGCCCCACCTGCCTCACACGCTGACCTGCGTTGGGGGAGAGGAAGGTAATGCAATTGTAAAGCTTCGATTCCCCACTCCTCTACATGAGCAGCAAACTCTAACCTGGTGAACGTGGTTTGCTTCCCCCCTTCTCCGCATGAAGCCTTCTGGGTGACCCTTGGGCCAGTCACAGTTCTCTCAGAACTCTCTCAGCCCTACCTGCCTCACAAGGTGCTTGTTTGTGAGTGGGGGGACGGACCATTGTAAGCCACTCTGAAACTCCTTGAGAGAGAGAGAAAAGCAGGGTATAAAAACAAGCTCTTTTTCAAAGGCAGAAGCAGGGAGTGCTGAGGAACAGCAGCAACCATATTAGCTCAGCTGGTGCTCTCTGGCGCCATCTGCTGGCTCATCTTCCAGGGCTGCTTCCAGCAAGAAAAGGAGATTTCCTCAGAAAGCGTCTCAGCTTCCCATTTCCCATAAGGGGAGGGGCAGGGGGAGCAGCATATGGCTCATTTGGTGAATGGAAAGAGATTTGCCTGCCCGAGAGCCTGCCAAGGACCTGCCAATCAAAGTGGACCAGAAGTTCCCAAGCTTGCCTACCCCTTGGCAACCCATTTCCCTAAAACTATACCCCCCTATTAGCAAACCCATTATGAATTTTTAATGTACTCCGAAATGCTATGGCACATATCCCTGGAGACAGTGGTGTATCGCTAATGCGGACATGAGGTATCCCATGTCCCTGGGCGCACACCATTTTGTCACATGGGGGGGGGGGCTGTTCAATGGTGGAATGCACTACCTCAGAGTGTGGTGGAAGAAGAAGAGTTTGGATTTATATCCCCCCTTTCTCTCCTGTAGGAGACTCAAAGGGGCTTACAATCTCCTTGCCCTTCCCCCTTCACAACAAACACCCTGTGAGGTAGGTGGGGCTGAGAGAGCTACAAGAAGCTGTGACTAGCCCAAGGTCACCCAGCTGGCATGTGTGGGAGTGTACAGGCTAACCTGAATTCCCCAGATAAGCCTCCACAGCTCAGGCAACAGAGCTGGGAATCAAACCCGGTTCCTCCAGATTAGATACACGAGCTCTTAACCTCCTATGCCACTGCTGCTCCTTCCAAAGGAGTCTCCTTTGGAGGTTTTTAAAGAGGCTGGATGGCCATCTGTCAAGAGTGCTTTGATTGTGTGTTCCTGCAATGTGGGGGGGAGTGGACTTGATGGCCCTTGGGGTCTCTTCCAACTCTATGATCCTATGGACACCAGTCATGTCTGTAGAGTAAGGTTACAGAGAAAAGGTGGTGTCTCAGCTGCCAAGCATGCCAGTCTTCTGCAGCTAATGGCATGGGGGGAGGAGAGATGCGGGGTAAAAAAGCAGCTCACCAGGCTTTGCTGAAAGCACGCCTTCTCAAGTCAGCCTGCTGGGAGGTTGGAGCATCCTAGCCCTGATGGGGTCTCACTGGCACATAGACTGGGGAGCTACAGCTGCTAGCAAACTGTTATTTGCCACTTGCGTAGTACAAGCCAGCTGCCAACGCAAGGCTGCAATCAGTTAATGGTTCCAGGTTTCGTAGAGAAGCTTTGGGAAGTGTTTTCAATGCCTGCCACCAGACATTTTTTTCAAGGGCAGGGGACTGGTGGTGGAGGGGAGAATGCCAACTTAAACAATGAAAACACAGCCCCATCTATAAATGGGAGGGGGGCTGGTCTTGCATGCAGCATGCAATATTGGAGGGGGCGCAATTTCAGCACTTGCCCTGGGCACCATTTTCTGCAGATTTTCCGCCCCCCCCCCCCCGGTGCGTGCCCGGTGCAATGAACGCCCCCCGTGCCCTGGTAGCTCCGCCTCTGCCCTTAAGTCTTGACAGACCTGCGGCCCAGGACAGATTCTAACCCCTGCGCCAGTGAACAGGAGGTGGAGGGAGGGAGGCAAGTGCCTTCCCCCCATATCTGTTGTGCTACCTGCCCTCTCACTGCTCCCACCACCAGCCCAATATAGTTATGTGTGCAAGTTCAGGGAGTTGCCTTGGAACTGGCAGCACAGGCCGGGGGTCCCAGTGATACCTGCAGCACAGGCTAGGCTTGGTGGCAAAAGCTGGGAACTGCGCTGGGACCTTGTGCAGAACATGTACTTTATTGGATTTCATATCCCAAGTTAGCATAACAGCAGCCATTTTGTACCAAGGATTTTTGTATGAGTAAATTGGGCCTTTCTCTCTCTATTCTTTATCACAGTGATGGCGAACCTTTTCGAGAACGAGTGCCCAAATTGCAACCCAAAACCCACTTGTTTATCGCAAAGTGCCAATACGGCAATTTAACCTGAACACTGAGGTTAGAAAAAAACAGCTGGCTGCAAGGTAACGGATCGCACTTTGGTTCTTTGCATGAAAATCAGTGGGGTTGAACAGTGCTTATCAGGGTGACCTACACTGCTTCCCCAAAACTAGGACTTAGGTTTAATGCTAATAATCGAGACCAGCAGCCCAGGCCAGCCTAAATGTGTGTGTGGGGCGGGGGGGGGGTTGTGGGCGACTCTGTTTGCACGTGCCCACAGAGAGGACTCTGAGTGCCACCTCTGGCATTCGTGCCATAGGTTTGCCACCACTGCTTTATCAGGTTCAGCTGGCAACTTCTGATGCCTAGCTGTCCAAGGTCACGGTGACCGTGGAAGAAATAATTGGAGTTTGAATTCCAATGTTAAGGCCTTAGTTTATGATTCATGATACCTGCTTTAGATTATGTAACCTCAAATTCTTTCAGCTGCGCTTGTTAGTAGAGGCCTTCTGATTGGAAGATTTAGGCCATGTGATACTTAGCCTTCCCTATGATCCTTGGATCATTCTGAGAAATCTTCCAACTTTACTTTGAAGTTTAGCTTGATTTGCTGTTTGGATGTTTCATGCCTTTTTCCAAGACGGACTTCTTTGTTCTTAGCGAAATATTGTTTTCTGCTTGCTCCTATGGAACAAAGGCGGCGCTATCATGAGTTCTTGGGACTTAACGATATTGGCTCTTTCTACAATATTATTATTAGCTGCAGCTTCCCAACTTTTGCCCTGCTCCATTTGCGAATGCCGAGATAGATATTATTAACCAGCCTTTTCTTTTGAATAAACCTAAAAATAATTTTTATTCAAGTGAACAGTGTCTTTTTTGGTCCAGAAAGAACTCACGCATTTATGAGACTAAAGGGAGGTGCCCTTAAGCAGAGGCATAGCTGGGCCAGAATGCGCCCAGTGCGCACTGTGTTTTCCACCCGGCCCCCTCTGTGGCGCCCTGCCCCTCCACCCCCCTTACCTTAGTTCAGCCTGGAAAAGCAGCCTGTTCCCTTCAGGCTGAAAACAGGGGGGGAGCGATCCCCCCCCCGTGTGTGCCTGGTGCAATGCACGCCCCCCCACCCCCTGGTAGCTCCGCCTCTGCCCTTAAGTCTTGACAGACCTGCGGCCCAGGACATGTCTAGTGTGGCTCCTGGCCAGCACAGCTCTCCAGCTTTGCTGCATTGGCAACTGGGGCGGGGCAATGACCCGCAGCCACAATTCAGTTGCATTTGGGGAGGATGAGGGGAGTGCTGCCATTGAAGGGAAGTGGTGGTTGGGTGGACTCGGGGGGAATTCTTGCAGGTCCCACTTGTACAATACAGCAATTCTCCAAAGAAGAATCTTAATCACATTCAAAATAAAAATCAGTACCAGGTGATGGTAAAGACACAATTATAATTGAGATCAACACATACTGGATTCCATCTTATGGCCTTCAAAGCGCTTGAATCTATCAGAAGAATTTCACACCCCATAATACCTTGACGTAACAGCCTATCCTCCGGGGGTAGGGGGGGCAGTATTCAATAACAATGGAACCACTACTGAAAATGTCCCAAATCTGGGCCCATCCACTCCCAAACTTAGTTCCTTGATGAAGACGGGAGCAGAAAGAGTAGAACCAGTCCTGGTGATCTCTAGCTCCAAGGAAGGTCTGCATTTTAGTTAAGGAGCTCACCAAAATCTTTGACATCCCGTTTTGGCGCCAGAGAACAGGAAAAGAAGCGGATGAATCTTCAGGACAAGGCAAGCCACCAGCTTTCCTGGAGACTGAAGTCTGCCACGAAGGATCCAGGATCCCTTCATACCTCACTTTCCTTCTTTCTCCAACCACTCCTTGAAGCCTCCAGCATAGTTGCGAGCCCTGGAGAGAAAATAAACAAATCCCATACATGAAGGTAAAATATTGGCAAAATGAAGAATTTGGACAATACAAGTTTTGGCCTCAAAGGCTGAAACAGCCCTCAAAAGGGAAATGTCATCTCAGGCTGCCTTTTAATGTTAGAAACCAATCACATTGCGGTTGCCAAGGAATTGCCACTGAGGACATTCTCTACTTAAAGCTATAGGCACTGGGTCTATTATTTTGGAGTTTTCCACCCTTATTGCATGGGGGTTTTTCCCTAGATTTTGCATTGTTTGGCCAACCTGGAGTTTTTCTCAGGCTCATAGGATGATATGCTCTGTCTGTTCATGGCTCCAGTCTCTAGATTTAATTATCCACAGATCTGAATTAGATATATCGATGGTTGACTCAAACAATAAACATAATTTAAATTGAAGCTTGGAGCAGGGGCAGAAATTATCGTTTTAAAAGTTCTCTTATGAAAAGTTCTCTTATGACCACAAGCCCTTGCAGAATCAGACCAAAGACACGAAGGCCAGCATCACATATCTCACCAGATTCCGATGAAATGACCGCAAAAAGGTCATGAAGATCCCCTCCCACCCACACAGTCATCAAGGCTACCAGCAACCAAGAGATTACCTCATGAGTCTGTTCATTGTTCTTTCAGCGTGGTTTAGTGATTAAGAGCAGGTGCACTCTAATCTGGAGGAACCGGGTTTGAGTCCCCGCTCTGCCACTTGAGCTGTGGAGGCTTATCTGGTGAACCAGATTAGCTTGTGCACTCCAACACATGCCAGCTGGGTGACCTTTATTCCCCAGTAAAACAGTCATCTTAACCAATTTATCTGCTCACCACACACCAATTTAAAAGGAACCCTTGCCTACTGCACACACCCCTGAATCCCAGGTTTACCAGTTGGTTTTATAGAAGAAAAGGATACACTGGGAAAGCAAGACTCACTTGGCATAGCCGAGCGCCAAAGCTATTTCTGCGGCCCGGGCCCCTCTTTTGCCAATCTGGCAATGGAAAACCAGGTTTTCATCATCCAATGGTGGCTTATTCACCCCATACTTCATCTTAAATGTTTCCGGGTCCATTTTGAAAGCCTCTTCTACCTCCGCAACTGCACAAAAGAGTCAGGGTTGAAAAATGTCAAACATCCCAAACTGAGCAACCGTATTTCTCACTTGTTTCCTGAAGAGCCTGTTACAGACGCTTGTAAAAATCAGGGCAGTTAAACCTCTTGCTGTTTACAGCAAGAGGAAGAGGGCTGAACAAGAGAAGGACAAATCCAAGGCCGGCGACAGGAGTCGAGTGGCGTTGCCGCTGCTTGAGAGTACCCACCAGTGTAGCGGTCACAGTCTGCCCTCCCTTTCTTTGGGTGACAGAAGTCATAGCGTTAGGAGAGGGCAGCATCTTGCTCCAAGGTCTCAAACTGGAAAAGCACAGGAAACTAATTTTACATGGAAAGCTCAATAAAGCGAACAAGACAAGCAAATTTTACTTACACATGATCCTTGGAAGAAGAAGAAGAGTTTGGGTTTATATCCCCCCTTTCTCTCCTGTAGGAGACTCAAAGAGGCTTACAATCTCCTTTCCCTTCCCCCCTCACAGCAAACACCCTGTGAGGTGGGTGGGGCTGAGAGAGCTCCAAAGAACTGTGACTAGCTCAAGGTCACCCAGCTGGCATGTGTGGGAGTGCACAGGCTAATCTGAATTCCCCAGATAAGCCTCCACAGCTCAAGCAGCAGAGCAGGGAATCAAATCCGGTTCCTCCAGATTAGAATGCACCTGCTCTTAACCACTGTGCCAGAATGGGTGGGTCTGTGGGTTTCCAAAATGGTAAGGGACCTGGCCCTTTAGGTATAGCTCAGCCCCACACCTAGCATATATCCCCGCACCCCCAACAGTTCTACACAACTTTGCTTCAAATGTCATGCATGAACATACATTACAGCACACTGTTCTCACCTGGGATATTAACAGAATTGGCAATTTTCCCATTGGCTACTTCTTCTGGCGAGCGCACGTCAAAAATATGAGCATCCCCTTTGGTCACCAGCTCCTTCATATCCTCATAGGAAATGACTTTGGCTTCAAGACAGGAAGAAGAAAACCAGCTATTTGCATTTTTCCCCAGGGTCATCCGGACATACTTTCAGATTTCAGTTTCAGATTTGTCCACTTATGCAAAATATGGGATTCACATAGTACACCCGGAGGACGCAGTCAATATGATGACACCCTCGGATAGGAGACCATTCACAATCAAAGTCATCCTACATTACCATGTTGGAAGAGTATGACATCGGTATTATAAACACTGGGACAAATCTTCATTCTTCCATATTTTCTCAACCTTCTAACTTTAATCAGCCCTTTGAAAACCAACTGCTGTCTCAATCTCCAGACCATCCATTTCCTCACTTACTTTGCTCACCTGGTTTAGCAGCCAGGTAACCACAAAGTCAGCAAGGCAAAACTTTCCCCACTGCCTTCTCCCCAGGTCTAGGAAATCTTCACCCTGCTTAGTTTCTCATCATAATGGGCTGCTGTTAAAGGCATAGGAGCAAGAGACCCCAAACATTATAGCAAACTTTTGGCCCTTTTAGGATTGATCAGCCTCTTTCTTAGGGTCCCATGCGATACATTAAATGCAGCATTGGAGATCTGTTGAATCTTGAAGTCTGCGATTTCTTCAAAGACACAAAGAGAATTCGGCTGCCCACCCCTTCCCTTGACATGCACCGCTCACCACACTCTGAGACTGTGTCTCCCCACACTACTCTGGAGTGCAGAGTTTAAATTGCAGAGTTTAAAAAAAACGCCTAAAACTGGCTAAATTCACCTGCTAGATATCCACTTACTCCACAGAGATTAAAGAAGATTTGTAATGGGGCGATTAGCAAATTCCCCTAAAGGACCCACACTGGCCTTACCTCTGTCCATGCTGCTCATGTTTACACGTGTAACGCAGCCTGTGGGGCGTGCAAGATGCACAGCCAACAGCTTCCGCAGGGCCTTCATTGGCTTCTCGGCTTCCTTATTGCCCACGAAAAAGAAGCTGTATTAGAAAGGGACAACTTCATTTGTAGGCACCGTCTCCAAAGTGCCGAAAGCAAACAAAGGACCGAAACTTCATAAGGTTTCTCAACCATCAAGCCCCCTTCTGCACATGCAGAATAATGCACTTTCAAAATACTTTCACATTTGTTTGCAAGTGGATTTTGCTATTCTGCACAGTAAAATCTAGCTGCTGAAAAGTGCATTGAAAGTGCATTACTCCGTATTATCCATATTAAAGATAGCGGGCCCGCTTTGGGGGCTTAACAGAGCTTGCCAGCCCCCTCCCCTCCTTTCTGCTGTGCTTTGCAACCGTGGCCGAATAATGCAAAACAAAACAACCCTGGCACGTTATATGTAGGGTTGCCAAGTTCCAGGTAGCACCTGGAGATCTGCCACTATTGCAATTGATTCCCAACAATCAGCATCAGTTCCCTGGGGAAAACAGCTGTTTTGGGGGGGTGGACTCTATGGCGTTATACACTATTGAGGTCCCTTATCTCCTCCAACCCACGCTCCACCCACAAAATCTCCAGATACTTCCCAAACCAGAGCTGGCAACCTTGTGTGTGTGGGGGGGGGGGGGGGGGGATGTAGGGGAAAAAGCATCCCCTGCTAAATTTCAGCTCATCAGGATGGAGATAAAAGGTGCAAGAGGCACCCAGTAGACCTCTGGCTACATAGATTCCTAGGTGAAAGGGGAAAATTCAAAAGCAATAAAATAACAGCATAAACTATGGAGATGTCGCTTTTCCCCAAGTGCAGGGATGATAATAATTCGGGTTGCCAGAGCCATATTGGAAAACTCTTGGAGATTTGAGGTTGGACCTCAGTGGGGCAATAATATGCACCATCCAACGAATCCATTTTCCCAGGGGAATTGATCTCTGTAGTCTCGGAAATACACTGCAATTCCAGATCTGCAGATCTTACCTGGAGGATGGCACCCCAATAACCCTCAGGCGGCTCAAACTTCTGGAGGCTGAATTTCTCGTGTTGGGTTACTGAACGGTAACGGTCCATTTTTGCAAAAAGATGTTAACTTTATGCGCTCTGCTTTTTGCCCTATTGAACGCGCAGTTGGGGTATTAGCAGCATTCAAAACACGGAAACAAAGCAACGTTTCTGAGGCGGGATAGGAATTGGCCCATAGTCCCTGAGAGCAGAGCGTGACGCGTATGCGTGAGCCTCGGAGCGGAATTGATCGAGTTGCTCCTGCTGCCTGGGCGGATTTGGGAGAAACAGAGAGATCGCCAGTTCGAGACTTGGGCCCCCGGGGGAGGGGGGGGACTGCAGAGAAAATAAAGCCTCCTCTCCCCTCCCCATGGAGGAATAGACCTAAAATTCAGGAAAACAAAGCTGGGTGGGGAGAGTTGCTTGGGAGAATAGGATGAGATGAAGTTGGCTGGAGCGTACAGCATAAATGTTATTTTGCGTGAGTTTAAACGTAACCTAAGCCATTTGTGTTTTGGTTGCGTCTTAGGGAACGGGACAAGAGCTCAAGGAGAATGAAAAGGCAAGACTACACCACCGCTGACTGTAGGGGAGGAACTGTATTTTCCAAAGTTGCACTGCATCAGTAGTTCCTGGAAAATGGCAAAGCAGAACAGCATGCAAAGGAATATTTTACATTCTCTCACAAGTTGGTTCATTTCTTATTTGCAGGAACTTCTTTTCATGGAAGGAATATTAAGAATGGAACTCTTTCCCTCCCTCCCAAATGAAAAACTGCAGCCCATCTTATTTTGACACACAGGTAGACCCTAAATCTGTTAGTGTCAGATCTGCACTTGCAATGACACTCTCCAGTTTCATAAACAAACTTATGAATTGTCAAAGGCTTTCTCTGCCAGAATCACTAGGGCATTGTGGGTTTTCTGGGTTGCATGGCCTTCTTCCAGTAGCATTTTCTCCTGACATTTTGCCTGCATCTGTATCTTAACACATGCAAATTACACTTCCAAATTGCACCTTTAACACTTTTAACCAATGCAAATGGTTCTTTCTCCCACCCCAGATATTCCACAGGAATATATACTCCACTTGCTTTGCTACCATCAGATCCTCTGAAGATGCCAACCACAGATGCAGGTGAAATGTCAGGAGAAAATGCTACTGGAACATGGCCATACATCCTGGAAAACACACAAAGACGTATGAATTTTCTTTTAGATTGCAATTGTTATTCACACTGGGTCATCGGTGCAGGGTGTGCTTCCCCAGATAACCCTCGGCTAAGGAGCCCTAGAAGCAAAGGAGCTAAGAAGCAAAATTTCTATTTTGAGTGGCAGCAGTTCCCAAGTTGGCATCGCCAGAGAAAAGATCTCAAGCAAAGTTTGGGATGGCCCTTTCTTGCTGCCTGAAGCCTTGGAGTCCCCTCAGTCCATCGCTTATGGAATCAAGACTAGTCCTTGTAATTTACAGCTAAATCCTCCAGCCGAACTCCAAGGGAGGGAGAGGCAGACAAGCAGAGATGGATGGATAAAGAGAGGGAGGGAAAGAGTTGAGAAGATCACAAAGGGGTGGAGTGGGTGATGATATGCCTTTAAGAGTGTGTTGATGGGCAGAATTAAAAGACCTGGGGAAAGTAGCTAGAGCCTGGGACCGGGACAGTTAAGACTGAGAGCTTTTGAGTCCATAGTTCTTATTGTTAACTGTAAATAAACTTGTCAAAACCACTACATCATCAATAGGGGGGGCGTGTGTGCATCCCTCGCAAAGATTCCTCTCTAGACAGCCGCAGCATGGATGCGCTTGTGAGCTAAACCGACTGACCAAACCATGCTCCCTGGAAACAAGCGACGACTCCGGCGCTGCAGTGCGCTCTCAAGCATGTGGATTTTTTTCAACTATGTAACAGGTACCTGGGGGGCGAGGGCAGAAAGAGGGAGAAAATTGCTCTGGAAGAACTTGAAAGGTAGAAGAAGAAGCCAAGAAGGAAGTTTTAATTCACTGCTGGTTCCTTTTGTTTTGTTTGGTATCTATCTCCTGGCAGGGGGAGGGTTGTCAGATCCAGGCCGGGAAACTTCCTGGAGATTTGGTGATGAACCCTGAAGAGGACAGGGACCTGGGGGGGGGGGGGGGGACAGTGCCACAGAGTCCACACTCAAAGGAACCCATTGTCTTTGAGGCAGCTGATCTATACACTGCAGAGATAAGCTGTAATTCTGGGGGATCCCCGGGTCCCACTTGCAGGCTGCCATCCCACTAATCTGCGCTGGTGTGCATTTTACATAACGAAATGTGCATTTTGGGGGGAAACAAAGTTTATTGAAGTATGAATGGTAAGAGTGAAGAAGTAGAGTTATCGGCTTTCTCAGCAGCTGAGAATTTTGAGAGACGAAAATGTTTTGTGGAAGATCTAAGTTGGACAAATGAAAGTACTTTTCCACACAATGCATACTTAACTAGGAGCCGCGTGGCATAGTGGTTAAGTGCTTGTGTAACCTCACACTGTCAGGAGCCCCCTGTGGGTCAGATATCCTGGCAGCTGGCTCATGGTCAATTCAGCCATCCATCCATTCCTTGGTCAGTAAATGTGTACCTGGCACATAGCTAGGGGGTAAAGAATAGCCGGGGAAAGCAATGGCAAACTAGCCCACAAAAACTATGAAATCACTGCTTGCAGTGGTACCCCAGGGGCGAACACGACTGAAGGGGAAACTTTACCTTTTAAGTTGGACAAATGAAAGTACTTTTCCACACAATGCATACTTATCTTGTGATGCATATTTAACTTGTGATGCGCACTGTCTGTGAAAGACTTACGTGACTGCCTGCCAATATGCTATTTTCTAAAGTATCAGACAGATTTATGGAATTTGAAACTATGGAGCTGCTTCTAGCTGAGATAGCTACATGGACTATCGTCAGAGGTAGTATACCCTAAGCTGCTAGTTATTGAGAGCAACTGAAAGGGTTCTCTGCCCTCTTCATGCCCTATTTGTGACCTTGCCATTTGGATGGTCACTGTTGGAAACAGGATTCTGGAATAAGATTTATTTATTATTGGTCTTGATAGACCTCCCAACCCCCGAAGGGCTCTGGGCAGTGTACAATGAGACATAAAACAAATACAATATAAGATCTCATAAATACAATATAACAATAAACATTAAAATTCATTAAAATACATTATAGCAGCAATTCCAAAAATTACAGATAAAAATACATGCACAGATGCATGCACAGATGGTGCCCAACCCAAAGGCCAGGAGGGCCAGTGTAATGTATTGTATTGATTGTGAGGTATTGTATTGTTTTAAGAGTCTGCAGCTGTTGCACTGGAATTGGTAATCAGTAGGTGTGTTATATTGAGCACAGCTGCAGAGTGATTTTAGGCTATGTGTGAGTAGCAGCTTTGAAATAAAGCACCATGTTTTGTTCCTCCGACTCCTGATTCTTTGACACATAACATATTGGCGACGAGGATAAACTTATGACGAAGCCCAGCAAGTTTTTGTGAAGCAAGGACTGTGAGTAAATTATGGCTTTTCAAGGGCAGCTGGAACAGTTTAATTTGGAGTTTCCTTTGAAGTGGCAGAGTTATGAGGCCCGATTGGAATTTTATCTTCTGGCAAATGGCATAACAGACCCAGAAACGCAAAGCGCCGTGTTTTTGAGCCTTTGTGCTGAATGGGTGTTTTACCTCGCCTCAGCATTGATAGCCAAGAGACTTATCAGCAAATAACCGCTTTGTAGAGATACTGACTGCATTAAGGAACCATTTTCATTCCCCAACCGTCAGAAATAGCTAGACGGAGTGTTTTATAAACGCGATCAGGAGGGGACTGAAAGGAGTGCAGATTTTGTTGGAGGCTTACGGCGTTGGCACAACAATGTAATTTCTCCAATTTGGAAGAAATGTTAAGGGATCGTCTGGTCGGTGGCCTGAGAGAGGCACCATTGCAAAAGTTGCTGCTGGCAAAGACAGACTTGACTTTTCAAACGGCATACCAAGAAGCCTTGAATTTTGAACTTGCTGCAGCCTCTACTCGGGAGGTGCGACAAGCCAGGAGCCCACAGAGATTGCAAACAGCTGGCAGTGGGACTGTAGACCCGGGTAATGGTGAAATTCAGAGACTGCAGCATGGTGCAATGAAGATGGGAAGACCACCACAACAGAGGGGGAGGATGTTAACAGAGAAATGTATGAGTTGTGGTGGGCCCCCATGAGAGAGAAAGGTGTAAATTTAAAGAGGCACAATGTTTCTGTTGTAAACGCTAGCATATTGGGAGAGTGTGCAGAGAAAAGGCATCAGGGACCAAGAAGACATGTTCTCGGCTCATCTGCTACACTCTTTGTGGATGCACCTTTGCTGTCCCCATGTAGCTGGCTTGACTGGCCAACCCCCACATGAGCAGTGTAATGGTGTTTACGCAGCTGATGTAATTAACCACGTGCAACCCGAGATCCAGCCGCAAGTTGTCGGGTGACTGTGAAGATCCAGTATGTCGCTCGTGTAATGGAAGTGGATTCTGGGTGAGCATTCTCCATCGTTTCATGGGACACTTATAAAACATTTTGCCCACAGGATGATTTGGACATTCAATCTTGTGACTTACCACTTACGGATTATCAAGGACATAGAGTACCTGTGGTTGGCATGTGTAATGTCCATGTGAAATATCATATGTTTGATGGATGTTTGAAATTGTTAATAGTGGAAGGAAGGCAGACGAGCCTATTGGGGTTGGACTGGTTTGGGAGGTTGGGAATTGTAATTACTGGAATTCATGAGGTTAGCAAGTTGACATGGGAGTTGCTAGTGGGAGAATTTAAGAGTGTGTTTGCTGAGGGACTGGGGCAGTATAAGGGTCCACCTATATCATTGCATCTTGATCCTTTAGTACCCTAATACGCCTAAAAATCACGGGCGTATTCCATTTTGCTTTGCGCTCTAAAGTGGATGCAGAACTAGATCGGGTTATTGAACAGGGAATATTGGAGCCAGTGGTAAATGCAAAATGGGAAACTCCACCAGACCCTGAAGGCCAATGGGGATGTGCGATTTGTGCTGATTATAAGTGCAATAATTAACAAGGCATTGCAGAAAACATCCGCACTCCAGTGCCAGTTGTCAGTCAGTTGTTAGCAACATTGGCAGGGGGAAAGGTTTTTGCAAAATTAGATCTAGCGCAGGCATACCAACAGCTGGAAGTGGATGATGCCACTGCAGAAGCCCAGACGATAGTGACTCACAGGGGCATTCAGAGTAAAGCTGCTGCAATTTGAGTGAGCCGTGAGCTCCTGGATATTCCAGAGCTTGATGGAAAGAAATATTAAGAAACTTGCCGGAGTCATACCATATTTTGATGATGTCTTGATAGTGGGTGCAACTGAGGAGGAACTGATGACACGGGTACGGAAAGTACTGCAGTGCTTCTCAGATGTAGGGTTGCGCGTTAAGCGCGAAAAAAATGCGGTTTGGAGTAGTGCAAGTAGAGTTTTTGGGATACATGGTAGATGCAAGGGGAATCCACCCGACATCAAAGCAAAGGTGAGGGCCATCCAGGATGCCCCAGCACCACAGTCAAAGCAAGAGTTACAGGCATTTTTGGGATTGCTAAATTTTTACCATTCATTCTTAGAGCATAAGGCCACAATGGCGGAGCCACTGCACCGTTATTAGATAAACGGGCAGTGTGGCAGTGGACAAGTCAGCATGAGAAGGCATTCCGAGATGTCAAACGATTGTTGTCATCAGAAAGTGTATTGGTTCATTTTGATGAGAGGAAGCCATTAATTTTGACGCATGATGCCTCCCCGTATGGAGTTGGAGCAGTGTTGAGCCATCAATTGGAGGATACGCGGAAGCTCCAATTGCGTATTATTCTAGGACGCTATTCACAACGGAGCCAAATTACGCCGCAAATTGATAAGGAGGCATTAGCAATAGTGGCTGGGGTTAAGAAGTTTCATGATTACGCAGTATGGGCTTACCATTTATGATTGTTACAGACCATAAGCCGCTTCGTTGGGATTATTTTCCTCAGAGCCAGACACCACAGATATTGTCCCCTTAGAATGCTGCGGTGGGCAATGTTCCTGAATGCATATGATTATGTCTTGCAGCACCAGTCGGAAAGAAAATTGGTCATGTAGGATGCTTTGAGTTGGTTGCCAGTACAACGGGAGGAGAAAGATCACTCCCCAATCTGGAAGGTTTTGATGTTGGAATAGTTATCAGAGCCTCAAGTGCAAGCGGCAGAAATAGCAGAAAGGTCAGCCAAGAACCCAGTGCTTGCCCGAAGTTTTGAATTGGGCATGGAAGGGTTGGCCATTGGGTAAGTTAGAGGAAAAATTCAGACCATTTGGAATGAGGCAAGCACGGTGATATCTGTCCACAAGGGGTGCTTTTACTGTGGGGAAATAGGAGTAGTGATCCCAGCAGCTTTAAGGATTAGGGTGCTGGAGGCCTTACATGTAGGGCACCCCGGAATAGTGAGAATGAAGGCATTGGCCCGTAGTTATGTGTGGTGGCCAAAGATGGATAGTGAAATAGAAGAATGGGTGGCCAGGTGCAGGAGTGTCAGATAACGCGACCTGCCCCACCTCAGGCCCCTACCTATCAATGGAGTCCACAAAAAGACCGGGTCAAGGGTACATATTGATTTTGCAGGGCCTTTCCAAGGCCAGGTGTTTCTCATCATAGTGGACTCATATTCCAAAATGGCTAGAAGTAGTGCCAGTAATGTCAATGACATCACAAACAGTTATTAGGGCACTGCGTAAGTTATTTGCAACCCATGGCCTCCCGGATAATGGTGGTATCAGATAATGGCACAGCGCTTGTATCCAAGGAGTTTAGAGTATTCCTGGCCAATGGTGTTATTCGCCAGGTTACCTCGGCCCCTTTCATCCGGGACTACGAATGGGCAGGCAGGAAAGCGATGGTGCGCATAACGGTTAAGGATGCATTGCAGCCAATAGTAGGGGATTGGCACCGCCGGGTTGGCTTAATTTTGTTGACACAGCACATAACACCGCGGTACAGCCACCGGAGGAGTCCTGCGGAGTTGCTAATGAATCGGAACTTACAACGTTGCTGGACCGAATGCATCCCGATTCAGTTGATGATCGTCCACGGAAAGAAGATCAGGTGTTGAAAGCACCTCGGACATTTGATAGGGATGATACGGTGTATGTCCGAAATTATGGAGCAGGTCCATGTTGGGTCCCAGCAGTTGTGAGGCAGCCGACAGGGCCCTTGTCTTATAGGGTGGAAACTGAAGAGGGGCGGGTGATCCGCAGACATGTTGACCAAGTAAGGAAGAGAGTGCCAGGTCCAACAGTAGATCAGGAACCCCAGGTCCTCGAATCTAGGGCGTTAAGGGGGCAGATGGAGCTGCAGGATGAGGAAGCAGTAAATAGTCCAATTGTCCCAGAGGCCAGCATTGCCCAAAAATAGGTGGAATCAGCAATCAGGCAATGCTGAAGATGGCAGAACTGTTGTGGGGGCTTCAGAGGGGGCAGGCAGTCTGCGGCTGGCTCTCATTCAGTGAAAGCAGTACCATGGGTCCGTTCCACTAATGGTACTTAGTGCTTTCCCATAGTGCAAAGAAACTCCCCCTAATACCAGTGGTTCTGAGCCTTTTGAGTTAGGAGAATGTTTAGTGCTGGATTTACCTATAGCAGGGGTAGGGAACCTGCGGCTCAAGAGCCGCATGCGGCTCTTCTGCCCTTGCACTGCGGCTCCATGAGCAGGCAGCAGGGCGGGCGCACCAACTGCCTGCAGCCGGCTGGGCCGCGCTGCAGGCTTCCCCTCTCGCCTGCCCCGTTGGAGCGGAGCGGGTGCTTTCCCGGCAGCTGGCGAGGCTGAGCCGCTGGCCCCATCCTTGCCCGCCCTGCAGGTAGCAGGGCGGACGCATCAATGCGCTTCTTAGAATGAGCGGAGTAAAAGGTAAAAAAAACCCCAATATATACAGTGTTATCTTCATTTTAAATGTCAAAAATTATTTGCGGCTCCAAGTGTTTTCTTTTCCCATGGAAAACGGGTCCAAATGGCTCTTTGAGTGCTAAAGGTTCCCTACCCCTGACCTATAGGCTTGGCAGGCTGAAGCCTAAGGTCTCAAAATCTGGAGGCTTCTGGCTAAAGTGTATAATATTTTTAACACTGTCATAGATCTTTCTTACACGTGCTGTCATAAGGCTCTGTAGTCTGTGAAGAACTCTTCAGTAATGTTCCTTGCGCTCCTTTTCAGAATAATACTGTCTTAAGCCAATAGCTCGACACTAACATTTATTTCTGTGTTGATTTTGTCCTTCCGGGACTTCTCTGAAGTGGACCCCACCTTCCTCCAGTTGTGAGGGCGGGGGATTGGGAGGGGCCTCACAAGTGGAATAGCCCAGACCCTCTCTTCATCTTAATTGGGCACTGGGAATGTTTCTTGAAAGCTAGGGAAGAAACAAATCCTCAGGATCCTGTCTCTTATACACAATCCCTGAGTTAGCGAATGAGACCATAGATCCATCAAGATCAGCTCTCAGAGAGAAGTCTTCTATAGAAGAGAGCCAGCGTGGTGTAGTCATTAAGAGCAGGTGCACTCTAATCTGGAGAACCGGGTTTGATTCCCTGCTCTGCCACTTGAGCTGTGGAGGCTTATCTGGTGAACCAGATTAGCTTGTGCACTCCAACACACGGCAGCTGGGTGACCTTGGGCGTGTCACAGTTCTTCGGAACTCTCTCAGCCCCACCCACAGGGTGTTTATTGTGGGGTGGGGGGAGGAAAGGAGATTGTAAACCCCTTTGAGTCTCCTTACAGGAGAGAAAGGGGGGATATAAATCCAAAATCGTCGTCTTCTTCTATATCTCCTACTGGCTGGTCCTTAACTGGAGATGCCAGCGGTAGAAACTGTAACCTTCTGTATGGCCAGCAGATGCCTTTGAACCAAATTCCCTCCTTGTAGAGAACCATGACCCCAAGAAAGAGATAAGTGGCTAGGGAGAAGCTTTATGCCCCACTCCTTGGGAGCAAATGCTTCTTGGCTGAACAGAGAACAGTCTAAAGGCAACCAGCCCCACCCCATCTGTGCCATCTCTCTGATACAAAGCCGTTGGCTCTGCCCTCTCTTTCTGTCTCTCTTTGGATGTCTGCAGGAAGGGGAGGGGGAACCTCTGCTCAATTATCACCAATTATTTTGAAGAGATGCCACTTCCGCAGGCGCTTCAATTAATTCTCTGGCCTGGGAATCCATCCGAGGGGACATTCCCATTCACTCTGCAGCTCCAACAAGCAGAAGGAAAAACCCAGGCAGCTATTCCGCAGCGGGACACACAGCCTCATTGTGTAGGACAAACTGTTCCTCTCTGGCTCAGGGGTTGCAAGGGAACAGGTCAAGAACAGAGTTAGAAATTGTTCGTCCTCAGCCACCTCCACATCTCTGAAGCAATTCTGAAACAGCTGAATCTGCCCAGGGATCATCTCTATTTTCTGGTCTCTGTTCCTGATTCATTGCCTCTATTTTTAGCTTGTAAGGATTCTGTTAGCGCTTGAGGTGTCCTTCTTCAGGATCAACCTCCACACCCCCATCAACTCCCATCTCTGAATGGGTAACGGATGCATCCTTTTACCTTCAGTGCATGGGTGTGTTAAGCACCGTCAAATCGCTTCTGCATCATGGCGACTCTATGAATCAAGGTCCTTCAAAACGTTCTTTTGGTAACAGCCCTTCAAACTGAGGACTGTGGCTTCCTTTAGAGTCAATCCATCTCATGTTGGGTCTTCCTCTTTTCCTGCAGCCTTCAACTTTTCCTATCGTCATTGTTTTTTTCCAGTGACTTGTCTTTAGCGCACAGCTACATAAAACCACACACACTCACGCATGCAACATTAAAGTGCACAGCCTGACATTGAATGTCCTATAGCTGCTGGGTTGTATTTTGAATTGTTGACAATATAGAGCAGTGGTTCTCAACCTTCCTAATGCCACGACCCTTTAATACAGTTCCTCATGTTGTGGTGACCCCCAACCATAAAATTATTTGTGTCTCGGTTCCTAAGACCATCAGAAATATGTGTTTTCCGATGATCTTAGGCGACCCATGTGAAAGGGTTGTTCGACCCCCAGGTTGAGAACTGCTGATATAGAGGATAGTTATGTTTTTCTATATTATTATAGCTTCACTGAAATCCAACATCTTCGCTTTTAAATCAATAGCACGCCAATACTTCAGGTCCCCACCAGGGAGAACGGGTTAGAAACTTTTAAAAAGCAAAGAAAAAATGCCTAAACAGTTGAGGCTTCAGCAGTGAATAGTAGAGGATATGTATTGTCGAAGGCTTTCACAGCCGGAATCACTGGGGTGCTGTGTGGTTTCTGGGCTGTATGGCCGTGTTCTAGCAGCATTCTCTCCTGACGTTTCGCCTTCATCTGTGGCTGACATCTTCAGAGGATCACCATCATCTTCAGAAGATCCTCTGAAGATGCCAGCCACAGATGCAGGCGAAACGTCAGGAGAGAATGCTGCTAGAGCACAGCCAAACAGCCTGGAAACCACACAGCACCCCAGTAGAGGATATGGTTGCCAGTTCTGGGATGGAAAATACTGGAGATTTGGAGGGTGGAGTTTGGGTAACGAACAGACATCAATAGGGTAGAGTGCCATAGAATCCATTGCCCGAAGCTGGCAACTCTAATGGAGGAGAAGGGTGACAAATTGTTAAAGCAGGAACGGTTGTTCTGAGCACAGGGAGTTACAGATTTGTCTATATTTTTATCTGTGAAAAACTAGGATCCAGGAGACCCATCTACACAATACTATAAAGCATGCTGTGTGATCTTGGGCCTCGCACTCTCTCTCCTACCTCGCAGGAGTCTTATTAGGATAAAATGAGGAAGGGAGAACTGTGTACGCTTCCCAGAACTCCTTTGAGGGAGAGCAGGATTAAAAATATACTAGATAGATTAGTTTCTAGATGTCTGTGTTGGCGGTATTGTTAAACAAAAATCTCCAGTTGGAGACAGGCATTGCCTATCAGGAATTCAAACTGAGCCTTCTGTTTTCTTCCAAGCTGCAGGAACAGTGAAGGTATCAGTGGGGGCTGACCACATTCAAGTGGTGCAAGGGAAAAGTGCCCTCTTGCCGTGCTCCTTCCATACCACAGCACCTCTGGACCTTCTCAACATTATCTGGACAGTTGTCCCAGTGGCAGACCCCAGCCACCCACAACAAGTGAGTGAGTCTTATTTGGTGGTTGTTTGCCTGCTCTGGAGCAGTGGTGGGATTCAGCAGGCTCGCACCACCAGAACCGGCTGTTAAAACGGTGCTTGTAAACAGCCAGTTGTTAAATTACTTGAATCCCACCACCGGAACCGGTTGTTAAATTATTTGAATCCCACCACTGCTCTGAAGGCATGATCTTTTCCGCTCTTGAAGGTTCAGGTTCCAGGACCTAAGATAGTGTTGTGGAACCCTGGAACGATTTTTATACTTAGAACATAAGAACATAAGAACTAGCCTGCTGGATCAGACCAGAGTCCATCTAGTCCAGCACTCTGCTACTCGCAGTGGCCCACCAGGTGCCTTTGGGAGCTCACGTGCAGGATGTGAAAGCAAAGGCCTTCTGCTGCTGCTGCTTCTCCTGAGCACCTAGTCTGCTAAGGCATTTGCAATCTCAGATCAAGGAGGATCAAGATTGGTAGCCATTTAATTTAATTTAATTCTGAAGTGTGCCCCCTGCTTGCAGCTTCTAAATCCACAGATAGGGAGCATGTTTATTTCCCATAAGTTTTTTTTCCAGACCCAAGGACCCCCTGGGTCAGCAGAAAAATGTGAAATTTTAAATGGGGAAGAGAAATCCCCTCAAAAATAAAAAAAAGTGTTTTCTGCGCATGTGCTCCTGCATACCACCAAGAAGGAAGGTTGGGGAAGGCTCATATTGCCTGCCCGAACCTCTCTACGTGAGCCGTTCAGAGAAAGAGAGTGTATGACCCTTGGTGCCTTTGAGAAAGAGAGTGTGTATGAGCCTGGCACCATTGAAGAGTGTGAGAGGGCGGGAAGGAAGGTGAGGAGGAAGCGTCAGCGTACCACTGAAGGGCCGGTGAGGGGACAGACGATGGGGAGTCATTTCCTCTCAGCCTAAATTACCTGAAAGAGTTGTTGTGAGGGGAGAGAAACCATGTGTACACTCTTCTGAGCTCCTGGAGAAAGCTTAAGATACAAATGTGACTAGAATCTCTTTTAATTATGATTCAGAGCATGGTTTCATCGGTCACGCCACTTACTACTTTTGACAAACTCTCCAAAGCCGAGTTCTCAAGGAGCACCAGACTGCCCCTGCAATTCTTGACTATTGGTTTATATCTCCAGGTGGTAGCTGAAGAGCTCCTGGGACTACAACTGATTTTCAGACAGAAATCGGTACATCTGATTTGGCCATTCTATGAAATTGGCCATTCTATGAAATTGTACCCCACTGAGTCTCCTCCCCAAACGCTGCCCTCCTTAGGTTCTACCCCCCCCCAAATCTCTGGATATTTGCCAGTCTGGAGCTGGCAATCCTATTCAGCTTGCTTGAATATCTAACCTGGCGTTTTTCTGCTCCGCAGGTACTTGCTTACGAGCGGGGCGAGGTGGTGGAGAGCGTCTCCCGCTACACGGGCCGGGTGGCTTTTACCTTCTCACCAACCCAAGACGCCACCATCATGCTCAACGACACACGTGGCTCAGACAGCGGCTATTACCAGTGCAGTGTGATAAATCCGCCTGATACCACCACGCCCAACATTGGGGTCATCCAGCTCATCGTATTTGGTATGATTGGCATGCCATCTAGTCTTCAGCCTCCCCCATAAATACCCCCATAAAGACTATGCTTACTGTACCTCTGAAGAATCACTAGTGTGGGGAACCTCTCTGTGATGTGAGAACAGAAGGTCATAGCGCCAGGGGTTCCACCGACGTGCTGACTCCAATCCTAGCTCAATGCCTTCAAGTAGATATTATTTCTTACTATGCTCTTTCAGAGGGAAATACATGTGTCAAAAGAAACCCAGAGACTTCCCAGTCCTGTTTTTCTCTTGCGAAAATAGCACTGGGGCAGAATAGGGGGATTTTAACTTGCATGTGCCCTTCAGGTCTGAAACCAGAAAGGAAGACTAGGATTGGGGTGCTGTGTGGTTTCCGGGCTGTATGGCCGTGTTCTTGCAGCATTCTCTCCTGATGTTTCCAGAGCCTGGTTGGCATCTTCAGAGGATCTGATAGTAGGAAAGCAAGTGGAGTATATATACCTGTTGGAGTGTCCAGGGTGGGGGATTGCTTTCCAACTATCAGATCTTCTGAAGATGCCAACCACAGATCAGATCCTGTGAAGATGCCAGCCACAGATGCAGGCGAAACATCAGGAAAGAATGCTGCTAGAACACAGCCATGCAGCCCGGAAACCACACAGCACCCCAGTGATTCCGGCCTTCGACAAGACTAGGATTTTTCACATGTGGTATCAAGAAAAAACAGAGGGGGCAGGACTTAAATTCAAATACAAATTATACTAATATACAACATTTTGTGTGTAACTTTTTTGAGGGATGGAAGGCCTCAGTTCAGAGTTGACTTCCTTTCAGATCATTAGAACACTCCAGCTGGATCATCTCCAGAGGCTTTGAACCAGCATTCTATCAAGCTCTTGTCAGCATGGCCAGTTGGCCATGCTGGCAGGGGCTGATGGGAATTGTAGTTCATGAACATCTGGAGAGCCGCAGGTTGCAGACCCCTGATATAGATAAATCGACCTTGGGAGAGGGAGAAATATGTATGGGAAGGTGGGCTGCTATGGACACCACTTTGCATTTTATGCTAAATTGAATTCTACTTAGCCCACTCACCTAATTTTCCTCTGCTTAGGGGCTGAACAGCTGTCAGATATTTGTAAAGTAGAACAATTGAGAACAATTAAAAAAGCAGGCAGTTAAGAGTGGTCTTAAGAGGTCCCTTTTCCCTGGCATTGCTCAAAAATGATGCCACAATGCAACAGGAAAAAGAACTGCCCCCCTCCAAAGTAGTATTCATCACTCTCGCTCATTTATAAATTCATTATGCAGATGAACTCTTGCAAAGCTCCCATGGAGCAGCTCAGCTCTTGCCAAGCTGATCTTATTCTAATTTATGGCTGCGTGGCCAGCAGCAGTGAAGAAACAGCCTTTCCGTAGTACAGTCTCGCCTCTGAGAGGGGCAAGATAACAGAGCTGACATTGAGACAAGTGCCATTCAAGGAATGTCAGGATGATATTATTCTCTGTCCTACAGTACCACCATCTAATCCCAACTGCTCCAGTCAGGGCAATGGCGACGAAGGGGGCGATCTCCAGTTCTCTTGCACTGTAGATGAAGGAATGCCCATCCCTACATTTGCTTGGGAGAAGATCCCACCTGCCTCAGAGCCCTTGGTGACCAGCTATGAAGGTACTGAGCAGCCAAGAGAGGGGCAGGGTGGGGCTCAGAGGAGATCTTCCTTCTGAGATTATTCGTTGTCCCAGGAATGGGAAGCAAAGATGTCCTTCGGTTGTCTACGTTCAAAAACTCATAGGGTTTTAAGCAGTGGTGGAATTCAAATATATTGTCGAAGGTTTTCACGGCCGGAATCAGATCAGATCCTCTGAAGATGCCAGCCACAGATGCAGGTGAAACGTCAGGAGAGAATGCTGCTAGAACACGGCCATACAGCCCGGAAACTACACAGCACTCCAGGAATTCAAATAATTTAACAACAATTTAATTTGAAATCCCAGTCATGCTTGGTCACCTGAGCACAAGGGTCTTGGTGTTGTGACCTAGGTCCATCTTGCTTTTTAACAGAGACTAGTCCAGGGGTAGGGAACCTGCGGCTCTCCAGATGTTCAGGAACTACAATTCCCATCAGCCTCTGTCAGCATGGCCAATTGGCCATGCTGTTAGGGGCTGATGGGAATTGTAGTTCCTGAACATCTGGAGAGCCGCAGGTTCCCTACCCCTGGACTAGTCAAGTGACCTTGGACATCAGGAGTAACATACAAAAATATCCTGCTAATACAGGGGTCTGCAACCTGCAGCTCTCCAGATGTTCATGGACTACAATTCCCATCAGCCCCTGCCACCATGGCCAATGAACATCTGGAGAGCCACAGGTTGCAGACCCCTGGCTAATACACAAACCTCAATACAAAGTGCACAGTGCGTTTATCATGCTAGTGAGATTTCCAAACATCCACTTATACCTAACAGACTACCACTATTTACTCTAATGCCTAATTTCAACACGAACATCTCGAGAGTCAGAGTTGGACACCCTTCATATAGTTCTACATCAGGGGTCTGAAACCTGTGGCTCTCCTGATGTTCATGGACCACAACTCCCATCAGTCCCAATTGGCAAGGGCTGATGGGAATTGTAGTCCATGAACATCTGGAGAGCCACAGGTTGCAGACCCCTGTTCTACATCCTGGCTGTAGCAGTGGCCGAAGCATGTATACAGCAGCACATCCCAATTGCTTACCAGCAACAACTTGTATTCAGCAATACACTGTCCCTGAATAGACAAAAAGTGTTTTAGGCACCCTTCAGCAAATATTCTGGCTCAGGCTTTGGTGAATTAGACAGCCTGTCACCACAACAGGGCAGCCTCGGTTCTTCCTGTTCATCCTACTGAGGTTCAGAGGGACCCTAATAAGGCCAAGGATGCTCGGCCACATCCTAACCCTCTGTTTACTTCTCTCTTTGGCTCTTACGTACCCCGTTTCTCACATGGGGCAGATGACCACCGTATCCTCCTGACCTTCCACAACCTGACCACAGAGGCCTCTGGCCTTTACCGCTGCACAGCCTCCAACATGCTGGGCTCTGTCTCCTGCGCCTTGGAGCTGCGGGTGCACGTTGGTGAGTATCTGGGCAGGCAGTGCGGAGGTAGCTGATAAGCGACAGTTATCAAACATTCACATAGTACAGCTTTAGTAGGGACTGTATCATTTTGTGGAGCATCGGCAAGACCGCACACCAAGATTTATTTCCTGGTGCATGCATTTTAAAAAAAATACATGCAACAAAATCACTCCATGATGATAGGTAGCCATTCAGGGGATAGCCCCTCATAGTAATTCTCAGGGAGTACATCAGTTCGCTTTGTTGTGCTCGTACAAAATCTCTCTTTGCCCTGGCACCACACCCACAGAAGAGTGCTTTCATTACAGCCTTAAGGTGCAGTATAGGAGCCGTGTGGCATAGTGGTTAAGTGCTTGCACTGCCACTCACATGGTCAGGAGTTCAAGCCCCCTGTGGGTCAGATATCCTGGCAGTTGGCTCATGGTCAACTCAGCCATCCATCCATTTCTTGGTCGGTAAATGAGTACCTAGCTCATAGCTAGGGGGTAAAGAATAGCCGGGGAAAGCAATGGCAAACTAGCCCACAAAAACGGCTGGCCTATAAAATCACTGCTTGCAGTGGTACCCCAGGGTCGGACATAACTGAAGGGGAAACTTTACCTTCACATGAAACTGCCTTCTTCCCAAACCGGACCACTGGTCCATCTAACACAATATTGGTAGCAGCTCTCTAGAGACATAGGAAAAGAAGAGCCTTTCCTAATACCCATACAAATTCCAGAGTTGAGGGTAAACAACCCAAAGCTTGTTCTGTATCCAAAAAGCATGTGCCTTCCACAATGAGTCTGTTACCGTAGGTCTTGGACTAATAGACAATAAGCAGATCCCGCCTCCCCCTGCCCTGAAGAAAACTGAACCAGTCACGGATGTTTCTGCCTAACGAACTCAAAAGGACATTGCAAGATAAAATGTTGATTAGGTTTTGAGTTCCTTTAAGGAAGGGCAGAAGTTAAATTTTATGGAGAGAGCCAGCATGGAGTAGTGGTTAAGAGTGGAGAACTGGAGTTTGACTCGCCACTCCTCCGAATGTGTAGTGGATTCTTGGGAACTGCATGTGTTTTCCCTGCTTCTGCGCCCGAAGCCAGCCTGCCTACCCCCAAAGGTGTCTGTTGTGGGAAATGGAAGGAACTGTAAGCTTCGAGACTCCTCGCAGTAAAGAAAAGTGGGGTATAAATCAAACCCTTCTTACACAGACCAGAAAGAGACATGAGGTCCACCGCCCTCCTTTGCTTTGAGACTACAATTGTTCTGCCTTGCAGGCTTTGGGGAGCTGCAGAGGGTACCTCAAGATGGCAGTACTTGTGCTCTTCAATTCTTAAGTTGTCTCTTGTGTTGAATTTCAGCCCCTCACAGCAGCACTTCCTTGGTGGTGGGGGTCACACTCATGCTCATCATGGGCCTCGTACTGCTCACCCTCTTTGCTCTGGTCTTGTGGCTCCATCACCGCAGCAGGATCAAGTGGGAAGAGGATGACTCGTACAATGAGATCAGGTAAGCCAGCAGGGTGGCCAGCCAGGTGCATTTGGCACTCCCTGCGTGCAAGCTCAGGGCAGATCCGTGTTAGAGATCACACCCTTCCTGTGAGTTCCGGTGTAGTTAGTTGCACCGGTTCAGTTTTAATAAACACTGCAGTTTGCCTTTAAGCCTTCCAAGAGCTGAGCCTGCCAAAGCAAAGCACTAGACATGAGTGGAGTAAAATAAGATTTTTACAAACCCAAATTATTACCCAAAAGCCAAGCTCACTGGTCAAAACCAAATCTAATTTTAGGCACACACCACTATAGATTATTCTATATGGCTGGATGGCAGTGGATCCAACAGCAGATTTCACATGCATAAATTTAAGAGGGAAAAGCGTGATAGATTATTTTGTGTGGCCAGCGATGTTAAGATTATGTAAAAATCTAAGGGTCAAAGATATTCAGGACCGCAAGCACCTTCCCCTGTCTCACCAATGAAACACCACCACACAAAGGGTACGGAAGCTGCACTGCATGTCAAAACCATACAGAATCAAAATGCTTTTGAACACTCATTTGAGTTTAGCTTAATTGAGTTGCAAAGCACTTTAAACGAGGGGCGTCAGAACTATGGCAATCACTTAATTTGCAGTTTTAGTAACTTTACTGAAGAAAACCCTTTTTTCATCTTCACCAAAGTTCTATGCATCCTACAATACAGGGTGGGTTCCAGGTTTTGGCGAGTGTCCATTCATGCCTCTCTTGCAGCCCATTCACGTCCCCACCTGCTGGTACTTCCGTTTCCTCCTCATGTTTGAGCCTTCCAATTGACCCTGTGCCCTTTCCTTGAGTTTATGCTAATAAGAGCACCACTACCAGGACAGCCAGGACTGCACCTATTGTATACCACTTGCAGGTCCTTCTCTGAAAGCATTGGGGGTGGGGGGGATTCTGCAGCAGTGGCCCCACCTCAGGGTATGGTGACGCTAGCCCTGCTGTATTAAATTAGGTCACAATATACAGACAGAAGAAGAAGAGTTTGGATTTATATCCCCCCTTTCTCTCCTGTAGGAAACTCAAAGGGGCTTACAAACTCCTTCCCCCCCTCACAACAAACACCCTGTGAGGTGTGGGGGGGGGGGGCTGAGAGAGCTCTGAAAAGCTGTGGCTAGCCCAAGGTCACTCAGCTGGCGTGTGTGGGAGTGCACAGGCTAATCTGAATTCCCTAGATAAGCCTCCGCAGCTCAGGCGGCAGAGCAGGGAATCAAACCTGGTTCCTCCAGATTAGAATGCACCTGCTCTTAACCACTACGCCACTGCTGCTCCTGACTGACAACCTGAAGTTTGTACCATTCACACATTGGAATCTGTGCCAATATGAGAAAGTATGCTTCCCAATGCTGTAAACATATCTAAGTCTTGGCTCTCTCCTCCACCACAGACTTGAGAATCCCTCCCTGGGACGACTGATTGTTAACAAGAGCCCCCCTGGGGACTTTTCCACATCCAGCCCCACGACCCAGCCTCTCTGGATCTTCACGAGCTCCACTCCGAATACCACCTACGCCCACCGTGAATCGAGACACCAGCCCAGGATTGCGAGCCAGGCCACGCTCCCGGGAGGGCTGAGAGAGCCCACGTTAGCCCACCAGGGAAGGCAGAGAAGCAGCAGCCTTTCTGAGCAGCTGGGATCCTCATCTGGAAGCGAGGACGAAAAGAAACCTTTCCCCAACCCTTCGCAGAAGCCCACGGGATTCCTGGTGTAGAGGCAGTCACAAAAACATCTACTCCTGAACTGAGCCAAGTGATGGATTTGAGAGGCTGGACTTTGTTTCCAGGAGACTTCTGCCCGACAATTTAAGGCTACAGGGGGGCTCCGTGCTTTTAAAACAAAAATACACCATCAACGCGGAACATTTTGGTTAATGCTGTTTAACTGCAGAAGGGCTAGAATAACAAACAGGAGATGGTAGACATTCTTATTATTTTGGGCAAGTGGCTCCCAAGGTCCAGCATTTTGTTAAAACAAAGATCAGGAGGTACCGGGGAAAGCAGGTCCGCCGACACAGCTGGCTTGAGAAAACGGCCCTGGACAGATGGTCACGCTCAGAGTAAGCAGTTTCTGGGTGTTACTGGGAAGGGCACAGAATAGGACAGTGGGAGAATCTGAAAGAAGGCCCTGGTTTAATCCCTGCGACCAGCAGGGCTTTCTTTGCCTGAGACCCACTGCTGATTGAAGTGGGAAAGGCTGCAGCGTTTGGGACTCTTTGATTTGGAGAGGAGACGTCTGATGGGGGGATATGATTGAAGCCTATGAAATTATGCATGGGGTAGAAAATGTCGACAGATAAATTTTTCTCTTTCTCACAACACTAGAACCAGGGGGCATGCATTGAAAATGCTGGGGAGAAGAATTAGGACTAATAAAAGGAAACACTTCTTCACGCAACGCGTGATTGGTGTTTGGAAGATGCTGCCACAGGAAGTGGTGATGGCCACTAACCTGGATGGCTTTAAAAGGGGCTTGGACAGATTTATGGAGAAGTCGATCGCTACCAATGTTGATCCTTCTTGATCTGAGGTTGCAAATGCCTTAGCACACCAGGTGCTCAGGAGCAGCAGCAGCAGGCCATTGCTTTCACCTCCTGCATGTGAGCTCCCAAAGGCACCTGGTGGGCCACTGCGAGCAGCAGAGTGCTGGACTAGATGGATTCTGGCCTGATCCAGCAGGCTCATTCTTATGTAAGTAAGCTATACCCTGTCTCACAAAAAGATGTTTGTAGATTGTATTTTCCTCTGCCACAGAATTCAACATGCTGGACCTTCTTTGTTGTAGAATGCTCTGTCTGGATCCTAGGGCCTACCTAGCCCTGCTTCCCCACCAATTTGAAAGTGTAATGACAGTCGTTCCATGAACTGCAAATGCTCTTGTATCACAGTACCATGTTCAATAATGCACAAAATAACGGCTGACCAAGGCAGCGTGTAAAAATGAATCATAATTCTCACATTCATTTGGGACTACATTCTAATGCGGCAGCACACCCCTTTCTGAACCACCGCGCATCAAGTGAATGTACTAGCATTTTTATCTGAGACAGACTATAAAATGAACCCATGGTCTGTTTTACAAAAGTCTTCATGTGATAAGAAAAAAGGAGACTTAAATACTCTGATGACACTATGCAAAAGATATAATTTTTAAAGTGTTATCTCAAACTACAACTCAGTTTCCTTTAAAACCCTGATAGCTTTCAGAAGGGAAGGCATGGGGAGATTCTCCCCTTGGGTGTACATGCAGGGAGCACCACACTTCTCCAAAGCACTATACTCCTCCAAAGGGAAATGTCCAAATGGCTGAGGCCAGACACAAGAAGAAGAGTTTGGATTTGTACCGCACCTTTCTCTCCTGTAAGGAGACTCAAGGTGACTTACAAGCTCCCTTCCTTTCCTCTCCCAACAAGACACCTTGTGAGGCAGGTGGGACTGAGAGAGTTCTGAAGAACTGTGACTAGCCCCAAGGTCACCCAGCTAGAATGTAGGAGTGCGAAAACACATCTGGTTCACCAGATAAACCTCTTCCACTCAAGTGGAGGAGAGGGGAATCAAAGCCGGTTTGCCAGATTAGAATCCACCTGCTCTTACCCACTGCGCCACGCTGGCTCTCAGCAGCAACATCTTCCCATCTCATTCTGACTCTCACTGGAGGGGCGCTCGGACTAATGCTTTGGAGGTGTTCAGCTGCCCCCACCCAAGAGTGAGAGCAGAGGCAATCCTTCCCCCGGGGCCCACGATCTCTCCCCCTGCAAGCCAAACCAGGCCAACCTGCAGCCACAGGACAGAAACAAACACCCACAAGTCCTTTTCCGTTATACTTTTTTAAACTTAGAATTTTATTACTTAAAAAAAGGGGGGGGGAGTGAGGAAGAGGAAAATTGACTACATTAGTATCCCAAAGTGCCTCCGAGAGGAAAACGGCTTCTGCTTCTGGCACACTCACCTCCTTTGCACTTGGCTTCCATGGTTCAAGGTTGAAGTGAATCACCTGGGTGGGTGGGTGGGTGGGGGTTTCAGATTAAGGTGCAGGAGGACATGAAAGAGGTGTCCCAAACACCAGCTTGGGCTCTTTGAGGATCAGCAGGGCTCCCCCTCTCTATCATGGCCTTACAGTGGTGAGGGCAGAGGTTAACAGGCAAGATCCCCAGTTGCAGCCATCTGTGCTCAAAAGGGTTAAAGCCCAGACTTGGCTGGAAGGGGCCCCCCAAAAGGTCAAGCACAAACTGAACGAGCAAGCTCAGCCCCACGGCTTGACAGGATCAGGTGCCTCTTGGCATGACCATTGCGGAGCTTTTGGAACTTATAAAGGGGCAAGTGGAGGAGATACATATGGGAGCGTGAAACTTGACTACGTGATTTTGCATGCAGGTGTAAATGAGCCAGGTAGTTGGGAGTGCCCAGATGTGTGCTGATACTCAGCCAAAACAAAGGGGGGGGGGAGAGACAGAGAGGCAAGGGAACAAACGGTCAGAAGAAAGGACACAACCTGGGAACCCAGTCGGCTACAAAACAAGCAGTACTTTGTCGAGAGAGGCAGCATCCGGCTCGAAGGGGGCCAGCCGAGGCAGCAAGGCAGAGTTCCAAGCCCAGTCCCTGGTCCCAGCCCGATCTCACTGCTTTCTGGTTCTGCTCAACAGAATAGGAGCCTGGCTTGGAAGCACTGGGGTGGGGTGAGGGGTAGGGACAAAGGATCCCCGTCTTCCGCTGTGGCAAAGAGTGCAGTGATCCGAGCAGGGCCCCGCCCGACCGCTGCTGATCAGTGGGCGTCCTTGATGATGATCTCCATGCCGTGCTGGCGCAGCTGGGCTCGCAAGATCAGGTTCTTGTTTTTCAGATCTTCGACCTGCCCGGGGAGAGAAAAATGGAGAAAGAGGCAGAGAGGGGGCTGGAGTCAGGCAAGGAAAGGAAGCTGGAAGGGTTGCAACCACCACCATCAGCCCCCAATTAAGCATGGCAGAAGTTGATCCTTCCACACTGGCATCCTAGGAAGACAGCATTTTGGACTTAGCATGTAAAATCGCCACCCTCACAAAGGGTAAAAAGCTCCTGTGCTTTTTAGGACGATAAACTTTAATTCGTGTCTTACAAGATGTGAAACAGTGATTCTTTCAATGTATCTGGAATGTTCAGTATCTCCTGGATCTTATGCCTAATAAAGGTTTTTGGATTGGATTGACAATAAACAGAGGAGGGGTCCTTATTCAGGTATGTACAGAAGTTGCAGAAGCCCACTACATTATCTCTGCTCCCTACGTCCTAGGTTCTGCATCAGAATTGCCTGATACGTGAAGGAAACACAGTTAATTCCCGCGCCCCCTCCCCTTCCTTGCAGATCCCTCCTGGCTTTTACCTGCTGCCGCAAAACGTCATTGTCCACCTGCAGCTGCTCAAGACCTTGAAGCTCATCCGACAGTCGGAGATTGCTCTGCCTCAGCTCCTGAATGTAGTCACAAGCTTTGGACAGGATCCCGCCTTTACTCTGCAAAGAGCAATCCTTTCGGATTTAATATTTCTCACTATTTAAAATGATAATGGAAAGGCGGCCCCTTGTCGTTCTTTAAGGTGATTTCCACCCCAGCAGCAACGTCACGCGCCAAATCCCATCATTTCCTTCATGAATTTACCGGAACAATTTGTGGGGCGCGTAGCAGCACAGGGAGACTGCCTCCATCCTGGAGTCGGCCCATCCTGAGCCCCCTTACCTGTCCAGATTTGGTGTTCTCCATCGAACAGTCTGGGATAATCTTGGATAACTGCACAATCCAGTTGTTTATTTTGTCCCTGCGCCGGCGCTCCACTGGAAAAGGGGGAGGAAATCCAACACCGCGAACTGAGAGTGAGGCTGCCAATCATCCCACTTACATAGTTCAGAGATAACAGCAAGTGAAAGTTTGCAGCTACGTGAAGGTTTGGAACACTTTACCACCAGCTATCCAGGCCCTGCAGGATCTTGGAGAGTTCTGCAGGGCCTGTAAGACCGAATTGTTCCACCAGGCATTTGGAGAGGCTGGCCGCTGATGTACGCCCTCCTCTTCCCCCCCTTTACACTCTGGACCCTTAACTTTTACAGGGCCCAACTCTCTGGGTTTGTTCTTTCCAGGGTGGGCCTATGAATTTTTATGCTGGATGCTGCTAAATTTGTTTAATCCGCTGTTTTAATTGGGGTTTTAATGTGAATTGTTGAATTGTTATTATTGTGTTGTTCACCGCCCAGAGCCCTTTGGGGGAGGGGCGGTATATAAAAATGATTATAAATAAATGAAATAAATACGTGACCAAACCTGGGAGACATTCCATCCCACCCCACCTGTAACCAAATTTTTCTCTGCTGTTACAGCAAAACCATACATAGGAACTGGCAAACAACCGTATGTGCTTCCCGGGGGACAATCACAGTCCAGGGGTTTGTAATCCTGGTTTGTGCAGGAAACAGCAGGTATAACATGGGCTGTGACAAAAATCTCAAGTTATGTTTTCTGAGTTCCTGTGCTCCCACAAAGGTTGCCAACCCCCAGGTGGAGCCTGGGGATCTCCAGACTATGAAAATCAGTGATAATTCTGGGAACTCATCTCTAGATAGCAGAGATCAGTCTCCCTGAAGAAAACGGCTGCCCTGAAGGGCAAAGTTTACAGCATTGTACACTGATGAGGTCCCGCTCCTCTGCAGGCTCCAGCCATTTCCCAATTTAGAATTGGCATTTCCCATCACATCCTCCCTCCCTCAACTAAAGCTATATTTAAATTTGTACCTGAACACAAAGAGCAATAAAGAAATCTGCAAAATGGAAAAAAGAGGCAGGTGCTTTTCACAAATCGGGAAGAGAGCCACCAGGTTTGCAGAGAAATTCCAAGACTTTTTTTGTAAAAAAATCAGGCAGTTTAACATTTACCCACCCCCCGCCCCAAAAAATGCTATAAAGAAAGGATGTGCACCTGAAATGCGCAAATGGTCAACGCACCTGAAAAAAAGATACTGCACCTTGAACAAGTGCAAAAAGAGCAACCAAACCGATCAGGCCGTTGCAGCAACTGCCCTATGAGGATCAGTTAGCGTAGGGGGAAAAAAGCGTGAAGGGAGATGTGACAGAGGTCTATACAATTATGGAAGGTGTGGGGAGGGAGGGCTTGTCTGTTTCTAGAACACAGGATGAAGCAGAAGGATGAGAGAGTCGGGCCAGAGAAAAAGAAGTATTTCTTCACACGGCATATGAACTGTGGAACTCACTGCTACAGGATGTAGCAAGGGCCACCAGCTCGGAAGGCTTTAAAAGGGCAGTGGACCCGTTTATGGAGATCGAGGATATTAATGGCTACTCCCCGAGCCATGATGGACATCCACTCTCTCTACTACCAAAAGTAGCATGTCTCTTTATATCAGTTGCTGTGGAACAGAGGCAGGAGGATGCTGTTGCGCTCAACCTGCTTGAGGGCTTCCTAGAGGCAGCGGTTGGCCACTGTGCGAACAGAATGTGGGACTTGGATGAGTCCTTGGCCTGATCTAGCAGGCCTCTTCTTATGTTCTTCTCCTCCAAAATAACGCAAAACAAAATGGTGCCCAAGATCCTGGTTGGCCTTATGGGATTTTCTAGCAACCCAATATGGAAGGAATTTAAAAAACGCAGCCAAGATGACAAGGTGAGGCCAGTGGGAGGAGCCCCCCCCCCTTCTCTGTAAGCCCACCTAATTGTTTGGTCCATCATGCACTCAATAGTATATGGAAGCAGACTGGTTAAGAATGCAAACAGAGCAGGTCGATAGAGACACTTCATTAAACACACAGACCCACCTCACTCCTCAGCTCAAGGGGGGTTAACAAGAACTAATCAACTGTTCAATCACACCAGAAACGACTCCATGTTCCAAGAGACAGGCAGGAACGAAAAAGGACATGCTCAAAATATTCAACTATCAAGACATTTTTTGCAAGTGGATCCTTTGTATGCTGGGATCGCAAGTCAACCTTTTATTGCTGGTACCCAACTAAATGACTTGCGCCTAGCACGCAACACTCCTCCTTACCTTCATTGTGCTGTGCTCGGCGTTTATCATCCCGAGTCGTTCGTGGAGCTTCGGACTTCCTACCGGGGGGTGGGGGCGGGGGGGAGAACAACGACAAAGTTTAATACTTGCACAGGCCAGAGACCCACCCTCACACCAAGGGAAAACTGCCCTAGTTTCCAATGACTCCTCATTCTGACGCCAGTCTCCAAGTTGCAGTCAAACACAATGTTGAGCTGCCACCTCTGCTCCCATGAGGGAGAACCCTGGAGAAGTGGATGTTTAAAGCAGGTGGTGGAGGGGAGCTGGGAGACAACAAGCAGAGGAGCACTCACGGGGAATAGGGGTGAGTCCTGGGGGCGATCGACCTCTGCGTTCCACTCTGCAGGACCTCCTGTGGTGACATCATGACAAAAAATTGCCCTGGACAATTCAGAATGAGAGAAACAGGTTCAGGAGCAGAGCTGGACAGCCCTCAAGGAGCTTCACGAATTACGAAGCATCGCAGCTGCCCTAGTTCTGGCGCCTGGTGATCCAGGGATGAGTACTGGTTTCCCCCCAGAGTTACTTACTCAGCTGCAGCTCCTAACTCCAAAAGTACAGCATTTTATGCAATGGAGGGAGTAGTTCATTTATTTAACTCTTAAAGCAGTTATCCGATCTGGGTGGGGTGGTTCTGCCAGAAGACTGCGAGCACTGCAGAGAAAGCGCCCCCCCTCCCCCACACATCACTAATTCCACCTTAAAGGGCACAAGATACACCTGCCAGAAAAGAACTGGAGTGGGCTGATTGCTGGACCAGAGGAAGCTCCTTTGGCCAAATTCACATACAAGCCAACCTGACTGACCGGTGCCAGTTGGTGTGGCCTGCCCCAGCAAGGCGTCCGAATTCTGGGTCGTCACCACAGCGGTGGCTGTGGTCCCTTGGCCAGCCGAAGTGCTGGTGTCAGCCACCGCAGTGGCAGGGTAGTATGTATAGTGCGTCTCGGTGGCTGTGCCTTCTGTCTCAACGGCATCTTCGCTGGTGAACGCACCTTGGATGACAGCCTGGGAAGAAACAGATGGAAGAGAGTGAGGGGACTGCTCCAGTTCCACTCCCATGGGCAAGGCAGAAAAGATATCCTCTAGATCAGGGGTCCCCAACTTGGTTCCTGTGGACCTTTTTCTGACGGCCGCCAAGTATTTTAGGAACGGGATGGGGGCAGGCAGGGCTTTTGCTCAGCAACGTTTCGAATGAATCTGATTGGCTGTACAGATTTTTTTAAATGTTGCTTTGCAACAGTTGCTCGGTGTTAAGCTGTGGCAATTATTTTGCGGCTGGCTCAGCCTCCCGTGGCAGCCATTTTGGTCCTGCATCCACCATGTTGTGTCGGAATTCAAAAAGTGAACAATAGCTCAAAAAGGTTGGGGGATCTTGCTCTAGGTGGTCTTTGGGACGGCTTCACAACTATCCCTGGCCCCACCAACCAGCTGCCGTCAAAACGGAAACTGACACGATCCGGAAGAGAAAAAAGCCTTCACTTTCATCAGCTGACACACAACTCTCCCGGTTCACCTGCAGTTGTCAATCTAACGTGGCAACAATGACTGGGAAGATGCCCTCCATTCTCCTGCCCACAACCTTCTCCTCCTACCTAAACCAACCTCCCAAGCAGTACTTACCTGTGTCATGGATTGCGTGGCAGGATAGCCGCTGATGGCGCCAGAGCCCTCTGTCTGCCCGTCCAGCTGCCCTTCAGCCACCTGTATCACCCTATACATCAGCTAAAGAAAAAATCACAAGGAATTCTTCAGAGCTTCTCTGGAAACAACCCCAAGGACCTGGGGGCCCCTGTGAATATTTCCATCTCAATATGCCTGCCTGATGTTCTTGGTGTTAGGACGTCTTGATACAGTTGTGAAATATTAATGGAAAATGTATGCAAGTCATAGCTCTGCTGCCTGGCAGGGAAAACAGACCCCTGTTAAAAGGAAGGCAAAATTATCTTGACTGTGTGAGGACCTTTATACTAGGCAACAATGTATGTCCAGTGAAGTGTTGCCTCCCGTTTTCAACAGGGTGTGTACTAGTTCCTTCTATGGAATTGAAAGAAAACAAGGTGTGGTTTGGATTTCAGTACAGAGTGAAATAGAGATATGGTCCCATGATGAAGAGGGCAAGGTACCGCCACACTGTATGCGAGAACCTGGCCAAGTGTCTGGACAGGAGACAGGCTGGAAAACCATTTTTAAGTCTGTGATAAGAAGAAGGCAGGAAATAATGACGACGATGGTGATGATTTACAACCACATCAGCATAGTCATAAAGACTTGAGTCATACACAGCTACAGTTCCCTTGTGGTACTTTCAGTCTATAGGTGAATTACTGTCCATTCAAACACACTGTCCATTCTAACGCACCGTAAAATACACATTTTATTTCCATCACAGAGGCAGATGGAGGGATACCACTGGGTGCCTAATACAGCATTGGGGCAATGGCCGCTTCCAATCTATACCAGAATTCAGGCCATGCGCCATTCTAGTCTTTGTATTGTCGAAGGCTTTCACGGCCGGAATCACTGGGGTGCTGTGTGGTTTCTGGGCTGTATGGCCGTGTTCTAGCAGCATTCTCTCCTGACGTTTTGCCTGCATCTGTGGCTGGCATCTTCAGAGGAATTCCTCTGAAGATGCCAGCCACACATGCAGGCGAAACGTCAGGAGAGAATGCTGCTAGAACACGGCCATACAGCCCAGAAACCACACAGCACCCAAATTCTAGTCTTTTCTGCATTTTCATGCATACCAACAAGATGAAGGAAACAATGCCACTTGCCAAGGGAAGTGAACATGTCTCACCTGAGCACCCCCGTTCTCTGTTCGGAAGACATATTTGATGTTTGGGTCAGGAAAGGTCGTGGCTGACTGGATGCTGGCAATGGCCACGCTGGTGGGATCTTCACCTGTCGCCACTGCACCTTAAGGAAAGAAGAAAAAGGGATGCCGCGAGGGAGGGGAGAGAGCGGGAAGGACCCTGTCGCTTATCAACCGCCTCCACACGGCCAGCCAAGAGCCGCTGTGGTGAGACGACAACAGCATGGGAGACTCAACAAGCAGCACAGGGAAGAACCAGGAAGGGCCGCTGCTTTCCATCCTTCCTGCAACGGCTCAACATTAGTTCCAAAGAGAACCTCTGCTAATTTTGCAACCATTTGACCTGCTATCTTCATGGAGTCTCACTTCTGCCCACTTAAGCAGAGAGACAGAAAGGAAGGATACATATATAATCAATATGAAATGAATTTTATGGGGTTTTTTTGTAGCACGGAAGGAAGGATGCTACTAGGAAAAGAAGCTGGGGTGTTAAATGCCATCAAGTCACTTCCCACTTATTGTTTACACCTGATTGTTAATATCCCTGCCCTGGCCTTGTAAAATGAGGACCATGGCTCCCTTGATGGAGTCAATCCATCTCATCTTCAGTCTTCCTCTTTTCCTGCAGCCTTCCATTTTTCCTAGTGTTATTGTCTTTGCCAGTAAATTCTGTCTTCTCATAATGTACCAAAAGTATGATGAGTCATTTTAGCAGCTAGGGACTGTTCTAAGGAAAAAGCTGGTACTGTCCACCAAAATCAGGGTAAAGAAATGGACTCGTGGGGGTGGGAAGGGGAAGAATGGCTCACCTTCCTGGATTTGCACTGTACCTTCTTCCGTCTCTGTAGCCTTTTGCTGTCTGAAAAGGAATAGAAGAACAAGCAGTTGGAACCATTTCATTTTTAAAAAGTTATCTGAATAGCTATTTGGTATTCTCTCTAGAATGGCCACTTAAAAAAAGCACAGGAGTCCTGTCTTTGTAGTAGGAGAGAAAAAATGTTTTAAGTAATTTTTATTGCTTTTATCTTTAACACAACATTAAACAAATGGCGTAGTGACTGAGTAATTAACCTTATGTAAACATTATCCTATTTTAATCAACAAAGAGTAACATAATTGACATTGTATACTGGTAGATAGTTGATTTCACAATCATAACAACATACGGAAACAGTTAAACCGATCCACTAACCCTCACCCTAACATTAACAGTAGCATCATCTAGCCCTATAGTTAACTACTGTTTAATCTAGCTATCTCAATTTTCTCCTATACTTCCTAATTTCATTACTTAGCTCTCTCTTAATTACACTGCTAACTATTCTTGTATATTAACTACTTACTCTACTATATCCTAATTGCCTACTTATTCTAATTCCCTTTTATTTCCTCAATAATCCCTTCTAGTTTTTATCTATTTCTACCTATATGTGTGCACACACACACACTTAACCACTTTCAATTAAATTCAAAGACCTTTATTAGGCATAAAACCATCATGTGCCGAAAATTTCCAATTTACAGTAGGAGGATCACTATTGCACATCTTGTAAAACACGCATTAAAAATATGGCTACAGCTTCCGAGATTTCAGCATTGGAATTATTCAAAAGCTTAGACATTTTTATTTTATCTGAAAGAATCATGAATCCTGTCGGTAGTAGAGCCCTCACATCAGTTCTAATATTGTTATATTTCAGACAATAGAGCAGGATATGAAAAACGGAATCAGCTGTATAGGGACAAAACCGACAGCGATGCTCACTATGTGGAATATTAAGAAAGCAACCTTGAAATTGGGCTGAGGGAAAAGAGTTACACCTTGCTCTAGTCATGACCCATTTAAGCTTATAATTAACAAGTTGTTCCAGGTATATAGTAGGGCAAGATTTCTGAGGGATTAACAACTTATCATAGTTACTACAGGACTTCCCCTGGAGTCTTGTCCTTGTAGTAGGGCAGAACATTTTCTGTCCTTGCACCTGCTGAAATTATTCACATCAAAATAAAAAAAAACACTCTTTTTAAAAGAGAAAGAAAAGGATAGCAGCACTATTGTGGTATGAACACTCTTGATCACAGGAAGAGACAGAGCCCTCAGATTCTGTTGTGTTTACGGCAGCACTCTGCCCTGGCATAAGCAAGAAGGGATTTCTTCGTTAAAACACTTTACAGGCTTCATCACAGTCATCTGTAAAATGGCCTGGTAAGGCAGCCTAGTATTATCCTCATATTCCAGGCAGGGAAATGAAGTCGAGAGGGACGGGTATCCTCAAGGTCAACTAGTGAGTTTGTAGTGGATACAAGTTTGGACTCAGCAGCCCTAGGAACTGCAGCTCATTCTCTTAGCCACTTCTTTAAATATTTATATCCGACTTTCAGAAATGTGCTTGCAGAGCAGCAGCTTCCACAAAACACCAACAAAGTCACAATAAAGGACAACAAACAAAACCAGGGAAAACCAGAATTCAATATAGAAGTCACTGATAAAAGCAGTCGGGACTATTAGAAGAAAATTAGCCCTCGGGTGCCCAGGGGAGGGAAACTGATGCTTAAAACCAAACTGAGACAGTGCCTAGATTCAGGTGGGGAGCCGTGTTGCTCTGAAGCAGCACAAAAAAGTGTGGGTCCAGTGGAACCTTTGAGACCAGCAACGTTTTATTGTTGGTATCAGCTTCACGCACACAAAAGTTCATACCAAGAATAAGACTTTGTCGGTACTAAAGGCGCCGCTAGACTCAAAACTTTCTTCTGTGACAGTTCCTGATCAGCATGGCAGAGGATGGTGTTAACTGAAAAGGGCATGGAGACAAAGGATGCTCCCACCAACCTAGTTTTAGCCAACAATACAATTTGTAGAGAAGCCGTCAAAGGGAATGAAAGTGCAAGCAAATCAATGAAGGATAACCCCATACCGTTGAGGAGCAGCAGTGGCGTAGTGACTAAGAGCTGTAGCTAAGAGCAGGTGCACACTGATCTGGAGGAACCGGGTTTGATTCCCAGCTCTGCCGCTTGAGTTGTGGAGGCTTATCTGAGGAATTCAGATAAGCCTGTGAACTCCCCCACACGCCAGGTGGGTGACCTTGGGTTAGTCATAGCTTTTCGGAGCTCTCTCAGCCCCACACACCTCACAGGGTGTTTGTTGTGAGGAGGGAAGGGAAAGGAGATTGTAAGCCCCTTTGAGTCTCCTACAGGAGAAAAAGGGGGGGATATAAATCCAAACTACTACTACTCCTCCTCTTCTTCTTCAAAATTAAACAAGAACTCCCAGTTCTGCTGTGCCTGTTGTCACTTTACAATTTAACAACATGCTAACCTCGGAAGTGTTGGGTTCAGATTCCTACTAGACCAGGAAACTCACTGGGCCAGTTACTCTTTTATCTAAACTAAGATGATATCCAGGTAGGGGACCATGCCCAATGTCTGGCCCTCCTCGGAGAAAGAGCAGGATAAAAACATGACAGACATCCTAGTCGCTTGCTCTCACCCCTTCATTTCTCTCCGCTGTTATGCATCAGAAGATTAGACCCCGGATGTTGCTCGTGGGCTATTCAGAGTCTGGTGATCCGAACCCTGGGAAGGAAAAAAACCAGAATTATGAAGATGATGTGGGATAGACCAGATCCATTGAATTGCCTCAGCCACAAAAGCAATGCCTTCTCTGAAACAAAATGGGTGTTTGTGTAAAGGAGGTCTCCGTGTGCAATGCTTCAGTCACAATGTGTGTTCACAAGTAATTCACGCCATTGCAGAACTTGCACTTGGAATTCCACCAGACTGGGTCAGATGATGTTCCTTGCTGGGGAAACAGAGCTCTAAAGATCCAGAACTCTCACACTTTATTGAACTTTCTTCTACTCGCTGTCAATTTCATCCCCTCCCTCTAATGCAGTGATTCCCAAAGTGGGCGCCACCGCCCCCTGGTGGGTGCTGCAGCGATCCAGGGGGGCAGTGATGGCCACAGGTAGAAACATTAATACATATATCCTTCTGTTTAATTGCTATTCAAATTTTAAAAAAATAATTTCCAGGGGGCGCTAAGTAATATTTTTTCTGGAAAGGGGGCGGTAGGCCAAATAAGTTTGGGAACCACTGCTCTACTGCCTTCTCTCCCATTCCAAAAAATATAACCTTAAACATGCACAGGAATAAACTGGTTTTACTTCAGCAATTAAATCCTGTGTGTGTCAGAATGCTCTCTCTCTCTATATATATATATATATAAAATACATTAATAGCAGCAATCACGATGTCCTACAACTGCAGGGTATGTGTACGCATATCCAAGGCGGGATCTAATTTCCATCAGCAGCTCTTTTGTAAAGATTTATGTGCACCAGTGCTACTGTGCAAGCAATTCCCAACCACTGGGGAAAGGAGATATAATTTGTCTACGTCTTTCCTGCCTTCCTCAAAGAAGCTCAGGGCAGCATTAATTGTTCTCCCTTCCCCAGAGAGGTCCACTGAGAAAGTAACAAAGCAATGGATGTGGAGCAGAAAAAAGATGGCGCAAAAAGTATGTTCTCGGAAGGAACTCTCCTTACATTTAACTCTCTCTGTCCTTCCCTTCATTCTCTGAAATCTAGCCCAATAATTTTGGGGCAGTAATCCTTTTTCCCCCCTCTCCCTAGCTAGTAGCCTTCTCTTAAGTGCTATGTGGATTGGGTGTAAAAGCAACACCATCTCCAGTGCATAAGAAACACATACATGCTCTGCAGGGACAGGTGTTATATTTCCATACCCCACCTTTCAATAGAAAGTCCTCAAGAGGGCACAGTGGGGATGAAAAGTGCTCTCAACTTGCAGCTAAGGTATGGCAGCCTTGTCAGGTTTTCAAGGCAAGAGGCTAACAGAGGTGGTTTGCCATGGCCTGCTTCTGCATAGCAACCCTGAGATTCCTGGGCGGTCTCCCATCCAAATGCTAACCAGGGCTGACCCTCCACTTCCAAGATCTGATGAGATTGGGCTAGCCTGAGCTATCCATCTTAGGACTAAGAACGCTTACAGCTGTAATATATTCAGAGCAACTAGTACTAAGTTAAAATTTTGGAGATTCAGGATCCAAATGTAAGAAGCTACCTCATGCCAAGTCAGAGCATCTAGCCCAGTACTCTCCACTCTCACTGGAAGCAACTCTCCAGGCTCTTGCACCGTATTCAGTGCAATGCCAGAGAATGATCTTCAGACCCTCAGCATATAAAGCAGGCAGCAGAATGGTTGCCACTCAGCCAACCTGTGCATTTGTCAACAGTTTCACTGCAATACCCTCCAACAGTTTCTCCTCAGACCAATGGTCTGCTTAGTTCAATACAGCTTTCGTGCAGTCTGGGAGACCAGTGACCTGGGCCCAGCCTGCTGATCTGCTTTTCCTCTCTACTTTTCTCGTTGAGAAGCAACAACCTCATGGTGCTTTTAATGCATGCAGGGATAGGGCCGTGGAGATAGGGTCACAGGGATACAACCGTAAAGAGTAACTGCTCTCCAAAGTCACATGCAGAGAGAAGACTTTGCCAGCACCTGCTCTCTGAAATCCTTTGAGACACCAGAAATTAAACGTCTGGGACCTTCGGAGAGCCAGTGGAGTATAGTGGCTAAGAGCAGTGGACTCCAATCCCCCACTCCTCTACATGAGCTGTGGACTCTAATCTGGCGGACTAGGTTTGTTTCCCCACTACTGCATGTCGTAAAGCCTGCTGGGTGACCTTAGGCTAGTCTCAGTCCTCTCAGAACTCTCTCAGCCCCACCTGCCTCAAAAGGTGCCTGTTGTGGGGAGGGGAAGGGATTTGCAAGCCGCTTTGAGACTCCTTCTGGCAGAGAAAGGTGAGGTATAAATCCAAACTTTTCCTATTTTCCCATGTGCAAAAGACAAGCTATGAACTCAACCTCAGGGAGCAAACCCAGTCTATTCTAGCTGACAGCAAGTTTGCAGGGTCTATTCCAGCCCTGCTACCTAACACTCTTTTAATGGATTCAAGGAGCAGGAAAAGATATTCCACCTACACATTAGGAAGAACTTTCTGACCGTCAGGGCTATTCGACAGTGGAATTCACTACCTCGGAGAGCGGTGGAGTCTCTTTCTTTGCAGGTTTTTAAACTGAAACGGGATGATCATATCTGGGGAGTGCTTTGATTGTGTGTTCTTGTACTGCAGGGGATTGGGCTTGATGGCCTTTGTGGTCTCTTCCAATTCTATGATTTTATGAAGATGTCTGGGGCTGCAACCAGGCTCCCGTAAGCCTTACAAGCAGGAGCTCGACAAGACTTTCTGCAGCCCCGAGATGTCTCTAACGGGAGAACAAAGCCGGGAGTTCCTACATGCGAATCTCCCTCCCTGCCGCTGAGCCACGGCCCTATCCCTGAATGCATTAAAACCGCCACGAGGTTATGGCGTCTCAACGAGGACAAGCAAAGGGGGAAAGCAGATCAGCAGGCTGGGCTCGGGTCTCCCGCCTCCCGGACTGCACGAAGAGGGGCGAGACGCCCCCACGGCCGCACCCCACGAAGCCCCAGGGCGGCTACGCCGGCCAGCTTCCTTCACACGTTGCTCCCCTAAAGCAAAAGCTGCTCCTTGCGGAGACGGCCCGTCCTCTTCACAGCGGGTAGGAAGCGCCAGGCCGAGGCCACCGGGTGGGCCCCACAGTCGCATCACTCACTCAGCCTCGCCTCACCTCTTCCGGGGGAAGCCAGCCTCGCCCGCAGCCCTTCAGACCCTCCGGCGGCCGAAAGAGCCCCACGGCGCCGGGTCGCTCCTCTTGCCCGCTTGGGCGCTTCGGGCCCGGTCTTCGACCCAAACTGGGGTGAGAGGGTGGGATCCGCTGCGGCGTATCGTCACTTCCTGCCCAGTTGTGTTTACTTCCGGTCAGGTATTGGGGCGCCGAGGCCCGGCCTTCAAGAGCCCGACTGCGCTCAGGGGGCGGGGTTTGTCCTGGAGTTTCTGGCGTCGCGTCACTTCCGTTGCAGAAGTTGTATATTTCCGGTTGGTTGTATTGTTGAAGGCTATCAGGGCTGGATTCAACTGGTTGTGTTGGGTTTTCCGGGCTGTGTGGCCGTGGTCTGGTGGATCTTGTTCCTAATGTTTCACCTGCATCTGTGGCTGGCATCTTCAGAGGTGTATCGCAGAGGGAAGTCTGTTACATACTGTGCCCAGTGTGAAACAGTTTATTGAGATACCATGGCAAGCCTTTTATCCCACTAATGGAACAAATGTTCTTAAGTCTTGAGCACGCTGCTGGTCTTATGTTTTGTTTTGCTACAATGGACTAACACGGCTCACCCCCTGAAGCTTTGTGGAATGTGAGTTTCGATGCTACTGGAATCCAAATAATCTTTCCCTTCTCTCCTACCATAAAGTGTGGTCTTCTGAATCCAGTTCCCAGTGACACAACCCCTGATTTATATTGAGGAAGGGACAAGATTACTGTCCAGCAGCACCGTAATGACCAACAAGGGGTCTCTGGGGGTCATGTTTTAAGGGTATGAAGACACGACCCCCCCCCCCTAAACGTTTTTTTAAAAAAACTGACAAAAATACAGGATAAGACAGTCAGCACAAGCTCAGAAAATAAAGCTGACGAGGAAGTCCAGGAGGCATGGGCAACATCTTAACGTTAGTTATAAGTTGTTTTATTTTGAAAATGTTTTTGCTTTACAGTAAACTCAGAATTGAATACATATCTTTAAGCCAACACAGAACTTAAAGCTGAGCCTCATCAATCAAACCAACTGGGTTAAAAGTCTACTTTGCTATGTAAAAGAAAGAACTGTGGGACAATATGCATTACATCAATAGTGAATAAATGACCACCAAAGTCATGGTTTGGATTTCATCTCTAGATTGTCATGTGTGAAAGGGCAGTAGGGTTTTTGACACACACCTTCTGCAGGAGACCTGTGATTCCTCCCTTCAAGCTATTCCTGAGCGGGCCTCTGTCCCCTAGTTGCACCATTGCAGAGGCATTTGAGGATGTCATAGGACAGGAGAATCAGCTAAAATTGCCCCCTTCCTTAATGTACGCAGAAACCTATTACAAGAGCTTTGATACTGGAGCCTGGACCTAGCAAGTCAACACACGCATTTGGGTCTGGGGGGCACTCTCTTGTGTTTCTGCAGGATCACGATGTGAATATAGTACTTTTGCTACAGGAGCCTTGCAACGTGTTCAGTTCTCAAATGGTCAATATTTTGGTGAATAAAATAGGATCATGGAAGAGGCCACAAGGGACATCAGGTCCATCCCCTGCCATGCAGGTACACACTATCAGCACTCCTGACAGATGGCCATCCAGCCTCTGCTCAAAGACCTCCCAAGAAGGAAACTCCACCACCCTCCAAGGCCTCAATGTCAGGATGTTCTTAAACAGCACTGGGGAATTTTGTCCATCAACTGTTGGACACTCAGTTTTCCAGATTAGAGTCCACCACTCCTATCCACTACACCATGCTGGCTCTCCAGGAGCTACTGGACTTGATTTTAGCCATAGCAAAGGAGAATCCCCCTGTTCAGGCCCAACATGTCCCTGAGTTAAGCAAAGGTGGATTGCTACCTGCATTCCTTGCTAGTAATGCATGGGTATCTGACTGGCCACTGTTGGAATCAGAAAAGAATACAAGGTGGACCTCTAGTGTGATCCTGCAAAACTCCTATTCTTACGTTCATATTAATTTGCAACTAGTAGAGTTCCAAGGAGGGGAGCAGAGGAATGATATAGCTCAGTCTCATCAGGTCTTAGAAATCTAAGCAGGGCTGGATGATCACCAAGCAAGGCTCCACAGAACCACCTATGCTTCTCACTTACCTTGAAAGCCCCTTGACAGGATGGCCATAGTGGATATTGATTCTCCAAGGTCTTGCCTAGCTGACTCTGAACCTGAAATCCTTGTTCAACTGGATTGTTCAACCCAAATCTCCTGCATGCAAAGCAGCTATTCTACCATTAGGCAGCTTCCCATACCTGACAACGATTCTCCAAGGTCTTTCCAAGTTGACTTTGAACCTGGAATCCTTGTTAAATTAATCAAAGAATCATAGAGTTTGGAAGAGACCCCAAGGGCCATCAAGTCCAGCCCCCTGCAATGCAGGAACACACAATCAAAGCACTGCTGACAGATGGCCATCCAGCCTCTCTTTAAAAAACCTCCAAATGGGCTGAACCCAGGACATTCTGCATGCAAAGCAGATTCTCTACCTTTGAGCTATGGTCCATTCGTTACCCATACAGGCCCTTATAAATCTAGGCATTTTCAAGTGGAGTTCTGCAAAGGAAAAAAAAACCTATTTCACTAACTCAAAAGGCTTTTTCGTGAAATATTGCAGTCTGGAGGAATGCAAGCTGAATTCTGTTGCAGTATGAGCAAATAACGTTTTTAGGCCATAGTCTGATACTGAATTAGGGATGGCTAAAGCCCCAGTGGCTTCCAAGGCCGCTCTGTTGCTATTGCCCTGCACCTGTTATCTCTTCTGACAGAGATAAGCGCCTTCCTATCTTTGCCAAGCTCAGCCTGCTCCTGGGCAGAAGGTCATGAGTAAGAAAAGAGGCTTCCTGGTTAGGCGAAAGCTGACCTTCCACGGTGTTGTCAGACGATGCTTGAGCAAGAAGGGGTTTCCCCAAAAGGAGAGGCTCTGGGGATGCAGCCGTGCCTGCGCAGCTCCGAGGTCTCAGATGGCGCTGACCTAAGGGTTTCAGGGCAGGTTTCGGGAAAGGGGGAGGCTTTTCCGATCTGGGGAGGCCCAGCAGGCCCTCGGCATCTCCATAGCAATAGGTCTGCATCCTCCTCATTGGGACTTGAGCCCCATGCCTCTCTTTGGCAAGGGCAACCGCCTCATCAAAGGACATGCTCCCTCCATTGCGCCAGCTGGTCCACCTCTGCTTCTGAGGGACAGCCTCGCTGCGTTCGCCGTGCATGTGCAGGGGATGCTTCTGGGGTGGCTCCCCCTTCCTGTCATCTCTCTTAGAATGTCCACCGCGTTCATCTAAATTCCCTGGAAGGGAGCGTTTCATGTTCTGGAGGTCATCTCCGCTGAGCTCATACTTGGACCAATGGGTGCATTTATCCAAACCTACAGGCGAGGAGCACTGCAAATTTGGGAGGATGTCCCCTCGGCTCTCATTATCCCTGCCGTATTTCTCCAGATACACCGGCATTGAATTCCGCTGCTTCTGAAGGGTCCCCGAACCACTGAGATGGTTACCTGGAGAGGTGGGCATCTCAGAAGATGAAGGGACAGGTTCTACAGATTCATTGCTATTGGAGGGGCAAGGTGGTTTGTGTGTAATGTCCTCGTTGGACTCATTTGTCTTCTCGTTTCCATCAGTCTGATCTGAGATTGGTGGGTCAGGCCACCAGTTGGCGGCTTCCTTGGAAGGAGAGACTGGCAATAAGGAAGGAGGGATCTTGGCAAACTGTGGCTTTGGAGGCACCACCGGGAAAGATTTCACCTGCTGGACTCTGAAAGTGCTGGAGGTCTTTCTCATGGAGACACTTCCATCCGGTTGGATACTGTGCTTCGGGGCAACTGAAGCTTCTTCTGGTGGGGCATAAAAAGTGTTCTGCAGAAGACTTTCTGGACAGCTCATGTGGGAAGAGGTCATGAGCGACAACAAAGAAGACTCAGGGCAATCGTCAAATAAGGGGGAATAGGGAGTGGATGGGCGGGGCAAAGCAGTTTGTTCAAGACTCACGTCGAGCAAAGGGGAAGGCAGAGAGTGTGTCTCAGAACTTGGCATTTCAGATGCACTGCCTGATGAAGGAGAAACCTGGAGATGAGTCCCAGTCAAACTTTGATCTTCCAGTGATGAAGGAGCTTGGGAAATCTCCGGTTGGGCAACCTCTCTGCTCAGTAGCTGCTGTGCCTCTTGAAGCAGGAATTCACAGTCCACGTGTTCATCAGCTGTTCCAACAACCTCTGACAGAGTTGGTCCATCAGCCTCTAAGCTGGGCATGTAAGGAGGCCTCTGAACCTGCTCAGCTTCTGATGCAACCTGAGCTTGCAGTTGCTGCTCAACCTTGAGGCTTAGTTGAGTTCCCTGAGTGATGCTGTCCTGAGTTTTTTCCCGGTTTTCTTCTGAAACTCTGATAGGGTGTTCTGCTTGAAGCAAACATCCTGTTTCAAGAAGGAGGTCGTCTTCATCTCCAGCATTTGCATCTACCGCTTGCAGAGTCAAAGGAGAACCGGGCTTTACCTTAATGGTTTTGGTTCCGTTCTTCTCAGATGTTTCCAATTCATGGGAATCCCTTTTGAAGCTCAGGGAGACCCCATCCTCTTCCTCTGCCAGGCTAGTTTGTTCTGAACCAAGGTGTGAATTGGTTAATTGTGGGTCTTTTTCAGGAGGACTGCTTGGCAGAAGTTCCACCTCTGCTTCAAATACTGACGGGTTTCCAGGTGAAGTCTCCTCAGCCAGACTGAGGGGTTGATTTTCTGTCAAGTTCCCTGTGAGAAGGGCATCCGGAGCTTTATTAAGTTGCTGAAAATGCTTTAATTCAGTAGCTAAAGGGCTGAGGTCATCATAAGCACTCAGATAGACTTCTTCAGAGTCCCCCTCCTTGGAGTGCTCTTCCTCGTCCAAACAGCCTGTGGCCAAATAGTACTGGTCATCCTCTTCATCTGAATGTTCATTCATACACTCCTCAATGGACAGATAGTTCAGCGACGGGGCAGCAGAAAATGTCTCCAACTGGAAATGATGGAATGAGAAGACAGATAAGGAGGGGGAAAGGGTTTAAAATAGATGCCACCCTAAGTCCTACGCAAGCTTAATTCTTTCTTACACTTACTGTTAGCTGTTGCTGGCTGATTATGGATGGGGGAAGTTTACCTCCTCTCGGCCCTGAGGCAGCATCAGGAACATGCCTGAAGTGCTCTTGCTTTCCGCAGGGAAAGCCGAGAGCAAGAGCAATTACGCATGGCAACCGATGTACAAGGAAGTTTGCTGCATGCCACTTCTGCTCCCCATGTGCAGCAACTTCCTTGTACATCTTGTAGGTGGCAGTTTGCCGCGCCAGGGTTCAGCTGCCAGCGCGTCACAGGGGCCTCCAGCGTAATCAGCCACTATGTATTTCTTACCACTTCTCTTACAACTTTCTCCGCTTACCTAACGCTCTGGGATAAATGCACTGAAATGCCTGGAAATTGGAGAAAATGATCCAAACAGTTGTTTAACTCAGTTCCAGAGATGCAGAATTCAGTTCTGTAGAACTTCAATGAACAAAGCGAGTCACTGATTAAAGGTACTGACTTTAATCCAGTAAAACGTTAAGTTGTGCATTAAAAGGACAGTCTTATGATATGAGATTGTGTCAGCTCTGATGTGTTCATGATTTAACAGGAAACAAAAAAGTATTACAGGAGTTATATGGACAATTTTTGTCTTTTCATCTGAACAGAGCTGTCTCATATGGAGTGAAACCATTGCTCACATTATACTTAACTGTCCGAGATATGTGGGTATTAGGGATTTCTCTCCTGGGCGGGTCTTAGACAAATCTGAAAGAGACTCTGACAACTCTGTTGTGGAGCTTTTGTTAAATAACACAGAGGCCATGCTCTTGGAAAAAGTAGCAAAATTTCTTTTACAAGTGACAGAATTTTCTAAGTAACGTCCAATGCTAGATACAGTTTATCTGTCTGTGTTTTGAATGTACTTTTGATTTGTACTTCAGAAATGTCTGTAATGCTCTGGAGCCTATTTTAATATGCCTAATAAAGGTTGTTGTATTGAGTGAAACCATTATTCCATTTAGCTCAGCATGTGTCTGAGTTGACTGGCAGGAAGTCTCTAGCCCCTTCCGCACATGCAAAATAATGCGTTTTCAAACCACTTTCACAACTGTTTGCAAGTGGTTTTTGCCATTTCGCACAGCTTCAAAGAGCACTGAAAGCAGTTTGAAAGTGCATTATTCTGCATGTGCGGAATGAGCCCAGGTTCTTAGGTAAAGAAGAATAGTTCCTGATACCTATGATCAGTGGTGGGATTCAGCAGGTTCGCACCACTTCAGAAGAACCGGTTGTTAAAATGGTGCTTGTAAACAACCAGTTGTTAAATTATTTGAATCCCACCACCGGAACTGGTTGTTAAATTATTTGAATCCCACCACTGCCTATGACCTGAGATCCTGTCTGACTGGAGTTGCCAGGAATTTAGCCTGGGACTCTCTGTGTGCTCTTCTATTGAGATCCCGACTTTCAAAATGTCACAGTGATAACAAACTACAGCCCCTTCCGCACACGCAAAATAATGCGTTTTCAAACCACTTTCACAACTGTTTGCAAGTGGATTTTGCCATTCCGCACAGCTTCAAAGAGCATTGAAAGCAGTTTGAAAGTGCATTATTCTGCATGTGCGGAATGAGCCTGCCTTACACTAACTCAGACCACTGATCTACTGTATTCAATATTACCTCTGCTGTGGGGCAATGAAGCTCTGGGGTCTCAGGCAGCAAAAAGTCTTTTTACGGAGATCCTTTAATTGGAGATGCCAGGAATTGAACTGACAATCTTGTGCATGCCAAGTATGTCCTGAGCCCACGGAGCTACACCTCCTTCCACAGCCTTTCTTGCTGACATTGGAAATAACCTACTTAGCCAAGAGTCTGTATTCTTCCTTCCCTTCTTGGTATGAAAATACCAGCATTCAAGACAATTTGGCTTCAAGAAGCTTCTGAAATCTGGGCAACCTCGACATATTTCTGTCTCTCCCTTCCTGTTCTGGAACCTGCAAACAATGAGCAGGTAGCTGAAGCGCAGTCACAGGTAGGGCAGAGACTTGAGATGGCACAAAGGACTGTGGGCCATGCGACATCGTTGAACAATGAAATGGAAGAGGGGTCATCCAAGAGCTGTAAGCAAACAGGGCATGGCTTCCTTAGATAACTATCTATCGGGGATAAATGTCCAGACAGCCATTGCAGATTCTAGCCAGGCAGATCAGCTGTCTTTTGAACTATGCCACCCCACCCCCCCGCCCCCCAGCATAACTAACCTGCCAGCTTTCTTCCATCATTTCATTCATGAACCCACTCCCCATGTCATCATCCACTGTTGGGAAGTCATCCTCTTTGCCTGCATAATCAGGGGCTGTGTGCAAACTCTTCCAGGGTGGGTCGCTCTCGAGACTGTTGCCCAGCCAAGCATCCTGGCTGTCGAGAAAGGAAAACGAATTCTGAACTTCCAGGGATAACTGGTTCTCCTCCAACTCCGGCGAGCTTTCCACTATCACGTCTGGTTCTGCAATGCACAAAAGTAAAAGAATAAGTGGGCTAATTGTGGCAGAGACGAGTGTCTTAATTAGCCTCTGCTGTGGTTGGGAAATCCAGAATGCCTCGATGAACCCCCTGAGAGAACTTGGCCTCAGAGAAAACACCCTAGCCTGGGAACTCAACAATAAAATGACTGTTGTGGATTTTCAGGGCTGTGTGGCTGTGGTCTGGTCATTTTTGCTCCTAACATTTCACCCGCCTCTATGGCTGGTATCTTCAGAGACGTTCTGCAGTGAGATGTGTTTCTCTCCAGCTGAGTCCAGCTGTTAAAGCCTTTGACAATGCAAACAAAGTCTTTGGGTCGCAGGCTGAAAGGAACTGGTCCCTCTTTATGGAGACAAATAGCCAGGACAATGATAACCATTTGCCCACCTGCCAGGAAGCAGCAACATTGATTCCTTTTTGTATATCCTAGTGTCAGGCCTGCACCATTCTCGGCCTGGCAGCTAGCATGTGGTCTGCTTCAAGGCCACAGTTGGCTGTTTCCATTATCATTGCCCCAGGCTAAGGAGGCCTCCCCTGCTTGTGATGAACCAAGTCAATAGAGCTTCCTGCTCATTCTTATCTGCCTTCTTCCAGGGAATGAACTGTCTGTCCTAAACAATGCCACTATTCTCACCGTCCTTTCAAATGCTGATATTATGGGAATGTGAGGGTGGGGGGATCATGGGTTGGACCTTTCTGTAACTTACAGGTATATACCGGGGTCAGAGAGCCAAACTTTAGTTTCGGCTATCTGAACCTTGGGAAGACACGGTTCCAATAAAGCTCTTGAAATCTTCTTGAGTCTCGTTTTATGACCGGAGTAGCAGACCCTTACACCTAGGTCCCTTCTGCACATGTAGAATAATGCACTTTCAATCCGCTTTCAATGCACTTTGCAGCTGGGTTTTACTGTGCGGAATAGCAAGATCCACTTGCAAACAATTGTGAAAAGTGGATTGAAAGTGCGTTATTCTGCATGTGCGGAAGGGGCCCTACATGTGAATCGTAAACATTGAGGATGTGCTCCGATTACAAATGGATAAAGGAATGGTTGGAAGCATGGGGAGAAATCCCCCAGAAAGGTCAGAAAAAAGCCCTCACACCTGGGGGAGAAAAAGTTAAAAAGGTTTACTATATTCTGAAAGTGCACAAGCAAAGAACCAGGCAACAAAGAAAAATGGGGTAAAGCTGCCTTGGCCAACTTCTGATTCAAACTTCCGTCTTTGCTTGTGTCGTTCCTCAAAAAGGAATATCAAAGTAAAAACGGTGACCCCTGCAAATTAGTAAGCTTCATGGTTTTGTTTCTTGTTAAGAAGTTTCTGTAACAGATCTGCCAATGCTTGGATATTAGTTTCCTGTGCCCCAAGAAACAGAGATGTATAGATCCAATGCCTGATCAGACTAGACTAGAGAGATAGCAGGAAGGAGAGAGGATACAGTACAGCAGCCAGTGTGCACACAGAGGTCGCTGGTAACAGTGCCCCAAACCGCTGGCAGTTCAGGAAGGGCAGAAAAGTTTGAAAAGTGTCAGGTAATTGCTTTGTACGATAGGTGGGAAGGGGGGCATAAGCTTTCCACATACACAGATCCCCCACAGCCACTCGGATATACGTGTGTGCAAGAGGAAGAAGAGGAGGAGGAGGAGAAGGAGGAAAAGGAGGAGTTTGGATTTATATCCCCCTTTCTCTTCTGAAGGAGACTCAAAGGGGCTTACAATCTCCTTGCCCTTCCCCCCTCACAACAAACACCCTGTGAGGTAGGTGGGGCTGAGAGAGCTCTGAAGAACTGTGACTAGCCCAAGGTCACCCAGCTGGGACTGCGCAGGCTAATCTGAATTCCCCAGATAAGCCTCCACAGCTCGAGTCAAGTGGCAGAGCAGGGAATCAAACCTGGTTCCTCCAGATTAGAATGCACCTGCTCTTAACCACTACGCCACTGCTGCATGTGTGTGTGTGTGTGGGGGGGGGGATCAGCACAGTTCTTGTCTTACTTTTTCTGTTCCTGCTGCCCCTACCAATGAGATGTTAACAGTGTCACTGCCTCATCTCCTACGTGGCAAAAGGCTCACACTGTGGTGTTGAGCTCCAAGCTCTAGAAAGTAGAAGAAGAAGAGTTTGGATTTATATCTCCCTTTTCTTTCCTGAAGGAGACTCAAAGAGGCGTACAATCTCCTTTCCCTTCCTCACCCCTCACAACAAGCACCCTGTGAAGTGGGTGGGGCTGAGAGCGCTCTGAAGAACTGTGACTAGCCCAAGGTCTCCCCACCCAAATCTCTCCCCAGATTTTGAACCTTTAATGAAGGTATTAAGAATTCTCTCTTGAGTTTTTTGGCTCAGGTGACACCTGGACCAAGCACTTCCCAGCTTTGCATATGGACATCTGGAGAAAACGGAAGAGAGACATTTATAATGTGATTGAGCATCCTGACAAAGGTATGTTTTAAAATCCAGGGGAAGCCAATGAGCATCTAAACCAGGGGTCTGCAACCTGCGGCTCTCCAGATGTTTATGAACTACAATTCCCATCAGCCCCTACCAGAATGGCCAATTGGCCATGCTGACAGGGGCTGATGGGAATTGTAGTTCATGAACATCTGGAGAGCTGCAGGTTGCAGACCCCTGATCTAAACACACTTAAGTACTGTGCTATATCAGAATCTGCTGTCAAATTTCCCAGCTGACTGGGAAAACCAGCGGACTTACCTGAAGGATCTTTCTTGTCCATGCTGGTGTCAGACATGCTGGTCTCAGACATCAGCTTGGGCTTGTCCTCTTTCTGCTTCAAAGAAGGTATTTCCTCTGTGGCCAAAGAAGTATCAAGAGCCTCCTTGTCCAAAGTACAGTAGCTTAGAGCAGGGCACTCCAGCCCCCGGGTCAATCGGGACAAAGTGCAGTTGGAGGTAATGTGGAAAGGGACCGTGACGGAGAAAGGCCCCGAGATGTGAACCCCAGCACATTTCTCTGCCCGGTTCCGTGAAGACTGAGGTGATCGTCCTTGAGGGGTCACCCCAACAAGGCTGGACCTGCTGGCTTTTGGGGTGGTAGGTTCTGACTTAGCAGTGGCTTCCCCCTCGGATTCACCCGTTCCTTCCTCGGCTTTGGTCTTCTCCGACTCCAGGAAGCTGTTGTCTTGAGATAAATGGCTGTTAAAACTGTCGTGGCTTTGAAGGAACTGCTTCTGGGACCTCTTTTTCCCCAGCTGAGCAACATCTGGATGCAGAGAAGATGGCCAAGTCAACAAGAGACCCAGAAAGACTGCAACCTTATTGGTGGCCCAACCTCTTTCAAAGTACCTTCTCAGTATTGTTGTGAAATTGCTGCCTGATTACCCTGAATAGGTCTGTCACTGAGGTTTGGCCTGATCAAAGTCAGGGGTTTGACCAAAACTAAAACTGAGGCGAACCAAAGGTAATGCAGGAGTTCTGTGAACTCTGAAGTGTAACCCCAACTCCCACTCTGGATTGATGCTGAAGTGCTAAGGAAGGGGGAATTAGGAATGACGTCCCTTCCAGCATTTCTCATAGCTCAGGAAAGCACACAGTACACAGCCATGGTCCTGCGTCAGACTCATTTTCAAGTTGTATCTGCCTGGTACCTTTATGCACACAATTATCACAGAGAAGATAGGGAAGAACACACGCCATCCCACTGGGTAGCCACAGTCCTTCCAGCCTTTCCACCTCCATACCCTAGGTAGTACATAAACGGCAGCCGAGGCTGATGTCAAAAGTGAAGGACTTTACGTTTTTCCTGCCTCAGGGACAGAGGAGGACTTATCAGTGAGTCAGACAGCTAGTCAAGACTCTGGACACCTTTCTCTACTGCTCTGACACTATCCCTTTGATGTGTAGATTGCTACTCTCAGGGAAGTTCCTTCCTTCCTGCTTCTTCTCCTCTCTCCACCTTTCTTACACACACCATCCATCTTGAACCATGTGTGCAGAGAGAGGCAGACAGCATCTCTCACCATCCAGCTAGATAGATTCGAAAAGAGAACCTATCTCTTCACTTTTCTATCCAGAATGTTCACTAGTAAAGACTCCTCTTATTAGTTAAAAACTACGCATTGACTCCGAGTTTTCTTTGTTGCCAGTGCGCACACACACACGCCTCTGATTTAATGCAGGGAATGAAACCCTCATGGTCCTGAGCTTCTATGCCAGGATTATCAGGGCTTTAAAAAAACATGAAATATTCATACTCTGATCTCTCCTCCAGGACTGTGTTTGTTGGCACGAGGATACACGATGCAGTTATGTGCTTAGTGAGGGTACAAAACATGGAGCCATCCTTGAGTAAATTGGGAGTGGAACTTCCAGCAATGAATCTAAATCAAAATCAGTTATTTCTGCACCTACCATCACTCACGCATGGCATAGAGCTAAGGGAATCCATGCTTTTGGCTGGCCGCAGTCGCATTTTGTCTACTTTGTCCTCTGGAAAAGAAAAGCAAGAATGAGCATCAGAACCTCCCACTCATGATGTCTCTGGGAGACGCAGCTTAATTTGACAGGAATATTTGTGGAAACGACTGTAGAAAGTTTCCCCTTTCTTACCAGCCCCAAATGTTGCGTCTGTGTGTGGACTTAGCTCCTATTTGCACTGAGACATGGGACTTGGAGTCTACAGTTGGTGCATGAACAGGTAGCACAGTAAAATGAGTGAACTATATTAGGAAATATTTTTAGGAATTGCTGGGTAGCTACTATTTATTGAAATTGGCATATATAATGTTTGGATAAGTACTGCATATTTTGTGTTGGAAACTGTCCCGAGCCCATAAGGGGAGGGGCGGTATAGAAGGCAAATATGTAAATAAAAATTATGCAAATTATACACGTTACCTTTTTCCTCTGACTTGTTCAACCTGCGCTTTGAGTCATTGCTGGATCGGCCAAGGTTGAAGATGGACCTCCATTTCTTTGCCTTCAGGGAGCCCTTTCTTCTGTGAACAATTGAAATTGGCTTTAGCAATTGTGCAAGATGTGTGCACAGTGCATCTCGCATTGCCACAACTTTGCAAAGTGCCCTGAGGACTTTCCTTCATCATCATCCAAATTGGCCTCAGAAGTAGTGATGAAAGGGACTGGTTCTCTTCCTCAACTCTTGGGGTTCTTTGCTGAGGTCATTTCCACACAGCAAAATCAGTGTGTACCACTGTGTTTTTTTAAAACTGGGTCTATTTTATCCCGGTTTCTCCCTCCTGTTTCTTTCCAGGAGTCAAGTTAGGACCAGGAGGTAATACTTCAGTTTGTTCCGCACGAGCCCGGGTCTTTTGTATTTACAAGTGCAAGTGCATCCCTCTTAACCCAGAGTGGCGAGGCAGGAAAAATAAACCAGTTCTGCTCCCATGGTGTTTGCACGGCAGTGGGGTCACCCTGGAATATTTGAAAAGAATCGCCCATTTGGCAATTTTTGAAAATCCCAGGCTAAGGGAAATAACACGGGACAACACCGGGGCAGGCCCTCTTTAGCACCGGGAATTGTGTGGAAAATGTGCACGAACTGGGATATTTCACTTGCCTATCCCGGGATATCTGGCCCGTGCAGAAACGGCCCTGGTACAGCCGTGGTCTGGTGGTTTTAGCTCCTAACGTTTCACCTGCATCTGTGGCTGGTATCTTCAGAGGCCTCTAAAGAGGTCAGTGACAGCTCTGAAAATACCAACCACAGATGCTACCAAAACATTAGGAGCTAAAACTACTAGACCACGAAGACCGGAAAGCCCACAACAGCCACAGTGGAATATTTCCATGTTTTAACCAAGTGCATTTTCATCACTTCTCATCAGAGCATAAAGAAGTGATGAAAACAAGGGAGGTTCTATGTCCCGAAAAGGGCTTCTTTGTAATCAGAAACTAGTGACATCCTTAGTAGGTAGTTTCGGAGGGTAGCTGTGTTGGTCTGAAATGGGACAGCTGGATTTCAATCCAGCAACACCTTAGCAATCAACAAGATTTTTGCAGTGTTTGGGAGCCATTGCTGCTTTTATCAGATACCTGACAAAGGGAGCATTGACTCTTGTAAGTTTACTCCCCAAAAATCTTGTTGGTCTCTAAGGTGCTACTGGACTCCATTCTTGGCAGGAAAATTCACAACAGAAGGGAAGGGGAAAGAGAAGGAATGAAGTGCGTACTTATTGTCATTGAGATCAATAATGGTGTGGTATGGACGCATCTGTGGAGGACCATCCCCCTGGTTCAGCATAGTTGGGACATTGCAGGGAAAGCAGTATTTGTCATCAAGGAGGGTTGTTGGTGACCCCATAAGAAGGAGGGATTTCCGGAGAGATTCACGGGTACCTGCTGCAGAGAAGTGAAAGAGAACCAGGGTGTGACTTGAGCGTGAGGACAAAGCCAGAACAGCAACTTCATCCAGCCTTTGCCTCCACCAAGGGACATTCTATACAAGCACATTCTGGTTGCTGAATAGTGTGGTTGCCTGTACTTTTTCTGGAATCTGGACATGCCATCCAGTGCCATTTTGGGTTGTTATTGGGGTGTGTGTCAAATGACCCCAGGTGCACTGGCGGGGAGAGGGGTTGGCGCAAAATTCCCCCCCACCTTCCTCCTCCCATACACCGACCTGTGTGTCATTTGACCCCCCTGTCCTGTGGGCTGTATGCGGCGCCTGTCCGAGCCACCTCCCTCCCTTCCCAGGCCCTCGGGGGCAGGGCTCAGAGGTGGGGGCGGAGGCAGCTCGGGCAACCCTGGTTCACCTCCTGGGCCGCCCGCTGTGGCGCCCCCCCGCATCCCTGAAAGCTAGCTTCTGCCCTCCCCAGGGCCTAGGGAGGGCAGGAGGCAGCCTGCAGGGTGCGGAGGGGCGGGTCGGATGGGTGCCATGGCAGCAGGCCGACCCAGGAGCCGGCCTGCTGCTGTGGTGCCCATCCGAGCTGCCCCCGCGCCAGCCCCCAAGCCCCCAAGCACATGGAGCGCCTCCGGTTTTATACACAGTACAAAGGGGATTATAACTAATATAACAGTCCTTTCCTTGAGCAGCTTTCTTTGAGAAGGAATCACGACCCAATTGTGGCATAAGCAAGATAAAAGATGTTCAATCTATCCCTAACCTTTGGCAGTAGTTGCTATGGACAGGCACCAAGCAATTGGTAGGCAATGGGGCAATTTATGTCTGCTTGATTTGCAACAATTAGTCATTTATGTAATATGTAAATTAGGTTACCCAGGTTTGTGGATCTAGAATATGGCAACCCTAACATGATAAAGGAGCCTCGTGGTGCAGAGCGGTAAGCTACAGTCCTGCAGTCAAAGCTTTGCTCACAATCTGAGTTTGATCCCAACAGAAGTCGGTTTTAGGTCACCAGCTCAAGGTTGTATGATGCCTTCAAGTTCCAGCTGACATATGGGGACTCTGCACTGTTTCCAAGGCAAGAGATGTTCAGAGGTGGTTTGCCTTTGCCTGCCCGTGTAGCAATCCTGGTTTTCCCTGGAGGCTTCCCATCCAAATAATTACCAGGGCCAATCCTGCTTAGTTTCTGAGATCTGATGAGATTGGGTTAGCCTGGGCCATCAGGTCAGGGCAGTCAGCAAATTAGGCTTCCCAGATCTGGGAAGCTGGAATATGGAATTCTTACAGCTGAAAGGAGGAAGTAAAGGCAGAAGAGGACCAACCACAGAGCGGAGCATCTCCGAAAAGCTGTTCCACATGGGTCAGGATAAACTCCACCACAATGGACTGGATGCGGACCTCCATAAAGGCTGCTGTGCCATTAAAGCCAGATGTCTCAATGTCCTTGGACCTGAAATGAGAAGGATGGGGGATAGTGCTGTGGATCTCAGCTGTGATAACTATTTCTTACATATGCAGAGTTTGCGCAATAAAGAGGCAGAGACAGTTGCTTACTGAAAATAGAGTTTACTATCAATAAAAGAAGGGAAAGGTAAACTTGGATGTGAAATAATAAAATACCTTTCTATTTGGTTAGCTCCATTAGGTGACTTCTACTTTGGCTATCACATGGCTAATAAGCTACTAGAGAGCATGTGCAGAGAGTAACAAAAATTATATACGGTACTTATTGTCTATGTGCAGACCTGCGTGTATCTCATGCTGGGTCTGCTTGACCAATAGGGATCAATTACCTGTCACTGACTTCTGACCTCACTGACTAATTAGCATGCACAACATTAACTCCTTTATTGCTGGATTGTGTGACTGGTACTTGCCAAATCACATCAGATAGGCAGTCAGAAGCAGGATGTCTCTCAGTTGGGCTTGTAGCATCACATTCTTCAAAAAGGAGTCTCCGACTGTTGAAATGCTTATCTCAACATGCTGGAAAGGGGAGCATCCCCTTCTACAAAAGGTTTGGTTCAAATACATCTGGAACCTAATTTTATCATCTGAACATACTACGAATGATGCAAACAAATAATTTACAAGTTACAGGGCGGTCCTGTGAACTCTGAGCAAATGTTTATTATGTACTAGAATGAAAAAGCTGCAGATAATGATTTTTTAAAATCAGAGGCTATCTTGAGCCCGACTTGTCGGGAAAGGGTGGGGTGAAAGTCGAATACATAAATAAAATAACTGTTATAAACATGTTACTCTCCCCTTTGCATGAAGATATTATGTTGTGTAATATATGCAATGATTACAATAAGAAAATGGAAGTGCAAGAACAGGAGACTCCTGATTTTAAGATCAGTTGTCCCCTAATGTGGGTTGGATCAGAGACGTAGCTCCAAGGGGACGGGGGGCGCGACACACCAGGCATGCGCCCCTGTGGGGCGTGGCGAGGGCATTCTGGGGTGTGGCGTGGTGGGCAGGGGCGGGGGTGGGGGTGGGGCAGGGGCGGATGATGTACCAGCGCACCGGGCGCTTTTCCCCCTTGCAACACCTCTGGGTTGGATTCAAGGAACATTCTCACCTAGCACACTTCTGCACTGAATTTGCCCAAAAGAGAGTAACACAGAATAAAATTGAATGGTTTCCAATACTGTGTGTCTTACAGAGCAATCCTATGCAGAATTATCCCTGTCCAAGTCCACTTAACTCAGTAACTATTCACAATCTTAAGCTGTTCTACTCAGAATCCTACATGGGTCTGTTCCTCCAACGAAAGCATTCTCAGGATGATGCTGAATGCATACGAATGCATTGTCAGTCACTTTCCAACCCTGTGTGTCTTAACTTGGAAGCAACTGGCACAGCCCACTACAAGCCAAGACGGGGAGCACAGAAGTATATCTAGTAGAATATCTAGTGTACTCACCTGAGCAGATTAGGAGCCCAAATAATTGCCAGGTTCCTCACATGCATGTTGGTCTGGGCGCTGAAAGATGCTACATGGACCAGATGCCTTATCAGGAACTCCAAGGTCCTAGTGGTAGGCCACCAAAACAAAGAAAAGAAAAGAAAACCAGATGAAGGTATGGGGACTTCAAGTGGGCTAGAACTACAGTCTGTCCATTGTAAGGGGCACAAGATCCACACCAGAGTTTAGTGCTTGAAGGAACTTCTTCTCTTTCTGTTTCCCTCTTCCTATCATTTTATGTCATCTTCCCCTTATTTTCTGGCAGTATTTTTAGATTATGGGCATACAGATGGGACCAGTACTTAGTTATTAAAATTAATGTACAGAACTAAATGAATAATGATAATTTATAACAAAATCATAATTTGCTTTACAATCTTTGGTAATAGTAATTACCGTTGTTAGCAAATAATAATGAATAGATCAGGGATGATGTATTCCTTCCAATTGAATTATGAAGTCCTTGCATCATTTCAATGAATATGCTGTACAAACGTCAGCTAGTTTTTGCCCATCAGGACTTGACAGCTCCTGACAGAAGTAACTTCATACAAATCGGATCATTAGGTTGGGTCCCATGGACCCATTCCTCCAATGGAAGGAGTATTCTCTTGATACAAGAGCATCTTGCATCAGGAGAAGGCTCCTCCTCCTGTTGACGGGATGTGCCACTTGGTTAGAACAGATCTGCAGGATCCAATCCATTGGTTTTCTGGATATGGCTTTGGGAGTCAGCTGCCAATCATTCCCAATCTTGCCCTTTGACAGCCTTGTCTTGACTTTGGCCACACCTCAAAAAATGCTGCCTCCTCCTCCTACATGCACACTACATCTTGAAAGCCACAATGAGAGCACTGATGTCTCCCACAGATTGGAGAGGAAAATGGGTCAGAGGACTAGGGGAGGTGGAAAGGAAAGTAGTGAAAGTTCCCTTCACTGTATTTGAAGATGCTAACTCCATATTCAAATGAGTACCTGCTAGTCCAGTCCCACCTGGATGCTGACATGACTGCAGCATACCGGAAGTCCTAGAGAACTGCCCACCTGCGCCTCATGGAACAGGTCCATGTGAACATGTGAAGCGACCTTATTCTGAGTCAACCTCTTGGTGCAGTGTCGCCTATACTGGCTAGCAGGAGGTCTCAGAAGATTCCAGTAATGGTCTTTCCAAGCTAGCTGAGATCCTTTCACAGGAGATCCCGGGAACTCGACCAGAGACTTTGCATATGCAAAGCATGAGCGTTACCACTGAGCTCCGGCTCCTCGTGAAAAGTGTACCACAACTTATGAAAACCTGTTTGGCCAGAATCTTTCTTTCCCCACCCTGCTATGGAGATTCATCCAACTAGAGACACCAGGACTCGAACCTTAGACCTTCAGATACCACTGAACTACGAGCCCCATGGTCTCTCCCACTGCCTTGTGTTATTCAGTGTGCTATTTAAGATCATCTTTAGCCTTTTTGCGCATTACAACTGAGAAGGACACAGGTCAATCAGTTGGTCAGAGGAGCCGATAGTCCTTTGCAACTGTGAAAGCAGGCACAGACCAAGCTGAGCCAGAATGTGAAAATGGCTAGAAGTTGCCAGGAGATCTCTGTGCCTTGTGAATACCTGTAGTGTTGCTGCGGGAGTTCCTTCAGCACCTCCTTGATCTTTACCAGCCGCTCCTCTTCCAGATTAATGGCCACAGCATCCTGGGTGGGGCAACAAAGAGATGCTCAGGTAATATTTTTACTTGCTCACCTTTGCACAGTTTCCACCCCTGCTTCCCACTTTGGAAACTCTTTAGTTGAACTCAAATAGCATTAGATTCAGCGAAGTTTCGGCACATACATGCATACATCTGTTTGTAAGAAAGAGCCAACGTACGTTCGCTTTAGGAATGAAACTGGGAATCTGTACCTGGAGAAGAGTAGGGTAACATGAGCATTAGTCAACACACATATAAAGAATAAATCAAGTGTGCATAGATTGTACATGCATTCTCTGTAATTTGTGAAGAGGGCTAAGAACATAAGAACTAGCCTGCTGGATCAGACCAGAGTCCATCTAGTCCAGCACTCTGCTACTCGCAGTGGCCCACCAGGTGCCTTTGGGAGCTCACATGCAGAATGTGAAAGCAACAGCCTTCTGCTGCTGCTGCTCCTGAGCACCTGGTCTGCTAAGGCATTTGCAATCTGAGATCAAGGAGGATCAAGATTGGTAGCCATAGATTGACTTCTCCTCCATAAATCTGTCCAAGCCCTTTTTAAAGTCATCCAGGTTAGTGGCCATCACCACCTCCTGTGGCAGCATATTCCAAACACCAATCACACATTGTGTGAAGAAGTGTTTCCTTTTATTAGTCCTAATTCTTCCCCACAGCATTTTCAATGAATGCCCCCTGGTTCTAGTGTGGTATAGTGTAGTGTTATGGTGAATGTAAGCTGCTTTGAAATCCTGTTGGAGAGAAAGCTGGGGCATGAATTAAGCTGATGAAATATCAATTAGATCTGTATCCATCCCACAGTAGACACTGGCATTTCTATCACTGGTTTCACACTCAAGATTACCCTTACATCCCCTAGGTTGGAGGATGGGAGAACCAAGTTCCTGGGAAATATATAGGATTCTAATCTTACCACAGGCCAAATTCCCACTGAAAATTTAATCTAGATATAACCAAGTTTCAAAAGAATTGGCATCTTTTCATCCAGGTTCCAACATCCTCACTGCAGCATGTTTCTAGTGAAGATGTCTAGGCCTGCCCCTTGGGGAGTGCCCACTGTCAGGGGTGCAATTGTTAAGCTAGCAGCACCAAAATTTCAGAGTATCTTTAGGAGACCCTCCTGATGATACCACCCAGGTTTGGTGAAGTTTGGTTCATGGGGGCCAAAGTTATGGACGCTCAAATGTGTAGCCCCCATCTCCTATTAGCTCCAATTGGAGTATTTTTTTTAAAGGTGCATATACAAGCAAATCCAGGAAAATCCTGTGATAAGTGGGGAGTGCCAGAAATGGGACTGATCTGTGTTCTGCGGTTCGGCAGTGGGGAGAACGCGAGAAAACCTGGATATTTTGGGTGACTATTCCAGGATTAATCGCCAGTGGGAAATCGCCCAAAGATGCAAATTTCCTGCCTTAAAGCATTTCTCTCTACTGTAATCAAGTTTATTACATCTTGCATTGTACCTTTGCATCTGATTCCTGACTCCCTCCTTCCCAATGCCCCTCCCAGCTTCTCAGTGGGACATAAGGGCTCAGGGATCTCCAGTGTGAATTGTATCTGATGAAGGGAGTTTTGGTTCTCAAAAGCTCATACCCCAGAAATCTTGTTGAGCTCTAAGGTGTTACTGGATTCAAATCTAGCTTGGAAATACCTAAATGCCACAAATAACTAAATCACTAACTGGATCCAAGTTAGTTGTTGTTGTAGTAGTAGTAGTAGTAGTAGTAGTAGTAGTAGTAGTAGTAGTAGTATTCAATTTGGTATACCACCCCATCCCCGGAGGGCTCTGGGCGGTGTACAAAATCAACATAAAATTCAATAACACTTTATTTGTTGACAGGAAGAAAGTGTGGTATTGGAAGAGAGTATTATGGATACCATGGACCGGCAAAAAGACAAATAAGCTAAAATGACTACACTGAGGCTATCATGCTTTGGTTATTGCGTTCACATCCTGCATGTGAGCTCCCAAAGGCACCTGGTGGGCCACTGCGAGTAGCAGAAAGCTGGACTAGATGGACTCTGGTCTGATCCAGCTGGCTTGTTCTTATATTCTTATGTTACATTGAGAAGATAAGAGTCACTGGAAAGGACAATAATGCTAGGAAAAGTTGAAGGCAGCAGGAAAAGAGGAAAACCCAACATGAGATTGACTGACTCATCATCACCAAAACCTTTAATGGCATAAAATGTTTACAGCACATAGACTGCTAGATAAAATTTTACAAAAAGTTCTCAGCTAAATTTCATTAAATTTTTAAAAAGATCAATAATTCAATCCAGACTAGACAAAATCACATGCGTTCCAGCAGTGCCTTCAAATTTAAGAATGTGTTGTTTCATAGCTTCCAGCAACAAATCTGCAACTACCGTAATTCTGATGTTTTCTGGTTCCTATAATTGGATATAAAGGAAGCCACAGCCTCCAGTTTGCAAGATCTGTGCAAGGTTGTTAATGATAAGACGTTTTGGAGGAGGACATTGATTCACAGGGTCGGCATGATTTAGAAATGACTTGACAGCACTTAACACCCACCCACAATTACTTTGTTTATGCTGTGGTCAGGACATCATGGTCCAGTGCCATTAACCATGCCACTGATCACGTGGTGCACTTGGGTAGTGGTCAGTGGTGGGATCCAAAAATTTTAGTAACAGGTTCCCATGGTGGCGGGATTCAAACTGTGGCGTAGCGCCAATGGGGCTGGGCGGGGCGCGACAGGGGCGTGGCCGGGCATTCCTGGGGCGGAGCTGTGGCAAGGACGCAGCCACTGCTCCGGTCCTTGGGCGGGAAACGAATGCACGCAGGCGCAGGCTGCCACGCACGCTGGTGCACCTCCTGCTAGACTGCTTCAAATTCTGCGCGCTTCAAGTTCTGCTGAGAGGAGGGGCATAACTAAGGCAAAAATCACATGGCAAAATCACCAATTAGTAACCCCCTCTCGGCACACACAAATAATTAGTAAGCTACTCTCGGGAACCTGTGAGAACCTGCTGGATCCCCCCTCTGGGTAGTGGTGCTGGGGCTGGGACCAGTGGTGGGATTCAGCCAGTTCGCACCCCTTTGGCAGAACCGGTTGTTAAAATGGTGCTTGTAAACAACCAGTTGTTAAATTATTTTAATCCCACCACTGGAACAGGTTGTTAAATTATTTGAATCCCACCACTGGCTGGGACCTGTCTGAGCATCTTCTGTCCCCTGCCTCCTGGCACCCTAGGCAATTACATGGGTCAGTCTAATGGACGGTCCAGCTCTGGAGGGGTGGGGAATACTCAACAGTATAAAGACTGCCCTGTCTGCCATACTTACTGCAAACTTGTCATACAGCTGGTATGTGAGGAGAGGGTTGGGCAGCTCCCGGAAGTAGGCCTTGCAGAGGGAACTCACACAATGGATGTCCTTCAGATAGATGTCTTTGCTGAGATCAGGGCTGCGCTCAGTGTCAAACTCGAGCCTGAGAACAAGTAGGAAGAAGAAATGAGCAAAGGTGACTTGTGGGAGCAGAGCACTGGTGTCTAAGTGGAAGAGGAGGAGGAGGAGGAGTTTGGATTTATACCCTCTTCCTCTCCTATAAGGAAACTCAAAGGGGCTTACAATCTCCTTCCCCCTCCCCCCAACAAACACCCTGTGAGGTGAGTGAGGTTGAGAGAGCTCCATAGAACTGTGACTAGCCCAAGGTCACCCAGCTGGCATGTGTTGGAGAGCATACACACGTCAGAAGAGTTTGGATTTATATGCCACTTATCTCTTCTGTTATTGCTAACAAACCCACTTGCTGGACTGGATCAAGACTCCAGCTAGTTTGGCATCCCACAGCAGACATGCCTCCAGGAAACTCACAAACCAGGCATTAAGACTTTCCATTGTCACAGCATCTTGTACTTAATGGTATGTTGCCTTTGGACATTCTAGCTATTGTGGTTAATAACAGCTGTAGATTTATATTCCATCACAAAGTATTATCTCAAACCTTGACCTGTGGAATACTGCTCTGCTGTTTCCTTGTTTTTTTTACATATATATATATATGTAAATATATATATTAGTTAAGAAGGTTTTAAGTTGGTTTATTTTTTAAATTGTATTTTAAATGTTTTAATCTAAGACTGTAAATTTATTTATAAATTTACAGTCTTAGATTTAAACATTTAAACATTTAAACATTTAAAATACAATTTAAAAAATAAACCAACTTAAAACCTTCTTAACTAATATAAAATACAATTAAAATATTACTCTTCCATATTTCAACAACCAAGGTAACAAAAACTAATAATGGTATTTTTCAAGGTCTATTTAAAGTCTCAAGGCCTATTTTAAAAAGTCACTTCACCCCAAATAAAAGTATTATCTTGCTGAATCAGACCATGGTCTGTCTCATCGTGCGTCTTGTGTCTGAAAGCAGCCAATCATATGTCTCGGAGAAACCCACAAGCAGGCCCTGAGGGCAACGCCCTTTTCATTGTTTGCCCCCAGCAATAGTTGGCATTTAGAGGTACATGAATATGGAAGTTCTATTCACCTGTCATGGTTGTCTAGGGGTTGTCTTGCTGGATCACACTTGCTAGATCACACCTATGATTCATCTAGTTCATGGGTCTGGAACCTGCATCTCTCCAGATGTTCATGGACTACAAATCCCATCAGCCCCTGCCAGCATGGTCAAGTTTATCATTCTGTTGCTAACTATGGATACCAAAATGCTTTCAGGAGACCTCCAAATTGCGCATGAAGGTTACGGCCATCTTTGATGGCTTTCTGCCCCACCTGGCATTCAGCGTTACTGCCTCTAGATCAGGGGTAGGGAACCTGCGGCTCTCCAGATGTTCAGGAACTACAATTCCCATCAGCCTCTGTCAGCATGGCCAATTGGCCATGCTGGTAGGGGCTGATGGGAATTGTAGTTCCTGAACATCTGGAGAGCCGCAGGTTCCCTACCCCTGCTCTAGATAGATTTACTGGCCAGGCCTGGATACCCCAGGCTAGGCCAGTCTCATCAGATCTAGGAAGCCAAGCTGGGTCAGTCCTAGTTTGTATTTGGATGGGAGACCCCCAAGGGAATCTGGATTTGTTCTGCGAAGGCAAGTAATGGCAAACCATTTCTGAATGTATCTTGCCTTGAAAAACCCGTGGGGTCGCCACAGGTGGGCTGTGACTGGACAGCAAAAAAAAGATAGAAAAGCCATGAATTGTGCAGTGAACAGGTGTTCAACTGTGGCACTCAGGTGTGAGCCCATCCCCAGGTCTGTTTGTTTTGCACTGCCACTGAACAATTCAAATGCCTGCTGAGCAGGTTTGCATTTGGCTTTTCGAAACTGTGCACATACAAAATGCTGCCGAGGTACAGATGCTTAACTGTGAATGGTGCTAGGGACTACTCTTTTAAAGACAGAAGAAGAAGAACAGTTTGGATTTATCCCCCCTTTTTCTCCTGTAAGAAGACTCAAAAGGGCTTGCAAACTCCTTTCCATTCCTCCCCCCCCCAAAAAAACCCACCTTGTGAGAAAGGTGGGGCTGAGAGAGTTCCAAAGAACTATGACTAGCCCACCCAGCAATAATTTAGGAGTGCAGAAGCAAATCTGGTTCACCAGATAAGCCTCCATCACTCAGGTGGAGGAGTGGAGAATCAAACCCAGTTCTCCAGATTAGAATCCACCTGCTCTTAACCACTGCACCATGCTGACTTGTTCTCGCAGGTACTTGTTCTCGCACAGCCTGATGGAGTTCTACTCCCCCTCCCCCCAATCCATGCCATCATTTGCTTGGCCGGAGTTGTTTAAACCAGGGGTGTCAAACGTGTGGCCTGGAAGGCTTATCAGGTCTGCAAGCCAGCTGAGGCAACCCCCCTCACTCCCCAATCTCTCCTCGCCCCAATCCAGGCAGCCACCTACTCTGTTCCCAGCCTCCTCACAGGAGAGAAAGGTGGGATATAAATCCAAACTCTTCTTCTTCTTTGCGCAAAAAGCTGGTTGTGCTGTGCAGTACTCTGCCGTTACAATAAAAATCTTTGAAGCAACCTATTGAACTCCCACAAGTCTAGTTGATGAACAAACAGTCCATCGACAAATCAGACGCCTGTTTGCAGCTAGCAAAGCTTTGTGTATCCATCCTGACTTTTGATAGGTCCTCCTTCCTTTGTAAGCTCACGTCCCACATCACCACATGTCATGGCAGTCAGTTCCATAGGTTCATTTATAAAGACTGGGGGACTGAGGAGAAAATGGAAGAAGGGGTCCGTTCTGCACCCAGGAAAGCCCTTACCTTAATTTCTGGATGTTCGACGAGACCCCTGACAGCCGGTAGATGCCGTCCACTATTCCGTGTTTTTCTACAAACTCCGTGCAGCTCTTCAGGACTTGGGGGACTAGAAAACAAAAGGTTAAATCTGGAAAATGGCCAACCCTCTGTACAAGCTGATAGACGAAAGACAGTTTTTTGCCTAGAATATAGCTGCTGTTTCAGAGACATAGAGGAACAGGATAAGAGGAGGAGCTATAAAAGCGCCTTCCGCCACCCAAGACACGTATCTAGAGAAAATGTAGCCCACTGCAAAATCTGAGTTTTCTGCTCCTCCCCATATGAGCGGCTGCCCTCCCCCACCACGACCCAGCAACCTTTTTTGCACCAGGTCTTGAAGTTACTGTGTGGACCCGGGGGGAAGAAGGAGGGGTGTGGGGCAGTGGTGAGATTCAGCAGGTTTGTAACAACTTCAGGAGAATTGGTTGTTAAAATGGTGCTTGTAAACAACCAGTTGTTAGATTATTTGAATCCCACCACTGGTGTGGGGGTGATTTTCCACCCCTCGTGTGACTAAATGGCCGCAGCCCGGGGACATTTGACCCCATATGTTCCCCTGGGCAATACGCCACTGCCCCACCCAAAAGAAAGCTGAACCCATGAAGCTGCCATACTGAGTCAGACTCTGAGTCAGACATCTCTTATTGCCTGATCCTTTAAACTAGAGTTGCCAGGGACTAGGGGTGCTGGGATCTTGTGCATACTAAGCCGATGCTCTGCCTCTGAGCCACAGCCTCTCCTTTTCTCCAGTGAGCTCAAGGTGCTATAACAGTGGTGGCAAACCATTGGCACTCCAGATGTTATGGACTACAATTCCCATCAGCCCCTGCCAGCATGGCCAATTGGCCATCCTGGCAGGGGCTGATGGGAATTGTAGTCCATAACATCTGGAGTGCCAACGGTTCGCCACCACGGTGCTATAACATGACCCTCCTTTCTTATTTTATCCATACAACAATTCTGACAGACAGGGATTAGTCCAAGGTCAATGAACCAGAAACACCACCACTCCTGCTGCTTAAGAACACAGACACACACACACTTCTGTACTTACTAATTTACTAAGTGAATTGAAAAGTGAATACACGTGCACTACTATCTAAAACAGCTATGAACATACATAAATACAAAAAATACACCTTCTGTTATAACCACTAACCAAAGTCCCTTGTGTATGCTGACTATTACTATCTACAGAAAAAGGATTGTACCTTTAAATTAACCTTGGTTTCATTACACAGTTAAAAACTAAAAGAATTCCTAGATTATAATTGTTCCTATGTATACAATTGTTTTTTCTGTATATGTATATTGATAGTGGTGTATTTTTTTTATTTATGTATGTTCATAGGTGTTTCAGATTGTACCGCACTTATATTCACTTTTCAATTCACTTAGTAAATTTGTAAGTATTGAAGTTTGTGTGTGTGTGTGTGTGTGTGTGTGTGTGTGTGTGTGTGTGTTCTTAAACAGCAGGACTGGCAGTGTTTTTTGTCAATTGCTACTCAGTACACTAGAGTCTTATTTATAGTGTGTAAATTAGACCAAGGTCACCCATCAAACTTCATGGCAGAATGGGGATTTGCAGAGGCGGAGCTACCAGGGGACAGGGGATGCACATTGCACTGGGTGCACGCCTGGGGGCGGGGTGGAAAATTGCACTGCCCCCCGCGACACCCCCCACCCCCCCACTTACCTTATTTCAGCCTGAAAGTGCAGACTGGAAAAGCAGCCTGTTCACTTGATGCTGAAAACGGCCTGGTGGGAACTACACTTCCCAGGAGACTTGTGAGCCCCAAGGTCTCCTGGGAAGTGTAGTTCCCACCAGGCCATTTTCAGCCTCAAGTGAACAGGCCGCTTTTTCCAGCCTGCACTTTCAGGCTGAACTAAGGTAAGTGTGGAGGGCTGAACTAAGGTAAGTGTGTGGAGGGTGGGGAAAGAAACCACAGAGTGCGCACCAGGCACAGTATGGCCCAGCTACGCTTGTGGTGTTTTGAACCCTGGTCTGTCTGATTCTAGGAGTCCTGTCAGATTCTAGGAGTCCTGTGGTGCAGAATGGTAAGCTGAAGTAGTGCAGTCCAAGCTCTGCTCATGACCTGACTTTCATCCTGGTCACCGGCTCAAGGTCGACTCAGCCTTCCATCCTTCTGAGGTCGATAAAATTAATACCCAGCTTGCAGGGGCAAAGTGTAGACTGGGGAAGGCAATGGCAAACCACCCTGTAAATATAGTCTGCCTAGCAAACATACTGTGATGTGACGTCACCCCATGTCCAGTAATTAACCTGGAGGAACTAATCTGGAGGAACCGGGTAGGAGCAGCAGTGGCGTAGGAGGTTAAGAGCTCATGTATCTAATCTGGAGGAACCGGTTTTGATTCCCAGCTCTGCCGCCTGAGCTGTGGAGGCTTATCTGGGGAATTCAGATTAGCCTGTACACTCCCACACACGCCAGCTGGGTGACCTTGGGCTAGTCACAGCTTCTCTGAGCTCTCTCAGCCCCACCTACCTCACAGGGTGTTTGTTGTGAGGGGGGAAGGGCAAGGAGATTGTCAGCCCTTTTGAGTCTCCTGCACGAGAGAAAGGGGGGATATAAATCCAAACTCTTCTTCTTCTTCTTCTAATTACCTGATGCTGCACTAGGGACTACCTACCAGATTCTAGCACAGTACTCTAACCACTACACCACACACAGAGTTGACTGATTACATTTCAAATCAGTAAGAACACTGCAGCTCCTGCCTGAATTCACTTCTCTTCAATCCCTCTCCTGGTTTTCCTTCACTTTTCATACTCATCTAGACTCTTCATTCCTTTTGAGAAAAACTTTCGCTGCCTCAACTGTGCCATCTCTCTGAGCTTGCTACATTGTCAAGACCCTGCTTCCTTCTTTCCTAGATCCCTGTTTCTACTTCTTCCCTAGGCTGTTCTGTCTGCTCTATGATACCAGCTGTTTCACCAGTAAGAGAGCCAGAAAGATTCTTCTGCATGCCCCTACCTCTGTGACATCACAGAAACTCAGCCAATCACAGCTACCCACCACTGTCTCCTTTAGGACAAATTAATTATTGAGAATTTCAAGGTATAAAAAAGTACAAAGCAACTTTTCCACGCTAGGTGGAAAAGGCAATATAGAAATGTTTTAAATAAATAAACTTTTCTAAAATTAGAATTGTGTTGGGTTGACCGGTAGCAATTTTCCTAAGTCTCAGACGGAGAGTTTTTACCCCACTGCCAGGTGTCTGAACTTTTTAAAGTAGATACTGGGAAATGAACTCAATGCACACTCTTGCAAAGCAGGTGGTTTTTACCACCAAACTACAGTCCAGTTCCCTCCTCAAAAGCAGTTGAAGAAGAACTGAAAATGCAAGTTGCTGAAGAACTGAAAACATTGACTCCAAAGTCCAAATGAACAACACAAATTGTGCATGTGAGATTTTGGGAAATCGTTGAGTTCAGTTAATGTGGCCCACCACTGTAGCACAATACATGAGAAGAATTTGATGTGCTATGCGAGTGCAAGCCACACAAACACAGAAACATTTTCTCACCAAAGGTGGTTACATTGGGTGGAGTCCCAGAGTGATTTCATGTGTTTCCGTACCCAGGACAGCCAGGCAGGAAGTCACAGAGCTGAAGCTGTGTGCCAATCCATCACATGGTGCATTGTGAGAGTGTTTGGTGGATACAGCTGCATTTATCATGCACTAAGAGACAAGACCAACAAGATTCCATCAAGTCTAGTATTCTCTTTCCAGTAATGGCCGGAGGCATATCTAGGGAAAATGTAGCCCAGTGCAAAATCTGAGTTTCCCGGACACCCTCCCCCCAGGATGGGTGGCTGCCCTCCCCCACCACGGCCAAACAACTTTTTTGGCCCCAGGTCTTGAAGTCAATGTATGGACTTGGGGGAGTGGGGTGGAGGAAGGGTGTGGGGGCAATTTTCCACCCCCTATGTAACTAAATGGCCGCAGCCCAGGGACATTTGACCCCAAATGCAGAGGTGAGATCCAGCAGGTCTCACAGGTTCCTGAGAGTAGGTTACTAATTATTTGTGTGTGTGCTGAGAGGGGGTTACTGGTGGTGATTTTTGCCATTGATTTTTTGCCCTCCTCTCAGCAGTAGCACGTAGAACTTGAAGCAGTCTAGCAGGAGGTGCACCGGCGATGCGTGGTAGCTTCCGCCTGTGTGCATTCGCTTTCCTGCCCAAGGATCTGGCATGGCAGCTGCGTCCTTGCCACAGCCCCGCCCAGGAATGCCCCACCCCCGGAATGCCCAGCCACGCCCCCATCGTGCCCGCCCCGCCCCATTGGCGCTACACCACAGTTTGAATCCCACCACCAGGGGAAACTGTTACTAAAATTTTTGGATCCCACCACTGCCATATGTCCCCCTGGGCGGTACGTCCCTGGCAATGACCAACCATGTGCTTCTGGAAAGCTTGCAAGCAAGACATGAAAGCGACAACTCTTTTATTTGGCCCTAGTAACCAGTACTCAGAGGCAGAGTGCCTCTGAACATGGCGGTTCCACTTAGCTATCGTGATTGCTGTGGCCTGATAGTTTTGCTGACATTTTCCTGTTTGCAGCAGTAGCTGATGGGATATTTCCACAAATCTCAAAAGCAACCACTCAGCCTGGTAGTGGCTCTCCAGGAGTCTCCCGCAAGATATTTCCCATCACCTACTGCCAATTTTAACTGGAGATGCCAGGGGTTGAACCTGGGACCTTCCGCATACCAAACAGATTCTTCTGCCACTGAGCCACAGCCACTCTCTGGATAGGGACTGTTGGCCTCAATTGATGTTAGGATTTCCAGGTGACACTTGCAGGTCACTCACTCTTACAACTGGTCTCCACTGCTAAAATGGTTGCCACCATTGCCAGGTGTGGCCTCGAAACCAGCAGGAGGTCAGGAAAGGGACCAAGGCGGCAGCCACAACAATGTGACATCTCTGGCAGAAAAAAAACTGAAGATGACATGAGCCCTCACTAGGAATTGTTGGAAACTCTATGGTAAAACCATAGCTTTCAGCGATTCCTCGAAAGGACTGATGTCACTTCCAGGAAAAACCCATCGGCTCAATGGCACTTTTTCAGAAAAGGAGAGGGGAGGGTTTGCCCTTCACACTCCACTTGGCTACACTGTTTGAAACCTGTTTTCCTGTTCTGCTATTAGCATTTTACATGAGATGCACCATTAAAAAAACAGTTGTTCAGCAAATCAGGAAGCCTGGTTGCAAACAATGACACCAAGTGGACTTGAAAGCTCATTTTTGTGGAGTATTTTTTTTATCCCATCATTTCTCAAAGGAGTTCTGGGTGGCTCACATGCTTCTCCCCTCTTTCCATTTTATCCTCACCCTGGGAGGTAGATGAGGCTGGGAGAGAAGGACTGGCTCAAAGGCACCCAGTGAACTTGGCAGCAAGTGGAGAAATAGAGCCCTCTCACTTTCCTGCACGATCCCAAGGCAAACTGAAGCTATATGAGCTGCAGTTGCCATTTTATAGATGTCAGACACCCATAGACACCTGCTCTTCATCTTGCCTGTTTGAGCCCATGGGTTCTTCTGCTACCCACGGCAGCAAACTTAGGCACACTTACTCTGGAGTAATCCCTATTAAACTCAGTGGGCTTCCTTCTTCCCAGCAAGCAAAATATGGACAGGGTTGTCCCATGGATGGTTCCAAAACATAGGGGCAGAGGTGGGATCCAGCAGGTTCTCACCAGTTCCCGAGAGTGGGTTACTAATTATTTGTGTGTGCCGAGAAGGGGTTACTAATTGGGTCTGCTTTTCCGTTAGAAATTCCATTAGGTCCAAACATCATAAAGTCCTGTTGTTTCCTATGTGGCTGGTTAGCGAGGGTAGAAAACGGGATAATTCTCCCTCTTGAGCTGTTTTAAAAACATGTTTTAGTAACATGGTAAAGTTCCTTGTTTAAGGAAAGTATCCTTCTTTTGATTGCTAGAAACAAAATTAAGTATTTGAAAGTATTAAGTATTTGACAGGCAGTCAATTAGAGGAGAAGTGGTTGTTTCTGTTGGCAATAGACGATAGGACTTGCTAGAATGAGTTTAAATTATGGACAGAAAGATAGCAGCTGGAAATTAGGACCTTTTTAACAGTAAGAGTTTTTTTACAGCAACAGAGAAATTATTAATGCCCCCTCCCCATCATGCCCCGCCCAGCCCCATTGGCGCTACGCCACTGTTTGAATCCCACCACCATGGGAACCTGTTACTAAAATTTTTGGATCCCACCACTGCATAGGGGTAATGATAAATTCATTCTTTGGAAGAATAATCTTGGCAGCTGCACCAAGTTAGCGCAATGTTCAATGTGTCAGGCATCTGTGCCAAGGGAAGCTGAGAACTCCTCTTTGGGGGATTTACTTCCATTGATTATGCTCCAATTATGTGCCCAAAGCAGTAGGCAGTCAAGCCAAGCAATTCGTTCATCAACAGATAGCATCTAATCGCACTTATTACAAACCTCTTAGTCCTGTTCCTTGAACACTTTCGCCTCTAAATGGTGCTGCTATATAAACACCCAAAACAACTGCCCACGCATTTCTGCAGGAGCACAGGAGCACAGCATGTCACAGCATGTCGAGCCTTTCTCGAGACTAATTTTTTCCTGCGGGAGATTTTCCTACACACTCTCGCTTGCTGCAACATTTCATAGATTAAAATACAGACATGCCTATAACCCAGAGGTAGGATCCAGCAGGTTCTCACCAGTTCCCGAGAGTGGGTTACTAATTATTTGTGTGTGCCGAGAAGGGGTTACTAATTGGGTCTGCTTTTCCGTTAGAAATTCCATTAGGTCCAAACATCATAAAGTCCTGTTGTTTCCTATGTGGCTGGTTAGCGGGGGTAGAAAACGGGATAATTCTCCCTCTTGAGCTGTTTTAAAAACATGTTTTAGTAACATGGTAAAGTTCCTTGTTTAAGGAAAGTATCCTTCTTTTGATTGCTAGAAACAAAATTAAGTATTTGAAAGTATTAAGTATTTGACAGGCAGTCAATTAGAGGAGAAGTGGTTGTTTCTGTTGGCAGTAGATGATAGGACTTGCTATAATGAGTTTAAATTATGGACAGAAAGATAGCAGCTGGAAATTAGGAACTTTTTTAACAGTAAGAGTTTTTTACAGTAACAGAGAAATTATTAATGCCCCATCCCCATCATGCCCCGCCCAGCCCCATTGGCGCTACGCCACTGTTTGAATCCCACCACCATGGGAACCTGTTACTAAAATTTTTGGATCCCACCACTGCTATAACCCCTCAAATGTGCCCAGAATTGCTGCCTGCAACCCCCATGACTAACTACACGCTGATGAAGGCTCTCCTCCGTCTCTCAATCGCTCTGTTGACCCGGCCCTGCAATTATGTGGACCGAAGCAAGGGCACCAGGCTGGGGAAACGACAGTTTCTGACTGATCCTTCTTCTTGTTCATGTGTTTATGTGTTTTGTTTTAATTGTTTTTCCTCATTTTTATATATTTGTGGTTAAGAGCAGGTGGACTCTAATCTGGAGAAATGGGTTTGATTCCCCACTCCTCCACATGAGCAGTGGACTCTGGTGAACCAGGTTTTTTCCCCCTACTCTTCCGCATGAAGCCTGCTGTGTGACATTGAGCCAGTCACAGTTCGCTTAAGACTCTCTCGGGCCCCTTCCGCACATGCAGAATAATGCATTTTCAACCCACCATCAATACACTTTGCTGCTGGATTTTACTGTGCGGACTAGGAAAATCTACTTTCAAACAATTGTGAAAGTGGATTGAAAATTCACTATTCTGCATGTGTGGAAGGGGCCTCAGTCCCACCTACCTCACAAGATTAGTGTGACCAGACGTCCCGCTTTTGACTGATTTGTCCCGCGTCCTGTGGGGAGCCGGACGGTCGGGCGCCGTCCGGAAGGCCCCCGGCGGGCGGAGGGGTTGCCGCCCCCAGAGAGACCGGCTGAAACGATGTCCCAATTTTTGGAAGGCTGCCACACTGCCTTCTGGGGCGCTCCCGTTTCCCGCCCTGTCACAGGGGAACGCCCCAGAAGGCAGTGTGGCAGCCTCCCGCGTTGCTGCACTGCATTCTGGGACGCTCCCGTTTCCCGCCCTGTCACAGGGCGGGAAACGGGGGAGCCCCCCAGAAGGCAGTGCGCTTCTGCGGCTGCGTGAGCGCATGGTGTCCCGCTTTAAAAAGGTGACAATCTGGTCACCTTACACAAGGTGTCTATTGTGGGGAGAGGAAGGGAAATAGTTTGTAAGCTACTTTGAGGCTCCTTCCAGGAGAGAAAAGCAGGGTATAAATCCAAACTTGTTTTTCTTTATTATTTGCTGCTTTGGGGACCCCAAATTGGATGGAGGGGCAACCTAAAAATGATTTCAATAAATAAATTACATTTTTAAAAACTTGTATGTAGCAAGCAGCAAGCATATCTGGCTCCATTACTACTGCTTGGGTCATGGTGTAATTGGCACAGGCTGCTGCAGCCTGGTCTATGTCCCAGGGCAATAACCCTAGAACATAAGAACATAAGAAAAAGCCTGCTGGATCAGACCAGAGTCCATCTAGTCCAGCATTCTGCTACTCGCAGTGGCCCACCAGGTGCCTTTGGGAGCTCACAGGCAGGATGTGAAAGCAATGGCCTTCTGCTGCTGCTGCTCTTGAGCACCTGGTCTGCTAAGGCATTTGCAATCTGAGATCAAGGAGGATCAAGATTGGTAGCCATAGATCGACTTCTCCTCCATAAATCTGTCCAAGCCCTTTTTAAAGCTATCCAGGTTAGTGGCCACCACCACCTCCTGTGGCAGTATATTCCAAACACCAATCACACGTTGCGTGAAAAAGTGTTTCCTTTTATTAGTCCTAATTCTTCCCCCCAGCATTTTCAATGAATGCCCCCTGGTTTTAGTATTGTGAGATAACCCTAACCCACCCTGGGACATGGACAATATATACCCCACTAAACATTCCCTTCTCACAGACACAGTGGGTAACAGATTTCTCTCTGTGATACATCTCTGAAGATGCCAGCCACAGATGCAGGCGGAACGTTAGGAACAAGATCTACTAGACCAGGGGGACACAGCCCGGAAAACCCACCACAACCAATGTAATGTGTGTTGAGGCCTTCAGAGATTCAACATGCAAAGGCCCACAGGAGGACTGAATCTCCCTAAAATAGGAACAGTGGTTGGTGATAGGGAGCAAGAAACAGGGAATGTCCCTGGCAGGGTCGTCATGCCAAGCCTGGCAACCAGCAGGGGAGGGCATGCAATGTTACTGATGTCACTACATCACTTCAGGGGAAAACCTGGCGCGGGATAGCTTCAGGAACTGCCAGACACTCCATGCTAAAACTCTGTTGTTTCTGGCAATTCCTAGAGCAGTGGTGGCGAACCTTTGGCACTCCAGATGTTATGGACTACAATTCCCATCAGCCCCTGCCAGCATGGCCAAATGGTCATGCTGGCAGGGGCTGATGGGAATTGTAGTCCATAACATCTGGAGTGCCAAAGGTTCGCCACCACGGTCCTAGAGCGATCCTGCATCACTTCCTGGTTTCCCCTAGAAGGGACTTGCAACTTTTTGGTGATATTGCTGTTTTGTGGGCAAAAAGAGCTGTCAGTGGGAGATGGCTGGACAGCAATAGTCCCCAAGTTGCAGTTTGTTCTGTTTGTTTTCCACTCTATTTCAGATCTCATGTGTGGCAATATTTTTTTTTTGTCATTTCAAACATACTTGAAACACCAAATGTCTATCCAAGGACTGACCAAAACACCAGTGAGGCCTCCCAGGGCTTTACATTTTTCTCTGTTTTTTCAAACCAATTTGCCTCCATTGTGCTTAGTTAATGACTTCCTCTTCTGACCTACAGTCCTTTGTGAGGAGTTAATTACCACTTTCTCAGGAGCAGCAAGAACAATTGTTCATTCATTTCATTTTGCTGTCATAATTATGGTGTTAAGGAATGACAATAAATTAAAAATAGTGAGCAGTTGCACTGCAGCCAATGAACAAAGTAAAGGAACAGAGAAGAAGAAGAAGAAGAAGAAGAAGAAGAAGAAGAGGAGGAGGAGGAGGAGGAGGAGGAGGAGGAGGAGAAGGAGTTTGGATTTGTATCCCATCTTTTTTTCCTGTAAGGAGACTCAAGGTGGCTTTCAAGCTCCTTTCCCTTCCTCTCCCCACAACAGACACCTTGTGAGGTCGGCTGAGAGAGTTCTGAGAGAACTGTGACCAGCAGGAATGTAGGAGTGGGGAAACACATGTGGTTCACCAGATAAGCTTCCGCCACTCAGGTGGAGCAGTGGGGAATCAAACCTGGTTCTCCAGATTAGAATCCACCTGCTCTTAACCACTACACCACGCTGGCTCTCAAAGGGACATATCTATCTAAAAGGCACCTGAGGCAAGCTCAAGCGCCACACCCCCATCCCCACACCTGCGTCCTACTCCTGTTGGGCAGGGCACAGTTGAAGACCGGCGAGCAGGGCTCACCCACATTCACAATTTCAGCCCCACACCTGACCTCCAGGTGGAGGGGGCCGATGCGAGCAGGGGGACAGAGTGTCTCAAGCCCTGGGTGCCAGTTCTGGGGGGTGCATTTGGCTGCCCCTCCCTCGCAGAGCTGCTTTGCACTGCCTGCCGCCACCGCTTCCTCCTCCTCCTCCTGCACCGCCACCCATCAGCCGCAGCCCACCCGCCACCTTGGGCTGCTGCCACCCATCTGCTTCTTCTGCCCACCTGCCCGCCCACCTCTTCCCTGGTTGCCATGCACCCTGCTCAAGCCGGTGCTGCTACAACTGGTCTTGCCCAGCTGCACTGCCTGGGAGTACTGTTGTCCAGGGTGGGGCCCTGAGTACAGGGTGGGGCCCTGCTGCGATGGCAGCTGCTGCCCTTTGGGGCACACGGGCTGGCACTGCCCGACAGTGAGAGATTGGGGGCGCTCAACCTGGCCGGCCCACTGCCCTTCTACGAGACTGCTTTGGAGATGTAGGCAAGAGGTTGAGGGCACCCTTTCCCTCCGCCGCTCCCTGCGGGGGCCAGTTTTGGGGGTGGTGCAATTTTGAGGGGGGACTCGATTTCCGTGCTTGCCCCAGGTGCCATTTTTTTGGAGGTACACCACTGCTGCAGCCTGTCAGCCTCATTTTCTTCACAGGGTAACTGCGAGGACAATATGGAGGAAGAGAGAACACCATATGTTGCCCTACAGTCCTTGGACAAAGGATAGAATAAAAATGTGATAGACATATAGAAATAACTGCCCTGCAGGGGCACTTTAGGTTAGGAAAACAGCATGGGAAGAAGAAGAAGAAGAGTTTGGATTTATATCCCCCCCTTTCTCTCCTGCAGGAGACTCAAAGGGGCTGACAATCTCCTCGCCCTTCCCCCCCTCACAACAAACACCCTGCGAGGTAGGTGGGGCTGAGAGAGCTCCGAGAAGCTGTGACTAGCCCAAGGTCACCCAGCTGGCGTGTGTGGGAGTGCACAGGCTAATCTGAATTCCCCAGATAAGCCTCCACAGCTCAGGCGGCAGAATGGGGAATCAAACCCGGTTCCTCCGGATTAGAGTACACCTGCTCTTAACCACTGTGCCACTGCTGCTCCTGGAAGAAGATTTAAACCCACCTCATCCTGTACTGTGGTTGTGATTCAAATGAACCTGCTTTTTAAGTGTTTTGACGGAAGTGTTTGGAGAAGCATCACCTGCTGAGTTTATGTGTGGCAGGTTGCACTCATGAAGACATGAAGCAGATGTGAAGAAATCCCTAACAATAAGCAGTAGTACAGAGCAATGCCAACATCAGCTGGGATACCAGCCTCCAAGAGAGAACTGGGGATCCCCTGAAATTACAGCTCATCTCGAGACAACAGATATCAGTTTTCTGGAGAAAGCTGATGCTTTTGGAGGGTGGGCTGGGTGGCCTTGTGCCCCACTGAGGTCCAGGTCCTTCCCAGGCTCCCCAAATCTTCAGAGGTTTCTCAACCTGGATCTGACAAACCTATACCCACCCACCCCCCGCCCAATCCCCGACCAGTGTCCATGGGGGACCTGGCAACCCTAATACCAGCCATGTCCAGTGGTTGCTCAATTTTATCTCAGCGCTTATGTAACTGATAGAGAGGCTGGAGCAGAGATGTGTAACCCCCCCCCCCCCCCGCTTGTTTACCAGGCCCTTCCATTTCTCTTCGGGCTTCTTTTGGTTGCTCAATCACCCAAGTTGACATAATGCACAGCTTGGCACAGCTCAAGACCAGCCAAACAAGGAAGCAACATGATATGCCTCCCTCTCCCCTTCCCTCTACAAATGCAAACCCGCCCTGCTTGCCTTCCTTTACCCTCCACGGCTCATTTCCTGTGTGCCTCGAACGCTGCACAACCAGCTAAGCCAGCCGGTTCTTGGTTCAGTAGCTCAAGGATCTCAAACAATTGCAAAATAAAATGCGTACTCTGACAGTGTAGTGGAGTTAGACACATGGCTGTTAAAAAGGTACAGGCACCCCTCTATGCAAGCACCACTAGGTCATTACTGAACCATGGCGTGATGTCACATCACGTTTACTATAGGCTGACCAGCCGTCCCGCTTTTGGCAGGACAGTCCCACCTTCACACAATTTGTCCCGATTTCCATTGTCCTGATTTTTGGGAGGCTGCCGCACTGCCTTTTGGGGTGCAAGGGAGTGCGGCAGCCTCCCACGCGCGCAGCCGCAGGAGCGCACTGACTTCTGGGGCACTGGCAGCGCCCCAGAAGGCAGTGCGCTCCTGCGACTGCACGCGCATGCGCAGCCACCTACCCCCGTCCCAGGTTCACAAGGTGACCATCTGGTCACCTTAGTTTACTAGGCCAACTCTGTTTACAGAGTGGTTTGTTGTTGCTTTACCCAGTCGTCTACACTTTACTCCCAACAAGCTGGATTTTACCAAAGTGTGGGAGGCTGAGTCAACTTGAGACCGTTACCTGAAACAAGACTTCTGTAGGGATCGAACTGAGATTGGGAGCAGATCTTGGACTACAATACTGTAGCTTGCCACTCTGTGCCACAGGGCTCTTTACACGGCCTTTACCTTGCCTGTAAAATCTCACCCTGTGTGGTGTCACAAGGGCAGGAAATCCATAGCGGGGTTGGAATGGCTGAGGTGAATAATGGTGGATAACTTGCCCAGGCTCAGAGACAAACTTCTATTATTGTGACGGCATTGTTGGAGCTGCTGAGTTTGAATTCAGAGATGTCTGGTGTTATCAGAGTTGGTCTTAATAGTGGCTGTGAGCACATGGTTTCAGAGAAAAGACATGCTGATCTTCAGTGGAACAGCCTGATTTGAGTCCAGCAGCACCAGAGACCAAATTGATTTTCTGCGTATAAGCTTTCGAGGGTCGAAGCTCCCTTCACATCTGGTTAAGCCAGTTTTAACGCTTGAAAACTTATATCCTGAAAACTTTGTGGGACTTGAATGTCGCTGTGAGCAGAGCAAGCCACTGTACTTGTTTCGAGGCTTACATTCACCTACCCCAGTGATGGCGAACCTTTTTGAGACCGAGTGCCCAAATTGCAACCCAAAACCCACTTATTTATTGCAAAGTGCCAACACGGCAATTTAACCTGAATAACCCCCTCAAGCAGGGGCCAGCCTGCTGTAGCCTCCAGCAAGTCCAACATGCACCTCTTTGCACTGCTCTAGCATCTCTGCTGCCTCTTCCCCCCGCTCCCCCCCCCCAGGTAGCAGCCACCTGGAGCATAGGTACCAGGCCCACCAGCCGAGTCCTCCCTGCTCACTGAGGTGAATGCACATCAAGTCCAGCGGCCCAGGCCAGCGTAGATGTGTGTGTGAGTGTGTGTGTGTGTGGGGGTAATTCCCCCCCCCCACGAGACAAACTCTGTGCCCACATGCCATAAGTTCACCACCACTGACCTATCCTGTTTCATATCTGGTTTTAGGGATTGTGAACTGGAAGAGTTCTACTTAAGTTTCCCAGAACTCCTGTTCCTTTAAACTGTTCTCATTTGCTTCTTCTTGCAGCTTATTTAATTACTCCCTGCTCTTATGCAGCCTGGTTTGTCATTAATGAATCAGTTCTTTATATATAATGGAAATAACTTTGCAAAGTTTTAGATTATATTTATTTGCTGAATATCTGGCACAGAGAGTTGGACGGAGGAAGAAAATTTGTTTCAGTTGCAGGGGACAATTCTGGATTTCCATAGAGTGAGCTCCATCAACTCTCTTGTTTTGGCCTGGCCTGGCCTGGCCTGGCCTGGCAGGATATGTGCAGAGGCGTAGCAAGGGGGAATAGCGCCCGGTGCACTGGTGCAACCTCTGCCCCTGCCCCGCCCTGGAACGCCCTCACCACACCCCCACATGTCTTGAGTTTCTCCCAACCTTCTGCTTGAAAGAACAAGAAATTGAAATGTACATTGCAGCTTTTGATGGCTGGCATAAGTGACATCTATCAATAACTGGGATTTGAAGGCTGGGATGTAGACCCATATCTGACAGTATGTAATAGTCGATCAGCAAGAGCATGCGTTAAATGGTTTCTTTTATGCTCATTTCACTCAACGGGATGTGACCAGAAATATTAAGATCAAAATATGTATTCAAAATTTAACTTCTGAAGCTCAAAACCCGCATTTAAACTCCACATTTTCTCCTCAAAACCTTCAAAATCCAAACATTCTGCTCAAAACCTCAGGTTGAATGTCAGAATTTTTGATATCAAAGTCTTTGTTTTGTAGTTTCATCTGATTTTGAATTTCCCTGTATCTCCAGTATTTAATTTTCTGTATCCAGACATTCATCCTGTCATGTCTAAGCAGACTTATGTTACTTCTAATGGTACTGTCTCTGCCCCTTGATGCTGTCTTTTGGTACTCGCTACTGGGCTGGAATATAGATGCTCACAGTAAAGAGTTATCTGTAATCATTTGGTGGTCAGTGTACTAATGAGATTCATTTGGAGTCATTCAAGAACTTTATTCACCAACAAGACATTCTCACCCACTCATAAAGATGCTAGTAGCTTTGCAATAAACGCTACAACCCATAAGGAAGGCAATGGAGATCCTCCAAGGGTCTAACCAAAGCCTACAAAATAAGTCCACACAGCACCACAAGGCAAGCAACAGTAGTTAGATAGAGCCCCTTCTTGTGCCATTTCCCGTGTTGGGGTAATGAATGTTTGAGGCTGAGAGAAGAAATGATGAGCCCAAAAGAGGAAATCACTTACCATCCTGACCAGATAACTGGAGATGCTCCACCAAGTCACACCCAAAGACCCGGTCTTTGGGCACTGCCTTCCTCCTCACTTTCTGCCGAGCTTTCATGGCCAGCGACATGGGTGCAGATGCCTGGATGGTGCCGTCACCTGCTTCTCAACACTCAAGGCCTCGTTCCTTCTGCCCCTGAGACTTTTTTGGGTTCATTGGGTCTCAGTTAGGTTTTCAACAGTAGCGCCAACAGCCCACACCTTCAAAACATGCGACGCAGGCCAGCCTCAGAGACTTTTTGCTTCCTTAAATCCATGGCTGGTCTCCGTGGCCTTAACTCTTCATGGTCAAGATCTTCCTTGAGATTGGCTTGGAGGTGAGTTGGCGAGTCAACGGATGAGCGGAACAGCTCCACTGTTTCCAGGTTCTTTCGGGGAGGCCCTTGCCCAGCGTCGCTGGGATGGAAATGTCAGTTGGGGAGTAAAATGTGCTGAGGCCCCAAGGTCTTGAGCGAAAAAGAAATCGTTACACTTCTGCTCTCAGTCAGAGCCCAACAGGAAGTGAGTTCAGCAGCCTCCAAACCCAACTTCCCGTACTTAGCATCTTTAAAACCACAAAGAACAAGTCAAGTCTTGCGCACACATCCCTTTGTTCCTCTCTCTCTTTCTCACAAACACACACACACATGCACAACCAAATACACACCTCACATGGATTTAGGGCTAAATGAAATTATTATAGATTCTTCCTTCAAGGTGTATTGAGTTCTGTTTTGGTGTATTGAGTTCTGTTCCTACTTCCTAGGATCAGCCTCTATTTCATAACATCTTCCCGTGTCTTTGTTTTCCATATTTTTGCCCTTTATTTTCCATATATCTGCCCTTTTGGGATTGCCATATTAAAACATTGTCTGTGTGAGATGTTAGCACGATCAGTCTTCTGGATTCAATTCCCTTGTCTCTACAAGTTCAGTCTTTGAATGATAAGTGGATGCACTGTGTTTCTAGAGCACATGCATTTCAATCCCTTTGCATGAACGCTACAGCATCGTCGTATGAGGGCCAGACTAGACATGGCAGCATCCATGGGTGTGACCTGTGGATGCTGCCACCGCCTTAAAGTGACTGAAAAATGTTGCAAGGGTCCAATCCTGATGGTCACTTGGAAAGTCACATGTGGGGGAAGCAAGATCACCTGAGCCCACCACGCGAAGGGGTTGGCAATCTTAGTTTACTCCATAATGGCTTGTCCCGCAAAATTTAAGATGTGCTAGAAGAACATACTTTATACAATATGGGCCCAATCAACATTGGGCACTCATGGCATTTTCAAATCAGTTAAAATGGCGGTGGAATCCATGGGTTGGATCTGTGGAAGCTATCACATCTAGTTTGGCCCTGAGGTTCATTCTGAGCTTATAAGATATTGGCGGATTACCCACCAGTGCTGGGGCGCATGGTGGGACCACAGGCGCATCAGGGCAAGAAATCTTGTCCCGACATGCTTCCTTTTTGTGGCATGCTGAGAAAGGTGCATCGGGGCAAAAAAATCTTGTCCCAACATGTTTCCCCTTTGTGGCACACTGAGAGAGGAGGTGGCAAGATTTCTTGTCCCGACATGCTTCCTCTCGTCCCGCACATGCGAGAGCACTTCTGCCACAACTTTTCACACCAGAGCGGGACGAGAGTGGGAAACAGGCCACAGTGGATAATTGGCCATTGTGAGACAATTATGTTTTTCTAGCACATCTTAAATCTTCAATAACAGACTCCTTTATGACTTTTAAATTATGCTGGACAAGTTGTTATGGAGTAAACTGGGGTTGCCAACCCAAAGTAGGATGACAATGGATTTCCAGTCTACGGTGATCAGCTCCCTTGGAGGAAACAGCAGTGTCAGAGGCCAAACTGTGATGTTATATTTGTGCTGAGCACCCTCCCTTCCCCAACGTTGCCCTCTCCAGGTACAACCTCCAAATCTCCTGGAAATTTGGAAGCCAAAGTTGGCGATTCTATCAATTCCTCTCTGGATAGAAGGGTCGTTAATGTACGGTGATTAAGAACATAAGAACATAAGAGCCTGATGGATCAGACCAGAATCCATCTAGTCCAGCACTCTGCTACTCGCAGTGGCCCACCAGGTGCCTTTGGGAGCTCACATGCAGGATGTGAAAGCAATGGCCTTCTGCTGCTGCTCCTGAGCACCTGGTCTGATTGTTCTTATACTATTTCTTTACTCAATAAGTAATTATATTGTGGAATTCACTGCCAGCCGATGCAGTGATGGGCGTGAACGTAGATGGCTTTAAAAGGAAATTTGACAATGGCAACTAGCTTTGGTGACCAGTTGGAGCTTCCATTTTTAGATACAGCAAACTTCTGAATATAGTGGCTAGAAAGCATCTGTGAAAGACCTTGCCCCTGGGCTCTGTCTGCTAGCCCTTCAGGGCGGCTGTTTGATTGCTGTTTGATCATACCTGGACTACAATAATACTTAATATAACCTTAAATATAGTACAATACGGCCATTAAATATCTCAGTGCAAGCAAATGCAATTTAAACAACAGTAACAATCTACAGTTTGAACGATGTAAAGATGAGAGTAGATCATTGATCTTAAGATAATAATTATAGCTGCCTATAATCTATTTTGTTCTTTTGTAACAAATGTATGTATAAAATATTTATAGTAGGTATTTTAGATATAAGGTATCGCTGGCATGAAATATATTTATTGCATTATTTATTGCATCATTGTTAAGAACATAAGAACATAAGAACAAGCCAGCTGGATCAGACCACAGTCCATCTAGTCCAGCTCTCTGCTACTCGCAGTGGCCCACCAGGTGCCTTTGGGAGCTCACATGCAGGATGTGAGAGCAATGGCCTTCTGCGGCTTTTGCTTCCGAGCACCTGGTCTCCTAAGGCATTTGCAATCTCAGATCAAAGAGGATCAAGATTGGTAGCCATGGATCGACTTCTCCTCCATAAATCTATCCAAGCCCCTTTTAAAGCTATCCAGGTTAGTGGCCATCATCACCTCCTGTGGCAGCATATTCCAAACACCAATCACACGTTGTGTGAAAAAGTGTTTCCTTTTATTAGTCCTAATTCTTCCCCCCAGCATTTTCCATGAATGCCCCCTGGTTCTAGTATTGTGAGAAAGAGAGAAAAATTTCTCTCTGTCAACATTTTCTATCCCATGCATAATTTTATAGACTTCAATCATATCCCCCCTCAAACGTCTCCTCTCCAAACTAAAGAGTCCCAAACGCTGCAGCCTCTCCTCATAAGGAAGGTGCACCAGTCCCTCAATCATCCTCGTTGCCCTTCTCTGCACTTCTTCTATCTCTTCAATATCCTTTTTGAGATGTGGTGACCAGAACTGAACACAGTACTCCAAGTGCGGTTGCACCTCTGCTTTATATAAGGGCGTGACAGTCTTTGCAGTTTTATTGCCTTTTTCACAGCTGCCATGCATTGAGTTGACATTCCCATGGTGATCTCATACTAACTCAACAACATGGGCAAAAAAGGAACCAGATGGCTCATCTGGACTTTGAGAGACACCAATTCTCCTAAGAAGGAGCAGCAGTGGCGTAGTGGTTAAGAGCAATTGTACTCTGATCTGGAGGAACTGGGTTTGATTCCCCCGCTCTGCCGCTTGAGCTGTGGAGGCTTATCTGGGGAATTCATTAGCCTGTGCACTCCCACACATGCCAGCTGAGTGACATTGGGCTAGTCACAGTTCTTCAGAGCTCTCTCAGCCCCACCTACCCCACAGGGTGTTTTTGTGAGGGGGGAAGGGAAAGGAGTTTGTAAACCCCTTTGAGTCTCCTTGCAGGAAAGAAAGGGGGGATATAAATCCAACTCTTCTTCTTCTTTCTTCTCCTCCTAAGATCAATGGTCAACTTGCATGTTTACATCACTCAAAATGTGCAAATTGTTTCTATTGCTTACATTGCACTTGCTTGCACTGAGATAGCCATAATATATTTGATTGCTTAGCATACCTATTTCTTTGTTTTGTTGTTCCACTTGGATTGCTGTTTGAAACATGCTGATCTAGGTGGACTGCTGTTCTGATCCATCAGACCCTTATGTTCTTGAGGAGATATGCTTGGTATGAGATTGAGTGTTGTTGGGGTCATCTTTGAATAGCAGAACAGGATTAAATCCAGGTTCTGTAACATCCTCCATAACAAGCTGTCCTTGATACCCTGTTTCTCCAAAAATAAGACATCCCCTGAGAATAAGACGTAGTAGAGTTTTTGCTGAAGTGCTAAATATAAAGCATCCCCTGGAAGTAAGATGTAGCAAAGTTTTTGTTTGGAAGCATGCCCGTCAAACAGAACACCAGAGCATGCAGCTGTGGAGCGGAAAAACAAGACATCCCCTGAAAATAAGACATAGCACATCTTTGGGAGCAAAAATTAATATAAGACGCTGTCTTATTTTCAGAGAAACACGGTAAGTAGTTTGATGGCCTACTGGAGGGGATCAGTTGCCCATGGGAGATATTACTAACTGAATCCTGTGCACAGTTCAGTGTCAATCTCCGAGTGAGACCTGGGGATCTCCCAAAGTTACAGCTCATTGCCAGACTACAGAGATCAATTCCTCTGGGGCAGGGGTAGGGAACCTGCGGCTCTCCAGATGTTCAGGAACTACAATTCCCATCAGCCTCTACCAGCATGGCCAAAGTCTTGTTTTAAGCCAACCACAGGAAAGAAAAATCTTGATCCAAGTCGGATCAAACAGTTCTAGTCAGTTGGCTCAAAATTGCTTCTTTGCAAGGTTTTACCGATGAATATGTGGACACTGACAAATCGGGAGGCAGATGCAAATGAACAGACAGATGTTACCCGCTGCATAGGTGTGGTGCTCTGTACCAATCCAGACGTTTGTTTAAAAAAAGAACAGTGAGGGATTCCTAATGCATCAGCTCCACATTGAAAACAAAAGCACACAATTTCAAAATGCAGAGAAACATTTAGATGAGAATAAGTTGACCAGGAAAGTTGATCCTGTTCGAGCTGCGCTGGGACTATCCGTTCATTTGGGAAAGCAGGATTTCACGAAGCAATCTGGAATTTGTAAAATTACTATCTAGGCTTGAGGCCTGGGGAAAAAAATTAATGAAAGAGGCTAACAAATCCATCCAAAAACAAAAGTCTTGGGGTGCCAAAGGTGCAATTTATTTACAAAAACCAGAAGTGCAGGCTACACCAGACAAGGCTCCCCCAGTCCCTTCCAATACACAGAAAGACACATGACAGGACACAAATGCATAAGCATAGACAAACACATGGGTTTCTTATGTACATGGACATTTACAGATTGTACAAGGACCTGGGTAGGAGGGGTCCAGGAGCCGTTTACATCAAACTTCTTGGAATACAATTAAAAAAAATAAAAATAAAATAACAAACCATAAAAACACAGTTAAAAGCACAGAAGATGTTCACTCTCAAGCCCCTCCATCTTGATGTAAGCAAAAGAAATGCACCGTTGGGATGGGTGGGAATGGCCCTGATGTCTGGTGGAGAAGAAATCACAGCAAAGTCTTTGGGTTGCCTGCCTTCCTTCTAAGATCTAGTTGCATCTGGCAGCTTGCCATTTGGAACCTGATCCCCTGCTCTGAAGACCCCTGGGCATTCTGGGGCAGACCTTTGGCTTCTTAGCTGGGCTCTTCTCATTGTGTTGTGATCATCACAGCCAATTTGTTACAGAAATCAATGCGTCTCAAGTGTTCTGGAATGCAATCTTAGGCATCTTTATTCAAAAGGACTTACAGGTAAGGACTTACAGGTAAGGGTAGATAGGTTCCCAGCCTTACGGGGTACGCCTGAGCACGTATTCTCAGAAATAAAAATCACTGAGGTCAATGGGACTGAGGACTGCATCCTCAATCAACTAGTCATACATAACTAGTTGATCCTCTGAAGATGCCAGCCACAGATGCAGGCGAAACGTCAGGAGAGAATGCTGCTAGAACACGGCCATACAGCCCGGAAACCACACAGCACCCAAGTCATACATAAGTTTGCACAGAAGTAAAATTATAACTTAGAATAAATAAGAAAACTTTCTATGTTTGTAGATGATGAAGGCGTATTATGCCAGACAACATCTTACAATTGTCCCTTTCTGCATGCGAAATGGTGCTTTTTAAGGACAAGTTCAGGTTTTATGACATATTTTCCCAAAGGGAGGTTTCTGTTTAAATGTGGTATATTTGTTAATTAAGAAAATTCACTGAGAATATTTGGCGTGTTGAGTTGTTGGCATGCCACCTGAAGAATTCCATGATTTTTTTTTGGTGATCTGTTTAGTCTTTGGCAATTCACATGTTTGCACTGTGATCCTGGGAAAAAGGATCACCGTCATTAGTACCTACGGACCAAATATTGGCCTGTTCCAAAACATACTGTAGATTTACTAGCGTTAAGAACATAAGGACAAAAGGACAAGCCAGCTGGATCAGACCACAGTCCATCTAGTCCATCTCTCTGCTATTCGCAGTGGCCCACCAGGTAACTTTGGGAGCTCACTTGCAGGATGTGAAAGCAATGGCCTTCTGCGGCTGTTGCTCCCGAGCACCTGGACTGTTAAGGCATTTGCAATCTCAGATCAAGGAGGATCAAGATTGGTAGCCATAAATCGACTTCTCCTCCATAAATCTGTCCAAGCCCCTTTTAAAGTTATGCAGGTTAGTGGCCATCACCACCTCCTGTGGCAGCATATTCCAAACGCCAATCCCACGTTGCGTGAAGAAGTGTTTCCTTTTATTAGTCCTAATTCTTCCCCCCAGCATTTTCAATGTATGCCCCCTGGTTCTAGTATTGTGAGAAAATGTGTCTATGTGTCTGTGGTTCTCCTTCAAAATAATGTGAAGTGATTCTTAGTTGTAATTATTATATCACACTTCTTATATATGCAGAGTTTGCGCAATCAAGAGGCAGAGTAATGGCTTCTACAACTTCCTTTAGAAAGGCAAAGCAATTACTCAAGAGAGTGAAAACTTTGGAGACTCAAGAGAAGGGAAAGGGAGAAGCAGACTATGGTAGAAAGGGGTTTTAAAAATCCTTCCCCCCCACATCATTTGCAACAATCAAAACTTGTAGAAAACAGTCTTGCCTAGCCCAGTTCAGGATGTGGTAAGTTATTTTATCATGTAATTGAGAAGGGGCCCTAGCTGAGACCCTCCCCCACCCCCGCCAAGCTGGCTTTAGGTCTTATGGATAAATTTTATTTGTTGATCTTGAAATGATCTTTTATTCCTATTATGAAATTTGGATGATCTGTATTTGCATTATTTAGTTTTATGCAGTTGCCGTTTCTTCCGTTGCTGCTGTTATTTTTGTTGGCTGATTTATTTCATTATCAATTTTATTAGAGTTTGCTGCATTGGACTTTCGGTAGAGAGGGAAATATATAATTTTTTTAAAATGAGAAAGAGATATCAAAAATAAGATCAGATGAATAAATTCAAACAGATTAGGTAGGCAGGCAGGCAGGCAGGTAGGTAAAAACTCCTACACAAGATAAAACATTAAAAGGGGAAATATAGTAAAGGATGTATTAGATAATTCTGGAGACTGCAAAAGATGGAGGCATCTCGCTGCAGTTTTTCTAAGGCACTTTATTCTGTTCTTCAGTTTGTGGTAAATTTCATTCAACTTTGCCTCATTGTCTATCTATACATGTTAGAAGGAAATCAATCCCACTGTTAGTTTCTGGCTCAAATTAAGACCTTCTCTGCTGCCCACAATTCTGGGGAAAGTACATCTAAGAAGGATGAGTAGGGTTGCCAGCTTTCCGGTATGGCCTGCAGAGTATCTGGAATTACAGTGGATCTCCAGACCAGAGAGATCAGTTCTCTTGGACAAAATGGCTGCTTTGGAGGTTGGGCTCTATGGCATTGTGGCTCTATGGCTTTTCTCCTACCGTCAAACCCCACTGGGCCAGGTTCTCCCCCAAACTCTAGAGGTCGCCCACCCAGAGACTCCAGAAGTGAATGAGCTATGGAAATTAGCCTGTAAATAAGTGCTCCCATGTTTTTGTGAAGAAACTGTAACAGGAATGTTTTGGGCAATCCTCTAGGCCTCAGGAGATAGCAGCAATAAAAGTAGATGCCTATTTAGACTATTTTAAAGACACGGAGTTCCTCAGTTGCAGTATGTGGATGGCAACAATGTAAAAATACTACTGTGGATCGTGGATCTCCGTAGGACTCCCTTACCCTACAACTGACAAGCTATTATATCAAGCTAGGTGCATCTAGGCAAAGGCAGAGCTACCGCAGGACGGGGGAACAAATGCCCCAGGCTCAGACGTGGGGGGGCGGGGCGGAGAATCGCTCCCCCACGCCTCCTGTCAGACTGCCCCCATGGCCCAGATCAGCCTCCACTGACCGGAGCAGGCTGCTCTTTTAGCTTTTAAAGGTAAGTGAGACGGGGGCAGGGGGGCGGTGCCGGGGGGGCGCAGGCACCAGTTTGTCCCGGGTGCCAGTATCCTCCCTTCGGCACTACATCTAGGCCAATGTTGCATCCTTGAAGAAAACTCCCACCCCCTTTCCCCAGGTTGTAGGATTGCTAGGTCTCCCACTTAGAAGGTTTAGGGTTTTAACCTTCTCAGAGGAAGGAGTGAAGTCTCCAGTGCTCAGAATAAGGGGCAGGCTTATTTTCTTCTTGGTATGAGTGCTTTCGCTGTTCACTCAACCTTATGTTCATTCTGTCCAAGCACCACCAGGCACAGCCGAGTTCTTCCCTTGATTGGCCAGGTGCCATCCTTTGCCCCACATAAGTACCACCAAGCTCCTTCTGAGGAGACCTGGCAACCCCTCAGCTTTAATTGACTTTTCAAGTAAGAGCTGCCCTTCAGGATACCAAGAATAGCTGCAAATAATACACAAATAAAACATAGCATAGTGACACGTTTACACATTTCAAAACAAAAAACAAAAACATAATGCTAACACTTGCAGGTCCCAAAGGAGGCGAAAAGACCCTTAATAGAAAATACCTCAGAGATGGACTTGGTGGAGGGGCTTCTGGCTCTCATGTTGTCCAGAGCAAGTTCCTCCATTGACAGCGTGAGCACAAGACTGGGAGCCATTTTTGGTGAGACAGCCAGTGGCCATCTTGGGGAAAAGAACACCCTACGAGAACATTGTGAAGGCGGAACCCATAAAAGCATGTTACCAAAGCTCACACAAGCCTCTCTGTTAATGGAAGTCCTCGGATATCACAGAAACTGAGGCTGGGAGAACCATTTTGAATGAGCCTGTAAGCTCACCTTTGACTACCTGCTACATACACATTTTTGACAGAGCTCTTCCCTGAGTCACCTGGAAAGGGTGTTTGTTGGTGAATCTGTAAAAATGGCTGAATTTTTGAACTCTCCCAGATCGATAAGTGCCTGGGTTGTGTTTGAAAACGCCAGCTATTATTTCCTAATTTACAAGCGGGGAAAAAGGTTGCATCAAGCACAGAGTCTTGGAGATGTGCTGCTATTTCAACTCTCACCCTCTCCACTTTTTTCAAAGCAATTTAAATGTAGAAGTGGAATATTTCTGTGCGGGACCGGTCACTGGTGACAATGAACTGTGAGATGTGTGCATATTTGGTGGGGGTGAGTCAGCTTGACTGAGAAAGACTAACAGGCAGACCAAACACACATTTCACATACGAACATGCCAGCTGGATCAGACCAGAGCCCATCTAGTCCAGCACTCTGCTACTCGCAGTGGCCCACTAGGTGCCTTTGGGAGCTCACATACATTATCTTGTAACAACAACCCTATAAGGTAGGCCAGTATTGTTATCCTCACGTTACTGCTGAGGCTGAGAGAGAGAAAGAGCAGCTTGCCTCAGACTACCCAGACAGTTCACTGCAGAGGCGAAAGTCAATTCCAGCCAATTCCTGACTCACTTTGAACAAAATCAGTGGAGTGACTCAGTGTATCAGGTGACAATCTGCATATGCAAATAAGCAAACAATCTGCATATGCAAATAAGCAATCTGCATATGCAAATAAGCAATCACCAATCAGACTTCATATCCCTGCTTTTTTTTTTGCCATCAAATCACATTCGACTTATGGCGACCAACCCTGAAGGATTTACAAGGCAAGAGATGTCCAGAGGCGGTTTGCTACTGCATGCCTCTGTGTTATGGCCCTGGACATCCTTGATGGTCTCCCACCCAAGTACTAACAGAGGTCATCCAAGTCAGGGCATCCCTGCATATAGCATACATTTTCAATGGTGGTCCTTTACACAACCGGCTTGAATCACTGACAGCTGATGGCAATCAGGCAGCATGTGTGCAAGCGTGGGCAACACCCTCCTTTAAAACCCAGCGCTGAGGCCCCTTCCACACATGCAGAATAACACACTTTCAATCCACTTTCAATGCACTCTGCAGCTGGATTTTACTGTGCGGAGTAGCAAAATCCACTTGCAAACAATTGTGAAAGCGGATTGAAAGTGCATTATTCTGCTTGTGCGGAAGGGGCCTAAGTGTGTTCTCACATGCATCCCACACATGTTACAAGTTGGACCATTGGTTCATCTCATCCAGCGCTGTTCTCTCTGACAGCCAGATTTCGAAGCAGAGAAAAGTTTTCCCTAAGCACCTGTGATCTGAGATTCTTTTATTCCAGATACCAAGGACTTAGCCTTATGCGTCAAAAGCAGGTGTCCTGCCCCTGAGCTATGGCTCCTTCCCAGAAACCTTTGCCTGTGACCTTGTACCTGTGGTCTGCCTACTTCAGTGTCTAGCCTGATTGGCAGCTACTTTCTTGTCAGAGATGCTCTTTATCTGGAGACCTTTCATTGGCTAATCCGACACCTTCTGTATGCAAAATATGTAATCTGAGTGACCGACTCGCCAAGCCCTTTCTTCGGGGCAGGTGCCCAAACAAGCAGTCCCTACTGTAGCAGCTTCAAAGGATTATTTGTGCCAGCAAACAAGCCGTCGCAGCTTGAGCACCACGAAAAAAAATTGTGCTACATCCCACATCAGCATAAACACCACAAAAGTTTTTTTTCCAAAGGAGTCTTTTCTTAAAAGTGTCACAACCAAGCAATTACTTGCATTTGTAAACTGTCTCTAAAGTCAACCTGCCTGGGATAGAGAGAGGAAAGGAACACGGTGCAAAAACCTCAGGCATTTTGTATCTGTTATATCAAAACCCTGCTTTTCATTAAGCGTCGCATGTTTTTTTAACACAATGTGTAGAAATTCATTTCTGTCGTTTTCCTGTGGCTGTGGAAATCCATGCAAAAAACCCCCTGTCCAGATGGTTTCCCTATCCTCTATGTCAGTGATGGCAAATCTTTTAGAGACCGAGTGCCAGGGGCGGAGCAAGGGGAAACTCTGTCCAGGGCACGTGTGCACCCTGCATCCCTGTCATGCCCCCACCCTGCTCTGGAATGTCCCTGGAATGCTCCAAAACACCTCCATCACACCCCTTGGAATGCTCTTGACACGCCCCACAGGGATGCGTGCCCAGTGCATCGCGTGCCCCTCATCCCCTATGCCACTGCCGAGTGGCCAAACTTGGGTGACGGTGTGCGTGCCCGCAAAGAGAGCTCTGAGTGCCACCTCTGGCATGCGTGCCATAGGTTCGCCACCACTGCCCTATGTTATCAGCACAATCTCTTTCCCTACTATATTTTAACTTGATAGATTTAATTCAATGCAGCAGATGGCTTTACTCTACACGGTAAAAAAAGAAAGAAAGAAAATAAAACCCTGCCAGTGAATCTGAACTTCCATTGGTTGGTTTGAGAAGATGGCACAAATCTGGCCTCCCCACCATAACAGCAAGGCAGCAGGACTTCTGTGACAAGGACTAATTGGGACTTTTATTTACCACCTGGGAGCCGCAGCTGCTGGAACTTTGGCCATCAAAATAATGGGGCATGCTTCATTTTTTCATCTGGCAGGCAAAACACACCATCTGAGCATCATCCAGATACAAATTGTAACAAGGACTGGGAGGGCACTGAGCCACGGGACCCCGGGATCCCGCCCACAGTGATCTCCCACACCAGAAAATCAAGCCATATTGCAAAGACTTCCTTCTAGAGGAGTTGATTCATAGCTCAGAGGGAGCTACAGTGATTTAACGCCCGTGATTTCTGTGTTCTTCAAACAGCTTAAATCAGGTCTCTCTCAAGCAAGACATTTTTCCCTTAAAGTTTTTTTCCTTTTAAAAACATTTGCCTTCTCACTTTATAGCTGCTGCTCATAACTGCTGAGAGATATGACATTTACCTAATCATCATCATCGTCATAATTAAAAAGAAGACACCACAGTTTCACGATTCCCATCCCTGAGCCCAGGAAAAAACAACAACTACCTTGCAACATAATCAAGTGAGGGCACCCCTGCCTGGCAGCGTCTTTTGAATCACTTGTCTTGAATGTTCGGATTTCTTTTCAGACAGCAGCCAGGCCTTATAACTGTTCCACAGGGGCAGGACAAGAAGTTTCCCAGCGGTGATTTCTGTCACCCATCCGACGGAGGATGGGATGTCGCCGTCCTCCGGCGCATGCAGCAGGATGGGAAAGAATTTGCCGAACGCGGCCATGGTTTTGGAGAGGGATCCCGGGGAGGAGAAGGAAGGGTGTTGAGACCTACAAAGAAACCACAGAGTCTGGGTGTTGCAGGCAAGCTGGCGAGTGGCTCAGAAGATATTCCTCTGTCTTAAGGACTGCTTCCTCCCTTACCACGGGGAGACACTAATAGGCAATGGGAAGGACGGTTCAGTGTGTTGCCGGGTCCCAAAATTCCTCGGCCGGGTCAAAGGTCACACCAAGTGTCCCCGGCTGTTGATGTAAATGCCGTTGGTGGTGGGTTTGGCTCTGAGGGTACCGTTCTCTTGGACGAAGTGCGTCATGGCCTGCTTGATGTTATTTTCACCGTCCCGCTGTTCCGCCTCCTCCTCCTCCTCTTTCTCTTTCTCCTTCTCCATCCCGTTCTCCTGGATAGGGGTAGGTGGCGGCGGTGGCAGCTCTGTCTGAGTCTCAATTTCCCGCACTGTTGATAAGGTCGAGTAGCTGCGTCCTCCCTCTTCCTCGCCCTGAGCAGGGAAAGACACGGAGTGAACCTGATTGTTTTGCTAGTAATTTATGCAGTGATTGAAAGGGATAGGAAACACACTGAAAGCCTGTCCCGACTGTATGGCCCCTTCCGCACACGCAAAATAATGCGTTTTCAAACCACTTTCACAACTGTTTGCAAGTGGATTTTGCCATTCCGCACAGCTTCAAAGAGCCCTGAAAGCAGTTTGAAAGTGCATTATTCTGCATGTGCGGAATGAGCCTATGATTTAGACAACCATTTTGACAAATCAAAAGAAAGTCTTTGCAAGCATTAAAAACGTCCAGCTAATCAAGCAGCCAATCACCCTCAAAAAAAGTTAGTGACCTCACGAAATCTTGGAAAAGGCATTTATCCCAAACTGGAAAGAACTCCTCTTCCAAGCAATTGCTTTTTTGGGATTTTTGGGACCCTTGTCTAAAAAAAGAAGCATCCACCTTTTTTTTTTTCAAACATAAGAGGAATTGTCTAAGAACATAAGAAGGGCTCTGCTGGTTCAGACAAGTGGTCCATGTAATCCAGCATCCTGCTTCACACAGGGGCCAACTAGAGGCCTTCAGTTGAGGCCAACGAAAAAGTCATAGGGCAGTGGTGGCAAACCTTTGGCACTCCAGATGTTATGGACCACAATTCCCATCAGCCCCTTCCAGCATGGCCAATTGGCCATGCTGGCAGGGGCTGATGGGAATTGCAGTCCGTAACATCTGGAGTGCCAAAGGTTCGCCACCACGGCCATAGGGTCTGAGGCCTTCCACCAATGTTGCCTCTTGGCACTCATTTTCAGAGGTTTGTTGCCTCTGCTTATACAGAGGTTGCGTTACTCAATAGGGCTACTAATCATAGATTGACTCAACTAGATCCACCCACATTCCCTCAGTCCCCTGACACAGCCCTGTCCTCTGTTCAGAGGACCCCTGCCCGACCTAGATCCACCCACAATAGCATCACCCACTCACCATGATTGAGCAGAGGCTCGTTTCCCGCATACTTTCTGCCCGGAAACTGCCGTGCCGACTGTCCCGGCATATGCTGTCCCGGCACAAGCTGTCCCCTCGCAGGCTCTCTCGACAAAAGCTATCCCCACGGAAACTGCCCTGCCGGCTCTCTGACCTGAGGGGAAGATTTTCTTCCAGCTGCACAACAGAAAGGGGTGTTGGCACAAAGAGAGAATTGCAAGAAACTCAAATCAGTTGCTTTTCCTATAGCGTGCGTTATGCCTGTAAGAGAACGTTATTGGTTTCTTCTTCTAGATCGGACCGCATAGCTTGGTCACATCTCTTCCAATGGGCGGTGGCTCTTCAAAATCTCCACATGGGTGTTTCTCAGTCCCTGCTACTGGAAATCTATTCACAGGAGATCCAAGGGATCCTCTGGACTCCCTGTATCACTGTACTATGACCACCAACTGCCCCCCTCTTGTGTTCCTTTTTCCATCCTTTTTCCCTGTCCATTTTTCCCCTTAGACCAATGCGAGTGAGTGAGCACTTCCGGGTTTCTGTTCCCTCTACACATGCGTAGACTCTTATCAGTCTTCCCTTCCAATCTTTTTAGCTCGTACCATTAGTAGAAAATAGGTTCCTCTGCTTCCTCTTCTAGAAGATATATACCCCACTTAACATTTCCTTCTCACTAGACACAGTGCATAACAGACTTCCCTCTGTGATACACCTCTGAAGATGCCAGCCACAGATGCAACGAAACATTAGGAATAAGATCTGCCTCTAGCACTCTCCACAAAAGCTCCTGTTGGTTCCCAGAAGGGATTTGGCAACTCTGCATGTTGGAGGCTAGCAGTGGTGTACCGCCCATGGGGACAGGTGGGGTCAAATGACATTGGGCACAACAGCGAGGGGGGGCAAAATCGCCCCCAACCCCCTCCTCCCCCGCGCTAACCGGCTTGGAAGGGCTGGGTCGGCGTGGGGGAGGTGCCTAAAGACAGAGCTGGCCTACTGTTGCGGCGCCCGTACAAGCGCTTCCTTCCCTGCTCAAGGGCTCCATTTCCCCCTGATACGCCTCTGGAGGCTAGGAACTGAACCCAAGACCTTCTGAGTACAAAACAGTTTTGTCACTAAGCTATGGACCCCCTCTGCAGATATTTATTCAGCCCTTCTTTCAAAAGCTCCAGGGCTGTCAAACTGGAAGCCAGAGAATGTGACTTGTTGATGTTTTTCCACTTTCTGCCTCCAGGGGGTGCTGAAGGACTGCCACAGCTCATGTGAAGAGAGTAGCCTAGAGAAACAAACCCAATTGAGGAGATCTGATCTTACAATACAGCATTGGTTCCGGGTCGCTAATAATATGTTGGTCTGGCTTGAATTGTGAGCTGTATGTAGAGTATCTTGGGCTTTTCTTTGGGATTGTCTTGTAGCAAGCAGTGCCTGGGTATCAGTCTAACCTTTCCAATCATTGTCGAAGGCTTTCACGGCCGGAATCACTGGGGTGCTGTGTGGTTTCCGGGCTGTATGGCCGTGTTCTAGCAGCATTCTCTCCTGACGTTTCACCTGCATCTGTGGCTGGCATCTTCACAGGATCTGATGGTAGGAAAGCAAAGCAAGTGGAGTATATATACCTGTATATATACCTATCGACCTTTACTCACAGGTATATATACTCCACTTGCTTTGCTTTCCTACTATCAGATCCTCTGAAGATGCCAGCCACAGATGCAGACGAATCGTCAAGAGAGAATGCTGCTAGAGCATGGCCATACAGCCCGGAAACCACACAGCACCCCACTTTCCAGTCATTGTTCTTACCATATCAGCAGGATAGAGTAGTTGCAAAAATGTTTGCTGTAGGTTCTTTAAGTGAGCAACTCTGACTAATTGGTGTAGATGCGACCATAGTGAAGGGCTCGGCAATAGACTGTTGATATGGTTGGGGTGGTAGCTGGAGGCATGCAGATATGTTTGCCAATCTGTCGATTTCCAATATAATGTGGCACCTGTGTGTCCCCCCGTCTACCTGTACTCTGGTGTCCCAGAAGTTTATTGTTTGTTCAGAGTAATTCATAGTTAGATTGACGGTGGGGTGAAAGCCTGGTGAAATCTTTATAGGGCTTCTTTGCCATTTGTCGAGACAAAAAAACTGTCATCAATGAATCATGAGAGGTGCCAATGGAGAGGAGTTCAGAAACTGCTATTCTAAACCCATCATGAAAACGTTGGCATATTGTTGGAGCCATGTGGGTGCCACCAGTGGTGGGATCCAAAAATTTTAGTAACAGGTTCCCATGGTGGTGGGATTCAAACAGTGGGGCTGGGTGTGGCATGACGGGTGTGTGGCCGGGCATTCCGGGGCGGGGCATTGCTGGGCGGGGCTGTGGCAAGGATGCAGCCACTGCGCCGGTCCTTGGGCGGGAAACGAATGCACGCAGGCGCAGGCTGCCACGCACGCTGGTGCACCTGCTGCTAGACTGCTTCAAGTTCTGCGCGCTACTGCTGAGAGGAGGGGCGTAACTAAGGCAAAAATCACGTGGCAAAATCACCAATTAGTAACCCCCTCTTGGCACACACAAATAATTAGTAACCTACTCTCGGGAACCTGTGAGAACCTGCTGGATCCCACCTCTGGGGACCACTGATTTGAAGGTATAAGTCCTTACCAAGCCTGAAGTAGTTGTAGGTGAGAACAAACTTGCAGAGTTTAGTGGCAAGATCTGCTGTGGTACAGCCCAGAATGATGTTTCTACAGCATCCCATCTCAACCAGAACGGCAGATCTTACGTACTGGGGCCACCACCTGAAAGCCCTGGTTGTAGCTTGCCCAAAGTTATTTTTTGGCTACCACTGAGAACAGAACTCTGGATTGGACAGCATGATTCAGACAGGCAGTCCTGACGTTCTTAATCTGCTAGGCAGAAGCAACTCCTCTCTCTTGCCTTCATCCCACCAATGTAAAGTTCTCCCCTTCCTTCCTGTGCCCTTCAGTCTGAACACTGTCAACCTGGAGATCTCCCCAAGTTGCAACCAATTGACAGACTACAGACCCTGGCTAAAATGGCAGCTTCAGAGAGGGCAGACTGCATGGAATTATTCCCTGTTGAAGTCATCCCAAACTCTGCCTTCCCCAGGCACCCCCCTCCCCTAAATATTCAGGTATTTCCCTACCCAGAGTTGGCAACCCTGCTCAGTCCTCACCTGATTTCGTGTATCGCTGTGGCTTGAATGGAGGCGCCGAATCGAATTTTCCCGCGTTAAAGTCAGCTCCTCTTCGCTGCCAAGGACAAGGAGAAATAAAACTATAAGACTTTGCTCCCAAGCTTAGTGGGAATACCTTGAGTGGCACCAAACCATTTATACTAGATGCTGCCTAGCAGTGGTATCCCGATCTTAGTGCTTGACCTGAAATTCAAGATTCATTCTCCTTCTCGCCGTCTCCAGAGGGAAAAGAAAATCTCAGGGACACAAGCTGTTCTCTAATTGGCTAGAGAGCTTTTGTATAAACACATGTGTGGAGAGTCTACCAGGATACACTGCAGAGAACCAGATACTTTCCTGCCCTGCCTGTGTCATTCTCTGTCCCCTAGTAGGATCCTCTACTTTCTTCAACAGGCTCCACCCCATGACCCAGGAGGCACCAGCCCTTTGATAGACTCATTCACCAACCTGCTAGGTTCCATTCTCCTCAGCCAATAGGTACCACTATTTATGACCCACTCCCTCCCACTACAGCAAGATGACATACCAATAAATATGTGAGAGATTTTAGTTTTGTGTGGGACAGGCACAGACTCCTTCCTTCCCATGCCCGCCCCCCTCTGCTTACTATTTCTCGGTGATCCGCTTGGTTTTCCGTCGATGGTAGCAGGTCATGAGGATGACCACCAGAACCAGTAATCCAAGGAGCAGAACGGCTATGGCGCCCGCTCCTATCATGGAGATGGAGATGACATTCACTTGTTTGGCCTTGTTCTCTGTTGGAAAGACAGAAAAAGGAGTTGGTACCAGCCCCACTCAATTTTGTGGTGTTTCCTGCCGGCACCAGCAAGGATATGAAGCTGGCCCAGGGGGCAGGACCTGCCACAAGATCAGCAGCCACTTCGCCCCCCCCCCCCCGTGCTTCCCTTCACCCTGGGAGGGGAAGGGGGGCAAACAGGGGAACCTCGCTCGGTGACCTTGGGCCAGCCACCCTCTCTCAGTATAAACAACCTCACAAGGTTGTTGTGAGGATAAAAATGGATTAGGAGAATAATGTAAGCCACCTAGGGCCCCACTTAGGAAGAAAAGCAGGGTATGAATGAATTTAATAAATATCCGGGGGGAGGGGGGGAGAAAGCAGTTTGAGTTTGTGTGCATGCATGTTCTGTACTTCAGAGAAAGTCCGTTCAGCATCGTGTATCTCTAGGATATGAGAGGCCCAGGTTTGAATCCCCACCTGGCCACTGAAGCTTGCTGGGTGAACCTGGGTGAGTTATTATTTCAGCCTAACCCAGGGGTAGGGAACCTGCGGCTCTCCAGATGTTCAGGAACTACAATTCCCATCAGCCCCTTTCAGCATGGCCAATTGGCCATGCTGAAAGGGGCTGATGGGAATTGTAGTTCCTGAACATCTGGAGAGCCGCAGGTTCCCTACCCCTGGCCTAACCCACCTCACAGGGTTGCTGTAATGAGGATAGAATGGAGGAGGAAAGAGTGAGGATAAAGGCCACTTTGCATTCCCCACACACACACTGAGGAGAAAAGCAGGCCATAAATATCTAAAGACGTAAATAAACCCTCCCCCAAACAATACCTCTTATGTTGATGGTCGCCTCGGCCTCGGCCTCCTTGGTGGCAAAGCTGTTGGCTACTCGGCATATATAGACGCCTGCATCTTCTAAGCTGAGCGGTCTCTGGAACAGCAGGGTGTCCCCTTTTGTTTTCACTCCACTTGGGAGAGCACCGTTTTGCCTGGAAGGAGGGCAGATTGGGTCAAAAAGAAAACCAGAGCATGAATAACTTGCTGGTAATAGTGCCTGTTACCAGGCCATGGAAATGGGCTGCTCTAACAGTGCAGTTTTGGAACAGTAGCCAGGAGACCTCTGATCTCCCCAAACCTCCTTCATTTATGCAATCCCGAGTTCAGTGGTGGGATCCAAAAATTTTAGTAACAGGTTCCCATGGTGGTGGGATTCAAACTGTGGCGTAGCACCAATGGGGCTGGGCGGGGCATGACGGGGGCGTGGCCGGGCATGACGGGGGAGGGGCATTCCTGGGCGGGGCTGTGGCAAGGACTCAGCCGCTCATCCTTAGGCGGGAAGCAGATGCATGGCGCCAGGCTGCCTGCACGCCTTGGTGCACCTCCTGCTAGACTGCTTCAAGTTCTGCACGCTACTGCCGATAGGAGGGGCGTAACTAAGGCAAAAATCACGTGGCAAAATCACCAATTAGTAACCCCCTCTCGGCACACACAAATAATTAGTAACCTACTCTTGGGAACCTGTGAGAACCTGCTAGATCCCACCTCTGCCCGAGTTCCTTGATCTCTGCAGATTCAGCACACATGCGAACGGTCCTTATTTTGCAGGGATTGTCCCATTTTCTGAGGTCTGTTTCTGATGTATCACCATCCCTGTGTTTCACTTTTGAAACACATCCTGGGATACTGCTAATACCTTTTCCATAACAAGCTGCAAAGAGAATCACATTGAAGCTTTCCACAACATGTAATACAGCAATGCAGTCTTCATAAAAATCCAACAGTGCCTGTCTCCACAGGCAAGATCATTCTGCTATGTTTACTTGAAAGTAAGTCCTGTTCAGAAAAGGTTCTACTACTCAATGTGATTTCTTCCCTTTTAATAGCCTAATTAGTAATTTCCTGTTCTCTGTATGGCTGGCTGTGGAATTCATGCATCAAATTGGGATTATTATTTAAAGGTAAAAGCTAAATACAACTATTCTATTACCAGTAAAGCCAATTGGTCGCTATTTCAATTTTATAATACAACAATTGCCCAGTTGCAAAATTACAATAATAAAAAGTCAACTAAAAAAACAGGCATGAGCAATAGCTTTGGCTGCAAAGTGGAAAGCAGTACATCTCATCTCCCTCCGTTCCCAAAACAAGATGCTATAATTGTTATTATTGATTCAGGAATACCACACCCAACCACCACAGAAAGGAACAGTGGCCCGGAAAAATATGAATAGTTTGTTCACACCAAATAGCCAGGTGCTGCAGTTGCATTTTAAGTGCCACAAATGAAGACCGGGGGGACGGGGAGCGGGGCAGAAATGCAGCATGGAAAACAGGTCACCACTTACTCTCACTTTCAGTCCCTGCTCAGAGATTTGCAGTATAATCCTAGGGAGAGTTATAACCTTCTAAGTTAGAATCATAGAATCATGGAGTTGGAAGGGACCCAAAGGGCCAGCAAGTCCAACCCCCTGCAATGCAGGAACACATAATCAAAGCACTCCTGGCAGGTGGCCAACTAGCCTCTCTTTAAAAAACCCCAAAGAAGGAGACTCTACCACACTCCGAGGTATTCCATTCTACTGTCAAACAGCCCTCACTGTCAGGAAGTTTTTCCTGATGTTCTGGTGGAATCTCTTTTCCTTCACCTTGAACCCATCACTCCTGGTCCTAGTCTCTGGAGCAACAGAAAACAAGCTTGCTCCCCCACCAACATGACATCCCTTCAAACATGTAAACATTGTAGCTGTATGTCATCCCTTCCGGACCTAATTTTCTTCTCCCAGACTAAACATCCCCTGCAGCTCCTTAGAATTCTCTCTCCTCGTAAGGGAATGGATTCCAGACCTTTACTTCATTTTGCTGAAAGTTGCCCTCCCTTCCTGGACCCTGTCTCCAGCCTTTGTCAGCCTCAAAGTTAATCGATGCTAAGATTGCACAGTTAGCTTCCCATCACCCTGGGGCCAGACTATCAGCTCACACTATTTTCAAAAGCCATCCGTGAAAGCAAAAACCGGGATGAAATACAGACAGTGATGTATCAGGAACAGAGAAGAAGAAGAGGAAGAAGAAGGGAGAAGGAGAAGAAGAAGAAGAAGAAGAAGAAGAAGAAGAAGAAGAAGAAGAAGAAGAAGAAGGAAGAAGGAAGGAGAAGAAGGAGGAGGAGGAGAGGAGGAGGAGGAGGTTTGGATTTATATCCCCCCTTTCTCTCCTTCAGGAGACTCAAAGGGGCTTACAATCTCCTTGCCCTTCCCCCCCTCACAACAAACACCCTGTGACCAGTAGGGTGGGGCTGAGAGGAGCTCAAAGGAAGCTGTGACTAGCCCAAGGTCACCCAGCTGGTGTGTGTGGGAGTGCACAGGCTAATCTGAATTCCCCAGATAAGCCTCCACAGCTCAGGCGGCATTCTGCAGAGAAGAAGAAGAGTGAAGAGTTTGGATTTATATCCGCCCTTTCTCTCCTGCAGGAGACTCAAAGGGGCTTACAATCTCCTTGCCCTTCCCCCCTCACAACAAACACCCTGTGAGGTAGGTGGGGCTGAGAGAGCTCTGAGAAGCTCTGACTAGTTGTGACACACCAGCTGGTGTGTGTGGGAGTGCACAGGCTAATGTGAATTCCCCAGATAAGCCTCCACAGCTCAGGCGGCAGAGCTAGGAATCAAACCCGGTTCCTCCAGATTAGATACACGAGCTCTTAACCTCCTATGCCACTGCTGCTTTTGTGGGCTATGTGTTAGAGCACTTAGCCAGAAACATTATTGTCCTACCCTGGTGGACAGTTAGCTAGGGACAATAAAATCTGCCGGGTTTCAGGGTGCTACAAGGCTCCCTCTGCTTCGTGGGTAACTGTGAGTAGAGGTACCCCACCAGAGGAATCTGGCATCCTGAAATAGGAGTTGCCAGTGGCGGAGATAGGAACGTGAAGCATATACTCTGGCACAGAAGGGGAAGGCGATGCTCAGAAATAGTAGCTTTGCAAAAAAGAAGACTCCTGGACCAAATGCAGACGAGTCTCTTTCTCCAAAAGCGTGCGTTCTTCTGCCCTTTCGGCTGCCTCCCCGCCCCAGCGTGTCCAGGCTCGTAAGGGGAGGTGTGGGGAAAGAAAAAAAAAAAAAAAGTGGGGGGGGGGGGGGGGGGACAGGAGGGCGGGGTCAGCCATGACATCATGAACAATAGGTGCTGAAATCAAAGGGATTCCTTCCTTTTTCCCACGGTGTCTTGCATGGTTTGAACCAGTGCCAGAGCATGTTCAGACACCACCCCAAATTCTACACAACAGCAGCCAGCATCTGAGCCGGTTAGCAAGGTTCAGCAAGGAAAACGGCACCCTCTTCTTCTCCCCCCCCCGCCCCAGACACTCACGCAACGAACATATATAGATGCACAATGAGATGGCGAAATACATCCAAATATTCCTATTGAAAACCTGCTATTGGGCTTAATGGCATCATGCATTGATATATAAATATATACCTCTATATGCATCAGAAAATATGAAATAATTTAAAAAATTGTTTACGTTTACAATTATTTCCCCCTCCAAGTGCTTTAGATTTGGTTTAGGTGGAAGTTTTCTCAGGGCTGTGTGGCCAGTGAGATGGGTGGATCTTTGTTCCAATCACGTTTCCACCTGCATCTGTGGCTTAAAGTCTTCAGAGGTGTATCACAGAAGAGGAAGTCTGTAAGGTCCTAACAGACTTCCCTCTGTGATACACCTCTGAAGATGCCGTTATAACCACAGCATGCAGGCTAAAATGTTGGAAACAAGTATCCACTCAGACCATGGGCCACTCTAAGTCCGAAAACCCACCAGAACCAGCGCTGAATCCGACCCGTGGAAAGCTCTCTTTTGGACAATACATTGGCTTTTTTTAGGGATTTGTCTTCAGTATAATCTTTATAACAGTCCTGCAAGGTAGGCAAGGGTTATTGTGCAGAGACAGTATGGAGCGGTAGTTTGACTTATATTGTATAGACTCAGGCCCCTTCCACACATGCAGAATAATGCACTTTCAATCCATTTTCAATGCACTTTGCAGCTGGATTATACTGTGCGAAGTAGCAAAATCCACTTGCAAACCATTGTGGAAGTGGATTGAAACTGCATTATTCTGCATGTGCGGAAGGGGCCTCAGCTTCAAATGCCTCCTTGGGCCAGGAAACTCATTGGATGACCTTGGGGTGGGTTGAAAATGTAGTCAATCAGAATGTTCCAGTTTGCTGAAGATGCCAGGAAACACATCTAGGCTGGCCTGGGCTGCTGGGCTCGATTATTAGCATTAAACCTAAGACCTAATTTTGGGAAAGCCATGTAGGTAACCCTGTTAAGTGCTGTTAAATCCCACTGATTTTCATGCAAAGAATTAAAGCACGATCCTTTACCAGGGAGTAAACTCGGTTGCTGGCAATGGAGCTTGCTTCTGAGTAAACCCTCCTAGGGTCGTGATTCACCCGTCGGAAGAGTTACACAGTTGCTTCAAAGCAAAGCCACCGACTACCACCAAGCTTACTTCTGAGTAACACGCGCCTCGGAGCCAACCGGTTTTTCTAAACTAAAACCTCAGTATTCAGGTTAAATTGCTGAGTTGGCACTTTGCAATAAATACGTGGGTTTTGGGTGGTAGGTGGGCACTCGGCCTCGAAAAGGTTCGCCATCACTGCCCAGTAGTGTTCTAATAAAAGAAAATTCAGTATAAAAAGAGTGAAAAAGGAAGCTGGGGTACGTGAATGGTTATATCTATTAAAGCCCCCTGTTCCAAGGAGATCTTATGTGGCACAAGCAGGCCCCCTCCCATTTTATCCAGCTCCGCTTTTTCTTCTATCAGGATGACCTGGCCACAGTTATCCATGCTCTGGTAACCACCCTATTGGATTATGATAACTCGCTATATGTGGGGCTGCCTTTGAGGACAATGCGGAAGCTTGAGCTGGTACAGAATACGGCAGATTGTCTGATGACCCGTGGCTTCATCGGGATCACGTCACTGCTACTCTGGGGAGTTTGCACTGGCTTCCAATGTGCTACCAGGCTCGATGCAAAGTCCTGATGCAAACCTATAAAGCCCTACATGGCTTTGGTCCCGGTTATAAGAGAGAATGCATTCAGCAGTATATTCCTGCCCGGACCCTGAGATCAGGAGAGGAAACCCACCTGACTATCCCACCCCCTTCGAAGGTGAGGGGGGTGGAGGTGGCCCAGAGGTGGCACTTCTCTGCAGTGGCCCCTACACTGTGGAATGCCCTCCCTCCGAGGTTCACCAGGCGCCTACTCTTTTGGAGTTTCGGTGCCTGGCAAAGACAGTCCTCTTCACCTGGGTATTTGGCTAACTCCCCCATTGGGAAGGGGGGTCCCCCAAGTTGTCATTTAACAACTGGTTGTTAACAAGCATCATTTTATTGTCGAAGGCTTTCACGGCTGGAATCACTGGGGCGTTGTGTGGTTTCCGGGCTGTATGGCCGTGTTCTAGCAGCATTCTCTCCCTAACGCTTTCGCCTGCATCTGTGGCTGGCATCTTCAGAGGATCTGATAGTTGGAAAGCAATCCCCCACCCTGGACGCTCCAACAGGTATATATACTCCACTTGCTTTCCTGCTATCAGATCCTCTGAAGGTGCCAGCCACAGATGCAGGCTAACCAGACATTCAGGAAGAGAATGCTGCTAGAATGCAGCCGTCATTCTTCGAAAACCACAAGGAGCACCCAACATCATTGACAACCGGTTCCCATGCAGAAATTAGTGCGAACCGGCTGAATCCCACCACTGCACCCCACCCTTATTTTTGAGGGCAGCTGTTTGAGATTTTAGATTGTTTTAGGGTTTTCAGGATGAGGTTTTATTGTGATTTGACCATTCTTGAATGAGATTTGACCATTCTTGAATGAGATTTTCTACGGTCTTTATTGTAACCTGCCCTGAGTCCATAGTAAAGGGCGGGGAATAAATGTAAATAAATAAAATAACAAATAATTTTAATCCTGTGAGGTACGTTCGGCTGAGAGGAAGCAACTTGTCTGAGGCCACCCAGCGAGTTTCACAGCCAGTGGGTATCTGAACCAGGTCTCTGTAGGTCCGGCACTCTAACTGCCACATCACACTGGCTCTCAGTTTCCACAGAATGATATTGAGAAGCTGGAACAGGTCCAGAGGAGGGCAACCAAAATGGTAAAAGGTCTGGAATCCATGCCCTATGAGGGGAGACTTGGGGAGCTGGGAATGTTTAGTTTGGTGAAGAAAAGGTTAAGAGGTGACATGATAGCCATATTTAGATATTTGAAGGTATGTCATGTTGGTGGGGGAGCAAGCTTGTTTTCTGCTGCTCCAGAAACTAGGACCAGGAGTAATGGGTTCAAAGTGAAGGAAAAGAGATTCCACCTAAATATCAGGAAAAACTTCCTGACAGTAAGGGCTGTTTGACAGTGGAATGCCCTACCTCGGCGTGTGGCGGAGTCTCCTTCTTTGGAGGTTTTTAAAGAGAGGCCGGATGGCCATCTATCAGGAGTGCTTAAATTATGTGTTCCTGCATTGCAGGGGGTTGGACTTGATGGCCCTTGGGGTCTCTTCCGACTTTCTGATTCTTTGATTCTATGAAAGTGTGTGTACCATACTGCCACTGAGCCACAGTCCCTCTGCTAATTTCAGGCCTCTACCCCAGCTTAAAAATTCAGCCTGCCTCGGTGGGGCCAATCTGTAACCTGTCACCAACCTGTTGCTAGTTTTGCTAGGTCTGCACTTTGAGTGAGAGCAGGCAGCGGGTTGGAGAGAATCCAGGATAAACAATGGCACTGATTTACGCGCTGTTCTACGGCAAAGCTCTGTCATCCAGCTGGGTGTATCGCTCCCCCCTTCCCTCATGCCCTCAGAGCAGATTCACACAAATGACTTCGGCTCACGTTTGATGTTGAGAAGTCAACCGAAGTTGACTTCGTTATGTGGTTACTGCGCTGTGGGCTTGCTATCAAGGTTCACGGCGACTTATAAGCTGCTCATCGAGTACTGGATCATCTTCAAAGTTCTGGTGTTAACCAATAAGGCCATAAGCAGCCTTGGACCCACATCCTTGAAGGGCCGCAATTCCCAATATCGCCCTCAGAGACCGCTCTGCTCAGCGGAGGGGATCCTCCTGGTGGTCCCAGGCCCGAGGGATATCCAGCTGGCTGTAACAGGCCTGGTGGAACATACTGCCAAGTAACACCAGGGACCTGACCCAATTCCTCAGGGCCTGTAAAATGGAGCTGTTCCGCCCGACCTTTCCAACAAGCCAGCCGGATGTTTCCCAATTACGACAGCTCCTTGAGTCTCCCGAGTCCCATGGGAGAAACAATATGTCTTGCCATTTGGGGATTTTAGCTTAAGGTGACCAGATTTTCACCTTTTTAAAGCAGGACGCGCGCGCACGCAGCCGCAGGAGCGCACTGCCTTCTGGGGCATTCCCCGGTTTCCCGCCCTGTCACAGGGCGGGAAACAGGAGCGCCCCAGAAGGCAGTGCGGCAGCCTTCCAAAAATCAGGACACTTAAAAAACCCCGCAGGACGCGGGACAAATTGGTTAAAAGCGGGACTGTCCACCAAAAGCGGGACGTCTGGTCACACTATTTTAGCGAGATCATTTTTAATGGTTTTATGATTTGCTTTTATTGATTGTTATTTATAGGTTTTATATGAATTTCATGTATGATTTTAGGCTTTTTGCCATTGTAAGCTGCCCTGAGCCCTTTCGGGCGTAGGGTGGGTTATTAACATAAAAATGAAATAAAAAATAAACTTTTCATAGGGAAATAGAGACCCTTCATACAGGTGACAGAACTACAAATCCCAGGGCTCTTTGAGAATGAGAGAAAAACAATGACAGAAAAACCACTTATGGGCCTTGCAACTGGACACGGCAGAAGTCTTTATTCCAAGGTAGACTGTGTTCACCTAGGGTTGCCAACCTTCAGGTAAGACCTGGTGGACTCCTGGAATTATAACTGATCTTCAGACTATAAATCAGTTGCTCTAGAGAAAATGTCTGCTTTGGAAGTGGACTGTATGACGTTCTACCCCCATTAAATTCCTCCCTTCCCTGAACCTCACCCTCCCCAGATTCTACTCCCCAATCTCCAAGAGTTTCCCAAACTGGAGTTGGATACCCTGGGACCACCTGGGTCACAACTATCAGTGGTTTGTCAAGGTCTCTGAGACTGGTCTTTCCTCCTTTAGCTGACATCTTTTCACTGGAGATGGGAGAGGTTGCGCCCAGGACTGCTCTGGATGCAAAAAAACCCTCTCCTCTCTCTTTGGGCTTTCTCGCACAATTCATTTAAAACGTTTTGAGGCAGGAAATAAAATGTTTCCTCCCACATTGTCGTCCCCCCCGGACACAATGTTTTATTTCCAGCCTCAAAATGTTTCAAATGAATCCCCTTTTAAAGTGCTTCTCTGGCTAAAACATCTTGAAAACGTCTTCGTTTGCTGTTCAATCTAGTGACTACACTTTCCGCACTTCTCTGCTTCCCTGAACTTTCTCCTCGGCTCCATGTTCTGAGGTCACTCAGTTCCCCCTCTCCTATTTATTTGCAGCATTTCTCTGTTTGTCCTTTTATTTGGGCAGGGGGCAACCTTCGAAGAATCGAGTATACAAGGAGCACAGAATGCTGCTCGAGGTTGTGAAACACCGAAGTGTCGATTCAACGCAGAACTTAAAAAAGGGGGGGAAATGATGTAATGGTGGCCACAAATTATTTGAAAGGGTGTGTGCAAACAAAAGGGGGGGGGATTGAAAACATTTTACAAATGTTCTACAAAATTTATGAGGAAAGGGCCTTTGACCTCTTCAGGATATCCAGTTGTGCAGTTAACTGCTCTGTACTGAACAATGTGAGGCTGGGATCAAATCTTGCAATACCATATCAGCAGCACCTCAAGACTGGGAAAATCCATTTTTGAGTGCTCTCTGTGTACGGATAGGGCTGCTGAGATATTGATATGACTTCCCACTTTTGATACATGAAAGAACAGGCCACTTGTCTCTGACCTGTCAGAAGCAGAAATATGAACAGACTATAATCCAGGCAGTGCCTCTGCTAGAAATCCACGCTGGAGATCCATTCTGGAATAACTCCAGGGCCCACCAGGAGCTTGGTAACTGTAATCTCTGCCCATCGGAAAACGGTCAACGGTGCAATTTTGCATCTGTGATTTGGATTAGGCCATTGCTTTCACATCCTGCATGTGAGCTCCCAAAGGTGGGCCACTGCGAGTAGCAGAGTGCTGGACTAGATGGACTCTGGTCTGATCCAACAGGCTCTTTCTTATGTTCTTAGGGCGGTACAGGCAGGGAATTTACCACTTGAGCCCCTTCTTGCAGTCACCCATCCCAAACTGCCTCCCTGCGCATTTAAAAGAAAAAGAAGAAGAGTTTGGATTTATACCCCTCTTTCTCTCCTGTAGGAGACTCAAAGGAGCTTACACTCTTCTTTCCCTCTCCCCCCCCCCCAACAACAAACACCCTGTGTGGTGGGTGGGGCTGAGAGAGCTCAGTAGAGCTGTGACTAGCCCAAGGTCACCGAGCTAGCGTGTGTTGGAGTGCACAAGCTAATCTAGTTCACCAGATAAGCCTCCACAGCTCAAGTGGCAGAGCGGGGAATCAAACTCGGTTCTCCAGATTAAAGGGCACCTGCTCTTCACCACCATGCCACTGCTGCACCCTCCTGAAGAACAAGCGTTTCCCCCAGAGGCAGAGCTGCAATGGGAACATTCAAGGCAGCTCGCCCCGGGTGCCGCCATTGCAGTCGCATGTTGGGGGTGGGGCATGTTGAGTTCAGGGTGGGGCATATGAGGGTGGGGGGCGGGCGGTAGGAGGCACATGGGCAGTTCATGTCCCAGGCACAGTTTCCCCTCCCCTTGTCATTGATTTCCCCCTTGATAACAGCACAGGGAGTCAGATTTGATTAGAGAAACCAAACTGAGGTTGAAAGGTTAAACAGGACTGTATGTTTTAAGGGGGCTTTGAACCCCATTATGTAAGCTGCCCTGGGACTTCGGTGTAGGGCGAGATATAAATGAAATCAATAAATAAATGCCTTCTTCCCTCCAATCCAAATCACAGTGGCGCGATTTATCTTTTGAGCCAGGCTGAGAACCATAACAACTATCGGGAACGTCAGCATCCAGGGGCACTTAACCTCTGAATACCAGTGCCAGGAAGCAACATCAGGGAAGGGCCTCGTGTTGTTGACCCTTCTAGGCAACTGTTTAGCCACTGTGAGAAAAAAATGGTGGACTAGATGGTAGACTAGGTGGATCACTAGCAAGGCCCTTCTAATGTTCTCATGTTCACCATCTTCATCAGACCTGTTATAGCTGTCAGGCAGGGTTTCCAGCTCCGGATTGGGAAATACCTGGAGGTTTTGTGGGTAGAGCCTGAGGAGGGTGCGGTTTGGTAAGGGAAGGGACATCAATGGTACATAGTGCCATAGAATCCACCTTGCAAAGTGGCCATTTTCTCTAGGGCCCCTTCCGCACATGCAGAATAACGCACTTTCAATCCACTTTCAGAACTGTTTGCAAGTGGAGTTTGCTGTTCTGCACAGTAAAATCCAGTTGCAAAGTGCATTGAAAGTGGATTGAAAGTGCATTATTCTACCTGTGCGGAAGGGGCCTAGGTGAACAGATCTATATTGCCTAGAGATCAGTTATAACCCCAAGAGGTCTCCAGCCGCCACCTGGAGACTGGCAACCTTACTGTCAGGTGGCAATGACATGGCAGAATTCTGAGGCTGTGGTATGATCTGAATCTCTTAAGACTGCAAGTGGAAGAGTATTACACATTGGAAGGCTCCTCTATGTTACTAACAAGGTTGCCCCAGTGCCTTAGCACTTGCCAGGAGGTTTTGAGAATAGTTTGATGTCACTTCTGGGTGACGCTCTAGGAATTTCCCCAATCTCTGTGGTAAAGACCAAAGAGACATAGTGAAATTCTATGGAGGCCAGCCTTTTTATTCCCACTCCTTAATTTCTTGAAGATGAGGGACTGGGGCTGAGGGCGGGCAAACCACAAGTCTAGTTAGAAATCCTCTGCAAATAAAAACCAGCACAGCCAGCAAAGAGAGGGGTTTGGACCTTTCTCTCTTCTGTGCTAGTTTCTATTTCCATGGAGATTCTGATTTAAATGAACATTTAAAGTTGGAATCCAACCACCAGCCGCCTGAAGTGGCACAATCTAGTCCCACCATCATCTCAGTTCCCTGTGACGTCATTCTTCTAGGTTGCCCACTGCCTCAAAGGGGGGGAAATGTCCTGCCCCTTTAATGGAGGGCCAGTGGTATGGTATTTATCAGGGGACGTCATTATTTATCTGTACTCCAAGAGAAGCTCAACTGCCCATTTCAACACATTAAACCAATACGAATGGGCCAGGACATGTTTCTTCCAGCCAGCGGGCAGCCCTCCAAGAGTCATAGGATGCTACGCTTCATCTTTAAAGGACCCAAGTTGGAATCCTGCTTTATTTTGCAAGTTTAGAAGAATAAGGCGCAGTTGCATAATCAGCTTTGCAGGTTGCAGAATCCAGCCTGACTTGGCGCTGAATTAGCACTCCTCTAAGCGTAGACATGACCCTTCCTGTTTTAAGAAGTTCGTTAGCTCAACAGGTTAGGCCATTTGTCTGAGCAGCTGCCGTGGTGCAAGAGGATATAAGGAGTTTCTGTTTCTTCAATAATTCTGGCAGGTCAAATTGTGTGCTTCTGTGCATACACATACTGTTTTTACATTTGAAACAAAGCTTTCTTTTTGCGGGGGGGGGGGGGGGCTCTCCCCACAAGAACATGAAGGGATGGGCAAGTCCAGAATGCAGTTCTTTATGGCAAGTAGCTACTTAAAAAAAATTAGTTTGGCTTAAAGCATGCACAGGCTGGTCTTCACCGACTGAAGGGCACAGTAATCTGACATGGAAAAAAAATCTTATCAGAATAAAATCCCCAAATTTATATTTGCATGTTCTTGTACAAGCAAGATGGACAAAATTCTGGGCTGGCCTGTCAAATGCAGACAGAGGCCCAGATCTCCCACTTTCTGTATCTCATCCTCCTGTCTTTCAGAAGAAGGAGTTTGGATTTATATCCCCCCTTTCTCTCCTTAAGGAAACTCAAAGGGGCTTACAATCTCCTTTTCCGTCCCCCCACCCCCCACAACAAACACCCTGTGAGGTGGGTGGGGCTGAGAGTGCTCCAAAGAACTGTGACTCGCCGAAGGTCACCCAGCCGGCATGTGTTGGAGTGCACAGGCTAATCTGGTTCAACAGGTAACTCCACAGCTCAAGTGGCAGGTTCTCCAGATTAGAGTGCACCTGCTCTTAACCACTACACCACGCTGGCAGACAGAGTTCAGAGTAGGGATGCCAACTCCTCCCTGGCTACCAGTGAAGGATAGGGGTAGAACTGCCAGCCCCCAAGCTGGAAAATACCTGGAGGTTTGAGCCTGGGGAACACAGAGACGTCAGTGGGGTTCAGGGCCACAGAATCCACCCTCCAAAGCTTCCATTTTTCTCCAAGGTAACAATCCTCTGTAGTCTGGAGATGACCTGTAATTCCAGGAGATCCCCAGACCCGACCTGGAGGTTGGCACCCCTACTTCGGGGGATCTAATTCTGCTACAGCCCCCCCCCCCCCCCCTTCAACTTCTATGCAAAGCTTCATCAATCCAGCCCGCGCAGCCCTGCTGAGCTGGCTGTTTTTTCTTGCTCACCACAAAAGTCAAGAAAGGCTATGAGGTGCATTTTTGGCCCAGGGCTGCTTCCCCGAAACCCGCAACAAGTCCCAGCTGGTTCCCTCAGAGCACAAAACGGCTTGAGAGCCAGCCAGGAATTGCCGGGTGATGATGAATAAGTGGTTGAGGAAGATAAACCTCCTTCACTTTGAATGGGTTGCACAGGAGCTCTCTGCGAGGGCTGACCCAGATCAGGCGCAGGGCTGTCTGGGAACGGCACGGACGGTCTGACGTTGCCCTGGCTGCGGGTTTCTGCACCCGTGCTGAGGAAGGAACGGGGGGGAGGGGGGGGGAAACAACCCAGAGGAATTGCAGGGGGCTGTGGCATGAGGGAGTAAGGAAGAAGAGCGCTGTGAGAAAATCTGTGGGGCATCGGGGAAGAAAACGACAGCTGGCTCCGAGACAATGTCTGGGGGGCCAGGCAGACAACCAAGGCTGACGCAGGAGAATCTCGGGCCGCGGCAGACTCCAATGGTGCAATTCTGAATTTGCAAGCTGTAAAACTGTCACGTCTCTTCGGGACTGCCTGCGAGAACAGGGAGGGGCCTTTCTCCTTCCCATCTCCCTCTGCATCCCAAAAATGCCCCCCTGAAAAAATAGATTTAGGGGATATTTGGGGCTGTAGAGGAAGCGAGGAGGCAAAGGAAGTCATTCTGTAGGGTGGCCAGCTTCAGGTTATGAGATTCTTGGAGCTTGAGGGTGGAGCTTGGGGAGCAGAAGGGAGGGTTTGGGGACCCTCTGCTCAGCCAGCATGAGGGGAACAAAACTTTTATGCCACAAAATAATCCCAGGAGGCTTTGCCCTGAGAGTGCTGGGGAAAAGTAGGAGTGAACAAATGTATTACAGTCCTATAGCTGATTTAAAAAAAATCTAATGGACTATCTAAAGCCATGGTGGCGAACCTACCCTGTTTCCCTGAATATAAGACATCCCCTGAAAATAAGACGTAGTAGAGGTTTTGCTGAAGTGCAAAATATAAGGCATCCCCTGAAAGTAAGATGTAGCAAAGTTTTTGTTTGGAAGCATGCCCGACGAACAGAACACAGAAAAATAAGACATCCCCTGAAAATAAGACATTGCGCATCTTTGGGAGCAAAAATTAATATAAGACACTGTCTTATTTTCGGGGAAATAGGGTATGGCACTCCAGATGTTCATCGACTACAATTCCCATCAGTCATGCTGGAAGGAGCTGATGGGAATTGTAGTCCATAGGTTCGCCACCACTGATCTAAAGGAACAAGATCTACCAGACGATGGCCACACATCCTGGAAAGCCCACAACAACCAACTAATGAACTATCTTGGCAAATGCAGTTTCTGATTTGGAGGAGAGCGTAATTACAACTTATAGATCTCATGAGTGGCCACATTACTGATCCTTTATCATCTGAGCATTGCCTAAAAATATCAGAGAATGTAACGCTAGTATTTCATTGCTCCTGGATACCACTTTTTTCTTCTATACCTGGAGCTATAAGTGCAGTTGAAGATGATGTTTAAGGCTTTAAAGTGCTGAAGGGCTCTGCTGTTTTTATCCTACTTTTTATAATCAATATTTCAAAACGAACCTCGCTCAGTCCATAAACTGCAAATTGCAGGGTTACGGAGCCTCAGTTTGCCTTGGGGCTGTGCAGGGAAAATAGAGGTTTAACCTTTCAACTTCCAATTGGTTCCACTGTTTATGAAGCTGGCCTCCCCGCTATATTATTAGCATTTTAAAGAAGGAAAGATTATTTTCAATGGAACAAGATGTACAATCCCCATCTTGTCTTCTTAGCAGGTTGTTTATGTGTAGATTGTGGGACTAGTGTGTTCCTACTCAGTCACAAAGCACTATGAGTAATTGTGAAGAAAGTGTTCACAGTAACCTTGGGGCCAGTGGTGGGATCAAAAATTTTTAATAACAGGTTCTGATGGTGGTGGGATTCAAACAGTGGCGCCGCCACACACACGCCCCTGCAGTCCCTATTGGGCAGGGAGGTTGCTTTAGTAACCCCTTCTCGGCGCTCAGAAAAAATTAGTAACCACTTCTAGAGGAGTGGTGAGAACTGGTTGGATCCCATCTCTGCTTGGGGCAGTCCTCTCTTTCTCTCTACCTAGCTTGTAGCAAGGTGAAGGTAAAATTAGGGAGGCATATATGCTGCCCTGAGGTTTTAAAAGGGGGTAAATTTCTCATAAGGTTTTAAAATGTGTGCGCATTTTACATCTATATTCCTTTGAGACTTGGTGCCTCCATTCCTTTCTTGGCTATTTAACTACTAGAGACTCTGAGACTCTGACAACCATTCAGCCTAAGAAAAAATATAATAAGCCGTCTCAGAATTGCAAAGATAGAGACAAACTGGGCAGTAATTTATTAGGGACAATGATCAGGAAAACTGTGCAGTTGAAGAGCAGGTGATGTAATGAATTAACCAAGTTTAAGCTCCTTCCCATGTTTAGGAGGGGCCTCTGGGAGGGCACGGCCACGCAAAGGATAAATGCTCACCTAGTCCAGTTGTACGTAGGCGGAGGGTTCCCATCCCCAAGGCATTTCAGGGAGACCCCCTCCTCTCCTGTGACCCAATCCTCCTCTGTCTCATGGCCCAGGACTGAAGCATCCGACAGATCTGTGAGAAGAAGAGAAGATTAAGTGGGGGAGAGAAAGAGGAAGGGAGGAAGGACATTTCTGGGGGCCCCAATGGCAAATGCCACCTTGATTTCAATGGTAAGGCTGCTTGTGCCTTTGGACTTGCTTGTTCTTGAAGGTCTCCTGTGAAACAGAGAGATGAAGCTGCTTAACTATGAGCAGGAGTACCAAATGAGGTCCCGCCGGTGACATAGCACCTGCTGAAAACTTTCCTGGCACCTTCTACATGATCGTAGAAAGTGGGAGGGGCTAGGTGGGGCTGATGGAGATTCGAATGGCTGTGTAGGTCTTTAGAATGTTGCCTTGACAGCAGCTGGATAATGATCTGCATTGTCTCTGAAGGTAAGTTGCTGGCGTCATGTTGTGGCTGGCTCGGCCTTCTGAGGCAGCCATTTTGTGGCAGACAGCCTCAGACTAGCATGATCTTTTTCAGATCTCAGAAGCTAAGCAGGGTCAGCCCTGGTTAATATTTGGATGGGAAGCCACCGAGGAAGTCCTGGATCACAACTGGCTGGCAATGGCAAACCACCCCTGAGCTGGCAATGGCAAACCACCCCTGAGCATCTACTCAAGAGAGCCAGCATGGTTTAGTGGTGAAGAGCAGGTGCACTCTAATCTGGAGAACCGGGTTTGATTCCCCGCTCTGCCACTTGAGCTGTGGAGGCTTATCTGGGGAACTAGACTAGCTTGCGCACTCCAACACCTTTAAGGCCTTACGCGGTCTGGGGCCTCCGTACCTGTGGGACCGTCTTACCCCATACATCCCGAATCAGTCTCTGTGCTCAGCAGAGGCCAATTTACTGGTGATCCCTGGCCCCTCAATGATGCGGCTAGCCTCCACCTGGGCCAGAGCCTTTACAGCTCTGGCCCCAGCCTGGTGGAATGCTCTCCCTCCAGCTGTCAGGGCCCTGCGGGATCTTAATGAGTTCTGCAGGGCCTGTAAGACCGAGCTGTTCCGCCGGGCCTTTGGGGAGGCCGGCTGCTGATGTCCCCCCCCCCAGAACATCAGTGGGTCCTGCCGTCCACCTCCCCCCTTTTGTTTTAGGGGACTTGATAATAGGTGCCATCTTTTATGCTGATTTTAATAATGCTGCGTTTTAATAGGATGAGGTTATTAATATAGAGCCAAAAACTACCTAATATTTATTGGATTTTAGCTTTGATTTCTGTGCTCTATTCTGTTCTGTTCACCGCCCTGAGCCCTTCGGGGGAGGGCGGTATAAAAATGTAACCAATAAACAAACAAACAAACAAATAAACAAACACATGCCAGCTGGCTGGGTGACCTTGAGCTAGTCACAATACTTTGGAGCTCTCTCAGCCCCACCCACCTCACAGAATGTTTGTTGTGATGGGGGAAGGGAAAGGAGTTTGTAAGCCCCTTTGAGTCCCCTTTCAAGAGAGAGCGGGGATATAAATCCAAACTCTTCTTCTTGCCCTGGCAACCCTATGGAGTCGCCACAAGTCAGCTGTGACTTAATGGCACAAAACATTTATTGTGGCTGGACCCATCACTTTATGCCAGGATTCTAAATGGGCCTGCAGGTCCAAAAGTGTTAGATCACTGGTCCATCTGAACAGGGATATATAACCAAACATCTTGAATTATTAACTGAACCCCAACAGAGATGGATTATTGCAAGGGCCAGATGCAATACTTCACCATCGGCCATCATGAAGGGTCGCTATTTATCTATCCTTCTCCAGGATCGGGTTTGTCCACACTGCAAAAATCCAGTAGAGACTGTTGCTCACATTATATGCGACTGTCCAAGATATGTGGGTATCAGGAATTTCTTGCCTTAGCTGGCCCTAGACAAATCTGAAAGAGACTCTGACAATTTTGTTGTGGGGCTTCTATTACATAATACAGACGTCATGGTCTAAGTAATGTCTAATGCTAGATACAGTTTCTCTGTTTGTGTTTTGAGCTAACTCTTGCTTTGTACATTACAAATGTCTGGTAACGTACTGGAGCCTATTTTATATGCCTAATAAAGATTGTTGTTGCTAAAAAAAAGTCTTTCCCAACACCTGCTGCTTGAAATTATCTTAAGCAGAGATTCCAAAAACTTTGGACATAACTAGATGGGACATTTTCTATGTGTGTACTCACAGGAAGGTTAAACAACACGTTACAGTCTTTAACACAGGCAGATTACGCAGGAGCCCCCCCAATGGCACACTGAAAACAACCCTGGTGCAGTAAACTTCCCTGTACCGATGTACGAGGAAGTTGCCGCACACAGGGAGTAGATGTAGCGCATGGCAAATTTCCTTGTACTGTTCTACTGACATACAAGGAAGTTGTCGTGTGCCTACTGCTCTCGTTCTCAGCTTTCCCCATGGAAAGCAAGAGCGCTTCAGGTGCACACCTGATGCTGCGGAGGGGCAGAGAGGAGGTAATCTCCCCTGTCCATAATCCACATAGTGACTGTGTTTCCCTGAACACAGCAGCTATGTTCATTTCCTGGTCCTCATTAGCAGTGTGCTGAGGAAATAGTTTCCCTCACAGCTGACATGTGACCCTCTGAGTTAAAGTCAAGATGGGGGAACCCATCAACAAATTGTGATGTGTAGTTTTCCCTGTCTGTGTTGCATCTGTCAGATTGGAGCCTTTTCCTCTCAGTATCCCTGGAAGTAGGATCTGTCTTTCCCCGTCACAATTGCAGAGTTTTAGGCCTCCCTTCCCTCCATCCTTGCCCACAGCTCTCAAATCTAATATATTTGCTTTCATGTTCAGGCCTTTTGCTCAACTGCTGGGGAGACGGGAACAGGAAACGGGAGGGCGGTTTCTAACCAGGTCCCTATCAGCTCTCTTTCTTCGGTTGCTGTTGGCCACACCAGCATAGACAAGATCCAGCTCTCCACCTTTTTTGGTTTTTTGTTTGGCCCACAGCAATATTGCTGTGAAATCAGCGAATCTCTTGCATTCTGAATGGTTCACGGACGGTGACAATCTGTGAATCTGAGAGAAAAATGGCAGAGAGGTCACCTGCTTCCAGGTACACTTCCTTGCAAAGAAGAAGAAGAAGAGTTTGGATTTATACCCCCCCCCCTTTCTCAAAGGGGCTTACAATCTCCTTTCCCTTCCCCCCTTACAACAAACACCCTGCGAGGTGGGTGGGGCTTGGATAGCTCAGAAGAACTGTGACTAGCCCAAGGTCACCCAGCTGGCATGTGTGGGAGTGCACAGGCTAATCCGAATTCCCCAGATAAGCCTCCACAGTTCAAGCGGCAGAGCGGGGAATCAAACCTGGTTCCTCCAGATTAGAATGCACCTGCTCTTAACCACTACGCCACTGCTGCTCCTGCCACTGCAAAGGGATAAAGGTTTGAAGCGACCGGCTTTCATGTGGAAAACCTCATGTCTGGGATTGGGATTTTTTGCCCGCAAAGCAAACATGGAGCCATAACTCCTGCACAAAAATGTAAGCACTTAACACTGTGCTGAGTCAGACCTTTGGTCCAGGCAGCTCAATATTACCAGACCTTTGACTGTCAGCAGATCTTTGGGCTCAATGCCAGAGAAAAACTCTTTCCCAACTTGCTGCCTGAGATTTTTTTTCTTAACTCGAGATGCCAGGGACTGAACTTGTGCTCTTCTGCATGCAAAGCAGGGTGCTCTACTGCTGAGCCAAAGCCCCTCCCAGGTTTCTGGCAGGCAGGAGCAGCTCCTACAAGATATCAGAGCTAGACGGATGTTGCTTTGGGGTTCAGACTGCCTGCTTCCCACCTACTCAACGTAACACAAGCTGGTGGAGAGCGCTGTCAAGTTGCAGCCAACTTACGGCATCTCCAGAGAGTTGTCGAAATAAAAGATGTTCAGAGGTGTTTTGCCACTGCCTGACTCTGGGTACCAACCCTGGACTTCCTTGGTAGTCTCCCATCCAAGTGCTAACCCAGGCTGAACCTGCTTAGCTTCTGACAAGATCAGGCGAGCAGCAGCATCACATAATATATAAAGCACCACATAGAATCATAGAACAGAATCATAGGCCCCTGTTTGCAAGTGGATTTTGCCATTCCGCACAGCTTCAAAGAGCACTGAAAGCAGTTTGAAAGTGCATTATTCTGCATGTGCGGAATGAGCCTTAGAGTTGGAAGAGACCACAAAGGTTATCAAGTCCAACCTGCCTGCCATGCAGGAACACACAATCAAAGCACTCCCGACATATGTTCATCCAGCCTCTGTTTAAAAACCTCCAAAGAAGGTTACCCCACCATCTCCGAGGCAGTGAATTCCACTGCCGAACAGCCCAAGGTCACCCAGCTGGCGTGTGTTGGAGAGCACAAGCTAATCTAGCTCACCAGATAAGCCTCCACAGCTCAAGTGGCAGAGCGGGGAATCAACCCCGGTTCTCCAGATTAGAGCGCACCTGCTCTTAACTACCACACCACGGCTGGCTCTCTACTTCTTCTAATAAGAAGGTCCAAGCCACCTGGCCGTAATGGTTGGGCCACAAACACAGCTTGAGAAGCACAACTGCGAAGGGAAACGGCAGCTCAGAGCAGCAGCGAGTACCTACATGACACGTTGAGCCTGTGCGTGATCCGTTTCTGGTGCTGCAGTCCCGGGTGGGAGACGACGCAGGTCAGCAGCTTGCCGTGCATGTTCCGCCCGGGGACCACGTAGTACTCAATGGTGACAGACGCCGAGCGGGGGTGAGAGGAGTGGCGGATGTCAGTCTTGCCGGTCACTTCTGTCTCCCAGGTCACGTTGGGCACGGGGTTCCCTTCTGCAGTGCACGAGGCAGCCAGAGTGCGACCCTGCCCTTCCTCCAAAGGGGGACCGGGGTTTAAAGTTGGCAGTGGGGGCACTGTAGGAATAAGCAACAAAGTGGTGGTGAACCACGAAGCTGACGCAAGTATTCCAAGGGACTAGCGGGTTCCAGAGAGAGAAGCGGGCAGATGGGCCAACTTACATATTGGAAAAAACAACTCAAAAATTGTGGCGGAACAACAAAATCCAACCACATAAACCTGCCACACCGTTTGCTGCAATATAATTGAATGGGTTCAATATCAATACACAAAGAGCTACAGGCAGAGGAGTAAACAAAAACACCGCTGACACAGCAAACATAACACACACACTGCAGAAGAAGACACAAGCACTGTGACTGGAAAACAAAGTAAGTGTCCAACAAGGTAGGCCCAGGTTAGTGCAGAGGTCTCCAGAGACTGTGCAAAGCGCAAAGTTCCAAGGATTAACAAGGCGAAACATCTGCTTCATCAGCGGCAATATTGTTGGCAGTATTGTAAAGCTTGCCCACATATGGGAAGTTTGAGCCTTTATATTAAATATCCCAAATGTTCCTGGGCAGGGGTCTGCAACCTGTGGCTCTCCAAATGTTCACGGACTACAATTCCCATCAGCCCCTGCCAGCATGGCCAATTGGGGCTGATGGGAATTGTAGTCCATGAACATCTGGAGAGCCACAGGTTGCAGACCCCTGTTCCTGGAGCTAGGCAGTGAAGGTATTTTCAAGTTTGCTCCTCGTGCAATTTACATATTACCATATGAGCAGTGGTGTGATTCAGCCGGTTCGCACCACTTCAGCAGAACCGGTTGTTAAAACGGTGCTTGTAAACAACCCGTTGTTAAATTATTTTAAATCTCACCACCAGAACTGGTTGTTGAATTATTTGAATCCCACCACTGCATATGAGCTAGGCCCAATTTAGATTTTGTCAGTGGTGTTGCGGAAGTAGGGCTTTAGCTTTCCCCGGGCTGCTTGACCCCATCTGAAATCGTGCTCTGGGTGTGTTAAGTGCTGTCCAATCGCTTCTAGTTCACAACCATCCAATGAATCAACGTATTCCAAAACATCCTATCATTAACAGCCTTGCTCAGGGCTTGCAAGCTGAGGCCCGTGGCTTCATAGAGTCAATTCATCTCACGTTGGGCTTCCCCTTTTTCTTGCATTATTGTCTTTCCCAGTGACTCTTAGCCTCTCGTTATGTGACCAAAGTATGACAGCCTCAGTTTAGGCATTTTAGCTTCTAGGGCAGTGGTGGCGAACCTTTGGCACTCCAGATGTTATGGACTACAATTCCCATCAGCCCCTGCCAGCACGGCCAATTGGCAGGGGCGGATGGGAATTGTAGTCCATAACATCTGGAGTGCCAAAGGTTCGCCACCATGGTTTTAGGGACAGTTTAGGCTTGATTTGATATAGGAAGGACTTGCTCTCTACCTACTAAAAACTGACCAATCTGCTCACAACTGGCCACTTTATTGGACTGTTTAGGAGCAGACTGGCCATTATGGCCACTGGGGAGAATCCTGGTGGGATAGCAACCGGAAGCCCACCTTCTATCAGGGTCACAAGCAAGATGAGTCTTAATATCTGAGGGGTAGCCCCAGGCAGAATGAGACTCTTCTTGTCCAATACAGGCTTGCACCAGGAGAAGAAGAAGAAGAGTTGGATTTATATACCTCCTTTCTCTCCTGTAGGAGACTCAAAGGGGCTGACAATCTCCTTGCCCTCCCCACCTCGCAACAAACACCCTGTGAGGTGTGTGGGGCTGAGAGAGTTCCAAAGAACTGTGACGAGCCCAAGGTCACCCAGCTGGCATGTGCACAAGCTAATCTGGTTCACCAGATCAGCCTCCACAGCTCAAGTGGCAGAGCGGGGAATCAAACCCGGCTCTCCAGATTAGAGTGCCCCTGCTCTTAACCGCTATACCACGCTGCCTCTCAAGGTGGAGAGAGTGTCAGCTTGCAGATAGCAGCCCTTGGAGGGAAGAGGCAAGCTCCATTTGGTGCTGTGTTTACCAGCCTCCGGGTAGCGGTCGGAGGTCCCCCAGAATTACATTGGATCTGTGGGTGGTAGAGACCAGGTCCCCTGGAGAAAATGGCTGCTTTGGAGGGCGGAGTCTATGGCTTTGTATCCTGCTGAAGACCCTCCTCTCCCCAAACCCAACCCTCTCCAGGGTCCACCCCCAAAATCTCCAGGCATTTCACTGCAGAGAGCTAGACTTCACTTAAAGGGCAATTACCTAGGACCTTGAGGGTGAGGTGGGACTCAAAGTTTCCCTGTGGGAAGGTGATGAGGTGGCATTCGTAGTTTCCCTCATCGGCCTGAACCGCATTCCTCAACACGATTGAGCCGTTCTTCAGGGACTCTTGTGACTGCCACGACACTCGTCCTGCGTAGGCCTCCTGGATATACTCCCCATGCTCTGAATTCAGAGCGGCTAGCTCCACAGTCTGCCCATCATCTCCACGCTTCAGCCACGTCACCTGGAACACCTTCTCACCCGCCGTGGCCTGGTAGGAGCAAGGGAGCATGACATCTTTGCCAAGCACGGCGGTCACTTTTTGCCGGGGCTCCAGCACCTTGGCTGGGGAACCTGAGGAGACAGAAGAAGGCGAAACACATGAGGTGATTACCGGTTTATTATTTTATTAAAAATAATCAGATTGTTTTTAGGGTTTTAATGTCTTTGGACCTTGCTTAGCCCGTAATGAAAGCAGCTGAGCGACATCTCCACATCATGGAAACGCACATGATTCACTGGACACTGGGTGTATCCCTCCTCGACCACATCACCAACAACATGGTCCGAAACAATTTGGCATCGTGCCCATCGAAACAAAAATAAGAGAGTCGCCTGCACTGGTTTGGCCATGTCTGACAAGCAGCCCTAGACACTGTCACCAGCATTGCCTATCACATTGAAGTTACTGGTCGGCGGCCACACAGACAGCCAAAGCAATGATTGCAAAATACCATCAATGTGAATCTGAAAGTTGCATGCCTGCAAAAAGACATTTCGCTTGATCGAGAGAAGTGGCATTTAAAAATCAGAGTATTAGTGGAACAACGCGAAGAAGAAGAAGAAGAAGAAGAAGAAGAAGGAGGAGGAGGAGGAGGAGGAGGAGGAGGAGGAGGTGGAGGAGGAGGAGGAGGAGGAGGAGACCTTGCTTAGCTAGCTTTTAGAAACTACTCTTGAGCCAATGTGGAAAGTGGGAAAGGCAGGATGTAAAACTTTTAACAGATAAATATAGAAATGATATCAAGATCTATCTCTGCACAGTACAGGAAATGGCAACCTGTGAACGGCACAGTGTACAGATAAGACACATCTATATCTCCAACAACAGATTTAAATTCTAGATTCCTTCGGAAAGGACCTGTACAGGGTTTCCAACCCTGAACCAGAAAATGTTTAGAGATTTTGGTGCTGGTGCTTGGGCAGGGTAGAAATTGTGGCACTTCCCGGTAATGTGCTAGGAAGTTTCCCCAATCTCTATGGCAAAAACTATCAAGACTAGGAAAAATTCCTAGAGTGTCACCATAAATGCTACCCCATTTTTTCTTATGCCCCTTAAACTACCGTGGGGGGGGGGGAGAGATAGAGGATGGGGACAAATTTCCTGTTGACAGGCAATCCTAGAGCAATCCTATCAAAAAGGATGGTGCTAGCAACCCACACTAAAACAATTTTAATAAGGCATCTCCCAAAGGCAAAACTTGGAACAGTGATTCAATACAGGCTATGCCCAAAAAATAGGGGCTGTCCCCGGTAAATAGGGATAGTCAAACCCTGTGTAATCCCTAGGATACAACAGACAGCTAACCATGTTTTTACTTTCCGTTTGTTGCACAGTTTTCATTGAGTGCTGTTTCCAGAGCACCTTGGGGAGAAAAGAAGTCAGTTTCTGTTTGCAGTGCAAATATGTCCTCAGCCATGTATGACAGGTAGTAAATTTTTAAACATGATTGTCCCCTTCCAGACTTTGCTATCCTTTGTTCCATCTTGAATATTTTATTCTATTTATTTAGGGACATTATAAGCCACTTTTCATCACATAGTCCCAAAGTGGTGCATGCTGAAAACTTGCAAACGAGTGCATAAAAATAATGGAAACCGATACAACAATGCAAGCCTGCAATTAATAAAAGGCAGCACAGCGGGAACATATTTTTGTCTGAGTCAATGGACGTATCCTAGCCTGCTTGCAGAACAATGACAGAAAGAGAAGGAGTCAAGCAAAAGCACGGACGCGATTCCCATCTGTTCTTTGCTTGTTTACCAAATTCATTCTGCAGCTTTCTGCTAGATAGGATGGTCACCCGAGCGTTGGCAACTGACAGGGGGACAGGAGCAGCGGCATGTAAATACACAGCAGTCTGACGTCGCAACACTGGAGGAGACATCCTAGCATCATCATGATACTATAGGATTCCTAAAAACTTTATCGGTTTTGGAAGGTTGGTCGATTCCCAACCGGAAAAATGAATGTAGACACTAACCGGTTTGGGAAAAACCAGGACCTTTTGAGCACAGTTTCAGCCTCCCCACTGCAGCTTCTGCCCCACAACGATCCTTGTTCCCAGAAATGCAGCCGCAACGAAGGATTCCCCACTGAGGCGGATTGAAAACGCGATCCGCTCAGGGGCTTGATGCCCAGGTAGCACATGCCCATCTTCTCACTGGACACAGTGTGTAACAGACCTCCCTCTGTGATACATATCTGAAGATGCCAGCCACAGATGCAGGCGAAATGTGAGGAACAAGATCTACCAGACCACGGCCACACAGCCCGGAAAACCCATTGAAAAATTTTTCATTGAAAATGCTGGGGGGAAGAATTAGGACTAATAAAAGGAAACACTTCTTCACACAACGTGTGATTGGTGTTTGGAATATGCTGCCACAGGAGGTGGTGATGGCCACTAACCTGGATAGCTTTAGAAAGGGCTTGGCCAGATTTATGGAGGAGAAGTCGATCTATGGCTACCAATCTTGATCCTCCTCGATCTCAGATTGCAAATGCCTTAGCAGACCAGGTGCTCAGGAGCAGCAGCAGCAGCAGAAGGCCATTGCTTTCACATCCTGCATGTGAGCTCCCAAAGGCACCTGGTGGGCCACTGCGAGTAGCAGAGTGCTGGACTAGATGGACTCTGGTCTGATCCAGCAGGCTAGTTCTTATGTTCTTATGTTCTTAACCCATCACTACCAGTTGAATCCAGCCATGAAAGCCTTCGACAATACATTGCTTATGAAATTGTGTATTATACATGATGGATAAAATTACCCACATTGTTTGTGGTTTAAACCATTGGCTACAGATTTATATTGCTGCCATATCCCGCTGGAAGTTGGCAACCATTCCCAGCATACACCCAGACTGAGGTCCCGCCTTTCCAGTTTTGTGTTCTGCTTCACAATCTTCCCCGGCCTCTTTTGCATCTTGAGCTGCCGGCTGCGGAACGCTCCTGTCTCTGAAGGAAGCGGCTGGGCCAGAGAGTCCAGATAAACCTGCCGGCACAGATACCCGGGCTTTGCCACGGCTTGTGAGAGATCCACTCCCTCCCTCTGCTCGCAAACCGCCCCGTCGTATGTCCCCTGCGCAAGGCGGGGCTGTGTGCGGGGATCACTTGGGAAGCGAGGCATGTAAAATGATGGTCCTTTGCCAGCTACTGAAGACATTTTTCATTTCAAAAACGTTTTTTGCTGACGTTTAGAGATTCTGCTTTGATGGCTTCCTGAAATAATTGTGGTTTGTTAGATGCTGCTCAGAGTTAGTGCTTTAACATTTTTTTGTTTAAAAACTGCTCTGTTCCTTTGCTGTTTGGACAACTTTTAATAAAATCATTCTCGAGGGATCAGCAAATTGAGGTTTTTCTGTAATAGTCACTGTGATAATTATTTTCAAACTGTGTTTTTTAAAGCTGTATTTGGTTTAAACTCTTGCAAGATGCCTCATGTCTGTTAGAAAGGCAACACTGATATTATAAGCAATATTTACATTTCTAAATGCTGCACTGTAAATGCACCAGTGGCAGAGAGAGCAGGGCTGAAAAGCTTGGTAAAAATATAAGAAGAAATAAACATAGGACAAATGACAGATACTTGAGGTATGGGGAGAAAATCTCATGCGTATTTTTTTTAATTACTGAAACTGAAATATAAATTTGAGTGGTAGAAGAAGAAATGTTTGGATTTATATTCCACCTTTCCCTCCTGTAAGGAGACTCAAGGTGGCCTACAAACTCCTTTCCCTTCCTTTCCCCACAAGAGACACTTTGTGAAGTAAGTGGGACTGAGAGAGTTCAGAGAGAACTGTGTTGAGCCCAAGGTCACCAGCAGGAATGTAGGAGTGCGGAAACACATCTGGTTCACCAGATAAGCCTCTGCCACTCAGGTGGAGAAGTGGGGAATCAAACCTGGTTTTCCAGATTAGAATCCACCTGCTCTTAACCACTACACCACGCTGGCTCTAAAGAGGGAACGACTCAGTATCCATAGGACAAGGGGGTGAAGGACAGTTGTACCATGGCCAATGCCCCTTGGGTGAGCCTAACTTTAGTGGGACAGCTGTCACAAGTTTTTCCTATCCACTGAGGTGGTACATGAGATTACTGTGGCTGATTCCGCATGGGCCAAAAACAGCAGTGTGAAAACATTATAAACCCTTTTACACCATTATAAACCTTTTTACAACATTTTCACATCATTTTTACACCACTGTTTTTGGCCCATGCGGAATCAGCCTAAGTTAGCGCAACTCTCTCCCACTTGAGACAACAACCAGGTAATGTGTCTGCATCTCTCCAATGTGCAGTGACTCTTCCTCGCCACTAGGGGCACTATGGGTCCAGCCTTGGCTGCCTTAGAGAGGAAAGGTGAGACTCCAACCAAACTGACATCTGCCAATCAAAAATCCCTTTTCAACCCTGGTGGTTGGAGTATTACACGCACGTGCGAAACATGGCATGTTAAGCAAACTTAGTCTGGATTTCTGAATCAGTTGATGGTTACGCAGGAAGAAAGGCCTGGTCAGTCTAGCTCAGGGGTAGGGAACCTTTAACACTCAAAGAGCCATTTGGACCTGTTTTCCATGGGAAAAGAAAACACTTGACATTTAAAATAAAGATAACACTGTATATATTGGGTTTTTTTACCTTTTACTCCGCTCATTCTGAGAAGTGCATGGATGCATCCGCCCTGCTGCCTGCAGGGCGGGCAAGGATGGGGCCAGCGGCTCGGCCTTGCCGGCCGCCGGGAAAGTGCCCGCCCCGCTCCAATGGGGCAGGCGAGAGGGGAAGCCCGCGGCACGACCCAGCTGGCTGCGGGCATTTGGTGCGTCCGCCCTGCTGCCTGCAGGGTGGGCAAGGATGGGGCCAGCGGCTTGGCTCGTGGAGCCGCAGTGCAAGGGCAGAAGAGCCGCATGCGGCTCTCGAGCCGCAGGTTCCCTATCCCTGGTCTAGCTCCACTGCAGTAGCTTTTCAGTTTGGGTTCCTGGTCAAAACTGTCCTCTGCATAGCAGCTCTGATCCCTGCAATGGGATGTAAACATGATCTTAGTAACCAGGTTGTCTGTGACCTCTACCTTCAAGAGTTTCCCCTCAAAAGATGGAAGGGGGAAAGAATCCAGTCTGTCAAAAAATGTATTCTAAGCCACGAAAACATGGGACATTCTCCATGCTCTGCCAGAAGCCATTCATAGCTACCGTAGGTCTCAGTTAGTCTTAGATTTCATGCACACCATCTGCTTGCAATGAAGAAGGGTTGGTTTTTATATACTGCTCTTCTCTACCTTAAAAAGTCTCAAAACTACTTATAATTGTCTTCCCCCCCACACACACACACAACAGGCACCTTGTGAGGCAAATGGGGCTGAGAGAGTTCTGAGAGAACTGTGACTGGCCCAAGGTCACCCATCAGGCTTCATGTGGAGAAGCGGGGAATAATTTCAAGGGATTTTTCAGATCACAGTCCTACCATCAGCTTTCAATTCATAGTGGCCCAACTGAATGAGCTTGAGAGACTCCTGTCAACCACATAATCACCTCTTGCGACGGCCATCTACCAAACTGCCCTCTTCAGTCTGAGAACCTGGCCCATTCACTTCTAATCCACACATGGGTGTACAAAACTGCCTTATACTGATTAATGCTACTGGCAAATCTCAAGCAAAGGCCTTCCCAAGCACAGCTGTGTAAGATGCTGGGAGGTGAACCTCATGTTAGCAGGGAATTTTCTGGGCTGGGCCCTAAGTCCTGAGGGGGGAATTGATGGAAATCAGTGCACCTCATATATAAGTACCAGCACCTTTTAAAAAAAGAACTGGGGGGGGGGGAGGCTAGTAGGGTTGCCAACAACCAGGTGGTAGCTGGAGATCTCATGGGACAACAAGTGATCTCCAGGCAACAAAGATCAGTTCACCTGAAGAAAATGGCCACTTTGGAAGGTGGATTCTTCTGTGGCGTTATACCCCACTGAAGACCCTCCCCACCCCTAACCCTGCCCTCTTGAGGCTCTAGCCCCCAAAATCTCCAGGTATTTTCCTACACAGCACTGGCAACCATAGATGTTAGCACAGATCGGCTGTTTCCTAGTAGACAGGAGGAGGCTACTTTGGGATAAGGTCAACCTGAGGCTTGCGGCTTTAAGGAAGAAATTGGTATTGTTTGTTGTTAAAGAAACCCATGGTGTGATAGGAAAGGAGAGACAAGTCCTCTAGCTATCTATCTGAGCCTCGGTCGGAGAGAGATTCCAACAGTGCGTGTAGCTCTAAGAACATAAGAACATAAGAACAAGCCAGCTGGATCAGACCAGAGTCCATCTAGTCCAGCTCTCTGCTACTCGCAGTGGCCCACCAGGTGCCTTTGGGAACTCACCTGCAGGATGTGAAAGCAATGGCCTTCTGCGGCTGTTGCTCCCGAGCACCTGGACTGTTAAGGCATTTGCAATCTCAGATCAAAGAGGATCAAGACTGGTAGCCATAAATCGACTTCTCCATAAATCTGTCCAAGCCCCTTTTAAAGCTATCCAGGTTAGTGGCCATCACCACCACCAGCTCTCTTTGGAGGACAGTGAGGGAGAACCACGATTGAGGTAGCAGAAAGAAAGGAAGTCCTTGGAATTGGGGATCAAAAAGTTAGCCTTAGAACAGATAAGAGGAAAGGATGCGGAAGGATCTGCCCTGACTATTTGGCTAGCTCTCCTGCCCCTCCTAGTAAGGTGTGAATTGCCCTTTTTCTTAAACATCCGCTTGAGATCCTTTAACCGGAGAAGCTGAGAACTGAAACTAGGAAATTCTGCAAGCAAAGCAGACGCTCTATCGCTGAGCTGCATCCCCTCCCAAGATGTCAACAATTTATACTGGCACGAGACTGTGGTCTATCTAGTACAATACCTCCCACTTTGATTAGCAGTGACTCCCCAGGTCTTCCCTAGACCTGATGCTGGGGTTTGTATCTAGGATCTTCTGCATACAGAGTTATGGGCAAGCATAGTTGCAAGCTCTCAGAAGAACAGGTGGAGGCAGGGATGGGAACTGGGAGGCTCCTACAGACAGCATTGCTACCTCATTATTTAACAAAGGGGGTTTTTTTTACATGCAAGCAGGGAAAACAGGCATCCCGGCCCCATAGCCTTGCGAAAAAAAATCCCTCCCAGTCCTGAAGATGCTGACAGTAACATTGCATGTTAGTAGAGGAAGGGGGGGGTGGGGGGTGGAATACAGAAAGCACCTGCTCTTCATAAATCAAGTGAAAGGCCGGTTTCAAGCAGCCCGTCTCTGTTCTCCAATGCTGCCCTATAAGCAAAATGTTTTTCGATGCACAGGGTTTCTTCTTTGGGAGAGTTCTTAACCTGGTGATATCAGAAACAATGCTGCAAATGAAGTCCCATGTTGTTGAGTATAAGGCAATACACGTTGGAAGAAGAAAAATCCTAACAATATGTATGCTGATTGGGTCCGAACTAGCTGAGACTGAGGGCCTTTACCCACTTATCTTAAGCCCTGCACTACTCTCCTCAAGTAGCGCAGGGTCCCCCGGCACTCCCCACGACAGGGGCGGCGACAGCGCAGCCGCCCCAACGCTGCCGCTGTCACGCCCCCTCAGCGCGCAGCATCCCTGGCGCTCTTGTAAACGGCGCCTTTTGATGACCCCGTGCAGAGCGCGGGGTCGTGGGGACGCCCGGGCGCGCACCAGGGATGCCGCGCGCTGAAAGCAGCGCGCGGCATAGCGGGGATCATGGTGAGTGGGGAAACGCCCTCAGACACAAAGAGATCTTGGGGTTGTAGTGGACACCACAATGAAAAGGTCAGCTGCAATGAAAAAGGCAAATTCCGTGCAAGGGATTATTAGGAAAAAGACTGAAAAATATCACAACCAATATTGTAATCCTCCTGTAGAGATCTCTATATGGTATGCCCATATTTGGAATATTGTGATCGCCATAACTACAAAAAGATACAGCAGAACAAGAAAGAAAAAAACATAGAAGAAGAAGGCAACCAAGGCTTTTTCTGCATATGCCATCTACAATGCTTTCGGGCCGGAAATTAAACATGGAGTTCTACATTGTCATTTTTTCCTCCAAAGTGTTTTGGAAACGTTTCCAAAACACCTTTTCTCCACTGTTTTGGAAACACTTTTACAGCATTTCTTTAGCTGAAACATTTCCGAGTCAGTTTTCCGAGCCTCACACTGTTTAAAATGTTTCATCTGTCCTGCCTAGGAGCCTGGCTGTTTTCCACACTTCTGTGCTGTTGTCCAACTTTCCCCTCGGCACATTTTTTTTCATGTGTCTCTCCTCACTCCTTTCTCCCTCACCTCTTTATTTTCATCATTTTGTGGTTTATTTGGATTTTTTTTTTGCTGTTTTGGTTGAATCAACGAAGCATCGATTAAACAGATTACAGAGCATTGAAGCAATGAATCAACAAAGCATTGTTTCAGCGAATAAGCAAAAAAAATATTTTTTAAGCCTTGCGGCAACCATGAAACATTTGGAGGAAGTGATGTGGACAAACATCATGGCAAAGGGGGTGGGGATCAAAAATGCTCTAAGTGATTTGTCCAGAAAAGACCCAAGAAGATTAGCGGGTAGGAGAATCTTCCTTATGAGGATAGTTTCAGGTGAGTTGCCAGGTTAGTATGTTGTAATAGAACAAATTTCCATCCCATTAGCACCTTAAACACCAACAAAGTTTTCCATGGTATAAGCTTTCATGAGTGTAAGGTCACTTTGTCAGATATAATAAAGTATGTCAAAGTAAGCTTTCATGTATGAAAGTTTATACCATGGGAAACGTTGTGGGTCTTTATGATACTGCTGGATTCTGAATTTGTTTCCTATGAAGAACGACTGAATGGGTTGAGACTGTTGGATATTTTTTTTAAAAAAAAAGGTTAAGTGGGGATATGACAGAAATTTATAAAATTATTAATGGGGTGGAGAAAATACTTCTTTCTCCTACTTTCGTAATACTACTTTTCTCCTACTTCCGTAATACTCAGTGGCATCCAGTGAAACTGATGAACAATTGATTTAGGGCGGACAAAAGGAAATACTTCTTTACTAAATGAGTAATTAAATTGTAGAATTCACTGCCAGTGGGCATAGCAATGGCCATGAGCATAGAGGAATTAACTATATCCTGTCTCAACAAAAGACCCTTACCGGGGTCGAAACGCGTGAGGCCTTTTTTGGCATTGTATATGTGTAACTTCTCTTGACTGTTTAAGTGTTTCTACACTGGAAGTATGTCTATTGAGTGTACACTTAATTTGGGCTTTAACCCGACCTGTTTTTAATTTCAGTTATTTGGCACTGTGCAATAAAACATGTAATTTCTTTTTTAAATTCCCCTTTCTCTCAACCTTTTGGTTCCTAGCATGTTTTACAGGTCGGGTCTTGTTTCCCTTCAGTTTGTCAGTTTGAGAGGGAATTAGATTCACGGAGGAGATGTCCATCAGTGGCCCCTAGTACAGTTTTATATTCATCCGCCTCATGCTGGACCTTCTTTGTTGTGGGTCCTAGTGCCTACCTAGTTCTGCTAACCCCTGCCCTCCATTCGCCTTTTGCCGTTCCTCCTTCCTTTTTAAGAGGCTGCATCAGTGGTGGGATCAAAAAATTTTAGTAACAGGTTCCCATGGTGGTGGGATTCAAACTGTGGCATAGCGCCAATGGGGCTGGATGGGGCACGATGGGGGCATGGCTGGGCATTCCAGGGCGGGGCATTCCAGGGCGGGGCTGTGGCAAGGATGCAGCCACTGTGCCGGTCCTTGAGCGGGAAACGAATGCACGCAGGCGCAGGCTGCCATGCACGCCGGTGCACCTCCTGCTAGACTGCTTCAAGTTCTGCGTGCTACTGCTGAGAGGAGGGGTGTAACTAAGGCAAAAATCACATGGCAAAATCACCAATTAGTAACCCCCTCTCAGCACACACAAATAGTTAGTAACCTACTTTCGGGAACCTGTGAGAACCTGCTGGATCCCACCTCTGGACTGCATGTGGGGCGTCACTCAGCACTGCTGTGGCATGGGACTGGTTGTGGGTGAATTCGGCTATCTGCAACCGCCTGTATGCTCCCTCTCTCCTCTTGATCCCCCGCAAGTTTCACTGCCGCCACTACCTCATCAGTGAGGCAGCTTAAACATTTCTCCCTCCGACAGGTTCCTGCTGCCCCTGCCCGCCAAGGTTCGCTGTCGCCTCCCACAAGGCAGCCTAAAGATTCCTCTCCTTGCAGGTTCCTGCTCCCCCCTGCCGACAGAGCCATGTTTAAATATGCAAAGACTAAATGGTTTTGACAAAGGCAGTGCTTAAAAAATGAATGATAATTCTCATAATCATTCGGAACTATTTTCTAATGCGGAAGCAGACTGTTTCCTCTTCTGTCACACCACAACTGACTGCACTTTAATCTTTCGCTGGAAAAGGCTATAGGAGGCAGCATCAGAGGAAGGCCTAGGCATCTGGACCTGTTGTTTGGTTCTCCAAATCTTTTGGATGACCAGTATGTGAGATAGAAGGCTGGACGAGTTGGACCACTGCTGTGATCCGGCAGGGCTCTTCTGATGTTCTGATTCTATCCATAAAATGTTTATTGCAAGCGTATGCAGTCTCTGGACAGTGCAGAAAAGGAAAAGGGAGTTTAACTCATCAATCTCTTCTAGATATGTCATTTGAAACTGATTTTCTCACTCCGCTATCAGAAACTAAAAGGAGAACAGGCATGTGTTTTAAAAACACACCTCCTTTAAAAATGCTAATGGCAGCAGAGAGTTGGGATTTGAACAGCAAAACTGAGTTGAGATTGAAGGCTGGAAGTCTCTCTCCTTGCATTGCACAGCCCAAGACAAATTTAGGCTGGACCTGAACTTGATTTTTTTTTTACCCTTAACCACTCTACCACTAAGACAAGAGTCCCACTCAACCATAAGCCATTTGTTTATTGCTTCAATGCACTGTAAGCTGTCTTGAAGATCACTTGATCAAAAGTCAAGGTATATAATAAACAATCCACCATAATTAAGATTCTTTCAGACTATGCGACTGGCACTGGTACAATACTGGAAACACTGCCAATATAAACGACTTACTTCTGCACTTGCACCAAAATCTTAAACTAAACTTGAACTATTTTTCCATATTTCAGTTATGATCCCCTCTCCTCCCTCAGACTTTCCACCGCATTACTCATAGGCAAATTTCCAGGAAGCAGAATACCGATTGGAATTCACATGTAGGTCTAGCAGAATTTGTTTTTGTTTCTCCTTGCCCCTCCCTGAAAGATGTTGTCATTAGAGAATATGCAGGAGCTGTGGGGAGGGGCCATGGACCTGTGGCAGAGCATCTGCTTTGCATGCGGAAAGTTCCCAAGTTCGATCTCTGGCATATCCAGCTAAAGGGCGGAGTTAGCAGCCGATGTGAAAGACCTGAGATTCTAGAATTCGGCTGCCAGTAACGGTAGATAGTTCTGACCTTGATAGAAGAAGAGTCTGACCCTGGCCCCTTCCGCACATGCAGAATAATGCACTTTCAATCCATGTTCAATGCACTTTGCAGCTGGATTTTACTGTGCGGAATAGTAAAATCCACTTTCAAACAGTCGTGAAAGTGGATTGAAAGTGCGTTATTCTGCATGTGCGAAAGGGGCAAATTTATGGCAAATTTATGTGTTCATGTGCAGAGGGTTTCAGGTGAACAAAGCACAAATTTATCCAGAACAAACTAATATAGTAAAAGGAATAAGATCCACCAAAGTCCTTCATAGCAGATGGCCAAGGGAACTGCTCCAGTTTCTGCTACCCTGGAAGTATAATAAAGACTTCTCGATATCACATTCCTCAATTTTAGACCTAGAAAATCCCAGGATGACATTTCCTTTCCTATCTAACCAATTACATTTTCCAATGGTAGCTCAGAACAGGGATCTTTTCCCGAAGCCTAGCCTTTATCAGCTTATTTCAAGGAACTGTTCCTTGTTAGTTTCAGAAATACTGGTGGAATGGAAGCAATTGTACTTTGATACAATTGATCGCAATCACAGGTATGGTAGCAGTGTAGTCACTATACCGACCAGGACTGACAAGCTCCTGGCATGGAGTTCTCCGAGAGTACAGAGATCAGTTTCCCCTGGAAGAAATGGCAAATTCAGACGGTAGACCAGTGGTGGCAAACCTTTGGCACTCCAGATGTTATGGACTACAATACCCATCAGCCCCTGCCAGCATGGCCCATTGGGCTGATGGGAATTGTAGTCCATAACATCTGGAGTGCCACCACTGTGGTAGACTGTATGCAATCACATTGTGACTGAGCTCCCTCCCCTTCCCAAATTCTGCCACTCCAGGCTCTGTCCTCAAATCTCCATGAATTTCCCAAACCAGAATTGGACCCGCCCCCTTTGTGGCTTAGACCCTCCCCTTTTTCCTCTCAATTTCCCGGCCCTGTTGAGCCAAGGTTTCACCATTACTTGTTCAGCAGAGAAATTTGCTTAATGGACTAAAGGGCGTATGGTCAAGGTGACTATGGTTTTTCCATCATAGGCCTCCCTCCTTCTCTATTGTGTTTATTTCTGCTTTGCCCTCCTGTTTTTGACAGTGTAATTGTCGTAAGATCCAGGTTAGGCTTTAATATATTTTATTGCATTTATTGTTGAATTGTGTAAGCCACCCTGAGCCTGTGACAGGAAGGGCGTCATATAAAACTAAACAAATGGAGCTCAGCACCAAGTCGCCTCATGCCATTTTGAAAGCAAATCTAACCTCCACTCCCTCTCTATGGTGGCTCTGAGTTATGGTTGCCAACCTACAGGTGGGGCCTGGAGTTCTCCTAGAATTACACCCTCTCAAGTCTACAGAGCACAGTTCTCCAGGGAAAAATGAAAAGCAAACTCTATGGAATTCCATCTCCCCCACCAAAACTGCATCTTCCCCATGCAGTGCACCCAAATGTCCAGGAATTTCCTAAAGCAGGTGGAGTTTCCAGATGGTTGCTCCACCCTCAGCCACCCTCTTTGAACTATAGACTTATTGTTGATCCCATTTTAAAGCCCTGGAACCACCATGAGCCATCCTCAGAATTTTTTAAGAAGCAAGCCTTTATTGGCATAGACAGCAGTACAACAATAATAAAAACAGATTAAAAGCATATACAATACAGGATATACATGTTAGGACGAAGGAAATCTACTGGCATTTAGTAATTTCCAGGAGAAAGTCTGCCACTATCATACAGAGAGAAGGATCAGGGTTGTCCAACAAGTAGTGTAATCTAAATAAATCGGGGAGATCGGATAAATGTAAAGGAGTGAGATTCACATCCTTGGATCTGATTTCCTTGAATCTGAGACAGTGAAGTAATTGGTGGGCCAGAGATTCAACTGAGCCATCGTTACATGGGCACAATCTTTTAGCCTTTTCTTCATCCTCAGAATTAAGACAATGTTGTGTGGAAGCTTCTCTTAAATTACAGGAGCTTCCTCTTCTCCATGGAGGAAAAAATCCTTGTGTGGAAAGAGCTAAACTCACTCACTCCAACCTAAAATGTTAACTTTTTGCTTCAGAGACCCTGGGAAGATAACTTTCAGACATTGGACCAGACCTGGAAACCTGGCAACCCTCAATCAAAACAGCTCTTCTAGCACCATCTTGTTTGTACAGAGCCCTGGCACAGGGACAAGAGACAGGACTTGGTGCCAATAATCAGGCCTTTTCTTTAAGCCCAAATGCCGCCTCGCCAGCAGCCACGTAACAAACTTGATATGAGCTTAATAGGTGGCGTCGGCAAACTCATGTTTGCTTAGGATTCTGCGTTCAGTTGGTAAAGAAAAACACCATTGTGAAGAGGCAAAGCCGCCTTTGCAACCCAACTACATCCAAGACAGAATTTTGCTTCCTGGTCCTTCCCATGCCACCTTTCTGAATCAGGCCTCACACCCAAGGAAGGGCAGCTTTCCAAGAGGTACCTGGGTGGTAAACAACATTCCACCACCACGGGGGGAGCACATGACCAGCATGCCTGGTGGCTGGAGCTAAAGGACACCTAAACTCCATTAAGAAACAAAGGCCTAGTGACTCCATCAAAGCCAACTGGGTAGGAAGAGTTACTGGTTGGTCTAAAAATAGAGATGTCTGAATCCAGGTGGGACTCCCAGAATTACAGATCCTCTCCAGACTACTGAGATCAGTTTTCCCTAAAGAAAATGGTTGCTTTGAAAAATGGACTCTATGGCATTGTAGCCCGCTGAGGTCTCTGTCCTCCCCGAGCTCCACCCCTAAATCTCCAGGAGTTTCCCAACTGGGATCTGGTAACCCTATTCCCACCAGTGACTAGTGAGAACCTGGGAACCCTATCCAACAATACAGAGAACCTGGGAACCCTATCCAACAATACAGTCATACCTCAGTTTTCGTCGGTAATCCGTCCGATTACCTCGGCGAAAACCGAAACCGACGAAAACCGAGGCTATGCCGTTTGCGCAGTCGCAACGCATACGGCGTAGCAACTTACGCAAAAGTTGACGACGAAATCTGAGGTGACTGATGAAAACCGAAGGAAACAAATGGCTGGATCCCATTGGCGAAAACCGAAACCATCGATTTCAGAAGGCTACGAAAACCGAGGTATGACTGCATGTTTTGACACAGTTCATAAGGGTTCCACAGTATTTATTTACTTCATTTATAGCCTTTCTCTCCAGTGTGCACCCAAAGTGGCTTACATTGTTCTCCCTTCCTCCTATTTATGACTGGGAATGGCAGTCATTTTGTGGCTTAGCTGTGCCTCCTGTGGCAGTCATTTTGTGGCAGCCATCTTGTTGCTGTGCCCACCACACCATTTCAGAACCCCAACTGTCCCCAGAGGCTCAAAAAGGTTGGGGACCCCCTGGAATTGAAGATAGCTCTTCTACTGTGGTGCAGACCAGTATGGCCTGGTCAAGTCACCTCTATGAAATATTACTTCTATCTTCATCCTTAGAATGTTATCTCAATCTTCATCCCAAGACTACCGCTAAGGTCTGTAGAACGGCCTCACTTCTCAGCCTTTTGGCTAAGATTGTCACATTTCAAGACAGCTTACAAGAAACTGGAAGGGTAAACTGCTAACCACATTTTGTCATTTCAGAAGTAAAATATTCCTTCCCCCTCACTTCTGTACGACCAGGGCTGGTAACAGACTTGCTTTGTGCACAATGCATTCCATGCTCACGGAATTTGTATGCATTAAAGTCAACTCCAAACACAATGGAACTCATCTTCCAACCTTTAAAATTTGACATCTGAACAAGCATAGACTCAGGAGTCGTTCTCATTGAAGCAGTAAGCTTTGGTAGACTGCACCTTTTCAAACGGGGGGCTTACATGGCGAAACACTCCATACATATTTCTTGAACAAAGGAAATTACCGTATCAGGAACGAACCCTGACTAAAAGAAAACTTCTTCCTGATAGAAGTTTTTAGTCAAGAACGAACCCTGACTAAAAGAAAACTTTCCAGGGATAGAACATTTGTTGGTTTCAAGGAGCATTTAATCATGTGAGACCTCGCCACACACACTCGTGGTGTGAAGTTGAACAATCCCAGGCAAAGGTGACCATTCCACTGAGAAGCAATGTATTTATATTTTTATATTTGCTTCATTTAGTGACAAGGCTTCAGTCTGGAAGTCAAACCAGATCATACAACTGGAATTTTCAAAAGTTTATTTATTTAACCAATTTATACTTCACCCAGCAGGGACCCAAAGTGGCTTACACCATTCTCCTGTTCTCCATTTTATCCTCACAAAAACACTGTGAGGTAAGTCAGGCTGAGAATCTGTGACTGGCCCAAGGTCACCCTGTAAGTGTCCATGACAGATTGGGGATTCAAACTTGGGTCTCCCAGACAGAGCTGTAGCGAGGGGGAACTGAGCCTGGGGCATGTGTGCGCCCTGCGCCCCTCCCCGTCTGTCCCGCCCTGCCCCTGCACCAGCGCACGCCTGGTGCAAGACACCGCCTGTCCCCCGGGCGCTACGCCACTGCTCCCAGATCCTGGTCCAATCCTGAGACCTATGGGGATAGGGCAGGATATAAATTAAAAAAATAAAAAATAAAAGACTCCATCTGACTTTATATGAAGGGAAACAACTCTCTGAGACACAATAACAGAAAAGAAACTTGTAGTAGTACTCATTTTGGTTTTTGTTGTTATGTTACAGACTTTTACAGTAAGATGCCTTTGTTTCAGAGTTTAGGAATTGCATGCGTCAACATATCTAATTCGCAATGTAGAACCATCTGCAGATATTTCAATTTACCAACTGGGTCCAGGTAGAGAGAAGGTAGATTTTCTTTTTTACAAACTTGGGGGATCCCAAAAATTTGCAGAACAATATGAAAACTTTTCAAAAGCTTGAGGGGTTAACCCCCCCCCCCCCCAACAGGGGAACATTGTCTGTGGAAACACAGTGCTCCTCTGCTGAGGCTGAAGGGTTAAATATCTTTTCCGGATAGCCATGAGGTAAATTGAGACTGTCTAAGCCTGCACTTTGCTTTGCAGGGATGGACCAAGTTACATGATCTTCATGTATTGACTCATTATTAATGTATTGGATCTTACATGGATTTAGGCTGATATATTAATGTGTTGTTAATGCTGCTGCCATTGTTCTTATAATTGCTAGTTGAAATGTTAAGTCACCATCTGAAATTGGTTCTATTTTAGACCTATGTATTCTATTAATATTATATTGTTATGATGTATTTGTTTATTATGTTATTAGCCACCCTGAGCCCTTCAGGGATAGGGCGGGGTATAAATATAATTTGAAATGAAAATGAAAAGAAATCTTGTCTGTTGGATCCCCATGTTATTTCTGAGTAAGGTGAAGATTTTAATTCACATTAATGTTTGTGAGCATGGAAGGAGGTGCTGTAGTAATTAATGGCAAGTATAAATATTTGGTTCCAGAGACAATTATTTGGAGGGGCAGTGTGGTATAGTGGTTAGGAGTGTTGGACTAGCATCTGGAAGACCCAGGTTCAAATCCTGACTAGTGCCGTGGAAGTTCACTGGGTGACTTTGGGCTAGTCACATACTCTCAGTCTAACCTACCCCACAAGAATATAAAATGTGAGGATAAAATGGAGGAATGATATATACCACTTTGGATCCCAACTGGGGAGAAAGGTGGGGTATAAATGAATGAATAAATAAACAGTTTGCAGATTGAGGCCTTGTCACTAAAGCTTGGAGTCTGCCGAGGATTTGGGTGCAAGGGGTGCATGACTTTTGTTGGTTCCTCCCTTCCACCTCTGATCTGGGGTCATCCATCCCCAAGAACAGGATTTCATGGGCCATTTTTTAATAGAAATCATTCCATCATATGAGCTCCCCATTTGCAGTCTAAAGCGCTTCAACCCAGACGTAGGTTTTATCTCCTCTGTGAGAACAAGGAGTTACCAAAGGCAAGTACACCTGAAAATGATTTGTGGCCGTGACATCTTTGCTGTATGAGCCCTGACATGTTACTTTGTAAGAAAAAGATGTGATTACACATCCGGTGAGTAAGAGGCCTTCCATTGACCAAGGAGGAGGTGAGCTGGCATCCTGACAAATACTGCACTGCTGTTGGACAAGATAAGGTTTTTTGGACAAGTTTGGTTTTTTTCTTTACCAGTGCAGAGGCACAGCACAATTACATACAAAGAGCTACTAGGGAAAGACCCGAACGGTCAATCATGCAGAGAGACCCCAGGCAGCCTCCTTTGTAAGCAAGTAAGCTCACCAGAGCCTTTAATTACTGAACAGATTTTTCTCATGGCCTTCTGCCAAACAGCGGAAAGATATGATTAGCCCCCAGACTAACTTATTAGAACATAGCTCCTGTATTTCACCTTTTTGCCTCAAGCACTCTGTGATCTCCATGACTGCTTTGCCTGGCTGAATCACAGCTTACAAACCTACACGCAGTAATGGATGGAGTAGAATTTTACATATTTGTTTGAAATAACGAACACATCTTGGATCATTTTCATAAACAAACTTCCAGTAATCCCTAGTCCTTATAAGTTCCCAAGCTTCTCTCACAAGCCAGAAACAGAAGTCTTAGACATCACAAGCAGAATATGGGATGAGCAAAATGGTGCCTGGTGCCCAAAGGCAGTTCCATCTTCCATGGCTTGACTAGCGTTGCCAATTTCTAGGAGATCTCTCAGAATTACAACTGACCTCTAGACAATGGAGATTAGTTTCCTTGCAGAAAATAGCAGCTTTTTCCGTGGTGGCGAACCTTTGGCACTCCAGATGTTATGGACTACAATTCCCATCAGCCCCTGACAACATGGCCAATTGGCCATGCTGGCAGGGGCTGTTGGAAATTGTAGTCCATAACATCTGGAGTGCCAAAGGTTGGCCACCATATCATACCCTGCTGAGCTCCCAAAGGCATATGGTGGGCCACTGCGAGTAGCACAATGCTGGACTAGATGGACTCTGGTCTGATCCAGCAGGCTCTTTCTTATGTTCTTATGTCCTTCCCCTCTCTAAGAGCCAGCGGGTGTAGTGGTTAAGAGCAGGTGGATTATAATCTGGAGAACTGGGTTTGATTCCCCACTCCTACACCTGAGTGGCATAGGCTTATCTGGTGAACCAGATGTGTTTCCGCACTCCTACATTCCTGTTGGGTGTCCTTGGACTAGTCACAGATCTCTCAGAACTCTCTCAGCCCCACTTACCTCACAAGGTGTCTGTTGTAATGTGGGGAGAGGAAGGGAAAGGAGCTTGTAAGCCACCTTGAGTCTTCTTACAGGAGAGAAAGGTGGGATATAAATCCAAACTACTACTACTACTACTACTACTACTACTACTACTACTACTACTACTCTTCCTCCTGATCCTCCTCGTCCTCCTCGTCCTCCTCGTCCTCGTCCTCCTCGTCCTCTTCTTCTTCTTCTTCTTCTTCTTCTTCTTCTTCTTCTTCTTCTTCTTCTTCTTCTTCTTCTTCTTCTTCTTCTTCTTCTTCTTCTTCTTCTTCTTCTTCTTCTTCTTCTTCTTCTTCTTCACTCTCCCCTCCCCGGCTCCACTCTCAAATCTTTCCCCACTTAGACCCCTAAGTTTTGCTTCTCCATGCATAGTGTTCCAAGGGCCAGTTCTCAATCTCAAAGCACAGTCATGGTGACAGAGGATTGTCTTCACAACAAGGCAACAAAGACAAACAGAAGTAAGGCTTAGAGGTCATATGCTCCAACTGTATATCCTGACTCTTTTTCTTGATGAAGCCCTATTCTAATTTTGTCCCATTTATTGGTTTGGGGGATTATTAAATTTTGTTGGTATGATTCCCTATTGTTGCTCTTCTTCAAGATTCATATCCTTCTACAGCACCTTCAAAAGTTAAATCTCTAAGAATTTTGCCTCTGGGTCTGCATGCCTGGGGGGAGAGGGGGGGAGGTGGCATGGTAAAACCGGATCTCATCAAATCTCAGGAGGCTGACCAGAGTTGGTCCTTGGAGAGGAGACCGCCAAGGAAGGCTCTATAGAAGATAACAAGGGCAAACCACCTCTGTTTCTCACCTGCCTTGAAAGTCTCTTGCCGGGGTCATCCTAGGTTGGTTGTGACTTGATGGCTCTTGCGTGCTATCTATACCTGCCATCATGATGGCATACAGATAAACATTAGGGCGTTATGTAGTGTGCAGGCTTTGGTTTCATACCTTGCAGGAGCTGAGATTTCTTCTGAACTATGACAGTATGGAATCGAAGCAGTGATGAAGGGAGGGGAAACTGTGCCCGGGGCATGAACTGCCCGTGTGCCCCTTCCCACCACGCCCCCGCCACCCCCCACCATGCCATGCCCCTGGCCCTGCCCTGCCATGTGACTGCAATGGTGGCGCCCGGGGCAAGCCGGCCCAGATGTCCCCATTGCAGCTATGCCTCCGAATCGGAGAATTACATTTTCCTGATCTACCTTTCCTGTTTGAGAATTTTTACGTATTTTACACATCTGAATAACACATACATAGAAAGATTAAAAAAAAATCCCGATCCAGTTCCCTTCCCGCCCCATAATAGCAATACTAAATGAAAAGAAGAAAAACACCTACACACACTCACTCTCTCTCTCTCTCTCTCTCTCTCTCTCTCTCTCTCACACACACACACACACACACACACACACACACACACACACACACACAAACACATATATATGGTGACTTCCAGCTACCTCACTAAGGATCCAAGCATAATTCTAACTCTGTGCTTATAATTAATATTTACATTTTTCATTTTTATTCCTTCTTATGAAGTTGTTTTAATCCAATATGCTGTTTTCATTTAAGTTTCGAATTGTGCCATTGTTTCTCTGTTTAAATGTGTTTTCAATAAGTAGTTCACAAAAGATTTCCAGTCTTTCAGAAAATTGTCTGCATTCTTGTCTCCAATAACTGCCTTCCTGATCTGTCTTTCAACAAAAGTACAAACTTATAAATCAATGGAGAACAGGTGACAGCAGGATAAACTATTGCAGGATTTATCAAACAGGGTAGTGCTTTCGGCAATGGGTAATGATGGGGTGGCGGACAGTGACCTTTGGCATGAGAATCGGTGCTATAAATAAATCCTATTTCCATTTTGAGGGATCTTTTCCTGTACAAAACGCATAATTATTGCGAACTGCTGGACAATGCAGCTATACCCTTTTCAACAAAAAGAACTAAGCAGAATTGTAACTTCATCCACCATGTGTCTTTGTTCTAGAGTGCTCCGCTAGGGGTTCTAATACCTTGGGGACAAAACTCGGTAGTCATTAGGTCTCAAGCAGAGCATTCTAAAACAGACAGTCCAGGACATGGCGGATGAAGTTACAATTCAATTTAGTTCTTTTTGTTGAAAAGGGTATAGGCCCGTGGTGGCGAACCTTTGGCACTCCAGATGTTATGGACTACAATTCCCATCAGCCCCAGCCAGCATGGCCAATTGGCCATGCTGGCAGGGGCTGATGGGAATTGTAGTTCATAACATCTGGAGTGCCAAAGGTTCGCCACCACTGGTATAGGGTGATCCTGATTGTTACTTTAAAAAAAAAGGATGTTCAAAATTATACACTTGTCAACGCAACCAGGAGGGCCCAGAACATGCTGTGCCAAGCCACGCTGTGGCATGAGAAAAAGGAATGTGGGAATACTCCTACAAGGCTCAGTCCCAAGGCTCAGTAGCCACTTAATAAACAGCTAGGCAACAAACAAAAAAATTCCCAGCCCTAAATCAGTCATTATATCACTCTATAAATCTGAGTTGGGAATTAAGTTTTTGACATTCATGACTTTGAACTTTGTCAAAACCAGGTAGGAAAGGTTTGTCATTTTTATGGGTGGTTCATCTTAACGACTCTTAGCACTTATCTCATGTTCTGGAATGTCGAAAATGCTTAGTCTATAATATTAATGTCTAGTGATCCTTACGACAACTGTCTTGCAAGGTGGGACAGAGTTTTCACTCACACACACACACACTAGATCTTTTGAGATGTCAGTGTGAACTGTATAGTCACAAATAATAGGACTGCAGGCTTCTCATGTTCCTCAAATTGGACATGTTATGGGAACAGTAGCAATCCAACAAATTTACTATATGTGAACAGCTTTGGTATGTGCTAACTCATGGCTTGATTTTTCAGAGTTTGTCATTCTTTTTTTCCCCAATATTTTATTTATTCATTTTTTAAAAAATTATATAAGATACAGATATAACTTGAAGGAAATATTTCCTAGGATATAGATAATAGATATACATGCGGATTAAATGCACATGCTGCCCCTGTTCACACAATCCAGTGACCCCATGTCAGAGGCATAGCAATGGGGAAAAGCGCCCGGTGCACTAGTGCATCCTCCGCCCCGCCCCCCAAAACGCTTCCAGAACGCCACGCTACGCCCCCGGAACACCCTCACCACACCCCCACAGGGGCGCTCGCCCGGTGCGTCGCACACACCCCTGTCCCCTTGGAGCTACACCTCTGCCCCATGTATTAAGGTGATCATGGGGAAGTATATGCTGTGGTACGTACACCTGGTGGATTCCCAGTATGAGTTTGAAAAGCTCTATTGTACAGCTGAAGCTGAAAAAGTGGGCTTCGCCTTCATGTAAGGGGCAGAATTTGAACAGAAGGTTTCCTGATTCACACTGTGCTTGCTCAGTCGCATTGTGGAATCAGCTCTCGTCATCGGGAATAACTATTTCATTTTAATAGCATGGAGGAAGGGATGCTCAGCTCTTTCACCATGGGCCAGCTGTCCACTAAATATCACCTTCACCAAATGCTTTCTCTCTTGCAGTGAAAAAGGATACGTGTGTGTGTGCGGTGCCATCAAGTCACACCTGACCTATGGCAACCCAGAAGAGTTTTCAAGGCAACAGACTAACAGAGGTGGTTTGCCATTGCCTTCCTCTGCGCAGTGACCCTGGATTTTCTTGTTGATCTCCCATCTAAGCACCAGCCAGGGCTGATCCTGCTTAGCTTCCAATAGCCCTTGTATATTTCCCCCACAGTGTGAAAACAATTGGGGAAGGGCGTCGCTCTGACCAGACCAATAGCCCACATAGAAAGAGGTAACCATCCATCTCGCTGTTACTACCCTCAACTGTTGAGCCCTCCCACAGCTATACTAAAGGGGGGAAAAGGAGATTGGAGTCATTGAAAGCCATGGTTCAGTAGCAGTGCCTCTGCTCTGCGTACAGAAAGTCCCAGGTTCGATCCCTAGCATCTTAACTTAAAAATAACAAATAGTAGGTGATGTGGTGAAAGATTTCTATCTATGACCCTGGAGAGCTGCTGGCAGTCACAGCTGCTGGACCCAAAGTCATATTCAGTATAGTTCACTTTCATATTTCAGGCACCCCATTTTCAGTAATATTTCATTCATGAAACTGTTTTCTTATTAATAGTTTCTTTATTCACGCATTTTGTCGTTCATTGTTATTCCTAAAATATTTAAAAGGAACCTGTTACCTGAGGTAGCTCACAGCAAAACATAGGCTCATTCCGCACATGCAGAATAATGCACTTTCAAACTGCTTTCAGTGCTCTTTGAAGCTGTGCGGAATAGCAAAATCTGCTTGCAAACAGTTGTGAAAGTGGTTTGAAAACGCATTATTTTGCGTGTGCGGAAGGGGCCATATATCAATAAATAGAAACTCAGACGTAAAAAATATATGAACATTTGCTCTCACTCTCCATTTCCCTCATTTGCCCTCAGTGACCGCACCCAAATCAGATGGGTTGTGAGTTTATTTCCTGAAAATCAGTGATGTCACAGCAGATGTGGCATCATGATAACATCTTGTCCACTCACTTTTCATGGGTGACTGGAAACACCTCTGAAGACATCCAACACAAGTTCTGTTTTCCAGCTCTGACAGCAACCAAGAGATCAGAAGGGAATTGACAAGGGCAGCCACAAAGGAGATAGAAAAGTTTCTTAAGTGTAAAGATACATGGTGGAGACCTATTTCAAGGTAATTCAGACCATAGTATTCCCCACTACTATGTATGTGTGTGACAATTGGATAATTAAGAAAGCTGATGGGAAGAAAACTGATTCATTTGAAATGCTGGGCTGGAGAAGAGCTTTACCAATATCATGGACCACCCAAAAAGAAATCAGTGGGTTCTATATCAAACCAAGCCTGAACTTTCCCTAGAAGCTAAAATGACTAAAGTGAGGTTATCGTACTTTGATCACACAATGAGAAGACTAGAGTCAGTGGAAAATAATAGTAAGAGTTTGGATTTATATCCCACTTTTCTCAACCATAAGGAGTACCAAAGTGGCTTACAAACTCCTTTCCTCCTTCTCCCCTCAACAGGTGCCTTGTGAAGTATGTGGGGCTGAGAGAACTACGACTAGCCCAAGGTCACCCAGCAGGCTTCATGTGGAGGTATAGGGAAACAAACCCAGTTCTTTGCATTAGAGTCAGCCGCTCATGTGGAGGAGTGGAGAATCAAACTCAGTTCTTCAAATTAGAGTCCACTGCTCTTAACCACCACACCATGTTGGCCAAACAGTGGCCCTCTCCGCACACACAAGGCGATTCAGGTTTGACTCGTGTCCACGGAAATTGTTACCTGAGCTCGACTCCTCCATTTCTCTGCACAGCAGCTGACTCGTGTCTCCAGAGCCGAGTTCAGAGGGCGGGATTACCTCCTCGCATCTTCCACTCCTCATTCCCGATTGGCTGCCGTTCTATGGCGGGAAACGTGAGTGCGCATCCCTTTTTTCCTGTTTACCAACGAAGGAGCTACATAGGAGGATTTTTTTAAAGACGTGCTACTCGCTGCCTCCACAAGTCTCCTGTTCCGCGCATGGCCGAAAATACTGCACTGTGATTGGCTGGCTGGCAGAGTCGAGGCGAGGGAGATTTCGCACTCCGCCGGCTTCGGCTTGAGTGCAACCCAAGCTCACCAGGAAGTTGCACCTCCCAGTCGAGCTCAAAAATTTAACAGTGAGAGGGGGAGGAGCCGAGACCGACACGAGTCGAACACTACGGCTGTGCAGAGTACCCGGGTCGGACCTACATCGAACTAAGGTCGAATCCTACAGTGCGGAGGGGCCCAATAATGCTAGTAAAAGCTGAAGGCAGCAGGGAAAGAGGAAGACCCAGCATGAGATGGATTTCAAGGAAACCAACACTCTCAGCTTGTAAAACTTGAGAAAGGTTGTTAATAATAGCACATTTTGGAGGCAATTCATAGGGTCACCATGAGTTGGAAGCAACTCGACAGCAGTTAACATACACACAAACGCACTTAATAATAGAGCCAAAGCAATGCTACGAAATTCTCACAATTACTTTGGGTTGGCCCCAGGCCTGTGCATTGGGGGTTATCCATACCTATCTTGATTGTACTGTAATTACAATAAGGCCTTTTAAAAAGAGAGATCAGATCCTCTGGGGAAACTGGTGTACCCAAGAAAAGCACTGATGATAATGTTATATTTTTAAAGGGTGACCATTCGTGCAATGTCAGTATTTTCTCAGAAACACTGCTAAAATTCGTAGTGTTTTTTTCATTCTGAACCTCGAAACCATATTGTTGAGTATTCATCGTATCTGTTTTTTCAGTTATGAATGAACTAATAAAACATACAGCAACACTGCGAGACATGTAATTATAGAATTGCCGCAACGGCTAGCGTAAACACAGCACTAAGGTTCTTTTTGTGTGGTGCTTTGCCAGTACGCAAGAAGAGTGGGCGTGCCCATTGGTGAAACACCACACAATCCTACCAACAGTCACTTCAAGAATGCAGTGTTTCACCAGCGTGCATGGGAGGGCTCATCAACAACCGAACGCTGAGGCAACCTGTGCAGGCGGCAACTCTGGAAATAATTACAGCAGTTGCAAAATGGAATGGAACGCAGCATGAGTAGATATCTTCTGGAACAATAAAGAACTGAACAGAAGAAATCCTCTCATTGTAAGGCAATAATAGCAACAGTACTGGACTAGTCCAACAGTCCATATAGTCCAGCATCCTGTTTTAGTAGCTAACCAGGCAGAGGCGTAGCTGGACCAGAGTGCGCCTGGTGCACACTGTGTTTTCGCCCGCTGCCCCCCCCTCCGTGGCACCCTGCCCCTCCGCCCCCACCCCTTTACCTTACTGCAGCCTGGAAAAGTGGCCTGCTCCCTTCAGGCTGAAAATGGCCTTGTGGGAACTACACTTCCCATGAGACCCTGGGGCTCGCAAGGTCTCCTGGGAAGTGCAGTTCCCACCAGGTCATTTTCAACCTGAATGAACAGGCCGCTTCTCCAGCCTGCACTGTTTCACTAAGGTAAGGGGGGGGGAGGTGCGGCGGGGGAGTAGGGGGCTATTTTTGCCCCCTGGTGCAACGCGCACCCCCTCCCCCTGGTAGCTCCGCCTCTGTAACCAGGTGCCCCACACAATCCAGAAGCAGGATCTAGAAACCAAAACCTTGTGGTTAAACCAAGCAATGGCATGCAGAGGATTGTTGTCTTTGGAACTTTAACCGTCATGGCTAAAAGTTCTTGATAGGCATGCCTTCCCTGTTTTTGGTCAAGGACTCATTACCCAATTATGGCAAACCCTAGCTAAGTTTTCAAGGCAAGAAGCTTCAGAGGTGGTTTGCCTCTGTATAGTAACCCTTGCATTCCTTGGTAGTTCTCCCATCCAAACATGGAATCTATTTAATTTCTGAGAAGATCCGGCTCAGGGAAATCTCCTGTTACAGCCAACTAAACTAGTAGCCATCACTCCACCCCATAGCAATTCCGCAGATTAAATACTTACTGAGAGAGGAAGTACCTTTTCTCTATCCCAAATATCCTGTCAGGGTTTCCAGGCTTTCTGCCATGGAGAAAGATTTTTTTTAAAGCTACTTCTGGAAAACCAGGAAGTTACATAGAGTAGCTCTAGAAATCGCCAGAAACTCTATGTTATACATCTTGTGGAAGGCTTTCATGGCCAGATTCAACTGGTTGTGGTGGGTTTTCCAGGCTGTTTGGCCATGGTCTGGTACTACTTGTTCCTAACGTTTTGCCTGCATCTGTGGCTGGCATCTTCAGAGGCTATCCCCTGTTTTGACTGTGCCGGGACTCTGTCTGAGTACGGTAAATAAATTGCGGGGCTTAGCCTTGGCCCAGGTTTATAGTGCGCTCCAAAATGGTTGCATGCTTCTAAGCCCATTGGCTTCAATGGACAGCAGGGTGTACTTCTGTGTAGCATTCCATTTAAGTGAGAAATTTGGATTGACATGAAGACATGCTGCTGCTTCTATTGAATTCGAGCATTCTTCCACCCAACTCAGTAATGTCTATCCTGGCTGGCTGTGGCTCTACAGGGTCTCAGGTAGAAAAAAAAATCTTTCCCAGCGCCCAATATCCTTATTCATATGTACGTTGCTATCCCACCTTGTAGACATTCGAGGCAGAAAACTAGAGTTTCCAACCTCCAGGCGGTACCTGGAGATCTCTTACTATTACAATTGACCTCCAGAAGACCAAGATAGTTCCTCTGGAGAAAATGACAGCCTTGGAGGCTGGATTCTCTGGCATTATACCCTGCTGAAGGAGCTGCGTGGCGTAGTGGTTAAGTGCTTGCACTGCCACTCACATGGTCAGGAGTTCGAGCCCCCTGTGGGTCAGATATCCTGGCAGCTGGCTCATGGTCAACTCAGCCATCCATCCATTCCTTGGTCGGTAAATGAGTACCTAGCACAGAATAGCCGGGGCAATGGCAAACTACCCCACAAAAATGGCTTGCCTATAAAATCACGGCTCCCAGTGGTACCCCAGGGTTAGATACGGCTGAAGGGGAAACTTTGCCTTTTTTAATACCCTGTTGATGGGCTGCCCCTCTCCAAACCCTGCCTTCCCCAGGCTCCATCTCCCAAATTTCCAGGTATTTCCCAAGCCAGAGCTGGCAACGCCATAGGTACAATTCAATATAAGGAAATGAAAATTGCAATTGTTAAAATATAATAGATGGGCAGCCCCAGACAAGTGGTGAGGTAGGCAGTGGTGTTGCCATGACTGTGCCACTCTGACGCTCCCAGAGAGGCATTGCGGTGGTGCAGGGAGGCTTGCAATCCAAAACAGCCCCCACAATTTTCCTTTAGGCGCCAGTCTAAAACATTTCTTTTTAGCAGTGTTTTCATCCTTTTACATTGTAGCCTGAAGATGGTTGAATGAATATCGCTTTAAGCAACTAACAGCCCAATCCAGACTCCAAGTGCAACGGAATGACCCGCTGCTACGGCGTTGCCCCGACTTTTCCCTGGCCGGCACAAATCCCCCATAGGAGATAATGAACATTTGCCACAAAAAAGTGGCATACATCCAAGGCCGGCTGCATTGGTAGCAGGAACTGGGATGGCAGTGGAAGCCTCTAGCACTGCTTTCACTTTCCACTCTCTCCATGGCATGCAATACCACTTGTTGCACAAATTTAATTTGCTTCACCTCCATAGTGGGGCAAATTTGTCAGTGGGCACAGATTTGCCCTGAACCTCTTCCCTCCACCAATGGCCAGCCTGCCAAGTTTCACCCCCTCCCCCAATTCCCTCATGCTGCTTAGCATACTTCCCCTTTGCCCTCCTCCCTGTTGCTGACTCCTTCCCACTTCTTCTCCTGCTGTATCATTTCTGCCTACTCCTGGACAATTTTAGATTTTTTTTAAAAAATGAAATGAAATCAATAGATCAATATATCAATAACGACACTAAAAAATGAAAAAATAATAAGATTAATCAGTCAGTCCAATCAACTGATTTGCCTGTGGATTTAATCAACAAATTGGGACTTCTGTAGCCTCATAGTTTTATACAGTATGGATTATACAGTCAGTTATTCCAGATGACACCAGGAAAAGCCCATTGGTCTTAATCAGTGGTTCTCAACCTGGGGGTCAGGACCCCTTTGGGGGTCGAATGACCCTTTCACAGGGGTCGCCTAAGACTCTCTGCATCTGTGTTCTCCATCTGTAAAATGGGTAAATGTTAGGGTTGGGGGTCACCACAACATAAGGAACTGTATTAAAGGATCACGGCATTAGGAAGGTTGAGAACCACTGGTCTTGGTGCTTGGGTTTACAGCACGCTGGAAGACGGATGATCATGAACTTGGAGAGCTTAGCAAATGGCAGTTCACGTTGTCTTTTGGCGGTTTTGGAGTTCAAACGGTGCCATTACTCCCACCCTCCCCCCAATAAAAGACAGTCAGTGATCGGGCAAAGTGTACAAACGCCATATTCAAGACTTCACTTTAATAGTTCACCTTTTTATATCCATATGTTAATGAGAGTAACTTAAATATTAAAAATTATATTAAAAACTAAGGCACTCATGCACGATAGAGAACCCGTGAAACATCTCCCCCACCCTGGACACAAGCAAAAAGCCAGCTGATGGGTAAGGCCTGCCCCGCTGCACACAAGATGGTGGGTAACAATGCCGAACATACCCTGAAACAATGACTCCGCAGACAATTCTCTTTAGTGGGAACCTCGCCATGCATAATCAGCCCACACGTAGTATCAAAATAACCTGGGACAGTTCCGTAGTTGTCATGAAGGCTGTGACATCTATCCTGAGTATGTCCAGACATGGAGGTGTGGATACTGAAATCTTCCAGGACTACCAGTTTATAGAACTCTAACACCAATCTCAGGGCCACCTCCACCACCAGCTCAGCCAGGGCACACCCTGGCAAAACAGGTGGCTGGTACAACTAGTAAGATTCCTAATCTATCTCTGGAACTCAATGGATGCAACATACCATTAAGATCAACCACTGCCTAAACTATAGAAGGACAACAACCCTCAGTAGATTATCTCTACTCCCACTCATTGTACCTTCATACAAGGTTGAGGAGGGACCACATACCAATGAAATCAGTTGAGAAACACCTGGTTGATTATAAAAATGTTTCAAATAAGTACTGGAAATGTGAACATCAAGAACTGTTGTTCACTTCTGGTGGACTTGTGGAAAAGCTAATTTTGGAAGTTAATACATACAATAATCCAAATATTTTAAAAGTATTACATAAATGAAACCTAAGGCTTATCTGTTGGGACTTATGGATGCAGACTTGGAAAGAAAGCATGGAACTTGTTTTTATATATGAAAGCAGCAAGAATACTACATTGCCAGAAATGGAAAATTCCAGCTATACCTTCAATTGACGATATTATAATTGGCAGATATTAGAATTGGCAGAGTTGGCCAAGTTAACTTTGCCACTGAAAGAAAAGAACTTAATTGAGTTTATGGACAATTGGAAACCCTGGATAGAATATTTGGACAAAACAGAAAAGGGATTTTGAAGGGGGAAAGGATTGTTAAAGTAAGAACCAATAGAGGAAAGTGAGACTTTTTATCAGTAATGACATTAATTTTATTTAGATGCTAATGACCAAGTGCTAAAAAATTGTTTTTACTGTTAATACCGTGTTTCCCCAAAAATAAGACAGTGTCTTATATTAATTTTTGCTCCCAAAGATGCGCTATGTCTTATTTTCAGGGGATGTCTTATTTTTCTGTGTTTTGTTCGTTGGGCATGCTTCCAAACAAAAACTTTGCTACGCCTTACTTTCGGGGGATGCCTTATATTTCGCACTTCAGCAAAACCTCTACTACATCTTATTTTCAGGGGATGTCTTATATTCGGGGAAACAAGGTATTTGGTGCATGTCCGGGAGCGGGGGTAGCCCCCACCCCCTCCCCGGACTTGCGGCCCCGCCCGCAGCGACCGGACGCCCGCTCGCCAGCGCAAGGCGCCGCCGCAAGGGAGGGGGAGCCTCGTCGCCGCGCAAGCGCGGCTCGGAAGGGCGCCGAGCCCGATTGCCGGCGCGCCGACGGGGTGGAGCCGCTCCCGGCCGCCTCACCTGTTGCCTGGCCAGCCGGGTCGTCAGGCGAAGATCTCGGAGGCAGGAGGCAGCGCGACGGGAAGACCGGGCCTGACGAACCCGGCCAGCTGGCTCCTGTCCAGCTGATGACGGGGGCGGGGTTTTCAGGCCGGGGGCTGGCTGCAGAGGGGATAAAAAGGCGCAGCCTCGACACGGAGGGGGAGAGTGCAGGCGGGGAGGAGGGAAGGAGGGTGTGTGCGCGCGTGGAGGGTGGTGAGAGAGAAAACAGAGAGAGGCAACAAAGAGGACAGAGAGGAAGCCAGAGAGGGAGGGAGACAGCTTCAGGGAGGAACGTCCTGGAGAGAAGGAGGGGTAGCAGACCGACGGAGGGGCCAGAGGAGGGGGAGGCGGCGGAGGCCAGCAGCCCTCGGGCCGGCAGGGAGGCTAGTGTACTCTCCCTGCCTGGTTTCTTGTGGTCCCTGGGTCAACTGTGGGCAGCCCGCGCAAACCGTGGGTAAAGCGGCTGCCCCGCATAGTCCACTCCCCGGACAACGGGAGTGAGGCCGGTAGTCCCAGCAGCCGGGAAAGGGAGGTGGGTTGGCAACAGGGGTCCTGGCAGGACCCCCACCCCGGGCGCAGGACAGTGCAGAAGAAACTGGGAGTCCTTATGGATTAAATACTTTGTTATTTGGCTAATGTTTTATCTTTTGGTGTTTTGGAAAGATTTTGAAGTACAAATAACAGCTTTTAACCAGAGAAACAGTGGACTGATTGGTATTATCCAGATTTTGGTCAGAAACATTCTACAGTTTCGTCCAACAATAGATCACTGATCTGGATTTTAACATCTTTTATCCTATCACTCTGCTGAGCAAAGTTTGAAGATTTTGTCAACCCAAGGAAGACTTCTTCCGACTTAAGTGACTTTTCCTCCCTTGGAAGAGCTACTTAGCGGGAGGATAAGTGTTTAAGCTGGAGGAAGGACTCCTTACAGCCCAGTCCAAAGGGGGTGGGCAGTAGAGAAGTGGCCCGGGATGGTGCCACCACACTGCTTCCAAAGAGGCATTTGTGTCACGGCTGCCAGGGGAGAAGAATACACTCTTTTCTCCTCTGGGAAAGCCCATAGGCAAACAAGACTTATGGCACCCTTTTTGGTGGCATAAGTTTGCACTGCTGATAAGGGGCATTCCTGGCCAAAAGTCCTTTGGCAGTGGACTGAAGTCAGTTCCGCCCCTGGGAACATCCCCCCCCCCCCCATTCCAGCCCAGCCTCCATCAGCTCAGGAGCAACAGCATCAAGGAACACTTCCTGGTTCCTGCTCTGCACTGCCCCGCTGCTGGGGTAAGTCCCACTTTGCACAGCGCTAGTAACACAAGCCTCGGTACAACCTTTCTGCCAGTTCTAATATGGCTTCAGCCCCCTCCCCCTTTGGACCGCACAGGTATCAGCAGGATACATTCCAACAGATTTAAGGTTAGGAGAAAGATTAGGCTTAAGCTCCTATTCCCCTCATATGAGGAATGGGTAAGAAGCAAGACAAAGGGCAAATGGGAATCTGACATTCTCCCAAAGTACTATCATAACTGCTTTTTCCACCACTACAGTTCCCAAACTCATATCACACAAAACTAGCACAGGCCCCAACTGCTACTAGACCTTTTAGGGTTACCAGCTTTTGTATGGGGCTTGGAGTTCTCCCCAAATTACAACTGAATTCTAGTCTACAATTATTTCTCCCCCTAGAGATAGGCTTGCCAAGCTCTAGGTGGTAGCTGGAGATTTCCTGGGGTTACAACCAATCTCCAGGCAACAGAGATTGATTCACCTGGAGAAAATGGCCATTTTGGAAGCTGAACGCTATGGCATTGCAGTGGCGTACTGCCACCGGGGTGAGGAGGAGAGACGCCCCGGGTACACCCCAGGGCAGGGGCATGGCGGGGGTGTTGCAGCAGGGGTGCAGGGCATGCATGCCTCGGGCGCAGTTCCCCCTGCAGCATTGTACCCCATTTCAGTCCCTCCTTTTTGAGCGCTTTTTAAGGTGAGTTCCCCCCATGCACATCTGGCCACGAGTGTGGTTGTGCACCTGTTAGTCGACATATGTTGGGGTGTACCATGTAGTTTGGACCTAACGGTGTCTCTTCTACACATTGAAAGAAATGAAATTTGCCCTCTGGTCTGCCTGTTGTACTGCTTGTACAGACACTGATCGAAGAATTATTCCTGAAAGTATAGAAGACATCTCAATGGAATATCTAAAATGACTCTGTCCAAGGTTTCTCCCCCTGGCATCATAACCAGAAGTCTTAATTGGAAGTTGAGATAATTTTTTTTTCAATGCTCATTTTCCCCTGAGCCACTCACTTAGGCAGGGTTATGCCATATTTCATTTAATGAGAACAAATATTATATGTAAATTTGCATATTGAAAATGCTTCAAATTACCTGTCGGATAGGCATCCTCGTTCTTTGTGGCTTGACCTAATTTGAAATTTAATTTTATTATTTCTTCCACCTACGTTTAATTAAAGTATAATCCACTGGAATGCATTTGAACATTTCAATTTGATATATGGATTTTTGTGTACTTTAATGTTTGCCGATTAATAATGTCAAAGGACAATTTCAAATTAAGATTCATAGAGAAATGTAATTAGTATGGTTTATGTCTGCAAAAAAAATTATTTCATTGAGTCACATTGGCTAACAAATCTACTCCTGCCAAGTTTATAGGACATGCTTTGATTATGTGTTCCTGCATTGCAGCGGGTTGGACTTGATGGCCCTTGGGGTCTCTTCCAACTCTATGATTCTAAGATCTAGACAGCTCTATCTGTCTGAGGGGTCCCAGCTCTCTTGGGAACCTCCTGCCTGGTAGCTCTTGTTACATTGCTAATATGTAGATCGGCAGGGAAAAATTGGGCTGGGGGAATAGGCATTGCACTTATGCCATGACATCACTTCCAGAGTGAATGTGGAAGTGACATTGTTGTGACATTCTAGGCATCCCTTGAAACTCTGTGGTAAAAACAATAGAGTTTTGAGGGAATCCTAGAACATCGCCCCTACACAATGCCATCACTTCCAGGTTCACACCAGAAGAAAAGGTTTAGGACAGGTGCAATGCCTATTTGCATGTTTTCCCCAAGGCAGGAGCTTTATTTATTCATATCCAATTTATATCCAAACAAGGGCTTTATTTATTTACGGTGCCCCCATGTATCCCTTCTCCCCGTCTTCTGCTGGGTGCTAGCTACCCTAAGCATACCAGTTGTTCAACACTGCCTATACAGTATCTCCACCCAGAAGTTCCATTCTTACTATGCTTACATTATCCTTGGGAACACCCCACACTGCTTCGCTACCTGCAAGCACAGCAAGGTACATAAAGGAGCAACTTAAGGAAGATTTTGTTTATTTAAAGAAGGTGTTCAATGGAAGTAGGCAAAAGGTATACGGTATTATTTACAATGCTACATATGACAGGTTATGACACACCACAGGAACCAAAGCGTTGTTTGTTTATTCTGTTAGTATAATCCGTCCCAACAGTTCATAAAATTGTGATACTTGATTTGTTTGTGGCAAAGATTTTATTTGTTAAATATTGACGGAGTGGAAGAAACTGTTTATTAAACCTTGGAGTTGGAGGGTGTGGCAGATAACAAAACTTACAAAATTAACGGATCATAATGGGACAGAGAAGCAAAGAAACTACAGTCCTCTGCAAGGTGGGAACTATTCTTTGATTATTAGGAAATGAACATTAGTTGATTTGATGGATCCATATAATTGTGCTTTGTGTGTGTGTGTGTGTGTGTGTGTGTGTAAATTACTGTCCCTGGACTTCCAGTAGATAAATGATTTAAATATGCTAGGACAGTGATCCCCAGTATGTTCCCTGTAGGCACCAAGTGCTCACCAACATGTTTTCTGGTGCCAACCAAGAGCTTTCACAAAGTGGGTGGGGTTAGGGTTAGAGTTAGGGCTAGGGCTAGGGCTAGGATGGGGCTTTCGGCCAGCAGGATTTGTGATTGTGTAGATGAAAAGTATGCTATTAAACAGAACTTCTGCCTGAGATAGTGTTGCCAGCCTTGTGGCTGGAGATCTCCCACTATTACAACTGATCTCCAGGCAATAGAGATCAGTTCACCCGGAAAAAGCAGTAGGTTTTCAAGGTGGACTTTGTAGCATGACAACCCACTGAAATCCCTCCCCAAGCCCCACCTCCTCAGACTCCCGCCCCAAAATCTCCAGGTATTTCCCAACCAGTAGTTGCCAGTCCTATCCTGAGATGTTGAAAGAGCTCCTTATTAGAATTATATAAAACCTCACTTCCTGACATTTTGTGATTGGCTCCGCCTCCAGAAGTAGCCATTTTGTGATTGTGCCCCTCTGTCAGAATTCCAAAGGAGTCTACAGGCTCAAAATTATTGGGGACCACCATACTAGGATGTGATTGTGGGTGGAGCCTGAGGAGGGCAGGATATGATCGAGGGGAGGAACTTCAATGGGGTATAATGCTATGGAGACCACCTTGCACAGTGGGCATTTTCTCCAGGTGAAATTATGAGTCATCTGAACATCTGTTGTAATGGCAGGAGATTTCCAGCAACCTGGAGATTGGCAACCCATTTCTCACCTTTGTCCCTTACTGCTGATTTCACTTCGTTGTCTCTTCTTTTGTGCCTGTTTCTGGGCACAATTGGAGAAGGATTTCAGAAGCCTCCCTGGTGGGCACCCACAGACAAGACCATCTCCTGTCAACACAATCGATCTTCTGCTTATCTCCTTGCTTCTGTGAGAAGAGCCCTCCCATGTACCTGCGGTCAGGTGTTAAAACAACCCTTCCAGCTGGTTCCCCCCTCTGCCCCATGGCCTTGAGGTGTCTCCACCAAAACCGAGAGAGAGAAAAAAAGAATCAAAAGAAAAACGGCTCCTGAAACTCACCTCCAAGTAGAAGAATGCGTGAGAAACGAAGGCACCAAGCCGGCAGAACAGGATTTCTTCCTGGGTCATTTTTTCTTTGACTCTTAATCCCCCCTCCCTTCATCAGCTGTGCTGCCTACCCGGCCCATCCTTGTCAAACCTGCTCCCTGAGGGGACAGAGCCAAAAAAGATGGAAAGGGGGAGGAGGGGCAGAGAGAAAGAGGAAGGGAGGAAGCTTTTGTGCGAGTCACACCCTGCATCTCAGAGACAGATAAGGAAGACTGCTTGAACAGACTCACAGATTTCAGTCTCCATGCTTAAGAACAGTTCCAGCTCCCTCTCAGGATTATGAAATGATCGCAGAATGGCACAGTGGTTATAGAGTGCTGGACTGAGACTGGTTTAGACCCCGGCTCACCATGAGACACACCTTGGTCAAGCAATTCTCTCTCAACCTAACCTACCTTACAGAGTTGTTGGAGGACCACAGGCATTACCTTGACCTCCTTGCAAGAAGGGTGGGGTTTTTGTAATTCTATGTCATGCATACCCCATGTTTTAGCCAGATCGGCTCTCAAAGTCAATCACATGAAGTCAGCCGCAGCTTAGGACACAAGCAACATACTCTTCCATAGTGCATAGATTTTTAAAAATACTTTTTTTTTGGGAACACCCCAGTTCTCTTAATAAAGATCACTGACCAAGCTCCAACTCATGACTGAAGGCTTACTGCCAGACAAGGTAATTCATTTAATCTGCAAGAGCTTGGTCCTCGACTGTTTCAAAAGCCAATATGGCCAAAAAACAAATTCACACTTTATGGAGAGCACAGGTTCGGTCTAAGGTCCCTGCTGTGTAGACTATTAACTAGAGTACAGGGGGGAGATGTGAGTTGTTAGTTCTTCCTAATTCTCACACATCCAGTCACTGATTTGGATCAGGACCGTGGTGCATGTGGAGCCTCCCCTCTGAGGCCTTTTCCTGATGTGAAACAGTCTAGGGGCACTGTTTGAGGAAACTCAAACATTTCCTAGATATTGTGGAAGGGGAAATAGCGTGCGGGGGAAGACTAAAGGCTGTTCTCCACATGTGCCATGGTCCTGATCCAAATCGAGCACTGAGCATGCAGGAATTGAGGAAAATGCACAGCTCACGTTTGAACTCCAGCCATTAGTGTCCTATTGGCCATGCTGGTAGGGGCTGATGGGAATTGTAGTTCCTGAACATCTGGAGAGCCGCAGGTTCCCTACCCCTGCCCTGGGCGGTACACCTCTGACCTGAGGCCTTTGCAAATAACAGCTCATCTCATTCCTGTCTGGCTTTTAAGAAAAATGGATGTGACTCAGTTGTCTAGAAATTAGGAGAAGGACTCAACCTTATAAGTAGTGGGTGAGATCAGCTTCCCAGTGCAGCCGAAAATTATAGTTCCCAGACCCACCTGACTTCTGGATCACTTCAGAATTGGGGGGAAATACACTAATTGGTTGCCAGCATCCAGTGTAGCAGTAATATAGCTATGCTAGTTGCTTCAGGTCTAAATCTCAACTGGTTTTCATTCTTTTCCAGAGGAACACATTTTACTGTAAAGACAGATTCCACTTGGAGTTCATAAACCAGGGGTCTTCAGATGTTCATAGACTACAATTCCCATGAGCCCTACCTCTTGGCCATGCTGGAAGGGGCTGGTGGGAATTGTAGTCCATGAACATCTGGAGGGCCATAGTTTGAAGACCCCTGCCATAAACAATAATCAACACTGGTGGTTTTCAAGCTAGTGTCAGAAGTTCAGCAAGACTCTAGAAAGGAGATATGAACCCTGATCTCCATCCTCCCATACACTATGCCATGCTGTCTAACACTGCTCGTTGTGGTTGGCGAATTAATTTCTTCTGTGCATTTTTATTTGAAAGACAAAACGTTGACAGATGCAAAAGAGAAATGTACTGTTTCCAATAATATAAAATCACAATATGGTGCAACTGGTTAGCCGTTCATCTGAGACAAAAACATGGCCGGGAGTGGGACGGGGGACTAACCTGCATGGCTACTGGGCTCCAAAAGAAACAATTGGCCTTCTATTTTCTGCCAAGATCTCCTGAAACATTCTGGGATTGATATCTCAGGACCACTGCGTTTCTCTTCTACACCTGAGGGATTTTTTGGCTTCTCCTGATCTGTATGGCTTCTTCTGTGCCAGTTTCAGGCCCCTTCTGCACATGCCAAATAATGCACTTTCAATCCACTTTCAATGCACTTTGCAGCTGGATTTTACTGTGCGGAATAGCAAAATCCACTTTCAAACAACTGTGAAAGTGGATTGGAAGTGCATCGTTCTGCCTGTGCGGAAGGGGCCTCTCTCTCGCTCCCCTTATTTTTGCCACCTCTTCCCATATTTTTCCAGCTTCGTGATATCTCTTTTTTGACTCCTGGTCACAAAAGGGGTATCGCAGAGCTAGAATCAAGGGATTGGAGTACCGTTGCTATGAGAGAAGGCTGAGGAATTTGGGCCTTTGACCAGGAGCGAAAGGAACAAGCAAATAAATGGAGACCCAAAGCCGCTTGCAAAAACCCTAATTTAAATATAAATATTGGGCAGTGGGGGGGGGGGGGGGGAAGTATACTAAACTGAGCTATAAAACCTATAATAAATTACAATTAAATTGATACTAGCTTCAAGACTAACAAAAGAAAGTCCCTGTTCTCCCAGTGCATAATTAACTAATGGAACTTAATGCCACAGGATATAGTAGCAGTCATTAGCTTAGAGTGCTCTTCATGGAACAGCAAACAGCCATTACTAACCATGATGGTTTACTGAAATTTCCATGCTCTGAGGTTATGTACTGCTCAGCATCAATTGTTGGGGGTGGGGGGCAGCAGGGGGAAAACTATTGCCTATCAGTATCTCCCCAACCTGGATGGCACAGGCTAGTCTGACCTTATCAGATCTCAGAAGCTAAGCAGGGTTAATACTTGAATGGGTTAGTACTTGAATGAAACCACCAACAAGGAAGTCCAGGGTTGTTGAACACAGGCAGGTAACAGCAAGCTATTTCTGTACAGCTCTTGCCTTGAAAACCCTATGGGGGTGTCATAAGTCTCTTAATCCCAGGGTCGTGGGTTCGAGCCCAACGTGGGGCTCAAACCCACGACCCATACAGCTTATCTTGGTCTCTACGGGGCAATCAGTCTGCGGTCTGAGCCACATGCATCTTGACACATTTGCAAGAACAATGCTTCACAGAAAAATAAATGCTTTCAGAGTTTTTAACTCTGTAGGTTTTAGCTTCAGCAGAGAGGCCTTTAAAATCACCTTTTTGGGGTTCACCTTACAAGTCAGCTGTAATTTGATGGAATTTTTCACCCCTATTGTAACAAACGGAGACCATACAATAGAATCTTCTTGAAAAACAGAAAGATCTTTATTAACCACGGCACGATTCATTCAGAGTCCTTGCGAGAACTGATTAGAAAAGTACAGACAGACATCAAGAGAACTCTGGCCCAGCCTACACAGCCCAACTCACACACCAAGCCAGGCCAGTCTGGGAAGAACGCCAAGCAGAGGTAAGACAAAACAACAGGTGTGAATACTAACCGTTAGCATTCCAATCCCCTCTTCACCCCTATCAGCCTCTATCAACACCAGGGGAAGTGGGAGAATGCAATAAGTGGATCTTCAGTTTGCTATAGCAGGGCTGTTTCAGTATAATAATAGTGGGGGGTGCCAGCTCCAGGTTGGGAAATATCTGGAGATTTGGGGATGGGGGGGAAGCCTGAGGAGGGCTTCAATGAGGTATAATGCCATAGAGACCATTTTCCAAAGAGGCCATTTTCTTCATATGAATCGTTGAATGGAGATCAATGTAATTCCAGGAGATCTCCAGTCACCAACTGGAGGTTGGGAACCTGATGGTGGGCAAATCCCAGATGTTAGACCATCACCATCAGACCCACTTTCTAGCTGTGGTGCAGTCTCAGCTGAATCCTATGCTGGACTACAGAGCAGTAGTGGTTAAGAGCAGGTGCACTCTGATCTGGAGGAACCGGGTTTGATTCCCAGCTCTGCCGCCCGAGCTGTGGAGGCTTATCTGGTGAATCAGATTAGCTTGTGCACACCAACCCACGCCAGCTGGGTGACCTTGGGCTAGTCACAGCTTTTCTGAGCTCTCTCAGCCCCACCCACCTCACAGGGTTTTTATTGTGATGGGGGAAGGGAAAGGAGATTGTAAACCCCTTTGAGTCTCCTACAGGAGAGAAAGGGGGGATATAAATCCAAACTCTTCTTCTTCTTCCCACTATAATCGTGGTTTTGCTTCTGAAAGTGCCACACAAATTTGGTACATTATGAGGCCCCACTAAACCCCCTGCTTATTTTCTGAAAACATAAAATTTACTTATTTCCTTCATTTATATCTTGCCTTTCTTTCCTGATGAGGGACCCAAAGTTACTTACATTGTTCTCCTCTCCTCCAATTCATCATAACAACAACCTTGTGAGGAAGGTTAAGCCAAGGGGTATGTGACTGGCCCAAGGTCACCCAGCAAGCTTCCACGGCAGAGTTAGGATTGGAATCCGCGCCTCACATGTCCTGGTTTGCCATTCTAACCACTACACCACACGCTAGCTCAATGCAAAACGCAAACACGCCATTTCAAAATCATATCCGCATTTAAAGCTGCACGCCTAAATTCCCCTCCCACGTTCTGATTGAGTAATGCTAAAAATTGTGCAAACTTTGGGGGGGAAATAATTAAAACCTTAAAATTGCGAAGAACCTTCTTCGTTCTCACATGCAAGGCAAAGAACAAATGGCTGCGTCCTCAAACAGCTCAGTGCAACTCAGTATTTCCACCACACATGGAGCACTAGGCACACAACAGGCCTCTTCAGTTAGGCAGACATCTTGTTCTTGCAGCCCAAGCAAGCTCTGAGGAAAGGGACTGGGGGTAAAGGGGGCCTTGGATGGAGTGTCAGCCTATGTTGGAGATACTTGAGTCATGACACCAGGCTCAGCTTGGAGGCCAAAATCTCACAGAAAGGCCGAAATATGAGAGGAAAGCAAATCTGCCTTTCTGTTTTCACATGGGCACACCTATACTGGCAGCAGGCAGCACCTTCCAGGAAATGGATGAAGTCAGCCCTACTCAAACCACTTTTCTTGAACCACCCAGGGTTGGATCGCCAGCACCCCCAGTGGACAGGTAGAGTCACTGCAAGGTGGGGGGGTGCAGACTCAGGCCCCTTCCACACATGCACTTTCAATGCACTTTGAAGCTGGGTTTTACTATGCAGAATAGTAAAATAGTAAATAGTAAAATCCACTGTCAAACAATTGTGAAAGTGGATTGAATGTGTATTATTCTGCATGTGCGGAAGGGGCCTCAGTACCACTTCCACACATGCAGAATAATGCACTTTCAATCCACTTTCAATTCACTTTGCAGCTGGATTTTACTGTGCGAAATAGCAAAATCCACTTGCAAACAGTTGTGAAAGTGCATTGAAAGTGCATTATTCTGCATGTGCGAAAGTGCCCTAAGTAGAGCAACAGAAACATGGGGAAACCCTTGGAAGCTGCCCCAGTAAGGCTTCCCCAATGGGGACCAGCTTTGGGTTAGGGTTGGTAGGTCCAGGTTGAAGAACTCCTGGAGTTTTGGGGTAGAAACTGGTGTGGGGAGGTAAGGGACTGTAGTGTGGTACAATGCTGTAGAATCCACCCTCCAAATTTGCCATTGTCTACAGGGGAACAGATTAATTAGTCCAGAGATTAATTATAATCCTGGAAGTACTCAGGACTTTACCCAGAAGTTGGCAACTCTTGGTAAACTGCCCTGCCTTGCCCTATGGAACTAAGCCATTGAAAGACCACTTATTTAAAACAAGGTAACATAGAAATATAGAGCTGGAGGGAGCTTCAAGGGTAATCAAGTTCAACCCCTTGCACAGCACAGCGAATTCACAGCTCACTCACCCCCACTCCCCTAGTGACTCCTGTTCTAAACCAGAGGATGGCAAAAAAACCCACTCGAGGATCCTAACCCTAATCGTAACAATTTGGTGCATGGCAGCACGGGAAAATCTCCATTTGAAGCAGTTTCTGGCCAATCGGGCAAACCTTTCCCTTTCCTGGGACAACCTGCTGTCGATCCTCCTGAATTGCAGGAGTGGGTTCAGCAAATTGTCCAGGGTTGGGATCCCATCCTCTGTGCCCTTCAAAAAGCTAAAGACACTTGCAAAAAACAAGCTGACAAACACAGGCGCCCTGTTGTTTTGGATGTGGGGGGATAGGGTGTATTTGTCAACAAAGAATTTAAGTAAGGTACCGGGCTGAAAAAACTCAGGTAGAAGTACCAGGGTCCCTTCGAAGTGATGCATAAGAAAAAACCTGCATAAAATCCATCCTGTTTTCCATTGCAGCTTAGTAATTTGCATATTTAGCAAAGGCTTATGGGAATGTTGTTGAAATGATCACCATAACTTGAAAACATAGTCAAAGGCACTAACCCATCCCCACTTACTTTAATTTTGCAGGCAGCCAAGTGAAAAACCAGCCTGCTCCAGCTAGGCTGTTTCAATTCTGTGCTTTCTCAGAGTTGCCTCCCTTGGGGAGGCTGACTCTGGTCACTGTGGGGGGCCAATTTTGCACACACACACACGTGACCAGATGGCGTGCGCCCGCAGGGCGCTGGGGTTACCCCATGCCCCTAGGGTGGAGACGCATATGCAGCCCTCCCTCTCAAGGATACCTAGTTCACATACAGAATCAAGATTGCTATCAGGTAGCCATCTTGCCTCTGCCTAAAAACTACCAGAGAAGGAGAGCCCATCACCTCCCAAAGGAAGCCGGTTCCACTGAGGAACCACTCTATCAGGAAATTCTTCTAAATGTTTAGCTGAAAACTTATTCAATTTAAATTCAGGCCGTTGGCTCTGGTCTGACCTTCTGGGGCCACAGAAAACAGCACCACACATCCTGGATAAGACAAATACTTGAAGATGGCTATCACTGCTGGGGGGAAGAATTAAGACTAATAAAAGGAAACACTTCTTCACGCAATGTGTGATTGGTGTTTGGAATATGCTGCCACAGGAGGTGGTGATGGCCACTAACCTGGATAGCTTTAAAAGGGGCTTGGACAGATTTATGGAGGAGGAGTCGATTTATGGCTACCAATCTTGATCCTCTTTGATCTGAGATTGCAAATGCCTTAACAGTCCAGGTGCTCGGGAGCAACAGCCGCAGAAGGCCATTGCGTTCACATCCTGCATGTGAGCTCCCAAAGGCACCTGGTGGGCCACTGCGAGTAGAAGAGAGCTGGACTAGATGGACTCTGGTCTGATCCAGCTGGCTTGTTCTTATGTTCTTATGTTCACTGTACACTCTCAGTTATCTCCTGTCCAGGCTAGACATACCCAGCTCCTTCAACCTTTCCTCACAGGTCTCCAAGACCCCTCACCATTTTTATCAAGGTAAGTAGCTCAGATTTTACTTTTCCCAGGAAGTGAGTCCTAGCCTGGCTGGCGCTTGCCCTCCTTAAGAAATAATGGAGGAGGAAGAGGAGAAATATTCCAGACTGGGAGGCAAAGACTGGTGGTCAGACACCAAATGGTGTCAGCAGACAGTGCAAATTCAACCAAATTGGGCCTGAAGCCAGTAATGCTAAGGTGGAAGGCATGAAAAGTGCATGGGAGGAGGGAATTAATTAGAACTGACCCACCATTTTGATGCTGAAGCTAATTATGCTTAGAAGTGATTAATCGTATTACATTATACAGTGGCTTTTAAAAAACTCTGTGCCCTATGTATTCATTATTTAACACTTCTGTGTTTATCACGTTGGAAAATTTACTAGCTACTAAACAACTAAGTAAAAATTCTGCCTTTAAAAAAAATTATTGCTTGGATTTGCAAAACATTCAAAATTTCCTTGAATGGGTTTTATACCCCCACCCCCGGCCAAACTTTGTAGGCACAGAAGAAACCGAATAAGCAGGGAAGAGGTAGTGTTTGTATCCGCTTCAGTGGTGCTATAGTTATGATGCTGAGTCATGTATCAAAAGGCTCTGGGTAGGAATCCTACCCTGCTGTAAACTTACTATACTCTTTTCCACCAAAAGATTAAAGCAGAGTTGTATATTCATCTGTCACGTGCTGGACCTTCTTTGCTGTAGAATTCCCTGCTTGGGTCCTAGTTCTGCTCCTCCTCTGTTCGAATGCAAAAACAAAACTCAGGACTTTGTTGGGGCCAAATGTGATCAGAGTGACCATGCAGGGCCAGCTCCAGTGGCGTAGCTGCAAGGGGACGGGGGGTGCACCGTGCACCGTGGAAAATCGGCCCTAGGCCCCTCCCCCTTTCCCCCACAGTGCCCCCCGTGGCACACACACACACACAGCACCCATCCCAACCCCCTTCCCACACTTAGTTCCTTTCCTTTTCCTAGAACTTTTTCAGGCTGCAAAAAGGCCTGTTCACAGTAAAAACGGCCTGAGGAACTACAGTTCCCAGGAGACCTTGGGAATATATAGTTCCCATCAGGCCGTTTTTAAGCCTGAACTGTGAACAGGCCTTTTTTTCAGCCTGAAAAAGTTCTAGGAAAAGGAAAGAAACTAAGGTAAGTGTGGGAAGGGAGGGCGGGGGAGCATGGGGGACGGAAAATATAGATTGCGCACCGGGCGCAGTTTGGCCCAGCTATGTCTCTGGCCAGCGCTGACTGCAAGAAGGGGTGAAAGCCCTGCCCAGGGGCATGGTGAGGGCTGTGCAGGCAGCTGAAGAGCATGCGACCCATAAAATGAGGTTTCGGGTGGCACAAGCCCACCAGGGAGACCTCTCAGCCACTCCCACCCCCCTCCCAGTGGCAGATACAATGGTGCAGGTAATCGAGCTCTCCTCTCCCAGTGCGTAACTTAGACTGATTCCACACAGCATATTTATAACAAGTTGCAGTTGTTATAAATGAACTTGTTTTTCCAATGGAATTGGAAATCTTAAATTGCAGAAAAACAAAAACTGAGTTGGAAAAAAAGCCTCAGGCATGAGAGATGTGACCCTTCGGGGCAGAATGGTGATTCGTAGATTTTCAAGACCTAGACCTGTGGTGGCGAACCTTTGGCACTCCAGATGTTATGGACTACAATTCCCATCAGCCCCTGCCAGCATGGCCAATTGACCATGCTGGCAGGGGCTGATGGGAATTGTAGTCCATAACATCTGGAGTGCCAAAGGTTCGCCACCACTGACCTAGACTGTTTGACTAGGACAGGGGTCTGCAACCTGCGGCTCTCCAGATGTTCATGGACTACAATTCCCATCAGGACTACAACGGACTACAATGGCCATGCTGGCAGGGGCTGATGGGAATTGTAGTCCATGAACATCTGGAGAGCTGCAGGTTGCAGACCCCTGGACTAGGAGATCCAGGTTCAAATCCCCACTGGCTCAGGTTGAAGACCAGGTCTAAAATGACAATATACATAGTGGCAATTAAGAAGTTGCAATTCTGACATTCACAAAGAGGCTCAGGAACCAGCCAGGTTGTGTGGGGCACTCCAATTCTTGCTGTGGATTCGACAACTTTGGCATTTTCCCCACAGACCATATATCCTGGGATAAGGAGGTGAAACATCCCGATTCAGGCATAACTTCAGCATGGCTTCCAGGCCTAACTTGGGCTTGCCCCATGAGATTTCCCTTATTTCCCTTTGGCGGCTTTCAAAAACTGCCAAATTGGCAGTTCTTTTGAAAAAGCCTGCGCCGATCCCACTCCCATGTAAACACTGCAAAAGACAGACCGGTTTATTTTTCCCGCCTCGTTGCCTGCTGTCCCCGCCCCACAGCTGCACCCAATCAGAACGCAGGAAAAGCAGGACTATTCGTGCATGCACAGAAACATTCATGTGGAAAATGAAACTAAACCGGGGGCCATACATAATCACCTGGAGTTCTTCCTCCCAGTCTGAACGTGCTAATGGGCAGCCATGCGAAGGGACAAAACGAGATAAAAACAGCCCGGTATGTATGATCCTGGTTTTCCCCTGGGATATTATGTCCGTCCGGAAAATGCCTTTGTGTCGACTGGTTTGGGACAGATGCTGGTTCATTGGGAGCTAAGACCGTCACAGCAGCAAGCAGAGGCGTAGTTCCAAGGGGACAGGGGGCGCAATGCACCGGGCACGCGCCCCTGCGGGGGGGTGGCGAGGGCATTCCGGGGCAGGACAGCGGTGTTCCGGAGCAGACAGGGGCATGGCAGGGGCGGAGGACGCACCAGTGCACTGGGCACTTTCCCCCCTCGCTCTGTCCGGCAGCAAGAGACCCGGTTGAATGAGTGAATGACAGTGTCAAATGTGCACACACATCCCAGTTGTTTCCCTGTTTGGTGTCAAGCAGTCCTGCCCTTTCTGCCCTGCAGGGGAAAGCTATGTGTAATGCCACACACACACACACACACACACACACACACACACACACACACACACAATTTGCTACTACCACATACCTTCTGTCATGGTGTGGACACCTAGAGATCCAAGCAATCATTTGCTATAGGCTCCTCATTTTGCTTTCCGCAGTCATGAAAAGCACTTGCTGGGTCCAGTCTCATCACTGTGCTGAGTAGGAAAATGAACCAGGAAGGTTCTAAGGGCATGTTTGCACATGCAAAATAATACACTTTCAATCCACTTTCACAATTGTTTGCAAGTGGATTTTGCGATTCTGCACAGTACAATCCAGCTGCAAAGTGCATTAAAAGTTGATTGAAAGTGCATTATTCTGCATGTGCGAAAGTGCCCTAAGTTTGTACCAGCCGGCTGGGGAGCTGCGCCTGGAGCCAACCCGCAACAAAGAACTCGGCTTCAGGATCATTATTTCTTTTCTGCTGCTGCTGTTGCAAGTCGAGGTGCCCTTGTCTGTGTCGCTTGCTAAGAAGCCCACAGAGCTGTTGCTGCAGCAACAACCTCGGTAAACAGAACAACAGGCCCCAAATGCTGGTGGTGCCACTGGTGTGGGGATTTAAACTGGAAAACCTGGGCAGGCAGGGTCACCTGGTTGCCTTGCCCAACCTGGTCACATTGCCCAACAGTCACGCAAGGTGAGGAGCAGACTTCAAACATACAGTCTTCCCCGAGAAATCAGAAGCAATCAGAACTGTTTCCTTGTGAAGAGAGAATCTTGAAGTTTTATTGTGTTTTTGTAATAAAGCTGTCTGTATATGTAACCCCCATGCTCAGAATGGGTTGACCCAGAAAGGGGTGGAGACTCAAAGCAGCAGGAGGCTGCAGAGCTCATGTAGTTTGGAGGAGACAAGGCTACCAGACTCGGACCTTGATTTGTATAAGCCCTTAACACCTTGTTAAGGGTTTTTGTGGTTGTAATGGGTGAGAGTTCTCCTGTAAACCTTCATCATGCTGAATCCTGTTCATCAAGCCCTTGGAGTCTTCAGGAGCCAAACCACTTGCGAAGAAGAATTGGACTTGGCAATATCAGTAGACTGTAAATATAAGGACTTGAAAATTCAACTTAACAGGACTGTAATGTGTTAAATGTTAAATGTTAAAAGTGTTATTTGTTAAGAAAGTAAACCATTTTGTTTTAGATTTAGTTTCTTTGCAACTCCTTCCAAGTACTGCCCCACAGAACTCACAAGCTGAGGTTACATATACACTAAGGGAGTAGCCTAGATTTGCTGGTGCCTCATGCCTCTCTTGGTAAATTGCTGTCCCTTCATTTGCCTTTCAGAGGTGGATTCCGCACGGTTGAAATTTAACAGGCTGAGAAAGGAAAATATCCATTTTGGGGGAAGTACTTCGCACAGGTCCCTCCCCCAAAATGGGATTAGCCCGTTATATTTCCCTCAACCTGGGTTTCACGAAACTAGCGATCTTTTTACCCAAACTCGGGTTGAACCCACTCCCTTGGTGCATATTCTGTCAGCATCGCCATCCTTTAACTCAGTTGCCACTCCAAAGTCTACAAAAGTTAAAATCTTAGTGGGAAATGGATTCATCTAGTCTATTATACACATCCATATAAATGCCAGCACATGAGCAGCCTGCCAATTTGCACCCTGTGGCTGTTGAGGCCTATTTGGAATTCCTGAGGATATGTGGCAGAGCAATTATGTCTTTGCAGTGTATCATTATTAGAATCACTTTCTGGATTTTTAAATCAGCAGAGGAAAGGTCACTGTGGAGTGAATAAATATGGTTTGTGGGATATAGTGGCTAGAGTGTTGCACGAGTACCCTGGAGGCCATTTTTAATATACAAACTTCCACTCTTCCATGAAGCTCACTGGGTGATTTTGGCCCAGCCAATCTCTCAACTCACCTACCTCACAGGCATGTTGTGAGGAAAAAAATGGGCATGGAAAATCACACGAATCACCTGACGTTCCATGGAAAACAAACAGGATGAAAATGTACAAGAACATTTTAATCCTGGAAAGTCACAGTGTATGCAGATGTATATGGTGGGTGGCTAGGGAGCAGCTAGGCATAAGAACATAAGAACAAGCCAGCTGGATCAGACCAGAGTCCATCTAGTCCAGCTCTCTGCTACTCGCAGTGGCCCACCAGGTGCCTTTGGGAGCTCACATGCAGGACGTGAAAGCAATGGCCTTCTGCTGCTGCTGCTGCTCCCGAGCACCTGGACTGTTAAGGCATTTGCAGATCAAAGAGGATCAAGATTGGTAGCCATAAATCAACTTCTCCTCCATAAATCTGTCCAAGCCCCTTTTAAAGCTATCCAGGTTAGTGGCCATAACCACCTCCTGTGGCAGCATATTCCAAACACCAATCACACGTTGCGTGAAGAAGTGTTTCCTTTTATTAGTCCTAATTCTTCCCCCCAGCATTTTCAATGTATGCCCGCTGGTTCTAGTATTGTGAGAAAGAGAGAAAATTTTCTCTCTGTCAACATTTTCTACCCCATGCATAATTTTATAGACTTCAATCATATCCCCCCTCAGCCGTCTCCTCTCCAAACTAAAGAGTCCCAAATGCTGCAGCCTCTCCTCATAAGGAAGGTGCTCCAGCACATGTCAGGCAACCAGGCAGTATTTAACTCAAAGCTATATGATCCCAAGTACAGCTCCCCCATGTGCTAGGCTAGGGCCTACTTCTGCAGGCCAAATGAAAGGGAAAGGTTGTAGCTCATTGGTAGAGCACTGGTTTGAATACTGTAATTTCCACGTTCAGTCTCTGACGACTCCAGTCACAGGATCTTAGGAAACAACAGAACTTTCTCAGGTGGAGAAAGTTCTGTTGTTTCCTATGACAGCTGTGAGGTGGACCCCCAGACAGCTGTGAGGTCTGATTTGCATGTATTTATGAATATTTCCCCAGAACAATCATCTTCCTCCTGCTATAAAGACTGTTTCTGCCAGTCCTTATTCCCTGTGGGTCTATGATACAAATTCCAGTCACTCACAACAGCTACCTACTGTTAAAGGTCATTGACGGGGACAGGAACTTGTTGCCTGCCACATCACAACAGGAAGAAGAGAGATGAAAGGTGATGATCAAGAGCTGATCTGTATCAAGTCTTTTAGTAGGATGAGAGACATTTCACTGGTTCATTCCTGTACTATAATTTGGTTTGGGTTTGTTTTTTAATATATTTTGTCACCTGCCTTCGCCAAAAGTGATGGAAAGGCTGAGTTACGAAAATACCAGATCTACAAATGACAGAGACATGCAAAATGTTGAAACTTACAATATATGCAACCATCAAAATATGTAAGCATCATTAGCATTCGTCCAGCTGACATCTGCTAAGACATCATTTTTGAAGACCTGCCAAAACTGCAATTAGGGAGATGACGAGGAGTCTAAAAACACTCGTGTATCCTTCTGAATTTTCCTTTGAAATTTTTCACCTTGTGGTGAAATGGGAACAGTTTGCTTAATCTTGCCTATTTACTAAGAGATGGGGGAGTTGTATCTGTGCTGGCGCTCCTTGGTTTACACCTGAATCTGTTCCAAAGAGGAAGTTTAATGGGGGCGGGCGGGCGGGCTCTGATTTAGCTGCTGTCAACAGATGAGGTTATTCTAGAATTCTATAGATTTTCTGGCAGATGCATTCACACACACACACAGACACACACAGACACACATGCATTCACATATATACTTATATATACGTATATACGCTATATACACACACACACATATACATATATATACACACACATAGATATAGATATATAGATATATATACATACACACACACATAGAGAGAGATATTTGTACATGCATTCATATATATATCTCAGCTCTCTCCACAATAAATGGGTGGTCTGTGCCCAAAGGAACATCAAGTGTGTATTAGAAAGCACCCGGAATTCCAGTTGAACGATGCCCTCCTCAAGTGCCTTTCTTAGCGCATGGCAAAGGAATGAGGAAATGCACGGACTCATGAACACATCATCACCAAGTCATGTCATGAATTAAAACCGAAGATCCAACAAATTAACACAGCGCCAATGGCGACTGACGAATTAACTTTCTTTTGAAGAAATCAATTTCATTTGCAAGTCTCGATTGTCAGAAATGCAAATAGTGGCCAGAATGCTGATTAAGAACCGTGCTGATTCAGAGACGACTGCTCCCACAAGGGAGTGTGAATGCACACTCCTGCCACAGCAGCAGCAGCAAGAGGCAAGGCAGTGGGCGGGAACCTCATCCACATGCCCCCATTCACAGTCTGCTTCCTGCTGCACCCACCTTCTGCCCATTGCTCTCTGCTCTTTGCCCTTGCACTGTTACACCAGGGTCCCCCTCATATTGAGGGGCCCACCGTCCCCCTTCTTGGGGTAGGTTTTAATCGGGGTTTTCTGGACACCTCTTGCTTATTTATTTATTAATTATTAACCGCTGTTTATATGAGGTTTTTAGGATGTTTTATTGCTTATTAATGGGATGGAGCCTATGTGTCTGCTTACTGTGTATGATCTGCTCCTTGTTTAATATTGCTTGAATTTTGTTGTTCACTGCCCGGAGCCCTTCGGGGATCGGGCGGTATAGAAATTGAATGAATGAATGAATGAATGAATGAATTGCTTTTTCTGTGTCACACCTGTGCAAAAATGTAATTGTGAACAATTTCTCTGGATCCCCACCTTTCCTCATATTTTCCTATTTCCAACCAAGCTGTGGTTAGGATTTCCATCTCTGGAAATCCTAACCACAGCTTGGTTAGGATTGGAAACCACGCCAACCCCACAACGCTGGGACCGTCCGCATGGATGGTCCCAGAACCAGCTGGGACGACGATGCCGCGGAGCGCCGTCGCCCGGCCGACCCGGCTTGTCCCTGGCCCTCCAGCACGTCGCCGAGGCCTGGAGACACGCCCCCCCGGCCCTGCGCGCCTGCTTGAGCGTCGCAGGGCAGGGGGGCGTGTCCCCAGGCCTCGGCGACGTGCCGGAGGGCCGGGGACCAGGTAAGTGAAGGTTGGGAGGGGGAGGGCGCCTTGGAGCCGCTGCCATTCGCACGGCAGCGGCTCCAAGGCGGCATTTCCCAACAACCTCGCTCCCCGAGCGAGGTTGGGAAATGCCGGCTTCGCGCCGGTCGGGCGACGCGAGGGCGGCGCGGCTGCACAGCAGCTGCGCCCCCTGTGTGAATGGCTCCCTGGGGACGGCGTTTTTGCTGTCCCCAGGGCACCATAAAACGCCCGTGTGGAAAGGGCCTTGGATATTTGGGAGCAGAGGCTAGGGGAAAGTGAAGTTTGGGGTGGGAGAGAGGTCAACAGGGATGTGATGACAGGGAGTCCCACCCCCACCCACCTGAAGCAAGTATTTTCTCCAGAGGAATTGATCTCTGTTGCCTAGAGATCACTTATAGTTCCAAGAGGACTCCAGTCCCCACCAGGGGGTTGGCAACCCTAACTGTACTACAGTTGGCAACCGTAACTGCTGCAATGTGGCTTGCCAGGGAAAGAAGGGAAAGCCCTTTAAAGGCCATTTTCAAAGCCAACTTAAGCTCTGTCCCCTCTCTATGGCGGATCAGATGCTCCTCCCGCAGCTACCCCACAGTTTCCCCTTTATCCCATAGAAAATGAGCTTTATATTTTTTTCGGAGTAAAGGGGACTTTCTGTTGTCCACATGGCGGAGAAATCTCCTCTTACAAGCTGTCTATGAGATTTGGCCGAATGATTTCTCCATTTACCATCCTAATCTTTAAATTTTTCCCCTCAAATTTGGATAGGGTTTTTTTTAGAAAGATTTAAAAACCAGAAATGACCTCCCCAAAATCAACAGCGTTAGTATGGGATTCCAAAGTAAGCTTCTAGTCTTCAGAAAGTTATGAGGAAGGCACGTGACAAAAACCGTTCAGGGGACACATGCCTGTCACAACATAACTTGTTCAAAATCTCATGACTGAAACCTCTCTCAAATTTCAGGACTCCGTGCCCCATGGCTCATTCCGCATGTGGAGAATAATGCACTTTCAAACTGCTTTCAGGGCTCTTTGAAGCTGTGCGGAATAGCAAAATCCACTTACAAACAGTTGTGAAAGTGGTTTGAAAACGCATTATTTTGCGTGTGTGGAAGGGGCTTATCTGTCTGCCCCTTGTTTGACAGCAACAGAGACCACATTCCAGCTCAGTTACATCTTGCTTGATTCAGGCAGACCTAAGTGTGTATTCCGTGTATTCTGGACTATAGCCAGTGCTTCTTCCTTGTATTTCAGAGGTCCAAATCAAGATCTATCTAATAGGCAAGGCTGCCATTCTGGCTGTGGGCCCTGCAGACTTTGCTTTTCTTGGACCATTTTTGAGGCAACCAGTCACCATTTAAACGGGGTTCCACTTAATCTTCATTCTTCTGAGTTTTCTCGTTCCTCCATCGCACTCTCTCTCACATACAATCATTTATCATCTAATTTTCCTCACAGGTACAACAGTTTGTTAGCGTCGCCAACTCTAGGTTGGGAGATTCCTGGATATTTGGGGATAGAGCCTGAGGAGAGCAGGGTTTAGGGACGACAGCTTCCAGTTGGGACCTGGGGATCCCCTGAATTACACTTCATTTACAGACTGCGGATGTAACCCATGCCATTTTAGTATTTTTTGGTTTTGTTGGATCTTAGGGCCCAGGGGATAAAAGCTCACTGAGCATGTGCAGTTGGTAAGCTTGCTTACTTATTACCCTCCTGTATTGATCTGGCCTGCAGCAGGAGAAGGAAGGCCTACAGCTTAATTGAGGGAATGACTTATTTTTTTTACAGGTATGTATTGGGCCCAATAAGAAAGGAAAATATATTAGAATTTCCCCAATGTCATGGAAATATTAGGTTGTTAACTACCGTGTTTCCCCGAATATAAGACAGTGTCTTATATTAAATTTTGCTCCCAAAGATGCGCTATGTCTTATTTTCAGGGGATGTCTTATTTTTTCTGTGTTCTGTTCATTGGGCATGCTTCCAAACAAAAACTTTGCTATGTCTTACTTTTGGGGGATGCCTTATATTTCGCACTTCAGCAAAATCTCTACTATGTCTTATTTTTTGGGGATGTCTTATATTCGGGGAAACAGGGTATGTAACCCTCCTGTATTGATCTGGCCTGCAGCAGGAGAAGGAAGGCCTACAGCTTAATTGTGGGAATGACTTCTTTTTTTTACAGGCCCAAATTGAGGGAAGACCTGCAGCAGCTACATCAGATGCAGAAGGCCCGATGAGAGAAAGAAGCCCTGCTTTATTAATAGTTTGGACTTTCTTGCTATTCTTTCATTACCGGACACTGTTAGTGGTGGCAACTGTTCTGAGTGCCTTTTTCTTAAAACAGCACTGAAGATTTTGTACAATTGAGTTGTGCTGTATATATATACTCGCTATATATTCACTATTATTTATCCTTAAATGATAGAAAGTTGTGTTAAGATTAAAAGTTTGCTAATTTGTTCAAGCAATTTCATATTGGTTTGTTAAGCCACAGGGTGCTGTCATATATTATTTCCTAAGTCTCCAATGGAGATTGATGTGGCCAAGGATAAGTAGGTTACACAGACACCCGTTCTCCCATGGAGAAAATGGATACTTTGAAGGTGGACGAGATGGCATTGAACCCTCTGCAGTCCCTGTCTTTCCCAGGCTGCATACCTACATCTCCAGGAATTTCCTAACCTGGATCTGGCAACCTAACCCTAGCCCACCCCTCTTTCCCTTGCTGGTGTCCAGGGGAACATGGCAACCTTAGGAGGCTTCGAAAAAGGGAAGGACCTTAGCAAGGTTATAAGGCCATAGATTATGTCCTACAGAGCAGCCATTTTCCGGAGTTACGTTTTAACTCTGGGAGATTTTCAGGCTTAAATGAGAGATTGGCAACCCCACCTTGGATGGCTCTCAGTTTCCCTCCTTCACGTCTGCCATTTTCAAACATCTACATTTTTAAAATATGAACACTCTCTTTTCACCTGATGCTATTATTAGTTCACCCCCTTATTATCTCTCTCGTACTGAATCTGTCACACTATGGCGTGTCACACTCGGCTACCCCTGCTGTTGCGTTTTCCCTCAGACACACACACACACACACACACACCCCTCTGTGTCTCGCATACCATCGTGGACACCTGCACACAGACATACAGATACACACACTGGCTGTCTCGCGCACACGCCCAGTATCAGCAACTCAGCAGTTTTTCAGCTTTCTGACAGATTCATAACAAATTGCCCAAGAACTAGCGGCACCTGCCAAACCGGCTTGCTGTCCCTGCAGGGAAGGGGCGAGGGCTTTGGGAATGCAATTCACGGAGGCGGTGGCAGGGCAGGGAGCTCTCCCGGGCTGTGGCGGCATAGTGGCTTTAAGGATGCACAAAGAAGACACAGGAGAACTACGGGGATTCAGAGGGGAGGGTCATGTCCCCCTCTCCTTCTGCTTTATACAGTGCATAAGCAACTTGCAGAACTTGCAGCCACAAAACATGGGGAGGAAACGAAGTCTGCCGTTCCTGCCTTTTATTGTCCCGGAATTTCAGGCTGTGCTCTTCCGGAATCGCCATTTCTCCCCAGTTAACTTGCAACTTTCCCACCCCTCTACATCAGGGGTCGATTCCACACAGCAAATGTATAACATTTGGGTGCTGTGTGGTTTCCGGGCTGTATGGCCGTGTTCTAGCAGCATTCTCTCCCGACGTTTTGCCTGCATCTGTGGCTGGCATTTCAGAGGATCTGAATGTATAACAGGTTGTATAACAGGTTGCAGTTGTTATAAAGGAACCCATTTTCCTTTTTCCAGTTCACATGTGTGCTGTGCAGGCAGCAATTGGAGCCTGTGGAAACAATCCAGGTTGCCTTTGCGCCTCTGCACAGAAACACACGCGTAGCTATGCAGGCATGCAGGAATGAACCCCCACAGCCATGCCAATTGTCCCACAATATGATCGGCTGTACCTGCATAGCTGCACATGTGCAACATGCAAAATAAAGAAAGACATGCAAAATAAATGGCAGGCAGATTCTCCCTGACCGTGAAGGGGAGGGAAATAAAGCGCCCCTAGCCTGGCCATTCACCCGGGAGTGGCTCCAACCCAGGATTTTTGAAAAGGATCACTGGCTTAGAGATTTTTGAAAATCCCCAGTTGAGGGGAATAAAATGGGGCTCAGGATCTTTGTGAAGTCCCACCCCCCAAGTTTTTTATAGCATCCTCAACTGGTTATATTTGCCCCATGTGGAATCCACCAGGGTTCCTCAATATGGTGCCTGTGGGTGCCATGGGATCTGCTGGCCAAGAGCGGATCTAAGGAGTGAGGGGAAACAAGGGGAAGCAGGGATGGGGGGGGGGGAGTAGCAGGAGGTGGGGGAGGCTCAGTTGCCCAGCAGAGATGAAGCATTCTGTAGCACATGCACCCCATTCCTCAGATTAGGCTGCTGCTAGGAGGTGGGGGACGCTCAGCTGCCCAGCAGAAGTTATGCGTTCTGTAGTATGTGTACCCCATTCCTCAGATTAGGCTGCTGCTAGGAGGCGGGTGAGGCGTACTTGCACGGGTGAGATGGCTCCTTCTGCAGGATACATGCCCCCTTCCTCTAATTCAGCTGCTGCTAGGAGGCAGGGGACGCTCAATAGCCCAGCACAGATGGCTCACTCTGCAGCATGCACACACCCCATTCCCTCAATTATTCTGCTGCTAGAAGGTGGGTGGGAGAGCAAGACCCCAGGCCTCAGAAGGAGGTCGCAGCCCTTGACGAAGCAGAAGCTGCTGCTGTTAGGGGAAACCACAGGGAGCAAAGATGACAGGGAGCTAAAGGTTTCTAAGGAGATGTTCAAAGATGTCAAGTTCTACACAGTGGGAGACACAGACTTATGGTGTCCCCACAGGGTTTTCAAGGCAAGAGACCAACCATGTCTTTTTTCAACCCAGACACTATTCTCTATTGATGCCCCAGACTAGTCCAATCTCATCAAATCTCAGAAGCTAAGCAGGATCAGCCCTGGTTAGTATTTGGATGGGAGACCACCAAGGAAGTCCAGGGTTGCTATACAGAGGCAGGCAGGCAAACCACTTCCGTCTCTTGCCATGAAAGCCCTATGAGGCTGCCATAATTCAGCTGCAATTTGACAGCTCCTTCCACCACCAATATACACGTGATATTGGGAATTTACATTCTGATCCCCAGATGTGTCACTGAACTGAAAATTCTTCTGCAGAGAGACCCAATGTGGACTGGGGCCGCCAGACAAGGAAAAGGGGGATACGTCCTCCTTTCCCGGATGTTTTCTGGATTGGAAATGTCTTCCCAAGAAGGGAATGCAGACAAGTACAATTTTGTATCTTTCTTCAACTCCTGGGATTCAAAGCACCCCGGAGAGGATGCTTCCTATCAGCTAAGGCAGCAGTTCTCAACCTGTGGGTCACGACCCCTTTGGGGTCAAACAACCCTTTCACAGGGGTCGCCTAAGACTCTCTGCATCAGTGTTCTCCATCTGTAAAATGGATAAATGTTAGGGTTGGGGGTCACCACAACATGAGGAACTGTATTAAAGGGTCGCAGCATTAGGAAGGTTGAGAACCACTGAGCTAAGGGGTAGTCCTCTTCCTTAACCTTGTAGCCACAATCCATATCTGGTCCCCTTGCAGCTGCTTGTCTGCAGCTCTAATATACATCTGGAGATCTGAATACGAAGCCACAGGGTGACGTGTTTCCTCACCCCTGTTTGCACCCACCAAAGCTCACCACACTGCTGGGGAAAACCCACCAGGCTGCCGCGGGGGGGAAGAGAAAGAGGTGCAAGTTGTAGTCGGCACCTGCCATTACCTGCACAGCCTAAATCCCTGGACTTAGCCAGAGCTTCTCAGGCCTGCCGGAATTAAGCTGGTCGTTTTAAGGGTTTAGCTGATCCCAGACACCACACTGGGGATCCAGCAACCGCAGTGGGTGAAAGCAAGCGAGTACCTTTGCCTCAACATGACGATAAAGTCTCTGCAGAACAGTCAAAGCAAGGGCATCTTTCTGGGCCCATCCTCAAGACTGGTGTCCCCCCCTTCCTGATGTTTAACAGTAAAAAGCAGAGGTGGTAAATCAAAGCGATGGTGCAGAGATCCCGGGGTAGACTGGAGAAGTCCCAGAACTCCCACTGATCTCCAGACTACAGAGATGTGGATACTTTGGCTGCTTCGGATGGTGTATGCTTTGGCATTATAGCCTGCTGAGGTCTCCGGATACCGATCTGGAGAACAGAGGCTGAATTCCCACTGAAAATTTAATCTAGATACAACCAAGTTTCAAAAGAATGGGCACCTTTTCATCCAGGTTCAAACATCCCCACTGCAGCATGTTTCTAGTGAAGACATCTAGGCCTGCCCCTGGTGGGGTGGGGTGCCTGCTGTCAGGGATGCAATTGTTAAGCTAGCAGCACCAACATCGGAGCCCTTCGGGGATCGGGCGGTATATAAATTTAAGAAATAAATAAATAAAAATAAATAAAACATTTCAGAGTATCTTTAGGAGACTCTGCTGATGATACCACCCAGGTTTGGTGAAGTTTGGTTCATGGGGGCTAAAGTTATGTACCCTCAAATATGTAGCCCCCATCTCCTATTAGCTCCCATTGGAAACAATGGGGGATGGGGGCACCCCCTTTGGGAGTCCATAGCTTTGGACTCCCTCGACCTAACTTCACAAAACCTGGGTGGTATCAGTAAGAGACTCTACTGATGATACCACCCAGATTTGGTGAAGTTCGATTCATGGGGGCCAAAGTTATGGACCCTCAAATGTGTAGCCCTCATCTCCTATTAGCTCCCACTGGAGTGTTTTTTCAAAAAGGTGCATATACAAGGAGGTCCAGGAAAATCCTGTGATAAGGGGTGGAGCCCCTGTGTTCCACGGTTCAGCAGTGGGGAGATTGCAAGGAAACCTGGATATTTCGGATGACTATTCCAGGATTAATCGCCAATGGGAAATCGCCCAGGGTTTGATCCCCCACTCCAGAGTGGCAGAGGCTTATCTGGTGAACCAGATGTGTTTCCACACTCCTACATTCCCACTGGGTGACCTTGGGCTAGCCGCAGTTCTCTCAGGACTCTCTCAGCCCCACCTACCTCACAAGGTGTCTGTTGTGGGGAGAGGAAGGGAAAGGAGCTTATAAGCCACCTTGAGTCTCCTTACAGGAGAGAAAGGTGGGATATAAATCCAAACTCTTCTTCTCCTCCTCCTCTCCTGATATCCTTCCCTCCAGCCAATCTCCATCCCAAATCTCCAGGGATGTCTCAATCCAGAGCTAGCAACCCTACCTCATCCCTACTCACTGCGCCCCATAGAAAATCCCCTGATTAACCACTATTAACCACAGTAGGGGGGAAAGACAGATTCAGGACAAACCTGTTTTTCCCCCCAAGTAGGAATTATAGTAGCTGGAGAGGGTGCTATATGGGAAATGTCAAGTGAGGGGGCAATTACATCTGTCTGGTCCTCTGCCAGGGCCTTATTCATAACCCAGCCCCTTGTGACCACTGATTTGTACCACTGAAATAAACATGAGGAGGGAACCAATCACGAATCCTCAACCTAATGTATAATGTGGGCCTCAGTGTCCATCCACCCTCTCAAAAGCTGACCAGGGCCAATTACGCACTGCTGCCAGGCTGTTGTCTGCCTCCACCATAGGGGTGTTGGATCCATGTTGGGAAACTCTTGGAGATTTGGGGATGGAGATTCAGGAGGCCAATGACATAGAGTCTACCCTTCAACGCATCCATTTCCTGCAGGAGAACATCTCTGTAGTCTGGAGATGAGCTGTAATTTCAGGGGATCCCCAGGCCCCACCTGGGGGTGAGCATCCCTACCCCGCTAAGCCCAACCTCTTCAGAAGCTCCGCCTCTTAGCCTTTGGCTCCACTCCCTGGATCATGCAACTATGCCACTGGCCCAACACTAATAACCAATATATTATACTGGCTCTAGAAACAAAAATTGTTCCACGAAGAAGAGTGCTAAATGCAGTTCTAGAGTCCAAGCTTTGCTCAGACCTGAGTTTGATCCTGACAGAAGACTGTTTCAGGTACAGAGGCGGAGCACTCATGGGGACATGTGGGGTCACATGTCCCTGGGAACACACCAGCAGGTCACGTGGGAGGGTGGAGAACCGCCCCCACGCTCCTCCCCTTGGTCCCACCCTGCCAGGCTGCTCCTTCAGCCAGCGGAGCCTCCTCCAGCCAGCCTGGCTGGCTGCCTGGGCTGCCACTAGAGCAGGTAAGTGGGGCGTGGGGGACGCCCATAGTAGGCATTTCCATGGGCACCATTTCCCTCTATTCAGGGAGCTGGCTCAAGGTTGATGCTGCCTGCCGTCTTTCCAAGTTTGGTAAAATGAGTATCCAGTTTGTTGGGGGTACACCACAGATGACCATGGAAGGCAATGCCAAACCACCCATAAACAGCCCGCCTAGTAAATGTCATGAACTGGCATCACTCCATGAGTCAGTAATGACCCAATGCTTGCACCTTTCCCTTTATATAGACTCTCATACTAACCACCTTCAGACATTCTCAAATGGCAGGAACGGGTACAGTGATTTATTAGGAATTGGTACCACCCCAAATAGCAGTAATACCCCTCCCCGGCAAAAAAGCTAGGACTGTCACACAAGGGTCAATTCCCCACTCACCATTTGATGTGCACTCATCGCGGAAAATATCCCAGGGCCCTGCAGCACTCCCCGCTACACCAGCGGCGACAATGCAGCTAACCTGATTCTTCCGTTCCTCCCACCCCTCAGCACGCGTCATTTCGGATCCTGGTCAGAAGTGCACCTTTTTCAAAACCACACGCCGAGTGCAGGGCAGTGGGGAAGTCCGGGGGGTGACTCTGGGTGACATGGAGCCTTCCGTCCAATCAGGCCACAGCAGGATATGCGCGATGTGCGCGCAGCCTTTTTTTCCCATTTTTAACACCAAAAATCGACATCTGCTCAAATAGACGTGGATTCATCGGCAAAGCTATATATTATAATGGCGAATCTGCGCATGCTCGGGGAGATGTTGATTCATCCTTTTGAAAAAAAATAAAAAATTCCCGCCCCAGCACAACGCAGCAGCCAATCAGGACAGCCCCTGAGTGGATCGCGCGTTTTGATCCGCTGATCGTGGGGAGTCCTGCATGGCTGTTGCGTGGCTGTCGCGTTTATTGGACCAAGGGGGCAGAAGCTGTGGTGGGGACCATGAAACCGCGCTCAAAAGGTCCCGAAGCAAACCAAACCGGTGTGTATCTCCTTTATTTTTTGAAGTGGGGATTCGACCAAGTATTAAGATGCAGGCTCAGAGTACGCTCTTCTTAGGTTCAAAGTCCTTGTGACTAGCAGGAAGCTGAAAAGCCGCCATTAAAAAGGTAAAGGTAAAAGTACTTTTGGTATCACCTCCACTGAGCCCTTAAGTGGAAAAATAAGGGGGGAAGGCCTGAAGAACAATACGACACAGATAAAATACCTGGGGGAGGGGGACTGTCGGCTGCCAACTGTTTGAGGCAAAGTTTACATTAATTATGAGGCTTAAGTCTCTAAATCCCCCATCGCACTGACTCATCAGAGGGCACAAAGCCGGCGTTGGCGCAGTGGGTGGTGGGCGGTTCAAAATGAACTCATCCGTTTTCCCAACCTAGCGCTCCGTTTCCCCTGCCTCCCCTGCCCCAAATCCTGAGAGGGGGATCACAAGATGGATGGGGTGGGGGGGTGATGCAGAAATCTTGGCTGTGTTGCCAGGAGATTGCAGACTAGGATGGTCAGGAGGGCAGAAGCGTTCACTAGTCTTCTCCTGAAGTTGCTGGGTCTAGGTTGGGAACTTGCTGGAGCTTTGGCAGGAAGAGGCAGGGGAGGGTGGGGTTTTGTGGGGAGGTACTTCAGATGGGAATAATGCCAGAGAGTCCACACTTCAAAGCATCCATTCCCTCTAGTGGTGGACTCTAATCTGGAGAACTGGGTTTGATTCCCCGCTTTTCCACAAGAGTGGCAGACTCTAATCTGGTGTACCACATTTGTTCTCATGCTCCTCCACATGAAGCCTGCTGGGTGATCTTGGGCTAATCACAGTTCTTTCGGAACTCCCTCAGCCTCATCTACTCGTCACAAGATGTCTGTTGTGGGGAGGGGAAGGGGTTTGTAAGCCACTTGAAGACTCCAGGATATAAATCAAACTTTTCTTTTTCTTCTTCTCTGTAATCTGGAGATCTGTTGTAATTTTGGGAAATATTCAGGCCCTACCTACAGGGTGTCAGCCTTATCAATCCCATATGATACAATGACAACAATTTTTGAACCCCTTCTTAAAAATTCCACGAGAAGTAACATATTCCCCAGTACCCCTGAAAGCACTTCAGAGAATCATACCACATAAGGTATGTCTACATTACAAATCTGTAAGGGTTTATAGGGTTGCCGATGTCTAGTTGTGGCCTGGAGACCTCCCAGTCTCTCTAAATTATAACTGATCTCCCTAGACTAGAAGGATATTGACAAGCTGGACCTTGTCCAAAGGAGTGCAACCAAAATGGTAAAAGTTCTGGAATCCATGCCCTGTGAGGGGAGACTTAGGGAGCTGGGTATGTTTAGTTTGGGGAGAAGACGGTTAAGAGGTGACATGATAGCCATGTTTAGATATTTGAAGGGATGCCATGTTGGCGAGGGAGCAAGCTTGTTTTCTGCTGCTCCAGACACGAGGACCAGGAGGAATGGGTTCAAGGTGAAGGAAAAGAGTTTCCACCTAAACATCAGGAAAAACATCCTGACAGTGAGGGCTGTTGGACAGTGGAATGCGCTGCATTGGAGTGTGGTGGAGTCTCCTTCTTTGGAGGTTTTTAAAGAGAGGCTGGATGGCCATCTGTCAGGAGTGCTTTGATTGTGTGTTCCTTCATGGCACGGGGTTGGACTTGATGGTCCTTGGGGTCTCTTCCAACTCTATGATTCTGAGGTCGTTTCTGCATGGCCAACTGAGCGAGGGTGCATCAGCATAGTTCACATGGACGGTTCCGCTGGGTGCGGTGCGGTGCGGTGCCGATAGTGCAGCCTTTGCACAGGTTGCGCCATCCCCAAACAGCTCGTTACCTTCTCCTGTCTTCTGGAGCTCTGTGGAGGCCAGGGGACACGCCCCCATGGCCAGAGTGATGGCTGCAGCGAGGCCAGGAGGCGTGCCCCTTCGCCTCCACAGAGCGCCGGAAGACAGGAGAAGGTAAAGAGCCATTTGGGGTAAATGGCAGCTTCCACCCACTGCCGTTCGCATGGCAGTGGGTGGAAAATGCCGCTTTTGAAAAACCTCGCTCAGGGAGTACCAGCTGTGCGAACAGCACCAGCTGTGCGAACATCTCCCCAGAGACTGTATTTTTACCGTCTCTGGGGCACTGTTATCCGCCTGTGCGGAAACGGCCTATGATTCTATGACTACAGAGATTGGTTCTTGGGGACAATAATTGCTTTGGAGAGAAGACTATGGGGCATCACATTGCTTCTGAACTCACTTCCCCAAGTCCTGCCCTTCCCAGGATCCTCCCCCCAAATCTTCAGGTATTTCCCAAACCAGAGTTGGCAACCTTATCGCTGACCTTTTTTTAAAAAAAACAACAACTATCCCTCATTAGAATAATGTATTCTGGTATAGTATTCCGGTATGCTAATTAAGTACTGTTACTGTAAGACATAATTTTCTTATAGTCTCGCAACATGTTCCTTATGTCAAAAACACTTTAGGTGACAGCCCTAGTGGCTCAGGGAGAGGAAATGACATATTAAATCATTTTAAGTCTTCCATGCGGTATAGATATGCACTTAGTAGATAAGTATGCAGTGCATTTCAAGTGTCCTGGAAAAACTTTGCAGATGTTAATTGAATCATCAACTCTGCAAGGAAGCTCTATCATAATATCTCCATATTGCTGGCCAAGAACAAAAGTAGATGAGATGGCAGGATATCTATTACTGGATATTTTAAAGTTTTAAAAGCAAGCACAGTTCCATAGGGTTGCCAGCCTCCAGTGGGGGCCTAAATAGCTCCCAGAATTACATCTAATCTCCACAATGGCGGAGCTACAAGGGGAGGGGGGAGCGCCGCACACCGGGCGTGAGCCCTGGGGTGCAAAATTGCCCCTCTCCCCCGTGCGCCCCTGCCCTTCCCCCCACACTTTAGTTCAGCCTGAAAAAGTGCAGGCTGTAAAAGCGGTCTGTTCACTTCAGACTGAAAACTGCCTGGTTTTTTACCAGGCCGTTTTCAGCCTGAAGTGAACAGGCCACTTTTCCAGCCTGCATTTTTTCAGGCTGAAATAAGGTAAGTTGGGGGGGGGGGGTCCTATTCTGGTCTGACCTTCTGACCAAGTGAATTCTTAATGGAGATGAGATTTGATTTAAATCAGGGACTTGAATTTGTCAGCCACGGTATGACAGTAGTTCTTTAAAAAGTTCCCCTTAAAAAATACCTTTTTGCTCTCCCCCTGAGTTGAAAGCATATTTTCATATTTTAAAAGTCACCCACTGTTCCCTGCCAGGGCTAAAAAGAGGGTTCTCTTCTATCAGGGAAAGGAAGGAGTACAGAAGGCAAAATTAATCCCACCCAACTGGGGATTTTCCCACCCAGAGACTTTGAGGATGGAGCCTGGATATGGCGGGATTTGGGAAAGGGGGGGGTGTCCTCACCAGGATACAAGGCCATAATCCACACTCCAAAGCAGCCATTTTCTCCAAAAGAACTGATCTTGGCTGTTCACAGGTTGGCTGTAAGTGTAGGAGATCTCCAGGCGCCACCTGGAGATTGGCAATCCTAACCCCACCCTACTCTAGCATTGTGGCCCCAATCCATATTGTGGATCCCCCTTGCTGTTCTTTAGGGCAACTCCAACAGTGCAAACTGTCTCCCAGCATCCTCTCTGCCTCACCATCCAAAGAACAATTAAATGTACCCACATTAGGCAGAAATCCCACAAATACTCCCCTTTCTGAAAGCCAACCCCCCCACACACATTCATGCATCTTGAGTGGGTTTTTTTTTAAGCATGTTTTTTTAAAACAATAGAAGCTGGGAGGAGGGCAGACGCGCACATAACCCACTACCTTCTAGCAAATGTCATGGCAGTCTTAAGGGGAATTAACTCTGCTCACGTAATGGTCCCTCAGCATTCTGCCCCACCTTTTTCTAACATCAATTCTGCCTGTTTAATTTGCAAAGTGCTTCACAACCCATATTGCATGTATGTCCTCAACAGAATGCAAAGGGTGGCAGATCGCTCAGATCTAGCATAGCGTAGTGGCTGGGACAATGAGCTGCAGCCCAGGACCCAACAGCAGTGGCGTAGTGCCAACGGGATGGGGGGAACAACGCCCCAGGCGGAGCAGCGGTGGAGGCGTGGCCGGATCAGCCGTGGAGAGAGCATTCCACGGACATTCCAGGGCGGGGGCGGGGCAGGCTACGCCGTGGCAAGGGTGCAGGGCGCGTGTGTGCCCCAGGTGCAGTTTCCCCTCTCTCCGCCCCTGCCCTACAGCAGTTTTTCCCTCTGTTCTGGCCACCATTTCTGAAGCTTGCATGCGTGTGTGTTTTTAAAATGCTGAAGGTCTATCCCTGGAGCAAAAGATCAGTCTATTGAGCTATCAGATCCCAGAGAAAAAAAAAGGGGGGGAGCCTCCCCAGATGGAGTCTGCAGGAAATCAACAAGGCATGGAGGATTTAAATTTTTATCCCTGTTGGACTGGCAGGAGTACTTTTCATAAGAAGAAAAGGACTGTTTTATAATGCAAACAGAGTAGGCAAAAGGGCTCTTGCTAGTGTGATATGTTTTTTGTGCATACGTGTAGATAATAGAGCATTCCACTCCTCCCCTATTATCTGTGTGATTTAGTTTGGTCCCATTGGGTGGAGCTCTTGGTTTCAGTTGCTAGTTCTTGTATGTTAGCTAATGCTGATGGTTGTAAGAGGTGCCTTCCTTGCGAATGAAAGCTGTTGTTTTGGACCAGCTTGTCTTTGCTGAACGGACCTTAGAATGAGCGCCTGAGTGAGTATTCCAGCCCAATCACGAGTGTAAACAGAAAACCGCGGGAAAACCCCACTGCGAAGCAAACACTCTGGAGGCAAGCCGTAAGTGCACGAAAGTCCCTTGAGTCACTTGCTCTCTCTCTCTCTTAGCCTAGCCTACCTCACAGAGTTATGAGACTAAATGGAGGAAGGACAATGTTGTAAACTACTTTGAGTCCTCACTGGGAAGACAAGCGGAGCATAAATATTTTCCAAACCACTGTCTACTTCAGCACCTCATTTCCCCTATGGAGATAGTAATATCAGCTGACTTTAAAGATTGTAACTCATTGGTTTCTTGCACAGCTGGGTACTTCGTTACCTTTCCAATAAACACTACTGATCAGCAATCCAGCGTCCGTTTATTGATTCAAGGATCGAGACCTAGCAAAGATTACTGCTTTATCATTCTATCTTTTGTGTTCAGTAGCTCTGCAATGACCTGACCTCCAAGAATTCAGAAGTCAGAAGTTCATTTGATAATAAAGCCAGTGAAGTGTACTGGCCAGGGTGTTGGACTAGGATCTGAGGCACTCAGGTTCGAATCCCTACTCTGCCATGGAAGATCACTGGGTGATCATGGGCCACCTATTCTGAGTCTAACCCACCTCACAGGGTTGTTTTAAGGTTAAAATGGAGGACAGGAGAATTATGTAAGCCAGTTAGGGCAAAAGATGATAAATGAAGTAAATACATCAACAGGGATGCTGTGAATTTCACGCTGAACGATCAAATTTACTGTGTGTGATTGCGATTTCCAGATGTGACCTAATCAAAGGGTTTGGCTTGGCATCAAACAACTTGAATGACTGCCAGGAACACTTGTACCAGGGTTATTTTTTTCCAGAATTCTTTGTGTGCAAAACAGCTACCACCCCAAATAGGCTGGAATTCCTTAAGACTGATTGTTAAGGAATACTGAAATGAACATTGAACCATAAGATTCTTACCAAAAAAAAAAACCCCACCACAACATTTATTTATTATTTGATTTGATTTGATTTGTGACTGATTTAACTGCCTGGGAACACAGTTCTCTGTCAAGCAGGCAGCATAGCGAGAGTGGAAGGAGCAGAACTCAAATTGGACCAGTGTGGTGTAGTGGTTAAGAGCAGGTAGATTCTAATCTGGAGAACCAGGTTTGATTCCCCACTCCTCCACTTGAGTGGTGGAGGCTTATCTGGTGAACCAGGAGCGAAAGATGCAAGATAAATCTAAACTCGTCTTCTTCTATGTTCTTTTTACTCTTTGTGAATTTTATTCTTTCCTGACCTGAGCCCAGCTTGGTCAGGAAAGGGCAGGTTAAAAATCAAACAAATAACTAAATAACGAAACCCCGGAGAGGGACAAAATGAGCCCTTTGCACTGTCTACAAAGCATCTTCCCAAGATAAAAACTAGAGACAGCGATTTTTTCTGAGAACAAGTATAGAAAAACAGGTGCAGTTGTAGGCAGACAGAGATTTTCCTCCCTTTGATTTAAGATTTAGGATTTAGATAACAGGCATCAGAGAAACCCAGTACTATTACTACAAGGAGATTTTGGCTGCAGAACGTCTAATAGCTGGGCACATAAATGTTATTTTTGTCTGCTAGCTATTAGTAAGGGATGGAAAAGGTGTGAAAAGCAGGCACAAAACTGAAAGGAATAAAGAAATGGGGAAGAGGGGCAGAATCAGAGCCGAACAGGTTCCACTGGCTCTGAAGAAGCCTTCCGTATCGTCAGCAAAACGTGAACCACTTACCCTGATCTCCTTGCATGTTCCCTAAGAGGAGTGCCCACAGGGCGAACACAATAAAATTAATCAGTGCAACCACCCATACAGGAGCTGTTCAAGCAGCCAGCAAGTGCCCAGCAGAGGTGTATCGGAACACATGGAGCTGCTCTGTACTGCATTGACCCCGTAGCCAGCGTGGTGTCATGGTTAAGAGCAGGTGGATTCTACTCTGGAGAACCGGGTTTGATTCCCCACTCCTACACCTGAGTGGCAGAGGCTTATCTGGTGAACCAGATGTGTTTCCGCAGTCCTACATTCCTGCTGGGTGACTTTGGGCTAGTCACCGTTCTCTCAGGACTCTCTCAGCCCCACCAACCTATCACGGTGTGTGCAGTGGGGAGAGGAAGGGAAAGGAGCTGGTAAGCCACCTGGAGTCTCCTCACAGGAGAGAAAGGTGGGGTATAAATCCAAACTCTTCCTCCTCCTTCTCTTACAAGCAGCAGCATCTGGGGCAGAGCGAAGTTCTTTCCCCTTCTTAATATGAGTAATGCAGGCAAGTGATTAGCTAGAGATTCAGGACAGATTGCAGGAAGCGCTTCCTCTTGTGAGGCATAATTAAAGGATATAATTCAGGGCCACAGAAATGTGGTGATGGAGCAGCCACTCACTAAAGATAGGGTTTTTTTTTTAATGGATTAGATTGATTGGTGAAGGTGTCAAGATTGGTGCATGGCTGTTAGCCATAAAAGCTAATTAGACTATCTGGCCCATTATACACGCTTTCTCATCCATCTCAAATGGTGGAACTGGGGCGGAGGAGCGAAAAAAAGTGAGAAGAGAGTGACGCAGGGCCATCAGCTTCACCTTCCCTGCAAAGCCGGGGGGAAAGGTCACTTTCCTTGCTCTTGAAAACTGTGGAGCTTGCTGGACTTGGGAAGAGGTGCGTTCAAGAGGTGGGGGGCATGCCCATAATGGAAAGTCTGGCCCCAAGGGAATCTATGTTCACTGCAGGGCAGATCATAAGTAGGCCTCTGTGTTCAGAGCCACTGTACTTCTGCGTATCAAATGCATGGCGGGGGGGTGGGGGTGGCAAACAGCAGGGGAAATCCATTGCCTTCTTGCCGTTGTCAGGGATGGCATGATTGATATGTATCCCTGATTCCAGACCTGGGCCATAAAAGCGGTTGATGGTATCTAAATGATTGAGATGCCTCCCTGACAATGCAACTGCTGTGAGATACATGTGCCTTGTTTGCTAATTGTAACAACTGTGTGAATGAAACATTCTTTCCTTGATCTCTCTGCAATGCTTTCACGGACTTGTTAGATAACTAGGCTGACCCTGAGAATCACTCCCATGGGGAAAAGGAGATGTTTCCGCTGTACCTTGGGGGTGGGGGAGTCCAGGTGGCTTTGTCTCTGACTGCTGCTGACCTTGGGGCCACCTAGGCTGTGATGTAATTCTTTCTTGCAGTCTTTTGGAAAACCCGAGTGGGGAACCTTGGGTAGTGTGACCAGACGTCCCGCTTTTGGCGGGACAGTCCCGCTTTTGACTAATTTGTCCCGCGTCCCACAGGGTTTTTTAAATGTCCCGATTTTTGGAAGGCTGCCGCACTGCCTTCTGGGGCGCTCCCGTTTCCCGCCCTGCGACAGGGCGGGAAACAGGGGAGCGCCCCAGAAGGCAGTGCACTCCTGCGGCTGTGTGTGCGCCCCCCCCCAATGGTGTCCTGTTTTTAAAAGGTGAAAATCTGGTCACCTTAACCTTGGGGGATATAGAAGGGTACTGAAGCCAGGTTGGGCAGTGCTGGCTTCCGGTAAGTTAGGTGCTTTGTTAACTTTTCAATAAATTCTACTGATCAACAGATTCAGAGCCTGTTTATTGCTTCAAGGGTCCAGACCTAACACCTGCTTCTGAACTTCTAGAGTCATCTAGAAAGGCCACTGTCAACAAGAGAAATAAATTTTGCCTGACCTAGCGAGACAGTTCTTTCAAGAAAACGATCAATACTGGTCCCTTTGGTAATTAAGGAGAGGGGGAGACTATTATGCTGCACCCATCTCAAGAGACAAATCACAGAAGAGAGCATGAGTGGGTATCAGCACCATGCAGTGATCTCTCACCTGTCTATGGCTGCCCACTTAAGGAGAGGTCCCACCATCATTCAGAGGCAGAGAGAGTTTACTTTGCAAGACACAAGTCCAACTTTCAACACGAAACATCTCCTGCTTAAAAAGACCTTGGAGAGGACCACTGCCAATCAGAATAAATAACCTTGGGCTGCATGGACCAGCCGTCTCGCCTAACTATGAGTAGTTTCATTTGCTCAGTGGGCAAGGTTCCATCTGCTTTCACTCACTGGAATGTCAACAGTGGCAAAATGGAAAGCAGGAACTCTGGAGGTGTCTGAAACCCAGCCAGCTCGGGAAGATAGCATCACCACAAAGCGCAACGCATGGCAGCATCTCTCTAGGCACGCAACTCTGAGGTTGGTTCCCTCATGGGAACATTCCAGCACAACAGGGAAGACGCTTCCCTTGGGAGGGAGCATATCCCCAGCAGAGGAGCGAGAAAACACGGAAGCTGGAAGGAAGGAACGACAACTTGCACACTGCAAACTCTAGAAAAAAATTGCAACAAAAACCCCTTCAGGGAATATGATCTGGAACCTACTTTTCTCCCACCCTGTCCTGAGGGCAGTGGGCAGGGTGCCGTGTGCGCTTATCTCGCATTATCCCTGTAAGGTAGGTCAGGCTAAATGGTGTGGCCAAGGCCACCCAGGGAGCACTGATATCAGCAGGAGAGTGTGACAGAAATTGGCCTTGTCTCTTCCAGCCTGAATCCCCAGACGGAGGCAGGGCACCCTCCTCCTCCAGGTAACTTGTGGGGCAAATTGCTCCAGGTAGTTTAAGAAAGAAACCCAAACTGCATATAGAAGGGGGAAAGGAAAGATGTCTCACGGGCAGAAATAGAGATGTGAGTTTCAGTCTCCTACCAGCATCTCTGTATCTGCTGTTAGAATGTCTAAGTAGTAGGGAAACATAGCCACCTTTCAGGACCGCTTCTGTTTTCAGAAGAAGGTTGAACAGCGTCACAAAGGATTTCTGCCTTCTGCAGATCTTAGCTAGCGCCCTGGAACTGGAATGGTCTATTTGCTTTTGTAGGATATGTACAACTGCAAAAGCAGGATAGTCCATCGCCAACCAACATGACAACACACTGTCCCTAGATAAAGAGGTTCTCTATCCAAAGCAGGGGGCAGTCCCAGGAGGTATAAAATAATAATTTAGGGGAATTTTAAGTTACAGGATGCCATCTGTATTTTAAAATTTTTATCTGTATTTTATTGTATTTGTAATGGAAAGGTTATAATTTGAGCGCTGCTTTTAAATTTAAGGACCAATACTGTAGGTACAGAATTATTATGGTTTACTGTTTATATTTCTGTTGTGAACCGCCCTGAGCCCTCCGGGGGAGGGCGGTATATAAGCCTAATAAACAAACAAACAAACAAACAAACAAACAAATAAATAACTGCAACTCTGAGCAGGAGCAGAGTGCCTTTTGACCGCTGAATAAAACTGAAACCTCTAAATTCTTCCTTTCAGTGATAGTGATAAGGCTTTCCCCTGGGTGGTTGGAATAAGTTTCAGCAAAGTTTGATCGCTAAGAACATGGAAGTTCCATTTATCAAGAGCCCTGCTGGGTTAGACCAAAGGACAGTGTGTGAGCAGTCGAACCCCCCCTCCCATTCAAAGGCTCCATGGAGGGATAGGGCTCAGAGACTGGCACTGAAGCAAGGCACTACTTTCCCCAAAATGGATGCCCCTCAGAATTTTTGAATGGACGCCCCTCAGAGTATTTGAATCCATCTTGTGCATCAAGCCTGGGCAGGAGGGAGTTTGGCCACTGAACTTTTCTCCTGGCCCTAAGGTATGCTAATCCGCATTGTGTCACCGTAGGGCACAGGTGTCAAACTTGTGGCCCTCCAGAAGTTCATGAACTACAATTCCCATCACCCCTTGCCAGTATAGCCAACGCTCATGTTGGGAGGGACTGATGGGAATTGTAGTTCATGAACATCTGGAGGGCCGCGAGTTTGACACCCCTGCCCTAGGGTGATTTCATCCGCGCTCAGAGGCAGACCATCACTCACCCTATCTCAGAGGTGGGATCCAGCAGGTTCTCACCAGTTCCCGAGAGTGAGTTACTAAGTATTTGTGTGTGCCGAGAGGGGGTTACTAATTGGGTCCGCTTTTCCATCTCCACGCCCTTGCCTCCTGAAGAGGCATACTGCCTTTGAACATGAAGGTTCCATATAGCAATTGCGACTAATAATGTAACTCCCTGAACTGGGTTAATCCCTTTCAGGTACTGCAATTCATTGATTCTCAGCCTTTTGTACTTTTTATCTCACCAGTCTCTATCAAAGAACCTGTGTGTTTCACCATTGCTGTGTTCAGATTTGTGAGTTGGGGCATTTTCTATAATGTGATGATGATTTAGAAATGACCTGTTGCCAAAAAAATTTTGGGGTCATGGTGGGGTGGCTGCCCATGGGGGGGTATCCAACTCAGGTTTTGCTCAGGGCTCAGGTTTGCCGAGGTATGCCTCTGCCCCCCTTTGCTGAGGGGGGCTGGCGAGGGAACCTGTTACTAAATTTTTTGGATCCCACCACTGCCCTATCTGCACCCATCCTACCAGTCAGTATTCAAGACAATAGCCCAGGCTACTCCTTTGGGTCCTCTCCTATCCTTTTGCTGGAATCCTCCTAGAAACACAATCAATTCTTTGTCTCTAGCTTTCCTGCCTGTAATCATGAGTGCGTGTCTTAGGCCCCTTCCGCACATGCAGAATAATGCACTTTTAAATCACTTTCACAATTGTTTGCTAGTGGATTTTGCTATTCCACACAGTAAAATGCCGTTTGCACGGCTGCGGTTGGAAGCTGCTGTTTCCGAAAAACCTCGCCCAGGGAGAGAGGTTTGGAAACAGCAGCTTCGCGCTGCTCGGGGGTTGTGAGGCTGCCGCCCGAGCGAACCCCTCCCCAGGAACGCTGTTTTTAGTGTCCCTGGGTTGCTGTATTCCGTCTGTGCGGAAACAGCCTTACATTCAGTGGCATACTGCCTGAAGACTCCATTTAGCTATGATGGCTGACAGGATGTCAAAAGAACCCTTCTCCTTGCGACTCTTTGTCCATAGCCAACTAAATCACTGGCCATTCCCTACCTTGCTTAGCAGTGAATTCCACAAGTTATTTATTTATGTATTCATAGACCACTGTTCTTGTTGGCATACAAGCCAGACTAAAAGGAGCAGCAGTTGTGTAGTGGTTAAGAGCAGGTGCATTCTAATCTGGAGGAACCGGGTTTGATTCCCCGCTCGGCCGCCTGAGCTGTGGAGGCTTATCTGGGGAATTCAGATTAGCCTGTGCACTCCCACACATGCCAGCTGGGTGACCTTGGGCTAGTCACAGCTTTTCGGAGCTCTCTCGGCCCCACCCACCTCACAGGATGTTTGTTGTGAGGGAGGAAGGGCAAGGAGATTGTAAGCCCCTTTGTGTCTCCTACAGGAGAGAAAGGGGGGGGGATATAAATCCAAACTCTTATTCTACTCTTCTTAAAAACAATGTAAATAAATCACACAAGAGATACAATAATGCAGTAGCACTAGGATCACAAAAAATTAGAAACAGGGCAAAGAAAACATCAGACATGGTGAGCCAAATGCTGAAGAAAATGAAAGCCAGCATGGTCTAGTGGTTAAGAGTGTTGGACTAAGATCTGAGTGAACCACATTCGAACCCTCACCCTGCTATGAAAGTCCACTGGGTGACCTTGGCCCAGTCACATACTGTCAGCCTAATCTACCTCACTGGGTTGTTGAGAAGATAAAATTGAGAAGAGAAGAATGTTGTAAGCCTCATGGTGTCCCTGTTGGGAACAGAAGTTGGGGTATAAATGAAGTGAATAAAAAGTACAGAACAATACCTCTCCCCCTTTCTACCCTGTTTCCCCAAATATAAGACATCCACTGAAAATAAGATGTAGTAGAGGTTTTGCTGAAGTGCGGAATATAAGGCATCCCCCGAAAGTAAGACATAGCAAAGTTTTTGTTTGGAAGCATGCCCGACTAACAGAACACAGAAAAATAAGACATCCCCTGAAAATAAGACATAGCGCATCTTTGGGAGCAAAAATTAATATAAGACACTGTCTTATTTTGGGGGAAACACGGTAGCATTATGAATTTGGGAGGGGGGAGTCCAGATAACCTCTCCAAACACAAACATTCACAGCCCACAGTGTTAAATGACTGTGAGCCATCGCCCAAAAGTCAGAGGGGCTGCAGGGCACGGCTTTCTTCTGTTGATGTTTCATGCCTTGCACGGATGCAACACTTGCATGCCAAAACCTGAACGAAGCATCTGCCTGTCAGCAGGGAGCAGGCTGCCCACCAAAGTAGAACCTCTCCTGGTCTTCTGCTCTCGATGTTGCTTTTTCTTCTTCTCTCTTATGCTCTCTTACACTTGCACCAATCTTTCACTTCTACGTTTCTTGGGGCAGGGATATGTCTCTCTTTTATCCCACTCTGTATATGTTTTTTTCAGGTTGATGGGCCATTAATAATGACAATACCAATAATATTCACAAGTGGGGTGCTGTGTGGTTTCCGGGCTGTATGACCGTGTTCTAGCAGCATTCTCTCCTGACGTTCTGCCTGCATCTGTGGCTGGCATCTTCAGAGGATCGGCCAGCCACAGATGCAGGTGAAACGTCAGGAGAGAATGCTGCTAGAACATGGCCATACAGCCCGGAAACCACACAGCACCCCAGTGATTCCGGCCGTGAAAGCCTTCGACAATATTCACAAGCCTTAGGCCCAGATCTTCTTGGACTTGGGTGATCATCAGCCTCTCCATCCACAGGTCATTCACCTGCCTAGCCAGGAATGCCATTGCTACATCACTACCTGCCAACGGAGCACTTTTGCTGTTTATAAAGATTAAACAGAACCATCTCGGTTTTAGGTCTCGGACCTTAAGCCAGATTCTTGATCAGTAGTGTTTATTGAAAGGCAGCAAGTACCTAGCTTGAGAAAGCCAGTTCTGTTTGACCTGGGTTTCTGGGGTTGCTTTATCCTTGCCCAATCCCTCCTCCCGTTTTCCCAGAGAAAGTGTGAAAAGAGTTGTTTGGAGGCGCCTCAAGGTCGAGATAGGGATAGAAGCAGCCACCTGCCTCCTCGGCCCAACAGGCGCATCCTGTTTCTCTGAGGCAGAGAGGCTCCTCCGGGTCATTTGCCTAGTTATCTACAATCAGTGTCAAACCTATAAACATCAAGGAAGGAAAGGAAGGAAAGAGAGAAAGGCCCTTTACACGTCAATGTATGTGACACCTGTCAGACTCCGGTCCTGACATTCGGTGGAAAAAGCAAATCCTACGAAATGCAGAAGCTCTCTGAGGGCTCCAGCTAATGTGTTTGTGTGTGTGTGTATCAGTGGTGGGATCCAAAATTTTTAATAACAGGTTCCGATGTTGGTGGGATTCAAACAGTGGCAGCGCCGCACAAACGCACCTCCAGTCCCTATTGGGCAGGGAGGTTGCTTTAGTAACCCCTTCTCGGCACTCAGAAAAAATTAGTAACCACTTCTAGAGAAGTGGTGAGAACTGGTTGGATCCCACCTCTGTGTGTGTTGTAAAAGCAGCCATGGAGGGGAGAGGAACAGGACCAAGGCCTCAGGAATAAATCCAGTTTTTTGCTTCTCCACATGAAATTTTTCACAATCTAAATTGTTCCCTTTTAACCATAGTGACCAGACGTCCCGGTTTGGGCGGGACAGTCCCGCTTTTAAGCAATTTGTCCCGCATCCTGCGGGGTTTTTTAAATTCTTACTTATACAGTCAAAGCATCAGTTTTTTCTCAAGGCCCCTTTCCCACCTCTGTCACATGGGGCGGGAAACGAGGGAAAGCGCCTCAGGAAGGCAGGCGCTGCGCCTCATGCGTGCCGCACTGCCTTCTGAGGTGCTCCCGTTTCCCTGGGGCACCCTGTCACAGGGTGGGAAACCGGGGAGCGCCCCAAAAGGCAGTGTGCTCCTGTGGCTGCGGGCACGCGCACGCGCCCCGCTTTAAAAAGTTGAAAATCTGGTCACCTTTCTTTTAACACCACTGTGGTGTAAACATTTTTATTTATTTTAGAAGACCTGTACATTGGCTCTCCACAGTCCTGCTTGAGCCAGCTAATGATAAGCAGTTAAAAACATGTTCAAACTCAATAAAACAGTAAGCCCATGAGTCCTATTCGTAAAACAACATCCAATCATGCAGTCATAAATTACTATCTAGTAAAAGCAGCTTAAAATGGTAGGGGAGGAGCTGAAGTTTCATGGTCATTCTGCGTTAAGAGAGTGCCAGATTCAAGCTCTGACATTCCCATTTAAAGGGCTCCGGGAGTCAGTGAGGTGATAGATCTCTCTGAAGATAAGGTTGCCATCTTCCAGGTGGAAGCTGGAGATCTCTTGGAATTATGGCTGATTTCCAGACTGCAGATGCCATTATTTATTTACATTGTTGAAGGCCTTCACAGCCCAAATCAACTGACCATTGTGGGTTTTCCAGATCATGACAGCCCAGAAAACTCCCAACAGCCACATTATTTATATATTTATTTAAAGCCCTTAGGCCTGTGGTGGCGAACCTATGGTACTCCAGATGTTCATGGACTACAATTCCCATCAGCCCCTGCCAGCATGGCCAATTTTCCACCCCCCCCAAGTGACACCAACGGTGTGCGCCTGGGGCAGGGCACCCTCCTTCCCCATTGTAGCTACACAACTGGGGTAGATTGTGCCTAAGGGCAGAGAGAGCCAGAGACAAATGGAGAAATGGCTAAGGGGGCCTGTATTCTCAAAGAGATAGACTGAGAGGAAAGAGCCTTGTTCCCACTAGGCTAGGAGGCCTGGTGGTGGTGGAAAACAAGAGAGAAACAGATGAATTCACAGGAAACACTCCTAAGAGCACACAGAGGGTTTGGCTATTGTCTCATGAGGAGACCGCACCCAGATATGGAACTGTAGAGTTTCTGAGGATGTTTCGCTCAACTGGCAGAGTTAAGAGTGGGTTTAGTGAAACCCCAGAGCTTAATCTGTCCCAACCCAGTGTGAGACTTTTTGGGAGTAAGGGTGGGAGTTTTAGGGAAATGGCCAGAACCGTGTTAATAAGGTTTACCCTGAATAAAGACACTTGTGCGTGTGTGAAACTAAATGTGAAGGAATCTGTAAACTGAAACAGCCGTCTTTAAGTGAAGCTAAATCATGTTACTGAAACAGCCATTTAAAAGAAACCATTTGCTCTGAAACCGCTAAGAAATATCTGCCTAAAGAAACCAGGAACGCTTAAGTTCGTCTCTGAAACAACAACCTGAGAAGAAACCCTTGTAAAATAAAATTTAGTTTTTGGTTTCATCTTTCAAAAGCCTCACTATAAGGCCCCTTCCGCACACGCAAAATAATGCGTTTTCAAACCACTTTCACAACTGTTTGCAAGTGGATTTTGCTATTCCACACAGCTTCAAAGAGTACTGAAAGCAGTTTGAAAGTGCATTATTCTGCATGTGCGGAATGAGCCGATATTGCATATTATTTTTACCTCAGAAACGGTGGCAGCAAACATTTTGTTTTCCTGACAGGATTTTTGTTTAAAAAGGCCTGTGTGTGTGCCTGAGTGGGGGAATGCCTTAGGCCAAAAATAGCTGTCAAAACAAACACCCTCCAGCCACAGGCTTCCCTCTCTGCTGGGCCGCTGTTTCTCTTCAGGGAGAGGGTGTTGTACCGTTATACATCGTCTGTCAGCACAGACAATACTGATCTTAAAAGACCAAAGGTCTTTGAAAAACCTTTGAAGTCTTACTGTAAGGCAACTTTACGTGCTCGTACATTATGGAAGCCATAAAGATAAGAGGCCCACTTGATGTATTTAAATGAAAAATGCACATGCTCCAAAGGGCAGTGGGAGAGAGAAACTTTAGAGATGGGGACTGATTAACAGATTTGTGTATCTTGGCTCCAAGACTGGAAAAGCAGCTGCTTTGCTGGTAAAAGGTCCCAGGTTCAATTCTAGGTACCTCCTAAAAGACCTTCCTGTCCTTGTTTGTCAGAGGACAGAACATTGAATGATGGTTTTTTTGTTGTGACTTTTGATGACATGGTCATAACTGTAAGCTCCTCTGGGCAGAGTCTTCACTGAATCTGACTTCTGATGCAGGTTTAGCATTCAAACAGCTTTGGCCTTCTTTGGGCCTTTCCCCACTTACCTTAAGCCCCGCGCTACTCCAGGAGAGTAGCGCGGGGTCCCTTGGCACTCCCCACTGAGAGGGGCGGTGACAGCGCAGCCGCCCCGAAGCTGCTGCTGTCGCGCCCCTCAGCGCGCAGCATCCCAGGCGCTCTTCTTAATGGCGCCTTTTGATGGCCCCGCGCAGGGGGAAGGGGGGTATGGGGAAGGAGGGTATGGCGGAGGCAAGCAGCAAATTGCCGGTGAGGAAAATAAAAGTAACAGGATTTAAGTAGGCTGGGAAAAATAAACATGCGGGGAGGGGGGGGGCTGTCTCCCTAAACGCTTAATTTTTGTCCACACTGTGCGGACAAAAAAAAATGAGACAAGTTTGTTTAAGACATCCTCAGGATGCCTTATTTTGGTTGTACAGAAAAGACCTTTGAGACAGGACAGATGGCACAGGACTGATTTAAATAATAGAATCATAGAGTTAGAAGAAGAAGAAGGAGGAGGAGGGGAGGAGGAGGAGGAGGAGGAGGAGGAGGAGGAGTTGAATTTATATCCCCCCTTTCTTCCCTGTAAGGATACTCAAAGGGGCTTACAAACTCCTTTCCATTCTCCCCTCTCAACAAACACCCTGTGAGGTTGGTAAGGCTGAGAGAGCTCAGAAGAGCTGTTACTAGCCCAAGGTCACCCAGCTGTGGGAGTGCACAGGCTAATCCAAATTCCCCAGATCAGCCTCCACAGCTCAAGCGGCAGAGCAGGGAATCAAACCCGGTTCCTCCAGATTAGAGTACACCTGCTCTTAACCACTACACCACTGCTGCTCTTGGCTACACAGGCCACTAGGCATTCAGTTCCATTGCCGAACTATTCTCACTCTAATTTTTTCTCCCCCATGTCCAGCCGGTACCTTTCCACTTGTAATTTATACCCATTATTGCAAGTTAATCAAGCAGACAAACAAAATGCATTCACTACATCCCACAGAACAGCATAATCCCAAACAAACAAAAACAGGCAGGTCTCTGCCCTCAAGGAACTTGCAGTCTAAATTTTAAGGAATCAACAGTAAAGAAGGAAGCATGCAATCTGAGGAATCATTTCTCACTAACTCTTGTGGGAATAGGGATGTTTATAAATTATACCGGAAGACCAAAAGAGGTGGAAATGACTGCACTTCCTGTGGCAAGGGCTTCCAAAGACTTGGGGCAGTGACTACAAACAAATCCTGTCACAAGTGCCCATCATATGATGATGCAGTCTCAGCACTGGCTGATAATCACAGGCAGGTTCACTGAATGAACCAGATTTTATTTTATTTATTGATTTTTATTTACTTACCTTTGTACTTATTTCTCGCCCATCACCGAAGTCCCTGGGCACGGTACAATCATAAAAATGATACAACCACCTTAAAACCATCATTAAAAATACATTAAAACCCAGATTCTCTTAATACTTGGGATCCAGGCCACTGGCGGCTTTAAAACTGAAACCTAGGGCGTTTCCCCACTCTTCACGATCCCCCCTATGCCACGCGCTGCTCTCAGCGCACGGCATCCGTGGCGTGCGCCCGGGGGTCATCTAAAGGCGCCGTTTACAAGAGCGCCAGGGATGCCGCGAGCTGAGGGGGCGCAACAGCGGCAGCATCGGGGCTGTTGCGCTGTCGCCACCACTGTCGTGGGGAGTGCCGGGGGACCCCGCGCTACTTGAGGAGAGTAGCGCAGGGCTTAAGGTAAGTGGGGAAAGGCCCCTAGTTTTACATCAAGCCTGGAAACAAATGAGGAGCCGACACACTGAATGAAGAATTGGCGCAACAACACATCCATCACGGTGGCTACCTCTGAAATCCTAGCCTGTGCCTTGTGCACCAACCAAAGCTCCTGGACAATTGTCAAAGGAGCTGAAGGCATATACTCCTTTCCCTTTACTGCATGACTCGATTAAACGTCTGGGCTGCCCGTGTGCACAACTACCGATGGGCAAAGATCCGTAACGCCCGTCTGTCTTGGCCTTTTGACTAAGCCTGCCTCTGCACAGCAACAAGGATTTTGTCGGTGAAAGCGATACAGCAGGGCTTCCACATGGCTGGGTTGCCAACCTCCAGGTGGGGCCTGGAGATCTCCAACTATTACAACTGATCTCCAGACAACAGATTCCTGGGGAGGAAATGGCTGCTTCAGAGGACGGACTCTATGGCATTATCTCTGCTGAGATCTCTCCTCTCACCAAACTCCCCAGGCTCCACCTCCAAAATCTGCAGATATTTTCCAACTCAGAACTGGCAGTTTCCCTGCCCCTTTTCTTTGCAGTGACCCCTATCCCAGCCATGGGGTTTTTCTGTCCCCCACCCCTTAATTGGTAACTGATGTATCTCTATAGCAGTGGTGGCGAACCTATGGCACGCATGCCAGAGGTGGCACTCAGAGCCCTATCTGTAGGCACGCGCGCACAGTGTTCATCATGTAGGGGGAGCGGAAAATCACCCCCCTCCCACACACACACACACATATCTAGGCTGGCCTTGCTTCTGAGTAAACCCTCCTAGAGTCGTGATTCACCCATTTGAAGGATTGCACGGTTGCTTCACCAAGCTTACTCCTGAGTAATGCGTGCCTCAGAGCAAACCGTTTTTTTCAAAACTAAAACCTCAGTATTCAGGTCAAATTGCCATGTTGGCACTTTGCGATAAATAAGTGGGTTTTGTGTTGCAATTTGGGCACTCGGTCTCGAAAAGGTTCGCCATCACTGCTCTATAGTGTTATAATGCTATAGCGATTTGTCAATTACCCATGCAGTTTTTTTTAAATCCTCAGGTGGCATGGAGATGGGGAGTGACTGGGGTAGGGAGAACGTTGCTGTAGGCAGAGCTGCGGGAAATCTGCACTTTCTTGTCCATCCATCCCTCTTTGCAATCTTTCCTAAACAAGTCGTAGCAAAGCAGGTTCCGGAAAGATTGCAGCAGCGTGGGGGGAAAGCTAGAAGGTGCACGAATGCATCATTATGCCATTTGGAAGCTCTAAAAACAGCACTGCAGCATTTTCAGAATCAAGCCAAACACAAAAAACGAGGCTCTGAATGGGAAATGGATACATCTAGGCCCTCCAGATGTTCATGAACTACAATTCCCAGCAGCCCTTGCCAGTATAGCCAATGCTCATGTTGGGAGGAACTGATGGCAATTGTAGTTCAAGAACATCTAGAGGGCCACGAGTTTGATACCCCTTTTCTTGAACACATCCATACATGACCATGGCCATACTTTGGCAGGTGTTATAGCACCATTGTGGAAATCACTGTTCTAAATGAATGGGAAAATGGACAGATGGATTCACGTTACCTTCAGGCATCCTTATGGTGTGGCCAGGGGGGAACTGGGATGTTCACAGCCCCACCTTCTGATGGAGGGAGAGGGGGAGGAGAAGTCACCTGTCTCGCATCAAGCAGGGGCCAGCAACTCATGGCAGCAGCAGTGGCATCTCCTGGCTCATACCCACCTCACCTATGGCAAAAGCCACCAACAGGTGGCAGAAGCTCCAGCCGGCCTCTCATGAGTCACAGAATCATAGAGTTGGAAGAGACCCCATCAAGTCCAACCCCGTGCCACGAAGGAACACACAATCAAAGCACTCCTCACAGATGGCCATCCAGCCTCTCACTAAAAACCTCCAAAGAAGGAGACTCCACCACCCTCCGAGGAAGTGCATTCCACTGTCGAACAGCCCTTGCTGTCAGGAAATTTTTCCTGGTGTTTTGGTGGAATCTCTTTTCCTTCACCTTGAACCCATTACTCCTGGTCCTAGTCTCTGGAGCAGCAGAAAACAAGCTTGCTCTCTCACCAACATGACACCCCTTCACATATATAACCATGGCTATCATTTCAGCTCTTAACCTTCTCTTCACATCCCCAGGTCCCTAAGTCTCGCCTTGTAGGGCATGGATTCCAGACCTTTTATCATTTTGGTTGCCCTCCTCTGGACATGTTCCAGCTTGTCAGTGTCCTTCTTGAATTGCAGTGCCCAGAACTGTGCACAGTATTCCAGGTGAGGTCTAACCAATGCAGAAGAGAGAGGTACAATTACATCCCTAGACACTATACTCCTATTGATACAGGCCAGAATTGCACTGGCTTTCTTGGCCATCGCATCACACTCACGTGGAGGCCATTGGCTTGTGATAGTAGTGGCCCCCACTCACCCTGTGTAAAGCCACCCTGTATGCCTGGGCTTGGTCAGGGCTGGGGTGTCTCTGGGTAGAGTGCAGTCCCTCAGACCACTGGCACACTACTAGTCTTAATGGCCAGTCCCGCCCAGGGTGGGGAGAGAAACCAGGTAAGCAATGGCCAGAATGAGAACTGGGGTGTTTCAAACATGTCCCTACATTCAGCTGGGAAGGGCTGAAGGGTGTAAAACTGTTCCTCACTGCACATGACGTAGCATTATTTTTTTTTGGCTATTCACCATGGCGAGTGGGTACACATCTCTGGAGAGCCTGGCGGGCAACCACACGGTTGCCTCTTGTGCCAGGGCTTCTGCCAAGGATGCCAGTGGGTGGATGGAGCCCTTGGCATTAAAACGCAATCTTCCCTCATATGGGGCAGGACGTGTGGCCACGCCGGCCCACCCCTAGCCAAGCCTCTGCTACCTTCCCCCGTGCATGCTTTCCTCCCTGAGCCAGCAGCCCTGACGAGAAAGAAGGGAACGAGTCAGTGGGTGGAGCCCATTCCAGCTTCCCTTGTACCCAGATATTGCATGTGGTTAGAGAAAGGATGTGTCTGGACACATACAATAGGCTGCCGGAGAAACTGAGACAAGAAGAGAGGGAGAGGAGAGAGAGAGAAAAGGAATCCGGGTGGAGCCAGAGGCGAAAACAAAGGCGATCTGGAGCCTCCGTTCCACTCCCTCATCCCTCGTTCTCAGTAAAGAGGAGCGGAGGCAGAGGACAGGGTTTGGCTCCGGGGAGGAGGACACGCTGCCAATCAACCTGCCTCTTCGTGGGCATCAGGTGCATGAGGCTTATGCCTTGACCTGCAGGTGGTTTGAGTGCAGGCTAGCGTCCCTCCAAAGCTGATCGCAAAGTCTCTGCCACCGTCTCTCGGGATATCCCTGGTGAAGTCCCTTAAGGCAAGTTTTGCCCCCAGGGACTCATATGAAGACATCACTGTTTCAGATTAACTTTTTCAGCATTTTCCCTGCCGGGCCAGGGACATGCTCTCTCCTCCTTTTCCAGGCACACCAGTTTTGTAACTTTTCAATACGAGGCTTTGATTTTCGTGGCGGTTAATGTAAATCTTCCGAGGAGGAGTTCTCCCCAGCAGCGTCGTTCAAGGGCAGGAGTGCTTAGGAAGCCCCTCCAAAATTGGCGAAAGAAAACTGACACGTTCTCCAGGAGCCTCTAATGGCCGTGCCCTCCTATTTTATAAGCGGCCAGGACTCCACTGCAGTGAGACCAACCACAGTCCACGTATGTTTCCTTAGCACAGTTTTGAAAATTTGTGCCAGCAAATCTGAAAACGTGTTCAGTCTGTCATAGGACCGAGTAAAACTGACCTGCAATAGGTCCATGGTTGGCCCAATGCTTAACTGTGGGACTCCCTGTCAAAAGATCTGAAGATAATCACCAGTTTACATGGCTTTTTAGGAAGCTAAATGGATTATAATTATTATCCATTATTTTTATTGCATATGTTTTCAAAGAGCTGCATATACATTGACTCACTGCAATCCTTACAGCAACCATGTGAGATGGGCCAGTGTTATTATCTCAAGGTTGCGGATGGGCAACTGAGAGAGAGGGGTTGGTTTAAGACTGCCCAATAAATCTGTGACTACAAAAAAGCTTGTGCAAAGAGGACTGCCTATTCTGTAGTTCACTCTTGGCCCCTAAGCTACATTTAAATGGAACCTCCAGCTGCAGAGGCAGTGTACCACTGAAAACCAGATGCTCAATACAATAAACAGCTGAAGGCCACCTCACTCTTTCTGTTCTTGTTGGTAGCATCTGGAGGCAGATTGCTATTTTTAAAAAAAGAGTTAAACTTGAGATCTGAAGTTGTTCATGAGGACTGGCACCTTCCTTAAACACAAACGCCAAACGAGCTCCTCCTTTCATTTAAATAGTTTGTGGGATTCTTGCTTCAACATCAGGCACAGGCCTGGCTGAATCAGCTCCTGCTCCCCTCACACGCCTGGAAGCCAGCTCATTACTGCAGAGAAGGCACAATTGCATGCAAGCACTCACCCAGAAGAGACTGGTTTATCACTGGGCCTTCCGGTTGGAGGAGCATTGCTACATTTGATCGCTATCACTCCACGGGCGTCACAATTACTGCAGCATTTCCTAAACCCCTATATGGTGCCGCTGTGAGAGTCCCAGACACGGGCAACATTCCGAGGAATCCCATGATGAAATTCACAGGAAGCACAAGCCTCTATGAACAACTGTCGCCCCCTCCCAATCCAGAGAAAGTGCCTTATTCCCATGGAAGTCAACGGGAATTTATTTATTTAATATATTTCTATGGCACTTCTCCACCCAATTCAAGGCCCCCAGGACAACAAGAATTTTAGATGTGTGTGTGTGCGTGCGTGTGTGTTTGTGCACGTATTACAGATAGATAGATAGATAGATAGATAGATAGATAGATAGATAGATAGATAGATAGACAGAGGATAGATAGACAGAGGATAGATAGAGATAGATAGATAGATAGAGAGAGAGAGAGAGAGAGAGAGAGAGAGAGAGAGAGAGAGGGAGGGAGGGAGGGAGGGAGGGAGGGAGAGGGGGAGAGGGGGAGAGGGAGAGAGGGAGAGAGGGAGAGAGAGAGAGAGAGGTGGGATCCAGCAGGTTCTCACAGGTTCCCGAGAGTAGGTTACTAATTATTTGTGTGTGCCGAGAGGGGGTTACTAATTGGTGATTTTGCCATGTGATTTTTGCCTTAGTTATGCCCCTCCTCTTAGCAGTAGCGTGCAGAACTTGAAGCAGTCTAGCAGGAGGTGCACCGGCGTGCGTGGCAGCCTGCGCCTGCGTGCATTCATTTCCAGCCCAAGGACCGGCACAGCGGCTGCGTCCTTGCCACAGCCCCACCCAGGAATGCCCCGCCCCCAGAATGCCCTGCCATGCCCCCGTCGTGCCCCGTTCCTCCGCCCAGCCCCACTGGCACTATGCCACAGTTTGAATCCCACCACCATGGGAACCTGTTACTAAAATTTTTGGATCCCACCACTGGATGGACGGACGGACGGACGGACAGACAGACAGACAGACAGACAGAGAGGGAGAGAGAGAGAGAGAGAGAGAGAGAGAGAGAGAGAGATCTGTGTGTTTATGTATAGTGTATACACACACATACACACACACATATATTTCTAGCTTCAATGCAAAATATTTTAAACTATTTACAGGCACATAAACACAGGGTGTCCAACTCTGGCCCTCCAGATGTTCGTGGACTACGATTTCCATTAGCCCCTGCCAGCATATTGCTGACACCCCCTGACAGAGACATATAGGCGCACAAGCAGGGAGGAGGACTAATGACAGTTAGGGAGAGCATGCCAAACAAAACAAAATAAAAAGTCTTCACTCGCTGGCAGAAGACAGCAGTACAGGGAGACAGACATGTTAGTAAACACGACTTGGCTAGTTAAGTCTAGAGATCGACCAAATTCAGCATCCTGTTTCCAGAAGCCCCACAGGCAGGATTAAAACAAAGCAATCATCTCCATTGTGGTTCCCAGCAACAGCTTGTATTCTAAGGTACACTGCTTCTACACTTGCAGGTTCTGGCACCGACGCTTATAGCAAATACTTAACTGCCTCTGCAGCTACCTTCCAGCTCCAGTCCAGCACAAGGGTATCATATTTTCATTAATTTTATTGCATTTATATCCCACCTTTGTTCCCATTGAAAAGCCAAAGCAGCATGCCACATTCTCTTCTCCTCCATCTTATCCTCACAACAACCCTATAGGTTAGGCTCAGATTACAGGATGGGTGGGAAAGCTGGACAGTGAAGAAAGCTTATAGGAAGAAAGTAGATTCCTTTGAAATGTGGTGTTGGGAGAGCGGGTTACAAATACCGTGGGCCGCCAAAAAAACAAATAAGTGTGTTCTGGACCAAATCAAACCTGAAATGTTCCTAGAAGCTAAAATGACTAAACTGATACTGTCATACTTTGGGCATATTATGAGGAGACAAGACACACTGCAAAAGACAATCATGCTAGGAAACGTCAAAGGCAGCAGGACAGTGGTGGGATCCAAAAATTTTAGTAACAGGTTCCCATGGTGGTGGGATTCAAACTGTGGCGTAGTGCCAATGGGGCTGGGTGGGGCACGACGAGGGCGTGGCAGGGCATTCCAGGGGCGGGGCATTCCTGGGTGGGGCTGTGGCAAGGACGCGTCTATCGCCGGGCGCCTGTAGTCCTTGGGCAGGAAACTAATGCATGCAGGCGCAGGCTGCCACACACGCCGGTGCACCTACTACTAGACTGCTTCAAGTTCTGCGTACTACTGCTGAGAGGAGGGGCGTAACTAAGGCAAAAATCACGTGGCAAAATCACCAATTAGTAACCCCCTCTCAGCACACACAAATAATTAGTAACCTACTCTTGGGAACCTGTGAGAACCTGCTGGATCCCACCTCTGCAGCAGGGAAAGAGGAAGACCCAACATGAGATGGATAGACCCTATAAAAGAAGCCACGGTGCTCAGTTTGCAAGATCTGAGCAAGGCTGCTAACAAGAGGACATTTGGGAGTACATTGAGTCACAGGCTCATCGTTAGTTGGAAGCAACTGACAGCTCTTAACACACACATACACATACGGGACTGTCCCCAAAGCCAGCCTGCAAGCTTCCATTGCTCTGCAGAGAATCGAACCTGGGTCACCCAGATCCTTGTCTGTCACTCTGAGCACTGCACCACAAGAGCTCTTCTACATTGCCCCAGTTAGGACTCAAAGTGACTTAGAACATCATTCTCCCCTGATCCATTTTGTCACAACAACCCTGTGAGGTAGGTCAGGCTGAGAGTTGCACCAGGCCCAAGGGCATCCAGCGAGCTTCCATGGCAAAAGTTGGAATTCATAACTGACTCTCCCAGAATCCTACACTGACATTCTATCCACTATGCCACATAGCCCACAAGGAGGAAATGCCCACAAAGCAGGAAATGAAGGGCACCATAGGCACCAAAAAGAAAGCCCATTTGACTCCGGTATATGGTATCCAGAGGTAGACTTCCTTTGGAACTGAAGGTTTTGCTTAACTAATACCTAAAACCTAGCAAGGCCTCATTGGATTGCAGCCAACGCCCATTTAATCCGACTTCCTGTTCCCAACAACAAGTGTTCAGCTGTCTCTGACAAGCTTCAGAGGCAGGACCTGAAGCTCATGGATCCTCCAGCAAATGGAATTCAGAGGTAGACTTCCTCTGAACATGGGCATTCCTTTTAGTCATCATGGCAAGGAGTTCTCGATTGACCCACCCGCTACAATCAGATTCGCTTGCCCCTTTGGTTTCAATGGGGCAGTAGCATATCTACGCTTTCCTGGATCGGGGTTTATTCCCTATTAGAAATGGGGCAAGGCTCTGTCTTGTGCAGAAAGCAAGATTTGGGGGCTGGACTCTGCAACCTCTGGAAATATGTGTCAGCAGGAAACTCTTCCAGGGGAGCAAAATGTGCTTCACTTCCCTGTTTCAGAGCCAGCTGGCTCCAGAGAGCTCCTTTGCTGTCAAAGCCGAAATGTAAATGAAGCGCTTCTTCCCTCACTAAAGAACCCATTTGTTGCCTTCCGTGCCCTTATTGGTGCTTCCACATCATGCCCAATGGCCTAATAATGATTACAGGCAACAATTATTACAGCCAACTTGCCCCAATTAAATGTGTACATGTAAAGTGCTATCAAGTCTCAGCCAACTTACGGCGATCCCCGCAAAGGCCTTTTAAGGCAAGTGAGAAGCACAGTGGTTTGCTATTGCTTTCCTCTTCAGAGCCTTCCTTGGTGGTCTCTCTTCCAAGTAGTGTCGCCAACTCTGGAATGGGAAACACCTGCAGGTTTGGGGGTGGAGTCTGAGAAGGGCAGGGTTTGGGGAGGAGAAGGATATCCGTGGGGTATAATTCCATCGAAAGTGGCCGTTATCTCCAGGGGAACTGATTTCTGTCAGTTGGAGCTCTGGGGCCCCTTCCGCACATGCAGAATAATGCACTTTCAATCCACTTTCAATGCACTTTGCAGCTGGATTTTACTGCACGGAATGGCAACATCCACTTGCAAACAGTTGTGAAAGTGGATTGAAAGTGCATATTCTGCATGTGCGGAAGAAACCTGTTGTAATCCCAGATCTTCCGCCACCAGATCTTCCGCCACCACCCCACATACAAGTACTCAGCCTGCTCAACTTCCGAGATCTTACGAAAGAAGAGTTTAGAAGAAGAGTTTGGATTTCTACCCCACCTTTCTCTCCTGTAAGGAGACTCAAGGTGGCTTACAAGCTCCTTTCCCTTCCTCTCCCCACAACAGACACCTGGTGAGGTAGGTGGGGCTGAGAGAGTTCGGAGAGAACTGTGACTAGCCCAAGGTCAGGCAGCAGGAATGTAGGACTGCGGAAACACATCTGGTCCACCAGATAAGCCTCTGCCACTCAGGTGGTGGAGTGGGAACTCAAACCCAGTTCTCCAGATTAGAATCCACCTGCTCTTAACCACTATACCACGCTGGCTCTAATAGTCTAAGGCTATAATATGCCCCGTTCGCTCCTCAATGAAACACTCAAAGGTAATGTTACCCTCTTGGGAGTTTGCCCACGAGGTTGCCAATTCTGGGGCATTTCCCAGGCAAGTGATTTGGGGCGCAATGGGGAGCAAAGTGCTACTGGGCACCATGCCCATTGCTGAAGATGCAGGGAGTTGCCACCCTGTTTAATGAGAAGCTGGTCCCCAGGGAACAAGCCCAGCGAACCGGCTAGGCAGGAGAGAGTCACCTGCAACCAGAGCTGGAGGAGGAGGAGCAGGAGGAGCAGGAGGAAATTGCACTTTGCTTGTCAAACAACTTTCGCCTCGCCTACAGAATTGCCCCAGCTCTGCCACAGGTCTCCAAGTCACACAGCCGGGTCTCATGCACAACCCATCCACTCCCCATTTCCGGGTCCTGTAAAGGACCGTGAAGCTGTCGCTGCAATGAGAAGCTGCTGTTATCGTTCCTCGAGGCTTGGCTATCTCCCCAGCAATAAAACCAAGAAAGGCATTTTCAAACCACTTTCACAACTGTTTGCAAGTGGATTTTGCCATCCTGCACAGCTTCAAAGAGCACTGAAGGCAGTTTGAAAGTGCATTATTCTGCATGTGCGGAATGAGCCCAAGAGAAGCATCACGGCGCTTGAAAGACTAGCGGATTTATTCAAGCCTAACTAAATCGGAGCCCCATTTTATCAGAAGCACCCAGTGTAACTTCCAACAGCGAAAATATATACATGATGGGGTGGGGAAAGAAACTGTGGACCTCGAGTTTAACTCTCCATGGTAGAACTCTAGTGCGTATGTGCATAAATACATGCGCATCAATATTAATGCATCCCGGTGCACCTTAAATCCTTGTTTTAGTGGATAGGTACACCTGAACTCTAGTGCATATGTGCATAAATACATATGTAGATATTAATGCAGCTCAGTGCACTTCATAGACATGTCTGCACCTGAACTCTAGCTCATATGCACATAAATGAATGAACATTAACATTAAGGCGCCACAGTACACAGCCAGCTATTTCACACCAGCCTTTTTCTTTGTGAACTATTTATAGGTCAGTTTTGCTCTTCTAGTATATCTTGAACCAAAAGAACAATACTAAGTATACGAAGGCCCTTTATGCACGCAGAACTTATCTCGAGGCTGTATGCTCCACAGTGGGTTTTCCTGTGTTTTTTCATCTACGCAGTATTCCTACCAAGCCAAGCCAAGCCAAGCCAAGCCGCCATGTTGCCTGCCCCCCCTACCCACACCTCCTTGGTGTTTCTGCAATCTCCAATGGGGGGGGAATTGCCTACTGCTTGCGGGAAGCACATTTCAATGCAATAGAGCTACATTGTTTAAATTTTTAAAAAAATAAAGAAGCCCCACTGCTTCTCCCGAGATGCTGGCTGAAGTAGTGGGTGCAGGATGGCAGGGGGGAGCAGGGAAACCAAAGGAAGCTGTGAATGTGCTGCTTCCCCTTGCTCTCCCTGTGGAGGGAGACAAAAAGCCACACTTTCACCAGTTTCAGAAACTGCACAGAGAGTCTGATCTGAAGCGCGGTGAGTTCTGAAGAGGGGGAAATGTGTGTGTAACTGAAAATCCAACCTGAAGAGAATGTAGGCAGAAAGCAAAGGAAACCATAAGTGCGTAAATGACCTAAGACAGTCTATGGCAGATAAATGAACCCAGTGCACAAGAGGTGGAGAAGAGCCATAACATGTAATAGTGAAGAGGGTGAGGTCCACAAAGGGATTCTTGGCATACGAACAGGTGGGCAGGACTTATAATCATGTCCTGTTCTTCATCTGTGACACACTGGAGGGTATAATGGGGCAAACTATTCCTAGCATCCATCATTTCAGCAAGAATTGGTATTTTCAGTTCCTGATGCCCCTCATGGGGCGGAAGAGTCTGTTCTACCTGCTGTACATTGTATAAACTTGCTCTGCAATAGCCCAACCTGAGCCAGCTACCAAAACAAGGTGCGTAAAGTAAACTGACCCAAACCACTTCCTTTTAATAAATAATGAGAAAGCATGAGGGTTTAATAGAATTTTTAATCTCACAGTGGATCTGGTTGTGTTTATTACAGAACACACTCAGCAACTTTTATAGAGGGGAATGGCAAAGAAGCCGTGCGCTCTGGCACGATTGTGGTTCTGGGCTCTCGCTGTGCTCCAGAGTTAAGAAGGCGTGTCCACTCCTGCTCAGAGATTTCACTTCTGGACACCCCAAGGAAGGGGGCTGAAAGTGGAAGAATTCCAGTACATGCATGGGCACATCAATCAAATATGGGTAGGGACAGTGGTGGGATCCAAAAATTTTAGTAACAGGTTCCCATGGTGGTGGGATTCAAACTGTGGTGTAGCGCCAATGGGGCTGGGTGGGGCACGACGGGGGCATGGCCGGGCATTCCAGGGGCGGGGCATTCCTGGGCGGGGCTGTGGCAAGGACGCAGCCGCTGCGCCGGTCCTTGTCCCACCCCCCCCCCCCCCCGCCCCCCCACCCCCTTCCCCCCCCCCCCCCCCCCCTCGCCCGCCCCCCCCCCTCCCCCCCCCCCCCACCACCCCCCCCCCGCCCCCCCCCCCCCCCCCCCCCCCCCCCCCCCCCCCCCCCCCTCCCCCCCCCACGCCACCCCACTCCCGCCACCTCCCCCCCCCGGCACCCCCCCGCCCCCCCCCCCCCCCCCCCCCCACCCCCCCCCCCCCCCCCCCCCCCCCCCCCCCCGCCCGCCCCCCACCCCCCCCCCCCCCCACCCCCCCCCCCCCCCACCCCCCCCCCCCCCCACCCCCCCCCCCCCCCACCCCCCCCCCCCCCCACCCCCCCCCCCCCCCACCCCCCCCCCCCCCCACCCCCCCCCCCCCCCACCCCCCCCCCCCCCCACCCCCCCCCCCCCCCACCCCCCCCCCCCCCCACCCCCCCCCCCCCCCACCCCCCCCCCCCCCCACCCCCCCCCCCCCCCACCCCCCCCCCCCCCCACCCCCCCCCCCCCCCACCCCCCCCCCCCCCCACCCCCCCCCCCCCCCACCCCCCCCCCCCCCCACCCCCCCCCCCCCCCACCCCCCCCCCCCCCCACCCCCCCCCCCCCCCACCCCCCCCCCCCCCCACCCCCCCCCCCCCCCACCCCCCCCCCCCCCCACCCCCCCCCCCCCCCACCCCCCCCCCCCCCCACCCCCCCCCCCCCCCACCCCCCCCCCCCCCCACCCCCCCCCCCCCCCACCCCCCCCCCCCCCCACCCCCCCCCCCCCCCACCCCCCCCCCCCCCCACCCCCCCCCCCCCCCACCCCCCCCCCCCCCCACCCCCCCCCCCCCCCACCCCCCCCCCCCCCCACCCCCCCCCCCCCCCACCCCCCCCCCCCCCCACCCCCCCCCCCCCCCACCCCCCCCCCCCCCCACCCCCCCCCCCCCCCACCCCCCCCCCCCCCCACCCCCCCCCCCCCCCACCCCCCCCCCCCCCCACCCCCCCCCCCCCCCACCCCCCCCCCCCCCCACCCCCCCCCCCCCCCACCCCCCCCCCCCCCCACCCCCCCCCCCCCCCACCCCCCCCCCCCCCCACCCCCCCCCCCCCCCACCCCCCCCCCCCCCCACCCCCCCCCCCCCCCACCCCCCCCCCCCCCCACCCCCCCCCCCCCCCACCCCCCCCCCCCCCCACCCCCCCCCCCCCCCACCCCCCCCCCCCCCCACCCCCCCCCCCCCCCACCCCCCCCCCCCCCCACCCCCCCCCCCCCCCACCCCCCCCCCCCCCCACCCCCCCCCCCCCCCACCCCCCCCCCCCCCCACCCCCCCCCCCCCCCACCCCCCCCCCCCCCCACCCCCCCCCCCCCCCACCCCCCCCCCCCCCCACCCCCCCCCCCCCCCACCCCCCCCCCCCCCCACCCCCCCCCCCCCCCACCCCCCCCCCCCCCCACCCCCCCCCCCCCCCACCCCCCCCCCCCCCCACCCCCCCCCCCCCCCACCCCCCCCCCCCCCCACCCCCCCCCCCCCCCACCCCCCCCCCCCCCCACCCCCCCCCCCCCCCACCCCCCCCCCCCCCCACCCCCCCCCCCCCCCACCCCCCCCCCCCCCCACCCCCCCCCCCCCCCACCCCCCCCCCCCCCCACCCCCCCCCCCCCCCACCCCCCCCCCCCCCCACCCCCCCCCCCCCCCACCCCCCCCCCCCCCCACCCCCCCCCCCCCCCACCCCCCCCCCCCCCCACCCCCCCCCCCCCCCACCCCCCCCCCCCCCCACCCCCCCCCCCCCCCACCCCCCCCCCCCCCCACCCCCCCCCCCCCCCACCCCCCCCCCCCCCCACCCCCCCCCCCCCCCACCCCCCCCCCCCCCCACCCCCCCCCCCCCCCACCCCCCCCCCCCCCCACCCCCCCCCCCCCCCACCCCCCCCCCCCCCCACCCCCCCCCCCCCCCACCCCCCCCCCCCCCCACCCCCCCCCCCCCCCACCCCCCCCCCCCCCCACCCCCCCCCCCCCCCACCCCCCCCCCCCCCCACCCCCCCCCCCCCCCACCCCCCCCCCCCCCCACCCCCCCCCCCCCCCACCCCCCCCCCCCCCCACCCCCCCCCCCCCCCACCCCCCCCCCCCCCCACCCCCCCCCCCCCCCACCCCCCCCCCCCCCCACCCCCCCCCCCCCCCACCCCCCCCCCCCCCCACCCCCCCCCCCCCCCACCCCCCCCCCCCCCCACCCCCCCCCCCCCCCACCCCCCCCCCCCCCCACCCCCCCCCCCCCCCACCCCCCCCCCCCCCCACCCCCCCCCCCCCCCACCCCCCCCCCCCCCCACCCCCCCCCCCCCCCACCCCCCCCCCCCCCCACCCCCCCCCCCCCCCACCCCCCCCCCCCCCCACCCCCCCCCCCCCCCACCCCCCCCCCCCCCCACCCCCCCCCCCCCCCACCCCCCCCCCCCCCCACCCCCCCCCCCCCCCACCCCCCCCCCCCCCCACCCCCCCCCCCCCCCACCCCCCCCCCCCCCCACCCCCCCCCCCCCCCACCCCCCCCCCCCCCCACCCCCCCCCCCCCCCACCCCCCCCCCCCCCCACCCCCCCCCCCCCCCACCCCCCCCCCCCCCCACCCCCCCCCCCCCCCACCCCCCCCCCCCCCCACCCCCCCCCCCCCCCACCCCCCCCCCCCCCCACCCCCCCCCCCCCCCACCCCCCCCCCCCCCCACCCCCCCCCCCCCCCACCCCCCCCCCCCCCCACCCCCCCCCCCCCCCACCCCCCCCCCCCCCCACCCCCCCCCCCCCCCACCCCCCCCCCCCCCCACCCCCCCCCCCCCCCACCCCCCCCCCCCCCCACCCCCCCCCCCCCCCACCCCCCCCCCCCCCCACCCCCCCCCCCCCCCACCCCCCCCCCCCCCCACCCCCCCCCCCCCCCACCCCCCCCCCCCCCCACCCCCCCCCCCCCCCACCCCCCCCCCCCCCCACCCCCCCCCCCCCCCACCCCCCCCCCCCCCCACCCCCCCCCCCCCCCACCCCCCCCCCCCCCCACCCCCCCCCCCCCCCACCCCCCCCCCCCCCCACCCCCCCCCCCCCCCACCCCCCCCCCCCCCCACCCCCCCCCCCCCCCACCCCCCCCCCCCCCCACCCCCCCCCCCCCCCACCCCCCCCCCCCCCCACCCCCCCCCCCCCCCACCCCCCCCCCCCCCCACCCCCCCCCCCCCCCACCCCCCCCCCCCCCCACCCCCCCCCCCCCCCACCCCCCCCCCCCCCCACCCCCCCCCCCCCCCACCCCCCCCCCCCCCCACCCCCCCCCCCCCCCACCCCCCCCCCCCCCCACCCCCCCCCCCCCCCACCCCCCCCCCCCCCCACCCCCCCCCCCCCCCACCCCCCCCCCCCCCCACCCCCCCCCCCCCCCACCCCCCCCCCCCCCCACCCCCCCCCCCCCCCACCCCCCCCCCCCCCCACCCCCCCCCCCCCCCACCCCCCCCCCCCCCCACCCCCCCCCCCCCCCACCCCCCCCCCCCCCCACCCCCCCCCCCCCCCACCCCCCCCCCCCCCCACCCCCCCCCCCCCCCACCCCCCCCCCCCCCCACCCCCCCCCCCCCCCACCCCCCCCCCCCCCCACCCCCCCCCCCCCCCACCCCCCCCCCCCCCCACCCCCCCCCCCCCCCACCCCCCCCCCCCCCCACCCCCCCCCCCCCCCACCCCCCCCCCCCCCCACCCCCCCCCCCCCCCACCCCCCCCCCCCCCCACCCCCCCCCCCCCCCACCCCCCCCCCCCCCCACCCCCCCCCCCCCCCACCCCCCCCCCCCCCCACCCCCCCCCCCCCCCACCCCCCCCCCCCCCCACCCCCCCCCCCCCCCACCCCCCCCCCCCCCCACCCCCCCCCCCCCCCACCCCCCCCCCCCCCCACCCCCCCCCCCCCCCACCCCCCCCCCCCCCCACCCCCCCCCCCCCCCACCCCCCCCCCCCCCCACCCCCCCCCCCCCCCACCCCCCCCCCCCCCCACCCCCCCCCCCCCCCACCCCCCCCCCCCCCCACCCCCCCCCCCCCCCACCCCCCCCCCCCCCCACCCCCCCCCCCCCCCACCCCCCCCCCCCCCCACCCCCCCCCCCCCCCACCCCCCCCCCCCCCCACCCCCCCCCCCCCCCACCCCCCCCCCCCCCCACCCCCCCCCCCCCCCACCCCCCCCCCCCCCCACCCCCCCCCCCCCCCACCCCCCCCCCCCCCCACCCCCCCCCCCCCCCACCCCCCCCCCCCCCCACCCCCCCCCCCCCCCACCCCCCCCCCCCCCCACCCCCCCCCCCCCCCACCCCCCCCCCCCCCCACCCCCCCCCCCCCCCACCCCCCCCCCCCCCCACCCCCCCCCCCCCCCACCCCCCCCCCCCCCCACCCCCCCCCCCCCCCACCCCCCCCCCCCCCCACCCCCCCCCCCCCCCACCCCCCCCCCCCCCCACCCCCCCCCCCCCCCACCCCCCCCCCCCCCCACCCCCCCCCCCCCCCACCCCCCCCCCCCCCCACCCCCCCCCCCCCCCACCCCCCCCCCCCCCCACCCCCCCCCCCCCCCACCCCCCCCCCCCCCCACCCCCCCCCCCCCCCACCCCCCCCCCCCCCCACCCCCCCCCCCCCCCACCCCCCCCCCCCCCCACCCCCCCCCCCCCCCACCCCCCCCCCCCCCCACCCCCCCCCCCCCCCACCCCCCCCCCCCCCCACCCCCCCCCCCCCCCACCCCCCCCCCCCCCCACCCCCCCCCCCCCCCACCCCCCCCCCCCCCCACCCCCCCCCCCCCCCACCCCCCCCCCCCCCCACCCCCCCCCCCCCCCACCCCCCCCCCCCCCCACCCCCCCCCCCCCCCACCCCCCCCCCCCCCCACCCCCCCCCCCCCCCACCCCCCCCCCCCCCCACCCCCCCCCCCCCCCACCCCCCCCCCCCCCCACCCCCCCCCCCCCCCACCCCCCCCCCCCCCCACCCCCCCCCCCCCCCACCCCCCCCCCCCCCCACCCCCCCCCCCCCCCACCCCCCCCCCCCCCCACCCCCCCCCCCCCCCACCCCCCCCCCCCCCCACCCCCCCCCCCCCCCACCCCCCCCCCCCCCCACCCCCCCCCCCCCCCACCCCCCCCCCCCCCCACCCCCCCCCCCCCCCACCCCCCCCCCCCCCCACCCCCCCCCCCCCCCACCCCCCCCCCCCCCCACCCCCCCCCCCCCCCACCCCCCCCCCCCCCCACCCCCCCCCCCCCCCACCCCCCCCCCCCCCCACCCCCCCCCCCCCCCACCCCCCCCCCCCCCCACCCCCCCCCCCCCCCACCCCCCCCCCCCCCCACCCCCCCCCCCCCCCACCCCCCCCCCCCCCCACCCCCCCCCCCCCCCACCCCCCCCCCCCCCCACCCCCCCCCCCCCCCACCCCCCCCCCCCCCCACCCCCCCCCCCCCCCACCCCCCCCCCCCCCCACCCCCCCCCCCCCCCACCCCCCCCCCCCCCCACCCCCCCCCCCCCCCACCCCCCCCCCCCCCCACCCCCCCCCCCCCCCACCCCCCCCCCCCCCCACCCCCCCCCCCCCCCACCCCCCCCCCCCCCCACCCCCCCCCCCCCCCACCCCCCCCCCCCCCCACCCCCCCCCCCCCCCACCCCCCCCCCCCCCCACCCCCCCCCCCCCCCACCCCCCCCCCCCCCCACCCCCCCCCCCCCCCACCCCCCCCCCCCCCCACCCCCCCCCCCCCCCACCCCCCCCCCCCCCCACCCCCCCCCCCCCCCACCCCCCCCCCCCCCCACCCCCCCCCCCCCCCACCCCCCCCCCCCCCCACCCCCCCCCCCCCCCACCCCCCCCCCCCCCCACCCCCCCCCCCCCCCACCCCCCCCCCCCCCCACCCCCCCCCCCCCCCACCCCCCCCCCCCCCCACCCCCCCCCCCCCCCACCCCCCCCCCCCCCCACCCCCCCCCCCCCCCACCCCCCCCCCCCCCCACCCCCCCCCCCCCCCACCCCCCCCCCCCCCCACCCCCCCCCCCCCCCACCCCCCCCCCCCCCCACCCCCCCCCCCCCCCACCCCCCCCCCCCCCCACCCCCCCCCCCCCCCACCCCCCCCCCCCCCCACCCCCCCCCCCCCCCACCCCCCCCCCCCCCCACCCCCCCCCCCCCCCACCCCCCCCCCCCCCCACCCCCCCCCCCCCCCACCCCCCCCCCCCCCCACCCCCCCCCCCCCCCACCCCCCCCCCCCCCCACCCCCCCCCCCCCCCACCCCCCCCCCCCCCCACCCCCCCCCCCCCCCACCCCCCCCCCCCCCCACCCCCCCCCCCCCCCACCCCCCCCCCCCCCCACCCCCCCCCCCCCCCACCCCCCCCCCCCCCCACCCCCCCCCCCCCCCACCCCCCCCCCCCCCCACCCCCCCCCCCCCCCACCCCCCCCCCCCCCCACCCCCCCCCCCCCCCACCCCCCCCCCCCCCCACCCCCCCCCCCCCCCACCCCCCCCCCCCCCCACCCCCCCCCCCCCCCACCCCCCCCCCCCCCCACCCCCCCCCCCCCCCACCCCCCCCCCCCCCCACCCCCCCCCCCCCCCACCCCCCCCCCCCCCCACCCCCCCCCCCCCCCACCCCCCCCCCCCCCCACCCCCCCCCCCCCCCACCCCCCCCCCCCCCCACCCCCCCCCCCCCCCACCCCCCCCCCCCCCCACCCCCCCCCCCCCCCACCCCCCCCCCCCCCCACCCCCCCCCCCCCCCACCCCCCCCCCCCCCCACCCCCCCCCCCCCCCACCCCCCCCCCCCCCCACCCCCCCCCCCCCCCACCCCCCCCCCCCCCCACCCCCCCCCCCCCCCACCCCCCCCCCCCCCCACCCCCCCCCCCCCCCACCCCCCCCCCCCCCCACCCCCCCCCCCCCCCACCCCCCCCCCCCCCCACCCCCCCCCCCCCCCACCCCCCCCCCCCCCCACCCCCCCCCCCCCCCACCCCCCCCCCCCCCCACCCCCCCCCCCCCCCACCCCCCCCCCCCCCCACCCCCCCCCCCCCCCACCCCCCCCCCCCCCCACCCCCCCCCCCCCCCACCCCCCCCCCCCCCCACCCCCCCCCCCCCCCACCCCCCCCCCCCCCCACCCCCCCCCCCCCCCACCCCCCCCCCCCCCCACCCCCCCCCCCCCCCACCCCCCCCCCCCCCCACCCCCCCCCCCCCCCACCCCCCCCCCCCCCCACCCCCCCCCCCCCCCACCCCCCCCCCCCCCCACCCCCCCCCCCCCCCACCCCCCCCCCCCCCCACCCCCCCCCCCCCCCACCCCCCCCCCCCCCCACCCCCCCCCCCCCCCACCCCCCCCCCCCCCCACCCCCCCCCCCCCCCACCCCCCCCCCCCCCCACCCCCCCCCCCCCCCACCCCCCCCCCCCCCCACCCCCCCCCCCCCCCACCCCCCCCCCCCCCCACCCCCCCCCCCCCCCACCCCCCCCCCCCCCCACCCCCCCCCCCCCCCACCCCCCCCCCCCCCCACCCCCCCCCCCCCCCACCCCCCCCCCCCCCCACCCCCCCCCCCCCCCACCCCCCCCCCCCCCCACCCCCCCCCCCCCCCACCCCCCCCCCCCCCCACCCCCCCCCCCCCCCACCCCCCCCCCCCCCCACCCCCCCCCCCCCCCACCCCCCCCCCCCCCCACCCCCCCCCCCCCCCACCCCCCCCCCCCCCCACCCCCCCCCCCCCCCACCCCCCCCCCCCCCCACCCCCCCCCCCCCCCACCCCCCCCCCCCCCCACCCCCCCCCCCCCCCACCCCCCCCCCCCCCCACCCCCCCCCCCCCCCACCCCCCCCCCCCCCCACCCCCCCCCCCCCCCACCCCCCCCCCCCCCCACCCCCCCCCCCCCCCACCCCCCCCCCCCCCCACCCCCCCCCCCCCCCACCCCCCCCCCCCCCCACCCCCCCCCCCCCCCACCCCCCCCCCCCCCCACCCCCCCCCCCCCCCACCCCCCCCCCCCCCCACCCCCCCCCCCCCCCACCCCCCCCCCCCCCCACCCCCCCCCCCCCCCACCCCCCCCCCCCCCCACCCCCCCCCCCCCCCACCCCCCCCCCCCCCCACCCCCCCCCCCCCCCACCCCCCCCCCCCCCCACCCCCCCCCCCCCCCACCCCCCCCCCCCCCCACCCCCCCCCCCCCCCACCCCCCCCCCCCCCCACCCCCCCCCCCCCCCACCCCCCCCCCCCCCCACCCCCCCCCCCCCCCACCCCCCCCCCCCCCCACCCCCCCCCCCCCCCACCCCCCCCCCCCCCCACCCCCCCCCCCCCCCACCCCCCCCCCCCCCCACCCCCCCCCCCCCCCACCCCCCCCCCCCCCCACCCCCCCCCCCCCCCACCCCCCCCCCCCCCCACCCCCCCCCCCCCCCACCCCCCCCCCCCCCCACCCCCCCCCCCCCCCACCCCCCCCCCCCCCCACCCCCCCCCCCCCCCACCCCCCCCCCCCCCCACCCCCCCCCCCCCCCACCCCCCCCCCCCCCCACCCCCCCCCCCCCCCACCCCCCCCCCCCCCCACCCCCCCCCCCCCCCACCCCCCCCCCCCCCCACCCCCCCCCCCCCCCACCCCCCCCCCCCCCCACCCCCCCCCCCCCCCACCCCCCCCCCCCCCCACCCCCCCCCCCCCCCACCCCCCCCCCCCCCCACCCCCCCCCCCCCCCACCCCCCCCCCCCCCCACCCCCCCCCCCCCCCACCCCCCCCCCCCCCCACCCCCCCCCCCCCCCACCCCCCCCCCCCCCCACCCCCCCCCCCCCCCACCCCCCCCCCCCCCCACCCCCCCCCCCCCCCACCCCCCCCCCCCCCCACCCCCCCCCCCCCCCACCCCCCCCCCCCCCCACCCCCCCCCCCCCCCACCCCCCCCCCCCCCCACCCCCCCCCCCCCCCACCCCCCCCCCCCCCCACCCCCCCCCCCCCCCACCCCCCCCCCCCCCCACCCCCCCCCCCCCCCACCCCCCCCCCCCCCCACCCCCCCCCCCCCCCACCCCCCCCCCCCCCCACCCCCCCCCCCCCCCACCCCCCCCCCCCCCCACCCCCCCCCCCCCCCACCCCCCCCCCCCCCCACCCCCCCCCCCCCCCACCCCCCCCCCCCCCCACCCCCCCCCCCCCCCACCCCCCCCCCCCCCCACCCCCCCCCCCCCCCACCCCCCCCCCCCCCCACCCCCCCCCCCCCCCACCCCCCCCCCCCCCCACCCCCCCCCCCCCCCACCCCCCCCCCCCCCCACCCCCCCCCCCCCCCACCCCCCCCCCCCCCCACCCCCCCCCCCCCCCACCCCCCCCCCCCCCCACCCCCCCCCCCCCCCACCCCCCCCCCCCCCCACCCCCCCCCCCCCCCACCCCCCCCCCCCCCCACCCCCCCCCCCCCCCACCCCCCCCCCCCCCCACCCCCCCCCCCCCCCACCCCCCCCCCCCCCCACCCCCCCCCCCCCCCACCCCCCCCCCCCCCCACCCCCCCCCCCCCCCACCCCCCCCCCCCCCCACCCCCCCCCCCCCCCACCCCCCCCCCCCCCCACCCCCCCCCCCCCCCACCCCCCCCCCCCCCCACCCCCCCCCCCCCCCACCCCCCCCCCCCCCCACCCCCCCCCCCCCCCACCCCCCCCCCCCCCCACCCCCCCCCCCCCCCACCCCCCCCCCCCCCCACCCCCCCCCCCCCCCACCCCCCCCCCCCCCCACCCCCCCCCCCCCCCACCCCCCCCCCCCCCCACCCCCCCCCCCCCCCACCCCCCCCCCCCCCCACCCCCCCCCCCCCCCACCCCCCCCCCCCCCCACCCCCCCCCCCCCCCACCCCCCCCCCCCCCCACCCCCCCCCCCCCCCACCCCCCCCCCCCCCCACCCACCCACCCCCCCACCCCCCCCCCCCCCCTCCCCCCACCTCCCCAACCCCCCCCCCCCCGCCACCCCCCCCCCCACCCCCTGCCCCCGGCCGCACCCCCCCCCACCCCCCCCACCCCCCTCCCCCCCGTCCCCCCCCCCCCCCCCTCCCCCCGCCCCCACCCCCACCCCCCCCCCCCCCGCACCCCCCCCCCCCCCCACGCCCCCCCCCCCCCCCCCCCCCCCCCCCCCCCCCCCCCCCCCCCCCCACCCCCCCCCCCACAAAGAACTGTGACTAGCCCAAGGTCACCCAGATGGCATGTGTTGGGGCGCACAAGCTAATCTGGTTCACCAGATAAGCCTCCACAGCTCAAGTGGCCGACGGGGAATCAAACCCGGTTCTCCGGATTATAGCGTACCTGCTCTTAACCACGCTGGCTGACTAGACTCCACTGTCCCCCACCAGCAACCCCTCTACAACCCCATCTTGCTCTGATAACCTTTCTGATCTGCTCTTGAGCCTCAAGGTCTGAGGTCACGGAAAACTGGCTGCCCTAGACTCCGCGGACTCTTTCAACCCTGCAGCCTTTCCCAAACTGGTCTCTGTGACTCACTGCTGTGTTGGGGCCCTCCAGTTATTGTGGAAGGCGTAAACCCCGAGTCAGCAACTCTCGCAGGGCTGCAACCCTTTGTTGTTTTAACATCTCTGTGCCAAGCCACTCCGCCACTGCTGGGAGGGAGGGAGGCAAAGCAGTCCTGTGGCCTGCTGCAAGAGACCCCCAGATCTAAATGCAGAGTCCGGTTGGGAGGTCCATCCAGCTCGAAACACCAGAAAATCTTTTTTTCCCCCAAGACCAAACTGGGGGAGCTGGTTGCGATGACTCAGCAAAGAGGGCAGAGCGTTCCGCGTGTGGGTTGCCACCCAACCCTTGTGAGCAGTGTCAGCTAATTCTTTTCCTGACCCTGGCAGTGCTCCTGTGACAGTCACCCGACCTATAGAATTTAAAGAGGTGAATCTTTTTTTAACCAATGAGGAAAAGCCTCTCCAGACTAACTTTTGCCTTTTGGGAGGCTATCAGTTACAAGGACAACCCTACTCTGCACACTCACAGGAGCACTCTTTGCTTTCCCTAGGGCAGGGCCTGACGTTCAGATTGGATGCCTGGAAATGCAAACTCCGTGTGCAAAGCAACCAAACGCTTCTGACCCTTTTCAGCATCCTTATTTAACTCAGGTGACGGTCAGTCATTCCCATTACTGAAATGAGTTCACTCCCTGCTCTGGTTTCTGTACTCCAGATTGCTGGAATTATGAGTTTCTAAAATGTACAAACAACAAACCACCGCACACTGCAACCCATACACAATGCCTTCCATGGCTTCCTCGTGAACAGTCTGCACAGAAAACAAGAGAGATGCCACAGAACAGCGGGCGCAATCCGAACCACGTCCTGACGCAAGCTCGGCATTATAACCGAGGCTCCCTGGTGTGTGGGAGGCAAAGTAAATGCCGATGTTGTGAAAGACAGAACATAAAATGGCATTTTCCCAACAGTCTTGTTCATTGCAGCAAATATTTGCTTCTTGAAATTGAATAGTTTTCCCCCCAGCGAATGCTCCCTTCCACACATACGCGCGTATTCTCGTGTTGACATCTTTGGAGAGAAACTGAAAGCAATATTGGGATTGTTGGGATTGAGCATTATTATTTCCAGTAAGGGGTTTATTCAGCTGAAAGGTCATCCTACTTCTCTCTCCACCCCACTGCCACAAGTGTCGCCAACTTTCCCCCTTGGCGTGGCTGCTGCGCTGTTTTAGCATCAAATATGCATCTTCTCCTGTCAACACATTTGCAAGGCAGGTATGAACGCAGTGGGTCAGGATGCTGTGACAGGTCCAGGAATGAGGGACAAACAGCTGGCAAGTGGTTCTAAATGACCATTTCTCCTTCACCTTCCCTTCCAGCCAAGGGAAGAAAGAAGAGAACCAACTTACAGCTCACCTTCCCAAAGAGGCAAGAAAGAGGGTGGGGTTCCTGTTTTTCCCAAGAGACGTTTGGAACATCAGAGACCTTCAAGCTCGCTTCACACTTCTGCCTCATCCACCCCCCATAGCATCTTTGTTTGGAGCTCATCTCCACGGAAACATCCGCTGTTCAGAACCAAGCCACATCTAGCAAAGACTCTTTTAGCCTAAGAAGCACATCAAAAATCAGGGGGGCAACACAGAAGTTTCCCAAGAACGTCTTCGCTCTCTGCACCTTTCTCACCAGGTACACAAAGAATGGGTGGGTGGCCCCCCGGAACAAAACTCCAGGAGGGTGTTTTTTCCCACCCCAAAGCATCTCGCCAAAGCAAAGCAGAGATTAGGCAAAACTATCATTACCCAATTACTCGTTAAGTCGGTCTCTTGGGAAAAATAAGTAGTGACAAAACGGGTTCTCTCATCTGGGGAAAGAAGAGGAGCCGAAAATCGTACGTGTGTGGCGATGTGCAGGGAGTGGGGGCAAAACAAACCGAGAGCGAAACGGACCACTGACTTACCAGACACGGCCAACAAGAAGAAGAGTAGCTGCCCAACCATGCTGCAAAGGGGGATCCGGATGTTCAGCTGCTGCAGCTGTCAAAAAAAATGTTTCTGTCCTGCAGACTTTATAACCAAAGTGACCCACCAGGTCAAAGGCAAGAACTTCTGCCAGCCGGCTCAGGCTTCCCTTCTTAACAGCAAAGCTGTCAGGGAGTTACAGAAATAAAGCAAGCTGTTGACATTCAGGTTTCGGTTTTCTTAGGATCATGCCAGTTGAAGGAAGGGGATAGGAGCCATCCTCAGTGCCGGTTGACTTTTCTTCCACTTCTGGGAAATGGGTCTTTTCCTGTTGTTGTCTGAGGGGGCTTCTCCCTATTCCCGGCGTCGGTGTTGCGGCTCACGCTTGACGGTGCTGAGCAGTCGCTCTGTTTTGAAACTCCACAACCTGTTCTCCGTGCATCGCCAGAGGGAGGGGAATGAAGAGAGGGAATGAAAAAAATATTAACCTGTTTGGCAAGTTTAAACAGGTGTTTCTCAACGAAGCGGGGGGGGGGGGAGGTTTCGTTTATAGAAGGAGTTCATGGAGCGCTCATCGGCATTCCAGATGAACGAAACCTTGGAGGCCCGTCACTGAGAGTGAGATTTTGGGGTCCCCCCCAAAAGAAACAGAGATATGGCCAAAAAGGGAAATGAGCATTCCTGAGATTCTCTAGGACTGGACATCTGTCTCTCAAGCCTCGGAGAAGTACTTCAAAACATAACTTACTCCACCCAAGGGCCCTTCTGCAATTATAGATCTTTATTTTTCATGCAATAAACTGACAGGGCTAAGCTGATTTGTTCCTCCGGATCTGAGAAAACACTTCTGCTGAAGCGACAGGAGTGTAATATCGCTCAAGTTCAAACCACAACTATGCCATGGCTAAGAACTTGCTGTTCTCCTTCCGCCAAAACATGGCATCCATTACAATTGCACGTATTGTGTAGAAAGAAAAATGTGTACCATGGTTTTATTTCCTGTTTTAGCTACGTTGCTGGATTTCCCCTGTGCTTCTTTTGTCATGCGATTGGGTTAGTGAAAGGTGGCCCAGAAAATGAATTTGTAGTAAAACAGTCCATTATGCATTTGATAAAGTGTGTAATATTAGCAACATAACTTTTTATCCTTGTTGTAAGAACACCACAAACAGACACATCTCAGGTCGATTAGGAAATATCTATTTACACACAAAAAAAATATCTGGAAGACCCGGGATAAAATTAGACTGTGCAAAGAAATAGCAAAACATACATTTCCAGCTTTTCATTCCAGTGGCCATAATTCTTCCTGAAGGCTTCATGAAATAGCAGGAACTGGCAGCTAACCCAAAAAGAAGATTATGGGAACACAGTCAAACTGTTTCTGGGAATTTGGGTGGGGGCAGTGATAGGATTCAGCCGGTTCGCACCACTTCGGCAGAACTGGTTGTTAAAATGGTGTTTGTAAACAACCAGTTGTTAAATTATTTGAATTCCACCACCAGAACCGGTTATTAAATTATTTGAAACCTACCACTGAGCTGGGGTCAGGGGCTAAGTTATCTCTAGGAAGGTTGCCAAACTCCAGGTAGCGATCTTGCTATTACAACTGATATCTAAGCAACAGAGATCAATTCACCTGGAGAAAACAGCTGCTTTGGAAGGTGAGTGCTATGGCATTGACATTCCACCTTCCCTAAACTCTGCCTTTTTCAGGCTCCACCCCCAAATCTCCAGGTATTTTCCAAACCAGAGCTGATAACTCTACCTCCAGGTCCCACCTGGAACTTGGCAACCCTACAAAGAGATTCCTTTGGGAAAGAGGGCATTACCAATAGGACAGGAATGCTTTTTATGTCTGGAATGCAAGAGTGCTTTTGATCCCAAGTATTTAAGGGCCAGGAATGTAATGGTTCCTAAATTAGTAAGCTTGATCTCAGTGAAATCAAGGGCAAGGGGTTTTTTTGGGGGGAGGGGTCTCAAACATATTAGGTGATGGGGCTACCTGGCTTCAAGGCACAGCTGTTCCAGTTCTTTCAACCCCACCTTTTCTTCACATGTGATGGAGTGCATAGGTTGTGTGTGTGTGGTTGCTCCGTTGTCAGATGTAACACGACCAAACATGAGTTGTAGCCGGTTCTCCTCATTTTCTGCAAGCGATGTCCGAATGGAATCAGGACAATGGTGTACAAGGAGAAGGAATTCAGCCTCCCCCTTCCCCCCATTAGCATGAAATAGGAATTCCAGGAGGCCTCACTCTGTTCTTGACCCCCACAAGTACTGTCTGCATTGTGATGTCATTTTTTGGATAAAGCTGAGAGCGACGTCTGGTTAGGATGGTCTCACAAGGCCTGGAAACTGGCAGGAGATGGGAGTGGCAGGTACTTAATGCAGCAGAAGTGATTGTCCCCACCATATGATGACATCAGTTTTGGCACGACCCAGAAGTGCAGGCATCTCAATGGGGCATAGGAATGCCAGCCTCCAGGTGGGACCTGGTGACCCCTCAGGATTCCAGCTCCTCTCCAGACTACAGAGACCAGTTCTCCTAGAGCAGGGGTCAATTGGCCATGCTGGCAGGGGCTGATGGGAATTGTAGTCCATGAACATCTGGAGAGCCGTCGGTTGCAGACCCCTGTCCTAGAGGAAATGGATGCTTGGGAGGGTGGACTGCATGGAATTATACCCCATTGATTTCCCTGTCCTCCAAAGCTCTGTTCCCAAATTCCCAGGAGTTTCCCAACCTGGATCTGGCAGGTGGGTTCCCAGATGCCCACTAATGGCGGGCAATCTCCCACTTCCTGCCGATGCCCGCAACACTCAGGATGTAAAAAGCACAGAACTTATGCCACTTCTGCACAGGGGTATAAAATGTGCTGCTGCCACCATAGCAGACTGCAGTCTGCAAGGGAGCAGCCGGAAACAGCACCCACGCACTCCGCCCCCAGACCGTTCACTGCTGCTCACTCCTTCACCCAGGCCCCTTTCCCTCTATCATATCTGTATAACAGAAGAGACAACAGAAATTGTGCCTGGCCCCACTGTGGCTCAGGAAAAAAACCCTCCCCCTTCCTTTCCCCCCCCCCCTCTAAGGGCATTTCCCCACTCTCCATCAGAGACATCCCCCCCTATGCTGCGCGCTAGGTGTCCTAACTATCGACCCCGCAAGCAAGCATCAAAAGGCGCTTGTTTACAAGAGCTGCCTAGGGATGCCAGTGGCATGCTGAGGGGGGGGGCGCGAGAGCGGCAGCGTCAGGGTGGCTGCGGTGTCGCCACCCCTGTCGTGGGGAGTGCCGGGGGACCCCGCGCTACTTGAGGAGAGTAGCGCGGGGCTTAAGGTAAGTGGGGAAAGGCCCTAAGTCACAGTGTGGTTCAGCTTGGGAGCAGAAGAAAGCCTGAAGTAAGAGAGATGCGGATCTTAGTGATGGCATTTTGAAGGCAGATGCCTGCCCCCTAATGGCAGCTGGAGGTAAAACAGCTACTTGGACTCTCCATCCACAGCGATCCCTGCAGCTCACCCTTTGAGCCCAATCAAATGAGGTTCTTCTTGGTTCCGGTCTGAAGGGGAATGCCTCAGGAGGCTCACGCGCCACACTCAGAAAAACAAGCATGATGTCAGCTGGACATTCTCATTTAAATCGGGGGCTTCCTGCAGTCTGTGGATGGGGGAACGTTCCTGAGTAGAAATGCTTAGGTACCCCTAGTCTAAAATAGTTAACATCTGTGCCTGTAGCAGCCACAGGACTCTGGTTGGCCATGCCTCAAGGGAAATGCCTCCTCTGAGGGCCACAGGTTCAATCCCTGACAGGGACACTTAAAACATTTCAGTTGACAGGAAGCCCTTTCGTTGCCTCAGACCTTGGATAGCGCTTACCAGCCAGACTAGGCCATACTTTTTTTAAAAAAAAATTATTGTATCATTTGAATTTTACAGTTTATAGTAATTTCCTTCTTCATACATTTTCAAACGATACTTTCCCCCCCTTTTCTCCCTCCCCCATTACTTCTTCTTCATAGTTTTGTCACACAAACAGCAGTAAGTTCATTCTCTGTTGCCTCTTCTCCCATATTTCTTCATTGACTCGAGCTCCTTTCATCCAGTTCATGTATATTATCCATCTCTTCAAAATTTCATTCTGTTTATCTTGCCACGTCTTATTTTTGGATAATATATCGAAAATATCAAGTGTCACTTGTTCCCAGATATATTCTAACCATTTCTGAAGTGTCCATTTTTTCTTTTCTTTCCAGCTCAAGGCTATTGTTGCATGGGCTGCTTTAATCATTATTTTATACATATAGCTATATTGTTTATCCACCCTTCTGTCTTCCATTACACCCATGAACATTAAGTCATTATTTAAATCAATATTTATCTTCACCAGTTTCTCAATATATAACAATACAATTGTCCAAAATTTTTTTACTTCTGCACATTTTATCCACATATGGCTATAATATCCCTCTTGGTCTCCACAGTGTCAGCATTTAGAACTAAGTCCTTTTATCATAGACTAGGCAATACTAAGCTACATGGACTGATGTTTTAGCTTCATAGAGGGAAGTTTCTTATATCCAAATAGCCTCAGATAGTGTTCTAAGCTCTGGGGTGGCCCTAAGCATTACCTCTACAAACCCATGCTCTTGACCAAACGTAGGTATGTATTTAAATAAATACTTAATTGGCAGAGTTACAGAAGCAGCATGTAACAGAGCCAGAGATACTTTGAGTTGCTTTATATAAAAGTCTACCAACTTAAAGAGTATGGTTACTTGGAATAAAAACAAATAAATGCTGTACTGCTCTGTTACTTATTTACAGTACCAAGTGTACGCTTAAGACTACATCTCGCTCTATTCTCTGCTGTCTCACATGCTGTCATCTGCTCAAACAAACAAAACAAATTAACTTTGTAACTTCTGGAGTATGTGCTCACTAACATGTAAGCAAAGGCTACCTGACTGACCAGTAGCTAATCAACAGGTCAGCTCATTACAATATCACCTCAGCATCCTGTTTACACACAAACAGATGTTAACCCTTTCATAACTGGTTGTGACACAGACATTTGCAAATACTGACACCAAAGCTATACAATGGAAGAATTAAGAGAGAAACAGCAACTTGGCAGAAGGCATGGTTTTTGGCCCTTTGTGCAGCTCTCCTTCTCCTACCCCTCCTTAGCAGTTTTGCCTTCAGCCTGGCTTATGTCCAGTTCTGAAAGTAGGATGTGCATGTGAAAATATGGCTGGAGTTGGGAATTTGGGAAGAGTAAGTGGGCAAGGAAGTATTTCTGCCGCGGTCTCCTCTTGCAAGCCAATGTTCCCTTGCCAGTGGTGATGCAGCCATTGCCTCACAGAGAAAAAAACCCCACAAGAGCAGGGATCTTTTATTTTCTTTGCAACACTGAGTTCTGGGTTCAAGCTCCGCCATGTAGTAGCGTGCTAGCATGCCAAGCAGCAGCAGAGCATTTTGCCCAGAGACTTTATATACTTTGGAGTGGCTCTTCTGCATTCCTAACCATCATGGGAAGGTGTTCTGGTTGTGCGATCCTGAGTGTTTCGAACGCCCTCTGCTGGCAACATAGAGTAACCATTGTCCACTCTGTGGAATACGTAACATCAGTTGTGCATATTTTGATCACCCTTAAGAACATAAGAACAAGCCAGCTGAATCAGACCAGAGTCCATCTAGTCCAGCTCTCTGCTACTCGCAGTGGCCCACCAGGTGCCTTTGGGAGCTCCCATGCAGGATGTGAAAGCAATGGCCTTCTGCGGCTGTTGCTCCTGATCACCTGGTCTGTTAAGGCATTTGCAATCTCAGATCAAAGAGGATCAAGATTGGTAGCCATAAATCAACTTCTCCTCCATAAATCTGTCCAAGCCCCTTTTAAAGCTATCCAGGTTAGTGGCCATCACCACCTCCTGTGGCAGCATATTCCAAACACCAATCACACGTTGCGTGAAGAAGTGTTTCCTTTTATTAGTCCTAATTCTTCCCCCCAGCATTTTCAATGAATGCCCGCTGGTTCTAGTATTGTGAGAAAGAGAGAAAATTTTCTCTCTGTCAACATTTTCTACCCCATGCATAATTTTATAGACTTCAATCATATCCCCCCTCAGCCGTCTCCTCTCCAAACTAAAGAGTCCCAAACGCTGCAGCCTCTCCTCATAGGGAAGGTGCTCCAGTCCCTCAATCATCCTCGTTGCCCTTCTCTGCACTTTTTCTATCTCTTCAATATCCTTTTTGAGATGCGGCGACCAGAACTGGACACAGTACTCCAAGTGCGGTCGCACCACTGCTTTATATAAGGGCATGACAATCTTTAACCCTTAAACTAGACGTGAAAAAGCTGTTATGTCACCACTTATCCATTATTGATTACTGGGTGGGGGTGTCGATAGGATGTAAGCTTCCTTCTAGGGAATTCCATCTCATGAACCAGCTGTGACTATTGTCCTTTTAATTGACAGTACAATCTATAATCACTTGCAAAACAGACTCATCTGTGATAAAAAATAAACTGGAGTCCTGTGGCTCCTTAAAACTTGATGAATTTTTACTCTAACATGAATTGGTTCTGGCATTCATTTGATAGTCTTCAAGGTGTCACAAGATTCATGTTTATTTTTTTCTGCAAGAAGTTTAAGGACAATTTTAATATTATAAAGGTCTACATGTCCACCAATATAGCACACATACTCACGCCACTTCCTTTTGATCAGATAGGCACCGGGAGTTCTATGCTTGGAACTTAATTCCCAGGTGTGCATCGCCCCAATTCAAATCTGAACCACAGCACAGGTAGCTAGCTACTCAAGTATTGGCAACTGATTGGAATTGTAGGGAATATGGGAACATGTACAGTCGATGTTGCGGCAATGCTACAATATCACTTCCAGTGCAAACTCAGCGTGACATCAGTGCATAAGTGTGACACTCTAGGATTCCACCCAATTCTATGTATTTACTGTTGGTTTTACCATAGATTAATGGATTCCTAGACCATTGTGCTGAGATCACTTCTGGGATCATGCCTGAAGATGTCACCACAACACCTATTTCCCTCACCACTCTGTAGAACAGTGGTGAATACCTGGGATTCTGGCAGGAAATTTCCTCATAGGCCATGCTATCACATGGGGAGAGAGGGCTTAAACCTCTACCTATTTTCCCAACCCAAAATAGGGATGCTAGGCTTCCTGCTACAGTGTGAGACTTCCAGTATCCTTGAAAATGGAGCTAACACTGCTGTACTGATATCATTTCCAGTAGAAACCAGAAGTGACATAGTGAACACTCTAGAATTTACAAAAACTCTATAGTAATACCACACAGTTGTAAATTCTACACTATCTAAAGACATCACTGACTTATGGAATGGTATAGTATAGTATAACCTGACCGTCAGATCTCAGAAGCTAAACTGGATTGATATGTGGAAGGGAGACCTCTAAGGAAGACTCTGCAAAGGAAGGCAATGGAAAACCACTGCTGCTTAATCACTCACCTTGAAAACACCACCAGGGGCGACTATGGTTGTTTCTGCACAGTCCAAATATCCCAGGTTGAGCAAGGGAAATATCCCAGTTTGGACAAGAAGTTCGCACGATTCCCAGTCTTACAGTGGATTTGTCCCATGATATTTCCCTCATACTGGGATTTTTAAAAATCACCAAACTGGCGATTCTTTTCAAAAATCCTACAGTGAACCCACTACCGTGCAAACACCACGGGAGCAAAAACAGTTTATTTTTCCCGCCCAGCTGCCTGATCTCCCCATCCCGCTGCCTGCCCCTCTGATCTCCCCACCTGACGTCATGTCAGTTTTCAACTCTGCTGAGTCGCCGACTGTTGCAGCCTGCCCTTCCCGAAACATTCCCCCAAGCACATTTTCTGTTCATGGTATCGATTGAGAGCCATTTCACCTCGGTCAATCAGGAGTGGAGTCCCCAAATATCCTGTACTGGTTGCTTGGAGTGTATAGCTAGGGAGATGTGCATTTTGGGGCGAATATTAGTGGGTGCGTCACCGGAGGGGGGGTGGAGTCTCTTGTTTTCCACAAAAATATGAGAATGTGAGTGGGAATGTGATGTGATGCTGTGCCCGCATTGTTTTTTGCTGGCACTTGCCGTATTGAGGCCTGTGCTGGGCCCTATTCAGAACTGGAAAGGGGGTGTTCATTTCCTCCCACTCACAGTGGGTTGACCAATCAGAAGCGCAGCCTTTTTCTGGGGGTGGCAACGGCCCAAAACGGACCTTGGGCAGGAAACGGCCAGTTTGAGTTAAGGAGGGGTCGGCAGCAACAGCCGGTGTGCTTTTGAGCGATTGGTGTGCACGAACAACAATGGCTGGAACAAGTGACGATGCTGTTGTTGGGGTCTACAGCGGGAGCTCTGCCAAGGGATCAGGGAGAGGTGTCACCTCAATAGGTTCAGATCTTCGGGCTCACAAAACATGCTCTTACCTGAAAACTGCAGAACAGATATAAAGGCAGATGCCAGCAATTCCAAAGGCAGGGCGGAGACGTTCATTCAAGCTGCCTCCCAAAAACAACAGCCAATCAAAATGCGGGTCACCGGGGACGTTTGCACATGCGCGGGTACGCTTGCAGTGTAAATACAAAAGACCCAGGCTTGTGAGGAACAAACAGGAGTATTTCCTCCCGATCTTCACTCGATTCCTTCACAGAAATGGGCAGCCATGCGAAGGGAGAAACTGGGATAAAATAGACCTGGATTGAAAGATACTGATTGTAACCTGGTATAATTGTGCCATGCGGAAATGGCCTACAAGTCGGCTGCAACTTGACAGCACTTTACACACACACGCTTGAAACCTGGCAATCCTACCCTAAAATGACCCTGGTGATCCACCAAAATGACCCTGGTGATCCACCATTTGCCCTGTTAACGAGGCAAATAGTTTCCAAAAATTGGGGAATGGCAACTCCAGAGCACATTCAGATCAGAATAGCAATGTGTATGGGGAATTAAGCCCTCCCTCCATGAACTCTGGGTTCCTAATTTAGACTCCCATACATCTGGGAATTACGTTCTGAGCACATAACTCTCAGGGTACCTCTGACTTGAAGAACTGCGGAGGATTCGCAAGGGACATGAGGGGTTTATAATGTGCCAATCAGCCCTAACATGGCTACTCCTGTGGAATTAATACCATGATTTATTCTAGAGTCAGAAAAAATACTCACCAGCACGGCAGAGTAGCTAAGCAAATGAGCTGTGATCAGAGAGGCTATTTGTTCAAAATTAACCTCAACCATGAACTTGCTAGGTGACCTCAGGCACAGTAAGCCGTGCTTCCTCAGCTAACTCCCCAACATGAATAATAACAAGTGTCCTACCTTACTAGGGCAGTTGTTACTGACTCCTGTGAATCATGAACATAAACATGCCAATTAGGTATGATTAGTCCCTCACGGCCTACTGAACATTGATAACTGCCTTTGACACGATTCCCCAAAAGCTGTGCAGTGTCATTCTAGGTCTTCACAACTCTATGGTTAAAGCCTTTTGTATTGTGGACGTTAGAAATGGTTCTGTTTTGGACCAGAAATGTAAGGAAGGAATTTGTAAGGATTGTACCCTTTTGGGCTTGGCTGCGAACCAGCAAAGCTCCATCGGCTGCTTTTATGGGGACTGAAGAAGGCCTGGGGCTTTTTAAAATAGTTGACAGGTGGGAATTCCGCAGTGGCGTAGTGGCTAAGAGCAGTGGCTAAGAGCAGGTGCACTCTGATCTGGAGGAACCGGGTTTGATTCCCAGCTCTGCCGCTTGAGTTGTGGAGGCTTATCTGGGGAATTCAGATTAGCCTGTACACTCCCACACACACCAGCTGGGTGACCTTGGGCTAGTCACAGCTCTAAGAAGCTCTCTCAGCCCCACCCACCTCACAGGGTGTTTGTTGTGAGGGGGGAAGGGAAAGAAAATTGTAAGGCCCTTTGGGTCTCCTACAGGAGAGAAAGGGGGGATATAAATCCAAACAACAACAACTCCTCCTCCTCCTCCTCCTCCTCCTCTTCTTCTTCTTCTTCTTCTTCTTCTTCTTCTTCTTCTTCTTCTTCTTCTTCTAGAATTACCAGAACTCCGTGTGGAATCTGGAGATATCCTGGAATTACAATTCATCTGCATACTATAGAGATTAATTCCCCTGAAAATGGGTTCTTTGGTTATCCCCACCCACCCCACCCCCGTAACAATCCCTGCCCTCCTCAGGGTGCATCCCCCAAATGTTCAGATATTTCTAACCTAGAATTAGCAACCCTATTAAATCCTCTAGCAACTCTGTAAACAAACATTGCATTTGGGCTACAATTTATACTCCAAGCCAAATTCCAGTGCATCATCGGGGAGATAGAAAGAGTCCTCCCACAAAGCTATTTTTGCTTGTGGTACTAGAAATCATTGTGTTTGAACCTAAAATACTGGACAACGACTATAAACATAGAATCTTGTGGGTTTTCCAGTCCTGGAACACAGCCGTACAACCCGTAAAACCTACAACATCCTACTGATTCTGGCCATAAAACCTTAGACTATATAAACATACATGGATTTTAAAGAAAATTAAAAAACTCCTAACAATAGTATTTCCTAACTTTTTTTTTCCATGTGATTTTTTCCTACCTACAAATATATCTCTGTCAGTGGTGAGGTACCGTAAATATTCTCCAGGTTGTCAAGAAGGACTGTATCTCTCCGGGGTAATTAAAAATGGTTTCCTTGGTAAGTGTTTTCTTGAGGATTTATGGGATGTTTTTCTAATACCATTATATCAGTTTGCGGTGGAGAAACCCTATGATAAAATGCATGGATTTCTATAGTCGTTTTTTCCAAGGTGCTTTTTTTGTTTACAGAAAGCAAACTGAGAGTAGTATGTGGCTATACTTTGGAGATATTGTTTACTACTGGGTAAGTTATGACGTCCTAAAAGAAAAACGTTCTAGAGTTTAGAGTTTTTGCATTCTGGCAAAAAAGGACAAGTAGAACAAATGCTTTTGGGGAAAGGTCAGGATGACTGATGTACAATATAATCAGTTACCAGAAGTATACGTACACAGATCACACCCATTCCTGGTCTCAAGCTGCAATAAAAGATGCAAGAAGAGATTCTTTCTCAGATCAGTTAACAAATCTACGATGCTTCCTCTGTTCAGAAGTGTTATGTAAGTTAAATGGTTGGCTGCTGAGATTGCAACTTTTCCCATCAGCCTCTGCTCCTCTGCTTTTAACAGCCGCTTCATCTGCAGAAATTCAATAGATGAGGATACCAATCTCTAGGCCAAGAGAACCATTACCTGCTGCTTTCTGCAGATCAGTTTACTATTAAAGGCACAGGAACGGGCCACGCTGGTCCGTTTGGCAACCTTCTTTACCCGCTAGCTGGAGCGTAATCTCATTGACTCATTCAAGAACAAAGAGTGAGTCAGAGACTTAACAAGGAAGAGGACCCACAGTTCTTGAATCCCAGGTCAGTGATTTCACGCCCAAGGAAACACTTGGGGTTGTTCACGTACCACACTCCGCAAGTCACAAGATGATGCCTGCAGTCACCCACCCCATGGCTGGATTCACTGGCCAACATGAGTAGTTCACAGGTGTTCCCCCATTATTAAGCCGGCATGCCACATGAATAGGTCATTCAGACCACAGACTGGAGAAGTGCTTTACACATTGCAGGTATTAATTTTCCTGAAAGCCCAAGAACTCCAAAAAACAACAGGGCCTTCCAGGAAGTGCTGGGCAAGATTGCTAACAACTGGCCCAGCTCTCGTGTGTGAGTCTGCAAGAGACAGATTTCAACAAGGAAATGCATCTTTTAAAATAAGGTCAACCTGACCGAGATTTGGGAGATCCGTGTTGGATAAGCAAGCTTGTGTGTGCACATTGCTTGATGGATTTGGGAGCAAGGGCATAAAGCAATTGCACACTGGACCTGCATGCACACAACTCCCTCTGTGCACTGTGAAAACAACTGCATGTTAATGCCAGCATGGTGTAATGGCTAAGAGCAGGTGGATTCCAATCTGGAGAACTGGGTTTGATTCCCCACTCCTCCACCTGTGGAGGCTTATCTGGGGAACTTGATGTGTTTCTGCAATCCTACACTCTTGTTGGGTTACCTTGAGCTAGTCATAGCTAATTCAGAACTCTCTCAGCCCCACCTACCTCACAAGGTGTCTGTTGTAGGGAGAGGAAGGGAAAGGAACTTGTAAGGAGTATCCTTACAGGAGAGGAAGATGGGGTGTAAATCCAAACTCTTCTTCTTCACAAGTTATAATCCAAGGACAGTAATCACGCGTGGGGCAAACATTACAGTAGAATTCATTCATTTATTATAAGAGAATCACATACATGATACAGGCCACAGTGTCCTCTCTTCACAAACATCAGTTCTTAAGCAAAACCATTTATAACTCTGTAACCTCCGTAGTATCCTGATTAGTAAATAAATGTTCTTTTCCACACATGACACTTATCCCATTTTGAGCGTATTTTCGATCACATCGTTCACCTCCATGTTTGCCCACACTCCCCACCTCAAAACGTTTTCTGGTGGCTGTAATTTTTTTCCAGTTTTTCCACACATGGACTGCAGTGATGCTACATAGCTTTGCTGATTCGATGGTCCATAAAAATTTAGAACATAAGAACATAAGAACAAGCCAGCTGGATCAGACAAGAGTCCATCTAGTCCAGCTCTCTGCTACTCGCAGTGGCCCACCAGGTGCCTTTGGGAGCTCACATGCAAGATGTGAAAGCAATGGCCTTCTGCGGCTGTTGCTCCCGATCACCTGGTCTGTTAAGGCATTTGCAATCTCAGATCAAAGAGGATCAAGATTGATAGCCATAAATCTACTTCTCCTCCATAAATCTGTCCAAGCCCCTTTTAAAGCTATCCAGGTTAGTGGCCATCACCACCTCCTGTGGCAGCATATTCCATACACCAATCACACGTTGCATGAAGAAGTGTTTCCTTTTATTAGTCCTAATTCTTCCCCCCAGCATTTTCAACGAATGCCCCCTGGTTCTAGTATTGTGAGAAAGAGAGAACATTTGTCTGCAGGGGGAAAGGAAAAATTTGTCTGCGGGGGGAAAGGAAATGCATGAAAATGGGGAAATTTAAGAGAATAGTGAGGTTAAAAACAACAAAAATGGCAAAACAAGGGCCAAAGGGGAGGTTTGGTTACCTCAAAGGGGTGTGGAAAATTGCCCGCCATTTTGGCAGGAAAGAATGTTTCAGTATGATCACACTGTGAAGGAAGCCAGCTTGGAAATGTTTCAAGTGAGAAACATTGCTGTAAAGGTGTTTTCAGAAACTACAGAGAAACAGGTGGCTGGAAACCAAACAGGATGGTGGTTGTGGGGGGGAGGGGGGGAACAGTGTGGAATTCCATAGAGGAAATGTTTCATTTGCAGGCTGGGAACAACGTAAATGGCTTGTGCGGGAAAGGCCTTCTATCTACCAATCTGGAGTGACTTTTTCCTTGGAAATTCTTTCGGTACCAAAGGATGCTCAGGTCACACAGACTTGACATGGCACCCCCATTGGAGGATGTTTGGCTTCTCTCCCCTGAAGTCTCCTCGACATATTTTCTTAGTGTGTGCCAACAGGACTCATATGGTGCTCTTTGACCAGAACAAGAGCAATAATTTCTGAATGCCAAATGTGACAATTATTTGGATTGCCAGTTCTGTATTTCTGGACTTTGTTGACTAATGAAGACAACATTTTGCTTCTTCAACTGTTAAACACCGGTGGATGAGAAAAGACCTACAAGAACACATTTCTAGGGTTCCTGGACACCTGGGAGGCCAAGCTGAAGGATAATAGCAGCACTATATCTGTTTTCATGAAATATCTTGCATGTGTTCTTCTGACTGTGAGGATGAATGAGAGGGAATCTTTGCCTGAGGGCCTGGGGTCGTTTGCTACATGTTGAATTCTGCTTTAAGGTACCTGCCGGATAAAGGAACCTCACCAATCTCTTTCCCAAGAGGAGTATACAACCTGAGAAGCCTTGTATTGAAATGAACTGTGGGGGGTGCTACACTTTCACAGCTGGGGGACTAGACCAGTAATAAGAGCATTTCATGATAACATGAGATCGCCAAAACTAGAAAAACAAAGGCAAATGTCAGGAGGGAGCTGTACTTTCGCGGCCTTTTCCTCCTGCTGAGAAAAAAACGAGAACATTCATGCAAAGGCACAGTTGCATATTACTGAATTCCTCAAACTGGTTGCTACTATTGCCCTCTAGTGGAACATGTCTAATAAGCAAAGGGATCTGGAAGTAGAAATGACTGTACACGGGAATTCCAGTATGATTACAGCACACGTATGACACACGTACTTTCCCTCTTTTTGAATCCATCTTTGGATTCTCTGACGCTGTCCCTGGGGCCAAGGAGCAGAAAGCGGGGAGGCTGACATATGACTGCACCTGGAACAGTGAAGGACCCACTCTAGTGGGGTGGGGGAGTGGAGGGCAAGAAGCACAGAAGTAATACTCTCATTGACAGCCGGCAGGAGTTTATGAATGAAGCTCAGGAAGTTTAATGAACATTCCAATTTTGGCTTGGAGGGTGTCTTGTGAAAAGCCTTAGCGCAGCTTCTTCGACCTCTTCTTCCCCTCCAAATCTCTGAGGGCGGAAAAGATGCATCTTGTCTCCGATGCACATTATTTCCATCATCAGCATCCTGCCTTTCTCCCCAGTGAGGACACAAAGCATTTGCATCATTCGTCTCCTCCATTTGATCTTCATAACACTGTGAGATACGTGAAGCTGTGCGTTTGCGATGGGCCCAAGGTGACCCAGCAAGTGGGGGTTGGCACCTGGGTCTCTGAGGAGCAGCAGTGGCGTAGCAGCACCTGAGGAGCAGCAGTGGCGTAGGAGGTTATCTAATCTGGAGGAACCGGGTTTGATTCTCCGCTCTGCCGCCTGAGCTGTGGAGGCTTATCTGGAGAATTCAGATTAGCCTGTACACTCCCACACACGCCAGCTGGGTGACCTTGGGCTAGTTACAGCTTCTTGGAGCTCTCTCAGCCCCACCTACCTCACAGGGTGTATGTTGTGAGGGGGGAAGGGCAAGGAGCTTGTAAGCCCCTTTGAGTCTCCTGCAGGAGAGAAAGGGGGGATATAAATCCAAACTCTTCTTCTTCTCTTCTTCTCAGATTCAGAGGCATATCTAGGGAAAATGGAGCCTGAGGCAAAATCTGAGTCCCCCCGCCCCTGGGTTCCATCTTCCCTAGATACCGAGGGTGAGGGGGAGAAGATCAAGCCATCTGCTAATCTCACAGAGGAACGTCAGATTGGCAACGGTGCCCAAGTCTACCGCCCAAAGCCAGCGAGGCGCCTAGGTCTACCGCCCAAACCCAGTGGCCAGGTCCACCACCTGGAACTGACGACAGCACCCAGATCTACTGCCCGGAGCCGGTGACAGCACCCAGCTCTACTGCCGGGACAGCAACGCGCCCAGGTCTACCACCCGGAGCTGGAGGGGTCAGCTTGGGCCTGGCACCCCACCACCACCACGTGATTAGATGGTGTACAGTACACCCAGGGACATGTGACACCATATGTCCCCATTGGCGGTATGCCCCTCCCCAGATCCCTAGGTCAGACTCTCACACCACTAAATCACAAGGGACCCTGCAGCTCCAGGGTGAAATTTGGGGAAAGGAGGGGTTTCAGAGGGCCGTAATACCATTGGCTCTGCCTTCCAAAGCAGCCATTTTCTCCAGGTGAACTAACCTCTGATGCCTGGAGAGAAGTTGTCATTCTGGGAGACCTCCAGCCTCCACCTGGAAGTTGGCAACTTTGTTCTTTGGTATTATGCGAGGGTTCCAATTTTCATATGTGACATGTTGAAAGGTACGCTACAGGAAGGAGTCCTTTGCTGGGGGTGTCAGAAACCATAAGAACATAAGAACATAAGAACAAGCCAGCTGGATCAGACCAGAGTCCATCTAGTCCAGCTCTCTGCTACTCGCAGTGGCCCACCAGGTGCCTTTGGGAGCTCAAATGCAGGATGTAAAAGCAATGGCCTTCTGCGGCTGTTGCTCCCGAGCACCTGGTCTGTTAAGGCATTTGCAATCTCAGATCAAAGAGGATCAAAGAGGATCAAAAAACCCTGGCACTGGCTCTTCACTGGGGAAAAATATTACATGGATCAACTGCACAACAGTCACTTGGCTGACACAAGATCACAAGAAAGAGAGAGGCATGTCGGCAGACTCCCTGGAGTCTTGTAGGCAATGTCCTTTGAACTGCTGTTGTCGAATGAATTCTGAAGGAGAAGGTGGAAAATAGGTGGGGGTGGAAAGAGGAAAAAGTACTCTGAGACACTGAGGAAAGAGTGTTGGTCAGAAGACCAAGTGGAACGAGAGGGAACGTCAGACATCTCAACCAGACGAAGCTGACCCATTCCGATGCAGTCGGGGCGGATCAACCACTTGCCACATTGGAGCCATTAGGAGAGGAACTCCTGGGGACAGCGCAAATGTGGAACACGCCTGGAAAGAGAATGGGAGAGCTTGTAAGGAAGAGAGGGGAGGAAATTGGAAGACGGTGGGCTGGCAGGATACACTGAGCAGTGGACAGACAATAATTTATAGGGAGGAGAGTACGGGGGTGGTAACTATAGCCAGGGGTGGCACTCCAGATGTTCATGGACTGCAATTCCCATCAGCCCCAGCCAGCATGGCCAATTGGAAAGGTTGACCACCCTGCATAGGCCCTTAGTTGAGGAAGATATGCATGCTCCCTTTTATAAGATGTTGGGCTTTCTGGGCCCAAGAGATAATTTGGCCAGGTGGCCTACACAGGTGACTGTGCCCTGTCTGAGGTATTCTAAAACCAGAAAAGAGCAACTCACATGAACACACGAAGCTGCCTTATACCCAGTGGTGGGATCCAAAAATTTTAGTAACAGGTTCCCATGGTGGTGGGATTCAAACAGTGGCATAGCACCAATGGGGCTGGGCGGGGCATGACGGGGGTGTGGCCAGGCATTCCAGGGGTGGGGCATTGTTAGGCGGGGCTGTGGCAAGGATGCAGCCGCTGCGCCAGTCCTTGGGCGGGAAACGAATGCAGGCTGCCACGCACGCCGGTGCACCTCCTGCTATACTGCTTCATGTTCTGCGCGCTACTGCTGAGGAGTGAAGGAGGGGCATAACTAAGGCAAAAATCACATGGCAAAAACACCAATTAGTAACCCTCTCTCAGCACACACAAATAATTAGTAACCTACTCTCGGGAACCTGTGAGAACCTGCTGGATACCACCTCTGCTTATACCGAATCTCATAGTCAGTATTGTCTACTACAACAGGCAGTGGTTGTCCAAGTTTCACATCACTTACTGCCTGGTCCTTCTAAATGAAGGTGTTGGGGATTGAGCTTGGGAACTTCTGCATCCAAAGCAGATGCTGTTCGCTGAGTCCCACCTCTCCCAATTCCAGGGTGGTGCCAAGAGAATCACAAACACTGAGCGGTAATAGTACCTGCGGAGATGGTAAGAATGACCGCGATCCAACCCAGAATGTAGGACCAAGAGAAACGCCAATCAGGATAGCGTTTTCCATAGAAATTCACTGTCACTCCTGTATAGACCGATACACCCAGCAAGGCAAAGAGACCTGAAGTGAGATGGGAAGCACAGAATAAAGAACCTTTGGCCACTTGCAGTATGGTGGACACACAAAAGAATCCGTTCCTCAGATCCGGTCCAATCATTCCCTTTGTTATGGATGTTTTGACATTCTGGAACTGAGCTCTCAAAAAATAATTCCTATGAACTAAGGCTGAAATGAACCCTTGGCGACTCTCATGGGCTCCAAAGTACAGTTCCCAATACCATATCAGCAAATGCCAGAAAATTTGCAAGGGAAGTGCCAGGGGAGGGCAGAGTTTGAGCAGGATGTGATGTCACATCTTGGCTGTGCTATAAACAACCACCCTCAGTCTTAATAGCCTTTACCACAGAGATAAAGGGAAATTCCTAGAGTACCACTTTGTGGCAGCCATTTTTGCTCTCATTCCTAATTCCTCAGGGGTAGGAAACGGGAGATTGGGGAAGGTAATACTCTATTCTAAGTGGGAAAATGGGAAGCCCTGAAGTCTAGACTGTGGCAGATTTTCCCATGAAAGCAGGTAAATCACATATTCTTGTTCTCCTCGTGGTGGTGGCAACATCTAGCGATATCTTCCATGAGGAAATGGACCATCCCATACCTGACAGCCAGAACTGAAATTTTCTGTCACCTCAGATACCATACCTTTTTGCACATTCATCTGCCAGAACAGAACACAGAGATTGTTTACTTCTCAGGAAGGCCCATAGGTCCCCTTCAAAAGATAAGGGTACCTCTTTCCTCTTACAATCCATAGAGAACAATCCAGCACGTTCCCTTCCCCGTCCCTGATCTCTCCTGCCAACCTGGCACTCTTACCTGCAATCAAAAGTGTGATTCCTGCTCCACGGGTCCGAGTGGACCGCAGGCTGCTGGAGAAGGCAGTCAGCCCCAAAATGATCCCAGCGAAGGAAGAGAGGATGGAGAGCAACATGAATGCCCGAGTGGCGTCCCAGAAGGCTGTGGGGGAAAGACAAGGCACAGATGAGAGGCATTGCGGAGAACGTGACTCTTGGTCGTGTTAGCCAGTCTCAGGACCAGGCCTGAGTTTTAGGCTTTTAGCCTCCTCATCAAAATCTCTGGAGGAAAGAGAATAACAATAAAACTTGTGATAAAGGGCTGGATCGAAGGCCCTGGACTATTTTCCTGCTTGGTGTAAAGGCTTTTGCTGTCAAACTTGTTCGCTAAAGCTCCTTCTCTGAGGCACCAGGCAAGTCAGCCTCCTCCCCTGATCCAATGGCACCATATTTACTCCACCAGCTGCTGCTATAGGTTGCCAAACTCCAGGTGGTGACTGGAGATCTCCCACTATTACTGTTGATCTCCAGGTGATAGAGACTAGTTCACCTGGAGAAAATGGCTGCCATGGAACATGGACTCTATGGCACTATGGCTGCCGTGGAACATGGACTCTATAGCACTATGGCTGCCATGGAACATGGACTCTATGGTACTATACCACAATGAAGGCCCTCCACTCCCCAAAACACCCTCCTCAGGGTCCACTCCCAAAATCTACAGGTATTTCTCTTTGAGGAATAGTGGGATAAAAATTTGACAGAGAGCTTGAAGCTCATAAACAGAATCATTTTCATCTTTAAAATGTAGTAAGCTGGGCCTGGATAGAGCCAAGCCTCTCTAAGCTACTAGGCCAGACTTGGTCTGCATTGCTACTATACTGTGTTCTGCATTCAGTTACTTCACCTGTGCTATAATTGTACTCCTTCACAACAGCCCGTAAAGGTAGGTTAATATTATCATCATCATCCATATTGTGGACAGAAGACCTGAGGCTTAGCTTGCTTGGACCCACTATAGAGATGTCAACCTCCAGATGGGACTTGGGGATCCCCTAGAATTACAGCTCATCTCCAGACTAGAGAGATCAGTCTCCCTGGAGACAGTGGATGCTTCAGAGGATGGACTGTAAGACATTGTAACCTGCTGAGGTCCCTGCCTCCTCAGGCTCCAACCCCAAATCTCCAAGAGTTTCCCAACCTAGAGCTGGCAACCATATCCCCCCTTCCCCCACCAGTTTCCAGGGGCTACCTGGCCATCCTACCATTACACCATCTTTCTCTACATCGCACCCCTCTTGATGGTATACATCTCTGGTTCCACCATAGTGACATCTGCTGAGGAATTCGATGGCCATCTCTGATGGGTTTTTGAGTCCGAACCTGGGGGTGCCTCTTACCAAGGGTGATGGTATGTGGGTGACATTTGCTTCCCACGCAGAACCGCCAGAGGCCTTGGTTGCTCATGCCGCCCGAGTAGCGATACTGCATCCAGAAATCTGTCGACGTGGCAACTATGAGGAGAATTAGGCCGGAGACTGCGCACAGCAGTCCACCTCCCATCAAGCTGAACATCCCTGGCCACTTGCTGGTCTGAAGCTCTGGAAGGGGCCCTTCTTCCTGCAAAAGGACCAGAGGAGAAGGATCTGCCTGGGGAGGGACCACAAAAAAGGGAGGGGTGTAAATTAGTACCATGGCTGCAAGGTTTGCCATTCTCCCAGTGGAGGCAAGGGAGGAATGTACCACCCAAGGTCCAGTTATCTGCTGCCTCTCAGGGGCAACCTCCGCCATAGAGTTTCCAGTGGTTCCTAGAGGAACCCTACATCACTTTCAGGTTTGCTCTAAGTAGAGCACAGGTGTCAAACTTGCGGCCCTCCAGATGTTATGGACTACAGTTCCCATCATCCCTTGCTAGCATCATGCTGGCAGGGGATGGTGGGAATTGTAGTCCATAACATCTGGAGGGCCACGAGTTTGACACCTATGATGTAGAGGGTGTTGCAACCCACATTTCCCACCCACAACGTTCCTGCTGATGAATCTCCCAACTTGTGGTTTTGCTGATGCAGGGCAAATTCTAAAAGAGATGATGAGATCATCCTGAATTCTGTCATTTGGTTAGAAATTATGTACATTTCCAGCTTTTGCTAGTTGTTTGATGGACAAAGATGTACGTATGTACTCGTCATATTCCTCATCATATTCAGCCCCGCTTCTCCAGGCTTCCCCAAGCATTGCCCTCACATTTTGAAGATCAGCACAGCCACAGAGGACTAGAAACTTGCTTTTTATTTTTAACAGCACCCAAGATCTTCAAGAAACTGGATTTTATTCCACATTAATAGCTTCCTGGTAAACCAGATGTGTTTCCGCACTCCTACATTCCTGCTGGGTGACGTTGGGCTAGTCACAGTTCTTCGGGGCTCTCTCAGCCCCACCAACCTGTCTGTTGTAGGGAGAGAAAGGGAAAGGAGCTTGTAGGCCACCTTGAGTCTCCTTACAGGAGAGAAAGGTGGGGTATAAATCCAAACTCTTCTTCTTCTTCCTCCACTACACTGTGTATAGAATGCAGACAGGCTTGATTAACACTGACTATAAAGGGACATTTGTTTCTCCCCTGGCAAAAAGTCCCCCAAAATTGCCCCATTAGATGGAATTTCAAAAAGTGGTAGGGTCAGCATCTGAATGCAAATATCCAGTAACAGTCTATGATGCTCATTCTCAAGTCATACAACAATCTAACAATCTAATTAAAGCTAACCTGGATAGCTTTAAAAGGGGCTTGGACAGATTTATGGAGGAGAAGTCGATTTATGGCTACCAATCTTGATCCTCTTTGATCTGAGATTGCAAATGCCTTAACAGACCAGGTGATCGGGAGCAACAGCCGCAGAAGGCCATTGCGTTCACATCCTACATGTGAGCTCCCAAAGGCACCTGGTGGGCCACTGCGAGTAGCAGAGAGCTGGACTAGATGGACTTTGGTCTGATCCAGCTGGCTTGTTCTTATGTTCTTATGTTCTTAATCACAGTAGAAATAAGTACATAAGCACTGTAATTCTCCCTACGCTTCAGGAACATCATTTCTGGGGAGATGAAAACTTTATCCGCCTGAATTCAAGGAATGGGGGAAATATAATATCCTCCCAGCCCAAGTGAGAAAAGGTGTGTGGAAAGAGCACACCCAACTGGAAGGCCTTTCCTGTATGCAGGAAGGCATATAACAAATAGGATTTCACTGTTTTCATTCATGCCCACCACTTTCTGTACAACGCCCCCCCCCTCCCCATCCCCCTCATCCATCGTTTTACATAAGACCGGACAAACATATGAATAAATATATAGAAAAAGAGTTTGGATTTATATCCCCCCTTTCTCTCCTATAGGAGACTCAAAGGGGTTTACAATCTCCTTTCCCTTCCCCCCTCACAACAAACACCCTGGGAGGTAGGTGGGGCTGAGAGAGCTCCGAAGAACTGTGACTAGCCCCAGGTCACCCAGCTGGCGTGTGTGGGAGTGCACAGGCTAATCTGAATTCTCCAGATAAGCCTCCACAGCTCAGGCAGCAGAGCTGGGAATCAAACCCGGTTCCTCCAGATTAGAATGCACCTGCTCATAACCACTATGCCACTGCTGCTCCTTTTCTCACTTGGGCTATGAGGATATTATATACAGATCTCCTCTCTCATCATACCTAGTTTAGACTCTCAGGGCCCAGAATCAAGACTGAAATGCACAAGAAGTTAAAGAGGTGAAGTGTAGCCAGTCAGGCTAGAGTTGTGGAGACCTGGGTTGAGATCTCCACTGTGCCAAGAAGTTCCATGAATGGCTCTGAGCCAGTCTGCCTAACCTACCTACAGGGTTGTTGTGAAAAAAATGGGAAGGGCACAATGTACATCATCCTGAACTCCTTGGGGGGGAAAGTAATCTGCAAAATTAACATCCAGACATGTGGACATCTGATGGCCCCCTCTGTCACTCAGATCCATTTTTAGCCCAGGATGAAGATAACAAACATCTGCCTTTCAGCACTGGAAACAACTCCTGGGGCTCATAATCTCTGGTCCAAATCAAGAAGAAGAGTTTGGATTTATATCCCCCCCTTTCTCTCCTGTAGGAGACTCAAAGGGGCTGACAATCTCCTCGCCCTTCCCCCCTCACAACAAACACTGTGAGGTAGGAGGGGCTCAGAGAGCTCAGAGAAGCTGTGACTAGCCCAAGGTCACCCAGCTGGCGTGTGTGGGAGTGCACAGGCTAATCTGAATTCCCCAGATAAGCCTATGCAGCTCAAGTGGCAGAGCAGGGAATCAAACCCGGTTCCTCCAGATTAGAATGCACCTGCTCTTAACCACTACGCTACTGTTAAGCTTACCTTCAGCGTTCAGTCTCCAGATGGTCCATCACTCAACAAGGAGACAGAAACCCCCCACCAGCAGTCCAGAAATTGTTGCCTGGGCTCACTCTCTTCCCCCTCTTCCCTGCTTGTGTTTCTCTTTCTCCCATTGAAGTGAACAAACATTCCGAGCTGAAAAGCAGGGATTTATATAGAGGCTCAGTCTCTCATGCTTTGTCTGACAGATGAGGAAGCATACAATGGCATGGAAACATCTCGCACCCACTGGCTGTCCTGGGCCGCACCTCCCATCTCCTGGTTTTGCTGATGCAGGAAGCAGCAGGGGGTTAAAGCCCTTTCTCTTGTGATGGGAATAAGCAAAGCAGATTGGTCCTGTGACCCTCTCCCCCGGCCATAACCCCACAGGGATCAGTGACTATTGTTTAGAGCAGCATTTCTCCAACCCCATATTGCTCCAGCACGGTTTTTGTTTGAAGTTACATTTAGAGGCTAAATCCCCTCTTGCATCCCATGAATCAGATCACTGGTCCATCGGGGTCACTACGGGCTACTCAGAGTGGCAGTGGCTCTTCGGAGGCCGGGCTTTTCAGTACCAGCACCTCACTTGTGGAATGGCCTTCTTTGAAACTAACCTGGCATCTACAACGCTTGACCAAAGAATTCAGCCAGACTTTTAATTAAGGGCTTGACAGTTTAACAACATTGTAATTGGAAATTCTCATTGTAAGCTGTCAATGGTTTGCTGGGATGATCTATGTTCTTGTGCTGAGCTGGAGTTTCTTTAAGGCTGGATTTTAATTAGTGTCATTATTTTTAAAAATTGTATTTTTATTTTATAAGCCATGTTGGGCAGGTTCCTGGAGAGGCACTACAGCATTTCCATAAATAACTAACTAATGAATTACCAAAAAAACAAGCAAATAAACCAAAACAAACCACGACTCCAATAAATAACTGCCAAATTTATTCAAGCGATGACATTTGGATTTCTTGGGCAAAAGTGCAAACAGTCCCACCCAAAACGTGGCGTCCAGTCGCTTTGCTTATGATGCTGCAACCACCCCAAGTAGCCACACACGGGTGCTTCTAGATGGGATCTGGGGTTGTCAGCCAAATGTCCCCTATGAAGAAGGGTCGCTTAGCAAGAGTTCTTGATGGGGACGGCGGCACCCAACCAAGTCATTCAATCTCTTCTCGCTCTCTTTTCAGTCCTCCAGGTTGCGGAATGCATTCTGCATTTCCTCACCAAGCTGGGCGTAATAAGCTTTGATCTTAGCCTCTCCGTCCTTTACTGGATCCTTGGTAAAGAAACGAAGGAAGATTTATGAGTAGCAGGCTCATCAAAGAAAGGTAAACTAGACAATGGATTGGTATTATAGCCCACTGAGGCCCCTGGGTGGCGGAGGCTTATCTGGTGACCAGATGTGTTTCTGCACTTCTACATTCCTGTTGGGTGACCTTGGGCTAGTCCCAGTTCTTCAGAACTCTGTCAGCCCCACCTACCTCACAAGGTGTCTGTTGTGGGGAGAGGAAGGGAAAGGAGCTTGTAAACCACCTTGAGTCTCCTTACAGGAGGGAAAGGTGGGGTATAAATCCAAACTCCTCCTCCTCCTCCTCCTCCTCCTCCTCCTCCTCCTCCTTCTTCTTCTTCTTCTTCTTCTTCTTCTTCTTCTTCTTCTTCTTCTTCTTCCCTCCCTAAATCCCACTCTCCCACACTCAAATCCTCCAGTTGGCAACCCTACCGCAGCCTCACCTTGAACTTCATGGAGCTCAGTTTGTACATGATGTCATTCAGGTTCTCACGGATTATGCCCCAAGTGATCTTGTTCTCGGACTGGGCTGTGGACTCCACGGCGTGGCGGGCCAGGTCGTAGAAGGCAATCATATTTTGGAGCATGCCTACCGTCTTATAGAAAGGACAAAATCTGGAATGGGATACAGTGGAGGAAAGGGGAGAGATCACACCTGAGTCTGAACAGCAAGAGCATCAAACACACACACACCTGTCAAGGACAGGAGAGCAGCTTGGAAAACACCTTCTCTCTGATCCATTGTCCAGCATATATAACCATGGATATTAAGTCGAAGCAATGACCTGGTTAGCCCAGATTAGCCTGATTTCATCAACTCTCAGGAGCTAAGCAGGGCTGACCCTGGCAAGTATTTGCATGGGAGACCTCCAAGAAATACCAGAATTGTGTTGCTGAGGCAGGCAGACCATCTCTGAACGACTCTTGCCCCAAGTCAGATGTGACTTGACAGCAAAAAACAACAACATTAAGTCAAAACCTGACCCTTTCTTTTGACCGGTGAAAGATTTCTTGGAAATGCTTGCTCAAATGCATGCATTTTCGTGGCTAGTGGGCCACACAGGATGGCATCCATCCAGACATAAGGTACCTCTTTAGGAGATAGGGTTGCCAGCTTTGAGCTGGGACCTAGGGATCCCCTAGATCCGTGGTGGCGAACCTATGGCACAATTGGCCATGCTGGCAGGGGCTGATGGGAATTGCAGTCCATGAACATCTGGAGTGCCGTAGGTTTGCCACCACTGCCCTAGATTATAGCTCATCCTTGGAGTACAGAGATCAGTTTCTCTGGAGAAAGCGGCTGCTTTGGATGGCAAAATTATGGTCAGTGGTGCTGTCCTGGCCCCTTTGGAACATTAAACCATTATCCAGTGAGGATATCTCCGGCTCTGAGAACAAGCAAAACGGGCAGCACTTCTGATCAGTGCCCTGAGGGGGTGTGATTCTGCAGGCTGCTCTAAATGGAGAAGGCTGTGGGACGGCCAGTGGATGCGATGGTCTGCTGAGTGCAAAGGGGAACATGCAGTGTGGGCAGCTGCAATGCTTCTTGGGGCCTTGAGAAGAACCATCCAAACCAGGGGTCTGCAACCTGCAGCTCTCCAGATGTTCATGGACTACAATTCCCATCAGCCCCTGCTAGCATGGCCAACTGGATTCCAAACAGAGATTCTAAGTGGAAGTAGGAAAATCTGACAAACTGGACAGGCAGTGTGAAAACCTGCTCATTTCAGCTGGGGTAGCTTATGTCTCTGTTGCCTGTGGTACTGCACTCCACGGAGGTCCCTGTCCTCCCTAAGCTCCACCCCCTTCCCCCAAATCTCCAGGAGTTTCCACCCTGGGTCTGTCAACCCAACCCCCTCCACTCCTTGCTGGGGACCAGGGAGGACCTGGCAACCCTATTATGAGGAGACGGAAAGCAGCAGTTTCGCAGTTGGAAGGCAGAGCCACAAAAGGAGACAGAAGTCTCTGGTTTGTCCCTGACTACAGAGGAGGAACCACAGATGTCAACAGGCCATCTCCCTGCTGGATCTGAGCCATCTTACTAAACATTTCACTTATTCACTGAGGTATCTGACTGAATTTAATTGGAGAAGTTTTCTGTTAAAGGTCTGTTCCATTTCCTCCATAGATAATGACCTTTTTTTTTGCCTGAGGTTCTACTGCCTAACATTCTGTAGCAGGAAGGCCATCAAGTTTCATACACTTCTTAAGCTCAGTTTTAAAGGTATGCCAGTGGTTAAACTTGTCCGCCAGGCTCCTGTGTTACCCACGCAATGTAAGATGAATACCGTGTTTCACAACACTATAGAGAATGCCTGCAGGCTGAAACGAAGTCTGGACCAGCCTCTGACCTGTCATAGGAAGAGTAGCCGTTCTGCTGAAGAAAGTCATCCTTGATCAGTTTGGCCACCTCGAGGGTGATCTTGTCAGCTTCAGCAAGAGAGGCCTGGGTGTTAAAAAGAAGGCAGAACCAGAAGAAAAGGGAGCAGGGGGAAGGAGAAAACCATCAGGGATCTGTAACATGCACTGATCTGACCTTGCAGGCCACACACTTGATATCCAGTGTCATTCACTTAATAATTTCTGTTCATGTCTGCTGTCTCTTTCGGTGGCCTATTATGCATGGAACCCACTCAAGAACTTTGTCTCCTCAAGAGGGCTTGTAGTGCTTCCTTTCTCACATTTCTCTGTTTACACATGAGGAGGCACTCACTCCTGCCATGGAGGTTTTCTAAAGAGAACTCTCCAGGGCCTGGTTCCCTTAACTCCATCCCAGGTTTCCGAGCTCATAACTCCTATCAGTTTCGTCAGCATGGCCAATTGGCCATGCTGGTAGGGGCTGATGGGAATTGTAGTTCCTGAACATCTGGAGAGCCGCAGGTTCCCTACCCCTGCCTTAACTCCTCCCATCAAGTAATCCTTAAAGGCACAGATCTCATAACACCCAATATTCAAGATTGCTGATTTAGCCCTTTAAACTGCACTTATATCAATATCACTATTCCAAAAATAATCCCCCCACCCCAAATGGAAGAGGCAAAACAATTCCCTGGACAACAGGCTGCTAAAGAAGGGGACCATGTGTAGAGCTGATATCCCCCCCTCCCCTCCCCTCCACACACACACACTTTCTGCTGCTGCTACTACCGCCGCCGCCAAAGAAGAGGCTTGTTATTTCCAAGCACTCTCTGTTATTATTGTATCAATATATATAAATATGAGAATTAGAGGTCGGTGTGTTTTGACTGAGTGAGTGAGTTTCTTTTCTATGGCTCGAAGCAGCCAGCAACGTAGAAGGGGTGTGTGAGAGGAAAGGCGTGAATGGCAGTGTGAGGGAGTGGGAAGGCTGGTTGCAGGCGGAGGAAAGATGTCCAAGGCAAAGTTGTGCTCACTCTGGCAGCAAAGCAAATTAAAATCGTGCTAGAAGTGAACTTGCTTGCCACGGAGAGAATGGAAAGTGAAAGCGGGGCTTGAGGAAATACATCCATACAAGAAATATTGCCGCAACTAACATCCACCCCATTGCACAGCAGACACCATGCGCATAATTGGCCAGTATTGCAGGTAAAGGGATTTTCAAGTATTTAGATTTCAGAATGGAAAGAACAAGGGTCTGCAAGGGAACCAAAGAGCATCCCTCAAGTCTCACCCTGAGCCATGTGCTCCTTCCCCATAACTTCTCTCACCCCCAGTGCCCCTTTTCTGCTTCCCTTTCCCTCACCTTCCCAACCAGCTGGACAATCTCGGCCAAGTCTTCCTCCTCCTGCAGGATCTCTTTGGCTTTGGTGCGCAAGGCAACAAACTCAGGATAATGCCGTTCATAGTGTTCATCCAACGCCCGCATGTACTTGCTGTAGCTGATGAGCCAGTTCACAGACGGGAAGTGCTTCCGTTGGGCAAGTTTCTTGTCCAGGCCCCAGAAGACCTGGATTGGGGACCACAAAAAAAGTGAGAGGTTGGCTTGACCATGCAAGGCAATGCGCAACGGAAGAATTGGCAGTGATAATGGAGTCTTACCTGGACAATCCCCAGTGTTGCTGAGGTCACTGGGTCAGAGAAGTCACCGCCAGGAGGGGACACCCTAAGAGCACATGGAAAAAAGCAGAAGATCAGCCAAATCTCAGCTGAAGATCTGTCACCAGTGTATACCCAGATTACAAATAAGGCTGTCATAAACTGAGGCCCCGTCCGTACATGCAGAACGATGCACTTTCAATCCACTTTCACAATTTTTTGCAAATAGATTTCACTATTCTGCACAGTAAAATCCAGCTGCAAAGTGCATTGAAAGTGGGTTGAAAGTGCATGATTCTGCACATGCGGAATGAGCCTGAGAACTATCAAGGAACATACTGTCTCAGCGGCTCTCCGTTCTCAGGCGCCTTTCACATTACCTCCTACTTTGGCCTTCTAACTGGAGATGCCACGAATTGCAATTGGGACCTTCTGCAGCACAGGGAGATGCTCTATCACCGAGCCACTAATCAAAAATGCACACGCCTCTCAGAAGTCTGAAATGAATGCATGGGTAACATTTTGCATATCTTCACCTGAAGCTGGCCCATCCACCTGTGACCAGCAGCAGATCTCGAAGGCATAGAGCAGATCTCCACGATGGTGGCCTTTTCCTTGCCTTTAAAATAAGGTTCGCCAGGGATTCAACTTGGGATGAAGTCTTCTGAGCAAAATGTACACTCTCCCACTAAGCTATGGCCTCTACCTTTCTTTGCTTAGAGATGCCTGGCATGGAACACGGGACCTCCTGCATGCAAAGCCTGGCCTCATTCAGCAAGATGCAGTCTCACCTCAACAATAAACAGCAGCATCCTGGGGCACTTTAAAGGCTAACGTAAACTTTTGTTTCAGTTCAACATTTATGTTTGTTGGCTACACCCTGCTTCGTCAAATATAATGCAGAAGGTCCCATGTACAATCCCTAGCATGTCCAGTTAAAAGGATCAGGTAATAAATGAAATGAAAGACCTCCACTACGCAGAGTCAGAAGGCCACAACTGCTCGGGCAAGCGCATTTTATATTTTTCTGCCCGCCTCCGCGGCGCCTCTTCTTCTCCTTCTCATTCTTACTAGTTAGTGTTCTTTGAGTTAGGTTGCCAGTTTCAAGGCCTGTTCTCTGTAAAAACGACCTGATGGGAACTATACTTCCTAGGAGACCTTGTGAGCCCCAAGGTCTCCTGGGAACTGTAGTTCCTCAGGGCGTTTTTACTGCGAACAGGCCTTTTGCAGCCTGAAAAAGTTCTCAAAAAGGAAAGGAACTAAGGTAAGGGGGGAAAGGGGGGTGCCGCGGAGGGGGGAGGGGGAAAGGGGGAGGGACCTAAGGGCGATTTTCCACGCCCCCAGGTGTGCGCCCGGTGCATGGCGCACCCCCTTTCCCTTGTAGCTTCGCCACTGCTGCTACAGCCATGAAATACAGGAAGAGCTTTGAGAACTGTAATTATATCCAATTTAAGATTAACCAAGAAACATACAGAGACCATTCACAACAGCAAACATTGGCGGTTTCCCTCGTTTTGCTAAGCTAAGTAACACTAGAAATAGGTGTGGTGTCCCAGACTTTAACAAGACGCTTAAAACCTGTAAAGACTGAAAGGAATCCCAGGTCTCAGAACACAGGGAGATGCTCACTTTCAAGTGCTACAAAGGACCATGTGCAGAATTTCACACACATTCTCCTTTCACATCTGATGAAAGTCATGTGCATTTTGTACTTGGGAATTGATAGCGGCATATGAATCAACCTCTGACCCCATTCACCTGCTTCTTATCCATTATTTCAAAACAAAACAAAAGATCCCCAGCTTTCAGGAGCCATCTAAAGAAGAGTTTCCTTTCTTTAGGCAAAGGGACGGCTCAGATTATAAGAAGATTGCTCCTCTAAATGTGGTGGGGTGGGGTGGGGTGGGGTGGGGTGGGAGGCAAGAGAGTGCCTGACTTCCCTGTAATCTTAAAATGCATGAAATAATTATTCAGTGGATACCAGCTCAAAGTATATGGTTGTTTCCAATCCAATTCAGCAGCAGTGGTTCAGAGCAGGTGTACGCTAATCTGGAGGAACCGGGTTTGATTCCCCACTCTGCCGCTTGAGCTGTGGAGGTTTATATGGGGGATTCAGATTAGCCTGTGCACTCCAACACACACCTTGGGCTAGTCACAGCTCTACGGAGCTCTATCTCAGCCCCACCTACCTCACAGAGTTTCTGTTGTGAGGGGGGAAGGGAAAGGAGTTTGTAAGCCCCTTTGAGACTCCTTACAGGAGAGAAAGGGGGGAGGATATAAATCCAACTCTTCTTCTTCTTCATCTAAGGTTGTTTCCTGGATTTTATCTAGAAAGGCAACCATATGAAATTGGCTTGTGCACACTAGGCTGCAAGCATTTAGCCCCTCTTTGAATGTCACTCCCCTGCAAGGACATCCAATGATGCCAGATATAGTCCAGGAAGACCTGGAGGTAAGGTGTGCTCCTGCCCCAATCTCCACCGTGCCAAAGAAAGCATTTTCTGCAGAGATATCCTTTCATCTGGCCCAAGAGCTTTTTTTTTTTTTTTTTTAAAGTCAGGTTCTCTTTACTTCATAGAAACCTACCTGTCATCTTCATCCAACTTTTTTTTTTGATTGAGATGTTGAAACAGACCCATGTAATCAATTACTTGCATAATAGCCAGACGGTTAATCTGCTGAAAGATCTTTGCTGGCTTAGCACCTTCGCTGGAATCGCTTTGATTCCCATGCTCCCTCTTTTTTCCCAGTCAGACGACAGAGAGAGATGAGAACAGGAGCAGACAAGGAAACTTACGCTCCAACAATGCTGACGCTCCCCTCCCGCTCGGGGCTGCCTAAGCACTTGACACGCCCAGCTCGCTCATAGAAAGATGCCAAACGGGCACCTAGATAGGCTGGGTAGCCGCTGTCTGAAATCAAAATGGAACAATGTTTGTGTCAGGAATTTCAGGGAGGCCAGTCAGAAAAGCTTTCTCTGGACTAAAACTTTGGCCCATAATGCATGGAGTGTTTTCCTCAGGGTTCTCTGCTCCACAGTGGGGCCTCCTCGCATTTCGCTGTTTACACACGAGGAGGCACACTACTGCCTGCTGTGCAGCTTGCCTGCCCTCACTTCCAGGTCGCTTTTTGTGGGAAACTTACTGTCAGTGTAGCAAACAGTCTGGGAGGGAAGGCAGCCTGGTATAGCCAGGTCTGATCAAATCTAAGTTGGGTTGATGCTTGGAAGGGAGACCACTAAGGAACACTTGCAAAGGAAGACCATGGCAGACTGCCTTGGTTTCTCACATGCCTTGAAAACCCCTTGGTGAGCTTGCCGTAAGTTGGCTATGACGTAAGAACATAAGAACATAAGAACTAACCTGCTGGATCAGACCAGAGTCCATCTAGTCCAGCACTCTGCTACTCGCTTTGGCCCACCAGGTGCCTTTGGGAGCTCACATGCAGGAGGTGAAAGCAATGGCTTTCTGCTGCTGCTGCTCCTGAGCACCTGGTCTGCTAAGGCATTTGCAATCTCAGATCAAGGAGGATCAAGATTGGTAGCCATAGATCGACTTCTCCTCCATAAATCTGTTCAAGCCCTTTTTAAAGCTATCCAGGTTAGTGGCCATCACCACCTCCTGTGGCAGCACATTCCAAACACCAATCACATGTTGCATGAAGAAGTGTTTCCTTTTATTAGTCCTAATTCTTCCCCCCAGCGTTTTCAATGAATGCCCCCTGGTTCTAGCATTGTGAGAAAGAGAGAAAAATTTCTCTGTCAACATTTTCTACTCCATGCATAATTTTATAGACTTCAATCATATCCCCCCTCAGATGTCTCCTCTCCAAACTAAAGAGTCCCAAACGCTGCAGCCTCTCCTCATAAGGAAGGTGCTCCAATCCTTCAATCATCCTCGTTGCCCTTCTCTGCACTTTTTCTATCTCTTCGATATCCTTTTGAGATGTGGCAACCAGAACTGAACACAGTACTCCAAGTGCGGTCGCACCACGGCTTTATATAAGGGCATGACAATCCTTGCAGTTTTATTCTCAATTCCTTTCCTAATGATCCCCAGCATAGAGTTTGCCTTTTTCACAGCTGCCATGCATTGAGTTGACATTCCCTTGGAACTATCAACTAAGACTTGGAAGCACTTTAGACACACATATACCCACATACAGCATAAAGTCTGGGGTGGACTGGCCCTTTAACTTCCTGGAAATGTCCCTCATGGGGCATTGCCAGAATCATCTCTTTGTACACTGCTAACAGTTGGTCTGATTCAAGTGATTTGGGACCTCCGTGCATGGACCCCACTGGCGGTGGCACAGGAAGAGGTGATCCTGCCATCATTTACCCTGCCATCATTACCGCCACTGGCCAGGTGTGAACCAAATGGCCTCTATGGCTCTGCCAAGCCCAAGCTAGTTCCTGTGCCATTTCAAGCCACCCCTACATACAATCAGCTAAAAGCCTTCAGTTGAGAAATGGAATGTTATAACACCTTAGATCTGTCATGAACTGAAAAAAGATGGTATAGAAGTGTTTTAATTAACAAGGGGGTCAATGACATAGGTATAGATTTTTTATGGGTGGGTTTGGTGCCCCCAGTAGTCATTAGGAGGGGTGTGGCTTGGGGAGGCATGGTCACACCCCCAGGGGCAGGTGGGGGCATGGCCCTGCCTCCTGAGCCCAGCCCCCCAGGCTCAGTGCTTATAAAATCAGCTCTCTGAGGCTGGGGACAGCAGTCTCTTCTGGCCTCCCTGGAGGTTGGGGGCAGCAGGGGGGCGGAACCCTGTCTCCAGGCGGGGGCCAGCGGGGGTCCGGGCACCATTTACCCCCGGTATGCCTCTGCTTTCAAGCATGCCGGACATGTAAGGGGGGGGGTTTAAACCCGTGAACCCACCTTATCTATGTCCTTGCTGGGGGTTATGCTTCAGCTTACATAAATCCTCTGGTTTTTCAGGCTCAGGGGGATAAAGACTTGTACAATAAAGATGTTTTATAATTATTAATGTGCCATCAAGACGCAACAAAGTTATGGTGACCCCTCGGGGGGGTTTCAAGACAAAGGATGAACAAGTGTGATCTACCATTGCGTTCTTCTTTATGGCAACCCTGGTCTTCCTTGATAGTCTCACCTCCCAAGAACTAACCATGGTCAACTCTATGGTGCTTAAAACTTCTGACAAGCTCGGGCTAGTCTAAGATATTCAGGTTGCTGAAGGTGTTTACCGGCAGGCATTTCAGCTAAACGCCCAGAGATTTCGCGAAGTGCCTCGGCCCAGCGGGAGGTGGAATCAGCCATCATGCTGACATGATATCCCATGTCACGGAAGTACTCCGAGAGGGTGATTCCTGCAGGGGGGCGCGGGAGGACAGAGCTGAGAACAACGAAGGAAGATACATTGCAAGAGAACGTTTAAAGAGGAAACTACTTGAAGATGAGAATCAAGCTGTATTGGGAAGAAAGAAACCCACTGCTATTGTGTTGCCCAATTCTACCAAGGGGGAAACCTTCTTCTTACCTCCAACATAAGAAAGTAAAACCCTTTCTAGATCAGACTACCAGATTTGTTTGTCACGTCTTACCCTTCCTCTGTCTAGCAGCGTTCGGGGAGCTGTTCAGCATCCCATCTTCGGTAGTAACCAAAACAAATGCTTTCTAAAGGGCATGTCATCATTTTCCATTAAAATGCTAACAGCAAGAAAAGAGAAGCTATTTTGAGGAACAAAACTGAGTGGAGGAAAGCTCCTCTGGTTTAGGTTTCCCAAACCTGGCTTGCATTTTATGGGCAGAAAAAGAGGCATGATCTTCACCTGGAGCCCATTACTGCTTAGGACTGGACAAGGAAAGAGCAGCTGCACCTGTGTATATGGAGGCCTCTCTGGCAGCCACAGGCATGTTGGATGTATTGGCGACAAGCGAGGTACGTTTCATGATGGTCTCCGTCTTGCCGTCCACTTCCATAGTCAGCTGGGAGAGAGGAGAAAGCCAGGTGCTTGGAGAAAAGAAGATACGGCAGAGGCAAAAAACAGACCATGGGAGGGAAATAGGTGAAAGTGGAGTACAGGGGCACACCGCCCAGGGAGACATATGTCCCTGGGCTGCAGCCAATTAGTCACGTGGGCCAATTAGTCAACCCCTCCATAAAAATACAATTTTGAATTTGATTCCTCCCCCCACCCCCTCTTCTCCTCAGGAAAAAACTTCTGCTTCTCTGGACAATTTTAAAGTGCAAAAAAAGTTGTTTGATCGTGGTGGGAGAGGGCAGCCGCCCGTACGGGGGAGGGGGCGGAAAACACAGATTTTGCATCGAGCTACATTTTCCCTATATACGCCTCTGGCGGAGTAAGAGACAGGGGAGAGAGCCATATATTCTTCAGAGTTCAGGCTGACAAACAGCTTTGACTCTTGAAAGCCTATGCCCTGGACATGTTGCTGATCGACAAGGTGCTCCTGGACTTGAATTGTGCTCATGGGCCAAAGCTGTGTGAGTTGTGCCTGTTCAAGCAGAATGGCAATTGAAAATACTGGGAGCACTGCAGTTAGTAAAAGCTCCTGATAGTACAACTGCTGAATTCCCAGTATGCATGGATGTAGTGTCTGGGGAAAAAAACAAATGAGAGTCTTGCCCCAGGGCCACCAAATTGGATTCTTGGCCAAGAAGGATCTCCCCCATCATAACCCACCATTTTACCAGTTACACTACAGTATCTCTCTTGATCCCAGCATCAAGTACTGACATTCCAGCCCAAGGACCTTGTTGAATTACTGCAGTTCGGAGTAGAAAGCACTAGGCTGGATGGACCAATGTTCTCGGTCAGTATCAACCCTCAAGACAAATGCGACGCTAGGTAGACATGTCTGTGTTGGCCTTAGGCAACGTGGAGACCCTTCACCCACTTCCCTGTGAAGAGTCGGGATCTCACCTCGGGGAAGTCCCTCAGAACCTCTGACATCTCGTTGCCCCGTTCCCCACAGCCCACGTAGATGATGACATCACTGTTGGAGTACTTGGACAATGACTGGGAAATGACTGTCTTGCCACAACCAAAGGCTCCAGGAATGGCTGTGGTTCCACCCTGAACACACCTGTGAGAAAATGGAGGAGAGGGATTCTGCATCTCTGCTATTCCGATGGGAATGAGAATCAGGAGGACACTTGGAGACGGCAGCCCCGGTTGCTGTTCCCCAGTTCTTGTTCTAGAACAGGGGTAGGGAACCTGCGGCTCTCCAGATGTTCAGGAACTACAATTCCCATCAGCCCCTACCAGCATGGCCAATTGGCCATGCTGACAGAGGCTGATGGGAATTGTAGTTCCTGAACATCTGGAGAGCCGCAGGTTCCCTACCCCTGTTCTAGAAGGTCATCAGTGTAACAAGGGAGTCCTCTCCCATTTGTCTACCTTTCATTCGAGTCAGGAAAGGATGGCTTACGGGAAGAGGGCATCCAGGACTCTCTGTCCAGTCAGCAGTGGGTGATTGGCTGGTAGTTTCTCTGCAACAGGCCGGATTTGCCTCACGGGCCAAACTTGCACCATTGTCAGTTTCTCTTTCTCGCCCTCAAAGTCCAGCTCCAACACCACATCCTTGGGAAGGGGTGGGAAAGGGGAAGAGACAAAGTTGGTGTGACATGGCGGTGAAGCAAATGAGTCCAGGAGGTTGGTGATCCATCCATCCATCCATCCATCCATCCATCCATCCATCCATCCATCCATCCATCCATCCATCCATCCATCCATCCATCCATCCATCCATCCATCCATCCATCCATCCATCCATCCATCCATCCATCCATCCATCCATCCATCCATCCATCCATCCATCCATCCATCCATCCATCCATCCATCCATCCATCCATCCATCCATCCATCCATCCATCCATCCATCCATCCATCCATCCATCCATCCATCCATCCATCCATCCATCCATCCATCCCTCCCTCCCTCCCTCCCTCCCTCCCTCCCTCCCTCCCTCCCTTCCTTTTATTTGGATTTATATCCTACACTCTCCCCGAAGGGCTTTAATTTGAACATTCATACCCTGCTTTCTTCCACCACTTTCATTTTTTAAAAAAACAACTTTATTTGGCTTTTTGAGCAAACCTGTTCACCCAGGTTTGCCCAATTACCCCCCCTTTTCTATATTTGACTCCAGTGTGCAGAATTAATGATCCTCCCGCAGAGGTTTCCAGTTCAGAATATGATGTATGATTCTGCCGTCCGCGGACAGAACACCCTACCGAGATATCGTAGCTTCCAGCTGGCGCAATGTGAGTCACCGTGCCCCGGCACCGGGGTGGCACCATAATCTTATGTTTGATGAGGGAGTTTTCTTGCACAGATCCATAAATATCCCCACCTGTTAAATGGCTGCCGACCTAAAGATGAGAAGAAGAGAGGGCAGGAATATTAAGAGCCGGAGTTTTTAGTCTTCGTGTCTGTGCTAATGTTATTATGTAAGCAAATCTAGGTCAAGTCAAATATTTACATAAAGCTTCATTGGACATGTTAAGTTCTGGTCTCAGAATTAGAGATTTTCAGTAATAGCACAGGTGATTTGATTCTGTGCAACAGGGAAAAAAAAGAGATGGCTCTTCAGGTGCTGAAACCTGGCTGCCACCAGCTCAGTTAGATTTGAGTCTCTTACCCGGATGTTTGAGCTCGGGACGAAGTCCCATTTGGGATCCCGGGACAAAGCTGAGATATTGATGCCCCGGGGGATGTAGATGCTCTTGGTGAGCTCTGTGATGTCCTTCAGGGGGCGCTGGATCCCGTCAAAGATGGACCCCATGATGCCAGGGCCAAGCTCCACTGACAGCGGCTTCCCGGTCCGTAGTACTGGATCCCCCACGCAGACCCCCGCTATAGTAAATGCTCAGGAAAAGCCTTTGATTGACAACAGAGGGGGGAGGGAGGGAAGTGAGGAGAGGCTACTCAGGAGGCTGCCTTACACTGAGTCAGACCCTCAGCCTATCAAGATCAGTAGTATTGTCGAAGGCTTTCATGGCCGGAATCACTGGGGTGCTGTGTGGTTTCCGGGCTGTATGGCCATGTTCTAGCAGCATTCTCTCCTGACGTTTCACCTGCATCTGTGGCTGGCATCTTCAGATGCCAGCCACAGATGCAGGTGAAACGTCAGGAGAGAATGCTGCTAGAACACGGCCATACAGCCCGGAAACCACGCAGCACCCAAAGATCAGTAGTGTTGGTAGCTTTCTGGTAGAGAACTTTCACATAATTCACTACCTGGTTCCAGAGAGGTGCCAGGAATTGAACCTGGGACCTTCTGTATCCAGCGCAAGTTGCTCTGCCATTGAGTTATGTCCAGGGGTGGGATTCAAACAATTTAACCGCCGGTTCCAGTGGTGGGATTCAAATAATTCAAGAACTGGTTGTTTACAAGCACCATTTTAACAACCGAAGTGGCGCGAACCGGCTGAATCTCACCACTGGTTACTTCCCATTCCCACATAAAAGGACTTCATATGTTGTGGTATTAGGAAGGAAGCCCTTCTTTTCTAGATAGAAAGTGTGGTTGACTGAACCAGTAGAGAAACCCAAAACAGATGCTCCAGTGCTTACACCTATCATGCATGCGCTTACGTGTTTGTTTTGTTTAAACTGTGCCTTTCTCCCCAATGGGGACCTAAAGTGGGACCTTGGCGAGTTCCGCAGGGCCTGTAAGACTGTGTTGTTCCAACGGGCCTTTGGAGTGCCCAGCCGCTGGTGGTGGTGCCCCCTCTTCGCTCCCTGTGTTGTTTTACATCAGGGTAACCCTCATATTGAGGGGCCCGCTGTCCTCCCTCTTTGGGGAAGGTTTTAAATGTGGATTTTCTGGACGCCTCTTATTTAATTATTTAACTGTTTAATTATTTAATTGTATTAATCGCTGTCTATATGGGGTTTTAGTGAGTTTTATTGATTAGTAGTAGTGTTTATCTGATACTGTATGGTTTTTTATATTGTACTAATCACTTCCAGAACCTTCGGGATGGGGTATGAAATTCTAAGGGAATAAATAAATAAATAAATGAATGAATGAATGAATGAATGAATGAATGAATGAATGAATGAATGAATGAATGAATGAATTACTTTGTTCCTTTCTCCTCCATTCTATCCTCACATGGGGGTAGGTTGGGCTGAGAGCTTGTGACTAGCCCAAGGTTACCCAGCAAGTTTCCGAGGCAGCATGGGGATTCTAACCTGGGTCTCTCAGATGCTAGTATCATATACTAACCACTACGCCATGCTGGCAAGAGAAGACCAAGAGAACACCTTAGGGTTGTCAACCTCCAGCTGGGGCCTGAAGATCCCCAGGAATTATAGCTGATTTCCAGATTACACAGATCAGTTTTCCTGGAGAAAACAGTTGCTTTGGAGAGTGGACTCTATGTGTTGGGATTTGCCAGTGTCTGTCACAATTCAGATATTAAGGGGTTAACTATGTGCATCCTAATTAGTTACTGAGGTCAGAGTTTCATGACCAGCTCATTGATCAAGCTATTGGTTAAGGCTATGTGTCTTTGTCTCACACACGAGGAGTCACACCCGAGGTATCTTCCTTGTTGAGATGACCTTAAGAGGTGAATCTCTGCCTTCCTACATAGGCACCACGTGGGCTCACATGGTCCTAGGCCAGTGATGGTGAACCTTTTTCAAGAGCGAGTGCCCAAATTGCAACCCCAAACCCACTTATATATCGCAAAGTGCCAACACGGCAATTTAACCTGAATACTGAGGTTTTAGTTTAGAAAAAACGGTTGGTTCCAAGGCATGTTTTACTCAGGAGTAAGCTTGATGGTAATCGGTGGCTTGGCTTTGAAGCAACTGAGCAACTCTTCCAATGGGTGAATCACGACCCTAGGAGGGTTTACTCAGAAGCAAGCCCCATTGCCAGCAACTGAGCTTACTCCCGGGTAAAGGATTGCGCTTTAGTTCTTTGCATGAAAATCAGTGGGGTTTAATAGCGCTTAACAGGGTTACCTACACTGCTTCCCCAAAACTAGGTCTTAGGTTTAATGCTAATAATCGAGGCCAGGCCAGCCTAGATGGGGGGGCACTCTGTTTGCGCTGGTCCACATAGAGGGCTCTGAGTGCCACCTCTGGCACCTGTGCCATAGGTTCGCCACCACTGTCCTAGGCAATGTAACCAACCCCACCCACCTCGCAGGGTGTTTGTTGTGAGGGGGGAAGGGAAAGGAGATTGTTGGTAAAATGTAGGGGAAAGGGTAGTATCTGGGCAGATAGGGAAGAAAACGAACAGCCAACACAGTTGAAGAAAGTCAGGAAGGATACAGGTTTCCTCGTACACTTGGACGGTGGCCAGATCACCCTCCAGACGGATTATCTCGCCTACCAGCTCAGCGTGGCCAACACGAACCAGCTCATACATGGCAGCCCCAGACATCTTACAGGCGATCACCACTGGCAGTGGGAGAGAATGACAGATCTTATGACAAGGAGCAGCAGTGGTGTAGTGGTTAAGAGCAGGTGCATTCTAATCTGGAGGAACCGGGTTTGATTCCCCGCTCTGCCACTTGAGCTGTGGAGGCTTATCTGGGGAATTCAGATTAGCCTGTGAACTCCCACACATGGCAGCTGGGTGACCTTGGGCTAGTCACAGCTCTAAGAAGCTCTCTCAGCCCCACCCACCTCACAGGGTGTTTGTTGTGAGGGGGGAAGGGCAAGGAGATTGTAAGCCCCTTTGAGTCTCCTTACAGGAGATAAAGGGGGATATAACTCCAACTCCAACTTCTCCTCTTCTTCTCCTTCTCCTTCTCCTTCTCCTTCTCCTTCTCCTTCTCCTTCTCCTCCTCCTCCTCCTTCTTCTTCAGTTAGTGCCAGCCAATGAATGGACTGGCCCTCCTGCCATCCTAGTTTACCCCACCTCATATTCATTAAATCCTCCAGCTCATGAACACACACACACACTCCCCTGAATTTTCCATGCACAAGAGAGCCAGGATCAACAGGGTGGATCCCCTTGTTGATGATAGGTAGTTTGTCTATGGGAGTAAAAATCCCATTACAGAGACTGGAAAGTAAATCCTTTTAAACAGCCAGATCCTGTTGGCTCTTGACAAAGCTTGGTGCAAAGTAGAAACCAGGGGTGGAGTGAGGGGGAACTGTGCCTGGGGCTGGAAATGAGCCCCTAGTCCAGCCTGCCAGGAATCCACCTCTGCAAAAGTGGGGAAAGGGACCTCTGCCCAAAGGGGCTGTATCTCATTGCAGTTAGGCCGTTTCATTGCGGTTAGGTCTGTCCCTGCCACCGCAAAGCTAGGCTGGGTGGGCATGTCCCACCCCTTGTGAAGCGAAGCTGGGTGGGCCCATCTTGTCCTTCACTGGCTTGTGGCAAAGCTGGGAAGGGCAGCTGTAGGCCAAAAGAGTGCACCACTCACCATGAAAAGCCCTCTTTCTCTGCACCAATCTTTGGGCTGTGGTGACCCTGAAGGGAAAATGCCTCTGGATTCTGGTAGCCCCAGGGGGGAGGCCACCCCCCATAAGAACATAAGAACATAAGAACTAGCCTGCTGGATCAGACCAGAGTCCATCTAGTCCAGCACTCTGCTACTCGCAGTGGCCCACCAGGTGCCTTTGGGAGCTCACACGCAGGATGTGAAAGCAATGGCCTTCTGCGGCTGCTGCTCCTGAGCACCTGGACTGTTAAGGCATTTGCAATCTGAGATCAAGGAGGATCAAGATTGGTAGCCATAGATGGACTTCTCCTCCATAAATCTGTCCAAGCCCTTTTTAAAGCTATCCAGGTTAGTGGCCATCACCACCTCCTGTGGCAGCATATTCCAAACATCAATCACACGTTGCATGAAGAAGTGTTTCCTTTTATTAGTCCTAATTCTTCCCCCCAGAGTATCAGCCCACCATGAGCTGTAATGGCTACTCCATCTCTGCTTTCCTACCTCTAGGGATTACTGTTGCCCAGAGGCGTAGCTAGGGAAAATAGAGCCCAGGACAAAAATCTGAGTTTTGCGCCCCCCACCCCATATGGGCGGCCACCCTCCCCCACCATGACCAAACAACATTTTTTGCATCAGGTCATCTCAAAGTCACCATCACATTATAGAACATGCCCCAACACACAAATCTGAACACACCCAGGGCTCCCTAGTTTAAACAACATTGAAAGTTATTCTATTTTTGAAGGGAGGGAAATCCATTCTGAAACAGCATCACTATTTATGTTGTTTACACTAGAGAGCCCAGATTCTCCTTTTAAATCCACCTTAAAGGGAGACTCTGGGCTCCCTAGTTTAAACAACATTGAAAGTGATGCTTTTTCAGGGTAGATTCCCCACCCAATCCCCAAACAGCATCATTTTCAATGTTGGTTGTTGTGGGTTTTCTGGGCTGCATGGCCGTGGTCTGGTAGATCTTGTTCCTAATGTTTCACCTGCATCTGTGGCTGGTATCTTCAGAGGTGTATCACAAAGAGAAGTCTGTTATACACTGTGTCCAGACTTCTCTTTTTTCAGTCATAAATTGTTCCCAAAATTGTTATAAAAACCGAAAACCTGAAACTGACCATAGCCCAATTCATGGACTGCGCCCTAGAACTCACCATAACACTAAGGCAGGTTCAAGACCCTGCTCTTATCTTAACCCTAACCCTAATCTATTATTTTTATTTAATGTATTCAGTCATAAATTGTTCCCAAAATTGTAACAAAAAATAAATTAAATAAAAATAATAGGTTAGGGCAGTGGTGGTGAACCTTTGGCACTCCAGATGTTACGGACTACAATTCCCATCAGCCCCTACAATTGGCCATGCTGGCAGGGGCTGATGGGAATTGTAGTCCATAACATCTGGAGTGCCAAAGGTTCGCCACCACGGGGTTAGGGTTAGGGTTAAGGCAGGGGCAGTCACATGTCATCAGCACAGCACAGATATCACAATGACTGTTTGACATGAAGCAAACCAGGGAGAAAGTACCATGCAGTGTGGCCCAAAGGCCCTTTCCGCACACGCATGGAAACACACCTCCACCATCATGAATTATGCCGGTGGAGGCTCTGGGACCGTTCGCACGCTATCGTGTAAGCAGCCCCGACTTTCCCCTCAGCCAAAGAGGTGGCTCCATACAGAGCTGCCTCCGGTTGCCCCCTTCCATTCACCATCCCGTCCAGCATCGCTCTGGAGGGTTACAGGGACCTGCCCACACTGCCCTCCGACCTCCAGGGTTAAAAGTGGCACCTTCACGCTGCTCTGGGGCGCACAGAACAGCACTGCTGCTGCCCAGGGATGGCGTTTTTGCCATTTCTTGGGCGCTCTATTTTGCCTGTGCAGAAAGGGTCTAAGACTGAGAAATAGTGCTGACAGGCCTCCCACTTTAAACAGGAAATCTCCTGGTCTGCCAACACAGTACCCACCTGGTCCAGAGACACCATGTACAAATCCCAGCAAACTCTCGTTCTCTGCATCCCCAATTTTGGGAAGTTTGGAAAATTCCATAGCTTCAGGAGGTACAATCACAGTGGAAGTAATATCTGCATCAAAAAGAAATATGAAACAAAAATAAAAGAGCAAATGAGAGGGGGAGCTATATCTAGTGTAGTGACTGGACTAGGATTTGGGAGACCCGAGTTCCAATCTCCACTCTACCAAAGAAGTTTGTTGGGTGGCCTTAGGCCAGTCATGCATTCTCAATCTAGCCTACCTCACAGGACTGCTGTGAGGAGAAAATGGAGATGAGAATTATGTAAGTTGCTCTTGGGAGACAGGTGGGTCATTAATGAAGTAAATAGATTAAAAAATTATAAATGCCCTGATTTAGTTGGAGGAAGGGTGGGGTAAAAATGTGTAGGAAGATAGATTGCCACAGAGGCAGCTGACCAATAAACTGCTTATCAGTTTGTAGAATTCAGCTTGTGGGTTGCAAAGGATAACTAGGCCTTTCACATTTTTCTGTCATATTTTTATCCAATTCATCCTCCAAGCACCTCAGAAGCAAACATGGTTTTTTGTCAGTCCGTTTATTCTCACAACTGTAAATGCCAATAAAGGCTTGTTGTTGTTGCAGAGGCGACTGTGGCCAAACAGCACCCGGAGACAGAACAAACTCCAGTTGGTGCCCCCAGCCCACACGCGTCCCTGCTGCTGGGCCAAGGGAGAGGCTCCATGCCTCGTCAGACTTCCGCCTCCCTCAGCCCCGCATGTCGTGGGCGGGGCCAAGGGAGGATGAAGCCTGACAAAGCACATAGCCTCTCCCTCAGCCCAGCAGCAGGTACACGTGGGGGTGGAGTCGAGGGAGGCGGAAGACTGATAAGGCACGGAGCCTCCTCAGACTTCATTCTGCCTGCCTTGGCTTCTGGGAGTAATGTGGGCAGGGCTGGAGGGAGGGGCTAAAGTCTGAGTAGGCTCCATGCTTCATCAAACTTCATCCTCCCTCGGCTCAACCCCACATGTCGTAGGCGGGGCCATGGGAGGTGGAAGTCTGACAAGGCACAGAGCTTCCTCAGACTTCATCCTCCCTGCCTCGGCCCTCGAGATGATGTGTGGGCGGGCTTTAGGGAGGGGCTGATGTTCGATGAGGAGGCACTGAGGCCTGTCAGGACTTATCCTCCTTGGCCCTTCAATGACATGGGGCCCGGGGGGCCAAGGGAGGGACAAAGACCAGGCTCCGCGGTCTTCATCAGACTTCCTCGGCTTCCCTTGGTTCCTCACCCACATCATCAAAAGATGATTGACATGGGCAGGGCTGGGGCGCCAAAAATCTGGATGAGGTCTCCATGTCTCATCAGATTTCCCACCTTCCCTCGGCCTTTGGACTCCTGGGTCAATGGAGGGGCCAATTTATCAGCCCGTCCCACGCGACCAGAATGAGCTATAGCTCGGGGAACATGGGGTACCCCATGTCCCTAGGCAGATACACCACTGTGTTGTATCTCAGAACTGCCCTATGAAACAGGTTAGACTAGGGGTCAGCAAACTTTTATAATTAAAGAGCTACTACATAAACGCTTACCCTGACAACAGCCCTGGCTTACCCAGATCTCAGAAGCTAAGCAAGGTCAGCCCTGGTTAGCATTTGGATGGGAGATCACCAAGGAACGTCAGGTTTGTTGTGCAGAGGCAGACAATGGTAAAACCACCCCCCCCGTCTGCCTCTACCATGGAAACCCCTACCAAGTCACTCATAAAGTCCCAGCTGGAATGAAGATAAGCTGCTTTCACCACCCACATCAACATTCAGAGCAAGAGACTAACGAAGAACCAGTATGAAAAAGTCCTTTTGTATAACTAAAAATATACAGCTTTACATCGTCATCATTATTATTACTTCAATTTAATAGGCCACCTCTCCCCTTTTGGGCTTAAGGCGACTTACAACATACTTTAAATACAATAAATAAGCATCTATACACATTAGAAACAATCAACATTAAAACACCATCCTTAAAACTTCCACAAATTCAACTATTTCAGTAGATTCAAATGGCAATTACTGCATCTTGGGGTGTGACACATCTAAATCCCAACTAGTGGGGGCAAAAAATGATAAACAGGAAGGGAGGGCAATACAGAGGAAAGGAGACAAGTGGAAAACGAAGGCAAGGGGAGGAGAGGGAAGGGAAGAGAAGAGGAGGAAGAGGCCAGCTGGTACCACAGTTGCCTCAACCATAAGCCAAGTGGAACAATTCTGTCTTACTGGCCCTATGGAATTAGAAGAGATCCCGCAGGGTCCTGGTCTCTCTAGACAGAGCGTTCCACCCTTCTGAGGCCAGGGCTGAGAAAGCCCTAGTCCTGGTCAAGGCTAATCACACTTCTCTGGGACCAGGGGCCACCAGTCAGTTGTTATTTCCTGATCTCAATGTTCACTGGGGAACATACCAGGCAAAATGGTCCCTAAGGAACGCAGACCCCAGACTGTTAAGGGCCTTGTACCTAAACTAAGTACAAGCACCTTGAACCTGATCTTGTGCTCTACCTGGAGCCAGTGCAGCTGGCAGAGCACTGGTTGGATGTGTGATCACCATGGTATTGTCCCAGTCAAGACCCTCGCTGCTGCATTCTGGACCAGCTGGAGTTTCCAGAACTGACCCAAGGGTAGCCCTTTGCAGAGCGCATTGCAGAAATCTAATCTGGAGGTGACTGTTGCGGGGATTACTGTGGCAAGATCAGACTTGGGAACAGCATGCAAATAAAACATTTTGAGGCAGGAAATGAAATGTTTGAGGCTAAGAGCCATGCAGAGCTCAATGGAAGAAATATTTTATTTCCTGCCTGAAAACGTTTTATTTGGCTTGTGCGGAAGAACCACAGGTGGCAGATACCTGGGAGGGCCCAAGGTCAGCCAGCAAGCTTCTGAGTGGGATTTGATCCTAGTTAAGTTGGTTGCTCTAACTGCTACTGCATGCTGGCTTTGAAAACAGATCATGTGTTGTAGTAGAGTCACACACACGCACAAGCACACACATTCCATAGACAGATTCACATTCTAAACTCTGAGTTACTTCATCTCAGGTGGACCGTACAGGATTCCTGTATCTTATGGTTGCCAGCCTTCTTTTTTTAGGGTTCATATCAGTGGTGGGATTCAAATAATTTAACAACCGGTTCCAGTGGTGGGATTCAAATAATTTAACAACTGGTTATTTACAAGCACCATTTTAACAACCGGTTCCGCCAAAGTGGTGCAAACCTGCTGAATCCCACCACTCGTTCATATACCTTCAAAGAGAGCCAGCGTAGTGGTTAAGATATTGGATTCAAACCTGGGAAACCCAGGTTAAAATCCCCACTTGTGCCATGGAAGCTGGCCTGGGTGACCTTGGGCCAGTCACACACTCTCAGCCTCTGACTCTGGCTAGTATTGGATGTGGGATCTCCAAGGAATACCAGGGTCTTGGAGGCAATGACAAACCACCTCACAAAGTCTCTTGCCTTGAAAACCCTAGTTCCAATGCATCAGCTGTGACTTGATGGCAAAAACAAAACACACACACACCTTTAAAAGTGCAAGCAAAGATGTTCCTGTCAGGGCATGGACATGAGGAAAACTTTATGGGTTGAATTTCTGCAGTTATTAAAGCCAGGAAAAAAAATATTGGCAATCGTCTTCCAAATGTGCACATATAACCTCTCCCTCCCCTCCTTCCTGCATGCCAAGCCCCGGCCTTACCCTTTGGAAGTGCAGCGCCTGAAAGTAGAAGAAAGACCTCCCTGCAAGCTGGTCTTCAGCTCAGTTTGTCCCTCTGTTTCTGCCCTGGAGAGTTTGGCAGACAGGCTTGGTAGGGTGATGACTCTGGAGGGGGGAAAGGTTGTCATACAGTGGCAGACAAAACAGGTACCGCTTAGTTAGTTTCTGCCCTGGAACTAGTTCCAGCCTGATGGTGCCACAGGGAACTCAGCAGAAGCTGGAGGTCATTGGAAAAGCAAAACTTGCAGAAGGTACAGCAAACAGCCCATCTATTTACTGTCAACAACTAGACCTCCTTGTGTTTTGGAGCAGAGAACCTGGTACCATAAACAGTTTGTTCAAAAGGCAGAAATTCTGCTTCTACAGCTTCACATTCTGCTCTCCCTATTAGGGATGATTTCTAATTTATAGACATGTTCTTTGACAGTAAATGTCCCTATTTTGTCTGAAAATTTTGTCTTTTAAAGATGCCTTGGTAAACGTTGCAAGGTCAACTCCTAGCATGAGTTGCTAGTCTTGTCATTCTTCAGGATTTGCCATCCTTCAGGGTTTAGTATTCTTCCCCACAGACTTAGAGGGGTCATCCCTGAGTACAGGATCTTCATTCAGGCACATAATATATACTTATATTTATATCTTTTCAGCCTACCTTTTGAACCACACATGGCACTATCTAGGACAGTGGTGGCGAACCTATGGCACGGGTGCCAGAGGTGGCACTCAGAGCCCTCTCTGTGGGCACGCGCACAGAGTTCATCATGTGGGAGGGGCGTGGAAAATCACCCCCCCACACACACACATCTAGGCTGGCCTGGGCATGATCCTTTACCTGCGAGTAAGCTCGGTTGCTGGCAATGGGGCTTGCTTCTGAGTAAACCCTCCTAGGATCGTGATTCACCCATTTGAAGCGTTGCATGGTTGCTTCACCAAGCTTACTCCTGAGTAACGCATGCCTTGGAGCCAATCATTTATTCTAAACTAAAACCTCAGTATTCAGGTTAAATTGCCGTGTTGGCACTTTGGGATATATAAGTGGGTTTTGGGTTGCAATTTGGGCACTCGGTCTCGAAAAGGTTCGCCATCATTGATCTAAGATATTAATCACTGAGCCTGAAAGGGAAAGGGTGGCCAGAAGCCCGGTAAATGAATGAATAAATAAAATGATAAAACAGGAAAATAGTGATGTTTCCTTTAAATCTTATTATATAATGGTGTTTAAACTGAGATTTTAAGATAACTAATTAAAACAGTGAACCAAAAACAAGTCAAAATTATCAGGTAAGGAAAATGTCTCCTAATGAATTTCCTCCAGTCACACTTCAAGTTCAAGACCTAAATCAGTGTCTAAAAGCAGTTCAGAGTATAAATTACTGCATTTATCAATCATCTATGAATTATTGCAAATTATAAATCAAATTATAAATTATAAATAAAATCTTGCCTGGTCTGTTTGGGGCCTATTTGCAGCTGACAAGAATTTTATCCTGTAGTAGGCCAACCAACAGAAGAGAAAGATGGAAAAATCTGCAAAGGAGATGCGTATAAGTCTATATTCATGGGTTTTTTTAAAAAAAAACCATTATAAAGTCTTTATTAAATTCTTCAGAAAAATACATACAACAAAAATCACACTTAACATAGTACAGATATTCCGACCGACACTGCATCTCTCTAATATATCTTGTATGCATATCTAATTCATATGGTGCCCCTCTCCGCTCCCTGTGCTGTTTTACATCAGGGTAACCCTCATATTGAGGGGCCCGCTGTTCTCCCTTTCTGGGGAAGGTTTTAAATGTGAGTTTTTCTGGACGCCTCTAATTCTTTAATTATTTAACTGTATTAACCACTGTTTATATGGAGTTTTAGTGAGTTTTTATTGATTATTAACTGGATGGAGCTATGTTATTTGTTTACTGTGTTTTGTATGATTTGCTCCTTTATCTGATACTGTATGAATTTTATGCTGTACACCGCCCAGAGCCCTTCGGGGATGGGGCGGTACAACAAACAAACAAACAAACAAACAAACAAACAAACAAACATAATAGAGAGGATTAAGGGGAAAAGAAAAAAGAAAAAAACCTAACACAATATTTTTTAAAAAGAGAAGAAAATTAATCAATGTCCACACTTCATTCTAAAACTTAAACCCAGCTGAGAATACATCTGAGCCATAAGTGTGAGGGACACATTCCCTCACACTTGTATATTCTCTGTTTTTAGAAGTTCTTTAGTAGTTGTAATGCCTGCCAAGGAGAACACATGCTTAAGGGCACTTTTTGCCCTAACATCAATGTTTCTATGTTTTAATTCTTCCCTCTCAGAAGTGGAAGGGACTCTGTACAAGCTCAGGGACACCATTTGTGGTGCAAGTTTTTACAAAGAGAACCAACCCCACCCGCTGCTTGCTATTATAACTTCCATCTGCCACCCCTCTTCAGTCTCTGGTATTGCCGTTTATTATTCCTCTGCCTGCTTCAAATGCATTCTGGACTCTGCATGATGCTACTATGCTGGCCATCATCCAGCCCTCCACCCATGGGTTATTTTTGTTCCTGTAGTGTAAACTTTACCACACTAGGCAAATGCTTTCTGGCAGGGCCGGCATTTGTAGCTGCAGAATCCGTTGTCAAGACACATCAGTGTGGTTGCTATGGGTTCCCGGTTGCCGAGTAACCAGGTTCTGCTGTGGTTTCCTCGGGTAAGGTAGGCCTCATTTAATGTTTTGTATTTTTATAACACAAAAATATCCACACCCTGTTCTGATTGAAGGCAGTATTTCCACAACACATTGGGGGGGGGGGGGGGGATGACAGCACTGCCTCCATGCAGGTTTGTAGATATGCAGTCAGTGCAGGCAGGCAGGCAGGCTGGCTGAGAGCCCAGCCTAGAATACATCACTCTTGCAGGGGAAATGACCCTTTAAAAACCAGAAATAGATAAATGAAAGCCTAAGATTCAGTGGCAGTGTAGTTCCAAATGTAAGATACTCAGGGAGGAGTTAAGGAGGAGAGGAAGGCCTGGCATGGGGGAATCCCAGAGGATGGGGGCTTGAGAGGCAACCTCCTGCTATCAACCTATGTTCCCCAGCATTGCTGGATAGGGTGGTGAAAGTAAAATGGGAGGGATAAAATGGCGTCCCACAGCTCCGCAACGTCACTTGAAACTGAATTACTAAAAATGATGTCACTGTGTTGTGGGATGCTCTACGCTACGGCATAGGTGTCAAACTCGCGGCCCTCCAGATGTTATGGACTACAGTTCCCATAATCCCCTGCCAGCATCATGCTGACACCTGTGCTCTACGGTTTTCCAGAAACTCTACTATTCCAGGAGAATCCTAGAGCAGCCTGTGAAATGGTGACGTCACTTCCAGTTACGCAGCCAGAAGTGGCATTGCAGTAATGTGGGATGCTGCATGGGTAACATTCATCTCCTCACTTCAGTCTCCCGAAAGTGTGGCCACCGTCAAGAACAGATGGTCTGATTGTGTTAGCACAGCTCTAAGGATTTATAATAAGCAATAGAATTATTTAAGGTTTTCGAATTAAGGTAAAATCATATAGGCCTCAAGCAAGCTCTCTGAAAAAGATTTTAGTTAAAGCTTAAAGTCATTGCACAGAATCATAAAAAAGTGTCTTTGTTAAGAGAAAGCATTCAGTGTTCCTGCATTCCAGAAAATGATACTTGTTGCACTAGCTGTAATACTCAGCTAACTTATGCTTGTATGCAAGTCAAATCTCATGAAAATAATATCTTCAAATAAAGCATATCTAAAAGCACAAACCTAGAAATTAGAAAATAGAAATAAAGCATTTAAACATTTCAGCTAAAGCATGCTGATATGTAATTTAAGCAAGTCTTCTTGAAGGCATTTTAGTATTAAGAATCATTGCTCAGAAATATAGCAAAGGCACTTTGCTTTCTAAACAGCCTCTATTGTTTCTTCCCACATTCCAAAGAAAAGATACTTTCACTTAGCAACTAGCTTAAGGTGACCAGATGGTCACCTTTGTAAACCGGGATGGGCGGGAAACGGGGCCGCCCCTGGGTCGGGGTCAGCAGGTGTGGTGCGGGGATGAGGCTTCCCATAGGGCCCCACTTAGTTGTGGGGTCCCTCAGGGGGCCTTGCTCTCCCCGCTTTTATTTAACATCTACATGTGACCCCTTGCTCAGCTGGTGCGGAGTTTGGGGCTGGTTTGTCACCAATATGCGGATGACACCCAGCTCATTCTGTTGATGGAGAGGGGGGCGGCCCTGTTTGGAGCACTGTTTGGAGTCGGTCGCTGGTTGGAGTCAGTCGCTGGTTGGTTGAGGCAGAGTAGGTTAAAACTTAATCCAACAAAGACGGAGGTCCTCTGGCTGGGCCGGGGGGAGAGACCGAGGGAATTCCAGCCACTGTTTTGGAGGGGGGGTTGGTTCCCCGATGTCCCTGGCTTGTAGCCTGGGGTCCGCCTGACCTCTTCATTATCAATGGAGGCCCAGGTACCCACGCAATTCGGTTGCATTTTTTCATCTTCGCCAGACACGGCTGGCTCCCCTATCTCTCCCAGTCCGACCTGGCCACTGTGATCCATGCGACGGTCACCTCGAGGTTGGATTACTGTAACCTCGCTTCCACGCAGGCCTTCCCTTGAGACTGATCCGAAGGCTGAAGCTGATCCAGAATGCGGCGTCCGTTGACTGATTATCTAGAGGGTAGGGAACCTGCGACTCCAGATGTTCAGGAACTACAATTCCCATCAGCCCCTACCTGCATGGCCAATTGGCCATGCTGACAGAGGCTGATGGGAAATGTAGTTCCTGAACATCTGGAGAGCCGCAGGTTCCCTACCCCTGATCTAGATCATATCACCCCTGTGCTATGCCGCCTGCACTGGCTCCCAGTGGAGTTCCGGATCGTTTTCAAGGTGTTGGTATTGACCTTTAAGGCCTTACGCGGCATGGGGCCCTCATACCTACGGGACCGCATCACCCCTTATATCCCACATAGGCCGCTGCGGTCAACTGCAGCAGAACTGCTGGTGATCCCTGGCCCTGCGACGATGTGGCTGGCCTCGACCCGGGCCAGGGCCTTTACGGCTCTGGCCCCTGCCTGGTGGAATGCTCTACCTCCAGCTGTCCGGGCCCTGCAGGACCTTGGTGAATTCCGCAGGGCCTGTAAGACGGAGCTATTCCACCGGGCTTTTGGAGGGGCTGGCTGCAGTTCTATTGCCCCCCACTGAAACCGGAACTAAGCTGCCTTTTCCATCCTGGTAGGGCCCTGATTCCATCCTGGGCCCTGCCTCTCCTCCCTTCTCCTTTGGCCTTTAGACCGGGCACCTGTGTGTGTGTTTTTACACAACCTTATTGTTTAATCTGTATTTCTTGTTTTAATTGCTGCTGAATTTTAGTGAGGTAGATTTTTATGTTATATTGATTTACTGTTCTGGAAACAGTTATGTTGTGAGCCGCCTCGAGCTCTTCGGGGATGAGGCGGCCTATAAATTAAATAAATAAATAAATAAATAAATAAATAAATAAATAAATAAATAAATAAATAAATAAATAAATAAATAAATAAATAAATAAAGCCGTGCTCCTAGGTACAAGTCAAGCCATGTGAGAAACTATATTCTTAAGAATGCTATTTAACAATGTATCGCCATAATTAACAATGATGAGAATATTGAAACGTCATGTATTGACAGGGTTTGGCTTTGCAACATTTATGGTGTATCAGCTGTTTCTACCTTATAAGATCTGTGACATTTGTATGATCGGCGCGGCTCCTTTGAGGCAGGCAGAGATGCTGCCAGATTTAATAAAATTAAATCATTAATTATACCCCATTGTGGTAGTAAGCTTTATTATACGGAACGGCCAGAGGCAGTGCCAACAATTGTAGTAGATATATTCAAATTCACTATGGTGGATTCCACACAGCAGGTGTATAATGGTTTGCAGTCGTTATAAAGGAACCCATTGTCCTTTTTCCCGTTTGCATGTGTTGGGTTGCTTTTGTGCTTTTGCACAGAGACGCTTCTCTTTTTAAAAATTCCCTGCAACACATGCTTGGCTGCGCAGGCATACAGGAATGGACCCCCACAGCCATGCTTATTGTCCCACAATTCGATCAGCTGCGCCTGCGCAGCTGCGAATGTGCAACACATACACACACAAAGAAAAAGGGACCTCCCTGCAATGGCTGGGCAATAAGGAATGTGTTGCTATAGATCTAAATGGCGGTCTTACTCGCTACCGCAGGGAGAAAACGTGCTTGGGAGACTTTGTACAATGTCAGGTGCTTAGAGAATCTGCCCCTAACGTGCTGGGCAACCTGCACAGAATGGTGAGTGGGCGGATTCTCCCTGACAGCGAATGGTGCAGTGAATGGGTGGAAGGGAGGGAGTGACTCCTGCCAGTTATGTCCGCATGCGAGCGCCTCCAACTCATGAATATGCAAAAGGATCTCTGGTTTAGCAATTTTCAAAAATCCTGGGGAGAGGGAAATGAAAACAGGCCAAACTCATTTTGGGAACGGGACCTGTGCAAAGTCCCACCTCCAAACCAGAGGGGGGATCCAGGAGGTTCTCACAGGTTCCCAAGAGTAGGTTACTAATTATTTGTGTGTGCCGAGAGGGGGTTACTAATTGGTGATTTTGCCACGTGATTTTTGCCTTAGTTACACCCCTCCTCTCAGCAGTAGCGTGCAGAACTTGAAGCAGTCTAGCAGGAGGTCACTGGCGTGTGTGGCAGCCTGCGCCTGCATGCATTTGTTTCCCGCCTAAGGACCGGCGCAGCAACTGCGTCCTTGCCACAGCCCCGACCAGGAATGCCCCGCCCCTGGAATGCCCGGCCACACCCCCGTCGTGCCACACCCAGCCCCATTGGCACTACGCCACAGTTTGAATCCCACCACCATGGGAACCTGTTACTAAAATTTTTGGATCCCACCACTGCTCCAAATGGTTTATATAACAGCCTGGAAAACCCACCACAACCGGTTTATATAACATCCTACACCCATTCAGTGGTGGGATTCAGCAGGTTCGCACCACTTCAGCAGAACCGGTTCCCACCACCAGAATCGGTTGTTAAGTTATTTGAATCCCACCACTGCACCCATTATATTTGGCCTGTGTGGAATCTACCTATATAATAATTCCTGAACAGCAATCAATACCAACAGTGGAACATCAAAGCTGCTTCATTCCGAGTCACACCCTTGGCCCATCAAGGGCAGTATTCTTCTCTGACTGTCAGCTGCTACACTCCAGGATCCTTTGTGTCATCTATTACCTGATCCATATAATGGAGATGCTGGGGATTGAACCTGCGACCTTCTTGCTCTACCACTGTTTGAACTGATGGTAGAGGGGAACTTGTCTTCTGTGCCTGTAACAACTGTATAGAGGTTTCTGAAAGATGCAGGCTGTCATGACCCTCTGCAGAAAATGGGGAGCAATGGTAGAAACCAAAAGTCCCTCTTCTACATAGTTATGAAGGGGAGAGGAGCTCTGTCTTCTATGTTTCATTAGACCAGTGATAGCGAACCTTTTTGAGACCGAGTGCCCGAATTGCAACCCAAAACACACTTATTTATCGCAAAGTGCCAATATGGCAATGTAACCTGAATATTGAGGTTTCAATTTAGAAAAAAATGTTGGCTCAGACGTGTGTGTTACTCGAGAGTAAGCTTGGTGGTAGTTGGTGGCTTTGCTTTGAAGCAACTGTGCAACTTCCAACTGGTGAATCGTGACCCTAGGAGGGTTTTCTTAGAAGCAAGCCCCATTGCCAGCAACTGAGCTTACTCCCAGGTAAAGGATCGCACTTTAGTTCTTCGCAGGAAAATCAGTGGGCTTTAACAGCGCTTAACAGGGTTACCTACACTGCTTCCCCAAAACTAGGTCTTAGGTTTAATGCTAATAATCGAGCCCAGCGGCCCAGGCCAGCCTAGATGTGGGGGGGAGGGTGACTCTGCATGTGCCCACAGAGAGGGCTCTGAGTGCCACCTCTGGCACCCGTGCCATAGGTTCGCCATCACTGCATTAGACTATTGTATTTCCCTCTTACAGGCTGAGGTTGAAAGGAAAGGAGAGCAGGGATGGTTGCTGCAGGGTTGCCAGTTCTGGGTTGGAAGATGTCTGGAGATTTGGGTGGGATTTGGGAAGGGAAGGGTCTCAGTGGGGTATGATACCATACAACTCACTCACCAAAATAGCCATATCCTCCAGGGAAAGTGATCTCTATAGTCTAGAGATCAGATGTAATTCCCCAGGACTCAGCTGGAGGTGCCAGCCATATGGCTGTTGTAGAAAGAGGACATTTTTGGGGACCTTAAATAGTCAGTTTGTGCCCACAGAGGCTGTTTATTAAGACAGAGGTAGGCCGACTTTCATTAGAACGCTGGGGAAATGTTGAGCAAAACGACAAATGGCAGGAGGGGAAGTGTTGGTATTTGGCAAGTGCCAGTCACACAATCCAGTATTGAAGGAGTTAATGTTGTGCATGCTAATTAGTCAGTGAGGTCAGAAGTCAGTTGACCAGGTAATTGACCCCTGTTGGTCAAGCAGACCGGCATGAGATACATGCAGGTTTGCATGTAGGCAGTAGGTATATATCCTTTGTTCTCTCTCTGCACATGCTCTCTAGTAGCTTATTAGCCGTGTGATAGCCAAGCAGAAGCTAGCTAATGGAGCTAGCCAGTTAGAAAAATATTTTCTTGTTTTGTATCCAAGTTTACCCTTCCCTTCTTTTATAGTTAGTAAACTTTATTTTACAGTAAGCAACTGCCTCTGCCTCTTCATTGCGCAAACTCTGCATTTATAAGAAGTGCGATATGATTATCACAACTAAGATTCACTTCAAAAAGGCTTTTCTGGATGTGATGGAATGGATTTGCAGTAGTCTCATCTGCTGCAAGGGTGGCACGAGAGATCGCAGTCTGCTAAACCCTCCAGCATTTCCTAGATGAAAGTACCCCCTGATTTTCATAGCAAGGTTCACTTTTCAAACCTTCTCCACCCCATTACCCAGCTATTACACCTTATGGAATGTTCTACGAGAAGATGCGGGGGTGGGGGATAAATGAAAGCAATTTGTAAAGCAGAGGGCGCTCAGGCCGTGGTCGTTGGTATGAGAACAGAAGTATTACAAACTGGCCTGGGCTTCATTTGTGAAACTAACAATGAAGGCTCGACATTTAACAAACAGCCCAATGAATCTTTCTAGTGAATTTGAAATCTTGCTCACACTTTTGTGAATGCCTTACCCTGAGAAAAGTAAGTATTTCTGCTTCTGTACTTTCTCCTTTGTTGGTCAATTTCAGTCCACTGTTTGCAATCTAACATGGTACCTCTGCCTCCTGCAGGTCAGATCTGGTATGACGGCTGCCAGCAGCAACTGGAAGTGGAATCCAGTTGCCTGCAGTAACCTCGTGGCGCGGGGTTTCCATTCATGCAATGTGGTGCAAGGAAAGCTCTTGATCTTTGGAGGACTGAAGTCACTAGACAGCCAGGAGTCACCCCTGGGAGATGTAGTGGCCTTTGACCCATCTCTCCAGACAGTTCAAACAATTGTTCCTGAATGCGGATACCACCGCAGTCACCATGAGGCTGTGGTCCTAGCTGATCGCTGGCTCTGCGTGGTGGGAGGCTGGGATGGCTCCCGAAGAGTGTCAGATGTGTGCGGCTTTGATGCTGAGCAGGCGCAGTGGGAACGCTGGACCGAGGGATCCTCCAACGACCCCCCTGTGGGGTTGAGCAGCCACACCTGTACCAAGCTGTCGGACCATGAGGTGCGAGTGGTGGGCCGTGAAGGCGGGCTGCGCACACAGAGGCGCTACTCCAGCATCTACACATTGCGCATGAACCCTGACACCAAGACCTACTCGTATGTAATGTGCTTATAAGCAGTTTATCCCGTTACTCGGTAAAACACATCCAAGGCTGCTTCTGACGTGAATTATAATAGTGTGAACAAAACCAATAAAATCGCCTCCCCAAGTTATAAACCTGCCGCTGGTGAGGGGAGGGGGGACATGGCAGCTGATGGGGCTTACACTGAGGAATCTTTGTATGTCACTCTACTTGCTAGATACAGGGAAGAAGCATCTCGCACATCTTCACGGGCTGGCCACTCTGCAATGCTACTACACGAGACCAGCTCTGGAGGAAAGAGCAGAGGCTACAAACTCGTGGTGTTTGGCGGACGCGACTCTGCTGACTTTGATGTGGCTGGACAGTGGGGGAAAGGGAAAATCCATGTGAGTGTATGTGTGTGTTCAAGGGGAGGGGGGTTCCTGGATAAATCTAGTGCTTAGATTTGGCTTGAATAGACAAATTCAGGTGCATATGGGGAACCGGAGGTGGTTCCCCCTTTAAGTTTTCCTTTTCCACTCCAAAGGAGTCTTGCCAGTTGCTTGCTGGCTGTAGCACTCTGAGGAGAAAAGAGCTACAGGGTAGCAGCCATTACCCCCGCAGTCTTGGCTGGAGGTGAGGGTGGAAGTTGTCTTGATGATAACAGTTGAATTTGGACCTTGAAATGAGAGAGCTAAAGCTACATTCCTGGCTGGTAGTATACCCTCAAACATAGGAAAAGACTTTCTCGCAAGATCTCTGTTCTCATGCCAACCATCACTATGCTTTCTGTTTGCCATATTCATTTATTCTCCAGTTAACATTTTTCACTGGAGCTGGGAAGGTTTGTTTAAAGAAATACTGTCATTGTTGCTGTACAAGACAGGATCTGTTTTCAAAACAGACCTTAGCAGTTGTGTAGTGTGCGTTGGCAGCCTGTGCGCTGCAGGGCATCTTCCTGCTCATGTGCATGCCTAGGAGCAGCAGTGGTGTAGTGGTTAAGAGCAGGTGCATTCTAATCTGGAGGAACCGGGTTTGATTCCCTGCTCTGCCACTTGAGCTGTGGAGGCTTATCTGGGGAATTCAGATTAGCCTGTGCATTCCCTCAGATGCCAGCTGGGTGACCTTGGGCTAGTCACAGTTCTTCTGAGCTCTCTCAGCCCCACCCACCTCACAGGGTGTTTGTTGTGGGGGGGGGGAGAGAAGGGAAAGAAGATTATAAGCCCCTTTGAGTCTCGTTACAGGAGAGAAAGGGGGGTTTAAATCCAAATTATTATTATTCTAGATGTCAGAAATGGTGAATCCACTCCACACTCCCAAGAGCCAGAGATTCTAGAGGAAGAAGAAGAGTTTGGATTTATACCAGTGGTGGGATTCAGCAGATTTACACCACTTTGGCAGAACTGGTTGTTTAAATGGTACTTGTAAACAACCAATTGTTAAATTATTTGAATCCCACCACTGATTTATACCCCAACTTTCTCTCCTGTTAGGAGACTCAAGGTGGCTTACAAGCTCCTTTCCCTTCCTCTCCCCGCAACAGACACCTTGTGAGGCAGGTGGGGCTGAGAGAGTTTTGAGGAACTGTGACTAGCCCAAGATCACCCAGCAGGAATGTAGGAGTGGGGAAACACATCTGGTTCACCAGATCAGCCTCTGCTACTCAGGTGGAGGAGTGGGGAATCAAACCCGGTTCTCCAGATTAGAATCCACTTGCTCTTAACCACTATGCCACACTGGCTCTAGCTGGGTCCTGAAGAATGACCAAGCTAGTAATGCATTCCACCCTGAAGAGAGAAACAAGGGCAAAAAGGACTGTCCCTTAACAAGGACAAATGCCAGAAGTCATGGACCGTCACTCATCAAGAGAAAGAGTTGGAGCATAAATAACAGTTCAAATGAATATGTGAAGTTTAGGTCCATGTGTTTTAGGTCCATGCCTGCCCCACGGCATCCCACTTAAAGACTTTCTCTAGCAACTCCTCCCATCCTGTTCCTTTCAGTGTGGTGCAGTGGTTAAGATGGCAGACTGTAGTCTGGAAAACCAGGTATGATTCCCCACTTCTCCACATGAGCAGCAGACTCTAATCTGGTGAACCAGGTTTGATTCTCCTCTCCTCCACATGAAGCCTGCTGGGTGACCTTGGGCCAGCCACAGTGGTCTCAGCCCCACCTATCTCACAAGGCGTCTGTTGTGGGGAGGGGGAGGGAAGGCGATTGTAAGCCACTCGGAAACTCCTTAAGGTAGAGAAAAGTAGGGTATAAAAACCAACTCTTCTTCTTAACCCATTTGGCTTCTCTTTCCACTACCACACCTGTTAGAGGCCTTTAGGGCTGTGAGTGAGTTTAGAATTAAAAGTATATGACAGTGGTGGCGAACCTATGGCACGGGTGCCAGAGGTGGCACTCAGAGCCCTCTCTGTGGGCACGCGCAAACAGAGTCCTCCCCCACACATCGAGGCTGGCCTGGGCTGCTGGGCTCGATTATTAGCATTAAACCTAAGACCTAGTTGTGGGAAAGCAGTGTAGGTAACCCTGTTAAGCACTGTTAAACCCCTCTGATTTTCATGCGAAGAACTAAAGCACGATCCTTTACCTGGGAGTAAGCTCGGTTGCTGGCAATGGGGCTTGCTTCTGAGTAAACCCTCCTAGGATCATGATTCACCCGTTTGAAGAGTTGCAAAGCAAAGCAAAGCCAATGACTACCACCAAGCTTACTCCCGAGTAACGCACGCCTTGAAGCCAACTGTTTTTTCTAAACTAAAACCTCAGTATTCAGGCTAAATTTCCGTGTTGGCACTTCGTGATAAATAAGTGGGTTTTGGGTTGCAATTTGGGCACTCGGTCTCGAAAACGTTCGCCACCACTGGTATATGATCATACAGACCTCTGAAGCTGCTTCCTCATAGGTTTCCCACCCCTTTTTCTTCCTCAGGTTGATTCGGTCCACGCTCCTGAGCTGACAGAACAGATTGGTCGCTTGGTCAGCACCGAAAAGGGAACCCGGCAGGCACCCAAAGGCTTGCGGCACCAGTCCTGCACTGTGGTGGGGCCTTTTGCCATCATCTTCGGAGGGGAGACCTTATCCAAAGGCAGGGATGCTGTTTGCAATGACCTCTATGTCCATGATACACGTAAGAGAGGGTTTGTTCTTTCAAAGCATCTCACACAAAGCTGTTTTACAGTCCAATCCAGAGTGAGTGAGAGAGAGAGAGTGTGTGTGTGAGAGAGAGAGAGAGAGTGTGTGTGAGAGTGAGAGAGTAAACGAAGCATGATCTGTAAACGGTGCGAGCTCGCACTGGCGTGTTTGCCAACCCTTCTGGCATAAGTGCCTGCCCCAGAGCCACACCTGCGTAACTGAGCAGGCCAGCGCAGCTGAGGGTGAGCTAGCGGAGTCCTTAGTTGGCTTCCACCACGTTTTCTGGCCAGGAATGCCCTTGGTGCAGGCCTTTGACTTATGCCACCCAAAAGGGTGGTGCAAGTCTATTTTTGCCAGTGGGGGCTTTTCAGGTGGCCAGGGATTCTCCACTTTTTTGCTGTCTTCCCACACTGCTTGGAAGGCCTCTGGTACAGCAGCAGTGCCATCCCCAGATTCTGCAGCCCCTAGATTGGGCTGTTATATACTGAAACAAACCATCGGTCCTTCTGGGTCGGTATTGTCTTCTCAGTCTCGTAGTGGCTGTCCAGGGTCTCATTCAGAGATCTTTTCCATCAGATAACTTCCTGATTCCTTTTTAACTGGAGATGCTGGGGACTGAACCAGGGATCTTCTGCTACAACAGAGGAGGCACATTCAGTGCCTGTGGCCACAGGGTGTCCCAAGTGCCTCTCATAATTCCCAAAAAGGTGATTGCAAAATCCCTGACAAGGAATGAATGCTGCTAATTTATTTTTCCCAGTAGGTACTTTTCTCACGGGTCTGTCACCACAGACGCTGTAGAAACATAGCAGATTCTGTAGCAGGCAGGCTCCGAACAGCATGGTCCAACGGGATGCGAGGCCTTCCCTCACACTCAACAACAGTCCATGTGCCTCCATATTGCGAACAGTTTCTCAGATTCCAGTTTCAAAAGAGATTCTCCACGCATCCCCAACTTAACAGCTGCCCATTGTTTTTAAGAGCCAAATGAGAATGACAGTCCCTCAAATAGACTGAGAGCCAGCGTGGTGTAGTGGTGAAGAGCAGACGGATTCTAATCTGGAGAACTGGGTTTGACTCCCCACCCCTCCACCTGAGTGGCGGATGCTTATCTGCTGAACCAGATGTTTCTGCACTCCTACATTCCTGCTGGGTGACCTTGGGCTAGTCACAGTTCTCTCCGATCTCTCTCAGCCACACTTGCCTCACAAGGTGTCTGTTGTGGGGAGAGGAAGGGAAAGGAGCTTGTAAGCCACCCTGAGTCTCCTTACAGGAGAGAAAGGTGAGGTATACATTCCCCCCAAATCCACCTCTGTGGGTTGCTTTCTGCATAGAGGCACAAACAACTGGATATGCCAACATAGTTTCGATCGCCCCTCCCCACACTTCTAGCGTCTTCACCCAGAAGTTGCTTTTAAAGCCAGCTAGGCAGGGAAATAAGAGTAGGAACGGTGGTACTCATTCATGAATCCCAAAGGTGCCACTGCACGCCAGCATGGTATATCAGTTAAGAGGGGCAGACTCTAGAAAACCAGATTGGATTCCCCACTCCTCCACATGAAGCCTACTTGGTGACTGCACAGGTGTCAAACTCATGGCCCTCCAGATGTTATGGACTACAGTTCCCATCATCCCCTGTCAGCATCATGCTGGCAGGGGATGATGGGAACTGTAGTCCACAACATCTGGAGGGCCACGAGTTTGACACCTATGCTTTAGGGCAATCAGTTTTCTCAAAATTCTCTCAGCCCTACCTATTTCACAAGGTGTCTATTGTGGGGAGGGGAAAGAGATTGTAAACCACTTTGAGACTCCTTAAGGTTGAGAAAAGCGGGGCATGAAAACCAACTCTTCCTTTTATTGTCTACACATCTAGGGTCTTCACCAGCAACCTGGTACCACTTCCCCAGTTCCAATCGAGCCCAGAAGAGAGTTGGCCATCGCACCTGCCTTTGGAATGACAAGCTCTACCTCGTTGGGGGTTTTGGGGCTGATGGCAGGACACCCTGCCCAGAGATCTGCACTTTAGAGATTTCTGCATGAAGACAAGGAGCTTCCTGTGGTGTTCAAACGAGCCTCCGGTATAGTCTGCCAAAGAGTTTCCCATCTCAGAGCAGGAAGGTTGCCCTTTTGTTTACTTGAAATAAAGGTTCCTGCCCCCAGCTTGTTGGTCAAACAAACTTCTCTGGTCTTTCCACATGGAACTGGGCTGATCCAACTGGATGACTGATTCTAGAAGAAAAATGCCCCAGCTTGGAGGGAAAAACTATTTCAAATTTAGAAATAAAGTTTCATCTAGATGAAGGCTGGCTCTCAGCCGCTTCATAAAATCTAGAAGTAATCCAAGTAGGAGACACATATGAACTGCCTCGATGGTGGAGCTTGGAGATGACAGAAAACTGCGTGCCCAGCTAACACACGCTCCACAACGAAAGAAGCTGAATTTTTCAACCTGTATTATATATGCTTGTTTGATTCTCAGGACACTTCCCCTTTAAAAGAAATGAACAGGCTTTAATCGATTAACCGTATGTGAACAACCTGAATGAAAAAAGAGCACCATTTCCTATTTCTAGGAAACATATCTGATAGCAAACGTCACAGAAGAAACATTCCATCCTGAGAGAAAAGGGAGAATGTCTCTAAAGTAGGCTTCATTAGTAAAGATCACCTTTAAAAAATGTACACTAACAGCCCAACCCAGATGACAGGGGAGAGTTCCAGGGCGGCTGGGGACGGCACGATGAAGGTGGCACCACGCCGCCTTCAAAGGGGTTTGGGGCAGCGGGGAAAGGAGGCAAAAAACGCAGGTCTCCTTCTGTGCCAAAAAGCCCCATTGCATAAAAACTTAGCCATTTTCTAGAGAAGTTGACTAAAGTCTGCTCCACTGCTTGGGAATGCCCCCAGCTGTGCTATCATGCTCTTGGACACCAGCATAACTCCTGGGTTTGGGTGCTGCGGAGCTGTGCAGCGCCCACATGCAGGCGTCTTTGCTCTCTCTGCCAGCATAGGTGCCCTCTATGCTGGCGTGGCGGGCAAACGTGCTGGCACAGGCTTCTGCGGCTCCCACAAGCTGTTTCACACAAACCCCCACACACACCTGGATTTTGGCCCTAAATGTACTGTCCAATTCACTGGCGACACCTTTTTTAAAAGTCTATCAAACTTTGGCCAACGACCAATCGTCAAAACCCTTATTTTGTTCAATTTCATGGAGAAATTTAAATCTCAAGGATTAAATCTCAATCAAACTATTTCACATGATTCCACCTTGATTTTAAAAGCCATGCTGCATAACTAGTCACGGCAAGTGACAAGGAACTGAATGACACAAGAAACTCTGTCATTCATATACAGCAATTCCCTTTGCCATAATATAGCCTAGAAACAATTTTTTGGTAATATAGCTGAGCTTTAGAGCACGGAAAAGCAAAGTTGCTCCAATTCTGTTCTCATGAAAAAAATGGCAACCTACACAAAGTCTTCCTTGCAGAGAACAAGCCAATCATCCCCCTAGCTTGGTGTTCACACCTTTTCCTGCCTCCCACAGAGGTTTCTCAGACCAGACATCCTTTGAATCCAGAGTTGCCATAGGTTCAACTTGGGACTTTTATGAATACAGGCCTTCTGCTCTACCACTGCATGGTCCAGGAGAGGAGGGGATCCGGTACCACTGCCCACTGTCACATGGGTCCAAAACAAGTGATGCACAAAAAAACCTGTTTATTTTAACAAAAATATTGTAAAGAGAGAACACCAAAATAATAATAATAATAATATTAGTTAAGCTTTTGAGATCAAGAACTGCAACTATGGGGCAGGAGGTGGAAAGTCCTTAGCGAGCAAGCCCCTCATCTCTCTAGGAGACCAAGACCCCAGCTGAGCTGGCTTTGGTGCCTGCCCCCTCAGCGTTTTCCTTGGAAGGAGCTTTCTGGTCATCCTCGCCCATTAAGCGGATATTGTGCTTTTCCCGGAATTCGTTCAACTCCCGGCCTTTCGTTTGCAGCTGCTGGCTCAGCGTCTCTATGATCTTGCTGATCTGTGGGGCCGAAGAAGAACAAGGAAGAAGAGTCAGGATGAGCACATGGGCAGGCTACAAGCTCTCTAAAGAAATGGCAGAGGGGGGCTCCCCGCTTCCCATGTCCTCCACCTACGAGAAACACCAGGGGCACCTCATACATTTCACTCCCAGGTAGCATGGCAGCCTTTAATTTTGCCAGATTTGAGCACTAAGCCTTGTGTGATTATTGATGATCCCATGGGGGGCAGACAGTGGCGTATCTGCCAGAGGAACATGGGGGGTCAATTGACCCAGGGCACCAACGTGGGGGTGCAAAATCACCCCCACACATCTCCCGCGGAGAGGCACCCCGCCCAGCACACCCCCCCTCGCCAGCCAGGACCGCCACCATCCTCCTCCAACAGCTGAAGGAGCTTGCCGCAGGCCTGCCAGGCACCCCTTGGCCTGGCCCCACCAGGCTGCCTAGGATTGCCGCCGCCCTCTTCCGCCTAACAACTTCCACCTAACAAGACTAACAACTTCTTAACCCAAGGCAGATCCAGGAAGTCTGAAACCTGCCCACTCGGAACAGAGAGATTACCTGCTCTTTGTTGCTTTCTAAGGCGGGAAGAACCTCCTTGACAGTGCGTTCCACTAACACTCCACCCACCATCCGGTAGCACTTCCGAGTAGGGTCAACTTCCCGGAGAGTTTCAATAACCAATCTGTGAGGAGGAAGACATGTGGACTGTCAGTGCATCCTGCAACAGCCTGTGATAAAGGCATCCCTCACGTGGCTAAAAGCCATGGCCGCCAGGAGCCCTCCAGGCTCAGTGGAAAGCATTTCTTAATGCCCTGAGGCCAAAAGAAGGTGGCATCACTCACAGCTTTTGTATTACACAGTAAAGGCTGAAAGTGGCACCTGAGACAACTGTTTGGGTCACTAGGAGTGTTTTGAGAAGTTACTGCAACCGAGGCCTAATCCACATTTTTATTTCTGGGATTTATGGCCTGCCTTTGCAAAATAAAATTTCAAACAAGATTTTTAAGAAATGTTAAAAACATCACCACTGTTTGTGACAAAGGGAGATCTGACTCTTGAAAACATACCCTGAAACTCTTCTTGGTCTGTAAGGTACTACTGGCCTTGAAACCTAACTATTAAAAACATCACTATCCAGAGACATGGTGAAATGAAAAAAATGTGAATTACTGGCAAAAGTCTATACCTTCCCTCCTCCTAGAGACTGATGTCCAAAAGCTAACAGCAAAAGAAAGGCTTTCCCCTTCTGCTGCAAAGAGATCCCTACCTACACAACCAGGCGAGGCATGTGAAAGCAGCAAGAGAACAGGTGCTGTTCTTTGCAGAGGTCAATCTGGCCTCTAAGCATGTTGATACTTGAAGAGTGACCTTTCTTGGTGACCTCTGACCACGTATCTATGTTAGAATCACAGAATCATAGAGTTGGAAGAGACCCCAAGGGCCATCAAGTCCAAACCCCTGCAACGCACTTTCAAAGCACTCCTATCAGATGGCCATCCAGCCTCTCTAAAAACCTCCAAGGAAGGAGACTTCACCACACCCCGAGGTAGTGCATTCCACTGTTGAACAGTTTTGTACAAGAGTCAGCATCCCCTGAGATACACAGGACCCAGTCTAACATGCAGCAGGATGAAATTGAAGCAAAGCCCTGAGGGAGGTGGAATAGAGAATATAATCTTAGACAATCGGTGCGGAGTTGTATTTTTGAAAGTCTGTAAATGACACGTCTCCCTGCTAAGAGAAATCTAGCAAGGCAGGAATCTGGGACACAATCCTTCTTCTGAATGTGCTGAAGGGTGGGGCTTGCTCCCGCACATCATCTCCTCTCCCACTGCAATACTACTGCCCACTCGACCACCTCACTACCACCACATTCTGATACACCAGAAGTTCAGTGTTCACAGGATTGCGACGATACAATGAACCATACAGCACAACTATACATTTAAAATCCCTGCCCAATGCATACTTGTGTTCATTCAGCTCCATCTCCAGCTCAGCTGCCTTGGAGGCCAGGCCCCGCTGTTCCTGACGCAAGCGGTTAAATCCAGCCACCACCTGAAGGGAGAAAATTATCAGATTTAGGCCACTGGATTGAAACACTCCCTTCCATCCTCATCAGCCACTCGATTTAATCATGCTAGAGCCATTTTTTGACATTGGTCTTGTCTATCCCTCTCGTTGTTCTCTTTCTACCACCAAACTTCTCGATCTCTGTGGGCTGGGCTTAATTTTACTAATATTGCTGACTGGCTTGCTTGACACTGGTGTGAGTCCTCATCAGTCAAAAAGAATAAGATTAGTGGGTCCTTGGAACAACTATTCACCCCCTGGTCCCTCGCAGATCCTTCAGAGTCCCCACAGAGTCGAAACACTGGGCATCTGACTGTTTCAAACACCGGCTGTATCCACACAGACATTTGTTTCCACCTCTGTAAACTGCTGCAGTTTTTGGACTGTTCACACAATGTCATCCTCTTTCCAAGCATTCCCCATCCTCAGCACTTTCTCTCTCAAAGGGCACTTCCACACATGCAGAATAATGCACTTTCAATCCACTTTCATAATTGGTTGTAAGTGGATTTTGCTATTCCGCACAGTAAAATCCAGCTGCAAAGTGCATTGAAAGTGAATTGAAAGTGCATTATTCTGCGTGTGTGAAAGTGCTCAAACTTGACTGGTATGTTCCGCAAAACACATTACCAAGCAATGTGAATGGGAAGTTGTGCATTTTCAAAACTCCTGGACACATGAGTGCCATTTTCCTTCCACTTGTGACCACCATTTTTCCTGCTGTGCCACCAAAGGGCACCAGGCAGTTACTATTTCACTACAGTGAAATAACATTATGATGACTTAGCGTCACAGTTGTTCTGAATTACTTTAATCTTTTTTTTAAATGAAAATGGGAATTCAGAGAAACTAGCTGCTTGTGGCAACAGACAGCTGTAATATAACTAATTTTTTTTTAAGTAGTATGGCCGGGGGCAGGGGAAATGCAGGGGAAATGGCAGCTGGTTATGAAAAGCACAAAGCCCTCATGTGGATGTTCCATCCAGGGAACAGAATTCTCACTGGGTGGCTGCAGCTCTTGCCAACCAAACAGTTAACAGATCACTTCAACTGCATCAAAATATTCCAAAAAATCAGAAAGGTGGCCAGTTCCTCTTATTGTTTCATTATGATCTAATCATGGAACTCAAACGTAAACCCAAAGCCTTTCAAATTTACTTCAAGGTGCTTTCACCCCAGTCTTCCTCATCTGCTTAAGACTTTATGTAGCCTCAGTTTTGCTACTGGACTTAATTTCACTGGACAGTTAGATCTAATTTAGTTGACATTTGAAGATGGTTGTAGAGGCCAGAGAACCTCATTACTTTTCCATAGCCTCAAAAAGCTTCAGTCGGTGACTGTTATTTACAAGTCATTTTGACTTACATGGGAAAAAAATCTAATCTTTGCCCATGCCCAGAGGCCCTCTTTTTTTGCATTCAAATTACCGCAATAAATAACTGGCAAAACGTGCAGACGAAATGTTAACTTGGCACACATCCAAAGATATTTTCACTTCAGTGCAACCTCATGCCTTCAAGAATAATCCAAAATGGATTCAGGTTTACATGACATCGTACACTCCGGCCCCACTCCTTTTCTCATATGGCGATCCCAAACAAGTCTTTCCACACCATTCGTACAGCCCTGCTGTCAAAGACACAACGATCGCGATCACATTAGACCCCGCACTTTGTACATGGCCAAGGGCACTCTCGTCGTCCCCTGATTTCACAGCTATAGGAGAGCTTGGGTGATACAGGACACATAGAGGGAGGGAGCGAGGCAGGACTTATGCCAAGCCCCGCATTCCGCTCAAGCCCCCGTCCCTCATGACTGCCCCACGCCGGCCACCCCGCTCGACTTCTTACTCTGCCTCGCCCCCCCTATCCAGCACCTGTTCGGCTGTCAGAGGCTTGGAGGCCCCGCCGGCCGCAGAGCCACCTCCTCCGCCCGAAGGAGCCGCCGGACCGCTTTTGCTCTTGCCGCTCTCCGCCATCTTCCCCCACCCCCCAGGCCAAGAGAGGAAGAAACAAACAGCGCGAGCCTAACTGCACTCCAACTTCCGGCGGTCGGCGACTTAAAAGACCCCACGTGACCGGAAGCCTTTTTTCTGCGTCCATCACTTCCTAACCGTTACCTCCGGCCTATCAATTTTTATATTTTATATGGATATTTATATAAATATTATATTCTTTTATATGTTGATTTAACATACATTTTATATAGTTGTGTTATTTTATATCCCTAGGCTAGACGGTTAATAGTGACATTATTAATTAAAAATATATTTACGAAGTTCTAATCCCCCTCCCCACATACACACATAAACTTCGTCCTGTCAAGGTTCCCATCAACTCATCTTTGTTAAGGGCGGCCAACAAAGAATTACACTGTGTTTGTTGCCTAGAGCGGCGAAATATGTAAAATAAAATTATCAGAAAGACACCAACGAAGCCGGTGTAGACGCTGACGATTTCCCCTCGCATTAAAATTTAAAGTCACCGTTTTTGTTGAGGGCATAGCGTCGTCCGTCCGACGGCCATCTTTGTCCCGGGCTTCGGTCGCCTTGCTTCGCCAATTTCCCTGACTCCCCATTTATTCTATAGCGCGCTGTCAGCCATCTTTGTTACGGGCGCTTGTGACTGGGAAGCGCCATCTTTGTTAGAGGCATTGATGGCCTTCCTACTCTGACCCTTGATCCTGGTCACCGCTGTCCTTTTTCTACTCATGTATGAGGGGGTGAGGGGCGAGAGCAGGGTCGGCTTGTGGGCATAGGGAGGGCTTTGCTCGGTTTGAATAAGATAGCGTTTGGGGTGGGGGGTGAAGCGCAGGAGGGGGAGGTTTGAGGATAAATTTCTGGTTGACAGGAGAGACTCAGCATGACGATGGGAGAAAGCAAAGCCTAATGTGGGGTCTTGGGAGGGGGGGCGCAATGATAAGAGAACCAGAGTTCTGTGGAATTCCTTGTTAGTGAATGCTGAATAGGCTACTGCTTTAGTTGCCCCCTTTAAATTATGTATTTGTTTCCCCCTTTGGCACAGCAGTCTGATGCACAGGGATGCAATCGGTAATGTTTCTCCCTAAATTACTCTGACTCCGTTCCCAGCATTTCCCTTTCCTGGAATACTTCGAGAAACTGGTGGCTTCAACAAAGGTCGAATTCCCACTACCGTCTTAGCCAGGTTTCAGAACACAAACTAGCCAGGTTTGAGGTTGTTTGTGTTCTGAAACCTGGCTAAGACGGTAGTGGGGATTCGACTGGGGAGGTCGTCCCTCAAACCTGGTTTGTTTGTGTTCTGAAACCTGGCTAAGACGATAGTGGGAATTCGACCAAAGTCACATTTGCTTGTGTCCCCTCACTGGATGGGTGAGGGACTAGATCAGGGGTGGGGGACCTTCTTTCTGCGAAGAGCCATTTGGATATTTATAACGTCATTCGTGGGCCATACAAAATTATCAACTTAAAATTAGTCTGCTATATTTGGTCAAATGTTTAATTAACTTCTTATTGCACAACCAGAGATTGGTGCATGATATGCCATAGATTTCATTGTCCATAGATCTGTTCCAACAGTTTAACTCTCCGTTACATTTGTTTCATGACACTGCAGATAAACACGAATTTTAGCTTTGGCTTTAATTGAACTGCACAGCCACTCAGTTGATTTATAACTTGGGTTTACTGAACAAGGCTATGCATTTGTGGTTCCCCCTCCCTGGTTCCTAAGTCAGTAAAATGCCTATTTACTATACTCTTCCATACCATTCCTAGGGATTATCACTTGAAAACATTAATTATGGCTATGAGACCGCTCAGCCGGTATTGTCTTGGCCACGGCACCTGTTACTTGGGGCTTGTTTTAGGAAAGAGTGGATCTTTAGAATTAGAAAATGTTCCATAGAAAAATTAAGTGCTGTAAAACTTTCCACTTTGCAACAGTTTCCACTCCACTCCACTCCAGTTTCCACTCCACAGCCCTGCTGTTTGCCCATGCAGTGTCTTGGATCCATTCGAGACCTCAGGCTGTTAGTCCCAGAAGACTTGAAAGATCATCAGACTTCTCATCTTGTCTTTTTTAGGCTGAGAAGAGCGATCCAGAAACCTGTGCAGACCTTTCTCGAGGGCTTCTTCCTTCCCAGGTGGTGGCAGCAATTTTGGCAGATTAAAAGTCGAACCCCAGGCCTCAAGTAATTAGCCATTGATAAGTTCTGGGCCTAGAGATGCAATAGCTATGAAGACTGATCAGTAGCTCAGCTTCCAGCCCTTCTGTCTGCAAAATGCTCCTGTAAGACTGAAAGTGATTTGTGAGTGTCAGATTAGGGTCCCTTCCGCGCATGTACTTTCAATGCACTTTGCAGTTGGATTTTACTGTGCGGAATAGCAAGATCAACTTGCAAACAATTGTGAAAGTGGATTGAAAGTGCATTATTCCGCATGTGTGGAAGGGGCCTAGGATTTGGGAGGCTTCAGGCTCAAATCCCCATTCTGTTGTGGAAACTAGCTAGGTGACTCTGGGCAAGTTACATGTAAAGATAAAATAGAGGAGAGGAGAATGCTTTGAAGTCTGTTGGGGTCCCCATTAGGGAAAAAGAGGAGGTGTGAATGAAGTAATTAAATAAGATCACTGTGTACCTATACCACATAACTAGTTTGTAAATAAATAAGATCACTGTGTACCTACACCACATAACTAGTTTGTAAGTAAATAAGATCACTGTGTACCTACACCACATAACTAGTTTGTACTTCAGATTAGACATTATTTTCTGGAAAAGGAGGTTTTTTTAAACAGCACAGCTGACTATTGTAAATAAATATAGTATTGTATTAAAAGTTTGTACGTTTGAAATATAGCTATTTTGAGATTATACAAAATCTTAGCCACCAATTAGGGGTGTGGGTTGGGGTCTTAGGAATGTATTTCTCACAACAACAGAAAATTGCTCCACTTGTAATAGATGGAAGATCAGTTTTTAGAAATCTGATTTAACCATTTTTTCTGGAGCAGTGCCCTTTGAACCACATGATTTATTAGTTAAAAAACACTGACAGTGACCTTCTCACTTTCTCAGACTCTCTGCTGCCCCCTGTGGATTCAAAGCCATGTCTGCTGATGCCAGACCCCTAAAGCCTCTCATTGCAGTCTGCCAGACGACCTCGATCCCCAACAAAGACCATAACATGGAATGCTGTTCACGCCTCATCCGGGAGGCAGCCCAGCGGGGCGCCTGCATTGTCTTCCTCCCTGAAGCCTTTGACTTCATTGGCAGCAACACAGAAGAGACCCTCAGCTTGGCTGAGCCCCTGGAAGGTGATCATGTCCAGCATTATGCTGGCCTAGCCAGGTAGGGCTCATGGGGTTCCCCACTGAGAAAAGAGCTGTGGAGGATCATATCTGTGCCATGTTCTATAAGTGCAGAAGTGGTGGGAAGGAAAGAAAGTGGCTGGATGAGGGCATGCAAGGTAGTCTGCTTAGAGTTTTGCCCAGTATCTTGCTGCTGATGGTTGGAGGGGCAGCTGCCACTCCTGGCAACAGACTGCTCTTTCTGTGGCCAGACTTGTAAAATACAGTTCGTTTTTTTTAATCTACTCTTCCTCCAAGGAGCATAAGGCATAGTTACAAACAACTCTGCAAGGTATGCTTGGCTCAGGGAGCATGAGTAGTCCAAGGTCCGCTGCCCAGTTTCACGGCAGTGTGAGAATTCAAACTTAGATCTTCCGGAGCAGCGTCCAGTATCCTAACTGCGTCTGTGCATTGGAATGAAATCAGGGAAAGCTGACCTCTGCTCCAGAGATATCCAGGTTCTGTATTCTAAAGGCTCCATGAGCCCAGAAGTGCATTTGTGCACACAGTCCCAAAACTTCTCTGGGAACATCTGAGATCTGGGGGAGGGGCTGTGGCTCAGCGGCAGAGCCCTTGCTTAGCATGCAGAAGGTCCTGGGTTCAATCCTCGGCATCTCCAGTTCAGGATCGGATAATAGCTGATGCGAGAGACCTCAGCCTGAGATCCTGGGGAGCTGCTGCCAGTCAAAGCAGACGAGACAGAACTTAATGGGCCGATGGTCTGATTCGCAATAAGGCAGCTTCATGTGACTTGAATTGAGTAGATATTCCTATCTGTCTTTAAGAGTACTATGGAGGCACGGCATTAACTGCCTTGCCCCAAGTCAGACCACAGGTCTGTCCAGCTCAATGGACTCTCTTCTGCCTGGGAATAATTCTGCACTTGTCAGGTGGAGCTTGGGGGCAGAGCCAACAGTATAAATCTGGAGCCAGTCAGCCCAGCTGCTCAGTTTGATGCTGGCCTTAGTGAGGCTTGGGTCAAGTTTTAAACTGCAAGATCAAAGCCTACAGTTTAAAGCTGGACCCAGATAAGCTGAGGCCAGCATCATATGGGCCTGCGCCACTCCCAAACTGAACATGGCGTTCAGGGGTAGGGGGTGGGGGGTCAGCGTTTAGCTCTGCCCCTGCCCTGCACTCCCATGAGGGCAGGGTGGCCCTGCAATGTAACCCCCCCCACATGACTTTGGGAAGTGGCATCTGGGGTTCTAGCCCCCTGCACTCCCCTTGTTATGCCACCGGCTGATGGGACTTGAAGAAGGGTGTTGCGTTCAGTGGCTTCCTTGGGCGCCATTCTCAGTTGAAAAGGGAAGATTTCCCCAGAAGCCCCCGTGACACAGATGAGGCTGAAAGATGTCAGAGGAACCACATTCCCCAGCTTCCCCATGGCCAGCTCACAGTCTCCTTCCTGCACTGTCACACAAAGGACCCATGCTCAACTGGTGTATCACAGGGCCCTTGGAAAGGCATCCCCCATTTCCAACCAAGGGAGAGTCTCGGGGGAAACAGTAAAGCATTTGCACCTTTCAAGGCTCTCCACTCCCCAGTTGGTCAGGGATTGATGCTCGAGCCTTCTGTGCCAGTAATCAAGTAGGCAGAGTGCCCTGGCAGCTGTCCAGCTGTGCCCATCTGAGAGTCCTTCAACAGGAGATATACACTTGGATCCAGACTAGTTTTTCTCAAGCATAAGGCTCTGGAAAGCTTCCAGGGGATCCCCCAGGAATTTCAGGGGGCTTTTTGGGCTGCAGGAGGAAAGGGGGAAAATACAATCTTGTAACACTTAGTGTGGGTTCAAGTTATACCTTTGGTTCATTTAAGTTGGTATTTTCTTCTCTGCTGACTGACATCAATCTCAGCTCAGGTACTTTTCGTGCCAGCCATTGGCCAATTACGCACAGTGTGCTTGCTGCATAATTAATGGAGGTGACTGTCGCAGCAAGATTTCTTGTACAGGCCTGTTTCCTCAAGCTCTGCTTTCACTTTCTATTCTCTCCACAGCAAGTGATACCACTTTTAGCACTACTTTTAATTCACTTTGCTGCCAGAAGGGGGAGATTTGCCAGTGGGCACAGCTTCGCCCCAGAGATTTTCCCTCTGCCCACGGCCAGCCTTCCCTCTCCCCCTCCCCTCCTCTTCCATGTTGCCGGCTACTTTAAGTCACAGAAAAGAAAAAAACAGAGAAATGCGAGGAGACCCCTTTGCAAACCCACTGTGCAAAGAAGATTCCTGATGGGCCACTGAGTCTCTTTTTACACTTTAAGGCCTGCAGTGAGACAGCACATGTTCCAATCATTTCTTCCCTACGGTTTCTTCTGTTTCTCATTCCCTCTGCCAGAGATTGTGGGGTCTGGTTGTCCCTCGGAGGTTTCCATGAGAGAGGCAGTGATTGGGAAAGCACACACCGAATCTACAATTGCCACCTCCTTCTGGATCCCAAAGGTGAGAAAGCTTCCTTGGTACTTGATCCTTTCTCCCCAAGTTGGTCCATGTTTCTTGAACGCTTGGGATCGGTGTTCCCTGTCCAGTCTTCCATGGCCTTTTTTGCAGTCTTCTCCCACTGCACATTCACAGCCTTCTGGTTTGTACCTAAGGAACGAGGCCTTGGGGAACTTGTTCAGTACTGGTGTTCGAGGAAAACCAGAGTAGGGCATAAGAATCCCTCCTTATAACCAGTCAGGCAAGGAGGCAGCCACAGCACTCAAAAGCTCCTTTATTCCACGGTGTGCATCTTTGTTTCACATTGCAGAACTAGCCAGGTTTTGTGGCAGTAAAAACAAGTCTTGTGACGCTTTAAGAGATTCACCAAATTGTATTGGTAGACAAGGAAGAAGTTCTGGCAGCCATTGATAAACTAAATGTTACCAAATCCCCTGGCCCAGATTGCATTCACCCAAGAGTTCTTAAAGAGCTCAAGCATGAAATTGCTGATCTTCTCACTTTAATTTGCAACTTATCCCTGGAATCAGGCTCCATCCCTGAAGACTGGAAGATGGCCAATGTCACACCAATCTTTAAGAAAGGATCTAGGGGGGACCCGGGAAATTACAGGCCAGTCAGTTTGACATCTGTTCCTGGTAAATTAGTAGAATCTATCATTAAAGATAAAATTATAAAACATGTAGAAGAAGCAAGACCTGCTGAGAAAGAGTCAGCATGGCGAAAACTTTTGCAGGAGGCAAAATCCTGTCTTACAAAACTTACTAGAGTTCTTTGAGGGTGTTAGCCAAACAGGCATGTGGACAGAGGGAGTGAACAGGTGGACATTGTCTCACTTGGATTTCCAAAAGGCTTTTGACAAAGTTCCTCACCGAGAGACTGTTGAGAAAACTCAGCAATGAAGGGAATAAGAGGGGAAGTCCTCCTGTATGGATTAAAAACTGGTTGAGAAACAGGAAACAAAGAGTGGGTGTAAATGGGAAGTTCTCACAATGGAGAGTATAGCCGAGTGAATTGTCCCCAAGGATCCACGTTTGGGACCAGTGCTCTTTAACCTATTCATAAATGACCTGGAAGTAAGGTGGTGGAGTAGCGTGGTGTGCCAAGTTTGCAGATGATACCAAATTGCTTATGTAGGGTGGTGAGAACCACAAAGGATTGCGAAGAGCTCCAGCGGACCTTGATAAATTAGGTGAAGTGGAGCTCAGGGAAATGGCCAAAATGCAGTTCAATGTAGCAAAATGTAAGAAGTGATGATGCACACAGGGGCAAAAATCCAAACTTCACATACACGCTACGAGAGGGGTCAGTGCTATCAGTCACAGACCAGGAAGGGATTTAAACGTCTTAGTTGATAGTTCCATGGGAATGTCAACTCAATGCATAAGCAGCTGTGAAAAAGGCAAGAGATCTATGCTGGGGATCATTAGGAAAGGAATTGTTAATAAAACTGCAATTATTGTCATGCCCTTATATAAAGCCGTGGTCGCGTGACCGCGCTTGGAGTACTGTGTCCAGTTCTGGTAAGCCCACATCGCTCAAAAAAGGATATTGAGGAGATAGAAAAAAAGTGCAGAGAAAGGGCTAACAAAGGATGATTGAGGGACTGGAGCACCTTCCTATGAGGGAGGAGAGGCTGCAGCGTTTGGGACTCTTTAGTTTGGAAGGGAGGCTGGCTAAGGGGGGATATGATTGAAGTCTATAAGAATTATGCATGGGGTAGAAAATGTTGACAGAGAGAAATTTTTCTCTCTTTCTCACAATACTAGAACCAGGGGGCATTCACTGAAAATGCTGGGGGGAAGAATTAGGACTAATAAAAGGAAACACTTCTTCACGCAACGTGTGATTGGTGTTTGGAATATGCTGCCACAGGAGGTGGTGATGGCCACTAACCTGGATAGCTTTAAAGGGGCTTGGACCAAAGATTTATGGAGGGAGAAGTCGATTTATGGCTACCAATCTTGATCCTCTTTGATCTGAGAGTTGCAAATGCCTTAACAGACCAGGTGATCGGGAGCAACAGCCGCAGAAGGCCATTGCGTTCACATCCTACATGTGAGCTCCCAAAGGCACCTGGTGGGCCACTGCGAGTAGCAGAGAGCTGGACTAGATGGACTTTGGTCTGAACCAGCTGGCTTGTTCTTATGTTCTTATGTATTTTAACCTGCTTTTCAGCCAGAATTTCTCCAAGGGTTTTTTTTAAAAAAAAAACCAGCACAATACAAGAGATATTAAAATTTCAGCACAACTGTTCCTAGAGAGGGGGGAATGCCCCTCTGAGCTGACTCCAGACATGATGGAAGGCAGTTTGGTTACTTCCTGCCCTTCCTCTGATGGTCTCAATATGCACTTGACTCTTGGAACCTTCTCTCCTGATATCTGGGTTAGGCATGAAGGTGCCATAGGGTTCTCTGTATATAGTAAATTTTGTGATTTATTCATTTATAGCCCACCTTTCTTTCCAAGGAGGGCCCAAACCAGTTTACGTTGTTCTCCTTGCCATTATTTTATTCTCACAACAACCCTGTGAAGTAGGTTAGGATGTGGCTGGACCAAGATCATCCAACAAGCTTCCGTGGCAAGAGAGGAGATTTGAACCTGGGTCTTCCAGATACTAGCCCAACACTCAAACCGCTGTGCCAAACTGGCTGATTGAAATGCTCACTATCTGCTGAAGGAAAGTGCTCCAGGTTTCTACTAGAGTCTTTGAACTTTCCCCTTCCATTTTCCCAGGAGATCTTTCTCCACAAAACCCTTGAGCAGATGGTTTTCTTTTGTCCAGAAGTACAGCAGCCATGAGCTTCCTTTCCCCACCTTTTTGATGGCACTATGCCTTTAGTATGACAATGCTTTATTTCATTGTGGTCCTTGGTCGGCATTAAGGGGGCATCTTTTACACCCCTAAAGCTTACCCGCCCACAACTTTACCACCTTGACATTTACCACTGATGGTTTTAGGAAACCTGGCAGCAGCCTATAGAAAGACTCACCTGTGCGATGTGGAGCTGGAGGGACGGGTGTCCATGAAGGAAAGTGCCTTCACCAATCCGGGTTTGGAGATTGTATCCCCTGTCAATACCCCAGCTGGAAAGGTATATGCAATATCCTGCCAACGTATTTGTTTTCCTTTGTGAAATCTTTGAGTTTGAGATGTAGAAACCATCTCTGCTGGAAGTCAATACACTTCAAAATGCATCCAGATTTTAAAGAATATATTCTTTATTCCAGAAATCTGTCCAGACTGAGTATTTAGGGAGAGTTCAGGAGCCCAAGTTGATAGACCTCCTGAACATGGGGACCAAGCTGATAGACCTCCTGAACATGGGGACTTCAGGAGCCCAAGCTGATAGACCTCCTGAACATGGGGACTTCAGGAGCCCAAGCTGATAGACCTCCTGAACATGGGGACCAAGCTGATAGACCTACTGAACATTGGGACCAAGCTGGTAGACCTCCTGAACATGGGGACCAAGCTGGTAGACCTCCTGAACATGGGGACCAAGCTGATAGACCTCCTGAACATGGGGACCAAGCTAATAGACCTCCTGGACATGGGGACTTTATGTATGACTTCATAACCAGATGTTGAGCACAGTGGGAGATCAGGGGCAGATTGCCTGCCCCACTAACCACCTTCTAGCTCAAGAAAAGAGTGGGACCTCCTGGCAGGAAGGTATCTTCGACTTGGTCTGTCAAGGCCAGTCTTGTCTACTCTGGCTGGCTAGCAGCTTTTCCAAGTGTTCAGGCGGAAGCCTTCCACTCCTGAGATCCTTTTCAGCTGGGGATGCCAGAGCCAACATCTGAGAACAAGCAAAGCCGATTTTCTACCACTCAGCCACGCCCCCTGTGATTCTGCTCAGAGCCAGAAGAATGGAGTTGAGGGTCATCATGTTTACCAGAATAAGGGTCAATGTGGCAGGCAAATCCATGGATTCTCCCCACCCCCATAGATATGATAGTATTGTCCCCTCAAGTGACCAAGGGACAGATGAGAATAATGAGGGGGTGTCAGATCTGAACTGGTAATTTATCAGCTTACAGCTTGGATATGTAGCCACTGCACTGTGTTAAAACCTCTCCCCCAAGATGACCCTACACTTGCTCTAAAATGACATTCATTCACAGATTTCTATCACTGACATTGGCATCCTAAGCAGATGTACATCTTTCTCTCTTCATCGAAGCAGGTGTAACTCTGCTTAGGATACCAGTGCCAGAGATGAAAACCACTCGCAGACTTTTCCACCTCGATCTAGGAATGGCCCAAGGCGGTTTGCAAAGTACGTTGCTGGAGAAGATCCAGACCGTCGGCGCAAGAAAGCGACATTTTTGTGCCAACCTCTGGTTCTCAGATTTGGGCCCAGCCCGGTGAATTAAATCCAGGAGCTCTATTCTCTCAGGGAGCCCAGCCAGCCTCCTACTTATCCTTCTTCCCTTTCAGGTTGGCCTGGCAATCTGTTACGACCTACGTTTCCCGGAAATGTCACTCGCTCTGGCCCAGGAAGGGGCGGAGATTCTGACCTATCCCTCCGCCTTCACAGTGACCACAGGCTCTGCCCACTGGGAGGTAAGAAGCTCTGGGGCCAAGGCAGGGGATTCTCTGACCCCCCCCCCCCATATCATATTTTGGGAAATACTTTAATCTGTAGTGGTGGGCAGGGGGGTTCCCCAGTTCCAACTGTTTGTTCTCCACAGGTGCTGCTGCGAGCTCGTGCCATTGAGACCCAATCCTACGTGGTAGCAGCTGCTCAGACAGGCAAGAACCACGAAAAACGCACCTCCTACGGCCATGCCATGATAGTAGACCCCTGGGGCAGTGTCATCGCCCAGTGCCAAGAGGGACCAGGGGTCTGCTACGCCGAGATTGACCTGGCTTACTTGCGCCGCATCCGGCAGGAGATACCCGTCTTCCACCACCGTCGGACTGACCTCTATGGCCGGGTAGCCCCTCTGAAGAGCCCTGTGACATCATGACTGGGCAGCGTGCCTGCTGCACCCAGAACTCCCAGCTGCTGTTGGACTGGCCTCCAGAATCAGGGGGTATTACTCACATAATCGTGAGGAAAGGAGCAGCCTGTTTTTTCCTGGACCTAATCGATTGGCACGGTTAATTTGCGCACTGCCAAAGAGCTGTGGTTCTTGTGGGAGTGGGTATAAAGTGGGACTGACAAACTGGGGACCCGTATATGCCAGATTTAAGAACGCTGCTGCTAGAAAACCAACTCCTGCCCACTCCTGCCGTCACTGGAAATATCATCTTGGTCACAGATTCCTTCTATGCCTCTGCACTTCAGCAGTTTCCAGTAGATCACCTTTCACCTAAATAAACCTTTATTGTCACTTAATACTCCGTCACGACCGTGATCCATCCCTTTGTCTCGATTTTTAGTCCCTGTTTATAATTGAGGTGGGGAGGGGCCGTGGCTCAGTGGTACAGCCTCTGCTTGGCCCAGGTTCGATCCCCGGCATCTCCAGTTAAAAGGATCAGGTAGAAGGTAGAGCCACTGCCAGCATGAGTAGACAAGGCTGGCCTCGGCGATCTGATTTAATTCAAGGCAGCTTCATGCATTCATGCGTGCTTTGAACTCAAGCCAGGTTGGAGGCAGAAGGCTGGAAGAAACTGCAGTTGTCATCCATAGGTATTGGGTAACTGGCACAAGACAACATTACAGTTCTGCCTCCAGGTAGCCGAATTCTGCCACCTATCTCTCTTTGCCCGATTGCTACTTAGCAAGTTGTAGGGGAGGGGGCGAGCATTGAAGCCCCTCCTCCACCCTCTGGAACTCACATTCAGCAACATGTGTTGGTGTTCGAGATTTTGCCAGGCAATGTGCCCGTTTTAAGACAACCAGTCCATAAGAAACCCGTCCCCTAACGAAAACAAAAAGCGTGCAAGAGATTCTTAAGCATCTTCGGCTTTTTCAGAGTTCCTGCACAATCAAGGTATATTATTTACCCAGAACTATTAAATGCACAAGGTGTTTTACAAGAGTTTGCAGTCTAAGAAGTAGCAGGCAGTAAGATGAGGGCAGTGGCAAAGCCACAAGGGGACAGGGGGCATCGTGCACCGGGCACACACCTGGGGGGCGCAAAAATCGCCCCCAGGCCACTCCCCCTTCCCCCTGCAGTGCCCCCCATGGCGCCCCCACCCCCCTTCCCATACTTACCTTAGTTCCCTTTTCAGAACTTTTTCAGGCTTCAAAAGTTCTCAGTAAAAACGGCCTGAGGAACTACAGTTCCCAGGAGACCTTGGGGCTCACAAGGTCTCCTGGGAAGTATAGTTCCCATCAGGCCTTTTGGCCATGCTGGCAGGGGCTGGTGGGAATTGTAGTCCATGAACATCTGGAGTGCCATAGGTTCGCCACCGCTGGCCTAAAGCCAGTCCACTCTCATCAGATCTTGGAAGCTAAGCCGTGTCAGCCCTGGTTGGTGGCTAGGGAACCACCAAGAGAAATCTAGGGTTGCCACGCAGAGGCAGGCAATGGCAAACCATCGCCAAATTCCTCTTGCCGTGAAAACCACACAAGCATGCCACATGTTGGCTGTGTTTGATGGCAAAAGAATCATCAAAAGAAACGTGGACTGGGAAGAACATCCGAAATGGAACGATCAGCGAAGCAGCACGGAGGAAAAGCCCATGACATGCAAAGGCAACAAGGCAAGAGGTTAGCAGAAAAGCAGACTGCGGAGCTGAGATCTCTGCTGGTTTGAATGGGGTTGAGCTTCCCTCCAGAAGCCAGGTTCACAGCTTGGGGGCGCTGCTGGACACAGGGGTCACCTTCTGAAGCCAATCGGCTGTAGCGTTTCAGGAAGCTTTTGCCCAGCTTCGGCTGGAGTGTTAGCTGTGCCTGTTCCTGGACTAGTGAGATCTAGCCACAGTGACACATACCTTAGTTACATCTAGCCTGGACTACTGCAATGTGCTCTACTTAGGACTGACCCTGAAGACTGTTCAGAAGCTGCAGGTAAGTGTAGCTTGCTGTGGCTACACTGCTGGTCAGAGGTAACTATTGGGAGCACATGGCTCTGACACTACAATTACTGGTCAGAGAAAAGTCTGTGTCCACTGCAACCTTTAACACCAGTGAAGTTTTATTGTGGGTATAAGCTTTCGTGTGCATGCAAGCTTATAATAAGACTCTTGTCCGTCTTGAAGAGACCACCGGACTCAAACTTCTTTCTGCTGCTTCAGTCCAACATGGCTATCCAACTGAATCTGCACTCTTCAGAGACCACAGTCCTGCTGACACCAAGGCAACAGCTCCCAGAAGTCAAGCAAGATGCAGACCACCAGCAATAAAAGGCAGAGTTGTTGTTTTTTTTTATTTTGAGAAAACAAAGCTACACTGGGATTATGACCAGTTATACTGGAAGTTCCTTTTTTTAAAAAAATACAGAAGCCATGGATTTTTTTCCCCCCCACAAAGTTGTGCCAGAATTGACAGGAGTAATTGTGTGTACGCGTGTGTGCCCGTGTGCACACGGGGGGCGCTTTTGCACACTTGGCTGAAATACCCTCGAGAACGCTAAGAGTCGCCAGGTGCTTCCACAAAGGTCACGATTTGACCCAAAGCCAGGAGGCGGCTGCCTCTTTGCTTTTTTTTTTTCCAGCTTGCTGGGAGAAAGGTGGTATGGGGCTAGGTGTATGCGGCCAGCAATGCAGTAACGCTTTCCCTGGATTTTACCAATCTGAGCGGCAGGGGCTGGGGTTGGCCTGGTTTGAATGCTTGCCACACAAATGCCTGGCCTGGCAAGGAGATGGGTAACCTGGAACCTTTGCCGTAAGTCCACTTTTTTAGCCTTAAAAAAATTAAAAAGATATGCCTGATAGGTTCACAGTAAACATGACCCAGAGGGGGGAGGGGAGTAGAATCACAAAGCACAAGAAACTAAAGTGCCCCTGTTCTTTTTTGCGTGCAAGGAGCTTTTCATGGGGGAAACAATTAAGTGCTTGATTCTCCCCCTGCAGGGGTGTGGTGTGGAAATGGTACTGTCCAGGGAAATGTGCCGTTTGCCCCCCCTTTACCATGTAAACTGGCCCTCAGTTGGAATCCCCATTCGGTGCCACGCTTAGGTGGAACTCGCCTACTCATTAACCAGGAAGTAGAAAACTACCCATTTGTACCAAATGGAAGAAGGCTTTGGTGGCACGGTGGGGAGAGGAGGGGGGGAAGAGACCCACAGAAGATCTTTGCCCAGTGACAGCACGTTTAGAACAGATGCTGGACATCCCAGCAACTCTCTCTCGAGTAGCCTCCCAAACAGAAGGTCGCTTCAGCTGTTTCCGGATTAATGTGATCCAGAAAAAAACCAACGCAAGAGACACACAGACGACAAACAGAAAGGAACGTTCCGAAACAAAGCTGATTTTAAAATCAAACATCCCACATCGAGATGGACTCAGATTCTCATTCTTGCTCCCTTCCCACCGCCACAACTTCACGTTATTTTTGTTAAGCGTTGGCATCCCCCTTCTCTGGGACTGGAGTCCGAAGCAATTCTCTCCCGAAACTAGCAGGAAAGGAGTCTCAGCGTACCAGCAGGAAGTGAGAAAGAGATAATATATTTGTATATTTTGGACAGGGAAGAGGTAAGCCCAACACATCAGCATTACCGAAACATAAAAGTGCCCTTTAGTTCTCCCAAAACGGTCTGTGCAGGGGACCCAATAGCTCCGTTGAGCTTTTACCACCCTGACGTGTCGGCCCTGCCCAGGACGCAGTCTGCCTTTATCTTTCCCCTCTCTCACCTCAGCACTCGGCTGAGGGGGCTTATCCTGAGGCTCTTCCCGCTCCTCCTGGGGGAAGCTCCAACAGCCTTTTAAAAAATTTCAGCGTGAAACATAAGCAGGATGGGAAGCGGCTGACGTGGTGCTCAGCAGCACCAACAGGATAGAAGTTGGGAAACGAAGAGCCACCTGTTTCCCCTTGTTTCCCCCCACAACCCCCACCCCAAACAGAACTTTTTGATTTGCTCCCAAAGCCCTTCAGAGAGAGCCAGGCCACTGCCCAATCCAGGCGTGGAAAGTGGCTGACGGGACTCTTCTGGGGGAAAGGGGGAGTGAAAGAGCACGGAGAAGACCGGATGATCCAGCTGCGGGGATTTTCAGACCGGGATTTCTTGCCTTCCTGCCTTTGGTCTGACAGGACCATTCGCAAATGGCACACACCCCTTCTTTCCCCTGTTCTCGTAAGCCCAGCTGCCTCTTGGAGGCAGGGGACAGCTGAGATGGTCCATGAGGTTCCGGAGGGGAGAGGAAGAAGATCCCAGGGAGCATTCCTTTCTCTGTCATCTTTGGAGGCAGATGCTCCCTCTGACCAAAAAGGGTCGAGGGAAAGGCACACACAGTGGATCAGAGAGGGGCCCGACAGATCTCCCCGCTCGGGACACCTGGTCAAAGGTAAGTGCTAGGTGCAGGGGGTGTGAAGGGAGAATACCTGGGGCCCTTTTCAATTTAGTTCAGCTAGCCAGGTTTGGAGGGACTGCAGGAGCACAACCCCAAATAAGCATCCTTGTCTCAAATATGGACATCCCTCTGCCAGTAGAGCCGATTTCAAAGATGACAAGACCCGAGATCGAAAGGTCTCTTCACCGTCTTGCACAACTGACCCTCATGCATTCCACGAATGAGCTACTTCCTTCCCAGAGACGACATCCCCCCAAACGCAACTGCATAATTGTTCATGAATCCAACCGGCAGAGCCCTCCGCCGTCTTAAACACAATGCTACACTGTGGAGAGGGGTGGACAGATTTGGTTTAAATTAAGAGCGTCTTTCCGGTTCCTGGACTCCCAAGACACCAAATTCCTCACCCTCTCTGCATCCCGCCCCCACCCCCCTCCCCGCAAACTCACAGCTTCGAAACAAAACACTGGCATGAGATGCTCCCCTGACAAGAACAGCTATGTTGGGGTTCAATTCTTTTTAAATATAAAGAGACGGGTTGTCTCGTTTTCTGGGTTAGGCTACACCCACTTAAATTTTTCTGGGCAATGGCTAAGTGCGCCGAAAGGGTTGGAGACAGACAATACTCCCCAAAAGAAAAAAAATAGTAGAAGTAGACAGCACAAGAGAGGACATGATAAGGAAGGACAACAGACTGGGGAGCTTCCAGGCAGCAGTCAGAAATGCTTTCCTGGGCTGTAGGTAATGGCCGCCTCCAAGAGAGGCCCGGGACCAACTTCTCAGAACGTTTCCTGCCTCCCGTTTTGGTTCCCAACCAGAGGGAGGGAGGAGATCAACTGTATCCATTTCCACATTGGCAGGTCTCAGAGTTGCTCAGGATCAGATTCCTTAATAGAATACCCCCCCCTTTTTTTTTAGGGAAAAAAACCCTCCGATTCCATTTCAAAGAAGAGGCAGATCAGAAAAAAAAGGGGAAGGCGGGTTCAAGGAGCCATCTGGAGCATCAAGTTCCTCAGGAGTTTCTGGCGGCCCACCTCATAATCCTCTTCGTCCACGTTGACCAGGAGCTTGATGGCCTCGTGGCCCACCGCTTGCTTGAGCGAGTCCGTGATAAAGACGCCTTTCAGGGCCTCCAGCAGCGAGCCGTTGATGTAGTCGCGCCAGAAGGCGTCGAGGTAAGTGAGCTCCGAGAACTTTATGTCACAGATGATCGAGCCCAGGTCCCGGGATTTCAAGATGGTGTTGGCCTGGCTAAAGCGCTCAAACTGCCGCTCGAGGGGGTCCTGCTTGTTGGAGAAGATGTTCCCCTCCAGGGCTGTCTCGTGCTGGCAGTACTCCGCTCGCACCCGGAGGCGGATGTCTGGAAAGGACACACCGGATGACAGGAGGCATGTTAAGGACATCACTGTTGCGGGAATCAGACCCAAACTTTATCGGGCCCAGTAGCCAAGTCAGATCATGAAGCCAACAGCCTCCCACTCTCATTGGTTAACTGGCTCCGCCCCCCGCCCCCCGGGGTACACTGTTCCTGAACAGGGCTCCATTTTGTTATCATGGCTACCATCCGTGACGGGACTGGGGGAAGGCTCTTGTCAATGTCCTTCCTGATTGACCTTTGGAACAGGGAGATGACCCAGGTAAGAGGCACAATCACACCTAGGCATCGCTTCTCAGGTCTAACAGTCCAGGCAGCCCCAGGTTGCCTGATAAGCTGCAGATGGTGACAAGACAGGAGCACCAGTGGAGAGGGCTCGGGACAGATAAGAGAAGGCACAGGTTAGAACTCACTTGAAAGCCTACTCAGATGGCAGCAAAGAAACAGTATTTCTCTACCAGCATCACATTTGCACAGGGTAGACCTGCAGAACTCTTGCAGGGTGGCCTATAGGGTTCTGGTGGAAGAGAAGAGGTGGTCTGTCGCAGTCCACCGGGATCCTTTTCCTAAGCATCCGTTCCAACTCGAACTCTACAGCAGCAGCAACAGGATCAGATGGTCCCAGGGTGCCAATTGGTCCAGTTGCATGGGATACCTTTCAGCTTATGCATGTGGACTCCTGGAAGTCTGAGACCAGCTACCTGCTTCTACAATCCTGGCTGCTTCTACAACCCTGCTGGTGGCTGGATAACAATGAAATGGTCAAGCTACAAAGATGACACAAAGGAGGGAGCAGAGTTCTGGGGGCTGAAAACCAAGAGAGGCCATTTCCTGGAGATTTCAGGAAAAGCTTCTTTGACCAGCCCACAAGGAAGAGAGTCTCCTTCGTGCGGATTCCAACAAGGCAGATGAAGCTCAGGCCTGGGGCCTGATGCAAGCAGCCAGCCCCATGTGGATGTTTGAGGCCTGACAGAAGTTTGAGGCAATGAGATCCCCTTTAGAACCACTGTAACTCCCAAATTTAAGGAGTCTGCCTTAGGTTACCATCAGCTAAGGTGCAGTCAGAAGGTGGGACAGAGGAACTGCATGTTTATGTTTTTCCTTTTAAATCCTTGCTGAATTTTTTCCCAGCTTTATTTTTATTAAGACTTATTAAATGACACAATAAGATACCAATATCCTAAAAACAAAAGGAAAGTCGCTTTACAAAAAAAAAGGGAGAAAACGTACACAAGGACTCCAGATTTCCTCTGTGCCGAATATAGTCTCGCTTCAATGTTTACGGCTTGCTCCCTACTTCCGGTCAAAATAAAAATTAACTCTTAATTGACATCATTTTTTAAAAATCACACTTTTTTCTCTTCTATTTTTCCCCTTGATCTTCTACTTGTCCACAGAAATTGTGAAGGTTCAATGTTATCAACTATGGTACACAGAGGAACTACAGGTTTATGCCTTTCTTTTGGATTCTTTGCTCCATCTGTTGCTGTGCTGGGAGCATGAAACTGAGTATTTCATTTTTAACAAAATGTTGTATAACTTTCAACGTTGGTAGCTGGTCTCCGGACCACACAGGCCTCCACTATTTGAACATGCTATTCAGAAAAGGGCACCAAGAAAAGGAGGCAGTCAAGAAGGAGAAGAAGAATCTGGATTTAAGGAGACTCAAGGTGGCTTACGAGCTCCTTTCCCTTCCTCTCCCCACAACAGACACCTTGTGAGGTGGGCGGGGCTGAGAGAGCTCCGAAGAACTGTGACTACCCCAAGGTCACTCAGCAGGAATGCAGGAGTGCGGAGACATATCTGGTTCACCAGATAAGCCTCTGCCACTCAGATGGAAGAGTGGAGAATCAAGCCTGGTTCTCCAGATTAGCATCCACCTGCTTTTAACCACCACACCACGCTGGCTACCCCCTAACAAGAGCACGAGTGCAGCAAAGCTGTCCCTGTGGTAACTGGTTGCTGGGCAGCAGGAGATGCAGCCTCCAAGCAAGGTCTTAAAGTGGCAACACAAGGAAGGGAGGATGAGAGGACCTGGTCCTCTCAGCACGTAATTCCTACAAAAGCCAGGTGGTGGCAGTGCGTGAACTGAAAGAGGGAGAGAAGAGTTTGATTGAGAAGAGATTTATACCCTGCTTTCCTCAACAGCAAGGAGTCCAAAAGCAGCTTCAAAACCCTTTCCCCTTCCTGTCCCCATAACAGAAATCTTGTGTGGTAGATGGGGCTGAAAGAGTTCAGAGACTGACTGGCCCAGGCTGCAGGCTTCATGTGGAGGAGAGGGGAACCAAACCCAGTTCTCCAGATTAGTGTCCACCCCTCTTAGCCACTACGTCACACTGGCTCCACCTCAGGGGGAGGATGGAACAGGGCTCGGAAGTCAGTAGAGCTGTTCTGTCACAGAAGGCAACAGGAAAATCTCCCGAAGGAAGGAATTCCATATTTTTTGCTGTTGTGACTGAAAAACCCCTTTCCCTCAGGTAGGAGGAGCATCCAAGCAATGCCGCTGAACATGAGACAGCGGTTGGTGGGGTGGGTTTGTATGGGAGTGAGGTGGTCATGGAACTATCCGCATTTGGAGTGGAAATATTGCCAACTTACCACACGTCTGTTTGTCTTTAGGGTCTGGTGTCACCGACTTCCTCCTTTTCCGCTGGCTACCCAGGAGCGCTCTTCCCCGGCCAGACCTCTTTGCACAAATCTGGGGACCTGAAGAGGAGCAGCAGACCAGCGGGTGCTGGGGAGGCACTGGAAAGCACAAGAGAGCAGGCCAACATGTTGTCAGTCCTTCACACAACGCCATCACAGTTGATCTCTCTGCAGAGTCCAGAGGGCTTTTCCTGGGGTTGGTCACATTTTAACCTCCTCTTCTTCCTCCAGGTCAATTCCTCTTCTAGCACACAAGCAGTAACTGTGCAGAGAACGGAGCGTTGTGGGGTCTCCGGGCTGTATGGCTGTGTTCCAGTAGCATTTTCTCCTGACGTTTCGCCTGCATCTGTGGCTGGCATCTTCAGAGGATCCTCGAAATGTCAGGGGAAAATGCTACTGCCACAAGACCATACAGTCCGGAAACCCCACAACATTCCAGTGATTCTGGCCACGAAAGCCTCCAACAATACATTGTGCCAAGAATGCTGTGCACGAAGAAGGCCCCGCCGCGTACACGGCAACTTCAGTGGAAAGGGCATCTCGGGCAGAAAAGGCCTCTCTCTGCCAAAGACCTTGGAGAACGGAGTGTGCTGAACTAGGTGGGCCAGCAGCCTAAGTGTAAAGCAGGCTCATAGGTAGGGACCATCTCTCAGTGGTCCGACACAAGCTTTTATGCAGAAAGCCTCAATGAGCAGATGTATAGACGTGTTCTTTGTACAGAACTTTAGAAGGCCCCCCAGATGTCTCCCCTGCCCCACCCCGAAACAAATGCAGCTGAAGAGTTCACTACTTCTTCCTCAGCCCATTAAGGTGGTCCGCCCCTTGTGCCAGGTGGATTTCAAAGACTTCCTATCAGCACATGGAGATTTTCCTACCTCGGCCACTGACAACTCTGCCAAAACCCTGCGCACTCTCTGGAATAGGGAAATGGCCCGGGCTGTTGACCCAGTCACCCCTGAGCACCCTCCCCACATACAGCCAAGAGGTCTCTGTAATTTATCAGAGAACTGACGGCACCAAAACAGGAGGGACGACAGCTGGAAATTCAGGCAGAAAATTCAGGCTGAGACTGCTCAAACATGGCACAGAGCCCATATTAGCGCCTGTTCCGTTGTAATGACGATGGCGAAAAGGCAATATTTCTCCACCACCGTTACGTCTGCATGTAATTGAGGTGTTTATACAATAGCCCCAGGGAACTGAATTCTGCCCACGCAACAGCCCGCTGTGATCAATTAGCTACTCTGCAGACAAAATGACCCAGATCCACTCTGGGTTAGATGTCGTGCACTCTGGGTTAGATGCATGTTCAGACAATGTACCTTTGGCATCGGTTTATGTGGATATCTTTCAGCTTGTGGAGCCCAAAATCCTTGGAGAGGTGAGGCCTATTACCTGTATTCTCAACCTTTGCCCTCCCTTTCCTGATAAAAGCAGCCAGAGGGAGTCTGGGGGAGTGAGTAGGGGGAGTGGTAAAGGCTTCCTTGAGGGCGGGGATTATACCGCCCATGCTCAAGGAGGATTGGACATCTGGGGGGGGGGGGGGAACCCTCCACAAGCCCTACTACGTTAGAGAATTTCCAGCCAGTCTTCATTCTTGAGCAAGGTGCTTGAATCAGTGGCTGCTTCTCAGCTCCAGGGCTCTTGAAAGAGACTGCTTTTCTGGCTTCAGGCCTTGATGTGGAACAGTGACGGTTTTGGATGCCTTGGCTGATGACCTCTACCATGAACTAGACAGGGAAAAGGTTAATACTTGAGTTCTGCTGGATCTTTCAGTAGCCTTCCATACTGTCAATCGCAGTATCATATTGAGTTGCCTCTTGGCATTAGGACTGGGGGCATGATGCTATGGTGGTTCGAATCTGGAGGGCCTGTCTCCAAGGGTGGTGGTGGAGGATTCCTACTACGTCCCTTGGCTATTCAGTCAGACCTGTGAGGTTGCGAAGGGTTCGATCTGATCTCCCATGCTATTTAACACCTACGTGAAGTCACTGGGAAAGGCCATCAGGAGGTTTGGGCCAGCTCTACATCTTTCCCACATAAGTCCGAGGATGCTCTGAACTGGTGCTTGGAGTCAGTAACGGGCTGGATGAGTGTGAACAAGCTGAAACCTATTCCAGACACAACAGAGGTTCGCTGGGTTAGCTGAAAGGCAGACCTGGGGCCTGAGATCTCTGCTGACTTGGATGGGGTTACATTTCCCTTGAAAAGCCAGGTTCACAGGTTTGGAGGGCTACTCAATACAGCAGTCACATTAGAAAACCAGGCGGCCGCAGTGGTTCGGAGTGCTTTTCCTCAACTTTGGTTGGTGCATCTGCTGCATTCACTCCCGATTCAATCAGATCTAGCCACAGTGATTTGTACCTTAGTTACATGTAGACTGGACTACTGCAATGCACTCAGCTTGGGGTTACCCTTGAAGAGTGTTCATAAACCACAGGTAGTGTTAGAATGCTGCAGCTAGATTGCTGAACAGGGTCAGCTATTGGGAGCATGTGACCCCAATTACGAAGGGGAATCCATTCCCAAGCCTGATTCAAAGTATTGATTTTGAGCACTTAGCCCCCTCACTTTCAATCTGCAGGAGGCAGCCAAAGTCAGTTTTATTTAGGATTGCATTTCATTAAAGCAGCCTTATATTGTGACTTTAAAATTTTGGTTTTTATGTTAATAGGTTGCTTTTTAATATATTTTATGTAGCCTGCAATCCGCCTTGAGCTCCATGAGGGAAAAAGGCTGCTAATAAATAAAATAAGTGTGAGCAGCTCTTGTTAAAAAAAAAGCCACTTGACAGGTTGCCTGTGGTAAGCAATGGCTTCCTCCAGATCAGGGGTCTGCAACCTGCGGCTCTCCAGATGTCCATTTGTAGTCCATGAACATCTGGAGAGCCGCAGGTTGCAGACCCCTGCTCCAGATCCAGAAACTATTTTTAAGCAGGGTGTTGTGAGTTTTCCGGGTTGTATGGCCGTGTTCCAGTAGCACTTTCTCCTGACGTTTCGCCTGCATCTGTGACTGGCATCTTCAGATCACATTTGAGGTAATCCTCTGAAGATGCCAACCACAGATGCAGGCGAAACGTCAGGAGAAAATGCTACTGGAACACGGCCATACAACCTGGAAAACCCACCATACCCTAGCGATTCCAGTCATGAAAGCCTTCGACAATATATTTTTAAGGAGATTCTTGATTTCTTTTAAAACTAGAAATGCCAAGACTGGATCCCATGGGGCAGAAAGGCCCACAGCAAGACCATCTAAAGACACAGGACAGCTCAGGGAAGCTGAGTGGGCAAAACCCAGACTTCCACTTGTGACGTCTCACCTGATTTGTGTTGGTGAGCAGGAGTATGTTCCACACTAGTCTGCGCACGTGGCGTCACATAGCGAATGGAAGTCTCTTCGAGGTACTTGTCTACGAGATCTGGACACACTGTGGAAGAGGAGGAGGTGAATGAGAATGTGAAGGGCTATCCACTACCAACAAGCAGAAAATATTTGGTATGCATATGGATCACCCTTGCCAGAGATCAATTCATGTCTGAAGTTGAGGATAGAGGATGAGAAGAATACCGGAAAGGTGTCCTTAAAACACATACACAGAGAGGATTTAAAAGTTCTGCATGCCAGACCACTTCAAAAATCTCTTTTGGAAGCTCCTGAAAGAACAGGGCCAGTTTCTCCTAATGAGAAATACAAACGGGAAACCATCTCCAAATGCCTTTTTTTAGTCACACCGAGGACAGTCTAAGTACACCCGGGCACCTTGGGTGGAAGCAGGTCTTTCAAGAAGTGCCTAATGCTGAAAGGAACCTGCCTTCTCCTTAGCATCACAAAACAATCCGGGGAGGGATTTTAACGGGAGGTCGTTGACTAACCACACTGGCTGACTAATTACATCAGGGAGTGGGCAGAAAGCAGCCAGGTACCACTGTGCCTAGATCCAGGTCCACTTGAGCCCTGTCCCTCCATCACTGGCTATTCTCCTGGCTCTAAGGCATAGGTGTCAAACTCACGCCCCTCCAGATGTTATGGACCACAGTTTCCATCATCCCCTAACAGCATCATGCTGGCAGGGGATGATGGGGTCCATAACATCCGGAGGGACGTGAGTTTGACACCTGTGCTCTAAGGAGACCTTATTAGAGGAAGCCAGGAGGCAGCCAGGTACCCATCTACCCTAGCCAGCTCACACATGGAATCCCCTCCCAACAGAACTTTTGGATTGAATGTCAGTGTCATTTGTCTGTCCATTAATAATTTTTGTGGGCTGCTTTGGAGCCAATTTTGGCAGAAAATTAGGATGAGCAGGTTTTCACTCATTAGCATTATTTATTTATAATTAAATTTATATCCCACCCTCCCCTGCAGGGCGGAAAACAGCCAGGAGTAAAACAACTATAACAATAATACAATAAAACAACCAGCAGTAATAACATCAGATAGCGAAAAACCCAGCCCCTTCCAAACCCACAGGAGGCCAAGATGGTAATATGGGGATCAAATACAGCAATCAGCCCGGCTGGCCAGATGAAAATGCCTGGTGGAATAGCTCCGTCTTGCAGGTCCTGCGGAAGAAGCCCTAGGGAGCTTCTTCCACCAGGTAGGAGCCAGGGCCGTAAAAGCCCTGGCCCTCATAGAGGCCAGCCGGATGTCTTTTGGGCCTGGGATCTCCAGCAGGTTTTCCTCCGAAGAATGGAGTGACCTGACAGGGCTGCATGAGGAAAGGCGGTCCCTCAGTAAGTACAGCCTTACTTTCCATTATTTTTTAAAAAAAGAATTAAAAGTCTACTAAGCATGCAAATTAAAAAAGGGAACTGGTTGTGGTGGGTTCTCTGGGCTGTGTGGCCGTGGTCTGGTAGATCTTGTTCCTAACGTTTCGCATGCATCTGAGGCTGGCACCTTGCTTCAAGTAAACATACATCTGAGTACCAGATACTGGAGGCAAGACCACATTGTGCCTGACTTATAAGCACGCCAGGTCCACACAGCGAAGGTATCCTTGTTCCTATCATTTTAATAAAATCAAAGGAGGGTCCAAGAACTCATCGCCAGCCCCGTGAAAGGCCGAGCGAGAGGAAACTTACCGGCCCTCCTCCTCTTCAAAGTGACGTAGGGCAACAAGTCGTGGCGGGTGATGATTCTCAGCAGCTGCAACACCTGGCGGAAGTTGGTCTCATCGCAGCGGCCCTGCCTCTCCAGTGCCAGCAGAAAGTCCCGGCCGCTGCGGATCATCCCCCGTTCGTAGTCGTCGATCACGTCCACGAAGAGGAACGACAGGACCCGCACGTCCCGGTGGGTCAGGTGGGTGCCCACAATGTCGAACATGCGGTGCAAGCTGTAGAGACCGTGCTCCCGGTCGCCCTCTTCCTCCGGCCAGGCTTGCTCCCGGTTCCGTTTCAAGGCGGCCATCTTGCGTGACTGCCGGGCCCAGGTTGGGCCACCCAGCTTCCTTGAGAATTGGGGCGGGAATGGCTCCTAGAACGGAGACACAGAAGAGAAGGTTTCATTGGTGTGCTATTGAAGTAACACCTTGGCAATGACATTTAAATTTTAAAAACATCCAACGGCATTTTGTTGGTTTATGGACAATGTAGAATCATATAGTTGGAAGAGACCCCAAAGGTCATCAAGTCCAACCCCCTGCAATGCAGGAACACACCATCACTCCTGTCAGATGGCCATCCAGGTTCTCTTTAAAAACCTCCAAAGAAGGAGACTCCACCACACTCCAAAGTAGTGCATTCCACTGTCGAACAGCCCTTACTGTCAGGAAGCTTTCCCTGATGTTTAGGTGGAATCTCTTTTCCTTCACCTTGAACCCATTGCTCCTGGTCCTAGTCTCTGGAGTAGCAGAAAACAAGCTTGCTCCCACACTAACATGACATCCCTACAAATATTTAAACACGGCTTTCATGTCACCTCTTAACTTTCTCTTCACCAAACTAAACATCCCCAGCTCCCTAAGTCTCCCCTCATAGGGCATGGATTCCAGACCTTTTACCATTTTGGTCACCCTCGTCTGGACCCGTTCCAGTCAATATCCTTCTTAAATTGTGGATACGTACATCTTCCAATAAAAATCAGCAGCAGGGGAAAACCGTTGCAATGAACAAACTGTACAGAACGCTTATAGCAATAGAACAAATCAACTGAAGGCACACCAATCGACTCCCCCAGCGACATGTCCCAGAGATGCAGACTCACAACTAAAACAAGACTCCTCCCAATCACCAGCCACCTCACCCCAGGGGGACCAGAGGAAGACCTTCAAGGAGGATCACAGAGAACTGAATGACCCATACAGGAGCAACACAGAACTTCAGATACTCAGATACCCAAACTGTTTAAGGCTTCATCAGAATTACGCAGCGGAGTCGCATATCAAGTGTTCAAAATGCTTCACATTCAACTTTTTTCCCCAGCCCTTCCACAGCCACTGAAAGATAGACCAGTACCGCCAACCACACAGTGCAGACAAGGGGCTGAGAATGGCTTGCCTAAGGCCACTTTGTCATGCAGGATTCAAACCAATGACTTCCCGATCTGTAACCTGGGCCAATCAACACATTTCTGTTTTTAAAGAATCCAATCCGAGTTCCCTGGGTATCCGTGCATGCGCAGGGGATAAAACTCTTCCTCTGCCATGCGGATCATCTGGGAAAATGGCTGGGATGGAGGTGGAAGTCCTTCCACCCCACACAGTGCTGTTTCCAGCCCATTTGGGGTCTCCTCTTTTTTCACTCCTTTTTTTGGGTAAAGGAGCTATTCCCTGTAGCTGCTGTATGGCCAAGGGGAACACAAGTTAGGTCTGGAAAACTCAGACCCAACCAGGGGTGCATCCATCTAAAATGGCTCCCCCACAACTGCATCCCACCCCGCTGCCACCAGGCAGGGCACAGTTGAAGGCCAGCGAGCGGAGCTCAGCCCCGTTCACAATCTCCACATTGAGGTTGCAATGTTCCCCAGCTCCACATGGAGGTCGGCACGGGGCCTTTCCCACATCGGACCTCCATGTGGACAGGGCGGAGCAAGCTGGGGAGCCCCGCCCCTATCTCCTTTTCTATGAAACCTATGCTTGGAGAAACTGAGAGAAGCCAGCTCTTTTATTAACCCTCCACAGAACATTTAACACTTTTCTTTTTCAGACAGGATGTGGCTGAAAATCTTGCTTCGTACTGCCAGGCTGACGTGGTTCCCTACTGGGACATGCGGGTATCGTAAATATATATGGTCCTGTTTCGATGCTCTATTAATGGTTGTCATTTGTATGTTGTCTTGAACTTTGGGGAAGGAAGCAGACTTTTGAAAAAAAACTGATGCAAATAAGCTACTTATTCAATCCTTGGTTTGTGGTCGTCTGCAAAGGTTCCCCACTTCCTTCTGAACATTCAGCCATGCATCACACCAGAGGCACCCCCTTTTCCTTTTTGGTGCCTGCTCTAGTTCCCATGGGCTGCTATAACAGGGAATGACATGAAATGGCCTTTTGGCAGCTGACAGTGAGTCACAGACCTCAGTTATCAGTTAGCTAACTGGAAGAGTGTTTCATTGTTTATTACGTGTGGATGCCCTCCAACAAGCTCAGGGAAGTCTGCATGCAATTACCCTGTTTCATTAGACCAAACTTGTGAGACAGGCTAGGCTAAGAGGCATTGTCTCACCTGATGTCACTGCAGAGCACCGAGTAAAGATTCGAACCCAGGTCTTTCTACCCCTTTATCCCCTGAAGATAACTGGAAAGCCTCTTTTTCTCAGCTTGCAAGCTATGAACAAAGACATGTCATTGGAAGTTTAAATTTGGTCGAGGACACTTTATTGGCTAGCGTGGATTTGAATTCCTCACTCCGGGAAGACTCTCCAGGAGGTGACTCCAATTCCAAACCCACGGCCCCACTGTTGCCAGAGGTTCTATAGACCACCTGCCAGAACAAAACCCCATTCCAAAAGGCTGTCAGATTTCTGCTGCATCTCCAAAAGGAACCCGGGCTGACTCGGGAGCCAGAACCAAAACCTAATCCTTTTCCTGTCTAACCCCTCCAAACCGAATGACAACAACCATACATTCTCGATCCACACGCACTGCTCTGATCCACTGAACGACTATGAATTAGACCTACGTTCTGAGAAGGTTCTTAATTGAAACACTGTTAGCACCTCAGTTGGAAAGTCACGGGCTGAAGAGCTAGAGGACCTTAATGGCTCAGAGTTAGGTGCGGCAAAAGCAATGAAAAATACCCCATCTTTACCGTTATTTGCTGGAGAAGTCTACTTGAAAAGCAAGAAAATCCCAGTCTTGGAAAATGGCTGCGTTTTTCTGTACCTTGTTATCCAAGACATCACACTGATTCTCCTGTATCTGTATTCAAAGGACTGGCCTTTGACAAGGGGGCTGAGGCTTGGCCTTCAAAGGCAGAAATAGAGAAGGAATGAGGGCATAACTGCCCTACAAGTCCACGTGTCGGACTATCATTCAGCTTTATTTACAATACTTCCCACCTTCCTGCCCTTACAAGGGCCCCCAAGGTGGCTAATAACATACATGATAAAATCACATTATGAAACAACTAACTATTCTCCCAAATGAACATTATTAAAACAATTTTTAAAAGTTAAAAACAGAACTAAAATATATACAAAGCAGTTTACAACGTACAGATCATAAAGGCATCGGTTAGGAAGGAGAGATTATTGAAGAAATGCCAAATGACCCCTAAAAAAGTATTTACGCACTGATGGAAGATGGCAACGGAAGGCGACAGACAAACTTCCCTGGGCAGAGAGACTAGGCTCCGGAAGATCCAGGTTCAAATCTCTGTGCTATTATGAAGTTTGCCTCATGACCTCTGGGCTAGTCACATGAACACTCAGCCTAACTCTACCTCACAGGGTTGCTGTGAGAATAAAATAGGGCAGAACTACATATGCCAACCTGAGTGCTTTGGTGGAAGGATGGGATTAAAACATACTAGACAGACATGTGCTACAAACATAGGCCCCTTCCACACATGCAGAATAATGCATTTTCAATCCACTTTCACAATTGTTTGCAAGTGGATTTTGCTATTCCGCACAGTAAAATCCAGCTGCAAAGTGCATTGAAAATGAATTGAAAGTGCATTATTCTGCACGCACGGAAGGTGCCAAAGAGCAGTTCTATACGCACTGTACTATCATGGTATCCCCTCTTGCAAACCTTAGGAATTACAGTTTTGTGCAAGTGATGAAAATTCTCTTAATAGACCCCCCCCCCCCCCCCCACGCCCGACCCCGAACTACAATCCCCTGGATTCCCTAGGAAGGAGTGAATGTTTCATCCATACACTGTTACATAGATAAAAAACCTGGGAAAGACAAAAGTAATCGACTGGATGAAACCATGGTCCATTTAGCCCAGCATACTGCTTCCCTGTTATTACTGTAAGTTACTTTAAACCATGAAGAAGGTGGGATATGTTTCAATAAATAAATGACAACAGTAGTCCCACCTCCTGCCAGCCTTCACAAAGCCCACTAGAATTTTCTGCCCACTTCACAGCCGTGCTGCCTTCATTCAAACCTCATGGCCAATGGTCACCAACAGGTACCTTCTCCTCCACAAACCCATTATGTCACTTTTTAAAGCCATTTTAAGCCAGTGGCCATTTTCACATCCTGCGACAGGGCATTCCTTAAGTTAATTATGCACTGTGTACAGAAGTATTTAAGTATTCCTGTCCTGAATTTACTGCCAGGATAGGGAGGAGGGGGGAAAAGAGGGGTATGCATGTCTTTTAGTTAAAACCAAGTCTCCTTCTTCAGATGGGGAGCCTAAAAAAGCCGAACTCGGCTTACCCCAAAAAATCTTCCCCCAAACGTATGTCAATGTCTCAGAAAGGAACCATCAGTGACAGCTGGTCATAAACAGACCTTTATGTTTAATCCACCAATTAAAAAGGTCCATCTGAAGTGGGATGTGCAGCAGTCTTGTTGTGAATGAGGAGATTCTCAGAGCCTCACCTAACCACGGGTGGCTCTTGCACGTGCCTGACCTAGACAGACCTTCTCAATGAACGGGGCGGTATCACGGCCAGAGATATTTATAGCTGGCAGGAACTCCTAAGCAGGGGCCGACAGAAGCTCTGCTCAAGAGAGTTTCAGGTCATACCCGGTTCAGTGTTAATCTCTTACCATAAAATGGCTGGGAGAAGCCTGTTCTCTATCTCACCTCTCTTTACAGAAGAGCCATCGCCCATCATGAACGAGAATAGCAACTAACACACTGTTTTCGTATAGCAGTGCAATACTGGATTATCCAAAGATGGGAGGGAGTGAGGGGTGGCATGCAAGGGAGGGAGGGGGAGGGCCCCGGCATCTGGACATGGCCCACCCACCCTAGCGGTGGGGGAGGGAGGAGTGCCATGCAAGGGAAGGGGGGAGGGGAGTGAGTAAGTGAGTGGTGGCGTGCAAGGGAGGGGACCCAGCATCTGGACATGGCCCACCCATCCTAGCAGAGGGAGGGGAGCAAGGGGTGGCATGCAAGGCAGGGAGAGGGGATTATCCAAAGTGGCGAACCTGACTGAAACTTTAGAGTTTACTTGTGCCTAATTGGTATTTTCTCATGGACAGTTGATTTGTTTTGGTTTCATGGTCCAAGAAGAGGAGGAAGCTAATATAATTGGACTACACAAACTGATGAGTTAAGGGCTAACACCCCCCAACCTCTCTGTTCTTAATGGTTTCTTGTATGTTTGTGTATTTAATTGTATGTTATGGGTAAGAGTTGTATGTTTGGTAATAAGTATTTGTTGTGCGTTAGAACTAGGCGTAAGTAAATAGTGGTAAACTGTTAGGTTTAGGGATATGTGGATGTTTAGAAATCACACTAGCACAATAAACACACTGTGCACTTTATGTTGAGGCTTGCGTATTAGCAGGATATATCTTTGTGTTTTGGAACATATCCGCTATGCACTATTGGATACCGGCTGAAAGTTAAAGCTCACCTGACTCGGGTCAGTTCCCTAGAAGAAAAATCTAAAATACGTGACTCGCTTACTAATAAGGATAAGGTCCATTGAGAAATTCCCCTTGTGCATGTTTTGGAGCAGCAGTGACATAGTGGTTAAGAGCAGGTGCACTCTAATCTGGAGACCTGGGTTTGATTCCCTGCCGCTTGAGCTGTGGAGGCTTATCTGGGGACCTAGATTAGCCTGTGCACTCCAACACACGCCAGATGGGTGAGCTTGGGCTAGTCACAGCTCTGCGGAGCTCTCTCAGCCCCACCCACCTCACAGGGTGTTTGTTGTGGGGGGGGAGGGAAAGGAGATTGTCAGCCCCTTTGAGAAAGGGGGGGGGGTATAAATCCAAACTCTTCTTCTTCTTCATTGGGAAGGGATGGGAAGTGACCTGAGAACATGCGTTCTTGCACAGTTCCTGGGAGCATCGTGCACAGCAGAACCTTCTAGAATGAGACTGCTTCCGACATGCTCAACACCTGGCTTGCTTCTCAACTCTAGTTCAGTGTCTGGGAGGCTGGAGTAAAATTCCAGACACAAGACTCCTGTCCATAAAATTGCCAGCCACCAGGACAAGACCCAGCACAGAAAGGTGCCCCCCTCCCCGCTGACCCCACTGTTGATACACCACTGCAAATGAGCAGAGACCTCACCTCTCCCCTTCCACATTCAGTGGAGGAAAGAGGGCTGGTGACAACTGCCTCGTAAGCTGAGCCAATATTTGAAGAGCCACGACCCTGCCAAGAGTCCACGTGGCTCGAATCCAGATTTATTCTTCTGCGACAACCACCACCAACTGGTCCTCATGATTATGGTCTCCAGAGTGAATCAGAATCTTCACTTCGCACATCTCAAAACAGTGAGGTGGGAAATCCACTTCGATTCCTGCTGACCTCAGCCCCAACTACAGAAGGCAATTTGACTGGGTCGTAGCACCATGAGCGATCCCATCCCCAGACTATTTGCTGGGGGCCACTCTCCTTTGCTCCTGAAGTAGTCTCTGAATCCTACCCTCCTTTACTTTCAGTGCCACTTCCTGATTCCGATCAGGATCCCAGATTAACCGCATCAACTGCCACAAGTTCTCTGCCTCAAGTCCCACAAGGTTATTGACTTTATTCACACCTTTCCTTCAGCTCAACCCATTACCTGTCGAGTCATGTCGTTGTTGGGGGACTCCTGAAGACTCCCCTCTCAAAACTCTGATACCAGAGTAGCCCAGAAGCATGCAACATGCTTGTGCATGTTTTGGAACAGGAAATTTAAAACCTGTATCTGAAGCTGCTACCTGGAAACCTCTGCAAGAAGGAAACAAGGACCACGAAAGAAGCTGGACTTTTCTCTGTGATACACCTCTGAAGATGCCAGCCACAGCTGCAGGCAAAACGTTAGGAACAAGATCTACCAGACCACGGCCACGCAACCAGGAAGACCCACCACAACCAGTTGAATCCGGCCGTGAAAGCTTTCAACAATACATTAAAACACATTAAACCGTATCAATCAACATTTAAAACCACAAATTTGTACTGCTTGTAAACTTAACCAAATGCATCCCTCAATAAAAATGTATTCAACTGCCTCTTAGAGATCAAATGTGTGTGTGAAAAAAGGAACAGCTATACATCCATGGGGAGCTTGTCCCATAACCACGGGGCTGCCACAGAAAAGGCTCTTCTCTCATATACCCACCAAATAACCTTCTTTGGCTGGTGTGGCAGTCAGGAGGGCCTCTTCCTGTGATATACATTCCTAGGAAGGAATGTATGGGACAAGACAATCCTGCAGCTGCCCCAATCCCAAGCCTCTAGAGGTCAAAACAACACTTTGAATTGGGCTCAGAAGTGGACTGGTAGCCAGTGTCATTGTTGCAACATCAGGGTCACAGGGTCCCAACAGCTGCCCCAAGCAAGAACTCTAACCACAGTGTCCTGCACTAGCTGCAGCTTCTGAACACTCTTCAATGTTAGCCACGAGTAGAGCACGTTGCAACAGTCCAGTCTAGACTAAGGAATGAATCACTGTGGCTGGATCTGACTGAACCCAGAAAAGATACACCAGTGCTTTTGAATGGTGGCCACTTCGTTCAGAGTTCTGCACAGAGAACTGCCAGATGCTGCCACTCAAGAGTTACGTGCCAAACATCACAACATTTGGAGGAAAAACTCAAGAAACCAAAGACTCATGTCTAGAAAAGAGGGCATTTCAAAAGTCCAAACCATGTCAGTCAAGAACAGAGACTTTTCACTCCCAGAGCAACCAAGAAATGGCAAGCTATAAACTGCAAATGAATGTGGGACTATTTACTTGATTAATTTAAAAAAGTTGTACCCTTGCAAGGGCCACTAAAGTGGCCAACGTTTTAAAAGACTCCCAATAAAGTTGCATTTTAAGAACACTGGAGTCAACCCACTCCCCAAACGCATATCGTTTAAACTAAAGCTAAACACTAAGAAGGCCCTCTCCCAGGTTATCCCCAAGGAAGGAAGGAAGGAGGGAGGGAGGGAGGGAGGGAGGGAGGGAGGGAGGGAGGGAGGGAGGGAGGGGAGGAGGGAGGGAGAGGAAGGGAAGGGAAAGGGAAGGAAGGAAGGAAGGAAGGAAGGAAGGAAGGAAGGAAGGAAGGAAGGAAGGAAGGAAGGAAGGAAGGAAGGAAGGAAGGGAAAAGAGGGGAAGGAAAGAAGGAAAGAGGAAGAAGGGAAGGAAGGAAGGAAGGAAGGAAGGAAGGAAGGAAGGAAGGAAGGAAGGAAGGAAGGAAGGAAGGAAGGAAGGAAGGAAGGAAGGAAGGAGCACCTGAAACAGGGCCTTCAAAGATCACCATAGAGGTCAGGCAGGTTTGCAAGGGAATAGGTGGTTCTTCAGGAATGTCAGTCCCAAACCATATAGAGCTTTGAAGGCCAAGTACCTTGAATTGTGCCTGGAAACTAATTGGGCGTGGTTAGAGATGGACCAAAACTGGAATGATATGATCTCTGTGGCCCACTTCAGTCAACATGCTGGCTACAGCGTTCAGTACCAACCTAAAGTTTCCCAACATTTCAAGGTCAGCCCCACATAGCGGAGGAGGAGGAGGAGTTTGGATTTATATCCCCCCTTTCTCTCCTGTAGGAGACTCAAAGGGGCTTACAATCTCCTTCCCCCTCTCCCCACAACGAACACCCTGTGAGGTGGGTGGGGCTGAGAAAGCTCCAAAGAACTGTGACTAACCCAGAGGTCTGCAACCTGCGTGTGTTGGGAGTGCACAGGCTAATCTGAATTCCCCAGATAAGCCTCCACAGCTCAAGAAGCAGAGCGGGGAATCAAACCTGGTTCCTCCAGATTAGAATACACCTGCTCTTAACCACTACGCCACTGCTGCTCCAAAACATGCACAAGGGGAATTTCTCAATGGACCACATCCATATTAGTAAACGAGTCACGTACTTTAGATTTTCCTTCTAGGGAACTGACCCGAGTCAGGTGAACTTTAACTTTCAGCCGGTATCCAATAGTGCATAGCGGATATGTTCCAAAACACAAAGATATAGAGCACACTGCAGTCGTCTAACACACTGGGTGTTACCAGGACATGCACCACAGAGACCAGGAAAAGCTGCAGCTGGCTAACCAGTCAAAGTTGGTAAAAGGCACTCCTGGCCATAGCTACTCCCTGCTTAGCCAGCTGTAGGCCTGGGTCCAAAAGCACCTGACTCTGGACCGGTTCCTTCAAAGGGAGTGCAACACCATTCAGAACAGGTGACACCTTAAATCCCAGGTTTGAACCTCTACCCACGGGTAGCATTTCTGCCTTGTCAGGATTCAGCTTTACTTTATTAGCTCACATCCACTTGGAACCTGCCTGCAGGCACCAGTTCAAGGTTTCTATGGCCGCCCTGGGATCATCTGGAGATCCATAGCTGACCACTGGAACCAACACGTCAGAGTCTGATAAATTAAATCAAACAGTGTGTGCATCCACCCATCTTGGACTCGTGCATGTGCTCTCTGATGTGAGAGCTCTGATTTTGGGATGAAAGGTACGCTTTTAAAAGCTTGCAGATATGTATCTCAAGAACACACTCCAGGGTTTCATTAAGTCAAATGTCACTGCAATTAAGTGGCCCAAGGCAAGCGGCCGTCTCTCTCCCTCAGCCACTCCATCTGCAACAGGGGATAACAATGTTCACCTGCCTTATACCTGCAGCCATACTGGCAATACATCAACACCAGCCCAGCTATCCAAAAGCTGTTTAGCTGGAGACATTAAGAGACTTAACTGTTTCACAAAGTACATACTCTGCCACTGAGCTCCAGCCTCTTACAAGCCTTCTGGCTGAGTTGACTGCAGCCCTTGGTGAACACTCATCCCAACCACACAGAAGCTAGGAAACCAACACATTTGCCAAAAGCCATCATGAGGCAACAGGCTCAACAACCACTTGCACAGCTCTCAGCCCCACTTCAAAAACAACCTCTAAGGACAGCATGTGAATTTGAGAGGCTCACACAAGAAGTCCCAAACATGAAGCAGGGCGTGGTGACAAGCTGTGCTCCAATCTCATGCATCCATCACAGTGTGCGCAAATAGGAAGAAGCAAACTCCGCGCTCTGTTTTACTGAGTTGACCAAAGTTTCCTATTCCTCTTACGAGGATAGCCAAGAACTGCTTTCAGGAAGGAGGTTATTTCCAGCCACGGATTCCTGGAGAGCACCAGGAACTAGGTCACGCTCTGCTCCAAAAGGGCAGGCTGGTCACCAAAGGGCAGCCAGCCGCAACCTTGCTCTCCTTATACTAATGAGCAACAGGAAGAACAAGGAAAGGGGGATGAATCATCAAGCACGTTATGGCAGAGTTTGACACAAAGCAGCGTACAACAACAATGGTAAAGCAAAGCAAAATGGTAAAACCAACCTTAGATCCTCTTGAACTTCCAAGTGTCCCTCTTGGCCAGGCTTAGATCCAATCTCGCACAGGCAGCAGCACCCAGAGGGCCAAATGTAAAGGTATAAAGTCTCTAGCCCACTTCGCTTTACTTTTTAGAATTAAAAAGAGCAAAAGAAAATGTTGGCAAGTGGGCTTGAAGGGCAGGGTTACTTCTCTTCAAAAGGAAGATTTTCAATGCACAATTCTAGAAAAATCCCAAACACTTCATCTCTCTTTTGTCTTAAAAAGAAATCTCACACAGGATGGCTGCAGAAGCTCCAAACTACCCATAATAAAATCTGGAAAAGCTGCAAAGGTTTTAAACCTCCTCTCTCTTTTTCCTTACCACCAGCAAGTGTGCCCTTATTGATACTCAAATACAGGAAACAGTCTCCCATGAGATTGCTTAATACCTCAATTATTTTTAGATGAAAATCCATAAAAGTCCAGTGGGAAAGTAATCACAAATATTTGAAGTGCAAACTTTTTAGCTTCCCCTTCGCTTGGGATTATTTTAAAAAATATTTGCAATTCATGTTTTTTGGGCTGTCCTTTATTTCCCAATATCTTTGTATAACATCGTTTTTATCCCCAGGATTGGTGAGTAGACTTTCCTCCCTTGCATTCCCCCAGAAACAAACTTTAAGCAAACTGATTGAATCCAAAGCAAACCAGACTTAGAACTTCCTTTTGGTTGAAAGTTATATACCTTTGTACATCCTTTTTATGCATTCAAAATGTTTAAACGAAAAGTCCAACAGGCATTCTATCCCCTTCAAAGTATGCACAAAACCCCCAAATGATTCTTATTCTGATATATGTCCCCTAAAATACATACCCTATTTTCTTCATCTCCCATTCCGTTGCAAGGAAAACTTAGGCTGCAATCTTATGTACACTTACCAGGGCGCAATCGCCACTAATAAAGTGGGATTCACTTCCGAGTAAGCATGCACATGAGTGGGATGTTAGGCTTGTTTATTTGAAACACCGAGAGGAACAGGCAGATTTCAAAAGGCGGCATTTTAAGGCCTGTAATTATCACCTATAGTGCCCTCGCAATGCCACCTCCACCTTCTCTTTTCCTGCCTTTGCCCTCCCTTCTGTCTAATAAGAAAAAATTCAAGACCAACAAGATTAATTATCACAAGCGTGGGGAAAACCACACAAACACAGAGTGCAGTGTTTCCTAGGGCTTGGCCCAGATTCTACAATCTGCCTGCTCAGCGCTTACAAGCCCTTCTACCCTAATGCTGTCCCCAAGGAGGGTCCAGGGCAATCAGCACCATCCATCCACCTACCCTCACTAGCGCCTACTCCTTTTCCAAACAGAGATCCTTCTGTTTGTCAGCCTCCCCTCCACAAAGCAAACAGAAGAGATGGGGGATAACTTTTAAAGTGAAGGTGGCTGTCTTTCCTCTCCCCCTCCAATGGTATCTCCTCTTCTGTTAACCTCACTTCCTTGGATGCTGGCCCAAGTGGATGGGAAAGTGACAGCAGTGACAAGGTAGGGGGGCTGCTTCTCCTTCCCCCTACTAGCTGCGAATTCTCTCTCTAGAGCCCCAAGAATCTCCTGAAGCAAGCTGAAGAGAAGATGGTTAACTTTTCGAGGGGTATCCCCCCCCCCCAGTTCAGAATTCTCTTCTGCGCCCTCCACCCCCTTCTTCAGGGAGGAGAGGGTGGCCTGGCCAAGCCGGGGGGTGGGTGGGTGGGTGGGCTGTCTCCTCCCTTTCCCTTAGCCGTCTGCCCCCCTTTCCTTCTACACGCCCTCCCCAAGACAGACCTCAAGCCCACCTCCCCGCCTTCCCCCTCCTGCTCAGGGCCGGGCTTTGCCGTCTAGGCCTGTCTCACTCTCTCCTGAGGGCCATCAGGGCAGCCATATTGGATCCATCAGCTTCGCTCGCCCCGGTTCTGACCGAGCCTCAGCCGCTGCTGGAGCGAGAGGAACATCCGGGCAACCGGCGCCTCCCTCCTACTAAGGCAGGGCTGCCCACATCCGGGCACCCGTCGACCCAGCAACCTACTTCCTTGACTTCCGTCCCTCCTTGCTCCCTTCCGGCTAGGTTGAAGCCGCCGATGTTGCCATCTTTGGTGTTGGCAAAACCAAAAACCAAGCAGAGCATATCAGTGAAGCCATATTTGTTGAGGGCAGGCCTGGCTGACTTCAGTGCTATTGGATATGATGGATATTAACCACCTTGGGCTAGAAGTGACAGAGGCGAGGAAATCAACAAATTCCAACTCTGCGGGCGTGGCTTAGGTTGAAAGGTAAGGTCCCTCCCATTTCCTTTTTCAGTAACCCCACTTCTTTATTTTTTTTCCAGTGTCACAGCTGTAAGCCTTAGAATCAGCAATGGGATCAAATGTTTCTGAGCATATGCAAAGTGCCAACTAAAGTATAACATATCATCGAAGGCTTTCACGGCCGGATTCAACTGGTTCTGGTGGGTTTTCCGGGCTGTGTGGCTAGGAACAAAATCCACCAGACCACGGCCACACAGCCTGGAAAACCCACCAGAACCAAAGTATAAGATACTTGAAGGATAGTAATCTCTTTGTTTTTGCATATTTACCATTCGATATGAGGCTTTCACATGCTCAAAGATCACCCATTACTTTGCTACAAACAAGTCCCAGATGAAAATAGGACATCTGTGTACTGTAACAATCTTATTTAGGTGAAGGAGCACTTCACAAATTACACATAGCTGAAGTGTGTATTTTGTCATTGTTTGCATTTATTCTGCAATAACCTGGCCTATACATAGGAGACAACAGGGTGCTAGTTTTAAAGTCACTGACATATTTGGAAAACATAATTGTCTGAATTATAGCTCTAGCAGTTCACCAACTGCTTGTACAACAGGAAGCACGGTACTTGCTTATTTACAAAATGTATATCTTGTCTTTTTGCTTTCACAAGAGCCATCAAGGCAGCTAACAACTAAAACACACATAAAATCACATTTGCAATCAACCCTCCAACGCACATCATTAAAACAAAAAGAGAGTATATGAAATGGATAGATTGTCAGTCTACGATTAAGAAGCCAAACTTCAGCCTCCACTCTGCCATGACTCTTATTGGGTGTCTCCAGGTTGGGAAATATTATTAATTAATTAATTGATTGATTAATTGATTGATTGATCTATTTATTTATTTATACTTGGAGATTTTGGGGGTGGGACATGAGGAGGGTAGGGTTTGGGGAACAACTTCTGTTGGGGTATAACGTCACAGAGACCACCTTCCCAAGCGGCCGTGTTGTCCAACAACATTAAGGCATGAAGTTTCTCCGCTGATTAACAGAAGCCGGAACTCTTATTCTCGTCTAAAGCTTCAGGTGGACGACTTTTGTACCTCGACCGGACGTTCAGAGCTTGATCCGGAAGAGAAGGCGCGGTAACTAGGAAGTGCAGCCGATTTCGCTCCTAGTTGTGCCGCGTCGCCATTTTCTCGGCGCCTCATCAAAAGCTCAGGGCAGATGCGATGGGTCCCTCAGAAACAGGCACCAGGAGCAGACCGAGAACTCCGAGGAGGCATGGAACCTCCCGCACTGACCCCAAACTCTAGTGGGGGTGGCACTGCCCCCGCGTCGTCCTCTTCCCGCCACCGCGAGCACAAGAAGCACAAGCACCGGAGCAGCGGCGAGAGTGGCCGGGGAGACAGACAGGCCAGCAAGCGCACCCGCAGCCAGGGCGAGCGCAGCAGACATGCCAGAGCAGTGAACAGACGATGTCGTCGTCTCAGGCAAGCCGCAGGGGTGCCACTTAATGGCAGCGCTTCGTGAGACCCGAAGGGACAGGCTCAGGGGGAGGCGAGTCAAGAGGGAGAAGCGCGACGAGGGATATGAAGCTGGTCAGAACTCAGGTAAGAGGCCCAAGGAAGGAAGGAAGGAGGAGGAGTTTGGATTCATACCCCACCTTTTTCATCCTGTCATGAGAACTCAAGGTGGCCAAGCAAACTCCTTGCCCTTCCTCCTGGCGTGAACTGACACCTGGTAGAGGCAGATGGGGCTGAGGGAGTTCAGGCATGACCCCTTGGAGGAATACAACCTGCTTTCCTCCTCCAGTCATTTGTGGACCTAAATCCCACTCGGCAGTGGCCATGCTGTGAGGCTGATGAGATTATAGAATCCTGACTGTCAGCTTCCTCATTCCCTAAGAACTCTCGGACTAGCCCAGGGTAACCCAACAGGAATGCAGGAGTGCAGAGGCACATCTGGTTCACCAGATAAGCCTCTGCCACTCAAATGGAGGAGTGGGGAATCAAACCCGGTTCTCCAGATTAGGATCCACCAGTTTTTAACCACTACACCACTCTGGCTCTGTCTCAGGAAAAAGATGGACCATTGTGGGTTTTCTGGACTGTGTGCCCTGAGTCTGGTGGTTTTCACTCCCAAGGTGTCACCACATCTAGGGGTGGTGCCTTCAGAGGAACATTGTGGTGAGACATGAACCTATCCACAGTGCAGTGTGGAGTGTGGCCATAGGGATGCATGTTTTGTTCCCCTTGGTGACTTCATCCAGGCCACATGCCAAATAATTCCTCACCCCTCCCTCCTCCTCAGGGCGATGGCACATAATATGTAACCCGGGACAGAATCACTCCACACTGTGGCATAGAGACAAACACATATCACCGGGCTCTGAAGACATCACCCATAGAGGCAAGTGAAACATTAGGAGCAAAAGCTACCAAACCGTGACCACACACCCTGGCAAACCCACAACAACCAGTTGACTCTGGCTGTGAAGGCCTTTGACAATATGATAGACACGTTTTCCTGGCACCCTCAAACCTATATACTTAGCCCTGGTATAAGGATTGGTAGTCAGTGTGTACCTGAGTGTGAACAAATGTTCACACATCCAGAGTGTGAACAAATGAACCTCACTTTTTATTTGTGTGCTGTCCTTCTTGTGGAAGCAGCTCAGGGTGACCAGCATGGTGAGAGCCAGTGTAATGTGGTGGTTACAAGTGGTGGACTAGGTTTGATTCACTGCTCATCCACAGGAGTGGCTAACTCTTATCTGGTGAACTGGGTTTGTTTCCCTGCTCCTATACTTGAAGCCTGTAGGGTGACCTTGGGCTAGTCACAGTTTGGTCAGAATTCTCTCAGCCCTCCCTGCCTCACAAGTTGCCTGATGTGGGGAGAGAAAAAGAAGGCTATAGTAAGCGGCTTTGTAGAGTCAAACTCTTCTTTTTCAACATTGTTCCATTTTGTTGTCAACATCAGCTGTGTGAGGTAGATTAGACTGGATGTGACTGATTCAAAGTCGCCCACTGAACTTCATGGCAGAATAGCACTCGACACTGGGTCTCCCAGATTTCAGTCTGATACTCAAATCACTATATCCTGTTTTCTCAAAAGCGATGTGCATCAGCTATCCATGTTTTCTGTTTCTGGCTAATCATTTTTCCTATTTTTCCCACTATTGAAGCTTCTTGGAGTGGGGGATTGTTTTTGTATTGCCTGTCTGTGAAAATGTATGCCTGTGAATGCTAGTTAGCAGGGGCAGCAGTGGGATAGTGGTTAAGAGCAGGTGCATTCTAATCTGGAGGAACCAGGTTTGATTCCCCGCTCTGCCGCTTGAGCTGTGGAGGCTTATCTGGGGAATTCAGATTAGCCTGTGCACTCCCACACACGCCGGCTGGGTGATCTTGGGCTAGTCACAGCTTTTCAGAGCTCTCTCAGCCCACCCACCTCACAGGGTGTTTGTTATGAGGGGGGAAGGGCAAGGAGATTGTCAGCCCCTTTGAGTCTCCTACAGGAGAGAAAGGGGGGATATAAATCCAAACTCTTCTCCTCCTCCTCCTCCTCCTCCTCCTTGTCTTTCAGAAATAATTATTATGGCTGGAAATGTTTTGTTATTCTCTGGGATTTCTTAGAGTCTGGTATGAAATTTCCAAGCAAGGAATAGTTTTGTATTATTGCTTGTGCGTGTTCGTGCAAGCACACACTTTCTAAAATACTGCAAAGTGCATGGCCTGCCACTCTACACGCTGTGTCTACTGATAATATATTGAGAAACAACTCTCTCTTTTTAAAACCAAAAACACCACTTGGATTTTTAAAAAATGCCCAGCTTTTTACGAACTTAATGTGTACAGAATGCAACTGGCAGAGAAAAGAATCTTCAGTGATGAACTAAAGTGGGGACAGGCCTTACAGCCTTGTCCAAGTGGCCGGCCACGACACTGCAGCCACCCTGCCACTCCCAGAGAGGGTTCCAAGTGGCAAAGAGAAAAAGCCTGCCTGCTTCTGTGAAGCCTCTAGGGAGCTCTCTAGACTTACGCCGTGTTTTTTTTTTGAGAGGCAATTTTGAAATACGATAGTGTTAGTGCCAAATGCTATGGTTTTATTATCAGGGGTTAGGAGGCAGATGGATACTATTTTCATTCCGCAGGTTTTCCACTGGCTACCTATCTGTTTCCAGACTCAATATCCAAAGCCCTTCAGTGGCCTTGAACCCTCATATCTGCAAGACCATCTCTCCCCCTGTGCTCCACTGTATCAGCTTTTCACATCCAAGTAGGACTTTCTGCAGGTGCCACCTTGCAAATGGGCAAAAACCCTCTCCAACCCCCACCCCCAATGTTGTGGAATGGTCTACCTGAGAAGTCAGGAAGGCATCCTCTCTCCCGACTTTCCGCGAATTAGGCTAAACAGAATTATCCAAGAGGGTTTTTCAACATCGACAATAAGGTATAAAAAGATTCACAAAGTTACTTGGATAAATTATTAGGCGCCGTGGTCTATGCTACTGTTTCACTTACTGAAACCAGGATCCTACTGTGTGATTTTGCTCCATTTTATGCGCTGTGCTAACAGTTTGTTTCCCTTCAGTTCTGTTTTTATATTTCTGCTTTGTCCTACAACAGAAATCCTGTTTCATTGTTTATTGACGATCCAGTCCTCTCGATTATACTCTATGTAACCTGTTCCCAGTGTGAAAGGCAGGCTATAAATCATGTTAATAAATAAATGTTTGCATGAAGTAACAACCATCTCCTTGTCTCCAAATAGCTGTTGTCACCAAGTCCAGCTCAGGAGATGGTTCTTCCCTCAGCATTGAGGAGACAAAGTAAGTGGTAGAGGGGTTTTTTTCCACTGTTTTGAAAATGCTTCTTGCTGTTGCTTATATTGAGTCTCGTTCTATGCAGAAGGAGATGCACCTAAGCCCAACGAAACTGACAGGCTTTTTGAAAAGTATATATTATGCTTGTATTACATTCTCATTGTCTCTTTTTCTCTCCCCATGGTCTTCCAATTCCATGATTTGATCAGAACCACGCAATCGCCTTCAGCCATACCCTCTCAAATTGAGCTGAGACTAGGCAGCAAACTTGCAGGCCTTTGCAATCAGTGCTAGAAAGCGGGGCATTCTCATACGTAGGACTGCAGACCAGCAAGGTGCACCTTGTACTACGGTGGCCCTGCTGGATCAATCCATCTAGTCCAGCATCCTGTTACCAACAGTGGCCAGGCAGAGGCAGAATATAGAAACAGTTACAAAGGAAACAGTCTTTTTGTGCTGTTTGCCTCACACCAACTCATGCCTCACGCTTTGGAATGTGGAAGTTTTGTTTAACGTGTCATGCTTATTCTTAGACCTCCTCCTCCTTGGATCTATTTGATCCTCCTTTAAAGTTATCTAAGCCAAAGTCCATAAATTGTATCTTGTGGCAGTGAATTCTGATTCGGCACAGTAGGAAGCATTCTTTTCTAGTGTTTCTCCAGATTCTGTTGCTCATCGACTTCATTGGGTAATCCCCAATTTTTAGTATTATGAGAGAGGGAGAAATAATTTCTCCTCTGTCCATATAATTTTATAAACCTCTAGTATGTGTCTTTCTCCCCGTGCTCTCTTAGTTCTAGTATTCCTATACTAAATTTCACCCAGAAAATCTGTTTAGAATATCTGCTTCAGATTCAGTGGATTTGTCCACCCTGTAGTCCTGAATAGCCTCTCTGCTACCTCACATAAACCTTTTCTTTTTCTCTCCACAGCAAACTCAGGGCTAAACTCGGGCTGAAGCCTCTGGAGGTAAATACTATCAAAAAGGGTAAGTTGGATACCCATGTGGCCTTTTTATGCCCCTTGATTGGATAGCCTCTGAGACACCAGCGGGAGGAGATCTTTTGAGGTTTCTCTGCCGCTATGACATCTGGGATTCCCACTTTCTCTGGCAGCCTTTAAGACAAGCTGCGTGTAAAAAACTTAGGCCAGACAATCAGAATCTCCACAGAAGAATGGGATCTTTATTGAAAGGCCTAGAATCCATCCAAAGGCTTGCAAGCAATGAGATAAAAACTTCAGGAAAGTATCCAAGAGAGCTCTGGCCCAACCCCCACAGAAACCTTCACACGCCGGACCAGGCCAGTCTGGGAAAGGCGCCAAAACAATACAGATAACAGACAGCAAAACTCCACAGCAGGTGCTGGTCAGTAACTGAACAGCATTCCAATCCCCTCTTCACACCGTGCATCACCTCAACAAAAATTCAGCCCTAGAAATAGAGACAGCCTTGTGAGCTCCTGGTTAAAGCGTGGCATTAGACCACCTGCGCTTTAAAGGCGTGTGTAAGCTCAGCTTGGCTAGTCAGCAGTTAATTGGGTAGCATGGGAGAGGTGGAGAGGGTTTTTTCTCCCCTGGCTGCCTTTCCCCCTTGCTAAGATGTAAGATGGGCTTCTCCAAAAGCAAAACAATGTGAAAAGTTTATTCTCTAGGGCTTGTGGGACAGGGACCATTCTTTGGAGGCCTTGTTTCTGATAGGGGACCTCGTTCTCACTGAGATGACAGAAATGCAGGGCTGTAACACTTGAGACTGAAAGTTAGGAGAGATTCATGTCATGGATCAGTAGGAAAGCACTCGTGGCATGAGGGTCACTCGCTGGCATCTCTCATCAGAAAGATGCTGGCAAGTAAATACTTTTTTTGTATTTTTGAGATTGAAGAGAGGTGCTGCCAGTCAGAGCAGACAGTACGGAGCTGGGTGAACTACAGCAAAAGACCATAGAATGTAAAAGTAGCCGTATCAGATCAGATTAATGGTCTCTCTAGTCCAGCATCATCTTACCAACAGCAGCCAGTCAGATGCTACAAGAAGGTCTGCTGTCAGGAACCCTCACCTGCTGGCTACTTCCCAGCCTCTGTCAGTTGCAGGCATTTTGCCTCCGCACCTGAACATCCCAGGGATATCCGGCTGGCTTCAACGAGAGCCAGGGCTTTTACGGTCCTGGCTCCGGCCTGGTGGAACAAATTGCCTGGTAGTGTCAGGGCCCTGCGGGAACTATGTCAATTCCGCAGGGCCTGCAAGACATGGCTGTTCCACCAGGCCTTTCCCAACTAGCCAGATGGATTGTCTGAACTTATTATAACATCTTTTCATTCTCAGGGGCGAGAAGGGATGGCGGGAAGGATAAACCATCTTACTACCATCTTAGCGTTATTTTAAATTATTTGAAATGTTAATTGGTTGATTTTAGATGTGGATTTATATTTTCAACATTTATGCAATGTTTGAATTGTGTTGTAACCCGCCCAGAGCCCTTCGGGAATAGGGTGGGATATAAACCCATAGTAAATAAAATAAACAAATATTTAGCGATCATGGCTGACCTGTTCTCCGTAAATTTGTCCACCAGTTCCCTTTCAATTAGTCTGAGTCAGTAATCATCACCACATAGTGCTTGATTTTTTTAAAAAAAATCGATTTCTGTCCTATCCTTGCCTGATATAACCAGTCTCATGCCAGCTAACAACCATGTTTTAAGCATCCTGTACGTCGAAGAAGAGAGATCAGGCAAAGAAGAACTGTAACTAGGCCTTGTCTCTGAAGTGCCAGCTTTCTGTGTTTGTTTGGTGTGGATGAACCTCTGTTGTGTTGAAATAGTTAACTTCAGTGGAGAGTTGGGTCACCAGGGCTTAGAACCCTTGAATCCCAGTTCTTGTGTCCGCATCCTGTGCTGTTGGCCCCAAACTGGCATTATGGGTGTGGGCAGTGAATTCCATGCCACTTCCTGGCAGGATCTTCTGCAGAAGTGGAACTTGCTCTGATTCCCGCAAGAAATGCTGGCCGTTCTGTCCTTGGGCCACAATTCTAAGTGCCTCTTCTTTCAGTGTGCCTGGACTCACCAGTGTTGTACAGCTAAATGCTGTTGGGCCATGAGTCTACTCTGACAGGGGCAATTCCCCAGAGCCTCTGGTACGGAGATTCTTTCCTAGCTGCACTGTCTTAGACTTCTCTAACTGCAGGTGTTGGGAATTGAACTGTCTGCACGGAGAGCGGGCATTCTGAGGATGGGCCATAGCATATGAGCCAGATACAGCAGCGGTGACCTAGCGGTTGATGCTGTTATATCCTGCTTCGCTTCACTCCTTGCTCAGTCCAGCATCTGTCCCCCTCCCACTGTAACGATGTCCTCCATCTTTAAGCCTTCAAACGGTAACCAGTACCTTTTCCCCCTCCTCCCCAACCACAGAAACGGGCAGCAAGGAAGATCCCGTGGCAGCCGAGGTCATCAACCCGATCGTGCTCAAGCAGCGTGAGGAGATCAGGGAGAAGCTTGCAGCTGCCAAAGAGAAAAGGCTGCTCAACCAGAAACTCGGGTACTGTTCGCAGCCATTCTGCCTGAGCCCGCCCTTGGGCTCTACTAATGCAGAGGAAAGGAATCTCTTTGTGTCAGTAGGGCAGGTTCAAGATGGAGTTCAGCTATGATAGCCGGATGTCCTTTTTTGACATGCTGGCAGTTGTGTCTTTCTGTCTTGGTTGGTTTCTTATGGCAGCCTAAATGAGAGAGCGCTGGAGTTGCATAACAGCCGAGACGCAAGCTATGACTTGGAAAGTCCCTCATTTAAATCCAGCCTTTGCTACGAACTTCCAAGCTGGCCTCAGGCGAGCCGTTTTCTCTGATCCTCACTTTTCCCACCTGCAATATGGGGATAATAATTAGAGCCTGCCTTTCTCACTGACAGTTCAAGGTGGATTGCAAAATAAAGCCAATGTACCCGCACAGTGAACTGTTGTGATTGCTTTAATTGAGACTCAAGGCAGATTACAAAGCACAAAATACAATCCAGTCTGATAGACAATACCGCTAGTAAACAACGCCACAGGACTAGGATTCCAGAACTGGAAAGCAGTGCAAACAAACAGTCTGAGGCAGGAGGAACCGTCTGAGGTATGACCTGCTGTAATGTTGAGAGAGATTCCCTGCGAAATCTCTTTGAATATGCAGAAGCACTCTTGAATTGAACCCGTCTGCTCCGCTGATGGTAGCGCTTGTACTTGGGATGAGGCACTTTCACCCAACACACAAGGGCAAGTGCTACTGTTAGTGGAGTGGTGCAACAGGATCCCTTTTCTATCTGCATCTAAATGTTAGATTGAAGCAACGTTTCTGAGTAGCTGGATGGACTTCTGTCCCGCATGAAGCCTCTTGCTTCATTTAGAGCACAGGTGTCAAACTCGCGCCCCTCCAGATGTTATGGACTACAGTTCCCATTATCCCCTGCCAGCATCATGCTGGCAGGGGATGATGGTAACTGTAGTCCATAATATCTGGAGGGCCATGAGTTTGACACCTGTGGTTTAGAGGGTTTCAACCTGTTGACTTTTTCTGCTTCCTTTTTTACTGAACTTGTCTCACACACACACAGAGTCTTTTTCCTTTTTTACATTCCGTTTGGCTCCAAATAACTTTGACATTTCTGCTGTGTTGATTCCTCAGTCTTTTCTACTTGCTTACTCCATGGAGGTGACTTGGAGGGCACCAGGCTCTACGAAGTTGCCTTCTGCAGGGAATATGGGCCAGGGTGGGGGTGCAGGTGTCCAATCATCTCTGCAGTAGGGCTTGTTGTCACCCCCTCCGCTTTCTTGCCCCTAGGAAGATCAAGTCGCTCGGCGAAGATGATCCCTGGCTGGACGACACAGCTGCCTGGATCGAGAAAAGCCGGAAGCTGCAGGTGGAAAAGGAGATGGCAGAGAAGAGGGTTGGTACAGTGGTTTCTTCTAGTGCTGGGCCGGGACTCTGAAAGCGAGGCTGCATCGTCATCTTGTTTTTAAATGTATATGTCGCTTTGTCCAGAAAATTGTCAAAGTGGTATACAAAAGTAAAAAAACAGATCATGACAAAAATTCAGGTTTTTGACAGATCAGAACAGCAGTTGCCGAGCAGGCACCAAGGGGAAGGGGAAGAAAAGTGTTCTAAACACGTCTCAAGAGAACTGCAAGGAAGGGACAGATAATTGGCATGTGCTTTTTGTGTTGTACCGGCGGACAATGCTGTTTTTTTCCAGTATTCCTCTCCATTCCCTCAGCGCCTTCATATCCCCAGAGAGATCATTCTGGGAGTTGTGGGACCTGCATTCTGTGAGTTATGGGACCCGCTGCTTCAGTCGGGGGGCCATGGGTCAAACCCCTCCCGTTTCCTCCCTCAAGGAAGCCATGCTGCGGCTTCAGCCCTCCTCCTGCAGCACCCAGACCACCCATAGCTGTTCCTGAGCATCTTCCTGCAGCGAAAGGAATCATCTTTCCAGAGGTCTGAAGGGACTGCAAGGAAAAAAGGGTGTGGAAGAACTCCATGTGCCTTTTGTGTCCAGATGTTCAGATGCAGGCCAGAGGTTTGCTTCCTGAAAGATTGAGGTGGCAGAAAGCGTGCAAACACGCTTGCCGCTCAGCATAGGGCAAGGTCATCTCTCTCTCAAAGCCAGTTGCCTCTCTGCTCCTGTTTCCTTTCTCTCCCCCCATCTCAATGCGCCTCAGTTATGGGAGGGTAGATTTCAGTGGAAGATGAGGAGAAATTTTGTACCAGCAAGAATCATTCCAGAACTATTCCACCAGGCTTTTGGTGGGGGAGTCTAGCCGCAGTAAGGGTGCCATCCCCTGTACAAATCATACACCGATAAGTTATATCGACCACCCTCACGATACGAAATGCCATCTTTGCCTTCTGATTTTTCTGTATTTGTATGTTATTTAGTGTTCTGGTTTTATGCTTTGTCATTGTTTTTATCTGTATATTTTAACATATATTGTCCAGAGCCCTTCAGGGGTGGGCAGCCTATCAAATTTAAATGATAAATAAATAAATGTAAGGATGTGGCCAGTAAGCCAAGGGACTGGGAGGCTCTCCTTCTCGGGGAGATCATAAAGCAAAGGCTGGACACCTCTAGGCGCGCTCTGCTTTTGGTCCTTGAGGCCCATCCCAACTGTGGCTCCTCTGCTCCCTCCTCTTCTCCTTCGCCCCAGGGTGTGTTTCTCTGTGTATCTTGTTGAGCCACACTCAGTCTCAGCTTCTTCTTCTTCCTCTCTTATCAGGCCAAGCTGTTGGAGGAGATGGACCAGGAGTTTGGCATCAGCAGCCTCGTGGAAGAGGAGTTTGGGCAAAACAAGAAGGTGAGAGCGGAGGCCCCTGGAGTGATGGCACTGATGGCCTTTCCTTGCTTTTATGCCACCGTTAAGTGCAGGTGGACTGTCTTGGGCAGAGATGTTGATAGATAGCCAGACAAAGGGAGTTGCAACCACAGGTCCACTGAACTTTTTTGCTGACCTCTCCCACTGATGCCTCACTTGAGGATCCATTGCGGGAGTAGCAGGGGAAGACTTTTGGAGTCTGCGGTTGCGTTCCAGGAAGAGGGGTGGGTTTGGCTGAGCCTGCTTTGTTTGTATTTGGAGGGAAGGGGAGGGGTTGGCTGGACTTCCTGAGCAAAGCCTGGTGTAATGGTTGCTGGCCATCCTGAAACCATGCCAAGCAGGATCTAAGTGTTCGGAATAACTGAAAAATCATGAGCTGGGTGCCGTGAATCCAGTCTGCTGTTGGTGGCACTTTCCCCTGGCACAAGAAGCCTCTTACATTGGAGTAAGGTTCCTTGCCAGCGTGGCGTAGTGGTTAAGAGCAGGTGCACTCTAATCTGGAGAACCGGGTTTGATTCCCCACTCTGCCACTTAAGCTGTGGAGGCTTATCTGGGGAACTAGATTAACCTGTGCACTCCAACACATGTCATCTGGATGACTTTGGGCTAGTCACAGTTCTTTGGAGCTCTCTCAGCCCCGCCCACCTCACAGGATGTTTGTTGTGGGGGGGAGGGAAAGGAGATTGTAAACCCCTTTGAGTCTCCTTCCAGGAGAGAAAGGGAGGATATAAATCCAAACTCTTCTTGCATGAGTGGAAATCTTCAGAACTTGGCCCGTGGCCTAGTGTGAGTGGCTGGGACAGGAATTCTTCATAGCAAAAGACAGTATCATTTTAGTAATTCTTTTTCCATTTCAACAATTTCCATCTGTGCGTTCTGCTGGTTGCTCTGCAGCATATGGGGATTTGTGTCTTCTGCATTTAACAAGGGCCAAACCCAGCTGGGGCTTCTTCCTTGAAAGTTCCAGCTGACAGGAAGGCTTAAGGCAGCCGTTTTCTTATTTGGAACACTTTGTATGTTCTCTAGCTCTTTTGCTGAATCATTTCTGACTCTAACTTTGTTCCGTGGTGTGTGTATGTGTGTATGGTTAGGGTTAGGGGTGTGCACGGACGCACACGCATGTGTGAAATGCTGTCAAATCACACTCCCAAGTCATCCCAGTTAATATAATTCCATGTCATTCCACAAACCGTGAAATAGCCCAAAACAGAAATATGTCCTGGTCACCAGTGGTCTTCTTCGACAAAGTATGCACAAACCCACCTGACCTCTTGTGTGTGTGTGTGTAAAGTGCTATGAAGTCACAGCTGATTTACGGCAACTCCATATGGTTTTCCAGAAAAGAGACAGAGATGGTTTGTGTGGCCTGCCTCTGCATAATGACTCTGGATTTCTCTGGTGGCACTCCCATCCAAAACCCACCTGGTTAGCTTCCGAGATCTGACAAGATCAGGCTAGCCAATGAGATCAGTACAACTCGAGAGGGGAGCTACTTTCCAGATCCTGGTCTGGACCTCCTAAGTTACAATCCCCACCAAAGCTGTGCATGCTGGCCCCTGAGTATTGCCATTGTTATATTTCATAGAATCATAGAGTTGGAAGAGACCCCAAGGGCCATCAAGTCCAATCCCTGCAATACAGGAATATACAGTCAAAGCACTCCTGACAGATGGCCATCCAGCCTCTCTTTCAAAACCTCCAAAGAAGGAGACTCCACCACACTCCGAGGCAGTGCATTCCACTGTCAAACAGGCCTTACTATCAGGAAGTTTTTTCTGATGTTTAGGTGGAATCCCTTTTCCTTCACCTTGAACCCCATTACTCTTGGTCCTAGTCTCTGAACCAGGAATAATGGGTTCACGATGAAGGAACAGAGATTCCACCATTTGCACCTTGCTTTTCCAAAAATACTCTTAGAGGCGATTACTCTCAAATAACCATAATGCAATTCACAGTATAATCCCAAGAAATAAGTTGTTCCAGCTTCTTAATGTGGCACTTCTCACCACAATCCATAGCAACAAGTTTGAATCCAGTGGCACCTTTCAGACCAACCAAGTTTAATTCTTGGTTTAAGTTGTCACATGCATGCACACTCGTAAGTGTGTGTGCACACTCAAACTTATACCAAGGATAAAACTCTGTTGCTCATCTGTTCCTGATTCCCTCTTAATGCTGTTCTCCTCAGGTCGGCTACAGTTCGCGAGACCTGAAGGGCCTGACCGTGGAGCACACGATCGATTCCTTCCAGGATGGGGAGACAGTCATCTTGACACTCAAAGACAAAGGTGGGATGGGGACTGACCTCGGGGTACTGCTCATGGGAAACTTGCAGGACCCCTCTCTTCCATACATGACACTGATCGTTAGCCTGTCAGATCATTGTCTACTCTGACTACCAGAGGCTGTCTAGGGACTCAAGCAGAAGCTTTTCCAGGGACTCAAGCAGAAGCTTTTCATATCACACAGTCTCTGAGCTTTTTAATTGGAGGTGCCTGCAGTGGAACCTGGGAATATTCCGCTTGCTAAGCAGATGCTCTGGCACCGAGCTGTGTCACATCCCACAAAATAAACACACACACACACACACACGGCTGCCTTATACTGAGACAGGTGGTTACTCCTTCAAGGTCATCCTTGTCTACTCTGACAGACAGCAGCTGTCACTGGACACATGGAGCTGCCTTGTACCAGATCAGACTATTGGACCATCAGGGTCAGTATTGGCTGCTCAGACGAGCAGCAGCTCTCCAGGATCTTGACTTGAGGCCGTGGTGGCGAACCTATGGCACTCCAGATGTTTGTGGACTACAATTCCCATCAGCCCCTGCCAACATGGCCAATTGGCCATGTTGGCAGGAAAACTGAAGAGTATGAATCCCTAAACATCTGGAGTGCCATGGAACCGCTCCTGTCGCACCTCCTACTGCCTGACCCTTTTAACTCCAGATGCTGGGGACTGGCCAGGGGCCCTCCTGCACACTAATCAGATGCTCTGCAGTTGAACCCCAGTCACTCCCCTTTGCAGTGACATAGTGGTTAAGAGCCGGTGCACTCTAATCTGGAGAACCGGGTTTGATTCCCTGCTCTGCCAGTTGAGCTGTGGAGACTTATCTGGGGAACTAAATTAGCCTGTGCACAACACATACAGCTGGGTGACTTTGCACTAGTGACTAGTCAGTTCTTCAGAGCTCTCTCAGCCCCACCTACCTCACAGGATGTTTGTTGTGGGAGTGGGGGAAGGGAAAGGAGATTGTAAGCTCCTTTAAGTCTCCTTACAGGAGAGAAAGGGGGATATTCTTTTCCCTCTTATGGTGCTCCTCCCCCCACACTGATTGCTTGCCACCTTTGTGCCACCCAAATTCTATTTAAAAGAGAGTTTTATGTTGTGAGATTTCTCACCTCGGGCTATGTGCTGCTATCTGCCTCCCTAGGTGTTTTGGACGAGGAGGGGGGTGATGTCCTAGTGAATGTCAACATGGTGGACAAAGAAAAGGCGAAGAAAAACGTGGAGTTAGCATGAAAGAAGCCCAGTACAGAACCCCTCTGTAGCGAGGGTGAGGGAGAGTGTGGACGACATGGTGATAGTAAGGAACTTTCTGAGGCTCTCGTGTTTGTCAATGGTTTAGAGCGACTCTGTACATTTTCCCAGCAGGGCCCTTTCCTGTTGCAAGAGATTGACTTCTCAGAATAGCGCTGCATACCTTAGGGCCCACCTTTCCCCAGACTGCCCAATCGGGTCCCTCCGTTCCTCAGAAGAGAACCTACTGGTAATCCCTGGCCCAAAAAATATCTGGCTGGCCTCGACTAGGGCCAGGGCCTATTCTATCCTGGCACCTACCTGGTGGATTATGTCCCCGCATGAGATCAGGGCCCTGTGAGACTTGAGTGGCTTTCGCAGGGCCTGTAAGACAGAGCTATCCTACCGGGTCTTTCCTGGAGGCCAGCCGGGCTGACTTCTATCTCTATTGACCTCCCAGGGGTTATTTGTGATTTTAAGTCACCATCCTGTCTCTTATTAGTAGTAGTTATGCTGTATTAATATTGTATTAGTGTTTTTATAATTTTGGGTGCTGTGTGGTTTCCGGGCTGTATGGCCGTGTTCTAGCAGCATTCTCTCCTGACGTTTCGCCTGCATCTGTGGCTGGCATCTTCAGAGGATGCCAGCCACAGATACTAGCCCGTCAGGAGAAAATGCTGCTAGAACATTGCCATACTCAGCACAAGTATTCGGCCGTGAAAGCCTTCGACAATACATTGTTTTTATAATGTTGTTTAGGATTTTACCATTGCTTTCAGTGAAATTTATAGTGTTATGTTGCCGCCCTGAGCCCTTTGGGGTTGGGCAGGGTAAATTTTTAAAAAATAAGTTAAAAATATAAGAACATAAGAACAAGCCAGCTGGATCAGACCAGAGTCCATCTAGTCCAGCACTCTGCTACTCGCAGTGGCCCACCAGATGCCTTTGGGAGCTCACAGGCAGGATGTGAAAGCAGTGGCCTTCTGCGGCTGTTGCTCCCGAGGCACCTGGTCTGCTAAGGCATTTGCAATCTCAGATCAAGGAGGATCAAGATTGGTAGCCATAGATCGACTTCTCCTCCATAAATATGATTCGCTGCTTGCCAACTGTTGGCTACCAAAGGTTCCTGTTGGTTCTTGGGATGGAGTACTAGGGAAGCAGGGGCCGAATGTTTTGGGGCCTGCAGTTACAGGCAGAATGTTTGTATGCTCATGACAGAATTCCGAAGTTGCTGGTCCAGCAGACGCAGCAGTGAGGGCGAGAGGCTTCCTTTGCACTGGGATGACTCCTGGAAGATGGTTGGATCGTATGGATCTGTTCTGTTGCTGGCAGCTTTTGTTTTTATGGCAGCTGCCGGTGTTTTTGATGTCGGTTGCCTGAGTTCTCCTGTTGGTTGCTTGTGTTATTAATTGTAAGCTGCCTTCGGGAGAACTCTAAAAAAGCGTAGACATGTTCTAAATAAATAAGGGGATGAAAGGGGCTGCCATTGTTAGCAGAACAGATCCACATGATTCAACTCGTGTGTAGTGTTAGACTAGCTCTGAGCCTATACGGAACATTTGACTACGGCCTTTCGCTTCCCTTATTTGGCAATAGGGGACAGGACTTTTCCATTGCTGGCAGGGCTCTTCCTAGACTGTCACTTTTTGCTAAGATTTTGCCCATGCTGGCAATGCTCCCTTGGCTGTTTTGTCCTCCCTCTTGTCTCCTTTGCTCTTCAGCCAATTTGTTTGTAATTATTATTCCCCCCCTCCCCACCCCGTTTCCTTCTCCAGTACAAGCATAAAAACATCCTCTCCAAGTATGACGAGGAAATCGAAGGGGAGAAGAAGAAGTCCTTCAAGCTGGACTCCGTCGGGATGGCCGACGGGTCTCGGGAGCGGGAGCTGCAGCAAATCCGGGACAGCCTGCGCAATCAGGCTCAGACCCTGGACATGCCCAATATCTCCCTGGCGTCGGAATACTTCACCCCGGAAGAGATGGTAGGGGAGCAACCGTCTTTTCCCCAAATCGTGGTCTGGGGTTGTCTTTGGTGGTTCTGTGCCACCTTGAAAGATGTGGTCCTTGATTCTTAAGCAGACTTGAAACTTTTTCCCCAACCATTTATTTATTTTGGGAGACATGGCAACGTAGAGGTGGAAGGGACCTCAGGAGACATCTAGTCTAGCCTCCTCCACAATGCAGGAAATTCCCAGCCACCCCCTCTTCTCTGGTGACCTCTGCTCTGTGCCCAAGGGAATGCAGAAAATCTCCAGTCTCCCTGGCCAATCTGGCCTAGAGGAAAATTCCTTTCTGACACCAAAGTGTTGAAGGACATTAATCCGGGCACGTAAGAAGGGGCCTTGAGAGCTGATTTCTGACTCACCCCTTCTTGCCCTCCCTCTCATGATCTAGTTCGCTTACATCTGGCCTTTCTCCCTGCTGGGATCTCAGAGCAACTTGCATTGTTCTCCTGTCCTCCACTTTGTCCTCACAACAACCCTAGGAGGTAGGTTAAAGTGAGAGTTCCCAAGGTCCCTCAGGGAGCTTCCATGGCAGAGTGACTATTTCAGCCTGGGCCTCCCCAGAGCCTGATCCAACACTCTGACCACTACAGCACACTTGCTCTCAGTCATGGCTCAGGAAGCTTGATGATTTGCTGCGGTGGCTGAATTGGCCCACTGTCATTCACAACCTGAATCCCAAACTGTCACCTGGTACGAGCATGCCTGGATGTTGCTCTTCCTGCAGAGGCAGCTGTGCCTGGAGACAGGCACGTGGAGCACTCTGATTGGCTGTTCCACTGGCCCTGTATATTCGGAGGCTCTGAAGCTGCTGCTGGCTCACACATCCAGGTTGATTTCAGGCTGTCTTAAAACGGCGGACCACTCCTGATCCCAGCGGGAGAAGCAGAAGCCTGGATGCTGGAGCTGGGTTCCTAATGTGGGAAGCAAGCAGGAAGTTCCTTCCTGTGGCTGGAGGGGGAGGGGTAGCCAGAGCATGATGGTCCTGCAACAACAGACCTTATGGTGGGTCTCTCACAGTTTGTGAACTGTGAAGGCTTCCCACTGCAAAGGGCTCAGGGAGACATGATTCCCAAGGCAAGGATTGGGTCCCCAGGCATAGAGACTTTGCCTTTCCTAATTACCTCAGGGAAGGTGAGGCTGGCTGTTAGGCATTTCAATGACTGACAGGGAGATTTGCTCAGGCAGGTTTTTCCCTATTGGTACTACTGAGCTGAGATGGCATCTTTGGCCTGGACTGCTAGGATGCTCTACAGGAGAGATGTGAAGAAGAAGAAGACTTGGGTTTATATCCTTCCTTTCTCTCCTGTAGGAGACTCAAAAGGGGCTGACAATCTCCTTTCCCTTCCCCCCTCACAACAAACACCCTGTGAGGTAGGTGGGGCTGAGAGAGCTCCGTAGAGCTGTGACTAGCCCAAGGTCACACAGCTGGCGTGTGTGGGAGTGCACAGGCTAATCTGAATTTCCCAGATAAGCCTCCACAGCTCAAGCGTCAGAGCGGGGAATCAAACTCGGTTCCTCCAGATTAGAGTACATCTGCTCTTAACCACTCCGCCACTGCTGCTCCGATAGAGATAAGAGACACTGTTTCCAGGAAACAGCAACACCCCCCTACCCCCATTCCACCTCAGGTCTGGCTGGTAACTACCATGTAAAATGGAGTACTGTCATAAATAAATGTAAGGAAGTCCTTAAAAGACACCTTATGTAAGGAAGTCCTTAAAAGAACCTTCGGGGCTGGGCGGTTCCTAAATCTAACAAATAAATAAATAAGAACAGAAGAACTAGCCTGCTGGATCAGACCAGAGTCCATCTAGTCCAGCACTCTGCTACTCGCAGTGGCCCACCAGGTGCCTTTGGGAGCTCACATGCAGGATGTGAAAGCAATGGCCTGCTTCTGCTGCTGCTCCTGAGCACCTGGTCTGCTAAGGCATTTGCAATCTGAGATCAAGGAGGATCAAGATTGGTAGCCGTAGATCGACTTCTCCATAAATCTGTCCAAGCCCCTTTTAAAGCTATCCAGGTGAGTGGCCATCACCACCTCCTGTGGCAGCATATTCCAAACACCCATCACGCATTGCATGAAGAAGTGTTTCCTTTTATCAGTCCTAATTCTTCCCCCCAGCATTTTCAATGAATGCCCCCTGGTTATAGTATTGTGAGAAAGAGAGAAAATTTCTCTCTGTCAACATTTTCTACCTCATGCATAATTTTATAGACTTCAATCATATCCACAGCATAATTTTTGAACATAATATAAAGAACATGGCGTTAAAGTGAATTTTCCACCATCAGAAGGAAGGCAGTGTCCTGTAAGTCGCAGCCAACTTAGGGCAACCTCCTTTGTCTTTCAAAACAAGAGATGAGTGGAGGTGGTTTGCCATTGCCTGCTTGGACTTCCTTGCAGGTCTCCCATTCAAGACCTAGCCATGACTGACCGTTCAGAGATTCCCAGCTCTTGACTAGCCCAGGCTAATCTGCCCTATTCAGGCAGTTGGGAAATGCCCTGGTGGGTAGCAAAGGGAGGGGAGCACGCTGAGGCATTATGTCGGCCTTCGCTCTGACCTTTGGCAGAAGGTGTGTTCCTGGGAGCGCATGAAGGATGGTCCGCGGCATGTTCTTGATGCTTCCGCTTCTCACTGCAGAACGTGACCTTTAAGAAGACAAAGCGGCGGGTGAAGAAGATACGCAAGAAGGAGAAGCTGGTGAAGGCTGCCGATCTCCTGCCGCTGGGCAACGAGACCAGCGAGAGGGATTTCGGCTCCAGGTAATGACCCCGTGGCTCAAACCATTAACCCAGGAGGGGGTTGCCCCTGAAAAGGTTTGCATCCATGACTCTGAATGTCATACCTTTGGCTCCCCTTCCCCAATTCTCAGCCTCTGGGGATGTGGGGATACACAGAAACCATAGGTGTCAAACTCAGGCCCTCCAGGTGTTCATGGACTACGATTCCCATCAGCCCATGCCAGCAGGGCCAATTGGACATTCCAGCAGGGGCTGCTGGGAATTGTGGGCCATGAACATCTGGAGGGCCTGAGTTTGACACCTATGTGTCCCTTCACCCCATCTATGCCAGGGAGCCCATTTTCACCTCCTGTTGAATTTGGCATATGTCATAGCGAGCATTGCTTCTTCCCGTGCTTCACGGATCCTTTGCATGGGCTCTGTCTAGGAGCCGCGGCCGAGGGAGGAGGGTTGCAGAGGAGGAGGAGGAGGATGAAGAGGGGTACGCAGAGGAAGATGAAAACGAAGACGCGGAGCAGCCGCTTCAGTCGGATGACCTCCGGGTGGAGAGGATGGACATAAGCAGTGAAGACGGTGAGTCTGCTTATTTGTTGGCTTTCGTCCTTACTCTGCCTTTCTCGCTGGCACTCGAGGTGGATGACAAATGCGATAGAACTCGTCAGTCAGTCAAAATGTGGTAATACTTGAATGATAATACTTGAATAGGACAGCAAGGATCCCTAGCGAAAGGAAGCAACCCAGTCAGCATGCGGGTTACAAAACATGGTGTGGCTTAGAGTCCCTATTAACCGAAGTTTCCTGAATAAAGCAGCATAATACGCAAATTGGGATATGGAACTGGAAGAAACGAATTAATCACCACAGGAATGAGGTGACTTCCTGTGCTGCTCTGTGACATCACAGCTCTTGTGTGTGTATTTTGCTGTCAAGTCACAGCTGACTTAGGGTGACTCCGTGGTGGGGTTTTCAAGGCAAGAGATGTTCAGAGGTGGTTTGCAATTGCCTGCCTCATGGTCATTCATGCCCCTAGTACAGGGGTGGCCAACCTGTGGCACTCCAGATGTTCATGGACTGCAATTCCCATCAGCCCCTGCCAGCATGGCTAATTGGCCCCTCCCCCAGTATTCCTTGGAGATCTTCCACCAAATACTTGCCAGGGTTGAGGCAAAGAGTGTATAACTGGCCATGGTCCCCCTGCAAGTTTCCCTGGCAGCATGGGGATTTGAATCTGGGTTTCCCAAATTCTAGCCTGACATCTTAACCACTATACCATGGTGGCACACAGCTGTACTCCTCTACAAGAACACTGTCTCAAAAAGTTAAGTTTCACGATTATCCTTATACATAAGTCCCTAGATGGAATGTCTGACAATGAACCTCCCAGCCAATGGGCGCTCCAGACTCATGAAGTGAGTCCTGTGCACCCACTGGTTGGAAGTGTGTCTCTCGCATTCAACCAGCACCCCCAGCGGGGAGAGCAACATGAAACTGCTCTGCAGGCCGGCCTCACCAACAGCATCCCCCTTCTCCACCCAGCCTCCACCCACCCCAACACCCAAGCCCAGGCAGGACCTGCCGGAAGCCCCGCCCCCATTCCCCTGCCCATCTCTCCCCCCCCCCAACCAAGCCGACCCCTCAACAAGCCCTCCCTATTCTCCAATGAACCCTCAACCCACCAAAAACCCAAGGTGCGCTGCTGGAATAGCGGTGGTAGGCTGCTCTCCCACCCAACTCGCCAGACCCCTACCCATTCACATGTGCACCCTCCCCCCAAAACCCAAGCCCCACAGGCCTCAGCTTAAGCACCCAACATCCCCCTGCCTGCGCCTCCTCACCCCAAAGCTGGCTTTTCCATGAGCTTTTCCTATTCCCCCACCACTGGGACAGGGGCGGCAAGCCTCTTTCCTGCTGTGCCCACCAGAACCCCTTCCCATTCACTCGTCCACACTCCCCCTATCCCAAGCACCCGACCCCTCAGTAGCCTGGCCTGTCTGGAGCAGTGCATGGTGAGTTGCGGGCGGGCTATGACAGGCGGTGGAGTCCTGGGAGATGGTGGATGTGGGACTCGGCCAGCACTTTCCCTCCTCCCCTTCTTAGAGCCCATTTTATGGCCTCCTAAAACGTTCTTTCACTGCTCATTTCGCATATTAGTAGAGGGGGAAAATTCAGTGGTGCAGGGGAAAATACTTCTCTTATTCAGATATGCTGCCCCTTCATGTTTTGCCTGTGCTTCTCCATAAGAACATAAGAAAGAACCTGCTGGATCAGACCAGAGTCCATCTAGTCCAGCTCTCTGCTACTCGCAGTGGCCCACCAGGTGCCTTTGGGAGCTCACATGCAGTATGTGAAAGCAATGGCCTGCTGCTGCTGCTGCTCTGAGTACCTGGTCTGCTAAGGCATCTGCAATCTCAGATCAAGGAGGATCAAGATTGGTAGCCATAGATCGACTTCCCCTCCATAAATCTGTCCAAGCCCCTTTTAAAGCTATCCAGGTTAGTGGCCATCACCACCTCCTGTGGCAGCATAGTCCAAACACCAATCACACATTGCATGAATGATAGTAATCAAGTCAGTTGTGCAACAGGTACAGACAAAAGTAGTAACACCAATGCATACTTAAACTCACAAAGTGAGTAATATCTTAACCAATGATACATAAAATATGATTCTGTCTTTGTCTTTGAACTATTTTGTCTTTGTCTTTGAACTATTTTGAAAACATCTGGAGTTGTTCCTGGGAAACAGAATCATATTTTATGTATCACTGGTTAAGATATTATTCACTTTGTGAGTTTAAGTACTCATTGGTGTTACTACTTTTGTCTGTGCCTCTCCATGAGCATCTGTATAATTGTGTCAAGTAGTTTCCACAGCAACAGAGTTTTAAAAATAAAGTTTCATTCTAGCAAGAATGTTGCATATATTTCCATTTCCCCCGAAGCTTCATGATTTTTGCTGGGGGAACAGGGGACTCATCTTGGGCAGCTGGTTTGATTTTCTGGAAGGAAATTCTCAACGCTCAGCTGGTGCTCTCCTTGTGATTCCATGTCCCGAATTGATGGATCTCATTCTTTCTTCTCCTGTCCCACCAGAGGACGTTGGAAGGGGTCCAGATTCTCCCACTGCCTTGGAGGAGGACGAGGCTGAACTGGAACTACAGAAACAGCTGGAGAAAGGGCGGAGACTGAGACAGATCCAGCAGTTGAAAGACAGCGGGGAAAAGGTGGGGAACAGAGAATGATCAAACCACAGGGTGGACCTTTTATGGACGTAAGACGGATCTGTTCTTGATGGCAGGGGCGGGTGCCCCACTGCTGTCTTCTGAAGGGCCCTGACTCTATAGTTCCTGAGCTGGAGGCGCACCATCGCGAAGCTTTGGCTCTTATTGACCTCATCTTCCTCGCTCGTTTTTACCTCCAGGTCATAGAAATAGTGAAAAAGTTGAAGACTGGCCGTAACCAGGAAGACGACGATGAGCTGGAGAAGAAGGGGGCCATCGTCTTCAATGCCACCTCCGAATTCTGTCGCACCCTGGGAGAGATCCCTACCTACGGGCTGGCTGGCAACCGTGAAGATCAGGAGGAGCTCATGGTAGGTCTCCCAGTGAGAACTGGGCGGGGCTGAGCAAGCTCTCGCAAGACCGAATCCCCTCCCACCGGGTGGTGTCTTGAGCATGAGCGAGCTCTTGTGTTTCAGAGGGACATGATTGTGCTGCGTGTGATGGAAAGCTCCAGTCTGCAGACTGTATTAGCAGTGAGGATACTTAACTGTGGTACTGTCAGATGCTGCGAGCAGTGGTGTATCTGCCAGAGGGACATGAGGGATCAATTGACCCTGGGTGCCCCCCCATTAGATCATGTTCTGGGGGTGCCCGGCAGCCCCACCAGGCTGCTCCATGGGCGCCCAGAGCAGGTGTTGCCCCAGGCGCCATTTTCCCGTAGTACGCCTCTGTCTGCGAGCACTTGCATGTATGTTATCTTTCTGTATACCTTACAAACCAACTTTTAAAGAAGGTGAGTCATATCTATCACCCCCCTAGTGCAACTGTGGATGGGAGGGAATCTTGCTTATCAGCAACTGGTAAATTCCTGGGGGGAAGGGGGGTGAGATTTTAAACTAAGGACCTTCCTAATTTAACAGTTCTGTCTTTGAGCTCTTGTGACATATACCTGTGTAGAGAGGGTAATCTTAAAGAGGAGCGAAGGGGGTGTTATGTAACTACCACATATACCCCCAGAAGGATCCTGAAATACTTTAGGCTTCCCCAGAGGCTCCTGGCACAAAAGGCAGTGCAGTGCGGCTTGCTGTCCTCTGTGAAAATACAAAAACCACAGTACTTCAAATTTGTCTCCAGTGCCAAGGAAAACACCTGGTTCTGCTGTACCAGGATAAAAGGAAAAGAGAGTGGTTTTGTCTGTACACACGCAAATGCTAGAGAATTGCATTGGGCAGTGTGGTGACCTCTTGTTGCCAAGTAAAGGATGCACTGACGTAATGCCCATTGGGCAAGGTGGGCAGCTGCCCAGGGCATCACCTTGTGGGGGGCATCAAAATGCTGGGTTCGTTTTTGGGCATTTTAGCTGTTTTCCATTTTTGGCCTGCAGGGAGCGCAGTTTTTAGGCTAGCGCAGGGGTAGGGAACCTGCGGCTCTCCAGATGTTCAGGAACTACAATTCCCATCAGCCTCTGTCAGCATGGCCAATTGGCTAGCGGCACCAAAATTTCAGCGTATCGTCAGAAGACTGTCCCTATGTTACCCCCCAAGTTTGGTGAGGTTTGGTTCAGGGAGTCCAAAGTTATGGACTCCCAAAGGGGGTGCCCCTATCCCATTGTTTCCAATGGGAGCTAATAAGAGATGGGGGCTACAGTTTTGAGAGTCCATAACTTTGGCCCCCCTGAACAAAACTGCACCAATCATGGTGGGTATCATTAGGGCAGTCTCCTGATGAGACCCTGAAAGTTTTGAGACTGTGCCTTCAGAAATGTGCCCCCCACAGCCTGCAACCCCCATTGACAGCAATTCAGAAAACTCAATGCAGAACAAAGATTCTTGGGCAAATTTCTAGGATGTTCCTGCAGGGAGTGCATTTTTGGATGTATCGGCACCAAAATTTCAGGGTATCATCTGGAGATGATGGCACCCCCCAAGTTTGGTGCAGTTTTGTTCAGGGGGGCCAAAGTTATGGACCCTCAAAACTGTAGCCCCCATCTCCTATTAGCTCCCATTGGAAACAATGGGGGATGGGGCACCCCCTTTGGGAGTCCATAACATTGGACTCCTTGAACCAAACCTCACCAAACTTGGGGAGTAGCATAAGGACAGTCTCCTGATGATATGCTGAAATTTTGGTGCTGATATGTCTAAAAATGCACCCCCTGCAGGCACCAATGTCCTGGTGCAAAAAAATTTTTGGTCGTGGTGGAGTGGCCTCCCATGGGGGGGGGGGGGCATCCAACTCAGGTTTTGCCCAGGGCTACAGTTTGCCCAGAGCTGCCTCGTTACGCCCCTGAAAGGATGCATGGTTGTTTGGAATGGCTGAAGCCAAAGGTCTCTGAGCACTTAAAGCATCCTGAGGTTGGGGGCTGGCAGAGCTGGAGGGCTGCCAAAAAGAAAAACCAGTGGATTCTAGATCCAGTCTTTCTAGAACTCTACCTAGAAGCTAGAATGACCAAACTGAGGCTATTGTACTCTGGTCACAAGACTCACTGGAAAAGGCACTACTACTAGGAAAAGCGCAAGGTAGTCGGAAAAGAGGAAGGCCCAACATGAGATGGATTGATTCTATAAAGGAAGCCTGGGCCCTTTTCCAGCAGGACCTGTAGCTTAACAAAAGGACATCTGAGAGGTCATTAGTTCATATTTCATCATCATTTGGAAGCGACTTGGTGGCCTATAATACTCACTGTCAAGAGGGTGTTTATCTGAGTGCAAGTGATGCACTCTTGAATCCATGTAACCAATCATACGTAACAGTCGAGTGCCTCTTTTGATAACTGTAATATGTAACCACTGCCACCTGTGTATTCTTTCCTTGACCTGTGCTTTATGGCTTCGCATGCTTTGTGGTGAAGTAGGCCTCCCCTGCCTCGTCTGTCCTGTGAGAAAAGAGTTACGACTTAGCTTGCTGAGGGAAGGAGACCAGGTGGCTCCTTTGCTGTCTGCTGCTGACCTTGGGGGTAGTCTCAGTTCCAGAGGCTGCCTCTGGGAAGTTGGGGGGGGGGAACTTTGGGGAATATATGGGACCTCAAATGCCAGCTTCGTTAGAACTGGCTTTGCCAAGTATGATGCTTGAACACCTCATCAATAAATGCTGATGGTGATCATTTTGGAGTCCGTTTATTGGATTAAGGTTCTGAGACCTAACACACACACACGCAGCTGGAGGGAACCCCTCAGGCAAGTTGGAGGGAGCTCAGCTAGAAAATGGCAGGGGTCTAAACAACCGGCTTCCTCCTTCCGCCTTTCAGGACTTCGAGCGAGACGATGAACGGTCAGCCAACGGGGGTTCGGACTCGGATGGTGAGGAGAACATCGGATGGAGTACTGTCAACCTGGATGAGGAGAAGCAGCAGCAAGACGTGAGTGTGTGGGCGTGGCCTAAATTGGGGTGGCTTGAGACTGTCGAGGCCTATGATGCAACTGCAGCAGGAGTTCCTCTTCCTGTCTTGCTGGTGGAAGGGAACTGTGGTTGATTGAGAACAGGAAGTGGCCCCTGGATCATTCACTCTCTCTTCTCTTCCGCTGCGGCGTGTAGTTCTCGGCCTCTTCCACCACCATCTTGGATGAGGAGCCCATTGTCAACCGGGGCCTGGCAGCCGCCCTGATGCTCTGCCAAAACAAAGGTAAGGGTTGGCGATGCTGTGGCTCGGCGGGTTCTTCTGATTTGGCCCGGGTGTTTCTTCACGGGGCGTGGGCTCTCCTTTCACCCCTGCGCCCTGGCTGCTGTGGGTTCAGGATTAATTTTCTTCTCCCCCCACCCCCAGGCCTGTTGGAGACAACGGTGCAGAAGGTGGCCAGAGTGAAGGCCCCCAATAAGTCTCTGCCGTCCGCTGTCTATTGCATCGAGGATAAGATGTGAGTAGCCCTGTGGGTAGGTAGGAGCATCCTTGCATCCCTGAAAGCAGAAAGAGATATTGGGGCCACGAGCAAATAAGAATCAGGTGATTGGCCCAGCTATCCAGTGTTGACATGCCCTGATTGGCCAGTGTCCATGGCCTGTACTGTCAGATCATTGGTCCATGTAACCCTGAGATTCTGTTAGCTGGTGATGCCAGTGATGGAACCTTTGATGGCCTGCATGCAAAATAGGTGTCCTCCAACAATTTCCCTTCCTGGTGAGATGTAGAAGCCGTACTCAAGATTTTAAAAACAATTCTCTACCCCCATCCTCCTTTCCCCCCCACCTCTCCCAGACTCAGTTGCATTCAGAACGAGACCTCCAGCTCTCTCCAAGGTGCTGGCTTTCTTGCAAGCTGACGAGAGGCCACAGTCTTCCATACTTGGTACTCGCTCGGATACTGCCAGCTTGGTGTACTAAGAGCGGTGGACTCAAATCTGGAGAACTGGGTTTGATTCCTTACTCCTCCACATGAGGTGCGGACTTCAGTTCGGTGAATCAGGAGCTCTCCCCACCAGTTGGGCTCAGAGCAGCTAACAACCTGCATAAATCTAAACCGAATTTGTTTCCCTACTGTTACACATGAAGCCTGCTGGGCGGCCTTGGGCCAGTCACAGTTCTCTCAGAACTCTCTCAACCCCACCTACCTCACAAGGCATCTTTTGTAGGGAGAGGAAGGGAACATCCGATGGAGTACTGTCAACATTCAATAATGTTGCATTTTTATTGATTTTCAAATGAAATGAAATAACAGTACAAGCTTGCATAATAATGTTTCACTTGCTACACAGCGTATTAAATTGGTACATCACTTACTGTGTCGATTAATTCATAATCTTCCATTATATACCTCCATATAGTAATCTTTTTAAGAAAGTAAGCTTCTGTCTGTCTAGACATACCTTAAGAATTAGTAAGGAAAAAACCAAAAACATAAGCTACAACAACATACAGAAACAAAACTCACATATACAACAAAAGAAAAAAATGTATATATTGTGGCTTCCAGTTAAAGCTATATTGTCCTCATATAATCCAGACGTATAACCATTATTAAATTAGTTAAGCTTATCAAGAGAGGCAAAATCAGTGAGTAGAAACATCCAGTCTTTTATCAGCGGGAGTGTTTGTAATCCACTCTGAGACTCCTCACAGTAGGAAAAAGTGGCATATAAATCCAACTCTTCTTCTTCTCCCACAGGGCCATTGATGACAAATACAGCCGACGTGAAGAGTATCGGGGCTTCACCCAGGACTTCAAGGAGAAAGATGGTTACAAGCCAGATGTCAAAATCGAATACGTGGATGAGACAGGACGCAAGCTCACGCCCAAGGAGGTACCAAGCTGGGCTCGCCAGTGGGTGATCCCAAAGCCTTCCTCCCCACAGGGGAATAATGGCCTTCTGGGAGAGCAGAAGCTTAAAGAGTCACCATTTGATCAAGAGCCAGCGTGGTGTAGCGGTTAAGAGCTACAGGCTCTAATTTGGTTGGAGAACTGGGTTCAATTCCCCACTCCTCCGCCTGAAGCCTGCTGGATGACCTTGGGCCAGTCACAGCTCTCTCAGAACTCTCTCGGCCCAGGTGGAGACAAGGCAGTGGCAAACCATTCTCCCCTGAGCTAGAGGACATCTTGTGGGTGGTTCCATCGTCCCGTTGGGGAGGCAGGAAATGAAATTTCTTCCTCTTCCTGTGGAGAGAGACCGCCCCCTTTGCTCCAGTTTGGAGACTCTGAGAAGCTGTAGCCTAAAATGATTAAGACTAACCAAAAAGTGAACTTGAACTGAACTTAACTTTTGCTTAAGTTGGTCCTGTTATAATTGTGGACCTGAAGAACAACAACATTAACTAACTGCATGGATTATCTGCGAGGTCTTGACCTGTTAGTAGCCATGGAATGAAGAAAGAGAAAAATAGACGATGACTTGGGAGGGCAAGATGTTTATTATACCCCGCTTTACACTGACATCCCAGGGTGGCTTACATAATGGGGCTAAAAGCCCCGTTAAAACACAAAACATTAAAAACCATCATTAAAAAATACCGCCCACCCTTCAGCTGGCATCAATACGAAGGGGCCCTGGGGGTCACACATTGAAGGCCTGGGTAAAGAGGAAGGTTTTAACCAGGCACCGAAATCCATGAAGTGTAGGCACCTGGTGAATTTCGGCAGGGGGGGCAGTTCCACAGCTTGGGGCCTGCCACAGAAAAAGCCCTCCCATATACCCCCTCCTGCCACACCTTGGCATCAGAGGGGATCACCAGGAGGGCCCTCCCCACTTGACCTCAGTGCACGGGCTAGGTCATATGGGCGAATGCGCTTCTTTAGGTAGGTGCGACCCAAGCCATTTAGGGCTTTAACTACAATTGTCCATACCTTGAATAGCGAATAGGGAGTCAGTGCAATTCTTTTGAAGCTGCCGTTATATGCAACAGGCCAGGTTGGCCCACCAGCAGCCTAGCTGCTGCATTTTGCACCAGCTTTCGGACAACTTGTCTCCGGACCCCTGCCTTCTGCTCAGCCCACCTGCCTTGCTCACTTCTTCCCCCTTCTGCGTTTCAACTCCAGGCATTCCGGCAGCTCTCCCACCGGTTCCACGGCAAAGGTTCTGGCAAGATGAAGACGGAGCGGCGTATGAAGAAATTGGACGAGGAGGCGGTGAGTGAGCCGGGGAGAGAGAGAGTGCAGTGCCCAGCTAGTTAGAGCCCACCTGGACCACAGAATGAAACCCTGAGATATTAGGAGGAATGCTGTTCCCTTGGGAAGCTGATGGGTGTCCCTCCTGTTAGGGTTCCTCTGGTGTTCACTAGAGAGAAGGATCAAGTATAAGCAAGAGTCTGGGGAAGGGGCGATGCTGATCTTGTTTGTCTCCTGCCCCGCCCCCCTCCAGCTCTTGAAGAAGATGAGCTCCAGCGACACCCCTCTGGGCACTGTGGCTTTGCTGCAGGAGAAGCAGAAGGCCCAGAAGACGCCATACATTGTGCTGAGTGGCAGCGGCAAGAGCATGAACGCGTAAGGATGGGCTCAGGGGGGTTATCTGGGGCTGTGTGGTCCAAATGGGACTTGCTGTTTGTGGAGGAACCCAAAATGATAAAAGGTCTGGAATCCATGCCCTACAAGGAGAGACTTAGGGAGCTGGGGATGTTCAGTTTGGTGAAGAGAAGGTCAAAAGGTGACATGATAGCCGTGTTTAGATATCTGAAGAGATGTCATGTTGGTGAGGGAGCAAGCTTATTTTCTGCTTCTCCAAAGACTAGGACCAGGAGTAATGGGTTCAAGGGGAAGGAAAAGAGATTCCACCTAACATCAGAAAACACTTCCTGACAGTAAAGGCTGTTCGACAGTGGAATGCACTGCCTCGGAGTGTGGTGGAGTTTCCTTCTTTGGAGGTTTCCAAAGAGAGGCTGGATGGCCATCTGTCAGGAGTGCTTTGGTTATGTGTTCCTGCATGGCAGGGCGTTGGATTTGATGACCCTTGGGGTCTCTTCCAACTCTATGATTGTGTGATTCTACCTCAGCTGGTGCCTCTTGCCATTCTGATTCAGCGGCTGTTTCGCTACCGTGCTTTAAGTGAGTCCAGGGGCAGCTTCTCTGTGAAATGCAGCTGTGAAGCAGCTGTTCTCGCTTGGCTCTGTCTCCAAGGAACTCCAAGTATCATCTATGGCTTTCTCTTTTCCCTTGTCTCATCCTCCTTTGAGGTAGAGTAGGCCTCCTAGCTCAGTGGGGACTTCAGTCCAGACTTGATCCACTAGAACACACTGGCTCCAGAGCAGGTGATGTCACGTCTGTGGGGGATGTGTTGTGGAGTAGGGGAGCTGACCTTTTCACAAGTCTATAAAGATTTGTGTTGTGTGTCATCGCCGTCGTCCCCACACACCCACCTGGCTCCATCATGTGCTGGAACAGCCAGCCTGACTTCACACAGCCTCACATTTCTTGCACTACACCAAAAGTATGCATGACAGAAGCACAGTTCGAATACTAGGTGTTTACATTCATGGCCATCCATATGACAACCCTGTAAGGCACAGGTGTCAAACTCGCAGCCCTCCAGATGTTATGGACTACAATTCCCATCATCCCCTGCCAGCATGGTGCTGCTCACTGAACAATGATGGAGAGCTTTTAGGGAAGACTTCCTGGCACTTAGATCACCCCACTTGCTACTTCCTCAGGACTCCTAGACATTCCCCTTCCAGATCATTGCTCTGGTCTAAATTACCTCTCTTGTGAGCTGTTGCACCACCTGCTGTTTCCAGATCGCTCACTCCCCCAATGCCTTCCCATTTTTCCTCTTAACCTCTGTCTGCCCAAGGCAGAAACTTGACCAGATTACCTTTTTCCCCAGCTTCTCTGGGTTCAGTGCTCTGGGAATGAGGGTTCTTGGCTTGTCATGAGGGCCATTTAGATACTAACTGTTTCCTCTCCTTTTCTCCACAGAAACACCATCACCAAGTGAGACTCTGACGTCCACATCTATTTGGAGTTGGGCCTTAGATCTTGCTCTCTCACTGACCCTTTGCAGAGCAGGTCTGTGCCTGGGACACAATACAGAACACTTGGATCTTTGGAGACGGTTGGAATCTGGACAGCAAGATGTATTGCCTGCACACAACAGACACTTGAGCAAACTGATCAGCTGTTTCCTTCCAGATGTGCAGAAGGGAGGGCGGTATCTTTGTATATACTTGTGGAGCTGAGTTTCTGACGACGCCCTTTGGTGTTAGTTTATTTTATGTGAAACCAAAATAGAATAAAAGTAGCTACTTCTCGTTTGTAGTCAAGGCTCTTCCTTATGTTGCCCGTGAGGTGAAATAATGTTCTGATTTCCCCCCCCCCCCTTTTTTTTTAAAAAGGGCACTGTTTTCCCTAAATTTTTGATCTTGGATTGGCATTCATCTCACAGGGAACACATGTGCATTAAAAGACCAGGCTGAAAACAGATCTGTTAGATGAGCCAGCTCTCACCCTCACTGGCTGTGGGAGGGGAGGGTAGAGCTGTTCAGACTCTGCTCCTATAGGCTGGCAGTATTTGAACAGTTACGGTAGAGCAGAACCGGGGCAGAGATAAAGGAAGATGGCAAAAGTTTTTACAGACTAAGTAGAGAATAGCAGATATGATAGCAGGTCACTGCACGCAAAGGAAAATTAAATGCATTCTAATACATGTATTCTGGTAAAATGTATTGGAATATTCACTGGTTATTGAGGATGTCTATGTACTGTAGTATTGATGGCTTTCTTGGCCAGAATCAACTGGGTGTTGTGGGTTTTCCGGGCTGTGATCTGGCAAAAACTGATGTTTTGATAGCGTCTGTGGCTGGCATCTCACTGGGACATGCCTCCGAAAATGCCAGCCATACATGCAGATGAAACATTAGGAGCAAAAACTACCGGACTACAGCCACACACCCTGGAAAACCCACAACGCCCAGATGTCTAGGTAGTTTAAACAGCCAGCGTGCAATAGTGGTTAAGAGCAGTGGACTCTGATTTGGAGAACCGGGTTTGATTTTCCATTCCTCGCCATGAAGCCTGCTAGGAGACTTTGGGCCAGCCACAGTTCTCTCAGAACTCGCTCAGTCCACATCTAGGCTGGGGATGGCACATCATCTCTGAAATCTCTTGCCTTGAAAACTCTGCAGGGTCAACGGAAGTCATGTGTGACTTGATGGCGCTTTCTATCTCCACGTGTACTTTTGAACTTATTTACCTGTCTCTTGGATTCTGTGTGCTAAAAGACTCCTATTACAACACTGGAAATATATAAAGCCAACCTCCAGTATATCAGTGGATTGAGGACTTGAGAACTCTCAGTATTTGAACACATGGCTTATAGATAGCAATCGTGCACAGACTTATTTTTAGATATTTGGGAACCATTTTTGGAAACGTATAGTTCTTCCACCACTATTATATTTTTGTCTTTATGAATTTTTTTTCCTTTTTGGGTGGGGGGAACTTTTGAAAAAAGAAAATTACCTGCACTGTGATAACTAGCTGGGCTGGAAATTGTCACTCTGATATGTTAATTTTCTAGATGCAGGAATTTACTTTGTTGGTATAGAACAGTGATGGCGAACCTATGGCACGGGTGCCAGAGGTGGCACACGGAGCCCTCTCTGTGGGCACGCGCACACAGAGTTCATCATGTGGGGGGTGGAAAATCACCCCCACACACACACACACATCTAGGTTGGCCTGGGCCACTGAGCACAATGTGCGTGCACCGCAGTGAAGCAGGAAGGACTGGGATGGCGAGACTGACCTGGTGCCTGTGCTCCAGGTGGCTGCTGCCCGGGGCGGGGGGGGGGGGGGCACAGAAGAGGCAGAAATGCTACAGAGGCACAGAGCGGTGCACGTGGGACTTGCTGCAGGCTAGAGCAGGCTGGCCTGCTTTCGGCCGGGTGAGGGCGGAGGAAGGGGGGGGGGGGGAGCCAACCGGGTTTTTTCTAAACTCAAACCTCAGCATTCAGGTTAAATTGCCGGGTTGGCACTTTGCAATAAATAAGTGGGGTTTGGGTTGCAATTTGGGCACTCGGTCTCAAAAAGGTTCGCCATCACTGGTATAGAAGAACATTGCAGCAGGTTAGCCCATGTTGGCTTGCTTAGTGGCATTTAAGGATGAGGGAAGGGTTCTTGCCACTGGTGGCAGAAGAGTAGGGAACAGATGTGTTCTAATTCCCAATGCCAAATAAGAACATAAGAAAGAGCCTTGCTGGATCAGACCAGAGTCCATCTAGTCCAGCACTCTGCCACTCGCAGTAGCCCATCAGGTGTCTTTGGGAGCTCACGTGCAGGATGTGAAAGCAATGGCCTGCTGCTGCTGCTCCCGAGCACCTGGTCTGCTAAGGCATTTGCAATCTGAGATCAAGGAGGATCAAAATTGGTAGCCATAGATCGACTTCTCCTCCATAAATCTGTCCAAGCCCCTTTTACAGTTATCCAGGTTGGTGTGTATGTGCGTTTTTAACAGTTAAAGAGGTTATAGCGAGTACAGCCATCCTTTAATGACTTTTGGCCACCTCTGGTTTTAAAGAGTAATGCATGTCCTACTGTAATTCATTATAATTTAGTTATCAGGTTCTACAGCTCTGCAATTGATATCACTAGTAGCTCCCATCTGTGCTGTAGAATCCCAAAATCCCAACTGTTGCTAAGAGTATACTTAAAAACTTCACATACGAAAGGTAAGGATAGAACTGCAGATTGATTTTTAAAAGAAAAAGCCCTACTACTTTTTTTAAGTACTCTCTCTCTTGTCCCCTTGCTCAATGTCCTCAAACGTAAAATACTGGGTGAGTTCACTCCCTTTTACCAAAATCTTATATAATCTTGAAATCTCCTGTTGTAAGGGATGGCTGAGTAATTAGGAGTTGCTGTTTGAAAGCAATTAGTACTGCTTTAAGGCTATGATCATTTCAATCAAGTCTGGGGTTGGCCCCATTTTATTAAATAAGGCAAAAAAGGAGGCAGGAAATAAACTGGAATAATAGCAGAAGCATCCAGTCGAGATGAGATCAAAGCACTCTTGAAGGAGGGAGCTTTTGCTATTGAGAATGCTGCTCAGCACGGAAGAGCACACACTATGTCCACAACAACTGTTCAAAATTCCAATGCTATTTGGCCTCCCCGGAGGAATGCCAGAAAGACGGTCGGCCCACAGGAAGAAGCGGGGACATTCAAAGCTCTGCCCAGGTCTCTGCCACCAGGGTCTAGCCCGGTTACTTCTCATCCACCTCTGAGTCACTGCTGTCCTCGCTCTCTGTGTAGCCATAATTCACGCGGTTTGTGTTCACAAACAAGTCACTGTCGTTGTCCTCGGAGTCTTCTTCCCCTGCAGAACGTGGGGGGCTTGGCACACCGTTCCTGTGGGTGACATTGTGTGTAAGAGCAGCTTCTGCTAAGATGGCAGAGGCTTTTAAAGACCAACTTGTTTAGAAAAACCCCAATGGAAAACCATAGCTTTAACTGGGGCTGCTGGCCGCCGAGCCCCCTGCTTCTATTGCCTGCAGCCTCCCAACTCCTCAACCCGTCCCCTTCATGTCAAATGCAATAGTGTCAAAAGATCTGCTCAACTTGTATCCTTAACAGGTTACGTTTGCTCCCCTTTGGAAGCTGTGACGTTATCCCAAATTTCTGGTCATCACACAGGCTTAGAGACATCTCCTTCCCCCAACCCAACCCAGCCCCCAAATTCACCTGTCTTTTGCGTTGCTCTGAGTTCCTGAAGCATCAGATAAGAAGGCAGAAGGCCTGCAGAAATTTAAAAAAATGGAAAGGCAGTGGGGAATTTAAGTTCAGTCGCACCTTAAAGACCAACTTGATCGCTAGGGTTGACTCTTTTGTCAAAGCTCCTTTTGGCAGATACCAATAGAAACCGAGACCCCCTTATATCCCTCAGAAGGTGGGAGGGTGTTGCAAAGAAGAGCGTCAGGATGCAAAGGTACGAGACGTCATCAGCTCCGTTTCAGAAAAGCAGCAAAGTGCTTGGGACCATACAGGGAAACACTGGCAAAGTTTGAATGATCTGCCAAGGCTAACATCCAGACAGGTCAGAGTTGGGAAAGGGAAGCCTCTGTACGAGATGGGTTGCTCACGCTTTAAAGAAGACAATTCACAGCAGTTGGGGAGGAAGACCAGTCAGCCAACAAAGGCAGATGCTGACAGAAGCTCTTTTTCAGCTCTGCTACAGCAACAGCCCCAGGATGGGAGGGCTCCAAATTTGATTTGAAACACAGGCAAGGTGTTTCTGCCTGATTTAAATTTCCCTTCCTTCAAATTATAGGTTAGCCCTAGAGGGGATACAGATGAGTCCCCACTTACCAGTACCCTTCTTTCTTCAGATAGGAAATGTGGTCCTTGTACAGCACAAAGCTGATTTCCGCTTTTACTTTCTCCCCTTCTTCTATGGGATCCACCAGCAGGAAGTCACCTGAGAAGGGGCGGGGGAGAGAGGTGACTGGAGCAGACTATTTGGGCAGAGGCAGGGGGCAAGGTAAAAGGCTGAGAAGTCTTCATTCCCCCCACCCCACCCGCCCCGTGCAGCAGAAGCCCAGACCAACCTCTCTTGATCCAAATGTTCTTGCGGAATTTGGTGGGCATGCTCACAAGGAACTTTGCCCCTTCTGGCGTCTCCACCTCATGAAGGTTATTGCCAGGAGTCCCCAGCACCTGGAGGGGGGGGGGAGAGACAGAAGAAACCATATATAAGAGCTGAGCCAGAATAGTAGCTCAAAGACTGAGCTGTCAAATCAGAGAAGCCCTGGTTTGAACCCTCTGCCAGGAGCTCCCAAAAGGTGACCTTCGGCAAGCTGTGTTCTCTCAGCCTGTATCCCCCACCTGGAGTAAAAGATAGCAACCTACCTTAAAGGGCTGTTGTACAAGGTAATGTACAGGGAGGGCTGTGAACACTAAAAAGGGCCTCCCGCTACATCCAGTCAAAGCTCACTTAGGGTAACCCCGAAGGGTTTTTAATACAATAGGCGGTTTGCCATCATTGCCTCTGTGTCAGGAACCTGGTATTCCTCGGAGTTCATCCATCCAAATACTAGCCAGAGTCAACTCCGCTTAACTTCTGAGAACTGACAAGATCAAGCTATTCTGGTCTATTTTGTAATGCTGGGTCCAATACAGGTTGCACAGAAGGGTACCTGCAGATAGGGCTGTTTTCCTAGTTGCCCCCTTTCGCCAAGCCTTGAAATCTCCATTAACGATCGTGGAAAATTAATGGACAAAAAGCAATGTAGGCGGGGGTGTGTGTGTGTGTGAGTACCATCATACCCTCTGTGTTCTTGCGTCACCAGAGCTTCTTGCTCCGAAGGAATAATTGCAGGCAGAAGAAAAACAGCTTTTTATCCACACAGGTCCTATGACCCTCACCCTCAGCTTTTGGAAAGTCTTGAGGATTTGCTGGGGTGGGGCAGGAATCTATTCATACGTGTGCTCTTCATTTGACCCAATCCCTAATATACAACAAGTGGGAACTTGCAAGGACATGTGGCAGGTGTCTCATTTCCCCCTCCCCCACTATTTCTTCTTCCCCTTCCCTGAAAGCCCCCATAGTCTCTCCCCTTTTCAGGCATATTTTTCTTTCTCTTCTTCCTCAGCTACTGCCCGACACACAGGTACCTGCCTAGGAAAACTATACCAAAGTTGTGTGGTAGCAATATTTTTTTGCGGGGAAGGGGGGGCCTCACTTTCCTTTGTATCCTTTCCCCACTCTGTTTCTCCTTCACTCCTCCTGGCATCCCTCACCCATATCCTCTCCATATCTTTCTGGCTCCTTATCTGCGAATTTAAGCATCTGCAGGCAGGAGCACCCTTCAGAATTAGATATATAGAGCACATTTAAATCATTCTTTGCATCTAAAGGAGGGAGCTGTGACCCACAAGAGGCAGTATCCTGGAAAAATGTCCTGGTCTCTTGTCAAGCCATTATCGCCGAAACAACATGCACAACTTCAGCTCGCGATATAAGCATGAAGTAGGCCGTGATATGATACAGAATTGTCTTAATGTCAAACTCCCAGTTCATAGAACAACTCACTTGATGGGTTGAAGGACAGCAGAGTAACAGCAAAAGACAGTTCTGGCGAGATGGTGCCAAAACTGTAGATAATATGTTGAAGGAATCCATCCACCCCCCTCCCACCACCCCACCCCCCCGCATGTGAACCAAAGATACAGGAAAGTCCAGCCTGGGAGTCTGTCCCAACCACAGAGCTTCAAGGGCAGGAATCAGATAAACACCTGCAAAGCAAAGGCAAAGCTCATCCCCACAGCTCCCCTCCCCCCATAGGAATGTCATCCTGACATCTCTTAAGGTGCTACTGGACCTTACTTTTGGTTTGCTTCCACAGACCAACACACTGTGCATCTGAAAAACCTTGCCTTAGAACAGACCTGGGCATTATATGGCCCGGGGGCCACATCCGGCCCGCCGGATGACCCTGACTGGCCCCCCTGCAGTGCTGGGGAGCGAGGCGCCTTTGAAGCCGCGAAGCGGTTGCAGCCAGCTTGCCGGCTCGCGAGAGCGCCGCCTTGCTGGGGAGCAAAGCGCCTTTAGAAAGCCCGCATGAAGCCGGTTTAACGCCTTGGCTGCCCGGCTTCCTGCGAGAGGAGACCCCACCCCACCCGCTTGCTGGGGAGCAAAGGTATTATTTGAAAAAACCCGCTTGAAGCCCGGTTGCGCCAGCGCCGGCTTCTGCAAGTCAAGCGCCTCGCCCCCCTGCCTTTTGGCCCGGCCCTCCACAATATTTTCTGTTTCTTATGTGGCCCCATGGAAAAAATAATTGCCCACCCCTGCCTTAGAAGGTTCCTAAGCATGTCTACAAACACCAGAAGTATCACAGGTCTCTGTCTTGGGCCCAGCTATGTTCACTGGCTCAATATATTTTTTTTGTGCAACCTTTAATCTGCTACCAAGAGAGGTAGACCAAAAACCATTGAACGACCCTATGGCCCACTACATGTGCAGCCAGGGCCCAGAACACAAGAGATACCAATCTGAATCCAGCTCAATACGGAAAGCACAGAGAGCCATAACCATCCCAGATGGCACAGTGCAGGCCCCCTTTTCTCACCCGGACAATCTGCTGCCGCTCTGAAGGAATCACGAACTCCTCTAGGACTTCTTTCACCACATGCTTACGCTTTGTGGCTTGGGACATGCTGCTCCGTTAGCCTTAGCCCTGGGGAATGAAGACACTGCTGGCTGGGTGAGGTGAGAAAGAGCTCGCCGGATGTGCTTGTGCTTTGGGAGGCTGCGAGGAGCAAGTCAGAAGAATTAAGGGAGCAGCAACAGAGACACTTTTGAAGTCCAAATGGCAACTGGCAAGAAAGGAATGCTGCCCAGGAGTTAGGACCCCCCCCTCCCCCCCCCCGCTGCCACATCGTATTACCACATAATGATGCCAGGATCTCTGATTATTGGACACTAGATACTAGAGTCCAGCCCTGGTTCCTAGGACACAATCCTATCCCCCCCACTATCCAACCTCCATGAAAAGCCCTAAGGGCAAATCATTAGCAGTTTTGGCATTGGCTGTCATCACAAAACCATAGAGCTGAAAGGTTCCACAACAGTCACCTAGTCCAGCCCTCTGTACGTCACAGGATATTCACAGCTTTGCCCCCTGACTTCCTCAACGGATATCTGCTCCATGCTCAGAGAAAAGCCAAAAACCCTCCAGGATCCCTTGACATCTGGCCTAAAAGGAAACATGCTAATACGACCCAACTCTGCATCTCCTTATCCAAATCTTCTGGTGATATTGTAGAGGTCCCCAATTGCTGCCTGTCTGCTGTGGTTAAATGGATAAGAGTAAACAAATCAAAACCAAATCATGACAAGATAGGCACTACTGGTTAGGAAGGCAGAGATCGTGAAGGATACTGTGCTTTCCACCTTCAGTGGAGTTCAGCTGACACTCACTGACCCAAGTAAATGCTTTATTATTAATAGACATCATTTGTGCAGCTTTCTGCTGAGTTTCTGCAATCCTATTGCATTGCTTATTGGATGTCCCATCTTGTTGATTGAGTGGGAAAAGTGGACTATAAATAATGTAAATAAAATAACAAGGGCAAAGTAAGAGAAAATTGGTTGCTTCTTTCCTTGAAGAGAAAAGAGTCCATGGTCTCCATAGTAGTAACTGGAAAGAGCTCTCTGCCCACTTGATCTTACGAAGTGAAAAAGAATCAGGTAATTCTGATTTGTTCTCATGCAAGAAATGGGCAAAATGCTCCACAACCCCGAGGGTTCAGGAAGACAAACCTGTTTCCAGGGACAGCCAACGTCATCCAAGTTCAAGGGCTGTGGATCCAGTGTTGATTTCACCCTCTGGGACATTCACAAGTTGGAAAGAGCTGAAAGATTAGGAAGTGGGGTGAGAAAGGAAGCATGTGATTTAGAAAATCTCACCACAGCAGCGTCTCTCTCTCTCTTCTGGTAAAGAAAAATCTGCAAGTTTTTTGCCTTTCCTAGTAACTTTCCTATAACTTATAACTTTAGGACAATTTGCTGGACTAGGCCAAGGACTCTAGGTGAGCCCAGCATTCCACTTCTGTGGATTGCCAGTCACCTCTGGGAAGCTCACAGAATCATAAGGCACCTTAGTCCAATGCCCTGCTCAATGCAGGATCAGCCTAAAGCATCCTTGACATCTTTTCATCCAGCCACTGCTTGAAGACTGCCAAGGAGGGGGAGCGCATTACCTCCCAAGGCAGCTAATTCCATTGCTGAACTACTCTTACTGTTAAAAAAAGCCAGTACCTTTCTAGCTGTAATTTATACCCATTCATGTGAGTCCTATCCTCTGCTGCCAACAGGAACAGCTCCCTGCCCTCCTTTAAGAGAGAGCCCTTCAAATACTTAAAGAGAGCAATTACGTCTCCCCTCAACCTCTTCCTTTCCACACCAATCATTCCCAACTCTATCAACCTTTTCTTGTAGGGCTTGTTCTCCAGGCCCCTGATCATCCTGATTGCTCTTCTCTGAACCCACATCATTCTGTCCACATACTTTTTGTAATGAGATCCACAGAACTGCACATAATACTCCAGCTATGGCCTGAGTAATGCCGCATATTATATAGTGGACAATAATATCTTGCAATCTGGATGTTTATACGCTCCCAAGATCGCATCAGCCTTTTTTGCTGCAGCATCACATCAACTGCTTATACTAAGCTTACAGTCCACCCATACCACAAGATCTTGCACACACACACACAGCTACCCAGAGCATCCCCAACCCACTATGCTACCCAGTTGTAGAGCTCCTAAACAAGGACTGAGTATCCTGTATTGTTTGCCCATATGATGATGAACGTGGAAGTTTCATTTAGTTTTCAAAGCTAACAGTCCCTGTTAGTATCGCAATAGTTGCCAACATCCGCGTGGGGCTTGCAGTTCTCCCAGAATTGCGCCTGATCTCCAGATTACGGAGATCAGCGCCCCTAGAGAACGAAGCAACTCTGAAGGCTGGATTGTATAGCATACTCTGGTTTCTCTTCAGATCGACTGTATGGCATCCTGCTGAACTCCTTCCCTCTCTCCGGTTCGGTCCCCAAATCTCCAGGAAATTCCCAACCCGGAACAAGCAACTCTATTCCCACCATTGCAGATTTTGCAAAAGGAACTCAGGAATGATGCACTGTCTGTACATTTTTAAATTCCATTTGCCAGTTCAGCCCCTTCCCGCGCCAGCACCTTTTCGGGAACTTGCACCGTCCTCTTCTCCCTGAAGCATGAGAAGCAGGCACTTCCTGCTTCCGCCCCCATGAATTTAACGTTCGGGTGCTCCACTCTAATAGTTCCCCAACGCCTCAGGGCGCGTGCTAGAATCGTTCCGGCCTTATTGCGGTCCTACTCTTGATGCGAAGTGCAGTGGCTTAATCATAATTTGCTTGAGTCGCAGTTGTTATGGATAGTTGACTGATGTTTCTGATAGTGTACTATTTTTTAGAAGTGATTTATTCAACAGCCATTGCTGGAATGTTCATGTCTGCTCAGCAATACTATAATATTTTTCTTTTCAGCTTATGGGTACATGTGTGGAGGTTCTGGGGCTCATATCTGTAGGATATTTGTGTTGTGGGGGTGAGGAGAAAAGGGTGTTTCTGGGAAATATCTGGAAAAGGTATATTTTGAGATTGTCGTTTTGAGGGCAGTGCTGCTTCTACTGGACATTGTATTTATAGGAGTCTTTTTTAAAAAGTAAGTATCTCAACTGGTTTTCAAAATGCTGATTTTGAAGTGGCTTTCTCCTGAGACAAACCATTTGGGCTATTAGTCACCGACTAGTAGGGGCTCTCCGGGTTCCCACGTCTATCCCATCATCTAAAGAACCTCTTGACTGGAATTGCTGAGAATTGATGCTGCAGTTAGGGTTGCTAAACTTCAGGCGGGCCTGAGGATCGCCTTGAATTATGGCTGAGCTCCTGCTGACACAGATAATTTGCCCTTCAGAAAATGGCTGCTTTGAAGAGTGGAATCTACTATGGCGTTATACCTTGCTGAAATCCCTACCCTCACCAAACCCCATCCGTCCTAGGCCCCATCCCCAAAATCTCCAGAAATTTCCCAACCCAGAGCTGGAATACCTTTTGCCTGCAGATTGTCTACCACGGAGGATAGTCCCTCGCCTTGTGAGGAAAAGAAATTACAGTGTGTGTGTTTAATTAGCAGTGTTGCGAGCCTTGACCACTCTGTGATAGCTTTTCTATGTCTCATTTGTTACCGCTGCTGCTCGGGTAACATTAAGTGATTTCAGCTCAGGCAACGTAGTGAGGCGCAGGAAGCAGGGGTTCTTCAAAGCACCTCGGTTCTGCAACCTCAGTTCTGCAACAAAAGAAAGTTCAATCTGTCCTTGATCTCAGATTGCAATCAATGATGCGGCTGGCCTCCACTTGGGCCAGGGCCTTTACAGCTCTGGCCCCTGCCTGGTGGAACACTCTCCCTCCAACTGTCCGGGCCCTGCGGGACCTTGGGGATTTCCGCAGAGCCTGTAAGACCGAGTTGTTCCACCGGGCTTTTGGAGAAACCAGCTGCTGAGTGCCCCCCCTCCCTCCCCCACCAGGTTGGAATCCCAATTTTAATGGGATCCATTATTAAAATCGACGGGTCCCTATACCATTGGAACCATTACCCCCCCTGTTGAAAGGATTAGGTTTAGGTGGGACGCCATTTTGATATATTATAACTGCTGTTTTTATTATAACTTATAGATGCCTATTATGTTTTTATGTGATTTTATGTTGTACACCGCCCAGAGCCCTTCGGGTATTGGGCGGTATATTAAATAAAATAAATAAATAAATAAATAAATAAATAAATAAATAAAATAAAATAAAATAAAATAAAATAAAATAAAATAAAATAAAATAAAAGCAAAGTATTTTATTCGGAAGTGGTGGTGACAGCTCGGGCAGGAGAATCGCGCTCTCGTAGCCAAGCGCAAAAACTTTTATACACACATCAAAAGGGGCAAAGGAGCAGGTAAAGGGGGCAGGTACGGGGGCAGGTCCAATAGAGAAACATTAATACAAAAGAAAGATACAGTTACAACTTTTGTGAATGGGACCACGAAATCTCGCTGTCAAGTGTCTTCCCGCGAGACTTTACAATGGTGCTGAAATGGAGAGCGGAGAAGGTCCATTCATAGAACTGGATGGGCCTGCTACCGCACCCAGTTTTCTCTGTTATCAGACGGGCTATTTCCTTGAGTTATGACCTGAGGCTCCCGCACCTCAGTTCTGCAACAAAAGAAAGTTCAAACTGTCCTTGATCTCAGATTGCAAATGCCTTAGCAGACCAGGTGCTCAGGAGCAGCAGCAGCAGCAGGCCATTGCTTTCACATCCTGCACGTGAGCTCCCAAAAGCACCTGGTGGGCCATTGCGACTAGCAGAGTACTGGACTAGATGGACTCTGGTCTGATCCAGCTGGTGTGTTCTTATGTTCTTAAGTAATTACTAAGTTCATCTTAATGATAACAGATATTAATGGCCAAAGACAACCTTGGTTTCCCTTGTAAATTACACTGAGGGGCTTCTGCACATAACCTTGGCAGGGATCTAATGAGTTGCTTCCTTTCTGCCACTGCCATGGTTATCCTTAACATGGTGTGCAGTTTTCAAAATGGCTGGCTTTATTTTCTGGCAAGCTGTGCCTTTCAGAGATGAACTCTTCCAATGCCAAAAGTGAGAAGATTTTCTAACCGTGACATGAGTCAGAATGTTTTGATTCCCCCTCAGATTCATCACATCCTATTACCTTCTTGAAGCAGGCGTCCAATTTTGAGGGACCCCGTTTCATTTTGAGAGGAGTTATGCCTGCCACAAGTACCCTTGGCTTGTACTCAAAACAGCATCAGGGGATGTTTGTGTCAAATCACAGCTGACTTATGGAGACCCCATAAGGTTTTCAAGGCAGGAAACGTTCAGAGGTGGTTTGCTGTTGCCTGCCTCTGCTTGAGCTGAGAGACTGTGACTGGCCCAAGGTCACCCAGCGGGCTTTGTGTGGAGGAATGGGGGATCAAAACTAGTTTTTCAGATGAGAGTTTGCCACTCTTAACCACTATGCCAGTGATGGCGAACCCTTTCGAGACCGACTGCCCAAATTGCAACGCAAAACCCACTTATTTATCGCAAAGTGCCAACACGGCAATTTAACCTGCATACTGAGGTTTTAGTTTAGAAAAAAGCAGTTGGCTCTGAGGCGTGCATTACTCGGGAGTAAGATTCGTGGTAGTCAGTGGCTCTGCTTTGAAGCAACCGTGCAACTCTTCCAACGGGTGAATCACGACCCTAGGAGGGTTTACTCAGAAGCAAGCCTCATTGCCAGCAACTGAGCTTACTCCCAGGTGGAGGATCGCGCGTTAGTTCTTAGCATGAAAATCAGTGGGGTTTAACAGCGTTTATCCGGGTTACCTACACTGCTTCCTCAAAACTAGGTCTTAGGTTTAATGGTAATAATCGAGCTCAGCGGCCCAGGCCAGCCTCAATGTGCCCCCCCCCCCCCACATCGAGGCTGGCCTGGGCCGCTGGGCTCGATTATTACCATTAAACCTAAGACCTAGTTTTGAGGAAGCAGTGTAGGTAACCCGGAACGCAACTCTGTTTGCACGTGCCCACAGAGAGGGCTCTGCGTGCCACCTCTGGCACCCGTGCCATAGGTTCGCCACCACTGCACTATGCCATACTGGTGTACAGTCTCCCAATGCCTTCATTTTTGGCCCTGCAACTCACATCATTATACTGAACAGGGTTTGTCCGAATTCCTCATGCCTGGTGTCATGACCCTTGCCACGTTAGCTCAGTTCTAGCCATTTTGCAAGGCTCTTTTTGAGTTGGGCCTTCAAGATACAACTTCCGAAGCAAAAAGCAGAATGTTTGTGGCAATTCCACAGACCAGGTTGGGTGTATCCCCTTCACATTTGGCACTGCCACAACCATGACTGAAGCCCGTGGCCAATGTTAAGTCTCCTAGCATAATTTTCTAAGGAATGACATGTTCCACAGACAAACAACTCTTATTATTATAGGTTTAGTGTATTAGAGTTCCATAATTACTGCTAATTTTACGTAAACATTTCATTTGATGTAAAGCTGTGAGCTAAACAAGAACGGAAACAATTTTTTAAGTGTATAGATTATGCAGCGGCATACCTGGGGGGAACACGAGGGAGCTGTAGCCCCAGGCACCATCATTTGCCTGGGTGATATGGGGGTGCTTTTGGCCAAATGCCCCCTCTCTTCCCTCACAAGCCAGGAAGGCAGCCGAAGCTTGCTCATCCGTCCACCCGACATGAGAGAAGCCAAGGTGCACTTCCTTGTGCTCAAGGCTGGCTAAACTCGGCACCAGATTGCTGTGCCCAGCTCAAGGCTCCGGCCAGCTTGCATGCCCTGGCCCAGCCCCACAGCAAACTCACCCCATCTCTTGGCACTCCTCTCCTGGCAGCAGTGCAGGCAGCAACACCATATTGCCTGGAGGAGCCTCCCTACTGCCAAGTGCCCACTTCGCACTTGCCTCTGGAGAAGTGGAACAGGCAGCTGGGGCAAGCAACACACACTGGGGCAGGCACTTGGTGGGGGGGGGGGTGCACCCTCTGCTCTGCCCTTCAGGAGTCCCCTCTGGCAAAGCGCCGCATCCACCGCCTCTGCATGGCAGAGTTGCCAGCCAAGTGAGTTGCACATGGTGACAGCTCTGGTGAACCAGGGAGGTTCAGGTGGCTTACCTGCACACTTGCTGCCTCGTTCACCCAATCCGCTTGCTCGTTCTTCCACCCACCCATGAAGGTAGGGGTGCAATTTTGGAGGGCTTGCTGGAGGGTATTGCTCCAGGCACCATTTTCTGGCAACACGCCACTGGGATTATGCAATACATCATTGTTTAAGTTTCTGCAACCGGAGCCTGGCAGCTGGCTTAATTCAGAACCATCTTCCCCTGCTCCATTAACTGGATCCAAGGTAAACACCTTAAGTATTTAAACTGCTGACCTGGATGGCCCAGGCTAACCCGATTTCATCACGGCTCAGAAGCAGGGTCAGCCCAGGTGAGTACTTGGATGGGAGACCTCCAAGGAATCCCAGGGTCTGTCTGCAGAGGCAGGCAATGGACAAACCACCTCTCTTCATCTGTTGCCTTGAAAACCCCATGGGGTTGCTGTAACCTTGATGGCACTTTACATATGCAAGGTAAACACATTTACCAAGTGACTTCAGCTGCCTGCTGAAAGGATGAAAAGATCCACTGGGAAGCACGACAGACAAAGCTCCATCATGAATCAGATTATCCAGCAGGTGAGTTGGAGTATAAACACCCACAACATTATACAATAGCCACTCAGTGTACAAAACATACCATAGCAGCTGGCTAACTGAAGATCACAGGAAGGTCACGTTCAATGTTTTGAGACAGTCATAGCACAGACGCCTCCCCTGCCCCCTCCCCCAATACTCATGAGGCCATGAATTATGTTACACCAGACACATGAAAACAACAAAGCACAAGCTCATGACACTGACCTTTATTAAAGTGGAATGATACAATACCAAGCGCCACGACTCTAAACAGACTAGATCCACAGTGTCAGGCAGTGAGTCTATTAAATAGTCCTCTTCTAGTTCAGAATCACAGCCATTTCAGCACCAAGATCCAACAGAGATTCTAAAAAAGTAACAGGCTTCGACCTTTGAAGGGGTGTCAGATGAAGCAGATGGGTCTTTCTATACCCAAGCAAAGGTTGAGGCAGGAAACACTTTACACCCACCCTTTGTAACATGTAGCTTTCATAATACTTTTTAACAGGGAAAAGAGTGCAGCCCCTTTTAAAAAAACCCTCCAGTCTAATGGAGCCATTTTTATTATTTAAAGAAAGATGCTAATCTTGGGGCAGTGAGACAAGCATCCACTGCTGCAGCAGAAGTACTGATCAGGGTGGCCATGAAGAAGACCTAACCAGGTATGAGTGAGGAAACTCCTGGCTCTAAAGCTCATCTGACCTGCCCACCGAACTCCTACTGCCAACATCACGCTAATACTGGGCTCGCAGAGCACATGTACAAACAATCATAATCAAGGGTCAAAGGACAAGGAAGACATTGGATTCTAATACATAGAGGCATTATTTTCCAGTGCATTAGGAGGAGGAGCCAACAAGGGAAGCACAGTCTCTGTGGCTCCACTGTTTCTATGACCTTTTCATCTTTGGAAAGACCATACTGGCCTAACCTAACGGAAACAGGAGCACCCTCTTAAGATCAGTAGAGGAGGCGCTGCTTTTTCAGTGCTGCGATCCAGAAGAAAAGGAAACAGTCCGGGGGGGCGGGGCGGTGTAACAGGCGCTTTGCCTTCCTTGGACAGAGTAACGTTTGAGACAATGTGAAGCAATGCTAGAACCTGTCCCCTCCACCCCACCCCGGTAATGCCATAAATGAGGGAAGATTCACTTCCGTGCTTATTTACCCAACGAGAAAGGGGAACCTACCAAGTTGGGTGGTACCAAAAGGCCAGGTGAGGTTCTCAGCAAAGCTAGATTTTATGACGCGTGCTGGATAAGGCTCTGTCATGCAGAGTCATATTTTTAACCCATCTGGCCCAGAGTTGCCCACCAAGAGACTCTCCAAAGGCTCAGGAAGAAGTCCTTCCGAGCCCTGATATCCCAAATCCTTGGGAGTGGAGATGCCTGGGGCCAGCTGCATGCCAAGAATGAGCTCTGCCGCCAGGCCTTCCAGGTGTCAAGAAACAATAGTAAGGAAAGTTGTTCCCGTGGGAACACAGCCTAACTGAACTGGATCTCTTCTGTCAGTTATTTGTTTTTCTACTGTTGAGTAAATAAACAAACATGGGGAGGGCATGGGAGGGGCAGAACGTGGGTGAGTTGAAGGCCTGTTACTTCCAAGGAGAAGAGTTTGGATTTATACCCCACTTTTCTCTCCTGTAAGGAGTCTCAAAGCAGCTTACAAACGCCTTCCCTTCCTCTCCCCACAACAAAATAGGTGGGGCTGAGAGAGTTCTGTGGGAACCGTGACTAGCCCAAGGTCATCCAGCAGGCTTCATGTGGAGGAGTGGGGAATCAAACCCAGTTCTCCAGATTAAAGTCCACAGCTCTTCACCACTACACCATCCTGGAGAAAGTCCCATTCACCACCAAATATGCAGAAAACCGTCGCCCATCACATGTACACCAGAAAGGAACCTGATCCTGCAGAGAGTGGGGAGGGGAAGCTAATTTATCTAACACCAATGTTGCCAGGATCCTCCCAGGAGGGGTTAAGGCTCTACCTCATAAGGAATGAAACCCCATCTCTGCAAGTGAACTGCGGCTGGCACATCTTAAAGGGGAGGGGGCAAGATCTTCCCAGTGTGCATTTGGCCAGACTTTAGGCCCGTTGAGAAAGAAAATGGGAAATCAGTTGCTGCAGTAACTGGATCATGCCCTAGTGCCCGTGAGAAGATGCCCTGGTGCCTGTAGGAAGAGCCAGCAAGGAAACGGTTCTGACGTGGAGGAGGCAGAGAGACCTCAGGCGCCTAATGTACCACAGCGGAGGTGCACATCGTATTCACGCCGCAGGCTCGGCTACCCCGGTATAAGTAATAATAGCCCTGGAGGAGACACAAAAAGCAAATCAATTAGCAGCACGGACTTTTTGTTCTCTGCTAGTGTGTGAGAAAGAAGAGGATGTGTATGCACAGACACCGTGTTGAATCACATCAGCATTCTGCCATGTTTGCCACCTCTCTTCGTTTAGCGTTGGCGTGGTCCCGATTTAGGTATCCACATGGGGGCGCAAGTCACTATAAGATATTTAGATGAGGTTATGATTTTATTGTATGTGCAGATTTCCTTTTGAATGTTGCTGGCTGTTGATTGTTAGTGCTGATCTAAGAGCGTCATAAAATTAAGCAAGTACTCTGACTTGCAGGACCTCTTCAGCAGAGAAAAGGGGATTTTTTCCCCATCACTTTTTAAACTAGAGCTCCCAGGAACTGAACCTGGGACCTTTTGCAGGTGAAGGAGGTGTTCTACCACTGAGCCACAATCTCTTTCCTCTCTTTGCAGGAGCTTTGACCGAACCCCCTAGTTCAGGGGTAGGGAACCTGCGGCTCTCCAGATGTTCAGGAACTACAATTCCCATCAGCCTCTGTCAGCATGGCCAATTGGCCATGCTGGTAAAGAGAACTGATAATGGAAGAAGCACTGAGTATCTACCCTGCCCTAGTTACTGCTTCATGAGGTGCGGGTTTTTCCTCTTCCCTCTATTTCTACTTGCGGGTCATCTGGGAACTGAGGTTGGGAACAAGGAACAGCTGCCCAGACTTGCCTTTTCCCCCCATTCCTTGCCCCAGCTGTTCTTGATAGCCCAGTATGGAAGACGGCCGCCTGCAAAACAAAACAAACAAAAACAGGGGAACACATGGTCAGGAACGGGCAAGCCTCTTGCCAGATACTTTGTCACAAAGCAGAACAGTGCAGTCTCTCTGAATGAGAGAATGGGGAAGGCAGCCAGCTGATGGACTCCAACAGACCTTACTTCTAGTAACAGACTCTAAACTGATGCGCACGTGCAGATACGCACGTTCAAAATGAAAGAAACAGATCCAGGAGAGCAGCAAGAAGACTTGGGGGGCGGGGGACACAAATGATAGAACAAGAAGGTCTCTCTTTAGGATCTTCCCACTCATTACTTCGAAACAATCCCCCGCCCCACACACTCAAAACAGCAGCTTACGTGTGCCGTAGCCCACCAGCAGGACCGCGTGGTCAATCATCCAGGGATTGCAGAACAGTATGAAAGGGTGGGAGACGCCTTTCCTGTAAAACTGGAGAGAGAACAGAGATCCAGAGATAACTGTGTAACCCTGTCCCAAATGTTATACATTCTCCATGGTTCACACTCCTAAAAAAGGTGACCCAACGACAGCATCAGTTCCACATCACTCCTAGTCTCTGATTTTCTGGTCCAGTCCCATATGGTGTTCCACAGGACCCAACCTGCCTTCCTGTAATTTATGACGAAAGTGGGAAGGAGAATCCCCCAGTTTGTGAAGAATGAATCTGGAGTTAGAATAAGATATGCCCCCCAAATATGTAAACACACCAATTAGCACCATTTATTCCATTATCAGAATGAGACTAAAGCAGAAGCAGCATCAGGGCCCTACGGGATAAAAATCAATTCTGCAGGGCCTGTAAGAACAAAATATTTGGCTGGGCTTACAACGGAAAGTGCCAAATTCACGACAGAAAAAGAGGAGTTTGGATTTATATCCTACCCTTTCTCTCTTGTAAGGAGACTCACAGGGGCTTACAAGCTCTTTTCCCTTCCTCTCTCCACAACAGATACCTTTGACATCTGTTCCTGGTAAATTAGTAGAATCTATCATTAAAGATAAAATTATTAAACATGTAGAAAAGCAAGACCTGCTGAGGAAGAGTCAGCATGGCTTTTGTAGAGGCAAGTCCTGTCTTACAAACTTACTAGAGTTCTTTGAGGGTGTAAACAGACATGTGGATAAAGGGGAACCAGTGGACATTGTCTACTTGGATTTCCAAAAGGCTTTTGACAAAGTTCCTCACCAGAGACTGTTGAGAAAACTCAGCAATGAAGGAATAAGAGGGGAAGTCCTCCTATGGATTAAAAACTGGTTGAGGAACAGGAAACAAAGGGTGGGTATAAATGGGAAGTTCTCACAATGGAGAGATGTAAGGAGTGGTGTCCCCCAAGGATCCGTTTTGGGACCAGTGCTCTTTAACCTATTCATAAATGACCTGGAAGTAGGGGTGGGTAGTGTGGTGGCTAAGTTTGCAGATGATTCCAAATTATGTAGGGTGGTAACAACCACAAAGGATTGCGAAGAGCTCCAAGCGGACCTTGATAAATTAGGTGAGTGGGCTAAGAAATGGCAAATGCAGTTCAATGTAGCTAAATGTAAAGTGATGCACATAGGGGCAAAAAATCCAAACTTCACATACACGCTACAGGGGTCAGTGCTATCAGTCACAGACCAGGAAAGGGATTTGGGCGTCTTAGTTGATAGTTCCATGGGAATGTCAACTCAATGCATGGCAGCTGTGAAAAAGGCAAACTCTATGCTGGGGATCATTAGGAAAGGAGTTGATAATAAAACTGCAAGGATTGTCATGCCCTTATATAAAGCAGTGGTGCGACCGCACTTGGAGTACTGTGTTCAGTTCTGGTCACCACATCTCAAAAAGGATATCGAAGAGATAGAAAAAGTGCAGAGAAGGGCAACGAGGATGATTGAAGGATTGGAGCACCTTCCTTATGAGGAGAGGCTGCAGCGTTTGGACTCTTTAGTTTGGAGAGGAGATGTCTGAGGGGGGATATGATTGAAGTCTATAAAATTATGCATGGGGTAGAAAATGTTGACAGAGAGAAATTTTTCTCTCTTTCTCACAATACTAGAACCAGGGGGCATTCATTGAAAATGCTGGGGGGGAAGAATTAGGACTAATAAAAGGAAACACTTCTTCACGCAACGTGTGATTGGTGTTTGGAATATGCTGCCACAGGAGGTGGTGATGGCCACTAACCTGGATAGCTTTAAAAAGGGCTTGGACAGATTTATGGAGGAGAAGTTGATTTATGGCTACCAATCTTGATCCTCCTTGATCTCAGATTGCAAATGCCTTAGCAGACCAGGTGCTCAGGAGCAGCAGCAGCAGAAGGCCATTGCTTTCACATCCTGCATGTGAGCTCCCAAAGGCACCTGGTGGGCCACTGCGAGTAGCAGAATGCTGGACTAGATGGACTCTGGTCTGATCCAGCAGGCTAGTTCTTATGTTCTTATATGTTCTTATGTTCTTGTGAGGTAGGTGGGGCTGAGAGAGTTCCGAAGAACTGTGACTAGCCCAAGGTCACCCAGGAGGAATGTGCGAGTGCAGAAACACATCTGGCTCACCAGATAAGCCTCCGCCACTCAGGTGGAAGAGTGGGGAATCAAACCCAGTTCTCCAGATTAGAGTCCACCTGCTCTTAAAACCACTACAGCTTGGGCCCCACGCTCATGCCCCCTCCACACTCACTTATAATATTTATCATAACTAAGGTGAGAGTTGGGACTGATATGCGGCCAAGGTGTTCCAATCGCCATCTGTGAAACTGATTTACTTGGAACAGTTTAATTATCACTTTATTAATATAATGTTCTTAAGACTGTATTTAAAATAATGATAGCTGCCCTGAGTCCGGCCCTGGCCAGATTCAATTCAATACAAATAAATAAACAGAAGCCACCAGATGGTGCTGGACCCTTTTATAACCTGTACACTAGAAGGGCAAAGACTGCTGTTCACAACAGAGGAGCTCGCATCCTTGGGATCTCTTACCTGCATGCCAAAAGCATTCAGCGCAATGGAGATGGGGCCATTCTTTGCCAGCCAGGCAGCAATGTCTGTAATGAACCAGGGTGGAGGAGAAGTTAGGCCTTACAAGGGCTGTTTGTATGAAGCACAGACATGAGAACAGGAAGAAGGGTTAAATCTAGACCAGGGGTCTGCAACCTGCGGCTCTCCAGATATTCATGGACTACAATTCCCATCAGCCCCTGCCAGCATGGCCAATTGTGATTTGTAGTCCATGGACATCTGGAGAGCCACAGGTTGCAGATCCCTGGTCTAGACGTTGTACTGGAGGCTGCAGTCCCACAAAATAGTTTTGTTGCTATTGCTAGTTCCAAGTTGCACCTTTTGCATGTACATATGTATACTTGCATTCATTACACCTGCGCGCTGGCTTTCTCCCTGACCTTATTAGATCTGTGTGCCTCTTAGCGCACTCACCCTTCCCAGCCCTTGTCACATTGGTGACTTGTTGATTTGAAGATTCCAAGATGCCTTTCAGTACAAAATGCCCCCCTTCAGACTACTTTAGCCTTTTATGGAAAGGGTGTCTATTGGACCCAGAGGACACCCAGCCAGCTGCCTCCCCATTCCACAGCACAGTCTTCCAACCCCCTTTCAATATGCAAAGGATCCCAATGTTTGGGGTACTCCCTCCCCAACATGAGCACCCCAGGCACACACCGTTCTCGTCCCGGGAGATCTCCAGTGAGCTATTGATGTAAACGGCCACCTTGTCCTTTGAGAAATCACACTTCTGTGCAAATCCCTCGTAGCTGTAGTCACGTTCTGTTTCTAGGCCACCTGGAAGATTGGGGTGGGTGGGGAGAGGAATGCCACAAAAGTATTTATTTTGTAAGGTAACTGGAGAAAAAGAAGACAGGTCAGGCCCGAGGTCTCCAACGTTTAAGAAACTGAGTTGTTTGAACTTGTGTGTGTGTTAAGTGCCATCAAGTGGCTTCCAATTTACCGTGACTCTATGAATGAATGACCTTGAACCATCCTACTATGAATAGCCTTGCTCAGCCTTGCAAACTGAAGGTCGCAGCTTCCTTGATACCGTCCATTTCATGTTAGGTCTTCTTTTCTTCCTGCTACTTTCAGCTTTTCCTGGTGTTGTTGTCTTTTCTAATGAATCTTCTCTTATAACATGACCAAAGTATGATAGCTTCAGTTTGAACTCATAGATGGGCTTTTTTTAAAAAAAGAAGCTGAACTTTGAACCAGCCAAACAAACATTCAGTGTTACTGCTTCCAAAGATCACCAAAAGCAAAGCCAGGCTGGCTGTCAGATGGACAGCTAATAGCAGCACCACAACCTTCCACACGGCGTATGACACACCACAGGCACTAACGTAGAAATACTTAACTGTGACCAGACTTACCCAGTGACTCAATGGCCTCGTAAGCATTGGACGGCAGCCCTCCTCCGCAGGCTTCGTCCAAAGAATCGCAGTCCACCAGCTCTTTGGAAAGAGAACAGCAGCTTATCAAACCAGGCAGAAATTGAAGCCAGAAATTGAAGCCAGAGTCAGGCATACCATTCTTACTCAACCCATTCCCCCCACCAATACTCATGTCTAACTGGGCTCTCAACTATGCAGAGCACAGAACAAGCCTCCATTATTCATGACGTTTATATACATGATACACCCTGAGGAGCTCCTCATAGGGCAAAGGCCTCAAGCGGGTCACACAAGTTTCTCCTTCCCCAACCAGCATTGGATCCATGCTGCAGGAGCTGTACCAGCTCCAGATCTGGTGTGGGATGGCTCAGCCTCCAGAAACTCTGGCAACTAATAAGGTCATCCTGACAGTGTGGATGGACCAGAAGACATGCTTTCAAGCCAAGGCAAATGCCCCCCCTCGAAAGGGCCGTTATGTCGCTCTGCAGCCTGGGCAATGGTCCAGACTCCCCAAGGTGCCTACCTTGCTCAGAGAGAGAAACCAGGGAGCCCTTGTGGAGGAACCACTGGCCTTCCACGTTGCCAGTCACAGAAAAAGCCCAGCAGGATCCACAGTCACCCTGAGGTCAGGAAAAGAGAGGAGAGGAGGGAAATGACTCCAGACAGTTTCACTTGCACCCCAGGAAGAGGAGTGTGTGTACGAGAGGAGTTTGAGACAGCTGAAAAAGCTAGCCCTGAGAGGGTTAGGCCCAGAATCTCTCAGGACCACCTCCTCTTGACTCTTATCTTCTTAACTAAAGATCACGGGTCCTTTCTCTGCTGCTGTGCCCTACATAATAGCCTGGCGCCATCCAGTTCTCTTGTGCAGCCCAGTAGAATCCTGTTTTGTTTGCCTAGTTAGACCTTTCATTTTCATTTATCTTTATGATGAACAGACAAGGCAGCTGACATTTTGGTGAGGTGGTTTACATTAGCTAGCTGGAACTCATCTTTTTTTGCCAACAAATAAAGAAATTAGGACAGCTTTACGTGCAGGAGAAACTTCTGAGGATGCTGCTCCACCTCAGGTGGGTGACTGATGTACTGATGTTTCCACTGGCCTGAGCATTATGTCTTGGTGGAATGAGCTACCCGTGTACCATGTTCAAACAGAGGCCACCTGCTGGCTGCTCCGAGTCTCAAACTCCAGCCACTGCCTGACCCAGAAGCTGCTCCTGCTACGAGGAAAAAGGGACACAGACCTGGTTCTTCACATCAGTGACAGCCCCATGATCCCGCCAGTCCCAGGAGCCAGGGGCTGCATCGGTGGGGATGGCGGCCAGCTTCATCGGGCGACGCGGCAGTTTGGCCAGTAAGGGGTTCAAGTAGACAGTGTGGAATTCCTCCTCTGGGAAGAGACAGGAAAACATACATTGTGGACTAGAGACAGATAAAAGTTTCCATCTTTTTCACATCATGCCCCACAAAAGTGACCCTCCTCCAAATCATCAAGTTGACAAAGTAGCTCAGTGGTTGACTGCACAAAAAGAGAAGAGGGGTGGGTATAGTAGTGGCATAGTAGTTAAGAGCAGGTGGACTCTAATCTGGAGAACTGGGTTTGATTCCCCACTCTGCCACTTGAGCTGTGGAGATTAATCTGGTGAACTAGATTAGCTTGTGCACTCCAGCACACGCCAGCTGGGTGACCAGTTCTTCGGAGCTCTCTCAGCCCCACCCACCTCACAGGGTGTTTGTTGTGGGGAGGGGAAGGGAAAGGAGATTGTAAGGGCCTTTGAGTCTTCTTACAGGAGAGAGGGTGTGTGTGTAAATCCAAACTCTTGTTATTCTTCCTTTGAATACAGAAGACAGATGAAAATAAAGCTTGCAGAGCTGCTAAAGTCCTGGGATGACCGCTGTATCCTGATGCTAGCTGGCTGCTCTGGAAGTTTTCAACGTGCAGTTCAGACCGTGCAACTTCTAGTCTTAATGAAAGGAGGGCCAGGAGCTGGTATACGTGAAAGCAACCTTATTTCTGAAATGGGATATTGGTGTCTATCTACTTTGACAGATTCTCAGTGGTCTCAAGAAACAGCCATTTTCTCAGTCCCCCAGCCTGATATTTTAATTGCCTAATCAACATGAAAAAATCCCAACTCACACATCACTGAGATATGGGCCTTCAAAACAGGGAACATGGGAAGAACTCCATTGCCCAAAAGAAACCTCATCTCCTCAGTTCTGCCTTCTCCCACATAATGCACCCTAAGCCTTTGGAGTCATGTTCCTTTCTACCGCTCTTTTCTTGAACTTTTAATAGCTTGGCTGTTCTCAGGCAGACAAGAACTGGCAACAGAGTCCGTACGTGTACATAGCTTGTCTTTATGGAGTGCAGCGGGATTAGAAAATTATGTTCTTCGGGAATTCTGCCCTGCCAAAGAACTGTGCTGGATTCTGCAGCATATTCATTCCACTAAGCAGTGTGACTGCCCCAGCTTAGCCTGCGGCCATTTCAGCTTGGGAGATACGAAGAGTCAGCCACAGTCAGTACTCAGATGGGAAACCACCAAGGAAGAAGAGAGTTGCTATGCAGAGGAAAGCAATAGTAATCCAACTCTGCTCAACTCTTGCCTGGAACCAGAGGCGTAGTTGGGCCAAACTGTGCCCGGGGCGGACTCTGCATTTTCCGCCCCCCCTCTGCCCCCACCATGGGCCCTGCTCCGGCCCCCCACCCCGCTTACCTTAGTTATTAGTTTTAGGCTTAGTTTCAGGCTGAAAAGCAGCCTGTTCAGTTCAGGCTGAAAAAAGCCCAGGTGGGAACTACACTACCTAGAAGCCCTCAGGGCTCGCAAGGTCTCCTGGGTAGTGTAGTTCCCACAAGGGCTCATTTCAGCTTGAACGGAACAAGCCGCTTTTCAGCCTGAAACTAAACCTGAAACTAAGAACTAAGGTAAGTGGGGGGGGCTGCAAAGAGGGGGTCACGGGAGGGGGTTGGGGGGCAATTTTTCGGGGGGGGGCAGGCATGCACTCGGTGCAAGGCGCACACCCCCCCGCTCCCTTGTAGCTTGCCTATGCCTGGAACACATCTGTGGATGGGGTTGCCATGAGTCAGTTGTGACTCAACAGCATGTTCTTCTTCTTCCTTATTCCATTTAGGCAAAAATCCTCACAGAGCTATCTTGTTAGCTTAGGTTCACTGAAGGCTATGTGGCGGCTTCTGCTAGTGGAAGAATACAGGCTGCCTGCTGAAAGCAACATTTAGGATCTAAAGCGGGGGTAGGGAATGGCAGCCTGTTCTCGCCTACCTGTCAAGTCACTAAATTTGGTGACTCCATACTCTGCTGTGCCCTGATCCAGCTCTTGAATAACCTGGGCCTTCTTCAGGTTCTCGGCGAAGATCTTGAAGCGCCTTTCAGTTTCTGCAATGAAGAAGCCCCATGGAATTGTTGAAAACAATTATGATCATTAATAATTACCTTAGCCTACAGCATGCAGGGTGCCTCAGCAATCTCTGTCAGCAGGAGGGTTAGGGTGGTACATGTCAAGGGGCACAGCAAGTTAAAGCAAGTCAAGCCACTATGCTGGGGAGTGGCAGAAAGCAGCATTCTTCTGTCATGCAGGCTACAGGAGCACATCTAACACCAACACTGCTAGACAAGTTCCATGGACTGAGATAGCCTATGAGAAAGCAGTTCAGGGGAGAAGGGAGCCCTCGGGTCCTCCCAACAGCCTCCTTGTCTATTAATTTGAGCCTCCTTATCTAAGCATTCACCTCTTTGGTTCTCGTAACTCTTCTTGTAGGTGGTCAGGAAGTCTTTGAAGAGGGAAACCAGCTGGCTGGAGGCATTCTAGGAAATTAAGAATGCAGAACTGAGAAGCTGCCAGATTGTAAGTAAATGACAGAACTGTGTGGAAATGTCAACAATCCAATAGCTCCAATACAAAGCTCCCTTCACATTGCCATATGAAACTTCCTACAGAGAGATTTTGGGGAAATCAAGGCTCTGGAGAATGAACAAACGTGCCCTTCCCCACCTTTGCTAAGGAAGAGGGTGATCCCAACCTAAATTGGATTGAGGAAGAAGGAGACATGCCTAAGGAAAGTATGCCAGTCTTTAGAATGCCCAGCAATTAGGCAAATTAAATACCTTTAGAAGCATTAGGGCAAAAGGATTCATTTTGTTTAACAACCACAATTAGGAAGGAAAATTATCAGTTAAGCCTGACAAGGAGAAAAGGATGTTAAGCCACCTGACCAGTCACTTCCACAGATTGTAAACAAACTTTTTGGGTCACATGCAAGAAAAGGGACTTCACAAAGTGATAAAAACGATTAGCCAGCAACCTACGTGCCAGTCAAAAGCAGCAACTCAGATACTATCAAAACCCCTGTGGGTCAGATCACAGTCCAGTAGCCCATTTGGCACAGAAGCCAGCCAGATGCTTCCACAGTGAAAGGAATACAAAGGCAAAGATGCCGATCCATCAATGGGATCAGCCTGTTGTATCTTACTAAGGGCTTTAACTTCAAAAAGGAAAACCATCACCCACCTGCAGTAACCTCTTCTCTTGGAATGGCTCCTCAGTTTCCAGAACAGGTACCTTGGGATGAAACGTCTCCCAATGTTCTAGTCTTACCATCTGGACTACCTCAGATGGCTCTGTAGGGACAGCAAGAGAAAGAGCAATACTTTTCAAAATAAGCAGATGCTTCAGGTACAAATTCCAGGAAGCCATGGATAACACCTTGATCCTTTCCATTCCAATGGCATTCTTTGAGCCCCACCAATATCAAGGCTTGTCTAGATCTGAAATGCAGAAGGATCTTTCCACTTGACAATCTGCATGCTATTGTCGAAGGCTTTCATGACCAGAAACACTGGGGTGCTGTGTGGTTTCCAGGCTGTATGGCCGTGTTCTAGCAGCATTCTCTCCTGATGTTTTGCCTGCATCTGTGGCTGGCATCTTCAGAGGATCCTCTGAAGATGCCAGCAACAGATGCAGGCAAAATGTCAGGAGAGAATGCTGCTAGAACATGGCCAAACAGCCCAGAAACCACACAGCACCCCAATCTACATGTTGTTATTCCTGCCAAGTCCCAGTGCCCCAGGGTTAACCTGTATAGGCAGTGGGAACCAGGCACAGCATTTGATTCTGTCCCATGGCCAAACTCACCATAGCTTCTAAGCCTACAGGACAATTCCTAGCTCCATCCCTTCCCCAAATTATTCTTAATTGGGAGAGATGACAAAGTTCCAGATCTTTTTCTTTTAACTTGTGGGTTTTATTTCAGTTCTCAGGATTCAATTATATATACCATACAGAAAAATGAAATACAATTGTGATGTACAACTTAACATCTTAATCCCACAAATTTTAACTGTATTTCCTTAATCACTTAACTACTTGAACTGCAACTGTTTAATTTCTTTGAAAAGTTGTAAGTTTTATAATAAGGCAAAACCTCTTTTATTTTGTCCAACCATCTGCTGACTTCAAGTATCTTATTTGACTTCCAATACTGTGCAAATGTTAAACAAATTCAATACTGTATTATTAAAGGCTGAATCAACTGGCTGTTGTGAGTTTTCCAGGCTGCATGACCGTGGTCTGGTAGTTTTTGCTCCTAATGTTTCATCTGCATCTATGGCACCAGCGGGTGGAAATGTTAGGAGCAAAACTACCAGACCATGGCCACATAGCCCAGAAAATCCACAACAGCCAGTAAAATCTACTATACGTAATTTCTTTCACATTTCTAGAATATAATTTAACAACATACATTCGGGAGTATTTACTACCCTTCTTCCCAAAACAGCACTCAATAAAACAGCTTCCAATATTGGATCCCTCTTAGGCAGAACAACCACATGTGGATATGAACAGTTAATTATCCATTGCAAAACCAACATGAACCAGAACAATAATCATCAATTTTTGCCTCTGATTTGGGAGTTAAATACAACTGATGTATCATTTTCCATTTTCTCTCTAAAATTCAACCCCAGAGCCTGGTGAAAATGCCAACTTCAGTTGCAACTTCACACCCCAAAACTGAATCCCATTTTGTATCACTGTTGATTCTTGTGTTACTATCTGCTCAGAGTCTCTAAAACATAAACATTTTGGATGCTGTTATGCTTTCTTGCAAAGTGTTATAACAATCTTATTTATGGGTTTTCCATTTGGTCCCACTACGGCTCTCTACTCCCCTCCCCCAGTCCCACACTGAACATGAGGGTCCCCCCCCCGCCCCCCGCGAGCAGAATTTCAAGATGCTCAGCAGTATGCAGTAGTAAGAAGGGATGAAATAATGTTCTGGTCTACAAGCCTTGCTCTTCCCTTCGTCCTAGTAATCCAACACTCTTTTGGGGCCAGGAAGCTTCTGTTTTTCCTCACAACTTTTCCTCACAAGCTTCTGTTTTTCCTCACAACCTGAGGGTGGAAAGGTTTTGACCCCTGTCAGCTTTATTATATTTATATTCCAGACAACCTGCCCAGACCTGACATACCAGCAGTATGGCACTCTTGCCTCACAAGTTTCTTCTTGCTTGCCCAGGGCTGACTCCAAACCTCAAAGTAACACGTCTAAAGGGATAGAACAAAGAAAAATAATGACTGCCACAGAAAGCCCATAAACACAGCAGAAACCAGGCAGAGACGATATGTGCAGTAGATGGGAGAGATGGTGGTAATTGGAAATCTTGGTTTGCCACCTGTTCTGAAGGGGGACCTCTGTTGGCTTAGGAGGAGGTAGTCAGGTAAATTTTGGAGTTTCCAGAGAAAGAGAATCTGGCAAGGGTGGGTCTCTGCCTTCCAGCACTCTTAAAAGATTCCTGCCTCTGAGCTTCATAGAGGATTAGCTGTCAGCTGACCATAAGCAGCTGAGCTGTCCCTGTTTGAGGAGAAGTTCGTGCAAAGCAATTTGGCAGACACCGTGTCACAAGATAACTCATGAGGAAACTGGCTAGGACTTGGATCTCCAGTGAGTGGAGACTGAGGTCTTAGAAATTAAAATGCAAGTCTTAATAAGCAGAAATTAAGATTAAAAGTAAATAATAGGACGTTGAAAATTAGCAAAGCGTGGCTCCCAGTACTTAAAAAATGGACTGATAACCCCACCCGCAATACAATGCACTCAACCACACCTTTGCATAGCAAGTTCCACCCAAAACACTTAATGATTGGTTCCCCACATGGGACATGGACAATATATCACACTAAACTTTCCCTTCTCACTTAGACACAGTGTGTAACAGACTTCCCTCTGTGATACACCTCTGAAGATGCCAGCCACAGATACAGGTGAAACATTAGGAACAAGATCCACCAGACCACGGCCACACAGCCTGGAAAACCCACCAGAACCAATTAAAAGTAAAGTTTGTTTGCGTGAATGGTGACACACTTCCCACAGTGTCTTCTCAGGATGGGGCATCAAACACACTGTAGCTTGTTCAGATACAATCTGCTTTTTTGTAAAGATTTGGGGGAAATAATAGGAGCAGCCAAGCTAGCCGGATCTCAGCAGATCTCAGCAGCAAAGCAGTGTTAGCCTTGGTAAGTACTTGGAGACGTCTGAGAAATACCAGGTTTATTTTGCAGGGGAAGGCAGTGGCAAACTTGGAGTCTTTTGCCTTTGCCTCCATCTATCAGCTGTGACTTGACTGCACATTCCACAAACACATAACAGCTGGTTTCTGGATATCTGGGAGAAGAATCTGATAAGATACAATTTATCTAGAAACCTGCAAAGGTGACAGAGATGCCACATTGCCCCTGCTTCTTAAAAGGGAGGCCATGCTTTCCGATCTGCGGTACTCATAAAATGGAGTCTGCTCCAGATGCCCTGAAGTACAAATGTTCTGCTACCTATTCACAGGACAATCCTATCTGCTCATCTGAGGGATGACAGATCCGAACATGCCTCAAAACAGACTCTGCTCAGATTGCAATAAACCAAATTAATGGAAACTGGAAGTACCAGCTAACCCCATCTGCTGTGACTCAGTACTCTTTAAAATGGCTTTCCCTCCTCCATCAGAACCTGGACTACAAAGTTGTCAGCTGTGGCAAGTCTCTATTCAAAGCCACTGGGAGATCTATGTTGACGTTATGTGGTCTACACACAGACACTTTGCACAGCCGGTGCATTTGCATATCAGAAAGGAAGTAGAATTATAACAATTAGCAAATTGTTATAATAATAATAGCAAATAATTAACAATTATAACAATTAGCAAATTCCATCAGAACATTAGAAGTTTTCATTAGAAGCCTTCAGTGAGGGCGTTATCTAACATATTTTCATCCTGCCCTTCCTCCAAAGAACCCAGGACAACAAACATTGCTCAATCAGCCCTTACATTTTACTCTGTGAGGCAAGGTAAGCTGAGAGATACAGACTGGTCTGAGGTCGCATTTTAATTATGTGTTTCTGCATTGCAGGGGGTTGGACTTGGTGGCCCTTGGGGTCTCTTCCAACTCTATGATTCTATTATATGATTCTATAAATTGAGCAGAGATTTTCACCTGGGCGGCCTCGATCCTAGTACAATACTCTCATCACTACGCTACACCAACCTTCTAATTTACATCATAAACTGGCTGCATCCCGTTCTTTGTTCAACCTGACTATACAAGCCAGACACTTTCTGAACTAGTTTTGGTAGAATCGGTCAATCTGCCACTTTTTCCCTAGGCGCCAATCAGGGGACTTCAAATGCCCACTATGTGAGACGCTTTGCAACAAACTACAAACTGAAATCAGAGTCAAAAGCACAAGCAGAATCTGGATCCTTACAATTTGTTCAAGCTTGCCCGGAGCGACACAACCGGAAGCATCTTGAGCCTCGGCCAGAGTCCCACCACACAGACTCTTCAGCAAGGTCACGTCCAGGTAGTATTTGATGCCATTCACAACCTAGAAATGGGAAAGAGCTCTCAGTCAGAAGCTTGGGAAATTGCCAGATGATGTTGACTGCAGGAAACCTGACAGGTCCAGTAGCAGCTAGAAGAGGCAGGAAGGTTCTTGTTTTGTTAACAGAGGCCTAAAAAAAACCCAGGACTGAGCAGGACGGGAGGGTACTTTATTTGGAGTGTTTGTTCCCAAATAATTACAAGTTGGACTTCACAGTTGTGAGCTCCCACCGTAAAACAAAAGCAAGTTTTAGGAATTCAACCAGAACGCGCAGTCAGCACTTGGCATACTGCTGACACCATGAAATGTTTAGTAGGGTCAAAGGGAGGACATTGCATTGTTTTTAAAGTTCATCAATCTTGACGCTTGGAAGATTTGGGGTGGGTGGAATAACTGGGTACAAGAGGTGACAATTAGGGAGAAGTGTGATGAGAATTCCTGCAGGGTCAATCTGTCAGATTTAGAAACTCAGTAAAATGACAAGAGCAAGAAATAAGCAAAGCAGGTTGCCTCCTGGGTGGAACTGTTATAAGTGCACACCACTGTGTTTTGGATAACTAGATCCAGTCACTTGCATGAAAGGAAAGAGTAGGGAAGTATCAGTCTGGAATCTTGCCTTGATTTTCCTGTTGCTTGCCAGCCCTAGGCTATCCTTCTGGATTGTCATGGAGCCACTGACCTAGTTCTATTGTAAAAGTAGTAATTCAGGCACACAATGAACCCTGTGGTTTGAAGGCCAGTCTCATTATTGTTCAGTAGTTATCCTGTTGCAGATAAGTTAATAGGAGGCAGGAAGCCTCTTGAAAGGTTCAATTTTCAACACACCTTTTGAAGCACTCTGATTCAATTGAAACAACCCACAGGTGCTTCAGACTAAGTTTATATTATACATTACACTGCATTATATATTACCACCATACCACAAATCAGACGGTGTGTGTGAGAGAGAGAGGGAAAGTCCATCTAGGTCAGGCAAAAAGCTCTCTTCCGTCCCTGCAGTGATGATCCATCTCCGTTTGCTGTACCCAAAATTAGCCCACATTTCTCCCCCTCCATATCTCTCACACTACTTTCTTACTTGCACCTTTCCCTATACTTTCCTAGTATAAGTAACCTCAGCCTCCCACCTGCCAAGCAAAGCTACATCCCTTCAATTCCCTGTACTCTGCTACATCCCTAAACTAATTAGTGTGTGTATGCTGGTCATTTTAATATGGTTCAATAAAATGGTTATCAGGATGTTATCTGACTTGGATAATAAATAATAATTATGTGTGTAGCATATATATGCATGCACACATCTCTAATGTATGTGTGTTTATGTAATGTGACTTTTGGTGGGTGGTTCTTCTCGTGAGCATATCACCCCCGTGTTGCGCCACCTGCACTGGCTCCCAGTGGAATTCCGGGTCACTTTCAAGGTGTTGGTATTAACCTTCAAGGCCCTTCGCGGTCTGGGACCCTCATACCTTCGTGACCGTCTCACCCCATATGTCCCAAGTAGGCCTCTACGGTCGGCAGAGGCCAATTTACTAGTGGTCCCTGGCCCCTCCATGATGTGACTGGCCTCTACCCGGGCCAGGGCTTTTACGGCCCTGGCCCCTGCCTGGTGGAACACCCTTCCATCAGATGTGCGGGCCCTGCGGGCCCTTGGAGAAAACAGTTTTGTTCCACCGGGCTTTTGGTGAGGCCGGCCGCGGACCTCCCCTCTGGGATACCCCTATGTTGCGTGCCATTTCATCATCGGCACACCCAATATAACATCTTTGACACTGCTACACCCACTCGGCCTTGGGATCGGACGCCACACAATTTTATAATCTTATTGTTATGTATATTGTACTGATGCTGCTAGTTTGATGAATTTTGTAAATTGTTTTCACTTGCTCTAATTTATTTTAGTTGGTGTATTGTTGGTTTGGCCATTGTATGTTTGGCCCAGTGTACACCGCCCAGAGCCCTTTGGGGGTGGGCGGTTTGTTTGTTTGTTTGTTTGTTTATAAATTTAATATGTATTAATACATTAATAAATGTGTGTATATATGTATACACACACACATATATGTGTGTATATAAATATATGTGTGTATATATAAACACACACATAAACTATATTATATGTGTATATATAAATACATGTGTGTGTATGTATATGTATATACACACACACACACATTTATAAACACACACACATTATATATAATATATATAGCCCATTATATAATTCATATAAAATACACACACATACCGGTATATATATTCACTTAACCCCTGGTGTGCCACCCTCCTTCAGGATCCCAGTTCTTCCCCCCTCCCCATTAAACGACTCCCAGATCCCAATCTTCTTTTTGTCTTTCCCAACAAACTGAGGGGGGGGGTTAATTCCTCTCCCAATCCATCCCCTCCCAAGCCCCCCCTCCCCCCATACCCCCCCCCCCATGAACCTTCCCCAAACAGCCTCTTCTATCTCTGAGCCCCTCAAACTGCGCCATGGCCCACCCCCGAACCGTCGCCATTTCCTACCCCCCCCCCCCCCACACACACACATTCCTCAAAGAACACCCCGTGTCAGCCCCTCTCCCCTCCCCCCGTCCGACCTGGGTCTTGGCTCCTGTCAGCGTCCAGACGCGACCCGTCTGAGAAGCTTCGGCCAAGGCGAAGCGCGCCGCCTCGCGAGCGGCCGCGTCTCCCACGTCCACCCCCGCCGTGCTGCCTGGCCCGGCCGAGGCGAGGCAAAACAGCAAGAACGGGCAGAAGAAGCGGAGCGGAGCAGCCGGCGACATCCTCATCGCCGCTGAGGAGAACATTGTGTTGACGTTCGCCCGGCTGAGGAGAGGGAAAGGGGGCGGGGCGGGAGAGGCCATGGGAGGATCCTCGCCGCAAGGCCCGCCCACGCGGTGACGTCACCGTCCCATCTGCCTTTCCCTGCGGCTTTGCCGGTCCTCGGATTGCCGGGCGCGCAATCCGCCAAGTGACTTATGTAGCGAAGGGAAACCGGGCCTGTTTCATTTTCCTCGGACGGGTCGCACGTAGAACGTCATCAAAAGTCTCGGACCGTTTCTAACCACTTTATTAGAAGGGATGCGGCTCCAAATGAAATCTTGCTCTTCCTCTTTGGAGGAAGGCTATCCTAACCAATAAAGGGTTAAGGCATAGGTGTCAAACTCGCGGCTCTCCAGATGTTATGGACTACAGTTCCCATCATCCCCTGCCAGCATGATGGGAACTGTAGTCCATAACATCTGGAGGGCCGCGAGTTTGACACCTGTGGGTTAAGGGATGGAATGTCCGGACGACTAACCCTCCACCAATCAGGACTAGTGAGTCGTGCTCGTCCACTGGTGAATGACGTTCCATCCGCCTCCTCTACCCACCTTACAGCAAGCCCCAGCAGCTCATCCCAGCAATGTAGCTTTCCTGCCTCCCCCACCCCACCCAGCATGCCCAGACTGGCAGAACAGCAGCCCCTTGGCACCCACAGAACCTTAGCCCAGGAGCTCTCCCACTTCCCCCTCCACCCCAGCTGGGTGTCCAGGCTGGCAGAACAACAACCTAGGCACTACCACACCTTTACACAATGAAACTTCCATAAGAACTGGAGCAGAAACACTTCTGAGGTTTGGAGAATGATTTCAGAAGAAGTCCTCAAAGAAGCCAGACTGGTGGGGTTTGGGGAGAGGATGTTGTGCATGTGCATATAACTTGCCAATATACACCACTTCAGACCACAGGTGGCCAGTTTCTGCTTTGAATGTCTTTGCATAGAAAGCTCCATGCAAGGAGAAAGCTAGCACAGCAAGGCAAAACAAATCTACCTCTTCACTAGCTAATTTGGTTTCCCATTTGCTGGATTTTTTAAACACAGGAGAAAATTTCAAAAGACCACACCAAAGTACACCCACAGCTCTGTTCATTTTACTGCCTTGTTCTTTTGTGTTTGTGTAGCCAGCATTACACCATGAAGTTGCTGGTCAGAAGTGTACTAAAGCGTCTGGCAAGTATTTACGTGAAAGTACTTACGCAAGTTGTTTGCAGGCAAAATCTTGTCACTCCACCACGATCTCCCTGCCAACCTTGATATGATGTGCTGGAGGCTCCTTGGCCATCATCCAGTCCTATTTTGGACCATTTTTGAGTTGGCTCTTGGGGGCCGATGTTGACATATCCTGGCTGCAGTGAAGCCAACTACTTGTCTCTTGGATCCATCCCCCTCTTGGCTGATGAAACACAGCTGGGTGAAGGTGTGAACATCCCTTGGAAGCTATTAATGTCCTTCAGGGGTTTTCCTGGGATCACTGAACGAGGAAGTAGAAACCTTTCCCCTGCTCAAGAAACCATTGCTGGATCCAATTGATCTAATTCTAGGCAACCTATTGCTCCATTTTAAATTTACCTTTTCTGAGTAAGGTAGTTGAAAGAGAAGCAGCTAAGAAGCTTCAGGCTAGTTAAGAAGCTTCAGTTAAGAAGCTTCAGGCTAGAAGCAGCTAAGAAGCTTCAGGCTAGGTAGTTGAAAGAGAAGCAGCTAAGAAACTTCAAATGAGAAGTCAGTCCTTGACTCATTCCAATCCAGAGACTGTGCTAACCACCCTCACAGATGACCTCTGATGCCAGTTGCACTGAGGTGTCAGTGCTGCAGCTCCTGCTCCATCTATCAGAAGCATTCCATATGGTCGATTACCATCTTTTGACCCACAGCCTCACCAACGTTGGTCTTCATGGGACAGTCTCTTTTCTCCATGGTCAGTGACAAGAGGGTGGCACTAGCGGAGAGGACCTCCTCCTGGCATCCTCAAATGCGTGGTTTATCCCAAGGAGTGATCCTCTCCCCAATGTTTTTAATATCGCTATGCACCCCCTGGTTCAGCTTGACTGGAGTTTTTGGCTGGAGTGCCACCAGTATGCAGATGACACCTAGCACTCCCTGTTGATGGACAGCTGGCTGCATGTCATCCCAGATGTACTGGCCAAATGATTGGGGGCTGTGGTACGTTGGCTTAAACAGAGTTGTCTAAAATTAAATCCACTGAAGACCGAGATTCTGTGGCTGGGCCCGATTGGATCTGGCAAACTTTTAATGAACTTGACAGAGTTCAATTAACACTTTCTGTACCAGGAGCCTAGAGGTGAACCTCGATGCCTCCCTTTCCTTGGAGGCCCAGGTCACTAATGTTGCTAGGTCCGTCTTTTTCCATCTCCACCAGACCCAGTAACTTTTGCCTTACCAGTCCTCCTCTGACCTAGCCCCAGTGATCCATGCAATGGCCACCTCTAGATTTTAGCTACACAGGACTACACTTGAAACAGCTTTGGAAACTACAATTGGTCCAGAATGCAGCTGTGCATTGCCAACTGCTTTGGATCAAGTCCAAGGCATTGGAGCCTCCTTTAAAGCCCTAAACAGTCTGGGACTCTTTAATCTATTCACTATACTCAAGGAGCTGTGCACTCTTCTTCTGACAATCTCCTGGTTCTCCCTGCCTCAAAGACCATCAGGCTACCCTCAAGCAGTTCCATGGCTTTTTCACTAGTGGTGTGGTCTGGTGGAACCCTCTGTCCAAGGAGAAATAGGCCCTAAAGGATCTTCCCAGTTTTGGAGGGCCTGTAAGTCAGGGATGTTTCACCAGGCCTACAGTAACAGGCTTACACCAGTGGCAATTTACAGTTAACATTCACTCTGTTACTTTGGGTAGGTACTGCGTATTGGACATTCGCAGAATATGGGCACAGTTTGGACCCTGCCCAATCCCATTCTCCGTTCAGAGAAGGCAACCCATTAAGTACACCCTTCCCCCCACAAGCAATTGCCTCAATTCATGTTCAAAAAAGGCTGGACGTCAACACAGCTCATTTTTATTGTTTAAAAACTTTACAGTGATTTTTGTTCCGAACATTTAAACAAGTGGATTAAAAGTTAGAGGGGAGGATCAAATACTGTTTGCAAATGATGTTGTTTCTCTTTTAAATCCACACAGTACTTCACAAAACAGTTAATCCTCGGACCAATTATAGATGAAAAAGTGCCTCCCTTTAATCAACAGGCAGATAAGGCTTCAATGGTTAGCTGGCCTGATAGCAAAAGGGAATTTATCGAAGCCACGCAAAGGAGATCCAATTCTACAAAGCCTTAAAACAGAACATTCCCCCCCTCCGCCCCCCCCTTTTAAACTCCCTCTCTGGAGGAAAAGATGTTTGATTAAAAGACTGTGGTAACAAAAATAATTCTCTGGCATTAGGAGTGACCGTCCCAGGGATACATTTTAGATGCTGGCAGTTTCACAAGGAAGAAACAGTGGGGAAGGGAAAAAGATTCAACCTCTAGCTAACTACAAAAGCCCCAACAGCATCCACTGAGGTTCTGAGCAAGAGCATTCACAAGAAGGCATCGCACCATTCCCTCAGGCAGCCGTAACAGTCTCTGGATTGCTTGGCGTTGGCACCACATGTATCTTTCAGCCACTCACGGAAGAGGTCTTCATCCTTTTTCAGCACCAGGAACTGCCCAAGCACCACATAAGCCTAGGTTCAGAAAGGATAAAATATGTAGAGTAAGCAGCGGGGATGGAGAGCCCCCGGGGGCTGTAAATCCACCTGCCAAGCTGGTCACTGCAAGATTTCTTTCTGTTCTAGTACATGTAAACCACCTGTACTGGCACCAACTGAGGCCAAACATGCAGGTTTCCTTCCCAGCTGCTCTTCTCCTGCATCAGCCAGGGCTCAGTGCATAAACTGCTTCTGTCAGCTTCTTCCAGCCCAATAGGGCAAGGAGCAGCAGTTTGTGTGCTGAACACAGGGAGGGGCCAGGGGTGTGTGTGCATGTTGAAGACACAATGGAGGCAAATTACGCCGGCTGCTTGGAAGCTAAAGAGAGCCATAGAGATAGATACATTGAGAAATACTAGAAGACGATTCACCGCAGGATCAGATGGAGCAGGGGATCTTCTGAGGTTTTGCACTTTGGAGTATGCCTCGAATAATCCATCTCTTCAAGCATGCTGAGATACTGTTGAACTTAACACTTTGATTCAAACCCTAGACTCCACCTCTGCAGGGCAGAGTCATTGCAAGAACAAATTGTGAGTGGAGAAAGCTGGTTCTTGACACGTGACTATGTCAAAAAACCCATCGAACAAATCTCCATTCTGTAACCACCGATATTTGTAAATCTCGACTCAGCGTTTGGCAACACTTATGCAACCAATTCCGTAGCTGTGTTTGCTTCAGTAGCATGGCTGGGGAAAATCACAGAGTGCACTCACTGAGAAGCCCAGGGCTCAAAGTCATACCCGAGAGCACCTGGGGCTATTGATTTACCTCAGCATTGTCTGTCATACCAGATTACTGGGAGTGTGTAGAGGGTGGAGAGATCTGCACAGCTAAAATGCAACAATATGCACCACATCACTGGCTGTCAGTTTTTATAAGTCAGCACAAGATTCCTCTGTGAAAGGGTTTGGCGTGAAAGATTTTCAGAAGGGATCTCAACATTCTTCATTCACAAGCACTTTGTGTGGTAAGAGAACGAGCTATAACATTTGCTTATCATGCCGCCTGTTTTTTCCACAGGCAGTATACAAGGAGGCATCCTATCCTGTCCCCCCATGGACTTAGCTTCAGGAAGGCTGCTGCATCTTGCCCCTTCCAATTATGCCCTAAACCAAGAGTCAAGAGGCTCTGGAAAAGCAAGCTGTAGAAAGTAGGCTGGCTTTCCTGACAGCTGACAGGCCTGGCAAAGGCTTTATGCCAGTCAATCGGCAGCCACCTCTCAAGAACAGCAGCAAATTACCGAATGGGTTAAACCACAATCTCCCAGCTAGGTTCATCCCCCATCCCGCTAACCTCCCATAACCAATGGCCCAGAAGATACCTTATCAAAGCCTTTGTCTTCCAGCTTCTTGCCAAGCACCTCTCCGATGCCAGCCAGAGTGCCGACAGACTTCTCACCCATAGGCTCCGCCACAAAGTCCCGGTGCTTCTGGCTGGTGGTCATTTTGGCTGCTGCTCAGCCTGCAGGCAAGAAGAAAACTAGGGATCAATCAGGTATCAGAAATAGAGCCGGACAGAACCTTAATAACCCACTACAGTCACACATCAGTCAATGACTATAGACCCAGTAGGCCAGCTGCTATTAAAAATCTCACAGCGGACATGATGCCTGTCCCAAGAAAGAAAAGATTAATAGGTGCACATGGAAGGAAGCTTTAGGCATCTACATTCCCCACCCTGGATTAAGCCAGGCAGCTATGATGCTGTCAGGTCTCCTTGAACTGGCAGTCTCCTCTGGATTGCAAGAGTCCTGCAGGTAACTGCACTCAAAATGCCTATCTATGACTCAGATGGGGTGTTTCAGAAAACAGAAGAATGTATGGCAGAGAGTATAGGCAGCCCTATTGCTGTTCTCAAATAAAAACTTTGCTCCTTAGGCAGGAATACATCTAGGTTGCTAAGGTATCACCAGCTAATTGTGTGCATTCAAGATCTCACGTGGTGGGTCCTTTAAATCCATTGCGCTAATGGTGGTGCCTTCCCCAGATGAAAAATCATTTTTTAAAAGCTGCACTGAGTTTTAAAGGGGATGATCAAAAGACATAACAGAACCATTTTAAAGAAAACAGATGAAGGGGTTTTCAAGCTGTAATTTTAACAATGCTCTTTAAGGACCCAGCTTCTGAAGAACTGGTCTCTGATCACACCCTAGCCCATTGTTAAGTGGCTGTGACTTCTCCAAACATCACGCCTCAAAGACAAAGGGGGTCTGTGTGCTACGGCTGGGCACTGATTCTGACGCATCAATGCTGCCGCCTCCAGATAAGGCAATGACTTTAAGGTGGCAACGGCTGGCATTGCTTACAGTACTGCTAAATAAGGCAACATGTAGTATTGGAGCAATTCAACAGGGCAACAGCACCCCCTGCTGATCAGTGACCACTGTAAAACAACATGTATCCAACATGTATGTATTCACAATCCTTTTGTTTTAGAAATTGCAAAGACACCAAGAGCATTTACATTCTTCTTCCTTCATCTGCAGACCTTGCATTACAGGTGCAGGTTTCTCTACGACGCGACGCATCGCGACGCACGCACGCATCGCGACGCCACACAATAATACACACACACAAAATCAGTGCTGGACACCAGATCCCAAGTCATCCTGTTTGGCCCAAAATCTTTATGCTTTAGCAGCCAGCCAGACACATTTATAGATAGGTTTATAAATTTGAAATGTCTATGAACATATTTCAGGTATGGCTATGCCCCAAAACAGCATGTAAGAAGCAGGGGGGTGGGAACTTCAATTTCAAGAATGAAGGGGTCATGTAGGTAAAGGATGTTACTGGCAAACGGCTCACCCTCTTCACAGTCCCACCTTCAAGTTAATTGTATACATGAATTCATAGTCTAACTCTCTGGCATATAAGTCACAAAAATAGTATTTTTTTAAAAATGACAACCAAAAAAGATAAAATGGCAATGTAGTAAAAAGCAGCAAAGAGGTGACAAAACTTTTTTAAAAGCACTGAAGGTTAATATCAAATTCTATCCTGTCTACTGCGCTCTGGATGAAGGGAAAATACCCAAAGAGGAATCAGTGATATGGAATGGTGTGTTTTTCAAAAGTTCACACTACAATGCTATATTCCCATTTCCTGCCGCATGTGCCAATGTTCAGTTGTTATGGCTGTTGTGTTGCAAATCAGTCCTATTTGATAGGCTAAACATGGAACAGTCCATTGCTTCTACATGATGCATTTGCCTTCTTTTGCTAATACCAGGCAATTAAACTGTTTAACTTTGAATCAAAGTTTTCTAGAAAATGTTCTAGTTCAAAAATTTTCAGATAGCCCAAATCACTGCATGGGGCAGTGTCAGGAATGGCACCTGCCTTTACTGGCATCAGTCATGGAGGTGCCATGGGCCGATGGTTTTCACACCTGCGATGGGGTAATGGATGCTTGAAAAGGTAGATAACTCGGGAGGGGGAAGGAGGAAGAAGCGATATCCAACAGGAGATTATCTGACTATCTTTGCCTCAGCCACTTTCAAAAACATTCCTGTTCACATTCTACTTTTACACATTCTAAGGGAAAATGAAGGGGGGCTTACAGTGAGCAAACTCAGGGGATAAATAAGGATGTAGAAGCCAGCTCATCAAAACTTGCTTCTTGCAGTTTAGAGTGCTTGTTGCCAACTCAATAAAGACTACTGATCCTGCATCTACAGTCCACTTATTGAACTTTGAGCCAAGACCTAACACAGGGATGCCTTCTACACTGCTCACCATTTTGCTGTTCAATTATGCATGGAACACCATGCAATTGTACACCAACCTGCCTCCAAACAGAGCAACCAGCTGCTACTGTAACTAATTCGGCTCTGAGCCTCCCAACAGAAATTTTTCACATTCCTCTGTCCAGCAACTGGCTGTTGTCACTCAACACATTTCCTCGCCGGCAAGCACTGACACACTATCCTGGCAACTCAAGAGCCTAGGCAACATACACTATTCTAATTGCTTTCCAGAACCTCACCTTGGGATGCCTCCTGACTAGAGGGATGCTTGGAGAGAAACATGGGCAGTCAGTCACGAAAGCATATACACACACTATGGGAGAAGAAATGGCAGAATTGAGCATACTTCTGCAATTTCCTTTATGCTGTATTATGCTCAATCCAAGTCTGTCTGCAAAGGCATCACAAAATCCTTTGAACTTACTTCATTTATACTCTGCTTTCCTCCTCAATGAAGATCCAAAGCAGCTTACCAATCATCTCCCCTCTATCCCAACAACCACCCTGTGAGGTAGTGTAGGTTGAGAGGGTGAAACTGGCCCAAGGTTACTAAGCATGCTTCCATAGCAGTTTAGGGATTCAAACCTAAGTGTTTCAGATTCTAGTCTGACATTCACTTCTATACTACTACTCTGGCTCTGGTTTTAGTGTGTAAGAGTCTATGCTACCCCACCCTTTGTTCAACCTTCCTACTTTTACTGGCATGGATCCCAAGGGCAAAGAGAATTTGCCACACCCATAATATTCCCATATGATTTGTACATATGAGGCTGCAAATGCCACATGCTCTAGGCCGGAGCCTGTTGAACAGGGGAGGATTTTATGAGAAAGAGAAGTGAACCAAACATAGACAGGTTAATGAAGCCCAGCACCTGAGAATTAGATGACAACACCTCATAATTCAGAATATTTTCCAATCCCCAGGGGAGAGATTCAATGCAGCTTGACATATTTCTGCTTTGGATCCTTCACCATATGCTTGTTATACCTGAACCCTGCTTTTGGGGTATTAAAAAGGAAATTGAAAAGCGCTGGTATTCATATTCAAGGCTGTGGATCTCCACCAATTTCCTCTCCTTGGACTTGAAAGTGCCTTGCTGGCAAAAGTACAGTACCAATACTAAGCACCAGTGAGAACCACTACAAAGAATACACCCTGCAATCAAGACAGAGCCAAAAGAGAACCATCCACTAAGGTGCAGGACCAGACCTAGGGTCCACTTAGAGCAGCACCCTAATTCTGAAAGATCTCTCATGGAAAGCCACAAAGGCCTCCAAACTGCCTTCTGATACACCCTCTTTCACCTGTGATCTTTTTACAGAACCCCATACAAATGAACATCCCCAAACAGATGAAGCCAACTAACAACAAGAAATTGGACAACTATAAAAGAACTATCTACGTAATGTTTCTTGTGGTGAGGACAACACACACTAGAAGCCAGCAACATACAGTTGGCGATTCTTAACATCAATGCCAAGCTCTTTGGAAAAGAAGCATCTTACAAGGCCTCCCAACATTGAGCAAAGGTTGTTGAACTGGTGTACATTCATTGAACAGGTGTAAAAAAAAGATCAATATCAGGCAGAGATTATGTGAACAAAACAGAGGCTGCTGGAGCCACAGCTGAGCCTGCTTGGAAAATCTGTAGGCGGTATGCTTACTTTGAAGAAAAAAATACACTTCAAGATTTGCCAGGCAGACACCACAATTGGCTGGGGCCTTTATGCAGTGTGCATACAATGCCTCAAGTGCCACATCTACAAGGATCTGCCCTGTTACTATTAGCAAGGATAGGATGGCCAGCAGGAGCTCAGAATCATTTGTTTGCTATGTGTGCTGTGTCTCCTCAACGTTATCCGTTTCAAGAAAGAGAAGGCCCCAAGTAGCGTTTTCATTTTTCCAGCAATTTCCACAATGTCAATTAAAAATACAAAATGATTTTTTTCCTATCCTTTTATTTAAAGAAACTTTTGCCCCGCCATTTCACCCATTACCAAGCAGCAACCAAGTCCACCCCTAAATAAATTAATTAAACGAAATAAAAAGGATTATTAGAAGCCAAGATGATAAGACTTTCTTTAAAAAATCACCTCGGAGAAACTTGGGTTCAAATCCCTGTCCAGCCACGAAACTTACTAACGAAGTGCCTCTCTGCCTAGACTGGGGTTGCTGGAAGTACTAGAAAGGGAAGAACTCTGAGCTCTCCTGGAGGAAGTGAAGGACAAAACTGCCATCAAACAGACACCACCCGCGCACCTGCAGCGTTACAAGAATTAGTTAGCAGCCATCTTTTTAAAAATACGGAAAGGAAATGCAGAAGCAAGTATCCTTTTAATAACAAATTTGGGTTTTATCGGCCTTCTTGTGGTTATCAATGAGAAAACGGGTAATATTGAAGCCATAAACCCGCCCCGCAAGGTAGGCCAGGACGTTCGCGAATGTGGGAGGCGAGGCTACCTGGCGGTATCACGATGACTAAGGCTCGGCTGGGACCGGTCAGAGCCGGCTGCGGAGCCCATTACGGCCCTTCACACTCGGCCTGCCCCGCCCCCTCTCCCGCCGCCCGGGAAGCAGGCTAGGCCACGTCACCTGCCCCCGCCGCCCACTTTTTTTTTTTGCTGGGCCCCCCCCCGCTGCTTCACCGCTCAGCCCGTCTTCCAACCGTCACTCCCGCCCAATCTACGCGGCACTTACTGCGCCTGCGCCCTCGCGCAGTCCCACTTCCGGACGCTTAGCCAATCACCTTCTTAGGGATAGATTGGCTCTTCTTTCCTGGAACGTCCAATAGAAGGGAGACTCTAGGCTTCCCGGAGGTTCTCTATGGTTGTGCGCGTCTGGACGCCTCTCTCCAGCGGGCTTTTAAGTTCTGTTAGAGACTATTCATTAGAGCTTTCGCAAATATTCCTCAGAAGAGATTTTCATATGCCTCCTTGAGTGTGGCGGGGTGGTGGTGTTGAAACTACTCTGTTTCTATCCTGAGTGTCCAACTCTGGCGCTTCAGATGTTCATGGTCCCATCCAGAGACTGTCCAGATCACACCACCTGAGTTTAGTGAAGTTTTGTTCAGGAGGGCCAAAGTTATGGACCCTCAAAAGGGTAGCCCCATCTTCTGTTAGTTCCCATTGGAAACAATGGGGGATGGGGCACCAAACTTTACCAGACTCAGGGTGGACACATCGACAGGGAGTCTCCCAGGATGATACCTGCTGTAAATGTTTGGTGCCACTTCAGCTTTAAAAGTGTTCCCTTTGTAGGCCATATCCAGATTTCTGCCAGGCCCCTGGCACCCTCCTCTTGCATGCCACCCTCCCTCCTTTTCCCCTTGCATGGCCCCTCCCTTGCTAGGGGTGAGTGGGCCATGTCCTGATGTCGAAGCCCCTCCCCTCCCTTTTGCATGCCACCCCTCCCCCTCACTCCCTTCCCCTTGAATGGGCACGCGCCTCCCTCCCTCCCTCCCTCCGGCGGCTAGGGGTGGGTGGGGCCATGTCCAGATGCTGGCCCCCTCCCTACCCTTGGTTCTCTGCTTCTCGTCCACTAGCGAACTTCCCCATAATCACCGCCCCTCCATCCCCCATAAGAGGCACCTTGTAAGGTAGGTGAGGCTGAGAGAATTGTGAGAGAACTGGGACTAACCATGGTTTAGAGTTGTCAGGCTGTGATCATTTTCCACTAGTTAAATTCCCCCACTTCTATGCTGCAGAGGCCTCCAGAAGTGGACCAATGACCACAGCTCTGTTCAGCCATCACAACAAACCAGAGTCAGAATTCCCTCTGTGACTCCACTCTGGCCAAGCCTCCTTCCAGTGTTGTCTTGCAGTTGCCACCAGTGTATACGTTATTATTAATAATAGCTAATAATACTAATATTTTCATTCGTAGCCTGCCGTTCTCACGAGGAGCATAGACGGTTATAAGAGACAAGAATTTTTCTAGAAGAGACTAGGAAATCGCTTTTCGGTGACTTCCTTATTGAAAACCTATTTGTCGCCCTCTGTGGTGGTCTTTTGCCACTATGTGAAAGCTTTTGGAGGTTTTTAAGCAGAGGCTGGATGAACATATGTCAGGAGTGCTTTGATTGTGTCTCTTCCTGCAATGCACAGGGGTTGGACTGGATGGTCTCCTTGTGGTCTCTTCCAACTCCTATGATTCTATGGTTCTCTATTAATGGAAATGAGAAAGGGCTAGACGATGTGCATAAGGCTCTTCCCCTTCTGCTGCTTTCAAATCAATGCTTTCTTCTTCAGTCTGAAATGTCCAGCCTTCTTGAGCAATGGATTCTCGGTTTCGGAAGACAAGGCAGGAGAATGCAGGAAAAGGGAAATCCTTCTGGCATCAGCCCTGTTACCTGGAACTGCAGGGCAGATCATGGGAAAAAATAGGGTGGAGAAATGGAGATTAGCAGTGCCAATGCCTGTCAGGAGCCCTGGCAATCAAAAATCAATGAAAGTGATGGAAACAAAACGGAGAGGAATTTCCCAGTGATGGTGACTCAAACCGTCTGTCTTCAGGAACTGAAACAGACTATTCGCAAGGCAGCAAGATTGCCGTAATTTTGGGGAAGGGACGGGTGGTTCATATGGCCTCGGCTGGGCTGGCTGTGGTGTTGGGCCCCTCCGGCTCTGGCGTTGCTCCCCGATCCCACAAAGTAGTTCCAGTGGATCGAGAAGGCCCTTTTGGCCAAAAAGTTATCATAACTTCTTATATATATTTTTCAGGTTCTCAACAGTGTTGACAGCCATCCTGGTTGTTTCTTGCTTTTTAAGTGATGCTACTGGAGATGTGCTAGCAGGGCCGTGTGTGGATGTTGTGTCAAAATCGATATCATTTTTTTTTATCCTCCACTTCTTTTCTTCCTCAATCCATCCCTCGATGATTTGATACCGAGCTTCGGAATTTTGCCGATCTTAATGAAATTATGATGTAAACTTTGTTCTGATGTCTCTCGAACATCTTATGTAAACGCCCTCCTGGAAAATCGGTTCGCACTTTTATACATTGTGGAAGTTTCTGCTCAACATATAGGCCCGATACATATTTGATCATTCTGCGGAAAGGCAGTGATATTTATGCGTGCCAAGTTAGTATGCCAAGATTTATCATGTAGAAATTCATACCTTCTGGCGAAAGCATCACTTCCCGAGCCAGGTACAACAACGCTGGTCGGTGGTACTAAAGTAGATTTTTGTACCAAATCAAGGAGAGAATGTGTTGCGGCGTTATCGATTAAGGATACAACAGTGATGATAGTTAACAGTGATTGGTCTCACCATTCTGAGACAACGATGAAACCGTACTACAGACGGGAGGTTGAACAAGCTAGCCTCGTGGGGTGCCACTCGGAACAATCTAGAACTGAACACACTTAAAACCAGGTGAGAAATGGTGGTAGATTCTCAGGAGAAACCACTCCCGATCCTACCTCCTCTCACAATACTAGACAACACAGTATCCAACAGTAGTAGACCTTTAAATTTCTAGGCTCCATCATATCCTCTTCATGACCTAAAATGGACACCTAATATCAAAAATGCTTCATTAAAAAAGCACAACAAAGAATGCCCTTTCTCGTACTTCAACTCAGGAAGCTCAAACTGCCCAAAGGAGCTGCTTGATACAGTTCCTACAGAGGAATCATTGGAGTCTGTTATCTGCACCTCTATAACTGTGTGTGGTTTGGTTCTTGCAACCCAACAAGATCGACACAGACTTCAGAGAATAATCAGAACTGCCAGAAAAAAAACAATTGCTGCTAACCTGCCTTCCATTGAGGACACCAGCCTGTATACCGTATCGGGTCAAAAAAAGGGCTGTGGAAAATATTTGCAGCCAATAATGACCTACGCATCCTGGACATAAACTGTTTCTTAACTCTTACCCTCTAAACGCGTTAAGCTACAGAGCACTGCACACACCAAGACAACTAGACATAAGAACAGTTTTTTTCCCCCTATGTCGCCATCACTCTGTTAAACAAATAATCCCTCGATAATGTCAAACTATTTATTATGGCGCATATTTATTATATAATTACTGCACTACTTTTTTTCATCATTCCTATTACCCATCTCCTCCCTAATTATGACTGGTATGGACTATAGCCTGTGCTGACATTTCATTTTATTTTATGATTTTACATTTTATGTTTTTATTACTATTGATTGTTTCCTGATTGCTTACTAGACCTATATGACAATCATTAAGTGCTGTACCTTATGATTCTTGACAAATGTATTTTCTTTTATGTACACTGAGAGCATATGCACCGGAGACAAATTCCTTGTGTGTCCAATCACACTTGGCCAATAAAGATTCTATTCTATTCTATTCTATCTTAAAGGATTACTTATTGAAAACATAACATATTGAAAAGAGAGAAACAAAGGCAGGATTCGAGATTTAAATGAAAATAAATGAAAACAGCGTATTGAATTAAGACAACTTTATAAGTTTTGTACCAAACTTAAAATTATATCATGATGTTAATGCTTTAATTTGGATAAGAGAATGGATGACATTGAAAAATGAATCGCTGGTAACATTAGAAGGATTTGGTATGCCAGATGAAACAATGGCAGGATTCAAGACTTAAATGAAAACAGCGTATTGGATTAAGACAAGAAGCTTGAGCTATTGTGTATGCTCAGTTCTGACAACAGAAAACTGAATGCTCACTTCCTGATGTTGCTTTATAATAAAGTGTTCTTAATGAACTGAGTCTTACTGAGTCTTTCATTTGGGGTGGGTTGTGCAGGATCCGATTGTTTCTGATGCACGCGGATGGGGGTGGGGAAGGGAGGTGGAAGTCAAACTGCAGCCGCAGCCCTGCCCCAATAGCTCTGGGCGGATCATCCTCCCTCCACTCTGGTCGAGTATTCTTCCGATGTTGTCTTGCAGTTACCACCACCATATACGTTATTATTAATAATACTAATATTTTCATTCATAATCCGCCTTTCTCATGAGGACCATAGATGGTTATAAGAGACAAGAATACAGACAATTTCCTGAAAGATCAGAAATCCTTCGCGGACTTCTTACTGAAAACAAAACATATACAAACAGAGAAACAACGGCAGGATTTGAGACTCAAATGAAAGCGAAAGCCGTGATTGAAAAAAAAAGCATATTACGAGGAGTTAGATTTCATGCTTGGATCCTTAGTGGAAGTCGCCCTCCCTCTCTTTGCATGCCACCCCCCTCACTCACTCCCTCCCTTTGCATGGTAATTCCTCCCTCCTCCTCTCCATCTAGGGTGGGTGGGTCATGTCCAGGCGCCAGCCCCTCCCTCCCCTCCCTTGCATGCCGCCCTATCCCTTCCTTCCCTCCCCTTCACTTGCATGCCACCCCTCCCTCCTTCCCCCTCCCTTGCATGCTGCCCTTCACTCACTGCCACCCTCCCCTTCACTTGCATGCCTCCCCTCCCTCCCCTTCACTTGCATGCCAACCCTCCCTCCTGGCCTTCCCCTCCCTCTCTCTTCACTAAGGTAGGTGGCTCATGTCCAGGCTCCCTCCCCTCCCCTTGCATGTCACCCTCTCCCTACCACCCCTCCCTCACTTCCCTTCACTTGTATGCCACCTCTCACTCACTCCCCTCCCTTGCATGCCACTCCTCATACCAGATTCTGAAAAGGCAGCAAATGGCCAGAAGGAAGTCAACTAAAGTCAGATCCTCCCCTGACCCATTCCCACGACAGTGACAGCAGCAGGTTTGTGTATGTGTTCTTTTTCTCTTCATTTAGTGTTGTTATGGGGGAGGGGGGGACTAGATTAGGATTTATTATTTATCTTTCTATGTATGTGTTATCTAGAAGTGTAAAATACATTTTAAAATTCTCATTAAAAATAAATATGATTTTGTTTGGGGAGATAACTTTCAGACAGTGCCCAGACGATTGGGCTTGCAGGCCTGCTCGGAAAGTTGACCCCCAATGGATACTGCTCGATCCAGGGACCCGGAGAGGTCCTCGTTACTCTGCTTTTCCCTCTAGGAGTTTTCAAGGCAGCTTGAGTCCGTGGAGTGAAGCTCGCAGCAAAAACCGAGCCGTTGGCTTGGCTGGCAGAGTCCTACTCGAGAGGAAAGATCCCGGCCGTGCAACAATGCGCCACTGCCCGCACACCGTCCCGGGACCCTGCCAACTGCGCTTCCTCCCAGAACTGTTGGCAATCACATGACATAGTTCTGGCACAGGCCGGCTTCCGCCCTCACTATGTCGTCATAAACAGGCGGCAGGGTAGTGGAGCCCGCCGAGCCTTTCGCGGTTGTTCATTGGCTCAGCAGCAAAGTAAGCCGCAGCGGAGAGGTCTTTCAGCGGGCGGTGAGCATCTTTCATGGTGTCCCCTGCGCCCCCCCCCCTCCCTTTATCATGATCCCATTTTCCTTCTGCACAGCTAGGATCTCCCAAGTGTCTCCATAGAGATCCTGTTGCATTCTTCCATGCAACCGATTTAGGGCCCCTGAAGCATTCCCTGGGTAACTCCCCCCTTTCCTATAATGGAGATAGGAGCCTCCCTTGCTAATTCCTTCCCGGGTGCGGTTGGATTTGCCCTCCCACTATGTGATTCCATTTTTTGCAAGATCCATTTCATATTTTAAATTGGCTTTGGGACTACTCATGTGCTAGGAAAGGGTGGGTGGATTTGGATTAATAGGCACTGGAGGAGGGTGTTCAATAACACTGCTGCAATTCAGCCTAAAGTGAGATACTCGGGGTGGTCAGATAGATCGTGAAGACTGTGTGGAAACTTCAGTTTTGGGTCATAGAGACCATAATACTACAGTCTTGTTCCATTTGTGCAGGCTTCCAGTTTCCTGTTGATATTAACCTGTAAAGCCATATGTGGATTGTGGCCAGCATATTTTGAGAACTATCTGCTCGCACCTTCAGGGGTGGGCGGTCTATTAAATTTATTATTATTATTATTATTATTATTATTATTATTATTATTATTATTATTATTATTATTATTATTATTATTATTATTATAATATAATGATGATGATAATAATGATAATGATGATCATAATAATGATAATAATAATAATAACAACAACAACAACAACAATAATAATAATACACATAACAGCACAGCACAAGTGTCTGGAATTCATCTCTGAATATCGAGTCCTTCCCAAGGACCCGAGTCCTTCCCAAGGATATTAGAGGTATTTGCGTAGAATATGATATTAGAGGTATTTTATGTAGAGAATATGATATTACATTAGAGGTATTTTAGCTTAGAATAATGTGCAGTTCCTAGAAGTAGTTGCTTTCTGCAGCATGTGGGACTGGATGTTCCTCTTATCCAAGTTTTTTTAGGCTTTCCAGGATGTTTTTTTTCAAGATTTCTTGGGATTCACTCCCTAGAGCAACTCCACTACTTCAGTGGGATTACTGTTGTTCTTTTTGCCACAATTGCACCAACTTCAATCTTGTGGTGGTCCTAGTATTTTGTGGTCTTTTCCAGCTCTTTGTCCTCTACCCTGCTGTCAACTGGCCCAGCAACATCTATGATCCAAACATGTTTTTTCTCTATCACTCTCTATCTCTATCATTATTCTCTATCATCATCATCATCATCATCATCATCATCATCATCATCATCATCATCATCATCATTATTATTGTTGTTGTTGTTGTTGTTGTTGTTATTTCTCTATCATTTCTCTATTATTATTATTAATAATAATAATAATAATATAATATAATAATATACTATAATATAAATGTAGCCAACCACAGCTGTCATTTTCCGAGGTCCTCCTTTGGGTACTCCCACCATCTGAGCCTTGAGAGGCAATGATCAAGGAAGGGTTTCTTGGTCATGGTGCCAATACTTTGGACCCATAGGTTAATTTGTCTCCCTCTATGGTGATCTTTTGCCAGTAGTATGTGAAAGCTTGGGGGGGGGGAGGGGATTGTTGTATGCATGTGTTCTTACCAACTATGTATATAAATATATATACTTTTAAATGCTGTTTTAAATTTCATAATGTTTGAAATGTTTTAATGTCCAGTGCTTTGGGGACCCTGAGTTATGAGGAAAATAGCTGTAGAAAAGTTCTAAATAAATAATTGTAATAAAGAATATGTCATACTAGCTACTAGTAGTAGTCTTGTTTCTATTCCGAGAAGAGGAGAAGCCTAGCCATGATTTTTGACTAAATGGAACCTCCATGTTCAGTGGGAGTATATAATCTGAATCTTAGACACTGTAGGAGGGCTATTGTCCTCATGTTCTGTTTGTGGATGTTTGCTTGGCCACAGTTAGGAACAGATATTGATCTTGTTGGACCTTAGGTCTGATTTGCTCTTGTATGTTCCTAATACATATACAGAGTAAGGCTGCAAGTGGTTGTGCATGTGTCAGTCTTCCACACCACTGTGGCCACCATGTCGGGAGTTGTGAGGAACGCTTCGCTTTCTGTGGAGATTCCACAGAATCGGGTTCGACTTTTAAGGTGAGAGGAGGCACTGGCGTTGGAGCTGACGGATGAGGTGGCCTGCCCCTGTTGGTCGTGAGGACGCTTGTTACCGCTTCATGGTGAAGCGTACACCGGGTGAGGGAGGAGCTCCATAAGAGCATCTTAAGGGAGGGCAGGGAATAGAGGAATCATTCCTGCACCTCCCCCTGAATGTCTGCTGCTGCTGACTAGCTCCTCATCCTGGGGTGTCCAAAAGAACATCCTTTTCCTAGAACGTAGCCTCAGTTCTGGGGACTATTGTTTTTTCAAGCATAAAAGACAAAATTAAACTTTTGATAATGCTAAACTAATCATTAGAGCAGAGATGTCCAACTTTGGCGCTTCAGATGTTCATGGACTACAATTCCCATCAGCCATTTCCATCAGGCTAATGGGAATTGTAGTCCATGAACCTCTGAAGTGTCAGAGTTGGACACCCCTGCATTAGAGTGTGAGGCTAGGAATTGGGAGAGTCAAAGATTGAACTCCCACTCTGCCACGGAAGCCTGCTGGGTGACTTCGGGCCAGTCTCAGACTCTCAGCTCAACCTACCTCACAAGGTTGTTGTGTGGATAAAATGGAGGAGCTGAGTATGATATAAGCTGCTTTGGGTCCCCATTGGGTAGAACAGCAGGGTATAAATGAAGTAAATACATAAATAAAATAATATGCTGAAAAACAAATACATGACCAAAAGCAAGGAATGAGATAAGCTAATGAAAATACCATTATTTTACTGACCTTCAGACGCACTTTATGATCTTTGAATTGCCACTTGAAGGTGGCTGCTGGTGGGCAGAAAAGGCCATTTGAGAATATAAGCAAACAGATGTTGGTCATGAAAATAGTAATAATTCTAAGCACTTCTGTCTCATTTTCCCAAGAGCATCATTTTCAAAGAATTGTCACTGTCCAGGTTGACTCCTGGAATGATTGAAGGTTCACTGGCTGGTCTGATCCAAGTGTCTGGAGAGATGCAGGACGAGGCAGAAAGATAAACAGGGCTGTTCCTGGTTACATACATTAAAAACTTCCAGGAGCGACTGTGCCTAGAAGACATCAGGAAGGCCATGCAGGTTCTGACCAAGGGCACTCCTGGTGGCAGGACATGGAATGCTGCATTCTGGGAAGGGCTATGAATACAGGTCTAGGATTGGGGGGAGCCCAAGGCTCCCCCCGCCACTCCTTAATAGCAGATTGGTTGCTTTGGAGCACAGAAGGCCAATCGTAGAGTTCCTGCTTGGAGTGCAGAATTTCCTCGACTGTGTTCTTAGCATCTCCAATTCAAAAGGATCCACAATAAGGGATCTGGGTAGAATCTAGGAAAGATCCAGGGTGAAACCCTGGAGATCTGCTGCCAGACAGAGTAGGCAGTGGTGGGCCAAATGACGAGTGACATCTTCATGTGATCGTGGCTCAGAGGTGGGGCACCTGTGCTGCATGCAGAAGGTAACAGGTTCTGTTCCTGCTATTGTTGAAGCAGCGGATTTACTCGGAGTAGACCACCTTGCAGGACGCAATGTAGACAAGAACTGACAGACACACAGTCACCAGTGCAGTTCTATTTATTGCTATCTACTGACAAAGTGCTTCGCCAGACCACAGGTGTTTTCAGGCACATATCACTCTGTTGTCTGTGCTATCTATATACAAATGTGGTCCTTCCAGTTTGAAGGATCTCAGATTTCCAGTCCTCAGAAATAGTGAGTGCCTGAGACTTTGGCACACTTGTTAGAATAGATGGTGCAGGATTAGAAGCACCCATAATGTGATGTGATTATAAGTCAGCGTCAGATATTCTATCTGAGAGAGCTGGTGAAGATTGTTGGTCATGATGATGAAGTGAAGGTGAGGACAAAGTTGGTCTGGTGAAATAAGATGAAGCGCATCTGTCAATGACTTAAACAGCTTCACTGATTATCACTTTGTTTCAAGGGACTACTTAGAGTCCTGTTTTTTTGCATTTAAAGAGCTGGAACTAGGATATTTGAACGACCAGCATTTCTCCACACAGAGCTCTTTCATTGTTTAAGATCAGAGGCCTTGTTGCATGAGTCTCCAACTTCAGAGGCCATGTTGGTGCCTTCCAGAAATGGGGTCTTCTCTGTTGTGGCACCATCTCTTTACTGAATTCCCTCTGCAGACTCATTTGCACAGATGTCTACATTGCTGAGTTTTAGATGCTAGTTGGAAACTTTTTTTAAATTAAGTTTTGTTTTTCTTTCAACCTTTACTGATTTTAACTGCTGGGTTTTTACGGTTTTGCGGTTTACCCAATTAGATTTTAATTGTTTCAAAAGGATATTGTTTCTTTCCTGGCCCTCAGAACAGTTCCCAGTTCATGAAGCACACCAAACGGCGGAAGCTGACAGTGGAGGACTTCAACCGAGCACTACGCTGGAGCAACGTGGAGGTGGGCTTGAGAATTTTAACTGATGATTTTTAATGTGACGTTTCTCTTCCGTTTCATTTTGTAAGCCTTCTCAGGCAGGGCAGGTTCCTTATGGAGCATATTTTTTTTAAAAAAATAAACAAGTGTTTAATTATTTTAGTTAGTTTAGTTACTTTAGGGCGAGCATGGTGTAGTGGTTAACAGCAGGTGGATTCTAATCTGGAGAGCCAGGTTTGATTCCCCACTCCTCCACCTGAGTAGCAGAGGCTTATCTGGTGAAATTCAGAACGGGATGCTCAAGACTCAGACATTCCCTGCTGGGTGACCTTTGGGCCAGTCACAGTTCTTCGAACTTCTCAGCCCCACCTGCCTCACAAGGTGTCTGTTGTGGGGAGAGGAAGGGAAAGGAGTTTGTAAACCACGTTGAGTTTCCTTACAGGAGAGAAAGGTGGGGTATAAATCCAAACTCTTCTTATAATCTGTCTTATTGGGACTCCAGGTGGATCACAGCTAAAAAAAACAACCCAGTAAGAAAAGTACAGTGTATATAGTCAAGAATTACTCCTTACAGTGCAACCCAGAAGGAGCTGTGCTGAGTTCAGAGACAGCACAGTGAAGTCGGGTGTCATGTCAGCCTCCAAGCAATTTGAGTGTGCAGGCAGTAGGGAAATTCAGAATCCCTCCTGCCACTTGAAGAGCCCCATAGTTGAAACAGACTTATGCCACTGTTTTTGTGGTGTAAGTCTGAGAGCAGCACTGAGGGTGTTATTGGCGTGAATGGTGACTCTACTGGGGGATTGGCCCCCAGCCATGCTGGCATCCTCCTGGACACCAATGCAGCCCTAGGAACCAGGCTCTGTTCTGGGTCAGATGTTGCTGAGCTCTGTGGTTCTTACCCATAATCCTATTGGTGCTTACCCCTAATCCCTGGTGGCATAAGTGCCCCTTACACCACTGGGGTGGGTACCCATGCTGACGTGACCCTACACCAGCTCCAAAAGCACTTTTACCCACCCACTTCTGGATTGGGCTGCTAGTAATTTGTAAACAAAATTAGAAAGGGAACATTGACTGAAAACACAGCATGAGACAAGCCTCAAATGATTCCTCTTTGACCATCTTCCGACTTAGCTGCAGCTGAGGCGTCTTGTAATGATGTGGACTTTGTGGCAGGCCTCAAAACTCTGGTGTGATTCACCCAGAGACGATGGCTAGGAACTGAAGCAGAATGGTTCACTCTGGCAGCTTTTGGAAAGGTTGAGATTCACATAGATGTTCTTGCGGATTTCCAAGGTGTGTCTGCAGCCATGTAGCTGCCTTGTGTGATCCTTACTTCTGTGGAATTAGGAGGAGGAGAGGAGACCTCTTTCTGGATGTAGAATTGCCAAGACAGCCTTCACTCCCAGAAGTGTGTTAAGAATAAATTGAGGTATGAGAAGGCAATCTTGTGGGGAGGAAGCTCAGTCTGAGACCACTGGAAGCTAGTGGGCTTAGACTGCAGGAACTGTGCATAGGATTGTCAGTGAGGTGTTGCAATTTTAATATGTAACCCCTTGCTTCTTTCAGTGCTGGCAGCTGGTGGGAATTTGTGGTGGGAGAGAGACTTGACTAAGAAAAAACTCTTTGTTGTTTTTAATTATTTACCGTATATATTCATGTATAAGTCGACCATTCAGCATAAGTCAATGCAAAACCTAATTTTACTCACAAAAAAAACTGGGAAAACTTATTGACTTATGTGATAAGTCACTGGAAAGGGTGGGAATGCAAGCAGCTACTGGTAAATTTCAAAATAAAAAAAAAAATAGATACTCAATAAAAAAAATGTACATTAATTGAGGTAATCAGTAGGTTAAATAAGTTTTGAATATTTATTTCAAAGAAAAACAGCAAACTAGCTCTGTAAGTGGAAGCAAGGGGGTCAAGAAAAACAATATGGTCTCAAACAATAACTTGGTAAAAAGCTACAAAACCTTAGCTCAACCAGCAACCAAGCCTTAAACACAAGAGTTAAAATCCTTCAAAACTGGATTCTTGGTCAGGGAGGAACAAATGCTTCTATGTTAGCAGTACCAACATTTCAGAGTATTTTTAGGAGACCCTCCTGATGATACCACTCAGGTTTGGTGAAGTTTGGTTCAGGGGGGTTCAAAGTTATGGACCCTCAAAATGTAGCCCCATCTACTATTAGCTCCCATTGGAAACAGTGGGGGATGGGGCACTCCCTTTGAACCAAACTTTCAAACCAAAGTTTGAACCAAACTTTACCAAACTTGGGTGATATCATCAGAAGAGTCTCTTGAAAAATCCCTGAAATTTTAAAAGAACAAGCGGTTGAAAACTGTCAGCCTCCTTAGTGGCTCTTGCATAAAGTAAAACCTCTTAAAAAATATTTTAAAATACAACTGACTCCTCAAGGCATAAGTTGAGGGGGGCTTTTTCATCTCAAAAAATGTGCTGAAAAATTCGACTTATATGCAAGTATATACGGTACTTCATTTATAGACCATTTTTCTCATCAGTGGGGACCTAAAGTGGCTCACAACAGAGCCAGTGTGGTGTAGTGGTTAAGAGCAGGTGGATTCTAATCTGGAGAATTGGGTTTGATTCCCCACTTTGCCTGAGTGGCAAAGGCTTATCTGGTGAACCAGATGTGTTTCTGCACTCCTGCATTCCTGCTGGGTGACCTTGGGCTAGTCACAGTTCTCTCTGAACTCTCTCAGCCCCACAACCTCACAAGGTGTCTGTTGTGGGGAGAGGAAGGGAAAGGAGCTTGTAAGCCACCTTGAGTCTCCTTACAGGAGAGAAGGGTGGGGTATAAATCCAAACTCCTCCTCCTCCTCTTTTATATTTTCTCCTCATAACAACCTTGAGAAGCAGGTTAGGTTGAGAATGCATGACTGGCTCAGATCCCCCAGCAAGTTTCCAAATCTGGGACTTCAAGATCCTAGTCCAGCACTCTACGTCATCCTGTCTGTTTGAGGTACATACTCATCTTAGCAGACAACATCAGGGGTTGCCACTTCTAAGACAGCACATTTTGTTCATAATGGAAATCTGAGGTCTGTTTAATCTGAACCCGTTGCTGTTCAAAAGCAGTTAAATGAATAAATCTAACCAACAGGGTATACTTTTTCATTCTGAACTGAAGTCAATGAATAAGTCAAAAGGTAGATAATAAACGGCCTTTTCATTTTCGTCGGTCGGCTGTTCCATTAGAATGCAAAACAGCTCCGCGGCTATGCTTGGCAGTAGCGCAGCTGACGGGTAAGTCTTGTAATGTGCATGTGTGCTGCCACGTTTCGTGGGAGGCCCTTCCTTTCCGTGCCATCAAGGAGGGAGAACTTTATTTCCAGGAGGATCACGAAGTCAACTTGGTGGAGCTGGCTCTGGCAACCAACATCCCCAAGGGCTGTGCTGAGACAGCTGTGAGGGGTACGTCTCTTGCAGGATGGGGCTGAAATGCACAAACACAGGGTGTGTCCCACATCCTATTGCTAACAGTCTTACTTAGGTCTTGTTAACTGAGGGCTATGAGTTCCTTTATATAATCCATCAATCTCATGTTGGGACTTTCTTTTTTTGCTGTCTTCAGTTTTTCCTAGCTTTATTGTCTTTTCCAGTGACTCTTTGTCTTCTCAGAGCTGTTCTGCCAGGCCTATGGTTGATGACAGCAATGGGACTTAAGTAACTTGGCCACCACTTTCCATTTTTTCCTTTTTCTTTTGCCTTCCTGGTTGTTGTCCCTTTCCCCCTTTTCTTTCCTTATGAAGGTATGAGTGATAGACCTGGGTGTGGGAATAGTATTTTAATATGAATATGTTATCCCTTGAGGGGATATGTGGCGCTATACTATATATAGTATACTATGTGGTACTATTGTGTTAACATTGTTTTGTTGTAAGATGCCCTAAGCCCATTAGGGAAGGACAGCCTAAAAGTCAAGTCAATTAGCCAATCATAATGGGACAAAGTATGACAGCCTCAGTCATTTTAGCTTCTGGGGACAGTTCAGGCTTGATTTGATCTAGAACCCATTGATTTATCTTATTGGCGGTCTATGGTATCTGTAAAATTCTCCTCCAACACCACATTTTAAAGAATCCACTTTCTTCCTGTCATGTTTGTTTACTGTCCAACTTTCACACTTACACATACTAATAGGTCATACTATGGCATGAATTTGATCTTGGTTGCCAGTGACATATCCTTATCTTTTCTAGCTCCTTCATGGCTGGCCGTCCCAGCCTCAGTCCTTTTTTGATGTTTTGGTTGCAACCTCCCATTTGGTTGATGATGGAGCCGAGGAACAGAAAGTCTTGAACAACTGCAGTTTCCTCATTGCCCACTTTAAAGTCAAGTAATTCCACAGTAGCCATTACGTTTGTATTTTTATCCACCCTCTCACCTAAATCGAATCCAGCTTTCCTTATGATACGTTCTACGTTTAGGGAGATAAAATACATCCTTGTCTGATACCTTTGCCAACTGGAAACCGTTCTGTTTCTCCTAATAGTAATGCCTTGTCCAGAGTTTAGGTTGCACATCAAAACAATCAGATGATATGACACTCCTCTTTCCTTTAAAACCAGCCACATGGTTTTCATGATCTGCAATAGTCAAAAGCTCTTCTGTGAAACAAGCGGATTTTTTTTCTGTAGTTCTCTTGGATGCTTCAGTAACTAACATAAATTTGCTGTTAGCTTCGATGAATGTATGTAGAATATTTCCATACCTCTTCTTCAGAGTCCTGCTCAAGGTGAACTACAATTAAAAATAAGTATAAAAACAAGCCTCCACATTCAGTGGTTTGCTGTGGGTAAAGCAATTGCTGTGGATAAAGCAACAGAATGGATGGCTTCTTGGCTTACTTGTGGGATCCCTGGAAAACATTTGTTTGGTTGCAGCTGGAAACAGGCTGTGTTAGAAGGCCCTCTGGTGTTCTCCCAGGGCTGTTCTCATGTTTTGAAATTTAAATGAAGCTCAGTTTAAAAACAAAGAACAGCATCCTCTTTTCAGCAAAAGTCAGTCTTGCAAGAAGCATGGAGATAAATCTCCATTAGCTTGAAGAAGAAATACTTTCCCCCTTGTAAGGGATTCTGGTTTAATTAGTATAGATCTCTGTGGACAAATGGTGAATTCTTGCAGACTGAAAGTGTGATGTGGGGAACCGGACAATGAACCGGTTGATCAACTTGATTGCTGACGTGGGCTTATTTCTCTGTTTGTAGTTCACGTCTCTTACCTGGATGGAAAAGGGAACCTGGAGCCTCAAGGATCTGGTAAGAGGGTGTGCAAGTCCATTGTATGAATGGCTGCCTCTATATTAGTGCTATAACAAGGATGGGCTGCTTGTAAATGGGGGTCTGGATCCATGTGTTGTAGACTTTCCTAACTGTGACAGAGAAGTCTGAAAATTGTTGGGCTGCTCTGGTGCAGTTTAGAAAAGGATATTGCCAGTCCCTTGTTGGGAGTGCTCAAAACTCTGGGAGGAATGAAGGACGACTTACCTGCAAAAGGTGGCTACTGCCTCCTAGCCGGCTGGATTGATAGACCTGTGCTTCCCTGTATGGCTATATTTAGTAGATCTTGCATAAATGTTTAGTGTACCTTTAAGAATAGATGTTGAGTGTTGACAGTTGCAGCAGATTGCCATGTGACCATTTTTCTTCCTTGTCATTGGGTGGTTCCATTTCCCACTCTGTTATTGCTTCATTTGTATCCTGCTAAATCCTAATTGTTTTACTGTTTCTAATCCACAAGTACAGCACAAGAACTGTGCGTTTGTGTGAACACGTGAGATTTTTATCACACAGTGAATAAAGCCTCTTATGAGGAAGAGCCATTTTGAATGTCTTGCAAAGGAAGTCGTACTTTGGGGCCAATAATAAGACTCCTCACACTAGCCCTGCAATGTCCTTCTCTAAGCATCAGCACAGGAGTTATCAATATGAGATTTGGTTAGATTTAGGTTTTAGTTCTCCCTGTATCATGAACCTTGTTGGATGTCTTTGACCTAGTTGCTCTCTCTCAGACTAACCTACCCCACAGGGTTGTTGTGAGGATAAAATGGTGGGAGAATAATGTGTGCCTCCTCCATAGAGGAAGGGCAGGATAAAGATGGAGCAGCTTGATAGCCCTGCATCGACCAATCTTGTCAGAGCTTGGAAGCTAAGTGGGATCAGCCCTGGTTGGTACTTGGATGGGAGACCACCGAGGAAGACCAGGATTGCTGCTTGGAGGAAGGCAACGGCAAACCACCTCTGTTTATTCCTTGCCTTGAAAATCCCGTGGACTTGGAGTCACCTTGAGTTGGTTGCAATTTGACAACACACACACACAAAGGGGAAATAAAGTAACCTTGTATGATCAAGGGATGAAAGGGCCAGTGCTTGTCCATCTCTTCCTTATGAGGCTGTTCCTCCAGACAGAGACGCATTGAGATAAAATAGGGCCTGGATGGCCAAATTGGTTCCTCCAGGCTCTCACTGCGCTTGGGGCGCGGGGCTCCTCCCCCCCTCGCTTTCCTCAGCTGGGAGAAGTCCCTTCTGCCCTCTGGGGAGAACAGAAACAACTGCTGTCCCCCATCCTCCAAAAGCTGCTTTTATAAGCACTGAGGTCAAGAGGGCAGGGCTCAGGGGGCAGGGCCATGCCTCTCCAAACCCCGCCCCTGGCCTCAGTGCTTATAAAAGCAGTTCTCGGAGGACGGGGGATGGCAGTCGTTTCTGCTCTCCCCAGAGGGGAGGGCAGAAGGGACTGCCGGCTGGGAACTTTGGGGGGGCAAGGCTGGGGGGGTAGTGTCCTAGGGCACCCAAAGATGACGAGGCAGCAGGAACTGTCTTCCTGGTCACGTGGGGAGCCGATTTAATGCCCCCACGTGACCAGATTAGTGATGCCTGGGGACAGAGGGTACCCCTCGTCCCTAGGGAAATATGCCACTGCCTCCAGAACATCTACCAACTACACCTTCTTCCTTTTCTTCCAGTGCCTAGTGCTGTCTCGGCATTGACTGATGACCTGCAAAAATATTACCAGCACATGACCCGGGCGGTGTTGGGGGATGATCCCCAGCTGATGAAGGTGGGTAGTGGGGAGCTTTGGATGAGGCACAGCTGATGTTGGGTGGCTGAATTGTGAAACTGCATTGTGGGACATGGAAAAAGGGTTGGGAGGTGTTGATGATTTCACAGTCGTGAGGAACTCCTGACTGGGAAAGTCGTGAGTTGTTTGGAATCCAGATCAGGCTGTCCATGAGTGGCCTTGATAAATCTTCAATATTTTTGCTCTTTGGGGCTGTGGCGCTTCCCCTCCCCACGCAGGGTTCTCGGGCTGTGGTTCCTTCCCTCCCTCCCTTTCCTGGGGTTTTTCCTCCCCAGAGGTGTCTTTTTCCAATTGGCCCGAGGGGCCAAGAAATAGTTTAGCCCACAGGGCGCCTGATGTAGGAGGCAGCCCGTCCCTGGTTTCCCCGTCCTTCCCTTCCCCAAACCCTCTGCGTGCCAGCCAAGGTCCTGCCCAGTTGCCTCACTGGGCTCCAGCTAGTTCCCCTGCCTGAGCTACTTGTAGCCTGCCCATGCGGCTTAGCCCTCTCACGCCCTTGCTCCTTTCTCTGTCTCCCAGAATCACCCTCCCGTCACCCGGCTGCAGCGGCAGCTCCTGAGCCTCGGAGTTTCCCTCCTTAAATTCTTTTCCGGCTCTCAAAAGCCTCCCCCTCCCCAGCTGGCGTGACTCTGAGCCATACCGACCGGGCTCAGCTGTGCTTCAGGCGCCGCCCAGGCTGTGGTCCTGCGCCGTTTCCTTCCACCCGGCTGCCCCCTCGCCTGGTTTCCCCGTCGTTCCCTTGACGCGACCCCACCTTGCCCGGCCGGCCATTCCTCCCAGTGACGCAACGCCCCTGCGACCGATCGCCTGGTCGGCCGATTCTCCCAGGGTCACGGCGCCCCGTCGACTGGCCGGCGCGGTTTCCTCCGGCCCGCCCGCCCCAGTCCGGGTGCGGGAGTGGCCGGCGTCCCGGCCCCCGGAGCTCCGCCCACGCCCGGACAGGGGCTGTGAAAGATATTGGCTGCTGTTCTCAAGAGCCTGGCAGGCATCACGTTGAAGCCAAGGGGCCTTCTGGAATGCCCTTTGGGGAACACTTTTGCCTCCTTGTAGACAGCACTGGGTGACTGATTGGGCCAGAAGTAAACACAACTGGGCTAGAACTATGCTAATGCCTGAACGCTTCATTGCTTCCCCTGTTAAAAGTGTCACCACAGTTGGGAAAAGGTGTGTGTGGAGGAGGGAGTGAGGCACCAGAAAATCCCAAGCTTCAGGAATGACAAATCTCAGCTCATGAAATGATTAAAATAAGACCCAGTTCATAAAACAATTAAAAGAGTGCAATTCTTAACAGCTATATAGCTATACAACTAAAAACAATTAATTTTAAAAATTAATCAACTAAAATGAGAGCCAGTTAAAATAAAACCCAGTCAAAAACAAAGGCCAATTAAGATGAGACCAGCTCAACGGCTCATAAAATACTTAAAATATCTAAGATAGAGCTCAGTTTGTTAAATAAGGCAGATAAGATATGGTTATAGAACTATGCAACTAAAAACAGTCAGTTAAGAGAATAAAAAGGCCTTAATGAGCCTGAATGCCAGGGGTAACGCTATAACCTTGGAGGAGAAATAACTCAAGCTGCTAACCTGACATCCAGCAGGGATGTTTGAGAGATAGTGTGGCATAATGGCTAGAGAGTCTGGTTAGCATTTCGGTAGCCTTGAATGAAACACACTGGGTGACCTTGGGCTAGCCACATTCCCAACCTGATCTCCCTCACATGGTCTTGGGAGGCAATTAACAACTTTCAATGTTTGATGTCTTTACTCATGTTTTATTTTCTGAGCCACCTTGGGAAGACTCTCTGGAGAAAATGTTTTCTAAATAAATAAATAAAAATAGGGAAGGGAGAAGCAGCTATGCTACCCCAGGGGAAAGGCGGGATAAAAAACAAAGTAGCTAAATAAGCAGGGAGGAGGAAACTGGCGGTGAAGAAGTGGGTCTGTGGCACTGCCTGGTCAAGGAGAAGGGGCAGGTCTCTGAGTGCCCAAGGAGTGGCCATTGAGTCAGAATTACATCTTGAGACTCTTACAGTGCAATCTGAAGTAGATTTACACTCTTTGGATTCCACTGAAGTTAATGGGTTGGAAAGGAAGTAACTCTGCTTAGGAGGACATGGTTAGTAGGACGCAGTGCCTCCCTGGTCACAGGAACCATGAATGGATAAGGAGGGGAAATGATCTCTTGGGCCCCAACCCTTGAGGTGGGCCAGGCTGTCATAGTCTGGCTGGCAATTGGCCAGGCAGCAGGTAAGTTCCAAGCAGAGTAGTCCAATGGTCCGGGGTCCAAACATGATAAGGCAAACAGAGTCCGAGCAGGGTCCAGAAGAGTGATCCAAGAATCAGTCTAAAGGCAAGGTTACGAGAGTTCCTACGGCAGAACAGGCCTGGAGCAGAGCAACAGCAAGACCAACATCACGCCTCGCTTCTGCGGGGACGCAGCCCTTGTCTTCACACGCCACTGGGACAGGTGGCTGTAATCAGCCAAGTAGCTGGTGCTGATCCTGTGGGTGACTTACAGCCACTGAGTGACCAATCTAGCAGACTTCCTGCGCTCTGTTAGTGCCTCTGCTCTGGCTGAGGAGAGGAGGTTGGGGGTTTGTATGCCCCTGGTGCCAGCGGAGCCCTCAGAGCTGTCTCAGGATCTCAACGACTGACTTGGGACCTGATTTTCAGCGTTGTTACTTCCGGGTCTGTTTGCGGTGTAGGCCCATAATACCAAGTCCTCTATTGGCAGAGCCGTTGTGCTCGCCTCATACTGCCCACTGACTGCTCATCCTCCTCGTCACTCTCGTATTTGTGCTCCTCATCACTTCTGTCCGTGCTGGTCTTGGTGGAGCGTGAGGGGCAAGCCACGACACAAGCTGAAGGAAGGTCTGGCCCGGAAGAGCGGGACTGCGGAATGCCACATCTGATTTTCATGTTCCTTCTCATGCAGGTTGCCCTTCAGGACTTGCAGACCAACTCAAAAATTGCAGCCCTTCTGCCTTACTTTGTCTACGTTGTGAGTGGAGTGAGTAGAGAATCTTTAGCCCTACCTCCTATGCCTCTCTCCTGTATGGGGAAATCACCTCACTCTTCCTCCTTGACAATTACAGGAGACATTCCACTTGATTAGCTTTCAAAAGTGCCCAGTTCTCGTGTGGTGTAGTGGTTAAGAGCGGGTGCAATCTAATCTGGAGAACCAGATTTGATTCCCCGCTCTGGGTTTGATTCCCCGCTCTGCCACTTGAGCTGTGGAGGCTTATCTGGGGAACTAGATTAGCCTGTGCACTCCAACACATGCCAGCTTGGGCTAGTCACAGCTCTTTGGCGCTCTCTCAGCCCCACCCACCTCACAGGATGTTTGTTGTTGGGGGCGGGGGGAAGGGAAAGGAGATTGTAAGCCATCTTGAGTCTCCATACAGGAGAGAAAGGGGAGATATAGATCCAAACTCCTGCTCCTCCTCCTTCTAGTGATCATACATACAAATGTGTTACATCTGTTTGTGTTCTGTTTACAATGTATTCTGTTTACGAACAAAACTGTTTACAAACAAAACTGGGGACCAGTGCCTGACAGCATGGCTTGGCCTGAGCTCGGCTGGGTTTGGAAGCTAAGCAGGGTTGGCCAATCTCAATACTTGGGTGGGTGACCACCAGGAAAGGCTAAGGTTGCTATATGGAGGAAGGCAATGTTAAACTTACCCTGAGGCTCAGTGAGTGTGATACTGCTTGGAGGGGTTAGGATCTGGGACTGCATTCCGGGGGTCTGGTTTCCGTCCCTTCCTGCTGTACCTTTTCCGTCTCTGGCTCTGTTGGCAGGTCAAATCGGTGAGCCATGACTTGGAGCAGCTGAACCGCCTCCTGCACGTGGCCAAGAGCCTCATCCAGAACCCCTATCTGTGCCTGGGCTCCTATGTCAAGAGCCTCATCGCCAGCGTGATGTACTGTGTCCTGGAGCCCCTGGCAGCCTCGATCAACCCCCTCAATGACCACTGGACTCTTCGTGACTACGCTGCAATGCTCCTTGGTCATATTTTCTGGTACGTGCCCAGTGATCCAGCCTGTTGGGACGGGGACGATCCTCCTTCTCGCTGGATAATCACGCATGACCTTGGCCAGAGGCGGGACCCTGCTTGGCTTGGTGCAGCACCTGGTAATATCTTTTGTGTGGCTGCTGAGAGTAGCCATGAACGTCCAGATTCCTTTGGGGGCCACTTGTGACATCATTGAGATCCCAATTCAAAGTATCACATGGAAATAAATCACATGACTTTAATCTGCTTTGTGGGCCCGCCAGAGTGACCTCCCCGCTTCCAGAATTTTGTCCCTCCAATCCTGTCTCCCCTGGGCTGGAGGACATCTTGCAGGTGGTTCCCACTGTCCCATCGGGAAGCAGGAAATGAAACTTTTCCCCCTTCCTGTTGGTCAGGACCTCCCCCTTTTCCTCAGTTCCTGCCTCCATGGGGAGCAAATAGCTTTGATAGTGGCATAAAACCTCTGTGTGCTAAGGCAGTGTACCTCTGAATGCCAGTTGTATGTCTGGACACGGAAGTGGGCAGAACTCATATTAGATGGACCCCTCTGTCTGATCCCTGTAGTGCTCCTCTTAAGATAGCTCATCCTTGCATGTGAGCAGCAAGAATGGTCTGGGGAGGGGCTGTGGCTCCAGGTTCAATTCCTAACATCTCCAGTTAAAAAGGACTGGGTAGGAAGTGATGTGAAAGACCTCTTCCTGAGACCTTGGAGAGCCATTTCCAGATTGAGTAGACAAGACTGACCTTGCTAGATCAGTGGTCTGATTCATCATAAGGCAGCTTCATGTGCGAGTAGATCTTTTTCCCTGCATGATTAATACAAGCAAGAGGGTCGGTACCATACCTTTCTTGTAGGCTTTCCAGAAACATTGTGGCTGGCCATTGTTGGGAATAGGACATTGAATTAGATGGACACATGAAAATGTAAAGCTGCCGTATGCTGAAGGGCACTGTTGTCTAATGTACGGGTTCCCAGTGTGGTGCATTCAGACACCTTCCCTGGCACCTATAAAGTGGGAGGGGTCAGATGCAGCTTTTGCCCAGAAATGGCCACCATAGCTTACCTTCAGTCACACAGTGAAGCTCCTTAGGCTGTGGTGACAGTAGCTGCCAAAGTAATTTTTTTTAAAAAACAACAACATTACTTTGGCAGCTACTGTTACCACAGCCTAAGGAGCTTCACTGTGTGACTGAAGGTAAGCTACGGCGGTTGTTTTGTGACTGGCTTCACCCCATGCGGCAGCCATTTTGTGGCTGCACCTATCACACTGTGTCAGAATTCCAGAGGTGACAAAAAAGAAGACAGGAAAACTCTGAATGATAAAACAAGGGGTACTAAGTACCAGAGGTCTAAAAACGATTAAAGAAAAATCTCAGTACCAAAAAATGTATATATATATAATTCAAGAACTCTGAACTGTGATGGAAAACACAATGATTATTATGATTAAAAATATAGGATTCTATCATAATAAATCCACAAGTCAAAATGGCAACGATCAGAAACATTATCAAAAGATTAACAAGCTGAATGTTAGAAATAACAATTTCAGTGCAGATGTCACATACAATTTCAACATGGTAATTTTGTTACACAGTTTTACAAGCTGGAGAAGAGCAGACAACAAAGATTTCAGTGTGTTAATTCCATAAAAATGCTTATAACAGGCGTCCAAATTAATGAATGCAAGGCATTCATGACTGATGAAGCTGGCTAAATTCCTGTTTTGATGTACAAATCTTCATCAGTCATGAATGCCTTGCATTCATTAATTTGGACATCTGTTATAAGTAATAAATTATAACCCAAATAAAGCAATCCCTTAGATTCAAACCAATGATATTACAGATATGTAAATACCAGAAAATCAAAAACAACTTCATAACATGTAGTGCAGCGTAACTTCAAAAGGCAATCCTGTATGAAGAATTACGGACATAACAAACGTCCAATTAAATGAAACCAATTCAAAAGAAAGCAGCAGCATTTAAAAGAAAAAGATAAAAAAACTTGTACTAAGGCTCCTACCTTTGTGAGTATTGTGAGTTGTGAGTATTGTATGGGTGTAAATGAGAATGCTACTTAAAAAGAGGAATGGGAAAGGAGAGGGCATACCTATCTTTAATTAACAAAGCTCTAATGGAATGATGAAAGCAATAAATGATTATGGAAAAGGCTGCAAATGTTAAAGGGAAACTCATTTTACTATCCAAAAAATAACTGTTGAGAAAAGCCACCAAGTCTAAATAAACATGTAAGGTATTTCTGCCAGGAAGAATATACCTATTAAATATAAGTTGATAACTTGTCATTAAGACATGTAGGATGTATGGATCCTAATGTAAAGATCTGAAAAGCCTCTCCCCGTCAAGGCATGTTTTTCCAAGTTGTAATTAGAAAAAGGGTTTGAATCCAGTTTTTCAATCACAAAGAATTAGAAATCGATCGGCTTGTGCTTTAAAGATAAACAATGTGACTGAACAAAGGAGCATCCATGTTTTGATCTTTAATCTTACCACAATGCTCTTGACAGTCTGTTTTAAAGGATATGCACATAAAGTAAATTGCAAGGACATTGCAACACATAAATAACATAAGCTGAATTGCGATTAGTAAAATGATTGAGTGTAAAGGTACTTTGACTGGGTGGATGGATAAAAATTTGAGTGAGCTGGCTGCTTGAGGTCACCCTGTTGTCACATCTATAACGTCCCTTTAAGTTCAACTGGAAAAACTTTTATTTCATATCAGGAAGTACCACCTTATCTCGTAAGGGAGTTAGCCTTATGATTACAGAAGCTGCAATACGCAGAGGCGTAGCTGGATCATACTGCGCCCAGTGCGCACTCTGCGTTTTCTGACCCCCCACCCCCCCGTGGCATGCGGTGCCCCACCCCCACACTCCACACACACACTCTTACCTTAGTTCAATCTGAAAGTGGAGGCTGGAAAAAGTGGCCTGTTCACTTGAGGCTGAAAACGGCCTGGTGGGAACTACACTTCCTGGGAGACCTTGGGGCTTGCAAGGTCTCTTGGGAAGAGTAGTTCCCACCAGGTCATTTTCAGCCTCAAGTGTACAGGCCACTTTTTCCAGCCTGCATTTTCAGGCTGAACTAAGGTAAGAGTGTGTGGGGAGGCACTGCAGGGGGGGTACAATCCCCCCCCCGGCCTGCGCCTGGTGCAATCTCCCCACAGTAGCTCCTCCTCTGGCAATACGCGCATATTTGTGTTGTAGCTTTTCAGACATCCCCTTAAAACAACAATAAAAAGGAAGAAGACGTGCATGGGATCACTAGGCAAAACAAAAATTATTCATCTACTTTTTACACAGAAATCACTCATGGATGAGCTGCAAGCAGAGAAGACCTCTGTGGAAAACCTTCACCAAATGGTGGAGGCAGCAGAATCTCTGCAGCAGCACACAAAATGGTGGGCGCAAATTGACCAGAGCTCGGTTGGCCAGAAGGCGGGAAAAAAAGAACAGTTTTGGCTGACAACACTTGGGTTCTCTGTACTGTGGGAGCACAAAATGCCAAAACGGAACTTTTAAAAATGTTTGCGGGATGTTTTGTCTCTGCTGTGGGAAAAGGACCCCTATGCAAGCATTGGCTAGATATAAGGTTTTCATCATGACCTAGAAAAAATTAACTTCTCACCAGAGAGGTCCGAAGACCGATATGTATACTAAGTGATCCCTGAAGAGACTGCTAATTCTTCATACATCATTCTGTTTTAGCAGTTAATGCATTTCTTTAAAACAATCACAGAGACTTGTGGTTTCCATGCACACGTTTTAAGTAATGCTACCCCAAACAAGTGAAGTAACTGCATCACTGTGCTGTATCTTCTGTGATTGGTGCATCGTATTGCAAGCCTGTTTGGAGCATGGCTCTCTTCTGCAAGTTTGTGCCCATTTTGTACCAACTGTATAAACAGGTAAACCTTCCATTTCTTCAGGACTCACGGTGACCTGGTGAGTGGCTTGTACCACCAAATCCTGCTTTCTCTGCAGAAGGTGCTGGCCGACCCCGTCCGCCCCCTTTGTTCCCACTATGGGGCAGTGGTGGGGCTGCACGCCTTGGGCTGGAAGGTAAGTAAATCTTCGCTGTCCTCTCTGGCTACTGCCCCGACTTAAACCACTGGTCCATCTTCTGCTTCTCTTCTTCTCACCCAGGCTGTGGAGAGGGTTCTGTACCCCCACCTTTCCACCTATTGGTCCAACTTGCAAGCTGTGCTGGATGATTACTCCGTGTCCAATGCTCAGGTGAAGGCAGATGGGCACAAGGTCTATGGGGCCATTCTGGTGAGTCTTTGTCTCTTCCTGGGTGGAGTTGGCTTTGGGGGTAATGAATTCTGCAAACTGGGGCCTGCTACTTTTAAAAAGGGTGCCCTCCAATTAACATTAAAATTATGCTGCCTGTTCATTTTCATAAATACTAATAAAAATGGCAGCTGGCAGTCACCAGCTTGGGAGAGTCATTCCCTTGACTCCTGCTCAGGAAGGAATGTCTCTTCTGAGGCAGATTCTGTATGGGCAAAATACAGCAGTGTGAAAATGGCCCTGCATATCTAAGGGACCGTCTCTCCCTATATCGCCCTTCTAGGCCCCTCCGTTCATCGGAGGCGGACCTACTGGTGATCCCTGGCCCCGGCAATGCTACATCCCGCTGGCTCCCTACAAGGGCCAGGGCTTTTATGGCTCTGGCCCCTACCTGGTGGAACAGGCTTCCAGGTGAGATCAGGGCCCTGCGGGATTTACAAAGTTTCTGCAGGGCCTGTAAAACGGACCTGTTCCGCCAGGCGTTTGGCCAGCCGGGATGATATCAACTGCAATAAAAAGCAAACATCTGGCCTCCCGTGGGTTCATAAAAGGGGGAATAGAATAGCTGAAGCCATCTCTAGTTTAATATTTTATGTATTTTAATTAACTTATATATATGATGTTTTAAATTTTATTTTGTTGGAAACTGCCCTGAGCCTTCGGGGAGGGCGGTATACAAATACAATAAATAATAATAATAATAATAAAATGGTGTAAAATTGTCTTAAATGGTGTAAAAGGGTTTATACCATTTTCACACCGCTGTTTTGGCCCATGTGGAATCCGCCTGAGATCCCCCCCACACACACTATTCTGCCTTTCTACTTAAAAAGCACTCGGATGACTGATTAAAAAGAGTGCTCCCCCCGCCCCCGATTTAATGTTAAAATGATGCCCATTTGTTTTTATAAATACTGATAAAAATGGCAGGGGCCAATCACCGACTAAGAAAAAGAAGAAGAGTTTGGAGACTCAAAGGGAATTACAATCTCCTTTCCCTTCCCCCCTCACAACAAACATCCTGTGAGGTGGGTGGGGCTGAGAGAGCTCCGAGAAGCTGTGACTAGCCCAAGGTCACCCAGCTGGCGTGTGTGGGAGTGCACAGGCTAATCTGAATTCCCCAGATAAGCCTCCACAGCTCAAGTGGCAGAGCAGGGAATCAAACCCGGTTCCTCCAGATTAGAATGCACCTGCTCTTAACCACTGCGCCACTGCTGCTCCTAAGAAGAGGCATTCCCTCCTCTCTTGCACGGGAAGGAACGCCTCTTATGAGAATGCACATATTGATCAATCTTCCGCTCGCCCATCCCTGCTTCTTAAAGAGTACTTGAGTTTGAGCAGATACCCCAGGGTGCACCATCTTTATCTAAGAAGAAATTACCATGTTGTTTCTTTGAATTATTACTCTCTTCGTATGGAGGAGATTTAGCTAACTGATTTAAGCTTCTCATGTGATTAATGTACTAATAGCATGCAAAGCAGAGTTAACACCCATTGCAGGTCTGCCCTGTATCTTTCCATAATCTTGTGACCACCTAACTGAAAAGAAGTCATTATTATTCTCACTCAGAATTTGTGACTACTTCGTAATTCTACCCAGCATTCTTAGCTGCTTGAACCAGTCCTCTGTTTGCAGCCAGATTCCAGTGACAGCCAGGAATGTACCTATAGCCTGTGGAAACTGAACTTCGTTAAAGAGCATCTCTGTTCTCTGTCCCATGCGGGATTGTTGATTCCCCTGTAACCATTGGGTCTCAACATATTAGCAAATCAAAAGATTTGAGTTAAGGGCCCATAACTCTTACGTACGGATTGACAAGAACCACCACAATATTTAATTTTTAAAAGTTTTTCATATTCAAAAATTTGACATGCTTGCTGGTTCTTATTTAATCATTTATTTGTGACTATATTTGTGACTATATTTTCAGTAAGAAGTTCTCGTTAACTTAACCTGTGTACGTCATCTCTGACCTATTAATGGCCTGATTAAATCCCTGTACATTTGACTGCCTACTTTTTAGTTTACGCCCACATTTTTCATTGAGACTCAAGGTTAGATTACACAGTGCAAGGCGGCATGGTCAACAGGATGAGACAGTGCAACACGCTTTGGGTTGCAGATATCTGAGAGCTGAAACAAAGCAAACAGAGCAATAATCGAAGACTTTCACGGCTGTAATTCGATTTCAGGGTTAGGTTTCCTGATAGCGGTCAGTGTTCCAATAGTATTTTCTCCTGACTTTTCACTTGCATCTGTGGCTGGCATCTTCAGAGGATCTAAAGCCACAGATGCAGGTGAAACATCAGGAGAAAATACTACTGGAACACGGCCATACAATCCGGAAAACCCACAACACCCTAGAACAGCCGTTCCCAACCAGGGTTCCGTGGTACCCTGGGATGCCGTGATCATGTCCCAGGGGTACCGCAGCCCCCCTCATTTTTGTGGTGTCTCCCGCCACTGCCAGCAAAGACATGGAGCTGGCCCAGGGGCAGGGCCTGCCGCAAGGTCAGCAGCCACTCCCCCCACCCCAGTGCATCCCTTCACCCTCGGAAGGGAAGGGGGTGGCTAGCAGGGGCATTGGGAGGGGAAGGTGGGGGGATGGCAGGGGTACCGTGAGATATGAAGAGTGAGGTCAAGGGTACCCTGACCTCGAAAAGGTTGGGAAACACTGCCCTAGAACAATAAGCTTGAAACTGACTTCCCTATTAGCCGTGTAGAAAAGCCCTCCTGAATAATTCATTTTTGCATAGTTTGCAGAATGCCAGGAGCGTGAACCTCATCAGATAGCCCATTCCATAATGTGGGGACCACAACTGAGAATACATGCATATGGGCAGTTATTGATTCCTTACTCCCTGCCTGGTCGCCTGGAAAAACGTCTGACTCACCTGAGGCAACTCAAATTTCTGCTTGCAGTTCTGCTGTCTGCCAATAAACCTCCCATTAAATTTTGTCTCTGCTCCCTCTCCAGGTAGCTGTGGAGCGTCTGTTGAAGATGAAGGCACAGGCTGTTTCAGCACCGGTCCAGGCAGAGGGTGCAGGTGGGGAGGGACGGGCACGGGAAGGCTATCCCTGGCTCAGCCCCCTCCAAGACCCCCAAGTGGAGTTCGGCTTTGGCATCGCCAGCCACCTGTTGCAGCTGGGTAGCGGAGGCCCCCAGGCGGGCGTGGGCATCTCTGCCAACCCGCCTGCCGTCTCTCTGAACGAGATTTACCAGGAACTGTACTATTTCTTTGGGGACAGCTTGGCCACCCGCTTTGGCACGGGCTCCGGGCTGTGTCCCACAGAACTTGTGCCCACGAGCGCTCCCAAGGTGGTGGACACTAAGAAAGAACAGCCAGCCTTTGGGACAGGGGACGCAGTTCGAAAGATGCCCCAGCTGACCGCGAACGCCACCGTCAGCCCTCAGGAGGAGGAGAGCCCTCGAGGAGATTTTGCAACCAGCCGGCCAGCCTTGCACCGTTCAGCCAGCCTGGCCCGGTCCCGGAGCGCCTCCCGCCAGCAGGGGCACCGGCCCGGCATCCGGGAAGTCTTCCAGAAGTGCCGCTTCTCCCCGCAAGGAGCTCCTCGTTTCAGTTTTGTGATTGCCGGGCGCCAGGTGGAGAGACGGTGCCAGGGCCGCCTCTTCCAGACCTGTTTTCTCCAGCACCACGGGCCCAGTCCCGTGTCCCGTTACGCCCAGAAGCTGCCCATGATCGGCAGGACCACCAAGCCTGTGAAGAAGTGGGCCCACTCCGAGTATTCGCTGTACCTGCCTCTTTGAGGAGTATCCTGTGTGCGCGCACCTCTGAACCAAGAGACTACCGCAGGCACTGAATTTGGTCTTGATCGTGCACTGTCATGCCGTGATCTCGCCACAATCACCCACAAGGCAGTACTGTGGCATCTGTTCCCGGGGATTTTGAGGGATTCTGTGTTATTAGCGCTGCATCTCCTGTTCTGGAATTCCAAAGTAATGTTGGCTTCTTCTTCCAAGGGACATCCAAACTCCTTTTCCAAGCCCCTTCAAACATGCCAGGTGGGATTCTGCACTACCCACCTCCAGCTAAACTGTTTAACATAAACTTTATTGGGGGGGGATGGGGATCATAGAGGTGGCTTGACCCACTACCAGTCCTTTGCCTTCTTCCTTATTTATTGGTTTACTGAACACAGGTACCTCCACTGATGCTAATATCCCAAGTGTCGGTTACCTGTGACTCCCAAACCCAAAAGTTCTCCTTTCAGCATCAAACTGCCCACTACATTCCTGACTCTCTTTGCTGGTTAGTCGTGTGCCTATGGGAAATCAAGATATTTTGCCACAATTTGCATCGCTTATTTATAGTCTGCCTTTCTGACTTGCACCCCATCCATGAGCTGGGCGCCTGCCTGCCTGCGGTGCCATGGCTGCACCTAGCCGCCACACCCACCCCCCCGCCCCCAAAGAGGCTTCCTGGGGACGTGGGGAAGCCAAAAAGCCTCCTTGCTACCATGGAGCCTCACTGGGCCGCAACAGACTTACCCCAGCCAAAAGGCTGGCTTAAGTGTTGACTGTGGCCCGCTGGCAAAGGCCAGAAGGGAGTTGACTAAAGTTCAGCTCCAGCCCACCCCCACTACACCAGTGGTAAGGATGCTGGGACAGCAGTCAGCGCCACGTTTCAGCGCTGGTGTGGGGGAGTAGCAACAGTGGCTGCACGCCAGTGGGATCACCCCTCCACGCCAGTGGGATCACCACTCAGGAAGGGCAAATCCACTGGCTTGCCACTCCCTGCTTTGGATGGGGCTTTGAGACTCAGATGGATTTACAGTGTCAATCTTTACTCCAGCAAGCAAAAAGGGGTGGTAGAGTGAACTACAGCCTGCAGGTAGAGGAATCTAACAGCTTTCAGCACACTAAAACTGCCTGTAAATAGAAAGCTAGCAAGGCAGCCAGGGTTGGCAGGTATCACCATTCTCACTGTGCTGCTTTTCTATCTACAGAGAGTTGTTAACATAGGATGGATCCCTAATGTGCTCCTTTCAGTATCAAGAAACTGGTTTTCTTGATTCCTTCGAGCTGACGTTTTTTGTGAGATTCCTTCCAACTATAGACCCTTCGGGCATTTGTTTGTCTGAACGTGCCCTTTCGGAGTTTGAAGGCACTCCCATGAAAACTGGGGAGGAATTCCGCATTGGTTTTTTGTTGTTTTTTTTTCTTTCTGGTGCTCATCTTCTGACACTGTTTGTTGCCAGAGCAGGTGAACCGTTTCTTTTTTTTTTTTTGGCTCTTTTCAGTCTTGCAGGGTTTCTTTAACCATTTAAGACCTTGCTCACAGGTTGCCCTGCATGCATTCCCTCCCCACCTGCCAAAAACCTCATCTTTACATGCCCTGGGTAAAGCCTGATTTTCAGTTCCTGGAATTGTCCTGTAAAGCCAGGTCTAAGCCTGAGATGTTTGTTAATTTTGGGAACCTGTTGAATTCCTTAGTAAACGGAGGTGGGCCAAGGATGCAAAGAAGTTAGAAGTTGATTGTCGGAGGGGAGGCTAGCAGGCTGCATATTTCAACAGGGCTAGGAGCCTTTAATAAAAATATTCTCTTTTTATTTTGTTCACTGGGAGCAATTTAATTAAAAAATATTTCTTATCCACCTTCAATTGTTTGCTGCCCCCAGCTCTGAAGCTGTTGCCTTTCTTTCCCCACCTGACCATTCCCAGTAGCACCAGGTAAAACCTCTAACACCCCTCCCCACGCCTGCTTTGTGGGCAGAGAACTAAAACCAGCCTTTCCTGCTTCAAAACAGTTGTTTCTGCACAGTCCAAATATCCCAGGTTGAGCAATGAAAATATCCTGATTTGGCCAAGAAGTTCATTCGGTTCCTGGTCCTAAAGCAGGTTTGTCCTGCGATATTTCCCTCATCCCGGGATTTTCAAAAATCGCCAATTTGCTGATTCTTTTCAAAAATCCCATATGAACCCACTTCTGTGCAAACATCATGGGAGCAGAACCAGTTTATTTTTCCTGCCCATCTACCTGATCTCCCCACCTGATGTCATGTCAGTTTTCAACTCTGTTGATCCACCAACTGTTGCAGCCTCCCCTTCCCAAAACGCTCCCCCAAACACGTTTTCTGCTCATGGTATCGACCGGGTGCCATTTCGCCTGGGTTAATCAGGAATGGAGTCCCAAAATGTCCCCATTTTCTTTTTTGTACATGTACTGGCTAGGGCAGGGGTAGGGAACCTGCGGCTCGAGAGCCGCATGCGGCTCTTCTGTCCTTGCACTGCGGCTCCATGAGCCGAGCTGCCGGCTTCATCCTTGCCTGCCCTTGCAGGCAGCAGGGTGCGGCGCATCCAACTGCCCGCTGGGTAAATAAGGCTGGGCTGCGCCATCGTGCCTCTCCTCTCGCCCGCCTCCCCATTGGGACAGGGCGGCGCTTTCCCAGCTGACAGCGCAGGTCCCGTGGTGCCACCGGTTACCTCCTTTTGCCCCACCCTCCTGCAGGCAGCAGGGCGGGAGCGCACTAAGTGCCTCCGCTGCGGGTCATGGGCTGCGCTGCTCACAGGCTTTTCCTCTCGCCCACCTCCGCTCGAAATGGGTGGGCGCTTTCCCGGCGGGCCGGGTGGGCAAGGTTGCTAAGCCGCTGGTCTTCATCTCTGTGCCCGCTTCTAGCAGGCAGGCAGGGCGGGCGATCCATGCGCTTTCTCAGAATGAGTGGGAGAGTAAAAAAGGTCAAAACCCAATATATACAGTGTTATCTTTATTTTAAATGTCAAAAATTATTTGCGGCTCCAAGTGTTTTCTTTTCCCGTGGAAAACGGGTCCAAATGGCTCTTTGAGTGTTAAAGGTTCCCTACCCCTGGGCTAGGGAGATGTGCACTTTGGGCTGAATGTTAGTGGGCATATCGCGGGGGGCGGGGTGTCTCTCATTTCCACAAAAATATGAGGATGTGATGTGATGTGTAAAGCAGGTGTAAAGGTGGGCGCCAGCAATTCAAAAGGCAGGGCGGAGATGTTCATTCAGGCTGCCACCCCAAAACAACAGTCAATCAGAACATGGGACATCTGGGATGTTTACGCATTCTTAAATACACATGCGGTATAAATGCAAAACACTTGGGCTCGTGCGAAACAAACTGGAGTATTTCTTACTGGTCTTCACTTGATTCCTTCACAGAAACGAGCAGCCACACGAAGGGAGAAACCGGGATAAAATAGACCCGGATTGTAAGATACCGAATGTAACCCAGTATAATTGTGCTGTGCGGAAACGGCCAAGCAGGGCTCTTGATCCCACAATAGGGCAGGTGTTTGAGATGAGGCGGGGCAAAAGAGCAGGGCAAAATATTCAGGACTTGCCATTTAAATAGTGCTTTCAGTCTTTGAAGGCCTTCCCTTCTACCTTCTCAGATATCAATACTGTGAAGATCACTGTTATTATCCCCAAGTTGGAATGGGGGAACAGAAGAGAAAGTGGAACAAGAGAGATTTGAACCAACAACTTCCACAAAATATGACTTGCTTAGTTACTGAACTAACACCACATCTGCCTTTCTTGCTGTTCGCCCTAAGTATGGCTGACTATTGCTAGAAGGAGAATCTGCAGCCCAGAAGAGTGCTAGCGTTCCCAGTGAGGCATGCTGTTGATTATTTTTCATTCTCAGATATACTGCTACTTGATATGGAGGATCTATTTTGCCACCATGGCTGATTGACCTGACTGTCCACCTTGAATTTATCTCATGTTTTATTTTGCTTTGCATTCCCTCGGTGATCCCTCCCTCCTGCCCAGGGTTTTAATTGGGTTTTTTTTTTTGGGGGGGGGGGGGATATGTGTGTGTGTTTTGGTTCTGGTTTTAATTGTTTTAACAATGCATTTTTGGTGGTTTTAATGGGTTTTTAATGTGATTTTATTGTGTATGTTTTAACTTGTTAGCTGCCTAGGTGGCCTTTATGAAGGCAGACAGACATGATTTAAGTTTTGTAAAATAAATGACCTGTATAAGGACATAATGGCCACCCCAAAATGGCTATTCAAAACCAGACTGTCTCTGAACTTGGAGGTTGCTATCATGTGTCACAGCTGCTGACAGTCCTTTTGCCTGGATTTGTTCAGTCCCCTTCTAAAGTCATCATGACAATTGCCTCTTACTGTACATCTATTATTTATTTATTTATTTATTTGATATCCCGCCCTATCCTCGGAGGGCTCAGGGCGGTGTATAACATAAAAGCATCCTATATAAAATCATCATAATACTATTATCATAAATACAGTTAAAAACAGCAGTTATTTCCTAACACAGCGTCCCACAAAACCCTTACTTAAACCCTCCCAAGAAAATGAGGGGGGAAGGCAGTGGGTCCCGATGATGTTAGGGACCCATATGGAGCAGAGGGGAGGGGCACTCTCAGCAGCTGGTCTCTCCAAAGGCCCGGTGGAACAACTCAGTCTTACAGGCCCTGCGGAAATCCCCAAGGGCCCGCAGGGCCCAGACAGCTGGAGGGAGAGTGTTCCACCAGGCCGGCGCCAGAGCCGTAAAGGCCCTGGCCCGAGTGGAGGCCAGCCGCATCATTGAGGGGCCAGGGACCTCCAGTAAATTGGCCTCTGCCGAACGCAGAGGTCGGACCGGGACATATGGGGTAATGTGGTTCCGAAGGTACGAGGGCTATCTAGTGGCTATGAGTTCCATTTGTTCATTCTGCTTTATGTGAAGAAATATTTTATTTCCTTTAAATTTCATTGGGCGTTCCTGAGTTCTGGTGTGATACAAGAGGCAGCATATTTTCTCTCAGTTGCTTTCACCATCCCATTCATCATTTAAATGCATTTAATGCATTCAAAAGAGAGGTGCCTTGTACCCATCACAAGTGGCCAATCCGCAACCTTATTTTCCTAACATCAACTTCCCCAATGCAGGACAAGATAGATGTTTTCATGGCTGGCTCTTCATTGTCTGGTATCTAAATATTACAGAATGAGGGCAAAATATTTTTATTTTATTCATTTGCACCCTGCCTTTGTCCCCAAGAGTAAGTCAAAGTGGCTTACAACATTCTCTTCTCCCTTACATCAACCCTGTAAGGTAGATTAGGCTGAGAGAATGTGACTGGTTCAAGGTCAGCCAATGAGCTTCCATCACATGCAGGGAGATTCAAACCAAGGCCTCCCAGATACTAGTCGAACGCTTGTAACCACTACAATATAAGGCTGCAGTCTAGTGACATTACCTTGAGAGTAAGCCCTAGTAAATAGAATAAGATGAGCTTTTGACCAGATGCGTGAAGGATTTGCAAAATGTCCCAATTCATTCACTATGCCTTCTGTGTGGCCCAATCTTCAAGTCCATGTAAGATGTCCACAGTTAAGACAGTATCACAGATAGCCCAGTGCATTAGTAGACATTTTCACTGAGCTATTATGTCCCTAGCATTGTCTTGCTGGTCAGTCGCTTGCCTATGGGAAATCTAGATGTTTTGTCTCAATGTGCGTCACTCTTATTTATTCATAATCTGCCTTTCTGCGGTAGATTATACAGCGTCCAACTTTACACACAGCCCCTGATTTATGCATGCAGGAAAAAGGGGTGGTAAAATGAACTACATCCTTCTGCCAAGGAGGTCAGGCCTCTGTGCTGGGTTCTCTCTCCAGGTTACTTTCACAACAACCCTGAGAGGTAGGTTAGGCTTAGCATGAGTGACTTGATTCCAAGTCACCAGCGAGCTGTGTGGCTCGCTGGCAATTTAAACTCAGATCTTCCAGGTTCTAAGATCCAGCATGGTGTAGCGCTCTTAGACTGTTGGACCAGGATCTGGGAGAGCCGAGTTCCACTCTCCACCGTGCCATGGAAATGTGCCGGGTGACTTTGGGCCAGTACCACACTCTCAGCCTAACCCACCTAATAGGAGGAAAAAAATGGAGGGGAACCAAACCTACCTCACAGAATTGCTGTGAGGAGTGTATTATGTAAGTCTCCCCTATAGGGCAGAAAAGGGAAGGTATAAACAAAAAAGTTTAAAACCAAAACGAAGGCATATGCTCTAACCACTACCTCGCACTACCGTCCCAAAGAGCCAACTCCTCACAACTGACTAAAGAACATTTAAAGTCATAGCTGCGTGAAAGGAAGGCGCCCCAAGGCTGCGAGGGAAAGCTACCCCTGTTGGACTGCTGCCTGCCTGTCGTCTTACCGCCGGCACCTCCTCCCAGTCCGACGGGGCGGGGACGGCCAGCTCGGCGGCCCTTCCTGGCTTCTGGGCTGGAAGATGGCGCAGCTGCCGGGGCTGCTGCTGCTGGAGCTGGCCCTGCACGCCGCAGCCTTCCTGTGCGGGATCATCTGCGCCTCGGCCCTCACCGTCGCCCAGGTAGGTCGGCAGCCGCAGGAAAGAGGCGCACCTGGGCGGAGGGCACTCAGGTGTAGCCCCCTCGGCCGCGCCCCGGTTGGGACCGCGGCAGCGAACATGTGCAGAGTGCTTTTGCGTGCAAACGAGGGAAGCAGCAGGGCGCGCGGCATGGCCCTGGAGTGGAAGGAAAAGCGGGTGCCCCAGAGCAGCTGCTTGGCTCCGGGGGAGCCGTCCAGCCCTCGTTTATGACAGCGGCTCCTGAGCGCGTGCAGAGGGCGTTTCAGTCCCACTGATCCCCAACCTTCCTTGGGAAAAACAAAACAGGAGCGCCGTTCTCCGTTCCGCCCACCGGGCGACCCCCAAACCTTTCTCTGCTGTGGGAAGGAAGGGAGGGAGGAAGGGAGCCTCAGAGGGTGGGACTCCTGACCACAGACTTTGAATTTTAAATTTAATTTTTAAAAATCCCATTGCAAAAACAAGCCCTTCGGGGAAGAGGCGGCCTATAAATCTAAAATATAAATAAATAAATATAAATAAAAACCGGAGCCGGGGGTTGCACGGGACCGCGCCGTGCCCGGGTGGGAAAGTTTCGGCCCGGCGGGAAGTTTCTCCGGCGCCGTTCCCAGTTGCGCTTTTACGCTCCAAACAGTTTCGAAGGTGACAAAACCCCGCGGCGCTCGGCGGGCAGCGCCTTCCCCTCCCGTGCAACCAAGAGAGAGTCCGGAAAGCTTGAAGCGCTTCGGAGGACTTGAGAAGCCAGCTCTGTCCGTCCCTTGCAAAACCAGTGGAAGCGAACAGGCTCCTGCTCGCGCCCCTTCTGCAGAGGGGCCGGGTCATGTGAGTTGGCGCGTTGCACATAATGCTAGTCAGCTGAGGGCTCCCGGGGGAGTTTGGCAAGGCCTTGGCCGTTGCTGCTTCCTTCCCGTTTGCATGAGCGGCCACGCTCTTGAGTGCCCTGGCAGGAAACACTTTCTCTGTTTACTCCCCACCTCACCCCCACGCCTGGCTTCTGCTCTCTGTTCTATTGGCACCTGGAGCGGTCAGGAGTAGTGGTTAAAGCAGAGTTCCAATTGCAGGGCCCATCGTGCCAATGACTCCGTCTCTGGCGCCCACCAAGTGTTTTTAGAAAGCGGTCTTTTGCCCCACAAGGTTCCTGATTGGCTGTGCGGATGTTTAAAAGTGTTGGTTTGGCAACACCTGCTGCCTCCCCACAAGGATTGGCACAGTGTGACTGAAGCAGAGAAGGAGAAGAGTTGGGTTTGTATCCCCCTTTCTCTCCTGTAAGGAGACTCAAAGGGCCTGACAATCTCCTTTCCCTTCCCCTCCCCGCAACAGATACCATGCGAGGTGGGTGGGGTTGAGAGTGCTCTGAAGAACAGTGACTAGCCCAAGGTCACCCAGCTGGCATGTGTTGGAGTTCACAGGCTAATCTGGTTCCCCAGATAAGCCTCCTCAGCTCATGTGGCAGAGCGGAGAATCAAACCCGGTTCCTCCAGATTAGAGTGCATCACTACACCACACTCTCAGAGCTGAAGGAGCCATTTATTTCTGTGTCTGTGCCCACGACATTGTATCAGTATTTCAAAGGTGCCATCAAGCTCAAAAGGGTTGGGGTCTCCTGGTAAGAGAAGAGGAGTTTGGATTTATATCCTTCTTTTCTCAACTGCAAGGAGTCTCAGAACGGCTACAAACTCTTTCCCTTCCTCTCCCCACAACAGGCACCTTGTGAGGTAGGTGAGGCTGAGAGAGTTCGGAGAGAACTGTGAGTGGCCCAAGGTCACCCAGCAGGCTTCATGTAGACTGGAGGAATCAAACTTGGTTCACAAGAGTAGAGTTCACTGCTTATGTGGAGGAGTGGGGAATCAAACCCAGCTCTCCAAATTAAAACCCACCTGCTCTTAACCACTACATCCCACTGGCTGGACTTGGCATTTGGAAGAACCGAGTTGTTTTCCCTTCTCTGCTGGGTTAGGTTGCACACTCACAGGCTAGCCTACCTCACAGGATTGGTTTTCAGAACGAGTTAAGACCACAGATCTTGCTGTGAGTTGCTTGGAAGAAGGGTGAGATAAAAATATACTAGCCAGACAGGAGTTTATTGCAGCGGCTTCTGTCCTTCACAGGTACCAAGTTCAGAAACACCACGAGGATGAAAGATGCTTGCGAGAATTAAAGGCCTCCTTGGGGGTAGATTCAGCATTAAATTACAACGGAACCTAAACAAAGTAACAATTAGGGCGAGCAGCCAAAAGGATACAGAGGAAAGCAGAGGAGATAACTGCGGCTTTATGTTGTGGTTGGAACCGTTTTTTCAAAAAGCCGACATTCTTCCCCCACCTGGAACTGCCAATAGTATGAAAGCAAAATTCAGGTTCAAACTTCCGTACTGATCATTCATCTCCCCTCCCTGCAATAAACTTAACGGAATTAAATGCATTCACTTGCTAAAAAATTTAATTACAAAAAGAAAAATTTAAGGACATTTATTACTTTTTAAACAAAACAACTATATTTTATCATCATCATCATCATATTTATTTATTTATTTTATATACTGCCTCTCCCCCGAAGGGCTCATGTAAAATATAAGTATGTATAAAATATTTAAACAAGTCAATAAAACATAACTCCACATAACAAGGGGGGAGGGAGGGGTGGCATGCAAGGGAAAGGGAGGGAGGGGTGGTATGCAAGAGAGGGGAGGGACTCGGCATCTGGACATGACCTACCCACCCTAGTGGAGGGAGAGGGAGGGGTGGCATGCAAGGGAGGGTAGGGTTTCTTGATAACTGTAGGACTCCCAAATCCAGGTTGGGAAAATCCTGAGTGGGTGGAGCTTGGGGAAGGTGATGTTTGGGGAGAGGAGGAACTTCAATTGAGTTAAATGCCATAGGGTTTTTGAGGTGAGGGTTGGTCAGAAGTGGTTTACCGTTGCCTTCTAAGTACTACCTAGGGTTACCTGTGGTGTCCTTGCTATTGTCTATGAAAGATCCTCCGTCACCTTCCATTACTGCTGCTGCCCAGACCAGTAGCAGGCCTTCAGGGATTCCTCTGTCCCCATTGCCATTGGAGCTGTCTGTTTTCTTCTGCTGATGTGTCCATCAATCCCTGAAGGGGGTGGTCCCATTTTAGGCCCCTTCCGTACATGCAGAATAATGCACTTTCAATCCACTTTGCAGCTGCTGGATTTTACTGTTGGGAATAGCAAAATCTGTTTGCAAGCAGTTGTGAAAGTGGATTGAAAGTGAATTATTCTGCATGTGCGGGAGGGGCCTAAGTCTGGTGTTTCGGCTAAGACCATCCCATCTTGAGTGACTCTGCTAGGAGCGAAGCCTCTTGATAGAGTCTAGACTCACTTCACTATTGCTCCCAGCTTCGCTGACACACATAAACCCCCTCGCTGCATTAAAGTGTGTGTCCAAAAGGTTGTTATCATTTAGATGTTTTAGAGGATATTGATTCATGGGGTCGCTATAAGTTGGAAGGGACTTGACTGCACTTGACACACAGTGCCGTAGATTCTACTTACAGAACAGTCAATTCAGGGACATAATTGCAACGGGAGGTTGGAAACCCTAATAGCAACATCATCAGTCACAGACAAAAAGTTCTAAGACTCCTAAAAACAGGTTGTGTTGCTGCGCTGCCTGGGTAACTTTTATTCTCCCAGATTCGCCAGCTCTCAGCAGCGCAGAGGAACAGAAACAGGACCCGACACAGCAAGAATAGTGAGAATAAAAATGAGTTTATTGAGATGCTGACCTACGTCTCAGCACCTCCACACCACGGCAACTGTGGCTGCCTAGCAGCTTTACAACAACTTTTATACCCAGTCTACCGCCCGGGAATCCGGGAGGGTACAGGACAACCTACAATCATTCATTCACAAATACATAGGAACCAATTAGAGAGTCCAGAGGGCAGTCCCTTCTCGAATTTCGCGGCAGAAGCAGGGCGAGGCTATGATGTAGGCACAGGTGGGAAAAACACAAAAGAGTCCTTTGGGTGCTTGGGGCCAGGAAACTAAACCTAATGGCACCCTTATCTGCCTGCTGGTGGGATTAAGGCAGATGGATGTGCTTCTTCCGGGGTCCCTTTTGTCAAACGTCCATCCATGGTTTTTGCAAATGAAAGGGACATGCCCAGGTGGAGCAGGGGTGGATTCCCTCGCCTTGGAGCAAAGGAGGTTCCGTGCAGATACGAATACAAGATACACCTGCAATTCCTATTTTCTACCTAATACAACTTGTTCCTATCTAACTTATAAAGAAATAAGACATAATTTCACCTTTATTAAACAGTAAGATCAGAAATGGAATAATTCATTTCTGACTCCACTATCATTTGTAAACCTGTAAAAGGGAGGATATGACCATTTATATGCCTGGTAGCTTTCTAAATGTTGGTTCATGGCCTGGCACCACTTTGATTTCTTTGGTTGTTCATTAAGGCTTTAAAAGGCAACAGCAGCTAAACCCAAGCTTTTTTTCTCTACCGACTTTGCATTTTCACAGCGGCTTGTGGAAATGGCTGCTCCTTACAGGTAGCGGTTCAGTTCCACTGAGCCCCTCTGTAGGAGTGCAAAGTCCCTCCAGAAAACACTTGGGGTTCAGTCCTCATCAAAGCCTAAGAAGGAGACAGAAAATGTGAAGGAAAAAGAAGAATGGGAGGGAACAAGGAAACACCAGCCGGTTACAGAGCAAAACAGAAATCGATCCCGTTTTGCAAGACGTAGCTGATATCACTGTGGGACAAGGGCGGCTCTGCCCAGTGCAGAGTAAATGAGTCAGAAATAGGGTGGCTAATCGGGCTTCCAGGTGTCCCCCCGCCCCACCCCCGGCCACCTGTGAGTTGCCACCTGCAAGTTGGGAAACTCCTGGAGGTTTGGGGGTGGAGCCTAGGGAGGACAGGTGCATCAGTGGGGTACAATGCGACAGAGTCCACCCTCCTCCAAAGCAGCGTTTTCTTCCAGAGGAACTGATGTAGTCTGGAGATGAGTTGTCATTCTGGAGGTAGCTGGTAACTAGGTCAGGGGTGTCCAACAATTCCTATCAGCCCCTGCCAGCAGGGGCTGATGGGAATTGTAGTCCATTAACATCTGAAGCACCAAAGTTGGACACCCCTGCTTTTGGTGCTAACCTCCACAATGGCAAAAAAATGCAAAAAAAAAAAAGTAAAGTAAAATTATGTCTTCATATATCCCTAACTTTTTGTTTCCCCCCAGGGAGAATTTGGTGGCCAGTGTATCTTGTATGGGTCTGTGGTTTATAATGGGACATTGAATCTCACCAGTTCCAGCCCCGTCTCCCTCTGCTACTTCGTCACGGCCATTTCTACACTAGCAGCCATTTTCTGCTTCTTGGCTCTTCTCTACGGCATCTACACCGGTTGCTTTGGCGAAGGAGAACCGTGAGTAGGAAGGCCTATGGGCAAAATTAGAGAGCCAGCCCTTATTTCTTGCTCCTGACCATCTCTGTTCTCTGTCCCACATTAGGGAACGTGTCTGGCTCAGGGGGTCGTTGGCACTGGTGGCCGTGGTCCTCTTCTTCTTGCTCATCTCGGCCTGCATCCTCCGAGTCGGGATGGATGCCCTCTGTGGGTCTATTCTGAAGTCTGCAGCTGCACCAAGGTAGGTGGGAGTGTCAAGAAAATAGAACTCATCCCTTCTCACAGAGTAGGAGAATCAAACCTGGCACTAAATCGGCTTAATAGGATTGGGAGGGTAGCTTGGTAGAAGAGCTAGATTCAAATCCAGTAGTACCTTAGAGACCGACAAGAATAAGAAGAGTTCGAATTTATATGCCACTTTTCTCTCCTGTAAGGAGACCCAAGGTGGCTTACAAGCTGCGTTCCCTTCCTCTCCCCACAACAGACACCTTGTGAGGTAGGTGGGGCTGAGAGAGTCCTGAGAGAACTGTGGTTAGCCCAAGATCACCAGCAGGAATGTAGGAGTGAGGAAACACATCTGGTTCACCAGACAAGCCTCTGCTCAGGTGGAGGAGTGGGGAATCAAACCCGGTTCTCCAGATGAGAATCCACCTGCTCTTAACCACTACAGCATGCTGGTCTCCAGCGTATGAACTTTTGATAATGAAAGCTCTGATTGCATCTGGATGATAATAAGTAGCAGTTCCATCCTGCACTGCCAGCTGTCAGCCCTCGTCAGGAATACCATGGCCAGTTTTGGGCTCCATATTTTCATAAAGCCGTTGAACAACTGGAAGGGAGTCTCAATGAAGGTGACCAAAATGGCCAGAGGTCATCTGGAAATCAAGATCTGAGAGGAAGGGCCGAAAGAGCTGAGCGTTTTTGGCCTGGAGAAGAAACCGTCGCAGTCTTCCAACAACTGAAGGGCCAATATGTGGAAGATAAGGGCTCTCTTTTGTTCTGGAGGATGCGGCTGGAACCGATGGGTGGAAGTGGCAAAGAAACAGTTCAGAACTGGAGCAGCCAGCTGCAGGAGGCAATGGCCCCTCCTCTCGCTCACTGGTTGTCTTTGGGCAGAGACTTGGATGGTCAGGGATGCAGTCCTGTATTACAGCATTGAAAGCTCTCTCTCTCTCTCTGTGTATGTTAGATGGCCTTCAAGATTCCTCCCAACTCTATGGCCCTAGTCAAGGTCTCTGCTGTTCAGCAACTGCTTGTCCATTGAGGCTTCCTCATATATAAGCAAGGCAGCTGAGGCTATGCAAGGATTTCTGTCTTCACCAAAAGCTTTGTGAGGGTTTTTTAAAATTTAAACTAAGTGGCTTAGATTGATTGTGCAACCTGCACTGAAAGAACAGTGAACTCTAATCTGGAAAACTGGGTTTGAATCCCCACTCCTCCACATGAGTGGTGGGCTCTAATCTGGTGAATTGGGTTTGTTTCCAGGCTCCTCCACATGAAGCCTGCTGGGTGACCTTGGGCCAGCCACCGTTCTCTCTGAACTCTCACAGCCCCACCTGCCTCACAAGGTGCCTGTTGAGAGGGGGAGGAAGGAAAGGAGTGTTGAAGCAGCGGATTTACTCAGAGTAGACCACCTTGTAGGATGCAATGTAGACAAGAACTGATAGACACACAGTCACCAGTGCAGTTCTATTTATTGCTACTAACAAAGTGCTTGTAGGTGTTTGTAGGCACACATCACACTGCTGTCTGTGCTAACTATATACAAAAGTGGTACCAATCAGGTGCCCTCACCTTATCAGGTTTGCACACGGTACAAGCTGTGCACTTGGTACTAATCTGCACACGGCACCTGTTAGAAGGAGGGTCCAGCTGTCATTTAGATTTTGCTCATCTAAACATTTACACATGTTCTGACAAGGAGTTTGTAGCCACTTCGAGAGTTCTTTTGGTTAAGAAAAACAGGGTATAAATCCAAACTCCTTCTAAGTGAGATACTCCAGGGTCAAGGCCCCTTTCCTTCATAAAGCAACAGAAGACAGGGGTCTGTAGATCCCTCAGTGATATGGTCCTACACAGAGGTTTGTCTGTGGCACGCTTAGGAAACAGCTAGGGATTAATCCCCCTTTAAAACCAACTTGGAAAGGTTCAGTGTGGGTTGAATGCCTCTGACTCTGCCCTTCTTGACTCATACCTAGCTGCCAAGAAGCCCAGCATCGACCCTGGGTCCCCCAGTACCATGCCGAAAAGTTCTACGACAATCTCTACACGGCTGAGGTGAGCGATGCTTCAGGTTTGGTCTGCTTGTTTCCACTCACGTTAATGCTTTGACTTGTCTCCGAATGGTGCTGAAATCTTACTGGGCCATGGAAAGAATCATGTTTGCAGCCACAGATAATCCTGTCATATGAATAAGGACAGCCAATAACAAGCCCTGCCTGACAGTAGTCCCACACATTGTCTGAAAAAGCTCTGCAGATGCCAAGGGAAACACTGGCAAGCACCATTCTGGGAAACCTGGTTGTACATGATTATGGTATTGTAGCAGAGGCGTGTGGGTGGGTGGGGGAATGGCTGCTCTGGGTGCCCCCCACGCCCTACTTACCTGGCTGGTAAACAACCACCGGCTGAAGGGAGCAATATTACTAGCCATAACCTAGTTCAGTGATGGCAAACCTATGGCACAGGTGCCAGAGGTGGCACTCAGAGCCCTTTCTGTGGGCACGCATGCAGAGTTCATCATGTGGGGGGGGGGGCGAAAAATCACCCCCACACACACCCCTAACCTGGGCATGATCCTTTACCCAGGAGTAAGCTCGGTTGCTGGCAATGGGGCTTCCTTCTGAGTAAACCCTCCTAGGGTCATGATTCACCCATTCGAAGCATCGCACGATTGCTTCATCAAGCTTACTCCCGAGTAACATGTGCCTCGGAGTCAACCGTTTTTTCTAAACTAAAACCTCAGTATTCAGGTTAAATTGCTGTGTTGGCACTTTGCAATAAATAAGTGGGTTTTGGGTTGCAATTTGGGCACTCGGCCTCGAAAAGGTTCACCATCACTGACCTAGTTCGTTGTCCACTAACACCCTCCCCCTCATGACAATTTGTAGACTGTCATCATTAGGTTTCTCCCCTACTTTTTAGCCAAAATAAGCAGTTTATATCCTAAGCAGTTTATATCTATTAAAATCCAACACAAGATGTTGGCACCTTTGTGGGACGGACTCTTTTGGGCTGCCGTTTCCTTGAGAAGCTGAGGCCGGAAGAAATTGCTCCTGAAATCTGGGAGTAAAGATGCCAACCCACAAGCATGACCTCCCTCATAAGAATGTTAGCTGTTTCTTCACAGTACTAAGCAGCTAAAATTTAAAGCATTTATTAGCTGCCTTTCTACCTTGGGAAACTCAAGACAGCTTGCAATGTGAATGGAACAATTATAATTCCAAAAAGTTGGAGACCCCTTTCCTATGGAAACATGGGGACTAAACTGGGCTAAAATGTGGAGAATTTTTCCCTGTCCTGGCACTTGACTCATAACCCCTGAGGATACACATGCTGGGGATAAGGGGGAGGGGATGACTGTTCTATACTTCATGAGTTGTCAAACAACCGCGTTCTTCTTCTAGGGATAGGCTTCATGATATCCACAATTCCCATCAGCCCTTGCCAGTATAGCCAATGCTCATGTTGGGAGGGACTGATGGGAATTGTAGTTCATGAACATCTGGAGCACCACAAGTTTGACACCCCTGGTCTACACCATAGGTGTCAAACTCAGGCCCTCCAGATGTTCATGGACTACCATTCTCAGCAGCCCCTGCTAGCATGGCCAATTGGCCCTGTTGGCATGGGCTAATGGGAAACATAGTCCATGAACACCTGGAAGGTCTGAGTTTGACACCTATGGTCTACGACACTATGCCTTCTCCAGCTGATCTCCCCTTTCTGTCTTCAGGCAGCTGCTTGGGTGAACTTCTTTTTCTGGTGCATGTTGCTGCTGCGCTTGTTCGTTGAGTGCGTGAGCAAAACCTCTTCCCGGCTGTCACTGCAAAGAGATCTGACACGGAACAGCGAGAGAACACCCATCGTTGGGGATGCATCACCCATGCCTTGATGAAGGAGAACTGGGCACCCCTGGAAACCATTACTGCTCTGGTGCATGGGCCGACTCAGGAATCCTCTTCTCCACCTTATGTTTTGCTGCACAGTGGGAAGGAACTGGTTGTTTTTCTTCCTAAGTGTGTTAAAGGGGAACATCTGCTGATTGTCGGTGGACAGTATGTCCTTCATCCAGAAGTTCTGGGACTTTAAGTCTGCCAGAAAGAAATGGGGAGGGGAGGGGAACAGATGGAGCAGCCCTCGGCATGTTCCAACCCTGCTTCTTTTCTGTCATAACCTTTCTGTCTCCGTATCACCTTCATCGTCACGCTGAGATTCCACAGAAAACGACCAGTTTCCACTGTATAAAGCAGCGCAGTCCAACAGGACTTGAAAGATGGGAGTGTGTCTCAAGCCATGGTGGCGAACCTATGGCACTCCAGATGTTCATGGACTACAATTCCCATCAACCTGGACTACAGGTTCCCATCATCATGGACTACAGTTCCATCCAGAACATCTGGAGTGCCATAGGTTCACCACCATGGGCTTAGGCTGATCCTCTAGCTTCATACCCTGACAGCAGCCTGCAGGAACCACCTCTCCTGGAAGTAAGCCCCAAGTCAGAGGCGTAGCAAGGGGGGAAAAGTGCCTCCAAGCTGTGGAACCGTCTTCCACCCGCCCCGGAAAGCCACACCACGCTCCCACAGGGGTGCATGCCTGGTGCGTTGCGCCCCCCTGTCCCCTTGGAGCTACGCCTCTGCCCCAAGTAATCCTACCGTTGTGGGTTCTCCTTGCAGAAAGCCCAGGATCCACATCACCAACATGAAAGAACGGCCCTGCTGGATTTAACCCGCATTAATTTAGTGCAACCTCTTATTTCCCAGCATGGCCACCCTCCTCTATTGGAAATTCAGACTTCAGGTATTAAGGCGTGGCCTTATCAGGTAAACTTTTCTCTACTCCATGGCCAGTTTCTCTGAATCCAGGAAGGAAACTGGTCCTGCCAATGTGACACTGCTAACGTTCTGCCTACTTTATTTCTTGTCGACAAGGATGCCTCTGCATTTAAAGTAATACAAGAGACTCTTTTTCCTCATTTGGTCTAATGTCACTTTATTAAGTGTGATGAAGAGATACAGAAAAAGGAGGAGGGTTGCATAAACGCATAGACGTTTTGAGACATTTCGATATTTTGCTCCAGCACAATGCGCAAAAGGCCTCTTTTTATAAGACAGTCTTCTGTGGGTTCCTGTTCTCGAAAGCCCTCCGAAGTCGTGTTGCGATTCCAGTTCCGATCTCTGAGCAGTGTGGGTTTCTGGCCGCATATTATTTATTCTTTTAGAACTAATGGGCAGAATGGGTGGATGAGGAAGTGGAGACCTTGACCAGGTTCTGATCAGACCTCCAGTCCTGCTACTGATCTGAAACTCCACGACACTAACACTCAGGTTTGCCACTGAACTGCTCCACTAGAACAGGGGTCTGCAACCTGTGGCTCTCCAGATGTCCATGGACTACAATTCACATCAGCCCCTGCCATGCTGGCAGGGGCTGATGGAATTTGTAGTCCATGGACATCTGGAGAGCCACAGGTTGCAGTCCCCTGCACTAGAGCAATGTGTGTGTGTGGGGGGGGGGATCATCAGGGCTTTGGGAGAGAGTACGGTAGTAGAGATGGAAATACAAAAAAATTAACATCAGCTACGGGGAAGAACTTAAAGAAAAGCGATGACAGCTCCTCAAGTCAAAAACATCACTTCAGCGGAACTGCAGAGGGCTGATTCTCAAGCCAATGACGTCTTTGCCAATCTCCGTTACCTACGTGAGCAAAAGGGACTGACGTTAGAGCACTCCTTAGGAGTTTCAAACCTGGGGGAGAGGGTCCCTTATTGCACAAATGAATCTGGCATCAAATAATGCGTCTCTTAATCTGGGGATACAGCCTGCCCTCCTCTTCTGGATACTGGACAAAAGTAAAATTTTCCCCAGTAATTTGTGTTGAGCTTGGAAGCGCTAAGAACACGCCCTGGTCACTTAAGAACGTAAGTACATAAGAACGAGCCTGCTGGATCAGACCAGAGTCCATCTAGTCCAGCACTCTGCTACTTGCAGTGGCCCACCAGTTGCCTTTGGGATCTCGCATGCAGAATGTGAAAGCAATGGCCTTCTGCTGCTGCTGCTGCTCCTGAGCACCTGGTCTGCTAAGGCATTTGCAATCTGAGATCAAGGAGGATCAAGATTGGTAGCCATAGATCGACTTCTCCATAAATCTGTCCGAGCCCCTTTTAAAGCTATCCAGGTTAGTGGCCATCACCACCTCCTGTGGCAGCATATTCCAAACACCAATCATGCTTTGCGTAAAGAAATGTTTCCTTTTATTAGTCCTAATTCTCCCCCCCCCACCCAGCATTTTCAATGTATACCCCCTGCTTTTAGTATTGTGAGAGAGAAAATGCACAATTTTATAGACTTCAATCATATCCCCCCTCAGACGTCTCTCCAAACTAGAGTCCCAAACTTGCTGCTTTGAGCCCCTCCCCAAAAGTGGCAATCTAGGAATTGGCTCCCCACAGTCAGTCATGCTGGCTCTGGAGGCACTGAGTCTACTTCCAATGCTGAAGCAAAAACTCAGGCAGAGGGAGAAGCAGCAGCAGTGTTTGGATTTATACCCCACCTTTCTCTCCTGTAAGGAGACTCAAGTTCCTTTCTCTTCCTCTCCCCACAACAGACACCTTGTGAGGCAGGTGGGGCTGAGAGAGTGCTGAAGAACTGTGACTAGCCCCAGGTTCCCCAGCACTACACCACGCTGGCTCTCAAAAGTGATTTCCTCCACTGAAATCAGTATGAAAACTGAAGGAGGGAAACTGGGCAGGTTCTGCAGATCTTTCTCAATTCCTACCCAATTCAGCAACACCAGCACAGATGATGCCAGATGGGAGAATACGATGGGTAATCCCAGACAGTGGCGTGCTTTGGAGAATCGAGGTGCCTCTGCATTTCAAGAGCAGCAGCGTTGGCTTCTACATCATTGCTCCTTCCATAAACACGCTCAGCCTGGAGAATTGCTGAGGGGCCACTCAAAACTGCTCCGCTGCAAAGCAGGACTCGGGTCTCACCTTCCTCACTAACATCTCGTAATAAGAGGCTAAAACCTGATACCGGACAAGACAGCTGAACGAGGCATTAAGAGTCCTGAATGACAGGACTGCATGGGTTCCAAAATGGCATGATTGAAGGAAGAACAGTGTTAGCAGCTACTTTGGGTCACCACTGGGGAGTAAAGCGGGGTATACATTCAAAATAAATATTTTCCCTCCTGCAGATGGAACGAGTCCTTGCAGGGAATGGATCTCACTGCGAAAACAGCTCATCAGAAATGGTGTCCCCAACTCCAGGGAAGTGACACAGCTCACTTCTATTTCCTGCCTCTGCAGACACTCTTGAAACACCTTGTCAAGTCACACCACATGGGCATCCTCTTTGGCTGGGGTTCATAGATGCCACGAGATGGAATGCCAAGTGGGCAACATGGTATAGTGGTTAAGAGCAGGTGCACTCTAATCTGGAGAACTGGGTTTGATTCCCGGCTCTGCCACTTGAGCTGTGGAGGCTTATCTGGGGAACCAGATTAGCTTGTGCACTCCGACACATGCCAGCTGGATGACCTTGGGCTAGTCACAGTTCTTCAGAGCACTCTCAGCCCCACCCACCTCGCAGGGTGTTTGTTATTGGGGGAGGGGGGAAGGAAAAGGAGATTGTAAGCCCCTTTGAGTCTCCTTACAGGAGAGAAAGGGCGGATATAAATCCAAACTCTTCTCTTCCTTTACCAAGGGTGAGAGCTGCTTCGAGGAGGAGGGTCCAGATGGTACTTACGGTTGTGACTCTGCAAATTTGACCACGGAACTCGGGACAGTAGCAAGCCCCGCTCAGTGGGCACTTCTCCACTGGTTTGCCCCGGTAGATGGGCCGGTAGGAGATGGCACATATATCAAAGGGGTTGTGCATGTCGTAGTTGAGCTGGTAGGCATCCGTGGGGTTCTTCTCGCAAGCGGTTAGGATTTTGCGGGTCTGGGAAGAGAGAAGAAAAGGGAAACTGAGCAACTGCAGGGAAGGAGGACAGGACAGGTGAGATGTGAATAAGTTGGAAGGTGGGTTGTTCCTTGAACTCTTTTGCACTGATGGCGGGAACAAGGCTGTCTGCTCTGCCTCCCACAGATTCAAACGAGATAACACCCTCTTTGCTTTTTGGTCTCTGTTCCCTCCATCTGGAGTCTGTTTGTCTCTGTCTGGAGTTTTTGTGAGGATTTCCAGTTCGGGAACACAGAACCTGACATAACATGATCGACTATTGAGATTCTTTCTCCTGTGTAGGAACCTGAAGAAAGTGAGAGACGTCTCCCCGCAACTGTCAGAAGCACAATCTGCCTCTGAATAAGGAAGCTCCATTTTACCTACTGCAGCTAAAAGACTCTGGTAAAAGCCATCTGCTCGTGATGGTGCAAAGCGCTTCCTTTGGCTGTCCTGCTGGCTGTGGAGACTGGTTGCAAAGAATGCTAGATGAGACCTTATCCTCCAAGCCAGGGGTCTGCAACCTGCGGCTCTCCGGATGTCCATGGACTACAATTCCCATCAACCCCTGCCAGCATGGCCAATAGGGAATTGTAGTCCATGAACATCTGGAGAGCCGCAGGTTGCAGACCTCTGCTCCAAGCTAACGCAGGCTTGCCCGGGGGTGAAGACTGCAGCTTGCACTGCAGGCTGGTGTTCCCAAGGGTGGTCCACTGCCCAAGCAGGCTGTCAAACTGGCACAGGGCAGTGGCGCAGCAGGAGGTGATGTGCAGGGCATGGGCCCATGTCTCCCAGATCTATGCTGCTCATGCCAGGCCTGAGGCAGGTTCGGTGAGAGTCTGCTAGGCAATACGCTCTGGTTATGATGGCAGAGGAGGACGCTTAGGGAAGCAAAATGCCTTGAAGCTGGCCCTGCTTGCACTTGGCGCCCTATTTCTCAATCTCCCTGAATGGATTTCTTGATACGTTTGATGGCAGAATGCTCCACTGTCACGAATGGGATTCCTACATCTTCAGCTACCACCCTCTCATCTTCAGCTACCACCTTGAGAGCCAGTCTGGTGTAGTGGTTAACAGCAGGTGCACTCTAATCTGGAGAACTGGGTTTGACGCCCCGCTCTGCCACTTGAGCTGTGGAGGCTTATCTGGTGAACCAGATTAGCTTGTACACTCCAACACATGCCAGCTGGGTGACCTTGGGCTAATCACAGTTCTTTGGCACTCTCTCAGCCCCACCCACCTCACAGGGTGTTTGCTGTAAGGGGGGAAGGGAAAGGAGTCTGTAAGCCCCTTTGAGACTCCTTACAGGAGAGAAAGGGGGAATATACATCTAAACTCTTCTTCATAGCAAGAGGGTTTTCAGGCAGTGCTCTAAGCATCGTTCTCTTCCCTTGGATGCTCACCTGCTGTGCTACCTCAGGCTTGGGACCAAGCTCCAGAAGTCGGCGGGCGAAGGTGGCTGCTGTCTTGAAGTTCTTGAGCTTGAAGAAGAGGTTCAGGGCGGTCCGCAGGACCAGGATCATGTGGACGGGTTGCAGGTTGGAGTGCGTAAAATAGGCGGCCATCTGTCAAGGGAAATAAAAGGAACACGATTCCAGGGAGGAGTTTACTTTGGACTGGCGAGTTGCACCATAGAGAAAGGAGGCGCTCACAAGGATTTCTCCCGAGTCAAACACTTGGAACGAGGTGGGGGACTTGGGGGTCCCACGGGCTATTATCAGTCTGTCATTGGTGCTGCAATCCCAGCTGTCCCAGGTCCCTTTGTGCAGAAGAAGGAAGAAGGTAATCCGTAGTCCTACACATGAACCACTGGCCAATTACTTGGAGGCCACCTGCTGACTGCAGGAGTTTTGGCAAGGGATATCAGACTGGATGGCCTTTGGGCTGGTTCACCAATGCTCTTAAAGCAACAACCCATCACCTGACCCACATTTTAACTGCTTTGTAAGTATGGCACATGTTTGGTGAACCACTGAGATTCGAGATCTTGAAAACTTGGTAACGCAAGAATGAGTCGGCTCAATGCTGCCTGAGGAGACCAGTGCATGCTCATGTCCATGGGCCACAAAGGGACAAAATGAAACTAGAGAATCAACAGAATTCCCCTTCGCCCCTTTCAGTCAGTTACTAAAGATCTAAATCTAGACTCAGCCCCCCCCCCCCCCCCAATCCTTTGCGGCTGGGCCAAGAGGTTACATGTCACTTCAAAAAGGATGTGAACAGACTGGAGCGAATGCAGGGGAGAGCAACGGGGATCATCGGAAACCTGGAGACCGAGTCCTAGAAGGAAAGGCTGAGGGACTTGGGAATGTTTCGTCCGGAGGAGAGGAGATTGAGGAGGGACATGATTGCTCTTTCTAAATATGTGAACAGCTGTCACTCAGAGGAGGCCAGGGAGCTGTTCCTATTGGCAGCAGGGGATAGGACTCGCAATCATGGGCCTACAAGTGGAAAGGTACCAGCAGGAAATTAGGAAAAAACTTTTTGCAATAGGAGTAGTTCAGCAGTGGAATTGGCTGCTGTGGGAGGTGCTTCCTCTTTTGTTAAACATTACAGGCTGGATTCCTGGGCAGCATCTCAGAAGGAATTTGGTACCAGGATACTGGACCTAGCCAAGGAGGACTGAATTCCCACCCGAGGGCAGGAGGGACACTGCTTTGGAAGGTCCCATCCGAGATGCCCCCCACCTACAGGAGAATGGTCCATTGGGCACTTACCGTGAAGGGACTTTCTCCTGATAGGTGGCGGGCATCTCGACCCTCCCTTGATCAGTCTTCCAAATTGTGCAGTTCCGGGTATCAAACCAGACACTAAGAATTAGTATGTTAGGTTACCGTTATGTAGTTCAAGTCGTTATCTAGTTATTGCAGTGTTATTGCAGCATAGTGGTTTGCACTGTTATTTTCTTTGAGTGTTGTCTGTCTCTACTATGTGGTCAGAACGTAACTGGAGAGAGAGGGAGGCGGAGGACGGTACAGGAAGTGATGTAATTCAAGTTCCTGACTCCTAGTAATAGAGTGAAGGAAAACCCATGGGAGGTGGAGGTGGTGAGCTCCCCCTCACTGTCAGTCTTGAAGCAGCAGCTGGACAAACACTGGTCACAAGATGCTTCAAAGTGATCCTCCTTTGAGCAGGGGATTGGGCTAGGTGGCCTATCTGGCTCCTTCCAACTCGATGGTTCAAGGATCCTAGAGGATAATGGCTCACCTCACAGATGCGCTTCTGCTGCTCCAGCGTCTCCTTGGGCAGTTTCTTCCTCTCGATTTCCATCGACAGCCCCACAATGTATTCTCGGCAGATGGCTATCAGCTGCTGGGCCTGCAATTAACAGGAACAGCAGCAACAAAAGGTCAGATTTGTGAGAGATGGTAAATTGCTAAAGCAAATTTGTAGTCCTTATGACGAGAGAGATGGCTCACACCCCTTTTTCTCCTCAGTGAATACACAAAGCGGCCTACAACATTCTCCCCTTATCCATTTTATCCTCGCATCAGTGCAGTGAGGGTGATGAGGCTTGTTTCTGTGACTGTCCCAAGATCGCCCAGCAAGTGGTGTAGTGGTTAAGAGCAGGTGTACTCTAATCTGGAGGAACTGGGTTTGATTCCGCACTCTGCTGCCTGAGCTGTGGAGGCTCATCAGGGGAATTCAGATTAGCTAGCCTGTGCACTCCAACAAATGCCAGCTGGGTGACCTTGGACTAGTCACAGTTCTTCTGAGCTCTCTCAGCCCCACCTACCTCACAGGGTGTTTGTTGTGAGGGGGGAAGGCGTTTGTAAGCCCCTTTGAGTCTCCTTACAGGAAAGAAAGGGGGGATATAAATCCAACTCTTCTTCTTCAAGTTTTCATGAGGGATTTGGATTTTTAAATTTTTATTTTACATATGTAAACAACATATACAGAAAAAAATAGAAGAAAAAACCCTCCTAAATCTAACCCCCCCCCCCCCCCGGCACTATAATAACAGTAAAAAAAAAACACATTTCAAGACATCACTACATATATGTGTACATATATATGGTGACTTCTGGCTACCTCACTTTGGATCCGAACTCAAATCTTGTTTTGTGCTTACAGTTGGTATCTGCATTTCTCCACTTCTGGCCCTTCTTATAAAACTATTTTAGTCTAGTCTGCTGTTTTCATTTTAATCTCAAATCCTGTCATTATTTCTCTATGAGGGGTTTGAACCAGGGTCTCCTAGATCCTGGTCCAGAACTCTAACCACTTTACATCCAGGCTTAACAAATTCTGAGCTTAGTGAAATTTCAGAAATTACTTTGCCAGGACGGAGGTCAGCAAGAGCATGAATAGTGATAAGGTAAGACCAGGCTAGACGGTACAGCAAATGCAGGTTGAGACTTTCAGCTCCTCTCACGAAAGGCTTTCAGCCCCAAATGTCCGAGGAGATCTGTCTGTACGTAAACGAGGTGCTACTCACTAAAAACATTCCCTTCTCACTGGACACAGTGTGCAACAGACTTCCCTCTGTGATACACCTCTGAAGATGCCAGCCGCAGATGCAGGCGAAACGTTAGGAACAAGATCCACCAGACCACGGCCACACAGCCCAGAAACCCACCAGAACCAGTTGAATCCGGCCATGAAAGCCTTCGACAATACTTTCAAAAGCGGCTTCAGTCCCACCTCGGTTAAGAGCTCAGAGATGCGGAGCTCACCTCGGCAATCTCTTGCTTGTTGTCCACCACGAGCAATGGCACGCTCAAGAGAATGGAGCGGAACTTCTCAACCGCCTCCTCAAACTTGCCGGCCGTGGTGAGCTGGTAGCACAGCTGCAGGCGCTGGATCAAGTCGTTCAGCTTCAGCCCGACGGCTGGGAGGGCGTTCTTCAACCCGGCATCCTTCCTAGGGAGGGGAGAGAGTGCCGAGAGGCAACGTGAGAACTGACTCACAGCCCATGGTCAAGGCTCAGCTCTTCTCAGGAGATGGCCCTGCAAATCCTTCCCATCACCAGCCAGGCTGGAGGAAACAGCCTCAGACAATTCCACAAGGAGACGATTCCACTTTCTCAGTCAAGACTTAGCAACAGACGTCATTGGCACAAAACTGCTATTCATTAATTAAAGAAAATAATTTATTTAAGGTTTTGGAGAACTGGGTAATTGGGAAACCCTTGAGAGATCGGAGTCTTGTGGGTTTTCCGGGTTGTATGGCTATGTTCTAGCAGCATTTCCTCCTGACATTTCACCTGCATCTGTGGCTGGCATCTTCTGAGGAGAAAATGCTACTGGAACATGGCCATACAGCCCGGAAAACCCACAACACTCCAGTGATTCTGGCCGTGAAAGCATTCAACAATACCTTGAGAGATTGTTTGACTAAAACAGAAAAAAATTGATTATTAGGGATTCTGAAGGCTAGAGATTGATAAACTAAGATTTAACAAAGAAAAGGGTGACATCTATTAGTTTTAAATTTCTGGGCGTTATGATTAAAGAGGACTTGACCTGGGGCGTACAGACTGCTGCGGTGGTTAAGAAAGCCCAGCAAAGACTGTACTTTCTGAGACTTTTAAGGAAGCAACAACTGGATGAAAAACTTCTGGTGTCCTTTTACCGCTGTGCTATAGAGAGTGTCCTAACCTACTGCATCTGTGTATGGTTCTCCAGTTGCACAGTGGCGAATAGGAAGGCGCTCCAAAGGGTAATCACTACTGCACAAAGGATTATCGGCTGCCCTCTTCCCTCCTTGGAAGAAATCTATAATTCCCGAAGCCTAAATAAAGCCCAAAATATTCTGAGGGACCCGTCTCATCCAGCACACTCTCTTTTTAAACTGTTACCATCTGGCAGACGATACAGGGCCCTCAGAACTAGGACAAAGAGGCTTAGAGACAGCTTCTACTCTAGAGCTGTGGCTATGCTAAACTCCGCTGCTTCATATTGATGTATTTGGGGCTGTGTAGGGATGGGTGGAGGAAGGGGAAAGTGAGGATGATGTATGAGTCTGAAATTGTGTGCATCGAGGAATGCTGCTGTTAATTTCGTTGTGCGTGCACAATGACAATAAAAAAATGCTTATGCTTATGCTTAGTTGCAGCTCTAAAGATACAATTTTACTTAGGTTGTTAAAAAGTGATTGGTAAAAAATTATTTGTGTTAATACTCAGTGCAGATGAAACTGGGAGTCCTCACGGAAAATGTACTCTTGTTTTTCTCAGTTTATAGCCCTTCTGATTAGGTTTTTTCTCTGAAAAGTACATGGTAAATGCACTCACTGGATACACTGCTAGACTGGAACCCCACGGAGATTTACAAGCAGGTTAGCCTGACCTGGAAGATTTGTGGGAACTCTCCTCCAGCTGTAACCACAGTATTTATTTATTTATTTATTTCCTTAAGCTTTTATACCGCCCCATCCCCGAGGGGCTCTGTTAGCTGTGCTACCAGCTCACCACGGCCGGCAAGTTTGAGGAGGCGGTTGAGAGTACGGATGTTAGTAAGCCATGTTGCCAAAAACTATTCCAAAAATGTCAGAAGAACTGCTTCAAAATTTGATAACGGCAGCCGGAGCAGCACTCATAACAAAATAAAAGGTAGAAGAACATCCAAGTGGAGATAGTTGGGAAAATAAACTAGCGAAATATGCAACAATGGCAAAATTAATGAACTCTGTGAATAAGCAACCAATTAAAGAATTAAAAGATAAATGGAAATCATAATATTTGTATTAAAAATGGGGAAAAGTGAAAGATGTTGAAATGATGCAGATAAAATGTTAGCTTTGGTGATACATAGTTTCTTTCTCTGTTAAATTCTGTCCATAAAAATATTATCTCAACAAACAAGTTTTTAAAATACTATCTCAATGAACAAGAACAAGTGGCATAGCGGTTAAGAGCAGGTGCACTCTAATCTGGAGAACCGGGTTTGATTCCCCACTCAGCCACTTGAGCTGTGGAGGATTATCTGGGGAACCAGATTAGCCTGTGCACTCCAACACATGCCAGCTGGAAACTTGAGCTGGAAAAGAACTCTGGGCGAGGTGCTGCAAGCCAGAGAAGAACCCATCAGGCTAGATGGTCCAGAAGTCTGACTGTAGAAAGTAGCTCCATTGGATTCTAATTGTGGCCTGCTGGATTTCTGGCCAAGCAAGAACTCAAGATGCAGAGCCACAAGGCCACGGTGACCTTTCCTCTTTTCAGATCACATGACAGCACCAGGCAAGTCACGGCAAGGTCAGGGTCAGCCACTGCAGACGAAGCAACAGGATTCTTGCTTGCCACTTACCAGTTGCGGTGAGGGTATCCGTACATGGAAGGGAGGCTGGGCAAGGCCTGGTACGTGGTGCGGCCCCGAGCGTAGGTCTGCAGGAAAAGCTGCTTGTAAGGGGCAAAGGTGGTCACTCCCACCTGGTCGTGGAGAAGCTGGACAGGAAAAGGGAGGCAGTGAAAGGAAGCTGGATGAGACGCAGAAGGAGGAACTACCCACCCATTTGCTGTTTTGCAGGTGCATCCCTTCCTTAGCCCCTGGTGCTCCCAAAATATCCATTAACCTGTTAGTGTCCGGGGTGTAGCTGTATTGGTCCGCAGTAGAAGAGGTAGATTTGGCAGCGAGTCCCGCAAGATTTTCAGGGGATAAAGCTTGTGGGAATCAAAGCTTCCTTCGTGATAAAGGGAATTTTGACTCTTAAAAACTTATACTTTGGAAATCTTATGGTCTCTAAGGTCTAAGGTACTGTCGGACTTAAATCTAGATCTGTTAGCCTATGGTATTTTTTAAAGTCCTCTTAACTTGCCCTTATTTAACTTTATTAAAAAAAAGGAATACTCCCACCATTTTTCAAATGTGATGGTGCTCAGGTACATACAATTGGACAGATCTTGTAGCTCAGACCCAAGCAAGATGCTTTTTATCCCTGAAGGAAAGGCAACATCTTTACGAGATGGGAACAGCAAATCTTTCATGATGGCTTGAAGTTGAACAATCTCTTCCTTGGAACTGACCTCCCACACACCCCCAGTGAAGAGCACCCTCTGCTGGCAACTTACCCTCATGGCCGTCTCAAAAGAGCCAGCGAGGATGTGGTCGACGGGCAGCTGGGAATTGTTACACCAAACCTAAAGAAAGAGGAGGCGGCTCTGTTAGAACGGGAGAATCCGAAGATGTGCGATGCTTCTCTAATGCCACCTTGATCTGCAGTGAGACATGACTCCGGCCACAGCAGAGGTATCCATGTTGCTCAAGAGTGATAAAGAATCTACCTATGAAACTTTTAAACAGGCAACAGGCAGTTTGTCAACCTGGCAAGGAGTCCCCCATTGGGCTTTGGAAACACAGTCAGTAGGGCTGATTGTTAAGCAAGGCAAATTATGATGTTAATTCCCTGCTACTGGCTGTTAGCTATTTCAAGCACTTGGTGTGGCACATGCATGTTGGAAATCAATTCACAGGGGCTTAAAGCATTTGCCTCTAATCTCTTTCCCCTCCCACCTCCCCTTTTCAGATCTTTGCACAGCTAGCTAAAGCCCCCATTTTTGTTCTCCAAGTTCTGTTCTGAAGATACCATACCGATGTAAGTCTCCTCCTACCTGGGCAGGGCTGGTGCCTTTGGTGGGGGGTACAAAGAAGCCATTCTCTGATCCTCCTGCAGGACCAGCAGGAACATCCTAGGAGGGGAAGATACCACAAAAAGGGCACCTGTTAGGCAAAGGGAGGGTCAGAACAAATTGCAACAGGTCTGCAATGCTTAACTGGCTTCATACCTTTGGTCCTACTGCAAGGATGGATAAGGATCAAATCCCCCCCCCACTTCTTCCCCCCAAGGTGCATTTAAGATAGTCTGCCTCAGCCCATGGAGGTTCCATTTAGCTATAACAGCTGATAGTCATTGACATTCCATTTAGCTATAACAGCTGATAGTCATTGAGATTGCAAATGCCTTAACAGTCCAGGTGCTCAGGAGCACCAGCCGCAGAAGGCCATTGCTTTCACATCCTGCATGTGAGCTCCCAATGGCACCTGGTGGGCCACTGCAAGTAGCAGAGAGCTGGACTAGATGGACTCTGGTCTGATCCAGCTGGCTTGTTCTTATGTTCTTATGTTCTTATGACAGAGACCACAGCTCAGGTGGCGTGAACATGACTGGCATACAGAGGAACTTGGGATGTGTTCATTGTGGCTTCCAGTAAGTACCAGCTCAGGTGGCAGATCCAGGTCCTCTTCGACTTCCCATCCGCCGCCTTCTTCTTGACCTTTAGCCGTGGCCTCATCTCCAAAGCCTTCCCCAGCATCCACAAAGCCATCTGAAAAATGAGCGAAGCCAGACTGAATGGAAGCCCAAGCTGGGGAAACACACATACACACCAGCAGAACTGATGGCTTTCCACTTCTCGAGCACTACAGTGGGACAAGCTCAAACTATGTATTGTTGAAGGCTTTCACAGCCAGATTCAACTGGTTGTGGTGGGTTTTCCGGGCTGTGTGGCCGTGGTCTGGTGAATCTTGTTCCTAATGTTTTGCCTGCATCTGTGGCTGGCATCTTCAGAGGTCTATCACAGAGTGTAACAGACTTCCCTCTGTGATATACCTCTGAAGATGCCAGCCAAAGATGCAGGCAAAACATTAGGAACAAGATCCACCAGACCATGGCCACACAGCCCGGAAAACCCACCACAACAAGCTCAAACTAGTTTTAAAAGGCCTTTCAATCACAGCTTCTTTGGCCATACGCCAAAGTATGGATGATTTACTACAAATAAAAAAAGATTAATCTGCCCCCCTCTATCGTTGTCTTCCACCAGAGGATGAAGACTTTCTTCAGGATACACCCAGTAATGATTACTGGTCCTCCTCCCTAGCCCTGGTGTCGTATCTTTTTATGTATTGACTAAATCGTTTCATAATTTTAAAAGTTGTTTTTAATTATTGAAATGTTCGCACATTCATTGCCTTGGGGACTCTGATCAGGTGAAAAGGCAGAATAGAAATGTTTAAAATAAAGAACAAAAACCTGGGACGGTTTGAATGTTTGTGAACATTCCATGCCATCATGCCTGCCTTTCACTGTCACAATGCAATACCGACATCTACTTAAATTTTCTGCTTGTAACAAAATATGCAAGCTTGAAGAATTTACAAACATGAAGAATCAATAATTTTTGTTCTCTTTAAGGAGACTGCAGAAGTTAATTTCTGAAACCGCAGGGGGTGGGGTGGGGGGGTGGACACCATACCTAATACCTAAAAGGTATTACCTAAAAGGAAGTCTACTTCAAAGCCACGTCCTCTGAAGGAGAAAACGTTCCTTTCAAGACACTAGACGTGTATGTGGAGCTGGACGGAAATTAACTCAGTATATGCACCCTGCTTGATGGCATGCTTTCTGCTTTTTCTTAAGAAGGGAGACCTGATTGTTGGAAACTGATTCCCAGCAAAGATCTATTTACTGGTGTCAAGAACCACCAAAACACTGAACAGGTGTTTGGCTCTCACCTTCGTCCAGCTGCAGCTCGGCATCTTCTCCCCAGCCTTCGGTGCCCACAGTGTCAATATCTATATCAGCCGCCAAAGCACCTCCTTTACCTGCGGGGGAGGGAGAAAGTCACTGTTTTTTCCCCCCTGAGAATCGCTGAAGGCCTCTGGGTTTGGAATTCTGCAGCTTGGAGGAGTAAACGGGGGCCTGACCAGCAACTGTATGTTATCATGCCACAGGGACAGTGCTGGTCTCCTTGGCGCTCCATGGGGAAGGGGCTGAAGCAAAGAGGGGGAACATATACTTGGTGTGCAAAAGACCCCAGCATCTCTGGTTAAAAGATCATAAAGGGGAGGGCTAGAGAGGCTTCAGACCAGGACACCCAGGAAGAGCCAACACTATAGATCAGATGGACTGATGTCCTAAAGCCGTTTTGACACATCTTGGGGTGGCACTGCAGACCAGCGGTGGAAGACATGTTTTGCAAGCTGAAGGTCCAGGTTTGAGGCCTAGCAGGAATCTTGTGTGAAACAGCTGGGGAAAGCATCCCAAACTACATGGAGAAAATCTCTGCATGTCAGAGAAAGTCAATGGGTCAAAAATATAAAGGATGGATTCCATCTCCCCATTAAATCAGAGGCCGTTGCTACTCCCGTCTCTTTCTCCTCCTCCTCCCAATTATACACCAATGCCCTCCCACTAGCCCTGTTCCTGCAGCCGTCAGCTTTCTGGGGGGAGGCAGACCCTCCAAACCCCACCCTTCTGCCCTGTCCCCTCCAACAGCCCCACGGAAGAAGACAGTCAGTTGTGGAAACGGCTGCCTCCTTACCTTTGCTGGCAATTGTGCCTTCGAAGAAACCCTTGGAGACAGTGAGCAGGGGCCAGTTGGTGTCCAGAGGCATGATGGGAGCTGGTGGCTGGAGCAACTTGGCATGGGGGTCGATGTCTGGAATCTGAGGATGAGGGAAGGAAAAGCTTTCAAACACTTCGCCTTCGGGTGTTAAGCAGGTTGGAACGAAACCCCTCGCGTGGGCACGGGATGCCCCTTGCCTTCCTTCCCTGCCCCCCCTGCCAGCAAGGGCAGCTATATTGGAGAGCGAGGCACAATTTTCCCGCCATTTCTTTCACTTTCATGCCTATGTTTATGTATTTTATTTATTTATTATTTCAATTTCTATACCGCCCGATCCCCGAAGGGCTCCGGGCGGTGAACAACGTAATATAAAACATGAAGCATTAAACAGGAGCGAATCCAGTACACAATACATAAGCTCCATCAATAAAACGTCTTAAAATACTTAAAACCAGCGGTTAATAATTAACATTTAAACAAGGCGTCCCACCTCAATTTCAACCCACCCCAAAAGAGGGGGGGACGGCAGGCCCCTCAATATGAGGGCTCTGATGTACCAGTGCCAAGGTAGGAGCAAGGAGGGGGCACCGTATCAGTGGCTAGACACTCCAAAGGCTCACAGCTGGGAAAGCTTCACAGGTGTGATTCTTTCACATGCTGGTTCTGGCAGTTTAAAGAGGAGAATGAATGAGCGGGAGCTCTGCTATTTCTGCTGTGGAAGACTGAACCAGGGGCCTCTTCTGATTCCACCAGGGCTTCCGGAGGGCTCTCCCTTTTCTTGAACATGGCAGTGAGTGTGGGAGAAAGGGGAGGGGACACAGTGTAGGATTCTCCTATGCTGTGCACCTCTGCCACTGTTGCCAGGCAAAACTGATGGACTCTCAAATGAGGTCGTATCGGGGGGTGGGGGGGGGGAATGAGGGCCTGGGGAGGACAGAAGCCAACCTGCAGGGAGCCCGGGAGGGGTGCTGCAGTGGGTGGCTTGGGTGCACACCGTTTCATCACAGGGGGGCGTCCGGCATCCCCCCACATGACTGAAAGGTGTGCACCCAGGGACATGAGGTACGCCCCTGGATTACCTCTACTATGCCACTGGTGACTGAGCAGGCCAGCCCTTATAACTGATCCCCCCACCCCCACCCCCATAAGTGGCCAGTCTTTCTTAAAACAAGTAGCACAAACTGTACAAAAAAGGAATGTCAACCATAAGTTGTCTGTCTGCAGCTCTTTTCCACTAACCGTTTCCTTTTCCGGGTCAAAGGTCTCCTTCAGGCTCTCTGCTTCCTCTTCCAAGCCGTGGGTTGCAGCTGTGAGATAGGCCAAGGATTCTAATAGAAGCGATAGAGAGGGAGAGAAAAGCAAGGTGAGGACGGCAAAGGCTCTCTGGGCCGTGCTGCCACAACAGGAGGACAAGCAGCCAGGATGGGCTGCTCCACCCTTCTGTCGGCTGGGAAGAACAGAAGGAAATCTGAGAACGGGACTGGGGAGGGAGATGGAGATACAGATACTTGCGGGGAAAACAGAACCCGGGATGGTCCGTTACTCACTCTGTCCACAGTTCTTCAGGATCCTCACCCTCTCCGCGACATCCCCAAGGTACAGAGCATTCTGGTAATGGCCGCTCATGTCTTTCCTGATCTCAGCTGCAAAAGAAGATAAGGAAAGAACAGTCAACCTCCAAATTAGTATTAGGAGCTGCTGCCCCATCCCCAATTTAAACTATCTAAATCCAGCCTTATCTTTTTGGGGGAGGGCTGCCAAGTTGCAGCCAACTTATGATAACCACACAGGGTTGATCAGAGGGCTGGGTGTGTTCCATCAGGAGGAGAGACATGATGGATCTCTTGAAGTATTTGGAGGAGTGTCACCTGGAGAAGGGGAGGGAACTGTTCCTGTGGGCAGCAGAGGATAGGGACTGGCAATCACGGATCCAAATGACTGGTGGAAAGGAAGTGGCTAGATATTAAGAAACAGTTTTTACAACAAGAGTACTTCAGCAACAGAACTGGCTGCCTGGAGGGTGATAAGCTCCCCCTCTCTGTCAGTCTTCAAGCAGCACCTGGAGGAATGCTTGTCTGGGATGCTCTTGGCTGATTCGGTGTTAAGCAGGAGTCAGACTAAATGGCCTGTACGGCCCCTTCCAACTCTATGATTCTATGTGGAATCCATGCATTCTGAGACTTCTGCTGTAAGACAGCAGCTTTGCTTAAGGTGAGACCCACCTATCTTCATCATCTTGCGCAGCTTCTCCAGGTTGCCAGTGATCAGGTACAGGAAGGAGAGCTTGTCAAAGTTCTTGGTGCGCTGGTAGCACATCTCCACGATCTGGTGGTTGCCCTGCAGCAAGGCCACTTCCCCCAGCTTCTCCCAGCAGTTCTTATCATCCAGGGCTTTGGCGGCCTCCAGCGCTATCTAACGGGACACAGGGAACAGGTTAGGGAAAAAATGGCCTTCTGCTGGCTTAGGGCCAGTGGTCCATCAGGCCTGGCATTACCTCCTCTCCCTGGGAGTTGCTCTTGGGGGACTTGGGAAAGGAGTCTTTGCAGAGCCCTCCTGCCCAGGGGCCTTTTAGATGAAGGTGGTAGGGACTAAACTTGGGATGTTCTGTATGCCAAAAACAAGTGCTCTGCGGCCCACCCAGGCAGAGGAGTCTCTGGCCGTTCAAGACAAGATCGTATGTTTATTGCCCAACCATCCCACGAATGCAGGACAGCCTCCTGGTATTTCACTTCCTTGGGCTGGATCCTGCATTCCTTCATGGCTAGATATGGCCCCATCTCCCAATGCCAGTATGCTTCCCCCGATGCAAGAGGCATTTCACCCCATTGAGTACTGTGCTTAGCAGACAACTCTCCAGAGAAAACTGGATTACATCGGTTTTCTTGTTTCGATACGACTGGGAAACAGTGAAAACTGGGCATATATAAGCATAGTCTGCTAGCTGCAGACGAGCGGCGTAAGAACCCCAGAAGCAGACCCCGAGACTTCCTAGCTCCCAAGTTCTGCAGCGGGGTCATCCTGGGAGGAAGGGCCGATGCTGAACGCAGCACCTCACCTCGATGTTGCCACATTCCAGGGCCAAGCTGAAGCGAGTCTTCTCGTCTTTCACAAAATGCAGAGCAACTTCGGGGTAGCCCTTCTTCTGGAGGTAAGCGATGATAGACTGGCCCACAAGCTTGGCGTTGCGCACCATGTGAAGGACCTGGGTGGGGCAAACAAGGAAGAAGGCAACATAGTCAAGAATTATTCTTAGATGAGTGCAATGCCTGTCATGTGCAGATCAGAGCCAACTGACAGTGGGTGTTTCTCCAAGAGGGGGGTTGGAAAGAGGTCTCTCCTGGCTGATATTGGACAACTGCAGGGTATTATGTCTGCCAAGGTGCCACTATGATCACCTATATGGCTCAAGCCAAGTGATCCAAGAGCTCTGTGCTCCCAGATGACCCCTCCTAAAGTCCATCAATGGCCACCAGTCATGGGGACCACAGTTGCTGAACTAGATGGACCATGGGTTTGATCCAGCAGGGCTCTTCTTAGCTTCTTAAGATGACCTTGTCAGGGCCCTTACTTCTAGAGCAGTAGTGGCACAGTGGTTAAAAGCAGGGGTACTCTAATCTGGAGGAACCGGGTTTGATTCCCTGCTTTGCCGCTTGAGCTGTGGAGGTTTATCTGGGGAATTCAGATTAGCCTGTGCACTCCAACACACGCCAGCTGGGTAACCTTGGGCTAGTCACAGTTCTTCTGAGCTCTCTCAGCCCCACCTATCTCTCAGGGTGTTTGTTGTGAGGGGGGAAGGGAAAGGAGATTGTGAGCCCCTTTAAGTCTCCTACAGGAGAGAAAGGGGGGATATAAATCCAACTCTTCTTCTTCTTCTAGAAGTGGCTACTCGAAAGTGGAAAATTCTTCTACCACCTCAGGGAAAAATGAGGGGTCTTTCCCACAGGAAATGCAAAGAAACTGAGGGGTTTCTGATGAGAAAAAAAATGATAAGGTCTAGACCAGGGGTAGGGAACCTGCGGCTCTCCAGATGTTCAGGAACTACAATTCCCATCAGCCTCTGTCAGCATGGCCAATTGGCCATGCTGGTAGGGGCTGATGGGAATTGTAGTTCCTGAACATCTGGAGAGCCGCAGGTTCCCTACCCCTGATCTAGACTGCCAAAGGCCTTCCTTTCATGCTAAGGGACGAAAATATCTGGGAACGGTGGATCATCCATTTTCTTTGGGCATCAGGAAGTTTTAAGCTCCCCCTTCTGATATAAGAAGAAAGGAAATGATTACTTCTGATTGTTGCTCCTCACTGCCTGAGAATGAGAATGTGGTTAAGGGCAGTAGGCAGATGAACCAGGTTTGTTTCCCTGTTCCTCCACATGAAGGCTGCTGGGTGACCTCAGGCTAATCACAGCTCTCTCACCCCCACCTACTTTACAAGGAGCGTTGCCGGGGGTGGGTGGGGAGGTAAGACTTAATAAGCCATTCTGAGATTCCTTATGGGTAAAGTAAAGCAGAATATAAAGATGAACTCTTCTTCTAAATAGCTAGCACCATCATGCCTGTTACACGAACTGATGGAGCAGGCCACATTGGGAATATTAATGGCGGTTCTGGGTGACTTTGGGACAGAATCTCCCTCAGTCTAAATTACCTCACAGGGTTGCTGCGAGGAGAAAATGAAATACAGCAGGACCAATAGCTTGCTGCCTTTGGAAGAAAGGAGAGATAAATATGTTCTATTCTAGGTTATATCAAGGTCCAGGTGGCCACGCTCTGATTCAGCATGGCAGTTCTTCAGTGCCAGGGGTTGGGGAGCCCCCAGGGTGTCTGTTCTTTTCCTTCTCACAGCAGATGGCAAGGAGGTGTGATAGAAAATGGCTCTCACCCCTCCCAGGTACAAAGAAGGGGAGACACTACTAAAACAACTGAAAAGTCACCTTTCACTTCCCCACCAACTCTCCCAAATTATAGCAACGCACAATTATCAGAAGCCCAACCTCTGCAGCCGCTGCCTCACCTCGTCATATTTCCGGTTGATGAGCGCCAGCTTGAACTTGAACTCGGTCGGGTCGATGGTCAGGACGCGAGGCCGGCATTCCCGGTCCAGGCAGTAGACGTTGTTCCCCTTCACCCGGGTCACGTAGATCGGCAAGTCCAGGGTGCGGATGATCCCGTGATCGCTAGAGTGAGGATGTGGAACAGCGAGGTAAGGGAGGGGATGAAGGAACTGGACTATGTGGGCCCTTCAAATTCCAAGGCTTTTGGTGTCTACGAAGAACCTTCCTGGCATAGTTAAAGGTCCATTGAGCTCAGCCGTCTGGACCCTCATGGTGGCCTATCCTGTGCTTCCTTCTTTTCCTCCCTCCAGCTCACATTGAGATACGCTGCCCCTGCACATGGAGGCTCCAACCAAGCCACCTTCCCTAATTTTCTTTCTTTCTTTCTTTCTTTCTTTCTTTCTTTCTTTCTTTCTTTCTTTCTTTCTTTCTTTCTTTCTTTCTTTCTTTCTTTCTTTCTTTCTATTAAACTTCTAAACCGTCCTTCCCCTAAGGGCTCAGGGCGGTGAATAACAATAAAGAACAATAAAACATATAAAATAAGTATTTAAAAAGTAACAATTCAGTAATCCACTTAAGAGAACCAATAAAACATTAAAACAGATGGCATCAAATCCCCCCCCCCGCCCCCGTGCCCACGGGGGCCAGGTGGAATGGGCATCGTTGGTTCTAGTCCGGCTGGCCAAATGCCTGGCAGAACAGGTCCGTTTTACAGGCTCTGCAGAAACTCTGTAAGTCCCGCAGGGCCCTAATCTCCTCGGGAAGCCTGTTCTACCAGATAGGGGCCAGGGCTGTAAAAGCCCTGGCCCTCGTAAAGGCCAGTCAGATCCTTTTTGGGTCAGAGATCTCCAGTAGGTTCTCCTCCAAGGAGCGGAGGGACCTAACGGGGCAATACGGGGAGAGGGGGTCTCTCAGGTAACGTCCTTTGACAAATCATGATCTAGTCCCCTTCTAAGCTGTTCTTGAGCCAGTTCATTCCACGTGTTCAACAAGGGTGGTGTAGAATGGCACTCTTCACTGAGGCTTATTCACGCAATGCCAGACAACAGCTTGCCATTGGCTGGCCCAAAGCTGTGCCCCCTAAAGACACACAGACCTGACTAAGGCCTGAACTGTGTTTTGTCAGATGCCTCAAAAATTGTGCATTCAGTCCACAACACCCTTTATGCCTGAATAAATCAGTGAGTCTTGTAAATGCCACCAAACTCAGGTGCTTCCCTTGCGTGGGTGCCACATTTAGCCGGATGTCTGTAAAGGCTAGGCTATAATAGAGAGACACAATCTCCATCCACGCTGCTCACTCACCCGGTGGTGACAGCATATTTGATGTGGTTGCTGGTTGTGTAGATGAAGACCCCGCTCTCGTCCCAGGCACCGCTCTTGACCCGGATGTTCTCGTGGATGTTGCACAGGGAGTCCAGCTTCCGGTTGCAAATCATGATGGCTGCAGAGAAGAGGAGACAAGAGAGGGGAAGCGGTTTTACAGGAGGGAGCTTCCCCTAGCTATCCCTTCGTTGTTTGGAGGGGTTTGTTTACACTTGCAGGGCAAAAGGCCCCCCCAAAAAGAAAGAGGAATATAGAGGTACACCAAACACAGGAAAAGAAAGTAAAGGCGGCCCGTTCGCAGAGGACGTAGCTTCTCCCCCTTACCATGCTTGGCCAGGAGTGCCACGTGCGACATGTCAGCTGACCAGATGACGTACTTCACCTTGGAGATCTTCACTGAGGACAGAGTCCTGCAACAACAAAGTGCCCGCCCATGAAGGCCTCTCTTTTTCCCCCCACATAATTTTTTATTTATTAAATCTCAGCAAAGAACACAACAGAACAAACATCGAAAATGATAGTGATATTACAGAAAAAGAGAGAAAGAGAAACAAAACTCTCCCCCTCTGTCTACATATACACAGAGACATATGCACACACACACACACATACTTACATACACATACACACACACGTATGTGTGTGTGTCTGTATACATGCATGTGTGTGTATATGTGTATATATATGTATATATGTTTATATAATAAACAATAAAAGGGCTCCTGTGCTGAATAAAGTCACACTTAAATGTTTACTATATGCTCCCTGCTTACAGTCAAAATAAAAATCAATTCTTAATTGATGTTAATATAACTCAAACCACAAATCGTCATTTGTTCTTACACAAAAAAAGTCTTGACTCGGACCAGGAGACATAGTAACTTAAGGGGTGGGTTTCTGCCTCACTGCTTTCCTTGAAACCAACTAGAGCCCCTTCCAACTGGCCCACCAAACCTGTTCTCATAACCCCGGTGGATGATGGCACTTGAAAGCATACAAGAACCTGACACCTATTGGTCCACCTAGCACAGTATTGTTTATTCTTCTGGATAAAGATAGGTGTATTTCAGCATCCGGTACCTGATATCCCTTTGCAGGCAGCAATGTGGGGGTACTGAACAAGGATACTAACAAGCTGTTTGGCTTTGCCGTGTGCTCACGTGGCCTTCTCAAAGTCACCTCTGCCCAGCAAAACCATATATTGATCAGTCTGGAGGACTGCTCCACAACTGGGCAAGACAGAGTAATGCCTCCAGCAACGGTAACCCACCCCCGTACCGTTTCTGCTGCACGTCAAAGAGAGTGATGGAATCTGCATCTCTCAGCAGTAGGTTCCCGGTGCCGGCGTAGAAAATCTCATCACAGTTGGGGACCTGGACCTTCTTGGTGATCTCATTTTTCAGGTTCTTGATCAGAATCTTCCATTTCGGTGGAGGACAGGAAAGGCACAAGAAGAAAACACAGAAAACATAACACTCCAGTCCTGTACCATCTTCATTGGCTGTCGATCGAATTCCGGGTCATGTTCAAGGTGCTGGTTTTAGCCTTTAAGGCTACACAAGGCCTTGGGCATACATACTTGAGGGACCGCATCTCCCCGTATTGCCCCGTTAGAACCCTCCGATCCTCGGAAAAGTTCCTATTAGAGGTCCCTGGCCCAAAATATGTCCGGCTGGCCGCCACTAGGGCCAGGACTTTCCCAGTCCTGGCCCCCTTCTGGTGGAACAGGCTCTCCAAAGAAATCAGGGCCCTGCGAGACTTGATGAATTTCCGCAGGGCCTGCAAAACCACCAGGCATTTGGCCAGCCGGGCTGAAGTATGATCAATCATCCTGGCATCCAGTGGGGTCCGGGGGGAGGGTTTTTATCGCCATCTATATTTGTATTTATTTTAAACTATTGTAAAGCAAGTTTTTAATTACGATTTATATTTTAAAATGTTGTTCGTCACCCTGAACCCTTTGGGGGAGGGCGACTAATAAGTCAAATAAATAAATAAATAAATAAATAAATAAATAAATAAATAAATAAATAAATAAATAAATAAATAAATAAATAAATAAATAAATAAGGCTGGCATGACAAATGTCTTAATGTTACAAGGACGAGGTTCCCGGCTTTTCAGCTACACGAGACCTCCCCATGGCAAGGAAAAGGGGACCAGGGAATCCCTGGCCTAGGGAGCAACCCCTTTCCTTTTGCTCAGATTGCAAAATCTACTGTGTTTCCCCAAAAATAAGCCCTATCATGATTTTTCAGGATTTTTGGAGGAGACTTAAGCCCTACTCCAAAAATAAGCCCTACCGGTAGTTACAGATCAGGATGGTGAGATCCAGAAGGTGCTCCCTGCCAATGAGGATGCAGCTTGCATCACACATGAAGGGGAAGCAACGGGGCTGCCGGGAGCCCACCTTAATTAATTGTGGAGGTACCGTATTTCCCCTAAAATAAGCCCTACCCCGAAAATAAGCCCTAATGCATCTTTTGGTGCAAAAATTAATATAAGACCCTGTCTTATTTTCAGGGAAACGTGGTATATAAGTACAGAATTTATAACCCAATAAGTCAGTAGTTTAGCATGACCTGATTTATGTGCTTTGTTATGCTGATAACTATGCCAATAATAATGAATCATGACCGTTTCTATTAACGTACTTTGACCTTCCTCACTAGGATCTTACAAGGTGGGTTAGTACAGCTGTATCCCTCCCCACTCTTGAACTCCCCACAACTTTGAAGCATTGTAGGGCCCATAAGATGTTCCACCAGGCCTTTGGTTGAGGCCATCCAATAGTTGTGGTCTTGCCGGCCTCCCAATTTCCACCTGATCGTCATTTTGCTCATCTGGGCACTCCCTGTTCCTCTCTTTCCCCCCAGCCCAGATTATAGAATCGGAGCAACCAGAATGGGAGTTGAAATAAATTATTAGGCTTGAGGTTTTGGATTGCTACTGGATTGCCATTACCATGTATTTTAGATTTTTGGGGAATAATTCGTATTTTATTGGTTTTAACGTTTTTAATTTTTACGTAAGCTGCCCCGAGCCCAGCTTTGGCCGAGAAGGGCGAGGTGTAAATATAATAAAATAAAATAATTTATTTCCCCACCCCAAAAATTCCTGCAAGAGTTTCAATCTAATTCAGGGCTGGATCGGTTTTGCAAATGGCAACATTGCTCCCCGCCAAGAGAAAACACTGCACTTATCTGCTAATTCTTCATTCTCCTTGAAGTTTGGGCAGCGCAAGCAGATAAGTTGGGGAGAAACCTTTCTGTGTTCCCAAAGAGGAAACTCAATGGCCACAGAGGCGGGAGCAGAGAAAGAAACCTTTTCCTTTTTAAGTCTCACCGAGTGCATCCGATCCAAGACTGCGAAGCGATTCCGAGCCACCCACACAGCTGTCAGCCCAGAAGAACGTTTTCCTTCGGGAGCTGGAAGGGGGAAAAATAAATTGAGAGTTGGCTGGCTGAACTCCAACTGTGTTCCAGTGGATCAGCTGCTTCCCTCCCCTCCTCCGCCAGCTAATTCACAATTAACCTCAGGCTACTCATTTCAGATCCAGGCCCCCTTTTTGGATTCTCAGAGTGGCCCAGTGCAGAAGCCAAGTGGTTGCCCGGGGAACCAATGCCGCTGCTGGCTGGCGCAGGAGTGCACGGCCATCCCAGATGACACGCTACTTTGTCACGCTAACGAGCGGTGCCCTCGCAGCCAAGTCGAGTGAGCTCCGAGGGTCCCGTCTCCAACACAAGCCTCTCCCCGGCGCTGCATTTCAACAGCTGTTACCTAACATTAAAGACACAATGCCTACGGAGAAAGGATTGCACAGTTCTGGCAGCATTTAGTGCATGGAGGGGGCTTGCAAGACGCAGACCTTAGAGCTTCTCGGGGCCACAGCAATCTGAGGACCCCCAATCTCCAGCCCACCGGAATGATCTGGTCACATCACAAGACAAAGACAGTGATGAGAAACTTGTTCTGGGAAGCTCCGTTCCATGGTGGTTGTCCAGTGCAGAAGCCGCCCCGTTCTGACGTTCTAACTACACCGCTGCAATGATAGTGCCACATTTCTCTCCCCCCCACCTCCTTAAAAAAAGTGTGAAGCTCTTTTTATTTCCCTGCTGGTATGGGCTGATGGGAATCGTAGTCCATGAACCCCTGGAGGGCCTGAGTCTGACACCTATGCCTAGAGCGTCAGCAATGAGTTGTAGGAAGGGGGACATATCAAGCCCCGCTCAGCCAGGGAGTCTTGTTTGCCAAGTTTGGGCGCCCTGCTAGGAACTTTCTTCTCCAGCCATGGTCCAGCCGCATCACATCTGTTGCAGGGCGGCCTGGTGGAACTCAGCAAGTGATGTCGAAGGCTTTCACGGCCGCATTCAACTGGTTGTGGGTGGGTTTTCCAGGCTGTGGTCTGGTGGATCTTGTACCTAACGTTTCGCCTGCATCTGTGGCCGGCACCTTCAGAGGGGTATCGCAGAGGGAAATCACACTGGAAGTCTGTCAGTGTGTAACAGACTTCTCTCTGTGATACACCTCTGAAGATGCCAGCCACAGATGCAGGCGAAACGTTAGGAAGGAGATCCACCAGACCACGGCCACACAGCCCGGAAAACCCATCACACCACTCAGCAAGTGAGTTAGCAATGGTTTGCCAAAGGAGGAAAAGGCATATTCAGCAGCGTAGCGGGCAAGTAGATGGACGAGGGAGGGAGGGCTTGCCACTAAGAGCTACCTCTTCCTTTTCCCCCTCCCGTCCGCTCTCCTCTCCCTTGCTCCCAGGCTCATCTGCGCAATTGCTTTTTTTGGACGAGAGAGAAAGCGGGGGAACCTACAGTCAGCATGATGTGTCAGAAGGGAGGGAGGAGAGGTATGCAGGAGGGTGAATGGAAATCTCCAAGTGTCTGTGCTGAGGATTTCTTTCTGTAAAAAAAAAAACCCTCTGCAAACCATTAAAGTTTGCCATAAAAACTGACACCAAGGGATGTCCATGGCCCAGGGGCATTCTGACCATGAGAGTCCCATGATTCCCAGCACCAGCTTTTCAGAGATCTCCTGGGGCTGTGGGAGAAGCAGGGAACAGACAACCTGAAGAACAAACCCAAAAGTCACATGACAATGACCATTCATTGATCCATCACCCATCATGTCGGACGTTGTCTATTTAACTGGGGGCTCTGGCGAGTAGCCAGAGGGGCTTCCCAGTCTTGTTTGCCTTGTATTGGGGGATGTTGGGCACTGAACCTGGGACTCGGCGCATGCAGAACGCTACTAAGCTGTGGTCTTCCTTCAATAACACTGGTCTATCCACACCAGCACTGATGGAGAGAGGCTCTCCGGAAGGGCGGGATCAGGTGCAGAAAGGTATTTCTCACTGTAAGGTTCAGGGCCAGAGCATCTGCTTGCCATGAAGGAAGTCCCAGGACCAGTCCTTAGCACCTCCACTAAGAAACAGGCCGTATGCAAAGAAGAACAACAATTTGGATTTATACCCCCCCTTTCTCTCCTGTAAGGAGACTCAAAGGGGCTTACAATCTCCTTTCCCTTCCCCCCTCACAACAAACACCCTGCGAGGTGGGTGGCACTGAGAAAGCGCCAAAGATCACCCAGCTGGCATGTGTTGGAGTGCACAAGCTAATCAAGTTCCCCAGACAAGCCTCCACAGCTCAAGTGGCAGAGCGGGGAATCAAACCCAGTTCTCCAGATTAGAGTGCACCTGCTCTTAACCGCTACACCACACTGGCTCAAAACAACATACCTCAGGCTGAGAGCCTGGAGAGCAGCTGCCAATCTGAGTAGACAACTCTGGCCATGATGGACCAGCTGTCTGACTCGGTAAAAGGCAGCTTCATGTGGCCCTCTCCTTCCTGACAGCCTTTAACCAGAGATACCAAGGACTGAGCTGGGACCTTCCACATGTACACCATGTGCTCTACGGAGTCACAGTTCCCGCTAACGCTATCCCCTTTATGGCAAAAACCCACCAACAAAACCCTTCCGGCACTAGAGAACCCCATAAATCTCCCGTTGTGAGTAGAGGAGAGACGGATGCCAGCCCGCTCCACGCGCCACCAGAACTCATCCACCGATCGTATTGCTGTGACATCAGAGACAAGGGGGGACCCAGCTGGAATTTCCACTCCCCAGTGGAATGAGGAGCGCGGAAGGCAGGAATTACGACACGCTTTTAATTCGCTGAAAGGCACAGGTTTGATTTGGGATTCTCTGGGACGGAGGAGGAAGGCTGGGCACGTTTACAGCCGCTTCGGAAGCGTCCAGGACTGCTCGGGATGCAGGAGATCCATCAATGACAGGCGAGCCAGCCTGCTGGGCGAGGAGGCAGGCCGGCGAGTTTCTAATAACTGATTTATAAAATATATATTGGAAGCCATAAAAACCAGGAGGGGACGAACATGAATTTTTCAAGTCAGAAGACCTGCCAAAGGCGCGCGGCGTATGTGTGAGCTCTGCGGGAACCAGTGGAAGCGAACCCAGCAGTCAAAGAATGAAAGGGGAGGTGGGTGGGAGAAACAGATGCAGCCACTTTGAGAAGCTTACCATCAGGATTCTGGGAATCTGCATCCTTCGGGATGGTGTACAGGTCGTAGGTGCTGTTCTCCAGATTACTGGCTCTCTGCAAAGAGGGGGAAAGTCAGTTAGTCCATAAGCTATCTGGAATCCTTGCAACTAGGATTTCTTCCCATAGAAACTGTTTGCTTCCATCAGTTCCTTGCCCGAGGAGGTGGATTCAGCAACCCACCGCTTCCTAAATTAAAATACTAAACGTCGCTGATCTAACCCCCAAAGATCACATCCCTATTTCAGATTGCTGAAGGTCCTTCTAAGATGCTATCCAGAAATAGACTCTTATTACCAGTAAACTAAGCCTAATGGTTTTCTGGTCATTATTATTATTTACTTTCAACATGTACTTCGGACTGCAAGAGGATTCACACATTTTGCTTTAAAACACCTAAATGCGTGGTATGGTTGTTAAGATCGGTGACTCTAGTCTGGAGAACGGAGTTGGATTCCCCATTCCTCCACATGAGTGGCAGACTCTTGTATGGTGAACTGGATTTGTTTCCCCACTCCTACACATGCAGCCTGCCGGGTGACTTTGGAATAGTCACAGTTCTCTCCAAACTCTCTCAGCCCCATCTACCTCACAAAGTGTCTGTTGTGGGGAGAGGAAGGGAAGGAATTTGTAAGCCGCTTTGAGACCCCTTATATTTGTAAGAAGCAGGGTATAAATCCAAACTCCTCTTCTTCTATTTATTACAAAAAGCTGCCATGTAAACACCTTCAGCAACCTTTACTACCTGAGAGGCGATTTAGAGGGTGGAAAAGGCCTCCCACGAAACTATTAAAAACTCCTATTGTGATGAAGCCACTGAGCTACCCCAAGCTGAAGAAGAAGAGTTTGGACTTATAACCCCCTTTCTCTCCTGTAAGGAGACTCAAAGGGCTTACAATCTCCTTTCCCTCCCCCCCCCCATAAACACCCTGTGAGGTAGGTGGGGCTGAGAAAGTTCTGAAGAACTGTGACTAGCCCAAGGTCACCCAGCTGGCATGTGGGAGTGCACAAGCTAGTCTGATTCCCCAGATAAGCCTCCACAGCTCAAGTGGCAGAGCGGGGAATCAAACCTGGTTCTCCAGATTAGAGTGCACCTGCTCTTAACCACTACACCACTAATGACCCACTGGGTTGCTTTATATACCCCAGGACAGATTGTGACTTACAGTGCAGAGGAGGACGGTATTCTCAGCTGGGTTGTACGACATGTTGAACACGGGGAACTTGGACCCACTGAGAAGGACAGAAAGCAGGAAGAAAGTGAACTGGGGCTATCATGTCATTTACTTCTGGCTGGTAGAGAGCATTGTGGGAGGAGCCACAGACTGGCTTCAAACCATGAGAATGAGAACGTCCACCAAGTGTGGCTCTGCCTTCATGTAACAATACTTCCCAGTTTGTAGTATCTCCAAGTGCTCAAGGCCCTTCACTTACACTGCCGTAAGATCCTTAGGGCCTTTATTTAAAACATGTTTAGCTGCCTTTCTACTTTGTGGAGCTCAAGATCACTTACAATGTAAATAAAATCACACTTGTAAAAAAAAGAAAAGAAGTAAAGGCGACAGTTTAAACTCTCAGTTAGGAGCCAGAATGGTATAGTGGTTAAGGTGTTAGAATAGGACCTGGGGAACCAAGGTTCAAATTCCCACTTGTCCCATAGATGCTTGCTGGATGACTTTGAGTTGTTCACACATTCTCAGCCCCGGACCCTGGCTGGTATTCGGATGGTGGACCTCCAAGGAATACCAGGGGCATGATGCAGAGGTAGGCAATGGCAAACCAACTCTGAACATCTCTTGCCTTGAAAAACTCACCAGGGGGTCACCCTAAGTCAGCTGTGACATGGTGGCAAAATAATAATAGTAGGAACCCTGGGCGCCTTTCTGAAAACACAAGGGCGGCACTTAAAACATCTTCAAATCTACAAAATCAAGAACTGTCAGATTCAGAAGGCAGCCCTGCTAGGATCCGCCCAAATACTACACCGATACATTACAACATCCTAGCCCTTTGGGTGAGGCTCGATTGTAATGAAAAGTCAACAAGCTAAAGAGCTGGCAGCTGTGATATTAAACACAATTAAATAATACATGAGTCAAATGCAGCCCGAAATAAGAACATAAGAACATAAGAACAAGCCAGCTGGATCAGACCAGAGTCCATCTAGTCCAGCTCTCTGCTACTCGCAGTGGCCCACCAGATACCTTTGGGAGTACACATGTAGGATGTGAAAGCAATGGCCTTCTGCGGCTGTTGCTCCCGAGCACCTGGACTGTTAAGGCATTTGCAATCTCAGATCAAGGAGGATCAAGATTGGTAGCCATAAATTGACTTCTCCTCCATAAATCTGTCCAAGCCCCTTTTAAAGCTATCCAGGTTAGTGGCCATCACCACCTCCTGTGGCAGCATATTCCAAACACCAATCACACGTTGCGTGAAGAACTGTTCCCTTTTATTCTTTCTAATTCTTTCCCCCAGCATTTTCAATGAATGCCCCCTGGTTCTAGTGGATTTGTTAGAAAGAGAGAAAAATTTCTCTCTGTCAACATTTTCTACCCCATGCATAATTTTATAGACTTCAATCATGTCCCCCCTCAGGCGTCTCCTCTCCAAACTAAAGAGTCCTAAATGCTGCAGCCTCTCCTCATAAGGAAGGTGCTCCAATCCTTCAATCATCCTCGTTGCCCTTCTCTGCACTTTTCTATCTCTTCGGATATCCTTTTTTGAGATGTGGCGACCAGAACTGAACACAGTACTCCAAGTCGCGGTCGCACCACTGCTTTATATAAGGGCATGAAGCAATCTTTTGCAGTTTTATTATCAACTCCTTTCCTAATTATCCCACACATCTAGTTTGCCTTTTTCACAGCTGCCATGCATTGAGTTGACATTCCCATGGAACTATCAACTAAGACGCCCAAATCCCTTTCCTGGTCTGTGACTGATAGCACTGACCCTGTAGCGTGTATGTGAAGTTTGGATTTTTTGCTATGTGCATCAACTTTACATTTTGCTACATTGAACTGCATTTGCCATTTCTGGGCTCACTCGCCTAATTTATCAAGGTACACTTGGAGCTCTTCGCAATCCTTTGAGGTTATCACCACCCTACATAATTTGTTATCATCTGCAAACTTGGCCACCACACTACCCACCCTACTTCCAGGTCATTTATGAATAGGTTAAAGAGCACTGGTCCCAAAACGGATCCTTGGGGACACCACTCACGACATCTCTCCATTGTGAGAACTTCCCATTTATACCCACCCTTTGTTTCCTGTTCCTCAACCAGCTTTTAATCCATAGGAGGACTTCCCCTCTTATTCCTTCATTGCTGAGTTTTCTCAATCGTCTCTGGTGAGGAACTTTGTCAAAAGCCTTTTGGAAATCCAAGTAGACAATGTCCACTGGTTCCCCCTTATCCACATATCTGTTTACACCCTCAAAGAACTCTAGTAAGTTTGTAAGACAGGACTTGCCTCTACAAAAGCCATGCTGACTCTTCCTCAGCAGGTCTTGCTTTTCTACATGTTTAATAATTTTATCTTTAATGATAGATTCTACTAATTTACCAGGAACAGATGTCAAACTGACTGGCCTGCTGTAATTTCCTGGAGTCCCCCCTAGACCCTTTCTTAAAGATTGGTGTGACATGGGCCATTTTCCAGTCTTCAGGGATGGAGCCTGATTTCAGGGATAAGTTGCATATTAATGTGAGAACATCAGCAATTTCATGCTTGAGCTCTTTAAGAACTCTTGGATGAATGCAATCTGGGGCCAGGGGATTTGGTAGCATTTTAGTTTATCAATGGCTGCCAGAACTTCTTCCTTGTCTACCACTAGCCGGCTTAGTTCCTCGGATTCACCTCCTAAGAAGCTTGGTTCAGGTGCAGGAATGTTCCTCACCTCCTCTTGGGTGAAGACAGATGACAAAGGAATTCATTCAGCTTCTCTGCAATCTCCCTGTCATCTTTTAGCACACCTTTTGTTCCTTTTATCATCCTAACTTGAGATTTTCGCTTCCCTAGCTGGCTTCCCTTGCTTTTTGATGTACTTGAAGAAGAACTGTTTGTTGCTAGTCTTGATGTTTGCAGCCATCGTTCCTCATAATCCTTTTGCCTCCCTTACAGCTAACTTGCTTCTCTTTTGCCACCATTTGTGTTCTCTCTGGTATTCTTCATCAGTTAAGTTGGACTTCCATTTTCTAGTAAAAGACATCTTTTTTTTTCCCCTAATAATTTCCTCAACCTCCCCTTGTTAACCATGGTGGCTTTCTTTTTGACTGGGGGCTGCCTTTTCCTAACCTCGCGGAACACATTCCAGCTGAGCTTTTAAGACTGTGTTTTTTAAATAACCTCCAAGCACCTTGGACATTTTGACTCTCTTGATTTTTCCCTTTCAGCTTCCTGCATGCTATCCCCTCATCTTTGAGAATTTCCCTTTCTGAAGGCAAATGTAACATTAGTAGTTGTCACTTGTTAAATGCAGAGATACTGAATCTGACAGCATTGTGGTGGCTGTTCCCTATGACTCAACAACACTGACTTGCGGCACCAGGTCCTGGGTCCCACATAGAATTAGATCTAGGATCACATCTCCCCTGGTTGGTTCTACAACCATCTGCTCTAAGCCACAGTCATTTAGCATATCCAGGAATGTTCTCTCCTTACTATGACCTGAACATGCATTTTCCAGTTTATATGGGGATAGTTAAAATGGCCCATTACCACGACATTTTGCTTTTGTTGGCCTCTCTAATTTCTTTTTTCCATCTCAGAATCCTCTTGTCTTTTGGTCGGGGGGCGATAATATATTCCTAATGTTAAACTATGCTTCACCCCTGGTATTGATATCCACAGTGCTTCTGTAGAGGAATCAGCTCCCCTGCATCGTCTATTTTATATGACACTATGCTCTCTTTGCTTTGATGTAGAGGCCACCCCACCCAATGCAGCCGGTCCTATCCTTCCTGTAGAGCCTGTAACCTGGGATAACAGCATCCCACTGGTTCTCCTCATTCCACCATGTCTCTGTGATGCCCACTATATCAATGTCCTCCTTCAAAACTCTGTACTCCAGCTCCCCCATTTTAGGTCGAAGGCTTCTACTATTAGCATAGAGACACTTGTATACTCTGTCTCTGTCCCTAACCTGGGATTTATGTGTTTTGCCCTCTAGCCTTTTGTAGACACTATCACTTATCACATTGCTATGTTCCTCACTTGTATGTGGTTGATTTAAAAAAACCTCCTTCTCTGTCTGCATCCCCATGGACTCTGTATTCCGAACCGAAGTCACCTCAGCTCCTTTCGGCTTTCCGATTGCCTACTGAAGATGGAAAGGGAGGTGCCAAGTGCAACTCCCTTGGAAAGGTGTAAGGAAGGGTGATTTTATGCAAATGGGGAATGAGGCCACAGCAAAGGCGAGATTCAACGGGAGCACCCCCACCTCCTCAACTGCATCACGGCCACGTCTTTGGAGCTGTTGAAATCCAGCTGACGGAGGAAGCGGTCCTTCACGTAGTAGAGCATGTTGCCGTGCACGGCGTAGGCAGGCCGTTCGCGTTCCAGCTTGTACACGATCATGCCGCCGTCATGTCCTGGTAGCAGAAAAGGGGAGAAATGTCAGAGGGCTGGGAGCGGCACCCGCATCTATAGCTGGCATCTTCAGGGGCATCTTACCATAACGTGCCTCTGAGGATTAAGGGCAGATACTGTAGGCAACGGGATATGTGGAATGGAAGCGGAAACTTTTGCTGCTATTGGCTTTTATCTCTATCTAAATACAGTCTATATGAAATACTGTATACATCCTAAATCCATCACCTCTAGTGCAGTATATACAAGCAATTGCTGAAATATAATAAATACAGTGCTACAAAAATGACATTCTGACATATCAATTGTCCAATCATAGAGGACTATAACTGCTAAAGACCTCCGATACAGTCACGGATTGGTATAGCGTGACAATTATGATTGGTATGTCAGAATGTCATTTTTGTAGCATTGTATTTATTATATTTATTATATTTAAGCAATTGCTTGTATATACTGCACTACAGGTGATGGATTTAGGGTGTATATAGTATTTCATATAGACTATATTTAGACTGAGTTTTTTCCTCTTTTCCTTCCATGCCTCTGAGGATGCCAGCCACAGATGTGGACAAAACATTATGACCAAAAACTACCAGAGCACAGCTACACTGCTTGAAAAAAACACAACAGCTAATGTGGGGAAAAAATCTAGAAACTGAACAGTGAACAAGCCAGAGTTTACATCTCTTTATTGGAAGGGTTCAGCCTGCAAGGTGAAAGGGTACAAGCAAGGTGAAAAAGCAGGAGAAACCAAGCTCTAGGTCCTAGGCTGCTTTCGCAGTGTTTATTGGGAATCTGACAGCACAATCCAACAGAAAGTGACTCCAATCTAAGCCTACTACAATCAAGAGCAGAAATCTGCCTCAGGTTGCACTGTACAATGATGCGCTGTGAGCTTCCTGGAAGCATGGCAGGGAAACTGAACCGATAAGAAACACATAGAGTCGAATCAAGCTTGTGTAGCCAAAAACCGACAAGAGTCGAACCGAGCTTGGGCAGCCAAAAACCGACAAGAGTCGAACCGAGCTTGGGCAGCCAAAAACCGATAAGAAACGCATAGAGTCGAACCGAGCTTGAGCAGCCAAAAACCGACAAGAGTCGAACCGAGCTTGGGCAGCCAAAAACCGATAAGAAACGCATAGAGTCGAACCGAGCTTGAGCAGCCAAAAACATTTTCACCTGCAGCAAAGAGGTTGAGGTTGGGGTGAGCTGCCAACACCCAGAAGCGATCGTGATCCCTGCGGAAAGTCTGGACGCCCGTGCTAGGGTTGAGAAGTGAGAGACAGATGCATTAACACACAAACCACTACACTTTTTTGGGGCATAAAATCCATTTAGAAAATGTGTATACCACCCCTTTCCTGCTCGACCGGTTCTGCACAACAATCCCTCTCATGGTCAAAACAACATGTTGCAGCTGCCACACTCAAGAGACCCTGGCCCACATTCTGCCATGAAGTCCTAAAATATTTAGCACCTTCACCATCAGTCCACATATGTCAGGATACTTGAGCGCTCGAGAAGAAGCCAGCATGTAACGCTTACCGTTTGGACATGTCCCAGACACGGATGCTCTTGTCCTCGGAGTTACTGAGGATGAGTTCCTGGCGAGGATGGAACACTGCGCAGGAGACGTTGTTGTAGTGCCCGCGGCACGTGTCCACTTCCCAAGCTTTTGATTCTGATGGGGAGATGAACAGAAGGAAGAGCAGCGTGATCAAGAACCACCCTCTCACAAGAAACTCCCCTCAACTGTTTAATTTATTTTCTGTGGTTCCCAAATATGGATCCCACCCCGGTGGCACCCTCCCACCCAAGCTGGCTCTTCCACAGCTGATGGCCTCACCTTATACCAAGCACTCTGAACGCTTGCGAGAACTGCCTGGCTATAACCAAAATGGAACAGTTACCAAACTGAACTTTTCTACAGAGGTCGAAAAGCCAAGGCTCAACCGGCATGCGGACTTACCGTTCATCCTCCAGATTTTGACTTGCCGGTCGTCAGCTCCCGACACTATAAGGGGCATGGTGGGGTGGAAAGCAGCCCAGTTCACTCCGCGGTCATGTCCCTGGAGGAAAGGGACATGCTCAGACCTTAGCTGCCTTGTAAAGGAATCATTATAGGGAATGAAAGAATGTGGATCCTGGCAAATTGGAGCAAAGAACATAAGAACAAGCCAGCTGGATCAGACCAGAGTCCATCTAGTCCAGATCTCTGTAACTTGCAGTGGCCCACCAGATACCTTTGGGAGCTCACATGCAGGATGTGAAAGCAATGGCCTTCTGCTGCTGCTGCTCCTCCTGAGCACCTAGTCTGCTAAGGCATTTGCAATCTCAGATCAAGGAGGATCAAGATTGGTAGCCATAGATCGACTTCTCCTCCGTAAATCTGTCCAAGCTCCTTTTAAAGCCATCCAGGTTAGTGGCCATCGCCACCTCCTGGGGCAGCATATTCCAAACACCAATCAAGCGTTGCATGAAGAAGTGTTTCCTTTTATTAGTCCTCATTCTTCCCCCCAGCATTTTCAATAGATCCTGCTCAATGGAAAATTCCCCCCAGCATTTTCAAATGGAAACCCGTTCTTCCCCCCAGCATTTTCAATGGAAACCCGTTCTCCCTCCCCCGGAGGCTGAAAGAAGATGACATTATAGTTTAATCTGGCTGGCTAGGTGGAACAGCCATGTCTTACAGGCCCTGTGGAACTGAGGTAACTCCCGTAGGGGTCTGATACCGTGTAGGCCCTGGCTCTCGTTGAGGCCAGCCAGATATCTCTTGGGCCGGGGACCAATAGAAGGTTCCCCTCCGATGAACAGAGGAGCCTTTCAAAGCAATATGGGGAGATGCAGTCTTGAGGAACATGATGACTTTAACAGCAGGTATGCGCGGATCCATACACAAGCCCAACGGTACCTCCAGGACGTGCTTCACTACTGCATCAGTTGTGCCAAAAAGGTCTACGCCCGTGATCCCGCGGACATCGGACTCCACAGCTCCAGGAGAAAGATTCTTCTTCCTTAGGCCTTCCAGGCGAGAAGAAAACGGTACGGGAGGAGCAAACACAAGGTTATCAAAAAGCCCTGCACCTTTCTGGGAAGGTGGTTTGTCGAAATGTAAAATATACTGATGAACAAGATCAAAGTAGTAAAGAAGGAACAAAAGGGAAGACAGATCTGATTATTTGCCCACAACCCTCTGCTAAAAACACAGGGCTGTTTCTAGAATTCCCATCATTCACTGGGACAATCAACAGTCCTTTGCAACCAAGCAGGCAACAGAGTCACACGAAGGTGAAGAACAACTGCCAAGCGTATTACGCTGCATCATGAAACACTTGGCCTGGGGATTCTGTCCATGGGTTAAGATTTTAAATATGGATTTGGCCATTAACAGGAGCACTCAGGTTAACGTAACAGACCGGGATCAAGATACTGGAAGGACCATATTCTTCTGTCCAAACATATCTGCTCATCAACATCAGTTCTGGAGACCCGCCTCTGGGTGCCTGCCTCGGGCAGTGGTGACTGGCAGAACAGCCTCCTTGGCTGCGGAAACACAACTTTGCCCCACTCCCTGCAGTGAGATGAGCTAGACAGGGTTGGATCCTGCTGTCGCTTATATTGGGGAAGGCTTTTCCCACTAGGAAAACGCTATCAGTGGACTGCTTCTCACATTTCATTCTGTCGACATTTCCCAGCTGATCTTTCCACTGCCATTTTTCATTGCCTGTTATCGTTTTTATCGTTAAAACGTTAACACGTAAATTTACAATGGTTTTTTGTGTTTTAAACACTCTCTACTAATCTTGCCAGTCCTTCTAGTCAGTCACCCGGGGCCATAAACTAAGAGGCAGTATGGTCTAGGGGTGAGAGTGTCAGGAACAGGACTAGGAGGTCCTGGTTTGAATTCCTGCTCAGCTAAGGAAGTTTGCTGGGTGACCTCGGACCAGTCACAAACCCTCAGCCTACTCCAGGGGTCTCTGAATTTTTTCAGCCTTTGGGGACCTTTGGGATTCTAACATTGGAATGGTGGGCCCAGCAACAAAATGGCTGCCGTAAGAGACACAGCCAGCCACAAAAACTTCAGAGTGCAGTCATGCATAACTCTAATGGTAACTCTTCAACATTTCAGCCTGAAGCTATGTAACAGGTTGCCTTTTCAAATCAAACAGATGGGTTTAAAAATCTTTTCCTGCATCCACACAGTTCGTTTTCAGTCAGACAAAGACGATCCTTTGGTTGTGGCAGCAGTTGCTGCTGAAGCAACTTCTTAAAATCTACGCAGTCGATCAAAAGCCCTGCTGGGCAAAAGCCCCACCAGGTCCTGCAACACCTGACAAGTGCCCTGGATCCTTGGCCAGCATGTTGGGGAACTCTGGCCTAATGACCCTCTCAGCGTTGTTGTGAGGATAAAACAGAGAAGAATGAAGCTATCCACAGGGTCAAAAGATGGGGTACAAATTAAATAAACCTATTTAGAAATGGGAATATTAAACCACCAACTACTTTGCACTTCAGAGGATGAAAAACAGAAACCTCACACTGTGGGGCAGAAGGAGAACACCTTTGGGGTGCTGTGTGGTTTCCGGGCTGTATGGTCATGTTCTAGCAGCATTCTTTCCTGACGTTTCAGATCCTCTGAAGAAGCCAGCCACAGATGCAGGCGAAACGTCAGGAGAGAATGTTGCTAGAACACAGCCATACAGCCCGGAAACCACACAGCACCCCAGTGATTCCGGCCGTGAAAGCCTTCCACAATACAGAGAACACCTTTTTTTGGCAAGTTCTACAACAAGACCTTTTTTGGCTTCAGATCCCTGGGAGTTATTGCCAGTCCAAAACTAAGTGGGATGGGCCAACAGCCCATTGGTATAAGGTAGTTCTGCCTGTTCAATACGCACGTCTGGTCCAGGGCAAACATCCGAGGCTTTAAGGAGTCAGCGAGGGGCACTGAACGACAGATGGAATATTTCTGGAGCAGCTACACAAATCCAGAGAGGAGGGGAGGAGGACACTTACAGAATGAACCAGCTATAGTAGGAGTTTGCGGGGAGGGGGAATGGGCCGGAGAGAGGAGGAACAATTAAGGGGCTGACCGGAACCGAGGGCAGAGGCCAGACCCATCATGCGCAAGCAGTGTCCGATTAAAAGGCATGGAGGGAGGGTTAAAAAGGACCCGAGTAGCTCAGGCAAGAACCGAAGGAGAAACGAGCAGTGCATCTGGAGGGCAAAGGCAGTGCTCTGCCAAGCTGAGATGGTCAGTGACACGGGTCTGTTAGAGCAGGAGTGTCCAACGCTGGCGCTTCAGATGTTCATGGACTACAATTCCCATCAGTCTCTGCTGGCATAGCCAGGGCTGATGGGAATTGAAGTCCATGAACACCTGAAGGGCCAGAGTTGGACACCACTGTGTTAGAGTCTCATGCTTGCTCTTCCCCTGTGCTCCCAGGGGCAGACTGTTTCCATAAGACCTCCAGCGGTTTTGCAAAACCCCGTCGCCCCCATTCTTCCAAGCCTTGCATCACCTGAAACCTCATTAGTGTCCCACGCTTGAACACAAGGATAATCCCTTTCTCAGGAATCAGCTGGCAGTTCAAGCAAGAAAGGCTGGCTTTTACACCACACATTTCTCTACCTTCAAGGAGTGTCAAAGCAGCTTACAATCACCATTCCTTCCCCGCCTCAACGGGCATCTTGTGAGTAGGTGGGGCTGAGAGAGTTGAGAGAACTGTGACGGGCCCAAGGTCACCCAGCAGGCTTCACGTGGAGGAGAAGGGAATCAAACCTGGTTCACCAGATTGAGTCCGCTGCTGTTAACCACTACACCACACTGGATCTCGAAAGGAAACTGATCCATTGTGCTTTGAAATGTGACCAAATCCTCCCTCCCAAAACCCTCTTTGAGAACGGCTTCACTTTCCCACCTGGATTAGGCAGTGCATTAGGGTGGGGGGGAAAAGGAGTTATTTTGCAAACCATCAGACAAATCACCATTAGTATGACAAGCAAAGAAAGGTCACTCAGTTAGGATGCGGCTTTTCATGCATTTTAATCCAGCAACCAGACCCAAACTTGCTCCATTCAACCTATCGCATGGCAGAAACAAGGTGGGCCATTGTAATCCTGGGCTCTCAAAAGGGCCATCTCGGAAGTGACAAGATAGGGTACCCTCTGCATGGCTAACTGGCCCACTGGTGACTGGGACTGGCCCCCACCCACAGATATAAAGAAGCCCATGATCCTTGTAACGCTGGGGAGCTCAGAATACGGCAGAAAGTCATTATGAACCAAACAGAACCACGATATTGTTTTAGGAATGAAGTGGCCAGAGGAACAACTGAGGGCTGGTGTCACGTAGCTGTTTCATTCCTAAATAAATTCCTTAGGCCAGCTACTAGCAACCTTGCTCCCTTATGAAGTCAATCCTACCTGAGCTTACAGGGTCACTATAAGGATGATCTTGAGTTTGATCTCTGACTAACACATGAGGAAGAAGAAGAGAGTGGATTTATACCCCCCTTTTCTCTCCTGTAAGGAAATTCAAAGGGGCTTACAATCTCCTTTTCTTCCCCCCTTACCCCACCCACAACAAACACCCTGTGAGGTGGGTGGGGCTGAGCAAGCTCTGAAGAGCTGTGACTAGCCCAAGGTCATCCAGGTGGCATGTATTAAGAGTATACAAGCTAATCTGGTTCACCAGATAAGCCTCCACAGCTAAAATGGTAGAGCAGGGAATCAAACCCAGTTCTCCAAATTAGAGTGCATCTGCTCTTAACCACTATGCCACTGCTGCTCCGACCTAGGGGGTAGTGTCCTTGACAGACAATTCAGCTTCTCCAAGCAAAGACAAATTTGAGTGCTAGAACTCTGCTAAGAGGTCCTGAATTGGATGGCCCCAAGCTATCACGATCTCTTCAGATGTTGGAAGCTAAGGAGGGTCAGCCCTGGTTAACATTTGGATGGGAGACCTCCAAGGAATCCCAGCCTGGCTATGCAGAGGAAGACAGTGGCAAACCACTTCTCTCTTGCCCAGAAATCCCCATAAGGGATTGCCATAAGTCGGCTGCAGCTTGACAGCACTTTGCACACCCCCACACACCTTCTGCCAAGAGAGACAGCATGAATGGAACAGTGAGGAAGCTGGAAGAAGAAAGCTCCCCCATTAGTAGCCAAGGAGCACGTCTCCTCCCATTCCCGCCCTCCCATTACAGCTGGTCACATCTGAATGTGTTGCTGAAACTCCAACAACCCACCCAGCTGAGAACTGCAATCGAGAAAGCAACAACATACAACCATTTATGTAAAAATGGAACCCACACAGACAGGGCTCCTGCTTCCTTCTTTTTCTCTCTCACAACCACAGCATGTCTTGCCTCTTCTATTAGCTCCAGCCCTGATAATTCTGCTGTACTTTATAACTCTGATTTTCATGCAAAAGAAGAAGAAACTTTTTTGAGGACACGCTTCAAAGCCACCAGTTTAGCTGGAACAAGCTCCCTTCTGCAAGGGAACTCAGGAATTCCAGCTCCTCTGCTCTGCACCCACTCAATCCCCTTCTCTAACCAAGATCTGAATGGTTGCCACTCTCCTCATAAAGCCTGCCTTAAGAGAAGAAGAGCTGGATTTATACCCCCCTTTCCCTCCTGTAGGAGACTCAGGGGCTTACAATCTCCAAAGAACTGTGACAAGTTCAAGGTCACCCAGCTAACATATGTTGGAGTGCACTATCTAATCTGATTCACCAGATAAGGCTCCACAGCTCAAATGGCAGAGCGGGGAATGAAACCCCATTCCGAAGATTAGAGTGCATCTGCTCTTAACCACTACACCATGTCTTGGCTATATGCAGTGATCAAAGACAGATTCTCTGAACGTAGAAAAGGAGACCACGAAACTGTAGATACATCACAGCGTTCAAGGGCTTTGTTCTTTGTGGTTCTCTGTTGTCCCCTTCTTTACATATTATGGCTATTTCTGGCTGTCGGTTTACATCAACTGTTACAATACGGCGAGTAAGAATATTAGCTGTGATTCAAGATGCCCCAGTTCAAGCCTCGATTTTTCTTGCAACTCACTGGGTCACCCGAGACAATTCACTCTCTCCCAAGCTCTGGTTCTGTTCCTGTCATATGGGGACAATATCTACCTCCCAGGGCTATTGGAAGTCATGCATTTGCAGCATTTCTCAATGCTGAACATAGTAACAGAATGCAGAGTACTATGACATCTGCACAAGGGTTCCCTAATATCCTACTGGCCATCTGCACTGGCAGGTGGCAATCCACACATAACCACAAAGAGGACCTGGTGATGAAAAAGCCCACATTACCAACCTACCCATCTCTGCCCATCCTACCACAACCAGGCCCTTCTTTTTTGAGGGCACCACACATTAAGCCAGCCTCCTACCTCTTCCCCTGTTATTACACTAACCTGCCCAGGAAACACAGTTAACACTGGTTCTCCTGTCTGCTTAGCTGCCTGGCCCACTTTCAACAATTGCAGTTTCCAGCAGGGCATGTCAGTCAGAAACACTCCCCCCACCACCACACACACACACCCTTGACCTGGGCAGCTCACCAGAAATATCCCAAACGCGCACAGTTTGATCCAAGCTGGCCGATACCACCAGATCTTCAGAAGGGTGGAACTGGGCGCACATGACGTAATGGTTGTGTCCGGTCAGTACACTAGAAGCAAAGAAGGAAACGTCACTGATTCTCTCGCACATGTTCACAGACGGTGATTTGTATTTTATCGCCACCCCCTCTGAGAGTGCAGTCAAAGGTGGGGAATAAATGTAAATAAGTGGAAATAGAATTTGGGATAGCAGTGGAGAACCCGGCAAAGTGAAACGTCTGCAGGGGATTCAGGAGCGAGAAAGGTTACCCTCAACTCGATCAAGGTACAACCCAAAGATCAAATGCTAAATACAAAAGTTGGCTGATCTAATAACATACATTAATTAAGTTTAATTCTTCCGCATTGATACCTATAGGTAGGGACTAAAAAAAATACACAGACCCAAACAAGACAAGATTGGGCAGTATTCTACAATTAATTGTCAGAAGGCCCACAGAGATTTCCCACATTCCTTTTCTCCAGCTCTTTCTGACCCCCAGAATGACTGAGGCTGGAACTGAGGGACTTGTGTGCAAAAAAATTATAATGAATGTGCATAAAAATTAAATGTGCCTAATAAAATTAAAACGTGCATAAAAAATGAAAATTTGAAGTATTGATCAAGTGGCATACAGAGCTTGTGACCAGACCTAGATTACAAATAAAAAAGTAAATTGCAGTATCTGTCTATACAAATTTCCTTACAAGGCAATGTGGTATAAGCAGTTAGTTTGAGTGTACAAATTCCTTTACAGTTCAATTACGTTCACTGACATTTCTTTAACATACACCCCCATTTTAGTATACCAGTACACCATTCTTTTTATAAAACACGTAGGTGAGCAACAGCTCAATCCAGAATTATTCCAGTCTGTAACTATTCTACTTTAAAGGACTTCTACATTTCAGAGATTTTTTAATCTAAAACAATCCAGACCCCTAAAATGCTATTGTTAAAGACAGCTTAATTTCACCTACAGACTAAGATACACATTTGGGAATCACAAAGGGGCAAAAAGCTGAAGAGCCAAAAGGGGAAATGTTGTGTTACCAAACACAAGTTCTGGACTGCCAGTTCCAAACCCGAATCGTCTGATCATCAGATGCACTCAAGATCCAGGGATATTCCTACCGACAAAAGACAAAATAAGACATAAAACCCTTTGTGTATGTTTGTTTTTATAGACAACATGGTGTTCTGGTACAACCAGACAGCAGAAATACCGTGCAGTGCAGTTTTTAAAGCTCTTCCTTACATTTAGATTAAATTGATCTCAATAGCTACAAAAGCTAAGGCCTAGACAGAATCCACCATGAAACCATTCGATTGAGAGGTAGGTGTTCACCCTTTAAACCAATTAGTAAAAAAAATCAATTCCTAAGCTCACATGGTGGAAGAAGGTGGTGCGGATGTAATCCAGGTGCCCCAACAGAGTGAAGAGACAGCGTCGCAGTTTGTAATTCCAGACCTGAAGAAGAACAAAACAGAAACCATGTGGTAAGCTGCTCTCACCCCATTAAAGAGGGTGACTCAAAACTACCTGCATTCTATAGTTACACTGCCTTAGAACAGCTCTTCTTCTACCCACAAGACCCCAGCAACACACCTGTCCTAATTCTCCCAGCAGCTGGCTCCGAACTCTTTATGTGAAAGAATTCAAGATACCCCATACTAGACTAGGCCAAGCAGTCATCTAGCCTAGTACCCTGTCCCCAATGATAAGTTAGCCAGATGTTTCTTGAAGTTTGGAAGCAATGCATGAAGGCACCAGCCCTCCTTAGTTGTTTGCTTGGTACTGACAGGTAACTCAGCCTGTAAACAGGGAGACTCCACTTAGCAACCACAACAGCCATTGATAAAACAAACCACTTTTAAATTTCTATCCAGCAGCCATCTTCATAGGCCATCTTCATCTTCAATTATTCTGCTAATTGCATGTTTATACAAATTCTGTATTGTAATCTTCTTGCCACCCCCTCTCATATCCACTCCATGCCCGTTCACCCTGCCACAAGTCTGTTGCTTCTTGAGTGTTGAGGGGAAACCCCCCCCCCTTAATACCTTAATTTTGTAGTCATCTCCTCCAGACACAAAGAGCGGCTGCTGTTTGTGGAAATCAATACCTCTAACGGGACCTGAAACGTCACAAGAGATCCTGGTTAGTTAAGGGGATACCCAACTGCCTTTTGAAACCAATCCAGTGACCCAGGAACAATTTAGGTACCACTTAAATGGACAGTTAGTACCACTCCCTCTGAAATGAAACAGATTATGAGACAGCAAATTCTTTGTCAGGCGTGCTGCCTTATGAAAGGAGAGTCACTGGAGAAAGTGACAAGAAGCTTACAAAATAAGGAGAATTGGGGATATGGAGGACTACCAGTGGCAGAATGCAGAACTGGAAAAACTTCATCCTCATACTTACGATCACTTGGCTTACACACAATTGAACTCTGATCCAATGAGATTTATACAACCCCTAGAAATTTGCTACAGGCAAATACAACACGCCTTCTTTTACAGAAGGAGATGGAGTTCTTGAGTTCAAAATATACAAATAAATAGTTTTCAATACACAATCAGAACTACTTTCCAGAGAGTTTCAGATGGCTACTACATTTCTTACTAAAGCCAGGTATTTCTTTAATGTTCTCTGTGGTTGTCAAGGAATCTACTCCATAAAAGTCCATAAGTGCCTTCTAGAAAAGTATGGGATTTGTAATTCAGTTTGTGATAACTCATTACATATACATATTTTCAAAAGTATTTATGCTTAACTGCAGTAGCTCATCACAATACAGCTCCAAATTCATATTATATAACCAAGGAAGGGGGGGCAGTTAATTCAAATTATGACACTACCTGTCTTCTGATGTAACAAGCACGAGCCACTTACACCATTCTACACAAGTTCTTTACTTTAATAAGGAATATCTATTGGAAAATTACAGTCGGAACATTAAACTTTGAAATTAAGCTCGTGCTTTGCTACAGCACACCTCACACCAGAAACCCTTTCCCTAGGCCACGCAACTCCTCACACCCATCCAAATCTGCTGAATCTACTTCTTCTTACGCTTTAACATGTACAAAACCACTGTGACTTGCAGCCATCTGGAGGTCACAGGTGCTGAGACAATCGCCTCCATATCCGTGAGCCCACTCACCATCGTGTTCATCAAATTTGTCAATGAGCGTACACATCCGATAGTCCCAAAGCTGGATCACTCCATTGTGCAGGCTTGTTAGGATCCAGGGCCGCTTGGGGTGAAAGCTAAGCCCTGCCAAAAAATGCAGAAAATGATTATTTCCAAGCAACAGCTTTTCTCAAGTTCTTTTTATATAGGAAGACATACTTGCATCTAAAATGGGTGTAGACCAATACACACAACAAGAAATACCCCTTTTCAGGTAGAAGCCTTTTAAGCTACCAGCAATATTCTTAGTGCCATCAGTCCTCAAAGTTCTTCACATAGTCATAGTACCTGTTACAACAGCTTAATAAAGTAAGACAGCATTTTTATTCTGTTATTTCACTTAAGGATTGACAATGCAATCCTAAAAATACTTTCATAGTTCAACCTCCTGTTGTGCAACATTATGCAGCTACTCCAGTTTATGCTCACAATCAGTGACCTCCTGGTTCACAGTTCAATCCCACACACAATTATTCCAGCCTAACCCACATAAATGAACAGTCTTGTGTGATGTAGTGGCTAAGAGCAGGTGGACTCTAATCTAAGCCCAGTGGTGGGATCCAAAAATTTTAGTAACAGGTTCCCATGGTGGTGGGATTCAAACTGTGACGTAGCACCAATGGGGCTGGGCGGGGCACAACGGGGACATGGCCAGGCGTTCCAGGGGTGGGGCATTCCTGGGCGGGGCTGTGGCAAAGACGCAGCCGCTGCGCTGGTCCTTGGGCAGGAAACGAATGCACGCAGGCGCAGGCTGTCACGCACGCTAGTGCACCTCCTGCTAGACTGCTTCAAGTTCTGCACGCTACTGCTGAGAGGAGGGGCGTAACCAAGGCAAAAATCACGCGGCAAAATCACCAATTAGTAACCCCCTTTCGGCACACACAAATAATTAGTAACCTACTCTCGGGAACCTGTGAGAACCTGCTGGATCCCACATCTGTCTAAGTCCCACCTTCCTCACAAGGTACCTGTTGGAGGGAGAGGAAGGAAAGGAGTTTATAAGCCCCTTTGCATCTTCTTACAGGGAAGAAAGTAGAGAGTACAAATCCAAATTTTTCTACTCCAGTTCAGACTAGCTCCACACAGGACTGCAGTACCACATCAGTTCTCAGACTACGTCAACAGATACACAAGACATAGCATACAGACAAACACAGATTTACTTGCCCATAACTTTTAAGTATGCAATACCTATCCATTGAAGCATTTTTTGGGCTGTCAAGTCACAGCTAACTTTTGGCAACCCTGTACAGTTTTCAAGGCAAGAGACGTTAGGAGGTCCTTTGCCAATGCCTGTCTCCACATCACAACCCTGGTATTCCTTGAAGGTTGCCCTTCCATATTCTAACCAGGGCTGACCCTGCTTAGCTTCTGAGATTTGACAATATCAGGCTAGTTTGGGGCTACCCAGGTCAGACATAAAGCTGTAAAAATCCAATCGCTATAGAAAAGAAGTGAGCATATCCCTTCTTCCATACTGACAGATTCACCTCTTGCATACATACACAAACTCTTTTTATATATTAGCAGATATGTACAAATCAGATTTTAAAATTGTGCACTAAGCTTTCGCATATCCCTTAATTATACTTCTGAAATATTTAGCATTCTATACATTTAACAGTACTTATTTATGTTTTTGATTCATTGACCGATCTTCCTTGTCAACAGAATCAGCTTACGATAGTCACATAAACTATATACAAACCAACCATATAATAAAACAACCATTATCAACAAAATACCAGCAAGATTTTATTACACTTTAATGGTACAGATCATCAGGGAGGATTACAGAAAAATAGGTGCTTGGATTTATACCCCCTTTCTCTCTTGGAAAGAGACTCAAAGGGGCTTACAAACTCCTTTCCTTTCCTCTCCCCACAACAGATATCTTGTGAGGTAGATGGGGCTTAGAGAGTTCGGAGAGAACTATGACTAGCAGCTAGTCCTAGGTCACCCAGCTGGAATGTAGGAGTGAGGAAACAAATCTGTATGATATCTTGTATATCTGTTGATGTAGTTTGAGAACTGATGTGGTACTGCAGTCCTCTGTGGAGCTAGTCTGACCTAGAGTAGAAGAAACTTTATACTCCCCACCTTTCTCTCCTGTAAGGAGACTCGAGGGGGCTTACAAACTCTTTTCCCTCCCCACAAAAAGCATTTTGTGAGGTAGGTGGGGCTGAAAAAGTTCTGAGAGAACTGTGACAAGCCCAAGGTCACCCAGCAGCCTTAATGTGGAGGAGCGAGGAAACAAATCCAGTCCACCAGATAAAAGTCTGCCACTCATGTGGAGGAGTGAAGGAATCAAACCCTTTCCCCCAGATTTGAATCTACCTTCTCTTAACCACACACCCCAAGAAAGCAAAAGCGAGGAGGTGGGGAAACTACATCACATATTTAAAGATGCAGAGGAGTGCAGCAAGGAGCTATTCACGCACATATAAAAGGGATGCTATACATCTTCGTTGAGGTATGTATACTTTCCCCAAGTCCTTCTAATGTTTCAATTGACAGCTACCACGCACTTCATCTGGCCCTTGCATGGATTTGTATGGGGGCTGCGTGCTGGTCCGACTGTTTCCCTAGCCATGTCGACGAAGAACGTGGGGTCCCATGGGAGGCCTTTTCCGTACCTTTCACGCGAGCCGATTTGGTCTCGAATTTGGTGAGCATCGCGGCCCAACGTCTCTCAACGCCTCCTCAGGCCCGGTAGCCCCCTTCGCTGAAGCAGCAGCGCCTACCTCCACGTCATCGCCGCTAGGGCTAGGGCTCCTCCGACAAAGCACTTCCGCTCTCGACAGGAATACCATAGAGAAGCCAGAGCGCATTCGCATACCAAAGAGAACAGGCGCGATACTTTTGATCTCCCACAGCGCCCCCTAGAGGAGGAGGAGCCGAGTACAAAGGCTTGTGCCTTTGTGGATGGACAAAGTAGCCGAGGACAAAGGCCGAATGGGAAGGCAGTCACGGCCCCTGCGATCACAAAGATCAGCGGCTAGAGCGCCTCATTTCTGGTGTGCTCAACCACAGAGTACCGGCCGGAGCGTCGCCTAATGCTTTGTGAAGGTATCGACGGGGAAGAGGAAGCGGAAGCCGCCGGCAAAATGGCGGCTGTCGAGGAGGAAGAAATGGGGAGCAGCTGGAGAAGGAGGGGAGTTGCTGAATGGTTGTTTCGAGGGGTTCTCCTCTGCGCTTTGGCGGCAGGTGAGAAAAACTCCTCCCCAATCGGGTCAGGCCTCGCCCGCAAATATTGGTGGGAGAGGAGAAAAGGGGCGAGGTCTTGGGTGGTGAAAGGCTGCCCTTTAAATGGAGCTCCATTGATCTCTGAAGTTGCGCCAGGGCCCTGCCCTAAAGAGGAACAGGTGGCTGACTGGCGGCTCTTGAACTTTGAATAATGGGTTTTTTAATATATATAAAAGGCATGGAGCCTTGCCCCTGCAATGGAAGAAAGTTCAGCTACATGGTGGTTAGGAATGCATCACGTGGTTTTCTTCTACCGCCTTTGGGGTAGCCGAGGATTTGTATTGCCTGCTTATCTGTTAATGAAGATTGGGTGGTGTCCCCTTTTGCTTTGTTCAGATCAGAAGGGGGCAATAGGGGAAGAGGAAAACCCAGAGATTTGAAGAGTACAGAATGTTGACCTGGGGTAGATTCCCATTTGGACTAGCAGGGTGACCTTGAGTTGCTTATGCTCTGACTCAACTTGATTTACCGTAAGCACACGAGAGAGCCTTGGGCTTTTTGAAAAGCAGATGAGATAAAAACGGGTAGACAGTTGCTGTGTGCTTCTCTGTTAACTGTTAAGCAAAATACCAGGAAGAAATTCAGCAACTGCTTGTACTATCAGTGGTTATTTTACTGCTGATTGTATTTTGTCCTGTTGTTCCTTCAAAGAGATCAAGGGGAGATGGCTTAGGTTATTCTGTCTCCCTCAGAGGTCAGTAAGCAAAAAAAAAAGCTAGTATATGGATGGATTAAAATTCAACAGGTAGATAAATTATCAGTGAATCTGATTGTTCACAAAGTTACTTGGATAAATTACTAGAGACTATGGTCTATACTATTGTGTATTGTTTGCAGTAAGTTGGATCCTACCATGTAAATTTGCATAATTTAATATGTCATGGTAACACGTATGCTTTGCTTCAGTTCTGTTGTTTTTTTAAATTTCTGACTGATTTTATAACCCAAATCCTATTTAGTTGTTTGTTGAATGTCCTATCCTGTGGATCGTATTGACTCACTCAGTGTAATCTGCTGAGTTCCAGTGGCAAAGACAGATAAATAACGTTAATAAAATACTAACTGCATTTTGGGAGGAAGAATAAAAAGGAGAAAAGGGAGAGGAAGGCCACTTTTAACCTAAGGTTTGGCATAATGTTTCTTTATTTGATTTGTAAACTGCTCTTCCTGAACAAATTGGGCTCAGAGCAGCATACATCATAGAAACCATAATTAAAACATGCTTCACAATTTAAAACCATACAGAATATACAGTAGTGCCATAAATTCCCAATCTGAGGTCCTGTTAGAGCAGAAGAGATGGAACAAGGGATAGCTGAAAACCGAATTGCAAAGGAATAACAGTAATCTCAATAATTAAGGAAAAGGAAGGAAGGAAGGAAGGAAGGAAGGAAGGAAGGAAGCCAGTAGGTGACAACCATTGCTGTCCTCAACCATAGACCTTCAGTTCATTCACTGTGTCAATATTGGCAGGAAGGTTCCAGGGGAGCAACAAGAGTCTATCTGTAAAAGAAATTGCAAAATCCTCACAGCTATTAACTGAATTACTTTTATTTTGGGAATTGGGAAATTAGAATCGGAATTACTCTTAATCGATTATGCTGGGTGAGAGCTTGGACACACAATGGAAGCCATATAATACTCCTTTTTAGCAACCTTCACTGCTATCTCATAGACTCTCATAAACATCCTATAAGATGTTCTTTTAGTTCCATCACAGATATGCTGCCAAACATGCTCCAGCCATCTAAACTCCTGTTTTCTCCTCTGCAGCTCCATGGTGTACCATGGAACTAGCTTGGATCGGGGCTATCACATTGATGGCTTTGCCAGTCCTCTACATCCTCATCCAATGAGTCTCTGGGAGCATTGGATCCCGCAGAGCATTCTGGAATCCAGTGGAATCCATCAGCCTCTGTGGGCAAGTGCAAATTTACTTATCGCCTATATAGGTTGCTGCTGGAATATCCAAATGGGCCTTCAGGGCAAAGTGGTCTTATTATTATTATTTATTAAATTTCATATGCCACCCAACCCCCAAAGGACTCTGGCCGGTGTACAATGACCCACAGGCAAGTAACAATAAAACACAAGGTATAAATATAAAATACAGTATAATATTTAAAAAAATTAAAGACAATAGCAGCATCCCACATATATTGGCAGCGCCCGATCCCATGCTTAATCCCATGCATAGGAGGGGACCGGCAAATTGCCAAAGATGACAGAATAGATTATATATGGGGCATCAAGAAGGGGCAGGCAGACTATGGCCGTAGAGACTAGACTCACACCCACTCCCATATGAAAGATCAGATGTTCATTAAATGTGTGTTGCTAATCACTCTGTTGGTTATATTAAAAGTGATAGTTGTAGCCGGATTGCCTTCTGAAAAGGTCAACTTGATTGTACCTGGAGTTTGTTTTCACAACAGCCATTCTAAGCCTGGGCTGTGCAGCACGGTATTAACTGACCCAAGGTCAAGCAGTGAGCATCATGTCTGGATGGTATTTAGACCCCCGTCTCCCCATTCCAAGTTAAGCATTCTGTCTGTCGCATTGCTCTGGCTTCTAGTGCAGAAATACACACGGGGATGAGGTGATGGGAGGTCAGTTATTTAAATGTCTATTGTGTCACACACCTACTGAAAGTAGAATAGCACAGCGTGGAATCAAGGTGGCAAACCTACTATGAGCAACGTCAGATGGGGAGCTGTGGGTGAAAAGTTGGCCAGGGAAGGGGATACGAAAACAAACTTGATCTCTGTTGTGATAGGGATTTTCCCGTCTCCATAGGATTTTGCCAAAACCAAACCCTCATGACTCTGGGAAACATCCCAGAGGGAGAAAATTAGCTTTGTGGCAGGCAGAAACTCAACTAGCAGTTTTTATGATGTGTCAAATGCTCTCAGACCTGAAGGAAAATCATAATAAATTAGCAAGCAGGTAGTGGATGAAGCAATCTATTTGGAAATTCATAATCACAGACTTTCCACGAGGGTAGGTTTGCTGTCATGTTTCAAAGCTTTTGCCGCATGGCTTAACAGCAGAGAAAGTTTGAAATCAGGAGAGCTCTTTCCTTGTGTGTTCAGTTCCTTGTTTATTACGGGTGGCAGGCTGAGCAAGATGGCGAAAGAGAGGTTGCAAAACACCTCTTCCTGACTTTGATGTTGTTGCATCAACTGCATGTTCTGATTCATGACTGAAATTAAGCCGTCGCTTTGAAGCAAATTGGCTTTCGGAACTGTCAGTTGTTTTTCTGGCTGAACTCGTAGGTGGGAGAGTGAGGCCAAAGGCGGAGTTTATAGAAGCTGTCCAGAAATTGCCACCTTTGACATCAGACAGGGCCCTTCTGACCTATCACGTTGCTTCTTGATAGGAAGTGACCTCTGCTGAAATCCTCTCTTCCTCTGCAGGCTCCGGGTGGTGCAACTCTGTGGAGAAGAAAATCTACATCCCGCTGAACAGGACAGCTATGTGTGTTCGCTTGATGAATGCCACACATCAGATAGGCTGCCAGTGTGAGTATATGTTGGTGGAGAGCCCAAGGGGTTGCTTGGGAAGTCTTGTAATTAATTAATTAATTAATTAATTAATTTTATTATTATTATTCATTCGACTTAATAAACCGCTCTCCCCAAAAGGGCTCAAAGCGGTGTACAGGCAATACATATCAGAATACGAAAACATTGGATAATATCATTAAAATACATAAAACCAATAAAATCAGTAGCAGCGATACAACCCACCCACAATTTGGTGGATGGCATCCGGTCCTAACCCCGGGAGGTTAGGAAGAGAAACCGATGGTATATGGGCATCAGGAAGGGGCGGCAGCTCAGTGCCCCCCCCAAAAAAAAGCCCGGTGGAACTGCTCAGTTTTGCAGGCCCTGTGGAACTCCCCATCTAGAGAAAAAAAAATTACATATTAATATTAAACATATTTTGCCTTTAACTTGTGGCTGAAGGCATTTTACGACCCTAAATAAAATCAGAAGTTATATAGCGAGACCCCATTAATGCTCCATCCAAAGAGTACGGCAGTGGCTGTGATCCCGTTAAAAGCACTAGCGTGTGAAACCGTGTTCTAGTGGCTCCTAAAAGCTTCCACAGACGGAGCTCTCCTCACCTGCTAAGAAAGCCTGTTCCCATGAGGTGGGAGTCACAGCTGAAAAGGACTGGAACTGTGGTGGAGGCCAAGAAAGCAGCTGTAAGCACAGGAACAGCCAGAAAATGGCAACCGCAGACCACAACTGATGAAGGGAAGAGAAGGTCCTTCAGATCTCTGAGTCCTATTGTATCAAGCAACATCTGGTTTTTCTTGTCATTGCAGCCTCCATGAATGGAGACACGGGAGTTATCCACGTGGTGGAGAAGCAGGAAGACGTCCAGTGGGTGCTGTCTGACGGCCCTCATCCCCCATACATAGTGCTGCTAGATGGAGACCTTTTTACCAGGTAACGAGATGTCTGCTTCCAAGGATATCAGTTAGGACAGGGGCTGAGGCCCAGTGGTAGAGCATCCACTTTCACACGGAAGGTTCCAGGTTCAATCCAGTGTCTCCAGTTGAAAGGATCAGGTCGTGAGTAATATGGAAAAGGTCCTGAGGCCCACCAAAAAAGATGACACTGGGACACATGGAAGAAATGCCAAGAACAGAGGGAACTGGGCAGAGGTGTAGCGAGGGAAAATGGCACCCACCCCATGGTAGCTACACCCTCTCCCGCGCCCCACTTTCTTGAGCCAGTGGTGGGCCTGGAGAGCTGGGCCAAGGGGTGCTCTGCGGTGGTCCCGCTAGGCTGCTCCTTCAGCCTCTGCCGACTGAAGGAGCAGCCTGGTTGAAATTGAAAATGCTGGGGGGAAGAATTAGGACTAATAAAAGGAAACACTTCTTCACGCAACGTGTGATTGGTGTTTGGAATATGCAGCCACAGGAGGTGGCGAAGGCCACTAACCTGGATAGCTTTAAAAAGGGCTTGGACAGATTTATGGAGGAGAAGTCGATGTATGGCTACCAATCTTGATCCTCCTTGATCTGAGATTGCAAATGCCTTAGCAAACCAGGTGCTCTCAGGAGCAGTAGCAGCAGAAGGCCATTGCTTTCACATCCTGCACGTGAGCTCCCAAAGGCACCTGGTGGGCCACTGCGAGTAGCAGAGAGCTGGACTAGATGGACTCTGGTCTGATCCAGCAGGCTAGTTCTTATGTTCTGGTGGGGGAGGGGAGAGGGTGACAAGCCGAGTCGGCGCAGGGGAGAAGGTGTGTGTGGGGCGATTTTGATTCCCCCACCCGTGGGCGCCATCCCCCCCTTCCCTACACCAACTCAGCTCGTCCAAGTCGGTGTGGGGGGGTGTGTGCAATGTCCCTGTGGGCGCTCCGCCCCTGGAACTGGGTGACTCTTCCCCCAGGCCGTCTGCAACAGGAAGAGCAAGGAGAGGCTCTGCTGCCCAGTTTCTCCCTCTTCGCTGCAGCTGGTGCCCGTTAGCATTCTCACCATGAGGGTCCCATGATTCCCAGCACCAGCTTTTCAGTGATCTCCTGGGACTGCGGGAGAAGCAGGGAATAGTCAACCCAAAGAGCAAACTCAAAAATGACGTGACAGCGATCGCTCCTTGATCCATCCAATCCAATGTTGCCTGTTCAACTGGGGACGCTTGAAGGTAGCCAGGGGGCTTCTCAGCCTTGCTCCCCTCGAGATGGAAGATGCTGGGAACTGAACCTGGGGCTCTGTGCTTGCAGAACACACAGCATACCACTGAGCAACGGTTCTTCAGTAACCCTGGTAGACTACTTGTCCTTCTAGATCAGCATCGATGGGCAGTGGCTCTCTGGAAAGAGCAGGGAGATCAGGCACAGAACGGTATTTCTCAATGTAGGGGAGTCCCCTTGGCATCTGCTTGGCATGAACAAAGTCCCAGGATCAACCTTTGGCACCTCCAGTAAGAAGCAGGTCATGGGTGAAGTATAAGACCTCTGCCCGAGAGAGGCGAAGCGAAAGGCTTCTGCCGGAGAGCTGCTGCCGTTCAAGAGTAGACAGTGCTGACCTTTGATGCACCAGTGGCTTGATTTAGTGCAGGGGTCTTCAAACTATGGCCCTCCAGATGTTCATGGACTACAATTCCCATCAGCCCCTGCCAGCATGGCCAAGTGGTAGGGCTCATGGGAATTGTAGTCTATGAACATCTGGAGGGCCATAGTTTGAAGACCCATGATTTAGTGTATGGCAGCTTCATGGGTGTGCTCAGTTCATTCTGCACACAAAGCAGAGACCCCAACTGATCCCCTAACTGGCTTAGTCTTGAGCCCAGCTATGCAGGGTGACTGGCACTTGTGCTGCAGTCAGTGATGTTTTGCGGGAGCTGTAGCTGTATTGGTTTCCTGTGTTTTTGTAGCTGGGTCCAAGCCAGACTGAAGGGCTGTTGATTGGCGATAGTGCCGGTTGGGGGAAGTGGAGGGACCGATTCAGTCTGTTCTGGACTGGGTTGCTCCTAGCTTGACAGAGCACACTGGTCTATTAGTTGCCTGTCTTAAGAAGGAGGCTCAAATTTGCCCAGTTTTGTGTGTGAGCTGCGGCTTTTATCCATGTTTTCGTTAACCAGCTGCATTCAGTTCGACCGTTGCAGTGCGCCCTTCTTTGTTTAACTGATAGGTGTATACGTCAGTTCCGTTGATTGATTTTATGTCTCGTTTATCATTACAGTCGAATCCTCTCTTCGCTGTTCACTTCCATGCATTGCTTCCGTCATTTGCTTTTGTGTTGCTAAAAAGTTTTAGGGGATACTACCAAGCTATTTTTGTTGGAAGCTGCCTTGGAAGTCCATTGACGAAGAGCTGTAGAGTTTGAATAAGTGTAGGGTTGAATCTGAGGTTCTGTTCACCTTCCCTGGCACAAAAGGCTCAGATGGCAGAAAGGGCTTATCAGAACACAAGATCCAACCCATGGTGAATCAGGTCGTAGTACTGAGAGCCGTGGATCCCCACGGGTAACAGTATTGAGCTTTGAACAAGATGTGGTTGGTTATGGACTGTGTAGCATTTTCCCCTGATGTTTTGCCTGCATCTGTGGCCGGATCCTCTGAAGATGCCAGCCACAGATGCAGGCAAAACGTCAGGAGAAAATGCTACTGGAACACGGCCATACAGCCCAGAAAACCCACAATATCCTGGTTTTTGTTTTGCTTATGTTTAAAATACTGTTTGCAAAAGTGATTGAGAATGGTTATATATCTGTTACCAATAGCTAGAATCCCACTCCTCCCTCCCTTCTTTCCCCCGCATAAGAAAAAAGTAAGCAAATATTTTACTACAGTTGGAACGTGAAGAATTTGGGAGGCAGTGTTTAGGGTTAAAATTTGTTGCTTGAGGCACAGAAGGAAGAAAAGCAGAAAGCCCAGATGCATTTTTGTTTTGAAACAATAAACCAGAAGACAGCATCTAACCATATGCGCTGTTGAAATCCCTCTAACGAGTTGTTTGGCTGCTTCTGTGTGTGTGATCCTGTGACTTTATTTTAAGAAATCATAAGACAGTAACAGCATTGTGTGCCCTCTGGCTGTTTGCTGGGTGCCTGGCAGAGTTGACCTTGTACAGCCAGATGTGGCTTCAGAGAGACGGCCCAAGGCCTGATAAATATTTCTGCATTGCTGTTTTAAAACAATGGTCTGTTTCCCGTTTTCTCGCTGCTCCATCTGTGGCTCAGTCGTTCTTGCCTTTCTTCGGCTTCTGTTATACTTCGTTACTTATTCGTCCCTTATTGCATCCTGCAATCAGGCGCCAATGTAGAAGGCGCCCGAGCGCTGTAAGCGATTGATGCGTGTCAAATATGTTAAATGATCCTGCACGTACAGTAGGGTCACCTTCTCTGCATTCCTGCGCCATTGGAATTGCAGCACATGGCTATGATCGACAGGACTTTTTCAGTCATGGCACCAGGTTGCAGAGTTTCCTTTGTAGGGAGACAGCTTTGCTCCACCTTTCATTTTTCTCAGGAACAAGCTAAAGCGTTTTTTATTTCAGAGGGTTTTTAGTGGGGGATGGCGGTTTTTTATTTTATTTATTTATTTAATTTAATATACCGCCCTATCCTTGAGGGACTCAGGGCAGTGCACAATATAAAACTTCATATAAAATCATATACATACAGTTTAAAGCAACAATTAAATCCTAAAACAGCGTCCCACAAAACCCTTACCTATCCCTCCCAAAACAGAATAATGGGTCCCGATGGCATTAGGGACCCATATGGAGCCAGTGGGGAAGGGGGTTTGGGACACCCTCAGCGGCTGATCTCTCCAAAGGCCCGGTGGAACAGCTCGGTCTTACAGGCCCTGCGGAATTCTCCAAGGTCCCGCAGGGCCCGGACGGTAGGTGGTAGAGTGTTCCACCAGGCCGGTGCCAGAGCCGTGAAGGCCCTGGCCCGAGTGGAGGCCAGCCGCGTCATCGTTTGATGACTGGGGTTGAATTTTGATCTTCTGGATTTTGGCTTTTGAGTTTGTGAAGGTTTGTCTTTATTATTATTACTTATTTGATTGATTGATACACCGCTCTACCCCCGAAGGGCTCTGAGCAGTGTACAACAAACCAACAAGAATAGACAGACAATATAGCATAAACAACATAATCAGATAATGCATTAAATAATACATTAAAATCATTAAAATCCATTTAAAATAGTTGCAACAACGTCAGCCGGACTGAGTGTGGTTACTTTGTCCCGGCCTCCAGTGAGCTTGGGGTGGGGCTGGGAGTGGGATTTTATCGCCATCCAAACTGTTGTGGATCTTACTCTGGTTTTAGATTATTTCCTTGTCTGATTTTAATAATAATGATTTTATTTTGTTGTAAGCTGCCCTGAGCCCTTCGGGGGAGGGTGGCCAATAAATCTAAAATATAACTAACTAACTAACCTGCCCATGTTTATTGATGGCGTAAGGTCCTAATACTCCAGAAAGGGGACCAGCAATTGCTGGGGTCAGGTGGTGTATGGGGGCATCACGAAGTTTGTTAAGGTTTGTTCCACTGCATTATCAGCCATGGCAATATACAGGTGTGAGTTTATGTGCACAACCACACCCGTGAGTGCTCACATCAAAACTTTTTTACTGGAAGGAAGGAAAAAGATATAAGTATTTGTCTTCGTTTTCTGTTTGGTTAAATTTTCCTTGTTCTCATGTATTTCTCTGTGAAAGGCGTTTGAGCTCTGTAACGTACACTGCCACTTAAGCTCATTCTGGCCTTAAGCTGTTGCGAGCCTAAAGGGTTAATGGAGACCGCAGCCTGATTGGCTAGAGAGAACAGCTGGGCATTCTTAATCCGAAGGCAATTGGTGCGGGGGGGGGGGGGGGGGGGGGGGGAGACTATTGGGAATGTCAGAGTGAGAGGGTCAACCTGATATAAATCTGTTCTCTGGAGGCTGAGGACCAGTTCTGTGAATGCTGAGCCCCTCAGAGTAAGAGTCATTAAGGGCAGATTTTTGTGAAGGAAACTGCTCCAAGGTCCTGTAGGTAATCATTACACAGAAACCCTAATTAGCCACACTGGTGACTTGGTTGAGTTGCTCTGAGGAGAGCTCACCCAGATGTGGGGCAGTGAAACTCCTGAGGGTGGTGGAAGTATAAATAGAGGAAAGGTTAGGTTTTCTGGAGGAAAACCACAAGTCCTCCTCTGGTATGCATCATGTGAAACATATCTCAGATAAGGGAGGTAGTCTTGGAATATGTCGTTTAGGACCTGGGTCAGTTACACTTAAATGAAGTGAGGAATTAAGTCTTGGAGATCTGCAGACGGTAAAAGAAACACCTCCTGAAGATTAGGCTAGTTTTTTTGAAGTGTGTAATGAACTTGAAGACACTGGTGTGAGGGACCAGTTCTGCCCTTGTATCAGCAATTTGAAGATACTGAAACATCTTATAAACAAGCATCTTCTCTGAACCAGTATCTTCTTGTATTACCTATTATTGTGATTCTTGGCTTAAAACCCTTCTTGATTTAGTTTCCTTGTAAATTCAGTTTCCTTGTAAATAAATAAACATCAAAATCTTTGTTTGAACTCTACCTGCCCCTGGTGCCAATTTACTGTTTCTCTGACAGGAATAGATTACTGAGCGTCCTCCCAGAGCTAGAGCTACCCATCTTCCAGAATGTAAAGTGCCGGGGGGGGTGGGGGGGGGATCTATCATAAGCTCCTTATTTTGCTCAGCTCCCACTCAATTATTTTTTGGACTACAATTCCCATCAGCCCCTGCCAAAATGCTGATAGGAATTGTAATATACGAACATCTGGAGGGCCAGAGTGGGACACTCCTGATTTAAATGGAAAAACAGGGTAGTGGAAAGTGCCATCATTCTCTTGCTTCTCTCCATACAGGGATATGATGGATCAACTCAAAAAAAGCTCACGGATCTCCGGGGTGGCCGTGGCCATTGCCAAACCCAGCCCTGTAGGAGGATTCTCTCCTGGCTCCAAATGCCCAAATGATGGCTTTGGTAAGGGAACAATGTTACTTACTCGTGGGTCACAGAACCAGAAACAAGAAGAACTGATTTTTATACCCTGCTTTTCTCTACCTTTAAGGTGTCTCAAAGCAGCTTACAAACGCCTTCTCTTTCTCTCCCTGCAACAACAATTAAAACTTTGAGTGGGAAAGAGGGATCACTGAGGCTCATTCCACACATGCAGAATAATGCATTTTCAAACTGCTTTCAGTGCTCTTTGAAGCTGTGCGGAATGACAAAATCCACTTGCAAACAGTTGTGAAAGTGGTTTGAAAACGCATTATTTTGTGTGTGCGGAAGGGGCCTGAGAGAATGCCAAACAAAACAGTCTTTGCTGTCTAGGGGAAGATGGCAGCAGAAAGGGACAGATGAGTCTCCCTGGGGAGAGAGTTCCAGAGTTTTGGTGCCACAACTGAGAAGGCCCTCTCCTAGGTTGCCCCCTGCCTGATCTCAGAAGCGGGGACACCTGAAGCAGAGCCTCCGAAGATCTGCAGTGGTTGGGTGGGTTCTTAAGGAGATAGGCAGCAGAAAGGTAGGCTGATCTCAGTCCATGGTAGAGCTTTAAAGGTCGCCAGGGCCTCATATTGTGCCCAGAATCCAATCGGCTGCCAATATAGATGGGCCAAGGCTGGAGCGAGATGATCCTTACGATTTATTCCTGCCAGCTTCCTGGCTACAGCATTCTGCATCATTTGAAGCTTCCAAACACTTTTCAAGGGCCGTCAGTCCTATGTCGAGCACTATGCCATCAACCAGTGTGCTTTGCAAAATGCAGGACCTTACATAGAAGAAGAGTTTGGATTTATATCCACCCTTTCCCTTCCCCCCCCCCCACACCCTGTGAGATGGGTGGGGCTGAGAGACCTCCGAAGAGAGCTCCCAGCTGGTATGTGTTAGAGTGCACAAGCTAATCTGGTTCACCAGATAAGCCTCCCCAGCTCAAGTGGCAGAGCGGGGAATCAAACCCAATCCTCCAGATTAGAGTGCACCTGCTCTTAACCCCCCTGAGGAGTTGGGGGAAGGTTCAGCCAGGGAATGATGCCTGTAAGGTTCCTAAAGGCTTGATGGATGAAGGAGGAATTTAAAAGAAAAGAGAAAGCACCCAGTGTGCTCTGGGAGGCAGTTCCAGACCTAGAGGGGCTGGTAAGGAGATCAAACTGAAAAGGTTGAAGGTGCAGGAGAAGTGAAGGTCCCATGTGGGGATGGACTGGGATATGAGAGCGGAGTGGTGATGTGGAGCAGGAACAAGCACATAGTGATAAGAAATTTGTAGCATATCTGGGAGGAGTCTGGAAGCACCCCCCTTTTTTTGTCTTGCCTCCTCCCCTTCCTACTGGATCACTCCCAATTCTCCTTCTGCCGTTTCCATAGCCTCTTATCTGTTTGTTTTCGCCTGTTCCTTCATCTTGGAGCAGCTCAGCCAATGGCAGGAAGACAACTTTCTGCCCCCCCGCTCCATCCTACAGTACCAAACTTCCCCACCTCCTATTTCTCAACCACATTAGGATACAGCTGGGCCTCTGCTCATCAGCTTGCAACGGGGAGGTCTTTCCTTGGTAGCATTCTGCATCCTTCAAGTGACCCTCACTCGCCTTGTGTTTCTTTCTTCCCTCCTCATTCTTCAGGTGTCTACTCCAGCAAATATGGCAGTCAGTACGCTCACTGCAATCGTATGGAGTGGAATCCCCTGGGCAATGGCCTTTTCTATGAGGACTTCAGTTTCCCCATCTTCCTCCTTCACGATGAGAACGAGACTCAGGTTATTAAACAGGTACTGCTGATGATACATTTGGTCAAAATGTTTGCTCATTTGAGAACTGCAACAGATGGGTGGATGGTGGGTGGAGAGATAGGTAACATATATCTATATGGTTTTCAACTGAATATAATGCTTGCTTGTACATCTTTCACACATTTGTTTGCTGGTATGTCAACGTCTTGACAGGTAAGTATATTTTTTCCAGCACTGCAGCCCAGAAGTTCCCACCCACACGACTTAGAAGGACCAGAAGTACACTGCCTAAAGCCCCCTGGGGAGAGGGCGGTATATAAAACTAAATAGTAATAATAATTAGTAGTAGTAGTAATGGAAAATGAGAAGGTCAAGATCCTGTGGGACTTTTGAATCCAATCGGACAAAGTGTTGAAACACAATACACCAGACATCATTGTGATTGAGGACAAGAAAGTGAGCATTGTTGACATAGCAGTCCCCGGTGACAGGAGGGTCATTGAAAAAGAACACGAGAAGGTCACTAGATACCACGATTTGAAAATCGAGCTTCAGCGTCTATGGCACAAACCAGCTGAGGTCGTCCCAGTGGTAATCGGCACGCTGGGCGCCATCCCGAAAACACTAGGACAGCACTTGAAACATCTTCAAATTGACAAGATTAACATCTGTCAAATTCAGAAGGCAGCCCTGCTGGGATCCGCACGAATACTACGCCGATACATTACAACTTCCTAGGCTTCTGGGTGTGGCTCGAATTGTTTTGAAAGCCAACAACCAGCTAAAGATCTGGCAGCTGTGAAATCTATAATAATAATAATAATAATAATAATAATAATAATAATAATAATAATAATAATAATAATAATACAACTTGGTAGGCAGTTTAATCTGATAAATGACAGACTATTTTGCCCAATCAAACAATGTCTTCTCAAGAGCTGCAGGAATCCTTATTTTTCTGCAATAGATGAACTTGCAGATCTCTTTAGATTGAGGAAAGCTGGCCTCTTTCATTCTTCTCTTCTTTCCTCTCTTGCTTCCAACCCCGTAGTGCTACCAAACCTACAACCTCCCTCGCAACGGCTCAGTCCCGCAGTACCCGCTGTGTGCCATGCAGATGTTCTCCCACATGCACGCCGTGACCAGCACGGTGACTTGCATGCGGCGCACCCACCTCCAGACCACTTTCAGCATCAATCCGGGTAAGAAGTTGGGTCGGGACCTGAGCTCCGGGGCACCTCTTGATCAATGGTCAGAGGCAGCATTTCTGTTACACGACTAACACTTTGCAATGAAAAGAGGCAAAAGCAAGTGGGTAGTTAACTTACGAAATTCTGTGCTGCAGATGTGACGATGTGTGCTTTGATTGGGCCCTTGTGGTCTCTTCCAACTCTATGATTCTACCGTGTTTCCCCGAAAATAAGACAGGATCCTATATTAATTTTTGCACCAAAAGATGCATTAGGACTTATTTAGGGGTAGGGCTTATTTTAGGGGAAATACAGTACCTTCACTGCTTCCTTGTCATGTGTGATGCAAGCTGCATTCTCATTGGCAGGGAGCACCCTGCTGGATTACACCATCCTGATCTGTAACTACCGGTAGGGCTTATTTTTGGAGTAGGGCTTATATTTCAAGCATCCTCCAAAAATCATGATAGGGCTTATTTTCGGAGTAGGTCTTATTTTTGGGGAAACACGATATATTAGGTGGTCTTGCAGTGAATTAGAGAAAAATGGGGGATGATGGGCCCGTGAACAAGATGTGGGGGCTAAATGGGAATCTGTGTATGAAGGAAGCTGCGAGCAAACAATGTGGGAAGGACTCCTGGCTTCAAGACCTGCACTTCGGCTTCCAGGAGGCATCTGCTTGGAGGTGACCGGAAGTAAAAGCTGGACTAGGTAGACCTCGGTTGGATCCAGCAGGACTCTTAGATTCACTTGTGAAATTTAAAGCCCCAAACCTGCTAATGTGATCTTGAAGCCATGACCTTACACTATTAAGGATTGTATCCGGGGACTCTGTCTGCTTGCAGTGATTCCTCCCCTCTTCTAAGTGCTTATCACCTGGAAGAAGCAAGCCACTGTTATCCGAATGGTGACATAGGATCCAGCCCTATATTGTCTTGCAATGAGTAACTGGATTGGATCCAGTATGGCACTGATGGCTGTGTATCTTTCTCGCTTTTCCCAGAACCAGGAAAAATTGTGTGGAATAATAGCTACGCAGGTCAGGGATTTTGCCATCTTTCCTCGCCTTGCAACCACTCGACTGACAGACCTCTTTATGAGTGTCAGAAGGGACTGTCAGGGGTGGGAGTGAGGGGCTGAGACCTCCACAGATCAGATGGCTGAATCCAGCCCATAACCATCTTAAGCATCTGATTTCAAGAGATGGGAGGGTGGATCCTGGCTTTGGGCCCTTTTTGCTCAAGCAGAATAATGCACTTTCAATCCTTTCCCACAATTTGCTTGCAAGTGGATTTTGCCACTCTGCACAGTAAAATCCAGCTGCAAAGTGCATTCAAAGTGAATTGAAAGTGCATTATTCTGCATGTGCGGAAGAGGCCTTTGGTTCTGGAACCCCTTTTGTTCATCTTCTGAACCAAAATCAGGTTCACTGTTTTGCAGTCATTCTGACCTGCCACAAAGGCAGAAGATCTAACTTTAATGCTTGCCCAGTACAATAAAGCTTATTACTGACCAGCAGTACAAATTGAACTGGATGCAGGTAGGATCATTTGTTAGGTGGGCAGCACTTCCCCTCCAGCTTAGAAATGGCAGCTTTCACTCCTGGGAGCTTGCCCTAACTGTTCTTTTTCCTGTCCCCAGAAGTTATCTGTGACCCACTCTCTGATTACAACGTGTGGAGCACACTGAAGCCCATCAACGTTTCTGCGAGTCTGAACTCCACCGAGAAAGTCATCATGGTTGCGACTCGAGTAGGTGACACGTTAGCACAGCCTAGGGCAGTGGTGGCAAACCTATGGCACTCCAGATGTTCATGGACTACAATTCCCACCAGCCCCTGCCAGCATGGTCAATTGACCATGCTGGCAGGGACTGATGAGAATTGTAGTCCATGAACATCTGGAGTGCCATAAGTTTGCCACCACGGGCCTAGGGTTCTGTCTCTGTTGAATCTTCCTTATAAAGTCTGCTTGGTGAATCTGACGCGCTCTCATCTTTTCTTTGTAATTCAATCTACCTCTTGTATGTTCGGCATGATTTCTCCTGGTTTTCCTGGCTGCGGGGTAATAAGAAGCGGTTTGGGTTCTGCAGCAAACTGAAGCTTTGCTGCCTGCTGGAAGCTGACTTTTGAGGGATCAGTTCAGATACCACTCCAAGAAGGAAGCTTAACCACGGTTTGCTATGATATCAGGATGGAGAAACACTGGCTTGCACTTGTCTGGCAAACCAGAAATCATGCTTTGAAACACTGAGTGCAAACTATTGTTCAGTATACTATCCAAACCAATGTTGTTATGGCCATCGCATTTGAGCAGATGCCTGTAGGTGAAATAGACCCATGACTTTAAACCACAGTTTGATAGTATGTTTGGAAAACTCACGTTTTCATTTTAAGCTACATTTGGCGCAGATGATAATTGGGCATGCTGTTGAACTGAGCTTGATTCCTCAAACCATAAATAAGATAGGTTAACCTTGGGAACTATGTCTGAGTTGATGAGCTGGCTGGCAACTGGAATTAGAAATCCTGGTTGGAAGTGAGCGTGCAAACCTAAGTTTGTGCTTATTGTGGCTTGCAGTGATGTCTTCAGTGACATACTGTAGTCATGGCTGTTGCTCTGTTTCTGGACTCCATTGTCCCTGGGGATTGGAAAAGATGGGAAGCAAAAAGACATTCAGCTGCGAATCCTTATTTGCCGTGGGTTCTAAACTGTGGTTAGCAGAAATGCTGACTTGGCATGGTGCCCAATTTGAACCTCAGGATTTCAGCAGTGTTTCCCTTTCTGGTTTTCCTTGTCAACCAGGGAAGCTGTTGCTTTCCCTACTAGATCCAAGAGCATTCTACACTCTGGGCTCTGTAGAACTTTGGCCTTTCAGAGGCCAAAGACCCCCACACCTAATGCTTGGAGGGGGCCCATAACTGATGTCGTTAAAATGATACGTTAAGCTCTAACACTTCAGTGTGAAGGCCTGGTTTTCAATGTTGACCTGGGTGCAATAAATATGCTGTCCTATGGTACTTTCCTCTTGCAAAGTAACTTATGCAACAGAACAATTTCTGTAAGTGTAAAGTCATACAGATGAGTTCTTTTGGCCTCTCTATGTATCATGTTGAGAATGAATTCCAAAGCAGAATGACTCAGGGCTCCCCCAAAAGGGAACAAACCGGCCCTGCAGCAGAGCTGGGAAAGCTTGAAAGTGCCTATTAAGAAGAAGAGTTTGGATTTATATCCCCCTTTTCTCTCCTGTAAGGAGATTCAAAGGGGCTTACAAACTCCTTTCCCTTCCCCCCTCACAACAAACACCCTGTGAGAGAGCTCCGAAGAACTGTGACTAGCCAAAGGTCACCCAGCTGGCATGGAGTGCCCAGGCTAATCTGGTTCCCCAGATAAAGCCTCCACAACTCAAGTGGCAGAGTGGGGAATCAAACCCGGTTCCCCAGATTAGAGTGCACGTGCTCTTAACCACTACGCCACGCTGGCTCTCTATTAGAGATACAGCCCACATTTCCCGAGCTTTTTCACTGAAGCAACTGCATAGACTTGTCAATCTAGAGACTGCACGAAGCCACAGTTAAGTTTCCTTAGCTACCTTGTGACAGAACCGACGAATTGAGGCTACGTGGAGCTTGGAAACATGATCATGAAGTCGTTGGCTGGTTCTCAGCCACTTTCAGGTCTCTGTGTATTGATGCTGGGCTGTCTTCTGGCAGATTGACAGCCATTCCATGTTCTGGAACGTGGCTCCCGGGGCAGCGAGCGCCGTCACGTCTTTCGTCACCCACTTGGCCGCAGCCGAAGCCATCCACAAAGTGCCGGACGTTCAGACGTTGCCGAAAAACATCATGTTCACCTTCTTCCAGGGGGTAAGTCCTTTTCTGCCCTCTTGTGTGGAAGCAAGACTTCCTAGGGAGGCATTTTGGTGTTTCCTTCGAGCCGAGAGCATGCTTTGCTTCGTCATTTGAAATAAGGAATTGCATCAGCAGCAGGCTTTTCTGTCAGGTCTGAGGATTTGGAGGATACCTCTGAATGCCCTGAGCTGGAAAATGTGCTGTTGAGTCAGGCAAGACAATTTATCTCCCTTTGGGGAAACAAACAGGCAAGAGAGGCAGATGTACTCACCTCCTGCTCCTCCTGGGAATGGCACGTTAACGTCCCTGGAGTTGCACCATTCCACGCAGCATGTTTATTCAGTAGCTTGGTGAAGACCTGCAGCCAGACTTGAGTTTAGCACTGTGCATATGAGTGCTGACGGTCTCTTGGAGTTGGTCACTTTGTCTCCCCTTCTTTCCCGTGTGTGCTGCATGAACGATTTCTGAATTTTCCACATACCACAGCTTGGCTTCCCAGCTGAATCAAGAAACTAAAGTTTGCTCTCTTGCAAGCTGGGATTCCAAACTGATAACAAACTCAGAATGGTGGCTTGCGGGGAAACCAGAAAGCCATAATTCTGGGAATTAACTTTACATTACCCTGCGGCACATGAAGGGAGAGAGAAGGAAGGATAGCACGAGCAAATGAATCCAAGGCGTGTTCGTATAGCTCTGCATCAACTTGAGAGCACTTTCTTGCCCGTTAAAGCGAATTGACATTTTTAAAATTAATAAAAGATAAGTAGGCGTAGTCATAACGTTCCCTTCCAAAACGTAGCATTGCACACAGCCCGCCCCCCCCCCCCCCAAGGATCGCGCAGGTGGTGGACAGCTTGGGCCTCTGAGGACTGTTTACTCCGAAGGGCCAAATCACCTTCTAGAGCGATTTTGACTATAGAATAACCGCATTGAGCAGGACTGGCGAGTGGCAGGGCTTGTGGACCCATCTGCGGTATTGCATCTGCTTGGTAGCAATGGAGAGGGAAAAGAGGACCCCCTGCGATGTTGCATCTGGATCTGCAAACTTATTATTCAAGAAAGAACAAACACACGTACCTTTTCCCTGATGCTAATGTTACAGCACAAATTAGCCTGCTGGAGTTTTTATATGCACTGAACAGCAAATAAATGCTCCCAAAATAATGCCAGCATTAAGATTTACAAGAAAGCTGGTGAAGGGGTTAAAGAGCCTGCGAAATGAGAATTATTTGTGAGCGACCAAGGATCTCGTTGTCCAGGCCTTTGAATTGGGCTCTATAGTTTACTGAGTGTGATACTGTTTGACACAGATGGACCAGACCTTAGCATTCCATATCCTTTTGTATTTCCCGTCTCTTAACCATTGGGAATAGTGCAAGTGTATTTGTTTGCAGCTGCACACGAGAGTGTTGTTTTTGCAACGCCCATGGTGTTGCAATTTGTGTATGAAAATGTGCAAGTCTGTATTCCATGTCTGGTTCGTTGTCCTTTTTTGTTGTAGGGTTTTGTGGTTAACATTTGAACCTGCATGTTATTACTTGGTTTTAATTTATTTATCGTCTTGTGACCTTGGGCTAGTCACAGTTCCCTCTGAACTCTCTTAGCCCCACCTACCTCATGAGGTGTCTGTGGGGGGAGGAAGGGAAAGGAGCTTGTAAGCCACCTTGAGTCTCCTTACAGGAGAGAAAGGTGGGGTATAAATCGAACTCCTCCTCCTCCTCCTCCTCTATTCCGGCAGCTGGTGTTCAGAGATAAACTGCCTCTGAACTGGGAGGTTCCGTTCTTCTGTATCACGATTCATAGCTGTGGCTAGATTTGTCCATTGTGAGTTTATCTAGCCTTTTATAAAGAACTGGGTTAGGCTAAAGCTCACATCTGGTCCAGAATCCCGTTTCCAGCAGCAGTTGATCCGATTTTCTACTCGGAGTCCCGCATCCAGGGATGAGGGCAAGAGCCTTTCTCTTGTTCTTCTTCCTCCCCCTGCCCCCCATGATATCCTGCAACTGGTATTTAGAGGTTCGATGCCTCGAACATAAAACATTGCACAATTAAAAATATATGTATGCTCTGGAGCAAAATGCAGTTAATTCTAGGGAGCTGGCAGCTGTGCAAAGCCAAGAGGATCTTTGGAGGGGGGGGGGTGGAAAAGAGGGGGAGGGAATGGATGGTTAACAGCTGATGTTCCCCTCAGGCATCGGCGCCGAAGAGCCTCATTTGCGCAACGCTGTCAACTTAGTGGTGGTTTCCAAAGTCCTGTGAGGAGCCCATGTGACTGCCACCCCCACCCTCAAACAGGGAATCAGCCGTTGTGGCTTTTCTTACGAGGACTGCAGAATTGGCCTTTATGTGTGTGCAGCTCCGAATTTCTCAGTAATTAACAGGCAGCGTTTATATAGTAGTAGAGGGTGTTGGTCACGCAAGTGGGATCCTTACAACAGCCCTGTAAGGTAGGCTCTGTTAGGTAGATTTTTAATAATTGGGGCAAACACTTTCATCCTTCTACCATCTGTTGGCTCCTGAAACAGCTGGACGTTTAAAATGATATTGCCCAGTAATCTAGCAATCCTTGGGGATGGGTTCAGGGTTGGGGTTGGGTTCAGGGTTGGGTTCAGACAGGATGGAACGTGGTGCACCTGGCATCTGCCTCCTCCAGCTTTGATGACCCCCCCCCCTTGTTATTGCAGTTGTACATTGCAGTTGCTCTCTTTGAAGTTGTGAGAAGCATGCCTTGCCGCAGACTAGCTATCTTTGCAAAGTGTTTGAAGACATCATCCTAAACTCATTTGGGTGGATTTAAGTCCCATTCCACATGGCTTGATTCTTGGGTCCGTGGCTCAGCGGAAGAGCACCTGCTTCAACTGCAGAAGGCCCCAGGTTCAATCCCTCTTAGGTCCGTTTACAAGACCCAAGACTCTGGAGATCACATGTAGGGTGCTTAGAGGGTCAGCATGGTGTAGTGGTTAAGAGCAGTGGACTCTCATGTGGTGAACTGGATTTGTTTCCCTGCTCTTACCCATGAAACCTGCTGGGGGCTATCACAGTTCTTGGAGAACTCTCTCAGCCCCCACCTACTTCACAAGGTGCCTATTCAGGGGAGGGGGAAGGGGTTTGTGAACTGCTTTGAGACTCCTTAAAGGTACAGAATATAGGAGCTGTGTGGCGTAGTGCTTAAGTGCTTGCACTGCCACTCACACGGTCAGGAGTTTGAGCTCCCTGTGGGTCAGCTGGCTCATGATCAGCTCAGCCATCCATGCATTTCTTGGTTGGTAAATGAGTACTTAGCTCATAGCTAGGGGGTAAAGAATAGCCGGGGAAAGCAATGGCAAACTAACCCACAAAACAGGCTTGCCTATGAAATCACTGCTCGCAGTGGTACCCCAGGGTCGGACACGACTGAAGGGGAAACTTTACCTTTTAAAGGTACAGAAAAGCAGGGTATAAACATCAACTCTACTTCTAATGATCTAAGGTGGCTTTCTATGTTTAGATATGGATCTCAGGTAAGATTGCTGCCTAAAAGACTAACCTGTGAATCAGGAAGTGCCAGGTTAAAACCTCACCTCCAGCAAGGTGACCTTGGCAGCTCTCTCCGCTTTGACCCTTTCCCCGGTAATAACAATGCTGCGATCTACTTTTACCACATTGTCATTGGGATTGCGAGAGAACGTAGGTGAAATACTTTGAACACTCAGCAAATGGTAAGGTGAGAATCCGGTTCGTCTCTCAATTTCTCTTTCCCCTCCACCCAGGAAAGCTTTGATTACATCGGCAGCTCCCACATGGCCTACGAAATGCAGAAAGAGACGTTTCCAGTCAGGCTGGAGAATATCGATTGCTTCCTGGAGCTGGGCGAGGTAGGTGGCTGGCCATCTTGCGGTCCCTTCCTTGCTTTGCGAACTCGGGTGCTGTTTCTCTTGCGGACCACTCTGCTTTGTCTGTGCCTACCCATGCCCATTAACCACGTATTTAAAAATATGAACTTGCAGCAGGTTATTAAAGCTTATAGAAGAGGCCCAGTGATCCATCTAAAGCAGGGGTCGGCAACCTTTACCACCCAAAGAGCCATTTGGACCTGTTTTCCATGGCCCCAAAGATCTACTGAGCCGGAGATCCGGTTCGGCCCCTCCACTCACCTTTCCTTCCAGCACTGGGAGGCAGAGGCACTGGTCAGGAAAAACCCCTCTGCCCAATGGAACGGGCAGCTGCCTGCTCTGTGTGGCAGAGGGGGATGGCATAGGGGGGATGGCGGCTGCTCTGGAGGGACATGCCCACGCTACCCTTCGACCTCCAGGGGTCGGAGGGCAGCATGGGCGTGTCCCTGCAGCCCTCCACAGCAGCGCTGGAAGGAGAGGTGAGTGGAGGGGATGCGAAAAGCTGCACCCTCACACACAGAGCCGCCTCCGGTTTGGCCCCTTCGCTCACCTTTCCTTCCAGCGCTGCTCTGGAGGGCTGGAGGGACATGCCCACGCTACCCTCCGACCTCCAGGCCACACAGAGCTGCATTATAAGGTTGAAAGAGCCGCATGTGGCTCCGGAGCCGCTGGTTGCACGCCCCAAATTTAAAGGTATGCTTTTGGCACATAAACATATCAAGTTGGATCCTGCGGAAAAGATGCATGCGCAAGGGAGGTTATTTCTCCCCACCCCTGGAACAGTTCTCTAATTCTTCCCTCTATTCTTCCTGAGGGTCCTCCATGATCCATCCCCCAAGAGCAGCAGTGGCGTAGTGGTTAAGAGCAGGTGTACTCTAATCTGGAAGAACCGGGTTTGATTCCCCGCTGCTGCCTGAGCTGTGGAGGCTTATCTGGGGAATTCAGATTAGCCTGTACATTCCAACACACGCCAGCTGGGTGACCTTGGGCTAGTCACAGTTCAGCTGAGCTCTCTCAGCCCCACCTACCTCATAGGGTGTTTGTTGTGAGGGGGGAAGGGAAAGGAGTTTGTAAGCCCCTTTGAGACTCCTATAGGAGAGAAAGGGGGGATATAAATCCAACTCTTCCTCTTCATTTTAGGAGACAGTTTAGCCAGCTTTGGGCTAGGGGATGTGCTTATGTGCACAGAATTTAGATGGGGTCCAACTCATCATACACTAGCTAAATATCAGACTGTTCAAGTAAGACCTGTGGGTCTTTCAGGCAGCATGGCTGTGTTCCAATAGCATTTTCTTCGGACGTTTCACCTGCATCTGTGGCTGGCATCTTCAGAGGATCCTCTGAAGGTGCCAGCCACAGATACAGGCGAAACGACAGGAGAAAATGCTACTGGAACATGGCCATACAGCCCAGAAGACCCACAACACCTCTGTGATTCCGGCCATGAAAGCCCTCAACAGTACATGTTCAAGTAATGTTGGTATTGGGCAATCTTATCCATAAGCCACTGCAATAAATAGGCTTCCTTCATTTTTAAAAAAGTCCTCTTCAATAAAGGTTTCCAGGCTTTCCTATGAACGAGGAGGGAAAGAAATAGCTGGTTAACTTCCTCCAAAAGGCCACTGTGAACGCTTGGGGCTATTAATGAGCTTGTGATTGGATTGAAGCACATCTGACTGTCCGAATGGCTCACATGATAAGGATGTTGTAGAAAGTAGCATCGCTGTCCCAGGAACTCTTACTGGTCCCTTGAGGGTTTGCCCCCCAGATTATGAAAGTGTTTATAGGTCACATCCAGTCCCTTGAACGGAACCCAAGAAAATATTTAAACGTATTATTAGAAGGCCAGATCCCAATGGATGCTCCTACAATATAAATCCCAAGCTGCCAAGTCCACTGTGACATCACTTTGAGTACAACCGGGCAGAGGGAACTGAAATCACAGGTTGCCTGCTCTCAATGGGGAATCTAAATGTGGCCTACTGTGACAAAAGGCCACAGACAAGCCAAACAGGACCGAAAGAGATACATTACCCTTAAGAACATAAGAAAGAGCCTTGCTGGATCAGACCAGAGTCCATCTAGTCCAGGACTCTGCTACTCACAGTGGCCCACCAGGTGCCTTTGGGAGCTCACATGCAGGATGTGAAAGCAATGGCCTTCTGCTGCTGCTCCCGAGCACCTGGTCTGCATTTGCAATCTCAGATCAAGGAGGCTCAAGATTGGTAGCCACAAATCGAGCCATAGGCCCTTAACTGTTCATAACACAGAGATCATCCACCAGACCTGCTAAGGCTGTTGGCCAAACACAGGCCAGAAGCCAGATTGAAATGGATCAAGGAAAAATGGTTGCGATCTGTCAGACCTAAACAACGCAGTGTTTTCACAGCCCACTTTTGAAAAAGAAATTAGAACCGTCATGGTCAACTCTCCAGTTTGCAAAGTAAAAGGTGTGTGCTCAGAATCTCCGTAGCGGTTAGGGAAAAATTAGGGTGCTGTGGGTTTTCCAGGTTGTATGGCCGTGTTCCAGTAGCATTTTCTTCTGACGTTTAACCTGCATCTGTGGCTGGCATCTTCAGATCCTCTGAAGATGCCAGTCACTGATGCAGGTGAAACGTCAGGAGAAAATGCTACTGGAACATGGCCATATAACCCAGACAACCCATAACACCCTTGTGATTCCAGCCGTAAAACCTTCAACAATACATAGGGTAAAACTGTTTGAAAAAAGGCTGCGTCTTGCTATAGAGTGGATCACATGCATCGGACTGCAGTTTGCCGCTTGCGCCATTCTTTGCAAACAAGTCAACAGCCAGCAAAGTCTGAAATGCTAGGATCACATGCAGCCTGAACTTCCAGTATTAAGACGAGATCGGGCGTGTTCAGGGTGGTATGGCCGTAGGCAACTTCCAGGATTAAGAAGCAAGCCAGTTAGTGACAATTGTCTGAACAGAGTGGCATTGCTCTGTCCCTTGACGCAAGTCTTGCTTTGGAACGGAACTCTTACTGAGCTCTGCTAGGGAGGAGTGGAATCGGGCTGCTTTGGGACTCCCCTCCTTAATGGTCTGCAGGTGTCTGTCCAGCAGGTGGCTTCTTGGTCCATCAGAAGATTATTTGTTCTCCATCCCTATTTTAAAAGACAACTAACCTTTCCTAATCCCACCCGTTTCCCCCTGGGATAGCCTCTTACCCATATTTCCGTGGCTTTTGTGCAGCGTCTCTTTCACCAGTGGGGAAGGACTTGGTGTGTCTACAGCAGAGTTCCTGGACTGCAGCCGGAGTGCTGTGACTGGGTTGACGGGTATGCTTTGTACTTTGCAGATCATGGGAAGGAATTCCTCTGTTCTCTGGATGCACACAGATCCTGTATCCCAGAAGAACTTGTCTTCTGAGGTAATGAGTTTTTCTGTCTTCATCCTTGTCGCGCTCCACAAAGAGACGCCAGGGTCTCCAAGTGGCTGATGCGTGCCACTCGGTTTTCCTTCCTGGAGAATCACCTACGGTCTCAACGGTGTCACTGTTGGAGAGACGACGAGTTCAGATTCCCTGGCTTAGGCCCTTTCCGCACATGCAGAATAATGCACTTTCAATCCACTTTCACAATTGTTTGCAAGTGGATTTTGCCATTCCGCACAGTAGAATCCAGCTGCAAAGTGCATTGATGAGGGCAAGGGGCAGGTTCCAAGGCAGAGCTGCTGCGGGCTGACCAGATGTGGTGTGAGGGTCTACATGCATTTATTCACATGACCATCTATCTATACCAGGGGTGGCCAAGCTATGGTGCTCCAGATGTTCATGGACTACAATTCCCATCAGCCCCTGCCAACATGGCCAAATGTCAGAGAGTGAGGTTATACACAACTCTAATAGAAACGCTTCAACGTTTCAGGCAGAAGCTTTGTTTAACTTTTAAAACGAACATATGTTTTATTCAATTTGCGGGAGGGGGCAGACACGTAGCTGAAAAGGTCTGTGTGTTTATGGTGCAGCCGCTACCAAAAGCAGCTGTTTTTAAAAATCTGCACAGCCAATTACCTCTCATCAAATCAGAAGCCTTGTTATACAAAAACTCCATTTGACCCCACCTTCTTTCTAAAAACATAGGAGAAGGGGATGAGCAGATAAGGTAAGTAAGGTGGGGCAGATATTGTGAAAGGCTTTGGGGCTGTCCAGGCAGTTCCACCTTTCCTGGGGCATCAGGAGCGCTGCCCTTGGCCTCACAAGTGAAAGGCCTTTCCGTAGAATCTCTGCTAGGAATTGAGTGACCCGACGCTGCAAGACCGGCATTTGGCTTTCTAGCTCTGGCCTCTATTTGGGCTTGGTAATGTCTCGGTTGGGGGACTTTGGGGGACGGTCTTGCACAGTTGGAGAGGGAGAGCTGTACTAGGGTAATGGCCATACCTTTGGATCCCAGAGTTTAGCTTAGCTCCTGAGCCCCTGTCCACAGGAGATGCTGGTGCTAGCAGTGAGGTTTTCTTCCACGGCTGAAACACTGGGGAATGGGACGGAGACATCAAGATTCGGCCTCCTTGTCCTCTTAAGATGTCCCTTCCGAGTCAGGCTCCAGAGTATGAAGGCTCTCTCTTTCCTTGGGAAGCATTGATTGAGGGGCACATGTAGAGATAGTGAAAAAAACCCCCACCACTTGAGTTGAGAATGTTCTCCCTTGAGCTAGAGAAGTGTTTTCCAGATGTTCAGAACTACATTCTATCAGCTTACCAGTGCAGCTTTCACTACAAGGATAGAGGCTGATGGAATTGTAGTTCCTGAACATCTGGAGAGCCGCAGTGTTCCCACTCTGAGCTGCACCGGCAGGAGTGGGAACCTGCGGCTCTCCAGATGTTCAGGAACTGGTCCCATCAGCCCCTACCAGCATGGCCAGTGGCCATGCTGACAAGCGACTGATGGAGGTATGGACCCTGGGCTATCTGGGCTCTGAAACTAAGAGCAGGGGGTAGGGAACCTGCGGCTCTCAGATGTTCAAGACTACAATTCCCATCAGCTACCAGCATGGCCAATTGGCCATGCTGACAGAAACTGATAGATTATGGACCCTGTCTGGAAGAAACGTTCTCAAATCAACCTCAGAGCCTGTGCCCAGAGACAGGAGAGCACCCTCACAGCAGCCGTTTCATTCCTGCAACACCCTTTCCCAGATTTCGCCAGGACTCCAAAAAGCCATCCTGGAACCATTCCCACCAACAAAATTGTAAGGGCCTTTGGCAGGAGGTTCACCCACAAGGCAGACAAACCCGATCCCGATAACAAAGCTGGGCATTTGAGGCTACGGGGCATGGCCCTGGTCTTATCCCACAAGATGTCCTCATTATGCTCAGAGGAGAAGGACCCTTCACAGTTAAGTACCAATGGTCGTCCTCAGGTGCATGCATGTATTCCTAGGGAACTGTCCAATATTCCCTGCCGCCACTGGTTAAATGCAGCCTGTGTTAATTGCCCAGTTGGTTGTGATCTTCTAGTCCAGTGGTGGCGAACCTATGGCATGGGTGCCAGAGGTGGCACTCAGAGCCCTCCCTGCGGGCACGTGCAAACAGAGTCACCCCCCCCCCCCTTATCTAGGCTGGCCTGGGCCACTGGGCTCGATTATTAGCATTAAACCTAAGACCTAGTTTTGGGGAAGCAGTGTAGGTAACCCTGATAAGCACTGTTAAACCCCACTGATTTTCATGCGAAGAACTAAAGCGCGATCCTTTACCTGGGAGCAAGCTCGGTTGCTGGCAGTGGGGCTTGCTTTCTGAGTAAACCTCCCTAAAGGTTGTGATTCACCCGTTGGAAGTTGAGCTGCACAGTTGCTTCCAAAGCAGAGCCACTGAGAGAAGCTACCACACATAAAGCTTTTATTCTGAGTGCTAACGGCTACGCATACTTACCCGAGGAGCCAACCATTCTTCCTTCTTCCTTCTTTAAAACTAAAACCTCAGTATTCAGGTTAAATTGCCGTGTCGGCACTTTGCGATAAACAAGTGGGTTTTGGGTTGCAATTTGGGCACCCAGTCTCAAAAAGGTTCGCTATCACTGTTTTAGTCTCATCCATGTATATATTTAACATAACGAACGCTCACAGTCTTTCACGAAAGGGCTTGTTCGCAAACCTTCACTGACACCAGCGTCCTCCTTTGCTTCTCAGATCAGCAGCATGACGGCAGCGTTGAAGAACAGCGTCGCTGCCACCAAGGTGGACGTGCGCGAGATTGGCTCGTCCCAGGCTCTCCCGCCGTCATCCTTCCAGAGATTCCTGAGGCTCAGGGAGATCCCCGGCTTGGTGCTAGCTGACCATAGTGCCTCTTTCCAAAACAAGTAATGTCCTGGGCTGTGCATGCTTTGGCAGTGGTGTGGAGAATGTGTTACAGTGAAGTTACTGCCTATATTGTGAGGGAAGGACATCTCCAGTCTTTAGCTTTTTCCTTTTGTGGAGCTCTCTCCCCCCCCCTCTCTCTTTCTCTCTTCCCCTCTCCCTCTCCCTCTTTCTCTCCCCCTCCCTCCCCCTCTCTCCTTCTCTCTCTCTCTCCCTCTCCCTCTTTCTCTCCCCCTCTCCCCCCTCTCTCTCTCCCTCTCCCCCTCTCCCCCTCTCTCCCTCTTTCTCTCCCTCTCTCTCCCACTCTCTCTCCCTCTCTCTCTCTCTCTCCCTCCCTCCCCTCCCGGTTTTTGTCGGCACTTGGGTTTAGAATCCCATTGGCGTGTTTTGGTTTGCAGCCTTTCAGACGGCCCCCCTGCCTTTCCACACAGGCCACCTCGCCAACAATCAGAGGTGGCCTGATGAACACATGCTCATGAGCCAGTGCGGTGTCGTGGTTAAGAGCGGCAGACTCTAATCTGGAGTACTGGGTTTGATTGCCCGCTCCTCCACATGAAGCCTGCTGGATGACCTTGGGCTAGTCACAGTTCTCTCAGAATTCTCTGAACCACACTTAACCTCACAAGGTGTCTGTTGTGGTGAGGGGAAGAGAAGGGGGTTGTAAACCTCTTTAAGACTAAGGTACAGAAAAGCAGGGTATGAAAACCAACTCCTCTTCTTCTATGGGATTCTACTGCTGTGGGCGCTGCTGGCTTGCTATCTGCTTCAGTGGGGAGGCTGATGTATGCCCAGGGGCCGTTCAGCTATGTAAGTCTGCATGGGAAAGCTCTCCTTAACTTCTATCTTGGAACCATTTAGGGCTATAACTGTGTGTGTGTGTGTGTGCGCCCAAGCACACATTTTGCACAAGCAATGATGGGCCTTGGGGCAAAACTATTTATTTTTATATTTCTACCCCACCCATCCCCGAAGGGCTCAGGGCGGTGTACAACATGATAAAAGAAATACAATTTAAAACAGCGATAAATAATAACCAGACCATTACATGCAAAATCTGAACAGACACATGGCGTCAAAGTAGGGAATGTGTCTCAAAACGTTTTGTTTATTTCCCTCTTGCAAGTGAAAATGTGGATTGGCTTTTTCTTTTTAAAAAATGGATTGAATCCTATGTCTTTGGTCTGCCAACAATGGCCCTGTCTGGCAGTGTAAGAAGCCTTCAGACAAAACAGATCCACAGGATCAAAGCCTCCCTCCCCCTTAGAGCGATTAAAATGTCATAGGGTTGTCACCGATGAAAGAGTTTTGGGACAGGTCCCTACCTGAAGGCTGCTAGTTACACTCTGCGCTCTCCGCCTTCTCCCTCTTGCACCACAAAACTCGGAAACTCCCAAACAGTTTCACGGAGTCTTCTGAGAGGTTCCTTTTGGAGGTAGCCAGTAGAGGGGGTTGCAATTGCCGTTTTGCATGCATGGGTGGGGGGGGGAGGGATGGAGGGGAAAGGCACTGCAGGGAATTGGCAGCGGTGGGCTTGGGGGCGGGGGAAGGCGGAGGGGAGCAGACGCGCGCTCTGTAATTAAAGAGGCGCAGCGTAATTGTTCTGACAGCCGCGAGAAATTCAGTTTTCGTACCGAAAACATTCCCCACAGCTGGCTGGCAGCCAGAGGTTAGCAAATGGCAACTGAGCGTGCACGGGGGACTCATCTGTTCTTGAAGGACTGCTTTAAAACAAAAATAAAAGAGGGGGGGAAAAGAGCGTGTTTTGCCACGACCAAGAGAGCTCCAGGTGTCAGAGCCACGGGGATCCGGCCTCTCACCCCATTTCCCTCCTCCCCCCGTCACCCCACGGGGTACAGTCGAATGTTCCTGGCTGACCCACCGCTAGAGATTGGGAATGGAGACGGAAGGTCTCGGGTGACTTCTCACCCATCCCTCTGTTTGCGGGGAAATTCAGACCTGACCCAATAATGCCTGCAGCCTAGTCAAGCCGGACTTTTTTTGCTGCTCGTGGATATTGCGAGGGAGTTCGCAGGCGGAATTTTTGTTGCTGCAGGCAGAGGCTACATTTCAGATGGCAAGGGGAAGACTTCCCAGTGTGAGAACAAAACAGCATCTTAAACAGAGGTTTAGCCATATGAGATAGAATCATAGAGTTGGAAGAGACCCCAAGGGCCATCCAGTCCAACCCCCTGCCATGCAGGAACACACAATCAAAGCACTCCTGACAGAGGGCCATCCCGCCTCTCTTTAAAAACCTCCAAAGAAGGAGACTCCACCACACTCCGAGGTAGTGCATTCCACCATCGAGCAGCTTTTACTGTCAGGAAGTTTTTCCTGATGTTTAGGTGGCATCTCTTTTCCTTCACCTTGAACCCATCACTCCTGGTCCTAGCCTCTGGAGCCGCAGAAAACAAGCTTGCTCCCTCACCAACACGACATCCCTTCGAATATCTACACGTGGCTATCATGTTTAGAGGAGCTGCTGAATGCCTGGTGTGTGAACCTACAAAGCTGCCGTAGATCATTGGTGCGTCTAGTTCACCATCGTTTGGTTTGACTGGCAGCAGCTCTTCAGGGTCTGTTGTCCTGGAAGATCGGTCCTAACAGCTGCTGCCTGAGCTCCTGTCAGTGGGTCATGCCAGGGATCAGGTATGTAGCTCTCTCCCTCAGAGCAGGCGGTCTACCCTGATCTGTCGCCCTATCCCTGTGGTGGCGAACCTTTGGCAGTCCAGATGTTATGGACTACAATTCCCATCAGCCCCTGCCAGCATGGCCAATTGGCCCTGTTGGCAGGGGCTGATGGGAATTGTAGTCCGTAACATCTGGAGTGCCAAAGGTTCGCCACCACTGCCCTATCCTGTAGGAAGGTGCCTTATATTTATTTATTTATTTCATTTCATTTCATTTCATTTATATATCAAATTTCTAAACCGCCCACCCCCGAAGGGCTCTGGGCAGTGTACACCAGGCCAGAAACAGTATTGCATACAATAGGCCAAAACAACAGTACACAGAACAAAATAAATTAAATCAAGTTAAAACAATTTACAAGATTCATAAAACTAGCAGCATCAATACAGTGCAATACGGTACAACAAGATTATAACAAAATTATAAAAGTGTGGTGCCCGTACCCAAGGCCGGGCGGGGGGGCAGTGTAGATTAGATGGAGCAGCAGGGCCGTAGGAGGTTAAGACCTCGTGTATCTAATCTGGAGGAACCGGGTTTGATTCCCCGCTCTGCTGCCTGAGCTGTGGAGGCTTATCTGGGGAATTCAGATTAGCCTGTACACTCCCACACATGCCAGCTGGGTGACCTTGAGCTAGTCACAGCTTCTCGGAGTTCTCTCAGCCCCACCTACCTCACAGGGTGTTTGTTGTGAGGGGGGAAGGGCAAGGAGATTGTAAACCCCTTTGAGTCTCCTGCAGGAGAGAAAGGGGGGATATAAATCCAAACTCTTCTTCTTCTTATATTGGGCGTGCCCAATATTATACTGAATATTCTGTACTCAGACTGGCAGTGGTTCTCCATGGTCTCAGGCTGAGGTCTTTCACCTCACCTACTGGCTGAATGACAGCACATGATTGGCAGAGCACAGGGAAGTATTGAAACGGCTGCCGATTGAAGTTAAAGCAGAAAGGGCCGAAGCAGAATGACGGCTAAACATCAGGAAGATGAAAGTGATTATTGCACATCTTACCTTCTGCTGCCAAAGGAACAGCTCCCTGCCCTCCTCCAAGTGACCGTCTTTCAAATACTTAAAGGGGGCGTTCATGTCTTCCCTCAAGCTCCTATTGCCCAGTCAGAAAGAAAGAGGATCCCTTTCAAATGTGATGTTGGAGGAGATTTTTATGGATACTGTGGGCCCCCCAAAAGACAACTCGGTGGGTTGTCTCTTCCTAGAATCTAAGATGACTAAACTGAGGCTGTAATACTTTGATCACATTATGAAAAGACAAGAGTCACTGGGAAAGACAGTAATGCTAGGAAGGCCCAAAGTGAGATGAACAGCTTCTGTAAAGGAAGCTACAGCTTTCAGTTTGCAAGTCCTGAGCACGGCCTGATCCAGCATGGTGTAGTGGTTCAGAGCAGGTGCACTCTAATCTGGAGAACTGGGTTTGATTCCCCGCTCTGCCACTTGAGCTGTGGAGGCTTATTTGGTGAACCAGTTTCGCATGTGCATGTCCACACACGCCAAATGGGTGACAGCTTGGGCTAGACACAGTTCTTTGGAGCTCTCTCAGCCCCACCTACCTCATGGGGTGTTTGTTGTGTGGGGGGAAGGGAGGGCAAAGAGATTGTCAGCCCCTTTGAGTCTCCTTACAGGAGAGAAGGGGGGATATAAATCCAAACTCTTCTTCTTTAACTGGAGATTACATGCAGAAGTTCCGAGGCTCCACCACTGAGCCATAGCCTGCCCCATAAAGAGACATGGGAGAGACGTGCTGTGCCAGGAATTGTTCCACGGTCTCCGACTCCAGTCTCCAGCAGCCACAGTTAAAAGCAAACCAGAAGGGCACTGTGGCTGTGCCTTGGACCTCTGAACAGAGTGGCTTTCCAGTGGGGTCAGATCTTTGGTCTATCAGGGTCGATATTATCTACTCTGTATTGTCGCAGGCTTTCACGGCCTGACTCAGCTGGCTGTTGTAGGTTTTCCAGACTATGTGGCCTCGACTTGGTAGTTTTTGCCTCATCGATGGCTGGCACCTTCAGAGGCATAAAAGGGAGAGAAAAGTGGAGCGTAAGAACCAACTCCTCCTCTTCTTCAAACTCTCTCCGTCCACTCGCAGTGTGCGTGCATATTGAACGCTTGTTAAACTTACAGCTGCGCTTCTCTGTGGCTGGCTGTTTTGTCACAAGTGTCGCTTGCCTCTTGGGAACAGAGTGCCCCACAGTGGCTTGCCCAAGGTGGAAAGAGGTTGTGCCTACATAGCATTTTCTTTCCTGGCAGAAGGGAGAGCAGGTAGAAATAGAACAAAAAATGGAATGACGGGGTGGCTGGCTTTCTCCAAAGGCAAAAGAAGAAGTAGAGTTTATTTATTTATTAAACTTGTAAACCGCCCTCCCCCGAAGGACTTGGGGCCGTGAACAACAGAATAAAACAATAAAATTCTAAGAAATACATACAACAATAAAACCAGAATACAACCATACTCAGAATAAGATATCATAAAATAGGAGCAATACCGTCACAGATGGCGACAAAAAGCCCCCGCCCTCCTCTGTGCCCACTAGATGGAATGGGGCTTACAACAATCAGCCCGGCTGGCCAAACGCCTGGCGGGACAGGTCCATTTTGCAGGCCCTGTGGAAACTTTGTAAGCCCGGATTTATATCCTATCTTTCTCTCCTGAAAGGAGACTCAAGATGGCCTACAAGCTCCTTTCCTTTCCTCTCCCCACAACAGACACCTTGTGAGGTAGGTGGGGCTGAGGGAGTTTTGAAGGACTGTGACCGGCCCAAGGTCACCTAGCAGGAATATAGAAGTGCAGAAACACATCTGGTTCACCGGATAAGCCTCTGCCACTTGGATGGAGGAGTGGGGGATCAAACCGGGTTCTCCAGGTTAGAATCCACCTGCTCTTAACCACTGCACCATGCTGGCACCACACCCTCCTCTCATTCTCAGATGAATGGTCGTGGGACATTTATTAGGAGGAATAGGTGGTAGCGGTGGGATAGCTTGTCTATGAGGAACACAGTGTCGTGGTCGAAGTGTCGAAGTAGGATCTGGGAAGACCCAGGTGCAAACCCCAACTCTGCCGTGGAAGCTTGCTGGGTGGCCTTGGGCCAGTCACACATTCTAAACCTAGCCTACCTCACAGGATTGTTGTGAGGATAAAATGGAAGAGAGGAGAATAATGTAAGTGGGCCCCCAGTGGCGAGGAAGTTGGGGTGGAAGTGATGTAAATACATAAGCTATAGCATGATCAGCATTGTTTCATAACATGCAATGGCCACACAACAGGAATACAATACTGTTGACTTCGTTTTTTAAATGCATACATCTCCATGCATACCCTCAGGTAGGTGAGAATGACCTTGGTTTGCTGAACCAGTGTGATGGAGTGGTTAGAGCAGGGGTGGCCAACCTGTGGCACTCCAGATGCTCCAGTTGGCCATGCTGGCAGGGGCTGATGGGAATTGTAGTCTATGAACATCTGGCGCGCCATAGGTTCAACAGAAAAGCCTCCACAGCTCAAGTGGCAAAGTGGGGAATCAAACCAGACTCTCCAGATTAGAGTGCACCTGCTCTTAACCACTATGCCATGCCGGAAGGGAAAGGAAGGGGAGTAAAAGAGGGGAGAAGGGCAGGGGGGAGGGGAGGCCAGATAAGATGTCAAGCTCCACCTGCCCCCACCAGAGGCTTGGTGGAACATTTTCGTTTTCAAGGCCCTGTGGGACATAACCGTATCCCACTGGGCTTTAATCTCACATGGTCAAGGCCAAAAAGGCCAGCCAGGTCTCCTTCGGACTGGGGATTTCCAGGAGATTACTATTTGAGGAACGAAGATCCCCTCTGGGGGTGATACTGGGAGATTTGGCCCTGAAGTTATGAGGGCCCCAGTCCACTCAGGGCTTTAAAGGTCAACACCAACACCTCGAACCCGATCTGGAACTCAGCCGGCGACCAGTGCAGCTGGCAAAGCACAGGAGATCTGTGCAATTGTATTGAGTCCCGGTGAGGACCCTCGCCACTGCGTTCTAGACCGCCTGTGATCTCTGTAGCAACTTCAAGGGAAGTCCAGCCTAGAGTGAATTACAGTAATGTACTCTGAAGGTGATGATTGAATGGATGATTGTGGCTAGGTCAGTGCTAGGAGGCAGCATTGGGGAAGACCTTGGTCTCTATTGTGTACTGTTTATTGGCTCGGCAGGGCAACTAGTTGGCTACTATGTAAAACCAGGTGATGAAACCACTCATTTGATCCAGCAGGGCTCTTCTTATGGCTGTATCTAGTAAGCTTCATGGACAAGTGCGATTTGAACCGGGTCTCTGCCTCCCAGCTGGATGACTTAACTTCCCTGCCCCAATGGTGCCTTTATTTTTCACCTCTCCTTGTTCTTGACTGTGGCCCTTCATTGGCTCTAGCGTAGCCATTTAGAGCACGCTGCATTCCTGAGCTATAATTTTTCTCGGGAATCAACTGGAATCGTGTCCAAGGAACTGAGGCTTAGGATTTGAGGGTTGCAAGGATGTCTGTTTATCAACTCTTCTCCCACCCTCTTCCAAACAGGCTTGAGCTCACCAAACAAGCAAATCTGCAGAAGGGCCAAGTTAATTACAAAGCCTCATTAAACGCTTTGTAGAGCGGGGGGGAGCAGGAGGCTAGATTCCTGGCTGGAGCCCAGGACACCCCCCCCCCTTCCCCGCGGAGCTCTCTGAGCACCTGCTCCAGCCTGTTTTTTGACTGCCTTGCCACACCCTGACCAGCCTAACCTCCTCCTCCCTTTCTTCTAGGTACTACCAGAGCATCTACGACACAGCGGAGAACGTCCAGCTGGAGTATCCTGAGTGGATGAGCCCCGAAGATGCCTTGGATCATGTGACAGAGACGGCCAAGGTTGAGTGTATTGACATGATGCAGTGGGGGGGCATCTTCCATCTGTCCTTCTCTGAGGCTTGGGGTGGGGAGCACCTTGTATTGTCTTGCGTGCTTGGTTGCCATAGAGACACGCCGGCAGCCAGCGTGCAGGGCAGGCACGGGAGGGCTGTTGGCCTGCTCTCTCCATGCGCCGGGCCTGCCTGTCTTGATTAACACCGAGCCCTCTTCGCTTTTCCCGCAGTCCCTGGCAGAAGTGGCCACTGTGGTTGCCCGCGCTCTCTACCAGCTTGCGGGGGGAAGTGGCAACGCCTCAGCTATTCAGGCAGATCCAAGGACGGTACGAGCAGATGGGATCCGGGGGGCCTGGCATGTGGCCTGAGCCCTTGTGTATTTCCCGTCTGTCTGTCTTTCTCTCTTTTCTCTCTGCCTGTCTCCTTGTGTTGACACAACATGTTGTCTTGAGTCCTCTCCCAAAACAAGCCTTCTCCTTTTTTTTGCTCCGATTTGTGCTTGTTGGGGTGGGGAGAACAAACAGCCACTCAATCCGGAGCAATTCCGGTCTGGGGAAGTGGTGTAGCGAAGGGATCCTTCTGTTTTGCTTCTTAGAATGTTGTTTTTGGGGGGGGGGGCGGGGGGGAGAAGAAAGGCTCGAACCCATCAAAGATCTAGCCTGACAATCCAAGGGTGTTATTGTGCTCCATGAAAGCAGTGGTTCTTCCTGGGTAGAGGACTAGGGCAGTGGTGGCGAACCTATGGCACGGGTGCCAGAGGTGGCACTCAGAGCCCTCTCTGTGGGCACGCGCAAACAGAGTTCCCCCCACCCCACACATCTAGGCTGGCCTGGGCCGCTGGGCTCAATTATTAGCATTAAACCTAAGACCTAGTTTTGGGGAAGCAGTGTAGGTAAACCTGTTAAGCGCTGTTAAACTCCACTGATTTTCATGCGAAGAACTAAAGCGTGATCCTTTACCCGGGAGTAAGCTCAGTTGCTGGCAATGGTGCTTGCTTCTTAGTAAACCCTCCTAGGGTCATGATTCACCTGTTGGAAGAGTTGCACAGTTGCTTCAAAGCAAAGCCTCTGACTACCACCAAGCTTACTCCGGAGTAACGCACGCCTTGGAGCCAACCGTTTTTTCTGAACAAAAACCTCAGTATTCAGGTTAAATTGCCGTGTATCGCAAAGTGTTTTGGGTTGCAATATGGGCACTCAGTCTCGAAAAGGTTTGCCATCACTGGATTAGGGTAAGCCCGTGAACTGGGCATTGTCTTCTTGCCTAGCTGTGCTGAATTCCGACCCTTTTCTTCTTCTCTTTCTCCCTCTTTCTTTTTTCTTCTTTCTTTTATTCCAAAGAGCTGCAGGTAACTATAACTTCTGTCATTTTTAGGCAGGTGTCTCGTGGTTTTTCCACTCACTATTTTACTGCCCCCCCCTCCCCCTTTGGGACTGCATGTTATCGTTGTAATTAACTGTGCTGCCTTTTTGAGAATGTTCTGCATTCAGAGAGGGCTTATCTGTCTCCTAAACAGGACATTTATAATTTATGTCCATCAAACGTTTTAGCACATAATTACTTGGCAGAATTTATTCTTGTTAGACAGTTGGAGGGGCAAGAAGCGGAGCTCCTGCATGTCCCGGAAAACCTTTCTTTGGAAAACAAATGTTTATTCACTAAACCTTTTTCTTGCTCTCTTTTTTTTTTAAATTTCCAAGCCACAGCCTTCATGAGGTCTAGTAACTTGCCTCGGGAGGTGGGGGGATAAACATGAAGGTGGAATTTCTCAGGGTGCTCAGTTCTGCACCTGGAATATCTTCCTGTTCCAACATGGAATCATAGACTTTGAAAGCACAGGTCAAAAGCAGTGTTGCCCCAGGTCTCTAGGTGTGTTTTGTGGCCAAGCAGAGAACCCTGATGTGTGACAGGCCGCCCCGGGCTGGCTTTGTGGTCCTGACTCCACATTTCCATGTCATTGTCAGGTCACACGTATGTTGTACGGCTTCCTGGTTAGGACAAACAACAGCTGGTTCCAGTCAATTGTTAAGTCAGAAATGAAAGGATTTCTAGGTAAGACTGGCTTGAATTTGGGGGGGAGGGGATCTTCCTGGGACCGCATCCTGACTGTGTTGCCTCTGCTTAAGCAGCTGATCTTAAAAGTTCACTCTTGCTGCCTCTTCCTCCAGAAAATGAACCCCCTCCATACTACATCGCTGTTTCCAAACCTGTGAATGCAACCCTCCTCGTGCAATACGTCTTGGCCAATCTGACCGGCACCGTGATCAACCAGACCAAAGAGCAGTGCTTGAAATCTAGCGGAGACGTGAGTTTGCTTGTCCTGTTCCTTTGGATTTGCCGTGCGTTCGAGCTTTTTCTTCCTCACCGCTCATTTTGCCTCCTTGCTCCAAAGACCCTCAGCTCACATGACAGCCCACCACCCAGCCCCTGCCTCCTTTCAGAAGACTTGTAAGAACATAAGAACATAAGAACAAGCCAACTGGATCAGACCAAAGTCCATCTAGTCCAGCTCTCTGCTACTCGCAGTGGCCCACCAGGTGCCTTGGGGAGCTCACATGTAGGATGTGAACGCAATGGCCTTCTGCGGCTGTTGCTCCCGATCACCTGGTCTGTTAAGGCATTTGCAATCTCAGATCAAGGAGGATCAAGATTGGTAGCCATAAATCGACTTCTCCTCCATAAATCTGTCCAAGGCCCTTTTAAAGCTATCCAGGTTAGTGGCCATCACCACCTCCTGTGGCAGCATATTCCAAACACCAATCACACGTTGCGTGAAGAAGTGTTTCCTTTTATTAGTCCTAATTCTTCCCCCCAGCATTTTCAATGTATGCCCCCTGGTTCTAGTATTGTGAGAAAGAGAGAAAAATTTCTCTCTGTCAACATTTTCTACCCCATGCATAATTTTGTAGACTTCAATCATATCCCCTCAGCCGCCTCCTCTCCAAACTAAAGAGTCCCAAACGCTGCAGCCTCTCCTCATAGGGAAGGTGCTCCAGTCCCTCATTCATCCTTGTTGCCCTTCTCTGCACTTTTTCTATCTCCTCAATATCCTTTTTGAGATGCGGCGACCAGAACTGGACACAGTACTCCAAGTGCGGTCGCATCACTGCTTTATATAAGGGCATGACAATCTTTGCAGTTTTATTATCAATTCCTTTTCTAATGATCCCCAGCATAGAGTTTGCCTTTTTTACAGCTGCCATGCATTGAGTTGACATTCCCATGGAACTATCAACTAAGACGCCTAAATCCCTTTCCTGGTCTGTGACTGATAGCACTGACCCCTGTAGCGTGTATGTGAAGTTTGGATTTTTTGCCCCTATGTGCATCACTTTACATTTTGCTACATTGAACTGCATTTGCCATTTCTGAGATGGGGAAGGCTAAAACTATTACTCCTCTCCCACCAGTCCATACATGTGTAAGTCAGCTATCTCTGTAATGCAGGACTATTGAAGAAGAAGAGTTGGATTTCTATTCCCCCTTTCTCTCCTGTAAGGAGACTCAAAGGGGCTGACAAACTGCATCATCATCAAATATCATGAAAGCTCCAAAGTTTTTTATATTCAGCAGTCAAAGAAAATGGGAGTATCCATAGGTAGTAGAAATAGCTCAACATCTCCAGCTTTTTAGCCTGTTGCCTGAAAGGCAGCCCTGTAGGCATAATATAAATGCCTTTGGGGGAGGTGTCCCATAATTGGAGTGGCCCCATAGAGAAGGCATTCTTGGCTGCTCCCATATAATTTCAAGAGGTGGTGTTTCCTGAAATAGTTCCACTGTTGCAGATCCTAAGGTTCAGGCAGGTGGAGAAGGCCTTCTATCCGGTACCTCAATCCCATGCTGTATAGGACTGTATAGATCAAAGCCAGAAGTTTGACTTGTGCCAGGGAACATCAGGAACCACTGAGGTTCATACATCCTCACCGACGCCTGCTTGAATCTGTTGAAGGTTTTTTTTAACAGTCTTTGAGGGCAGGTCCACATTTGTTGAATTGCAGCAGTCTCATTGTTTGTAAATCAGTATTGATAAAGAGGAAGACCGTGGATTTATACCCAGCTTTTCTCAACTATGTCTCAAAGCGGCTTGCAAGCTCCTTCCCTTCCTCTCCCCACAACCAACAACTTTATTTATTTATTTATTGGATTTCTTATACCGCCACCCCCCAAAGGACTCTGTGAGATAGGTAGGGCTGAGAGAGTTCAGAGAGAACTGTGACTAGCCCAAGGTCATCCAACAGGCTTCATGTGGAGGAGTGGGGAATCAAACTGGGTTCTCAAGATCAGAGTCCACCTGCTCTTATCCACTACACCTGTGGTGGCAAACCTTTGGCACCCCAGATGTTATGGACTACAATTCCCATCAACCCCTGCCAGCATGGCCAATTAGCCATGCTGGCAGGGGCTGATGGGAATTGTAGTCCATAACATCTGGAGTGCCAAAGGTTCGCCACCACTGCACTACACCATCCAGGTTACACGCTGTGGAAGTCTGTTACACACTGGACACAGTGTGTAACAGACTTCCCTCTGTGATACACCTCTGAAGATGCCAGCCACAGATGCAGGCGCAACGTTAAAAACAAGATCCACCAGACCACAGCCACACAGCCCGGAAAACCCACAACAGCCAACATAATTAAGAATATTTGTTGTGCAAAACCATGGTTGTCCCCCTGAAAAGCCCCAGGTGATTCCAGTGCTGCCAGATGACACACGGATACTGAAAGCCATAGTGTTCTACGGAGAGCAGACTCCACAGTGGCCGAAACTGTTTTTCACAAAATCTCCATCTTGGTAGCCAATATCCTAGGACTCCTCTAACAAAGGATCCAAAACACGAGGTCTTTGACAAGAAGCCACATGCAGGTTCCCCCCTCCCCCCGCCCCCAATTTCAGGAATGCTTCTCACTAATTCAGGAGTCCCTGAACTCAGTTTCCTCAGAGATCTTAAGTTAACTTCCATAGTATCTGTTTTGCAAGACTGACCTCTGGTGAACCAGCCAGAATCGGAATCAAGCGCAGCGTCTCACTTCCTTTGCTTCCTCTGCAGCTGTACGAGTACGCGTGGGTGCAGGGATCCCTGGATCACAACTCTACATCCAGCCGCGTTCCGTTCTGCGTCAGATCGACAGCCCGGCGCACTCAGGCCATCTCCCCGGCCTTTGAGCTCCAAGAGTGGGGCTCCACCGAGTACTCCACCTGGACGGAGAGCCGCTGGAAAGAGCTTCACGCCCGGATCTTTCTCGTAGCCAGCAAGCAGCTCGAGGTAAGCATTTGTGCATCTGGAAGTGTTAACACGGCACACAGCTCAGTAGTAGGGCAGATGAAGTGTGCCTGGGTCCTGAAAGCAGAATCCCAATCAGTGTTCCCTGCACTTTTTTGAAGCACAGTCCTGCAAATGGTAGGGCTCATCAGGAAGAAGAATAAGAGTTTGGAGTTATACCCCACCTTTCTCTTCTGTAAGGAGACTCAAGGTGGCTTTCAAACTCCTTTCCCTTCCTCTCCCCGCAACAGACACCTTGTGAGGTAGTTGGGGCTGAGAGAGTTCCAAAGAACTGTGACTAGCCCAGGGTCACCCAGCAGGAATGTAGGAGTGTGGAAACACATCTGGTTCACCAGATAAGCCTCTGCCACTCAGGTGAAGGAGTGGTGAATCAAACCCGTTTCTCCAGATTAGAATCCACCTGCTCTGAACCACTACACCACACTAGTGACTAAAATTGTTAAATATAATAAATAAATACATTGACCTGACCAGATCACGCATTCCCAAGGTACTGTGTCATTTGGCCCATATTCAGCAATAGTTTGCCTTCTGTGACTTCAGATCTTTGTTCCTGTGTTTGTCTGTGTATTCAGTTTGTGTCTGACGAGGTCAGCCTCCACTTTCAAAGATGCTTCTCTGCAAAGATTGCAGGTGGGAGAAGGTGGATTGTGTGGACCAGGTTGTTTGAACATGTGCTGTTTGCATCTCTTAGGAGTGCTTTGATTGTGTGTGATTGCAGGGGGTTGGACTTGATGGCCCTTGGGGTCTCTTCCAACTCTATGATTTTATGACTAGGGCAGTGGTAGCGAACCTATGGCACGGGTGCCAGAGGTGGCACTCAGAGCCCTCTCTGTGGGCACGTCCCCCCCCCCCACACACACACTTCTAGGCTGGCCTGGGCCACTGGGCTCGATTATTAACATTAAGCCTAAGAACTACTTTTGGGGAAGCAGTGTAGGTAACCCTGTTAAACCCCACTGATTTTCACGCAAAGAATTAAAGCATGATCTTTTACCTGGGAGTAAGCTCAGTTGCTGGCAATGGGGCTTGCTTCTGAGTAAACCCTCCTAGGGTCATGATTCACCCGTTGGAAAAGTTGCACGGTTGCTTCAAAGCAAAGCCAGCGACTACCACCAAGCACACTGCCGAGTAACGCACGCCTCAGAGCCAAACGTTTTTTTCTAAACTAAAACCTCAGTATTCAGGTTAAATGGCTGTGTTGGCACTTTGTGATAAACAAGTGGGTTTTGGGTTGCAATTTGGGCACTTGGTCTCAAAAAGGTTCGCCATCACTGGACTAGGGTCTCAACCTCTTGAGGCTTCAGTAGTATTATCGCGTTCTTTTATTAATTTATTTCCCCCATCGTTTTGGTTCCTCTTGTGCTCCTTTGCTAGATCGTCACGCTCATCGTGGGCATAGTCATCCTGATAGTCTCGTTCGTCGCCACCTACTTCATCAACGCCAAAGCGGATGTGCTCTTTGCAACCTTGCAGGACTCTGGAGCTCCGGCGTATTGAAACTACCCCACGGGGGGTTCCCCGGGAGGCCTTGCAAAGCCGGACAAGAGTTGACGGACAGGTAGATGACTTGTCACAGCTGGTAGAGCGACACTGGAGTCTCTTCCCTGGGTTGATGTGCACAGTGGAATTGAAAAGAGTCCCCTCCCTGAATCTTGACTGGACGAAGACAGTGGCGCTCCGTGGACACCCCTGCACTGTCTCTTTGACGATCCTCTCCATACAGCCACACGAAAAAGAAGAGTCAGTTATCTTGAGAACGATGTCCATGCAGGCATCCCGGTGAGGCTGTGAGTGGGATACCGAATCTTCATCTCCAGGGGTCAGCATGGGTAGGGGGGCTTTTTTGCAGTTTCTTCAGACCTCTGGCCCTTCCTCCGCTATTCTCCCCTTCAAAGACGCTGATTATCTGGAGAGCTCCTCCAATCCTTGAATTATCAAGATGCAAATAAAGAAGGACCTGGACTTTTGGGGTGAGATGGGGTGGGAAACGGGGAGTTAGGTGTAAAATATCATTTTTTTAAAATTTAGAATTTTTTTGTACATATGATATAAATAGCTTGGTTTAATTAAAAAAAATCACCCAACTTATTAATCAAATCCTTTGACCCCATTGCTTTTCTCTCTTCGTTCTGTGGGTGGCCCAAGGGATCCAGGTGTTTTGTGTTTATGGAGTTGGGGACAGCTTTGCTTTTTTTTTGTCTTGCTGCATGAACTGCAGAGCCCATTTTGTTTCATGCATGGTTACAGTGAGGGCCAAGAAAAAAATTCTGAGACTACCACAATACATCTAGGTTGATGGTATCTATGAGCCTGGCAGCGTGGGGGAAAGCAGGCAGAGGAGACCCAACAGGTGATGGGGTGTGTTCAAATTCGGTTTCCTGAATAATTGTGAATTTTTGTTTAGAAAGCAAGTTTTTAAGTACTCAGAGCTTTGCAGATTAACTTAGAGAATCTGGTAGCACCTGGTATAGTCAACAAAGACTGCAAGGTATATGGGGCAGACAGGCGGAGCTACCAGGGGGCGGGGGTACGCGTTACACCGGGCACGTGCCTGGGCCGAAAAATTGCCGCCACCCCCCCCCCCCCCTGCGCTTACCTTAGGGAAACAGTGCAGGCTGGAGAAGCGGCCTGTTCTCTTCAGGCTGAAAATGGCCTGGTGGGAACTACACTTCCCAGGAGTCCTTGTGAGCCCCAGGGTCTCATGGGAGGTGTAGTTCGCACCCGGCCATTTTTAGCCTGAAGGGAACAGGCTGCTTTTCCAGGCTGAACTAAGGTAAGGGAGGGCGGGCGAAGGGGCAGGGCGTCTCAGGGGAGTGTGTGTAGAAAGCACAGAGTGCACACTGGGCGCACTCTGGCCCAGCTACGCCTCTGGAGGCAGAGAACTATCAGGGCAGCATCTCCCATATCTCTTTGCTACATCCTCTGTACAGACCCACACCCAATCTGAGTTTGAGTCCACAACGGTTTCACTTTTCGTTCTGGACAGACTAAGCTTTCTGTCTTCAACATTCTGTTTGCATGTTCACACAAGACACTCAGGAGCCAGGCGAACATATAAAGATTTTGGATAAATAAAAGCATCATGATTCAAGAAAGTTGTGCATCAAAGTTACACTTGCAGCCTGAGTAAAAAAATGCACAGTTCCGTTATTGTTGCAGGCGCCTGGTCAGACATTGATGGCAACAGATCTATTGAAGAAGAAAATTCTAGAAGGGTGAAGGAAGTAAACACACCATGCCACACTTTCTTCCCCCAAGTACTTTTCAGCTCAACAAAGGTCTGATACGTTAACATGGTGCTCAGCAGCCTGAAAGGCATTTGTGGCTTTTTGGAGGGTGAATCCATAGATAGTGGGGGTGGGGGGGTGTTATGCAACGCCCTTCACCCCCTGGCCTGCTCTGCTGTATCTTCCACCCCATTTGATACATGACTAGGAGCAAAGGCCAAGCTTTAACAGCTCTATTTGCTAAGTCTGGTATTGGGGGATACACTGCCTCTGAACATGGAGGTTCCATGCCCTCCTGTCATCCCTGTCGGAGAGTCTTCTCCATTGATTTGTCTAATCCCCCTTGAAAGTCATTGAAGCCAGTGGCCCTCATCTCTGGCTATCTGGTTCTGTAACGTATTCTGTGAAGGGCTTTGTTCTTAATGTATATATCCCCTCAAGGAAACCCTAGGATAGTGATAGCGAACCTTTTCGAGACTGGGTGCCCAAATTTGAACCCGAAACCCACTTGTTTATCGCAAAGTGCCGACATGGCAATTTAACCTGAATACTGAGGTTTTAGTTTTAAAAAACGGTTGGCTCCGAGGCATACGTTACTCGGGAATAAGCTTCGTGGTAGTCAGTGGCTCTGCTTCGAAGCAACCATGCAGCTCTTCCAACGGGTGAATCACGACCCTAGGAGGGTGTACTCAGAAGCAAGCCCCATTGCCAGCAACCAAGCTTACTCCCAGGTAAAGGATCGCGCTTTAGTTCTTTGCATGAAAATCAGTGGGGTTTAACAGCGCTTATCAGGGTTGCCTACACTGTTTCCCCAAAATGAGGTCTTAGGTTTAATGCTAATAATCGAGCCCAGTGGCCCAGGCCAGCCTAGATGTGTGTGGGGGGTGTGACTCTGTTTGCACGTGCCCAGAGGGAGGGCTCTGAGTGCCACCTCTGGCACCCATGCCATAGGTTCGCCACCACTGCCCTAGGATCATGCAAGAAAAATCCCCCCTGCTGCTTTCTCCATAGCCTACGTGTGATTTTTAAAAACGCTATAACATATCCCCTTGTTTGCCTCCTTTTTCCTAAACTGAAAAGCCCGTCAAGCTTTTCCATTTGCTCATAAAAAGGATAGTCCAAATTTTTGATCAGTTCGGTGGCCCCTGTTTCCAAACCTTTTCCCAGAGTTCAGGATAACCAGAACATCCTGTTCCAAATGGGTCCCCACATGTAGCTCATCGGGCCTTGAACAGGTTCTGCAGAGGATTTTATCTCCTTTTATTTTTCCCTTCAGAATGAGGCAGATACCCTTTATCCGTTCTCATTTTCCCCACCCCCCCAAACCAGCCCTTGGAGCTGACGGCTGGCAAAGCAGAGCAGCAGCTGCCTTTGTTGTCTATGCCGCTGCCACTCTGCGGACAGCCAACAGGTCTCCCTGCGGACAGCGCAGTCAGCTCTCCCCACCCCCAGTTTGCTGGCTGCCGAAAGTCGAGTAGCAGCGGGACGGGCTGCGACCCAAAGCAGTCCAGCCAGAGCTGCCGCCGATTCTGGAAAACACCAGAGCCAAACGTTTGCCTCGCGCACCGGCCTCCTTTCATAAACCTTCCTTCTACCCATCTCCTAAATGTGTGTTTCCCAACCTCTGCATCACAGGCTTGTGCAGTTCTAATAATTTGTGAGGTTTTTTTCAGTGGGTCCTGAAAAATCTAGACTTGTGGGTCACCATTTCCCAACAGGTTGAGGGGACTGCTCTCCTAAATCAGAGATCTGAAAGCCTACAGAGCGTACTAAGCTGACAGTAGCTCAATTTTGGGTGGGCAGACTGAAAGCCCCGAAGTTTGATTCCTGCCTACTAGCTCCCAGGCTCAATAATAAAATGTCACATTTATAGAGCGCTTTCAGGGTTCAAAACGGTTTGCGTACGTTGGGTTGGATTCAGTGCAAAATTTCTGTTTGTGCCGGAGCTCTTCCATATGTGAAAATGCCAACAAAGGAGGTCACGGTAGCTGCTTTATGGTAAGTGAGACATGATGCAACCAACTTCTAGGCACTGTTAATTGGATTTGATTGCTACTGCTATCCTGTCCATAAATATATAACATTTGGGGGAAGAATTAGGACTAATAAAAGGAAAAATTTCTTCCCGCAACGCATGATTGGTGTTTAGAATATGCTGCCACAGGAGGTGGTGATGGCCACTAAGCTGAAGGGTCTTGGACAGATTTATGGAGGAGAAGTCGATCTACGGCTACCAATCTTGATCCTCATTGATCTGAGGTTGCAAATGCCTTAGCAGACCAGGTGCTCGGGAGCAGCAGCAGAAGGCCATTGCTTTCACATCCTGCATGTGAGCTCCCAAAGACATCTGGTGGGCCACTGCGAGTAGCAGAGTGCTGGACTAGATGGGACTCTGGTCTGATCCAGCAGGCTTGTTCTTATTAATATCACATTAAAATGACTTTAACGTAATCCTAAAAATTCCAGGATGGCAAATAATCAGTCCCCCCATTGGGGCGAGAAGACCCATTCATGCTAGCACTAGGCTGATGCTATCATTGTTGGGGGAGGGGGGATGTGGATTGACACCCCCCTCCCATCCCACCAAATTTTTAATTTCTCTGCCATTAGGATTAAATTTTTAGCAGAGACTGGTGAGGTCTTTGAATATTGTTTTTATCCTATTGTATTGTTTTCTAATGGAAGCCGCCCAGGGGGGAGGGGGGGCAGCCTGCAAATGAAAATAAGTAAATAAAAATAGCAGGATCCCTGCCCAGAACTGGCATGTGCTTGAGCAATGCTAGTTTGGGCAAACCGTAACGGGCTCACTGCAACACGGGGAAAATCCTCCCAGGGCGCAGCTGGGGCGCTTGATGTCTCCTATTCCCAAGACTTCCTACATGAATTAGAGCATCCCTAATGCTACTAAACAGTGGTGGGTGAAGCCTTACTTTAAAACCTTCTCTGTTTGCATGGCTGTTCCCTGTTTAGCTGTGTCTTCTGCCTTTGGTAAGAGATGGGTGCCTATCAAAAAGTCAGAAGAAACCCACCAAATCAGACCGTCTTAACCTGGCATCCTTTTCTCAATTGGGACATGTTATGCACTATTGGAAACTCTGAAGCAGACCATAAAGGCAGTAGCACCCTCTCATTGCTTGCACCCAGTAGTATAAGAGTCTGAGGTAGACTGCCTCCAAACAGGGAGGATTCATTTAGCTATTGTGGATGTGTCCATTGCTATGAGTTGCAATAGCTAAATGAAATTGTCTGTTTCAATATATATATATATATTTGGGGGGCGGGGGGGTTTGCTGGAAGTTCACATGTATCCTGTTTACCTGCAAAGAAGACTAGGGTTTCTTTTTTCACCTGTGCAATCATGAAAAAGTAGCCTGTCCAATTTATATGCAAGTTACAGGTCTGTATTGTAATTTTTAATTTTTTAAAAATATTCTGGGTTGTCTTCCTTACGAGTAAATCCACAATTTTGGCACAGTCATTCACCACTGTTCATCTCCCAGCCAGGAAGTAGTAATCAGAGATATAATGTATTGTCGAAGGCTTATGATATATAATATAATATGGAACACGGAGGCTCCATTTCAGAAGCCATTGATATATCTTCCTCAAAGATTTCTGAGTAACTCAAAAGCTGGAGATCCAGCATGGTGCAGCGGTTAAGAAGAGCAGACTCTGATCTGGAGAACCAGGTTTGTTTCCGCTCTCCTCCACATGAAGCCTGCTGGGTGATTTTGGGCGAGTCACAGTTCTCTCAGAACTCTCTCTCAAGCATCGGTTGGTGGGGGAGGTGATTGTAAGCCACTTTGAGACCCACCCACCCCATGGTAGAGAAAAGGGGCGTATAAAACCAACTCTTCTTTCTTTTAGTGTTCCAGACATAACTTCTCTAAATCACCTGCTTTGCGTTTTGAACGTTGGGCTGTGGGATCACTTTTAACACCTCGGAGAATGGAGAGGAGAGTTGCTAAATTCTGTTAAGCGCGCACATGGAGCTGTGACTGATTAATTTGCAAAGCATTTTCCACACGCACAGGAACCAATTTAGCATCCTTCTCTGAGAGATGCGGCTCTTCTCCTCGTCTTGCCATCTCTTATGATCTGTGACCTGGTATTCGGGCTCAGGGGAGAATTCCCTTCATCCAAGCTATCTTTGCTTTGGTAATTAGCGACAGCAGCAGGGGAAATTATACAAAAGCAGACAGAAAGTCAACAATTTTCTTTGCAATGGAGCTGCTGCCTCGGAAGCTTTTTTATTTTAATGGCTTGTAAAAGATGTGCCTGTTCTGGGTTGGTGGGGAACACAATCCCAATTGTTTATATAGGGGAACGAGGTGGGCCACTTTAGCCATAGGGGAAGGAGAGAAGATACCTGTTCACTTTATATAAGCTCACTCTCTTTTTAGAACATCCAACCAGTGGTGGGATCCGAAAATTTTAATAGCAGGTTCCGATGGTGGTGGGATTCAAACAGTGGCGCCGCCGCACACACGCACCTCCAGTCCCTATTGGGCAGGGAGGTTGCTTTAGTAACCCCTTCTCGGCACTCAGAAAAAATTAGTAACCACTTCTAGAGAAGTGGTGAGAACCGGTTGGATCCCACCTCTGCATCCAACCATTTCTCACAGATTTCATTGAAATGTAGTGCTATGTTGGTGAGCATTTAAAACAACAATTTCTCCCATTTGAAATGGAAGACGTTTCCACACGTTAGAACTCCCCCACCTTTAGAAGATAAGCATGATTGTGTTTGTAAATCTGGTGGAAATGTTTTCAAGTGCGGATATGAAGGTGCCTCCCAACTTGGAGGGAGGGCAACATTTTGGGGAGGGGCATTTGCTTCAGTGGAAATGCTGCTTATATGCCTACTTTTTTACTGGCAAATTATCGCCTTAGCTTACCTTTAGGACACAAAATATAGGCATGTCTTTCTCTTCCTAGAGCAGTGGTGGCGAATCTATGGCACGGGTGCCAGAGGTGGCATCCAGAGCCCTCTCTGTGGGCACGCGAGCACAGAGTTTGTCAAGTGAAAATAGTGTAATTATTTCAGGGAGATTATTAGCATTGAACCTAAGACCTAGTTTTGGGGAAGAATCCTACTGATTTTCATGGGAAGAATGAAAGGATGATCTTTTACCTGGGAGTAAGCTCGGTTGCTGGCAATGGGGTTTGCTTCTGAGTAAACCCTCCTAAGGTCGTGATTCACCCATTCAAAGCATTGCACAGTTGCTTCAAAGCAAAGCCACCGACTACTACCAAGCTTACTCCCGAGTAACGCATGCCTTGGAGCTAACCGTTTTTTCTATACTAAAACCTCAGTATTCAGGCTAAATTGCCGTGTTGGCACTTTGTGATAAATGAGTGGGTTTTGGGTTGCAGTTTGGGCACTCAGTCTCAAAAAGGTTCGCCATCACTGTCCTAGAGGAAGTAGCTGGGTTTTTTTTTTAATGTTAAGGATGAACTACAAATTACATTGGAGATCTTACACGTCTGACCTTTTAAAAAACAGTCAGGATGGGGCCCCTCATTTGGAGCAGGTGAGCCTTCCATACTATTTCCCAAATGAAATTCTTCTCCAAGCTGCTATATTAGGCAGAGTAGATAGAATCATAGAGTTGGAAGAGACCACAAGGGCCATCAAGTCCAACCCCTTGCAATGCAGGAACACACAATCAAAACACTCCTGACATATGTTCATCCAGCCTCTGTTTAAAAACCTCCAAAGAAGAAGACTCCACCACTTGCCGAGGCAGTGAATTCCACTGTCGAACAGCCCTGACAGTCAGGAAGTTCTTCCTAATAATACTGTAATATTCTTGTAATACACTTAACAGTTGTTTTCCCCCACCCCCTCCCCATCAGCTTGGGATGGCTGATTTCTATTGGAATATAGCACACAGGGAGGAAAAGGTTAACTTTTTGAGCCCCACAGTTCCAACTACTCAAATTTTGCCCCACCAGCAGCTGCTTGAGGTTAAATTAAATCTCAGGAAGCTGAAAATGGAAAGCCAGCATGATGTAGCGTAGATGTAAGACTGCAATCTGGGAATCCCAGATTTGAATCCCCATTCGGCTACGAAAACCTGCTGGGTGACCTTGGGTCACTCACTCACTCAAGCCCTGACCTTGGCAAGTACTTGGCCCTCCAAGGAATACCAGGAGTGTGATGCAGAGGCAGGCAATGGCAACCTCCCTCTGATTGTTTCTTGCCTTGAAAACCCGACAGGGTCGCCAAAAGTCAGCTGTGACTTGATGGCACTCAACACACACAAGTTTCAAAAAATCTAGTGACATTTCCAGTGTATTATTGTTTGCACATTTTAACAAGGTTTTTTGCACAGTTATGTGGCATCATTTCAGCTGTGGCTGCCGATGAAGAAGAAGGAGGAGGGGTTTGGATTTATATCCCCCTTTCTCCCCTGTAGGAGACTCAAAGGGGCTTACAATCTCCTTGCCCTTCCCCCCTCACAACAACAAAACAACACCTCCTATAGTGAGGTGGGTGGAAGGCTGAGAGAGCCTCTAGAAAGAACTGGGTAGACTAGCCTCCGAAGGTCACCCAGCTGGCATGTGTGGGAGTGTACAGGCTAATCTGAATTCCCCAGATAAGCCTCCACAGCTCACGCGGCAGAGCAGGGAATCAAACCCAGTTCCTCCAGTTTAGAGTACACCTGCTCTTAACCACTACGCCACTGCTCCTCCTCCTGAAGATGTGTCAACTACCATAGCCCTAACATAGGCTAGCCGGTTCCTCCAGATTAGATACACGAGCTCTTAACCTCCTACGCCACTGCTGCTCCTAAGGGTCTTAGGCAACCCCTGTGAAAGGGTCGTTCAACCGACCCCCAGGTTGAGAACCGCTGGTATAGCTCAATCTCATCAGATCTTATAAGCTTAGCAGGGTCAATACTTAGAAGGAAGACCGCCATGGAAAAGGGTCTGCAGAAGAAGACAGTGGCAAACCACCTCACATCCCTTTAAAGCCCCTTGCTGGGGTAATCAGCTGTGACTTGACAACTTTACATGTATACACATATATGTGTAAGAGAAAACCCCTATCTCCACAATGGAAGCGACACAATCATGTTTCAATTTGTTTCTACATTTTATATTAGAGTACTCTGTTGTGGGAACCAGAGGGAAGGCAGCATAGGACAGCCAGACCCCTTCAGAGTTCAGAAGCTAAGCAGGGCCAGAACTTGGATGAGAAACCACCAAGAAAGACTCTGCAGAGGACGGCACTGGAAAACCACCTCAGCTTCCAACTTGCCTTGAAAGCTCCTTGCTGGGGTTACCATAAGTTGGTTGTGACCTGATGGCATTTAAGTGGTATTTTATGGATAAAATCTCTCATAAGACCCATACATAAAATCTACTAAGACCCTTGATGCATTTCCTGCTGGGTACTTTTCTGGATCTCGATTCCTCCTTCATCAACGTCCTTAATGAACTGACTCTGTCACTAAGGGAATTGCAGCTGGTTTCCAGTAAAGGGATAATATCAGCAAACTCTCAACATGCTGCTGGAATAATCTATGAGAAATTTCTTCCACCTACTAACTGGATCGACCCTCTCTCTTGCACCACTCCTTGTAAGGAACAATGGCCAACTCAGGAATTAACAGAAGAGACCCTACAGCAAGTTAAAGACTGAACCATTTGCACTGCAATCCTAAGGAGCTAAGCCTTCATTTCAGTGAGTTTGGAGTGGAGTAACCCTGTATAGCAGTGGTGGCGAACCTATGGCATGGGTGCCAGAGGTGGCACTCAGAGCCCTCTCTGTGGGCACACGCAAACAGAGTCGCCCCCCCACCCCACACACATTTAGGCTGGCCTGGGCTGCTGGGCTCAATTATTAGCATTAAACCTAAGACCTAGTTTTGGGGAAGCAGTGTAGGTAGCCCTGTTAAGCGCTGTTAAACCCCACTGATTTTCATGTGAAGAAGTAAAGCACGATCCTTTACCTGGGAGTAAGCTCGGTTGCTGTCAATGGGGCTTGCTTCTGAGTAAACCCTCCTAGGGTTGTGATTCACCCATTGGAAGAGTTGCAGGGTTGCTTCAAAGCAAAGCCACCGACTACCACCAAGCTTACTCCCAAGTAACACATGCCTTGGAGCCAACCGTTTTTTCTAAACTAAAACCTCAGTATTCAGGTTAAATGGCTGTGTTGGCACTTTGCGATAAATAAGTGGGTTTTGGGTTGCAATTTGGGCACTCGGTCTCGAAAAGGTTCGCCATCACTGCTGTATAGGATTCCCCTTCCAGCCCTCCCTTTTGTTTATGTTGCGTTCGCCCAGCAGCTACCCCTCTGGAGTTTGCATTGGAGAAATAATGAAGTCAGACTTGTGAAGGAGAAATTAGTGAGGAGGGGAACGGAGGGAGGGAGGAAATGGAGGGAAACCCCCTGAGAGGAAGATATTTCAAAGCCCGCACAGAAGGGCGTTTGGCAATGATGCAATCTTTAGCAAAGGTTACTTGGGCCCTTTTTGAAAATAAACAGGTGTGTGCTCACCTGTGGGGTTGAGGGCGGAGAAGAGGGGCTGTCTGGCCCTAGACTTATTTATTTATTTTGCTTTGTCAGACAGAGAGGACCCTTGCCAACATTTCACAAAAACAAGTATAATTTGCTTTTTTCGAAAGCACCGTGTCTCCCTTTATTAGGCTCGTAGGGAGACTGTGGCTGTCGAAATTTGAACCCAGAACTTCCTGCATCTCTCTCAACCCCTCACCTGCTATTCTTTGGACAGCTAATTAAATAGAGGCGTTCTGTGGCGGCTCCTCGAGTTTTGAGAGATTTTTCCGCCTCCCTCTCTCCTTTTCCCTTTCCCACAAACCCATTGTGACCACAAGCCCTGCAAATAATGGCACCGAATTTGTCAACCTTTGAACCCCACTGTTTCCCTAGAGAGGCAAAGGAAAGGTGGAGCTGGGGGTGGGGAAGGACCGCAGCTGCCCCCTCCCTCTGCCCTGAGGGGAAACATATGGGAATGAGTCGTGAAGAGAGCAGTTAATAAATGGGCCATCTTTGTAGCCCAGTCTGGCTTCATAGACTGGGAACTTTCTGGCTTTGGAAGGGGGAAATATTAGGGAGAGAGTTAATTAGGGCCCAGTGCGAAAGCCAAGTCGGTTTTCGGCTGCTCCCTTCATATTCGGAAGTGACAGCTCCCCTCCCTCCCTTCCCAAATTTATTATTTGCTTATTAAATTTTAAAAGCTGCTAAGTGGGGAGAGAGGCTAGGCTCCAAGGGGGAGAAGAGGTTGGCTCGCTTCGGAGCCGTGCACTGTTGCTGGGTTTGGAGCGGGCTGGAGCATGCGGCACCTTTTAATTCTGAGGAGAAGAGGCAAGGCGGCCGGAGTCCAGTCCTGTCAAGAGCAGGCACTGAAAGCGTTGCCTGTTCAAATGCCGTGGAGTGGGATGACGTCCCAGTCATTTTAGCACCTCGGAGACATCCAGAGTACTGTTGAAGAAGTGGACTTTTGAAAGCAAAGTGCCTATTTTTTGAACTGTGAGGAGGGTCGGATATTTTAACTTGTCTGAAATGTAGTACCGTAGGAGAAGCTTTATTATTTTAACTCGTCAGAGTTAAAAACATAAGAAGGCCTGATGGGTCTGACAAATGGTCCATGTTCCCCACAATTTCTCAAAAGTTCCAACTATTTCTAATGTATAAACTATCGTGGCTCATCGTCATGACCTACATTCTGTGAATTTGTCAAGCTTGTATCATTTAGGACATGTAATATTGTCGCTGCTCCAGAGTCCTGCTTGAAGTGGCTTAAAAATAAAAAAAAACAATGTCATCAAGTCAGAAAACTTTGTGCATTATCAATATAAAACCAGAACAAACCATTAAACACAATCCAGAGTCACGAAATCAGCATCCAACAGTCACTGGACATAATTCACCCTACATCAAAGCTATTGCTTACTGTTACATACTGTGACAGTGAATTCCAGCGACTACACTGGTTAAAGAACTAAGGATAAAGAAGCTGAAATGGACAGAGGTAACACTAGTTAGCAAGGCTGAGGTATAGACGGACATGTGCTTCCCACATTTGATGGGGTTCAGCTGACCCTTGCTTTCTAGGTTAAGAGCCATGGGGTCATTACTGCTGGTTAAACAAGCTAACACTTTGTATTGTGAAAGGCTTTCATGGCTGTTGTGAGTCTTCCAAGCTGTGATTTGGTAGTTTTAGCACCTAACGTTTTGCTCAGCATGTTGTAGTGGTTACGAGCAGGTGGATTCTGATCTGCAGAAACGGGTTTGATTCCCCACTCCTCCACCTGAGTGGCAGAGGCTTAACTGGTGAACCAGATGTTCTTCCGCACTCCTGCATTCCTGCTGGGTGACCTTGGGCTAGTCACAGTTCTCTCTCTCTCAGCCTCACTTGCCTCACAAGGTGTCTGCTGTGGGGAGAGGAAGGGAAAGGAGTTTGAAAGCCACCTTGAGTCTCCTTACGGGAGAGAAAGGTGGGGTATGAATCCAAACTCCGGCACCCTGATTACAGCTTTCATTTGGGTGGATACGTTTTTGGGACAATTACTTTCAGGAACTCTTGACAGATTGTTTAATAAAACTTTTAAATGGATTGCTCTTGCCCCCCCCCCCCCACCCAAAAGGCTGAAAACAGACTATATTTTAAAAAGGAAAACAAGATAAGAAATGTATTACAGGAAAATCTGTATAATTTCATTTTTAAAAAATAACAAAATCCACCTGAATGTATATGTATATGTTTAAAAACATCCGTTAACCCCCCCCCCGTATTCTATTTATTATATTTTAAAATTGCCTTCTACATTTGCAAGAAAACAGCTCCTTATGGGTGACTTTATTCTTTTTAGTTGTTGAGAAGCAATCAATTCGCTTTATTACCCACCCACCCCCTCTGGAAACAGATACAACGGCACTTCAAAGATGTGAATCCTCATATCTGCAGGACTGACCGCCTCTCCTGCTTTGTTCTGCGGCAAAGCCATGCCATCTGAAAGTACCACATGCCAATGGATAAGACCAAGAGCTATCAGTATGCATGCTTTCTCCAGTGTAGTTCCTTCCTGGTGGAATGGCTTGAAGGAGGAAACATTCTTTGAGGCCCCAGTACTGCCCACAGGGAGTTCAAAATCTTTGCAGCTGTGCCTGGTGATCCCCTTCACCTCTACCCACTTGGTATTTCTGCTGTCGCCACCCAATCATAAGAGACTCCTTCTCACTGGGAAATTGAGACTCCAGCACTTTCTTTCATGTTCTCAGGAAAGGAAGGTTCAACCAACCGCCTTTCCTTACTTTTCCTTTGGTAAACATGATTTAATTCAGGTGTGGTATAGGTACAGAAATCAGACTTTCAGCCTTCAAATCATACAGGTTTAAATAAAAGAATAAGCACATAATTTCTCTACGCAGTAGAACTGAGCAAAGATTAAATGAAAAGTGAATAAATGCAGACTCCTTCTGATCCTGCTCCAAATTTGTCCCGAATAGATATTAAGATAAGGACAGACACTTTCTTGCAAGACCTCCGAACAGTTCAATTAACATCAGGTTTCGGAGCTGGAACTTCTTCCACTGTCTCTCGGTACATTGTCAAAATGGCTAAGAACAACTAACTCCTTCTTTGTGGTCAGGAAATACATAACCTCCCTTTGCCCACCCTTTTGTCAGTCACCCTTCTCGTCCTGTTCAAAGGGAAAGGCTACGCTCTACCCTTTGTTCATTTAAACTCTATCTTCCTAGGTATGGTCTTCTGGCTGGGGTGTGTGCTGATATCTCTTTGTTCTCACCAGCATGAGTTATTTCCATTTTTGAATAGAATAGAATAGAATCTTTATTGGCCAAGTGTGATTGGACACACAAGGAATTTGTCTCCGGTGCATATGCTCTCAGTGTACATAAAAGAAAATACATTTGTCAAGAATCATAAGGTACAGCACTTAATGATTGTCATATAGGTCTAGTAAGCAATCAGGAAACAATCAATAGTATAAAAACATAAAATGTAAAATCATAAAATAAAATGAAATGTCAGTACAGGCTATAACAAGGCTGTAGTCATAATTGGGATAGATGGGTAATAGGAATGATGGAAAAGGTAGGGCAGAAATTATATAATAATAAAATATATAATAAAATAGTTTGACATTATCGAGGGAATTATTTGTTTAACAGGAGTGATGGCATTCTGGAAAAACTGTTCTTATGTCTTAGTTGTCTTGGTGCAGTGCTCTTGTAGCTTAACGCTAGAGGGTAAGAGTTGGAAACAGTTTATGTCCAGGGATGAGGGGTCAGTAACATTTTCACAGCCCTTTTTTTTTTGACCCGGTGCAGTAATACAGGTGGTCCCTCAATGGAAGGTAGTAGAGCAGCAGCAATTGTTTTTCTGCAAAGTTCCTGATTATTCTCTGGAAGTCTGTACGATCTTGTTGGGTTGTGGCAGAACCAAACCACACAGTTATAGAGGGTGCAGATGACAGACCTAATGATTCTCTCTAGAACTGTATCAGTAGCTCCTTGGCAGTTTGAGCTTCCTGAGTTGGCTTACGAGAGCACATTCCTTTGTTGTATGCTTTTTTTTTAATGACATTTTTGATATTAGGTGTCCATTTTAGGTCATGAGATATGATGGAGCCTAGAAATTTAAAGGTCTCTACTGTTGATACTGTGTTGTCTAGTATTGTGAGAGGAGGTAGGATGGGAGGGTTTCTCCATTTTTGTAAGGCACGGAATTGCTCTGAGCCTTTGATAAGAGTCAAGTCTGCTTTTCCCTGGTGTATCAACTAACCATGACAGAAGTCAGTTGTTTTCCTAGCACCAACCTTTTAGTGTAGACCCAATTACAGTGAATTTTGAGTGGAAATTCTGGGGTACAAGGCATTTCTTCACAGAAGGTCAGAAAGGCTCCCACACCTGTGTCTTTTCACAAACTGAACAGAAGTGTTCAGGAGGATATTTTTAGAAAGGGAGCAGGGCTGTAGTCTAATGGAATGGTTCAGGGGGGTACTTTTATAAAGGGAACCCGACTGTAAATTAGTCCACTGTTTATTATATGAATTGTCTTGCTTTCACTGCATTGTTTTCTGCTTTGGTAATTCCATTTTTGCATTATTTATGACACATCATGACGGATCCTTTTTTTTTTTTTTGCTCCTTTCTAAATTTTGTAATCCGACACCTATCCCATTGTTTACAGGATATCTCAAGCTATGTGAACGAACTATTAGAAAATCAGCTTGTATTTCACTGATTACAGCAAAGCTTTTGACTGTGTGGAGCATGGAAAGCTATGCCTGGTTTTAAAGGCAATGGATGTACCACAGCATCTGATTGTTTTGATGTGCAACTTCCACTCTGGACAAGAGGCTACTGTTAGGACAGAATATAGAGAAACAGAATGATTTCCAGTTGGCAAAGGTCTTAGACAATGATGTATTTTATCTCCCTCCCTCTTCAACCTATATGCAGAACATATTATAAGGAAAACTGGATTAGATTTAGATGAAGGTGTCTGTTGTGGGCAGTGGCAGATGCGTGGACAGTGGGGGTGCGCTATGACTGTCACGCCCAGGGGCTTCTAAAATCGTCCCTTCCCTCGTCCCTTCCCCTTTTCCTCATGCGAATCTCCCCATGTATTGTTCGCCCCCTTCGTCCATTTCATTAGTTTTTGTTCTTTTTTCTAGTGTTTTGTTCAGGCTGAAAAAGGCAGACTATTTACTGTTCAGGCTCAAAAACGGCCTGAGGAACTACAGTTCCCAGGAGACCTTGGGGCTCACAAGGTCTCCTGGGAAGTATAGTTCCTCAGGCTGTTTTTGAGCCTGAACTGTGAAGAGGCCGCTTTTTTCAGCCTGAGAAAGTACTAGAAAAAGAAAAGGAACTAAGGTAAGTGCGGGAAGGGGGGGCAGGGCGTGTGTGCCATGGGATGTGTGTGCTGTAGGGGGCTGCGGGGGGCATGGAGGGCAGAAAAAACAAACTGCGCACTGGGCATAGTTTGGCCCAGCTACACCTCTGGTTGTGGGGAGAGGAAGGGAAAGGAGTTTGTTAGCCACCTTGAGTCTCCTTACAGGAGAGAAAAGTGAGGTATAAATCCAAACTCCTTTTCTTCTTCTATTCCTTGGCTCCATCATCAGCCTTAAGAAAGCGGAAGGAAATTGAGACTGGGAAAGACAGCCATGAAGGAGCTAGAAAAAATTCTTAAACACAAGCATATGTCACTGCCAACCAAGGACAAGTTAATTCATGCCATAGTATTCCCCGTTAGTATGTATGGGTGAGAGTTAGACCAGTGGTTCTCAACCTTCCTAATGCCGTGAACCTTTAATACAGTTCCTCATGTTGTGGTGACCCCCAACCCTAACATTTATCCATTTTACAGATGGAGAACACTGATGCAGAGAGTCTTAGGCGACCCCTGTGAAAGGGTCGTCCCGACCCCCAGGTTGAGAACCACTGAGTTAGACAATGAAGAAAGCTGACAGGAAGAAAGTAAATTCCTTTGAAATGTGGTGTTGGAGGACAGTGTTACAAATATCATAGACTGCCAAAAAGACAAATCAGGGGTTCTAGATCCAATCAAGCCTGAACTCTCCCTAGAAGCTAAAATGACTTAACTGAGGGGATCATACCTTAGCCCCACCCAGTGACAAGAGTCCCTGGAAAAGTCAATAAGGGTTCGAGAAGCTGAAGGGAGCAGGAAAAGAGGAAGACTCAACATGAGATGGATTGACTCTATAAAAGAAGCCTCGACCCACACTTTGCCACACCTGAGCAAGGCTGTTAACGACAGAATGTTTCGGAGGACATTAATTTATAGTATCGCCATGAGGCAGAAGCGAGTGGACAGCACTTCACACACAAAGAAAGAAAGGAGAGGAAGGGCTGTGGCTATAAATAATACAAATCAATAGGTTTTATTTGTTGATTGAAAGCCTTACAAAGCTAGATCACAATCTTCTCCAATGCAGCTAGGGTTGCCAATCTCCAGGTGGTAACTGGAGGCCTCTTGGGATTACAACTGATCTCTAGGTGACAGAGATCACTTCACCTGGAGAAAACGGGAAATTTGGAAAGTGGGCTCTGTTGCATTATACCACACTGAGGCAGCTCCCTTCCCCAAACCCCATCCTTCTCTGGCTACATCTCCAACATCTCCAAGTATTTCCCATCCCAGAACTGGCAACCTGATATATAGTTACTTCGGCAACAAGTAGGTTCAAATGCCCAGTCTGCTGTGAAGCTTAATCCTTGGATCCATTACTCAGTAACAATCTAATCTATTGTACAGGAATGGCATCAACACAGCGAGGACTCTCCCTTTAATAGTCATTGCCACCTAGGGTTGCCCACCTCCTAATGAGGCCTAGAAGTCTCCCTGAATTACTACTGCTCTCCAGACCTCAGAAATCAGTTAGAATCATACAGTTGGAAGAGACCCCATCAAGTCCAACCCCCTGCAATGCAGGAACCCATAATCAAAGTTCTTCTGAGGAAAATGGCAGCTTTGGTGAAGAAGCAATGTTGTGATTTATAACCACTTTTTTCAACTGCAAGGAGTCTCAAACATATTTTCCACTTCCTCTATCTGCTATCCCTAGTGGGTAGTTTTATGCTATTTTATGTATTTATATGTCAATAAAAGGTGTTGTTGTTGTTGTGTCTAGATTTATACCCCATTTTTCTCTCCTGTAAGGAGTCTCAAGGTGGCTTACAAACTCCTTTCTTGATGTCTCCCCACAACAGACACCTTGTGAGGCAGGTGGGGATGAGAGTGTTCTGAGAGAACTGTGACTAGTCCAAGGTCACCCAGAAGGCTTCATGTGTAGGAGCGGGGAAACAAATCCAGTTTACCAGATAAGAGTTTGCTGTTCATGTGTAGGAGTTGGGAATCAACCCCTGTTCTCCAGATTAGAGTCCTCCTGCTCTTAACCACTACACCATACCGGCTGTCAGCATATTGTATCTATTATTGTATTGTAACTATTATGGAAAGACTTCTCCTTCTTTGGAGGTTTTAAAGAGAGGCTGGATGGCCATCTGTCAGGAGTGCTTTGATTATGTGTTCCTGCGTTGCAGGGGGTTGGACTTGATGGCCCTTGGGGCAGTGGTGGGATCCAAAAATTTTAGTAACAGTGCCCTCGCCAGCCCCCCCTCAGCAAAGCGGGGAGAGGCGTACCTAGGCAAACCTGAGCCCTGGACAAAACTTGAGTTGGATGCCCCCCCATGGGCAGCCACCCCACCACGACCCCAAAAATTTTTTTTGCACCAGGTCATTTCTGCAAACTCATCACTCACATTATAGAAAAATGCCCCCCAACCTGGGCACAAATCTGAACACAGCAATGGTGAAACACACAGGTTCTTTGATAGAGACTGGTGAGATAAAAAGTATGAAAGGCTGAGAATCAATGAATTGCAGTACCTGAAAGGGATTAACCCAGTTCAGCGAGTTACATTATTAGTCGCAATTGCTATATGGAACCTTCACGTTCAAAGGCAGTATGCCTCTCGGGGAGGCGAGGGCGTGGAGATGGAAAAGCGGACCCAATTAGTAACCCCCTCTCAGCACACACAAATAATTAGTAACCCACTCTCTGGAACTGGTGAGAACCTGCTGGATCCCACCTCTGCCTTGGGGTCTCTTCCAACTCTATGATTCTATGGCTGGAAATCCAAAAATAAGCAAACAAAGGATGGGATAGTATTACAGGCGTAGGGGGGAAGCTACCTCATTCAAAATTTCCTCACAAGTGAGATGAAACTGTGGTGGGCTTCTCCCTCCACGTTTGGCGGTGTTTTGCCAATACAAGTTGGCAGTGCTGGCTGGATTCAGATTCAGTGTGGGCAAAGCTAGCAAAAAAAAATTGGCTGATGTGCGACCGGAGTCACTCAATGGCCTGCCAGTGACCTTTCCCCCCCTCAGCCTTCGTGGATCTCTGTGGCACCTTACATGGGGAGCTGTCCCTTGTTGACAGAGAGAGCCTAACTGAGAGGAAACAAGCCGGAGAAAAGGAGCAGATGGGCGAAGGAGGAAGAGGCCCAGCTAAATGGATTGATGGAAAGGCTTTCGAGAGACAGAGAGGGAGCCTGAGCCACTCGTGGGCCAATGAGAGGCAAAGGACTAGACTGGAAGGGGCCGAGGCTGAGGCAGAGGTGGTGGTGGAGGTCTGCCTCCGACAGATGGGTGGACACAAAGGCTGGGCCGGGAGTACAGATGGACGGGCAATAGAGTCCGTCAAAGAGAAGGGATCGGAGCGTAATTAGGTTGGATCCGATTATGACAGACTCGATTAGGGCGATATTACGATCGGGGAGCTTCTGCCGCTCGTTGGCTTTTGCGGGAACAAAGCGGAGAGGCTAGGGGCAAACGGGGACATGAAAAAGGGAGGGCAGGAGGGGCCCTTTTTTTTAATACACACAGATCTGACAGCAACAGATTGCGGCGATATCGAGTAGCAAGGCCTTCTGTCGGGGGCTGCGCACAAACTCCAGGGAAATAAAGGGAAGCAGGCGGAAGGCCTAGTGGGGAGAAGGCGGCCTGCTGAGCTGGCTGGGGGAGAAGCATGTCGGAGCAGGGTGCAGACAGGACCTTGTGCGCACGCGCACACACACACACAGGCGCAACGGTGAACCCTGACAGCATGCAAAGGTACACGAGCTTTGCACGCTCAAAACATCGCCCTGCTACACAATCTTATGTGCGCACCTTTTTCAACAGATGCAGTTAAAGATATACAGATTGTCCCCTAATTCTGCTTTCAGGAACATGAATGGCAACTTTGTGTGTATACACTGGCATATATTGCTCACTGCCTGCAAGAGACAGCATGGGGAAGTTAGTACCTTTTCTAGTGAGACCCTAACTTCTCCAAGCTCCGACTGGGACTAGAGCCCTTCTTGATTTAGATTATTACCTGGGCTCGGATGTCGATTGCGCCTGCTGTTTCCAGTACGCCTTGGGACATAACCTGGCGATTGCTACTGTGGCTGATAAAGTTGGTAAATTAGTTATTTGTGTAATTTCTACCAACCCCCGAACACCCATCCCACTCTTAAGGTAGTTTAAAACCGGACAAACTTGACTTTTTCATCCTGTCCTCTATACAGTTTGCAATTCCCATTTTTGTGATCCTCTAAACATTCTGACAAACATCATCCTCCAGTCCTTCCATCAAGTAATTAATGAAGATGTTGGACGGTGCTGGAACTATGACAGGCCCCTGTCAAATCCCACAGCACGACTCTGATTAATTACTATATTTGGGGGCTGGCTCGCTGAGCAACTGTGGATTTGTCTTAAGGCAGTAACTTACATTTCCCCTCCCGTTGAAATCTCTCACCCTTATCAGCTACTTTGCCACAGGAAGAATTTGTACCGCTTTGACTCCTAGCAAACTCTCTGAGCAGTGAGGAATTCTAACATTTTCTTCCGGAAGCTTCCGAACCCCTGTTGTTATTGTTTTAAAGTTAAAAAAAAAACCTCCAGGAATTGAAGTGGAGCCAATGCCTCAGGGTGATCAGGGCCAGAATTTCCATTCCCACATTTTTGGATGATAGCAAATATGGGGGTGATAGCACTAATAACCACAATGATGGCTACAACATTTATCTCTTTTATTCCGTATTTCCTTCTGCTCCTTGTTTTTTTTTTTTAAAGAAGAGAAAGCTGTGGAGAGCGAGGAGTGAGGAGCCAAGCCAGTCCCTCAAGGGTTAAGGCCGTCTGCTCTTCCTGACAAGAACAGGCCAGCGAAAGGTCCCTAGTGGGATTGTACAATATGTCACAACACCTCTTGCCAAATGTTGCCTCTCCTTGTGGCTTTCATGGCTCCCCCCCCATTGCTGACCCCCCCCCTCGTAAATGCTCAAAGCATCGCTGATGCCCATGGCAACTCAGCCCCAGTTCAATGTGAACACTTTGCCTTTCAGGCCTGGGTTTGCAAAGATTTCCTTCTTTCCCTGGAATGGGAATTTTTTGCTGCAACACGCAAATGGTTACTAGATGCTTTGGGCTGCAGAGAAGGGTAGGGGCGACTAATTCTTTAGCTGGAGGACCATTAATGGAGGTGGCTTTTTTTTTACTGCGTAACATAGCCCAAGGAAAAACACATGGGCCTTTGCCTTTGCCCCCCACCCTGGGAATGGCACATCTAAATTTAACACAGAAGGTTGAAATGATACGCAGCGTGTTTATTCTGAAGTGAGCAGCATGGAATTCAATGGCATTCACTCCGAGGGAAAACATCATAGACGGTTTCAGACACATGCAGAATAATGCACTTTCCATCCACTTTCAACCCACTTTGCAGCTGGATTTAACCGTGGGGAATAGCAAAATCCACTTGCAGTTTTGCAAATAATTGTGAAAGTGGATCGACAGTGCATTATTCTGCAAGTGCGGAAGGGGCCAACAGGCCCGAACGAAAGCGAAACCAAACAGCCTTCTTTAACGCCAACTGGTTCTAAATTATACTCACAAGCAACTCATTATTTTATTTCTGATTTTTACAATGTAATAATGTTAAAAAAACCACTTGGAATTCATTCTTTTGGTGCCACTCCAGAAGGGGACCCATATTCGTCTGCTGCAGGAGCATCAACATTTAGCAACTTTGAGCTTCAGTGTATCCAATGAAGTGAGCTGAAAAGCTAGAAGAGGCCTATAGTGGAATAAATGTTACCCTTTAAGGTGTTGCAGGTTTCCGGTTTAACCTTTATTTCAGCGTGCTTCCATTTCTCTGCTCAAAATCTTATGTGTTTATTTGTACCCTGCTTTTATCCTTGGTGGAACAAAAATGCAGTTTGCAACGTAATTTCCCTCTCTTCCAGTTTATCCTCAGAACAACCACCCTGTCCAGGTAGGTTAAGTTGAGCAGGAGTGATTGACCCAACATCACCCAGTCAGCTTCTATGTCAGAGCGGGGGTTTGAATCTTGGCCTCCCATACCGTGTGGCGAACCTATGGCACTCCAGATGTGCATGGAGTACAATTCCCATCAGCCCCTGCCAACATGACAGGGGCTGATGGGAATTGTAGTCTATGAACATCTGGGGCGCCATAGGTTTGCCACCATGCTTAGTCCAACACTATAAACTCTGTACCACACTGGTTATTCCATTCTCCCCGCATGGCTGGGGGTTGGACTTGGTGGCCCTTGTGGTCTCTTCCAACTCTATGATTCTAGGCTGGGGTGGCCAACTTTAGAATCTGCCTATGTAGCTATGCAATTAATAGCTGCTCAACCTGCCACAATTCTGCTTCTTCCATTTCATGGGAATCGTCACCTGCTGATTTCTGCCCCTGGAGATGCAGTCGTCATGGGCAATTGGACAGGTTGGGCTGTTGTTGTTTTCTGGTCCGCTGGCCATCCTATCAGCCTTTTCACGAAATTTGATTATGTTCATGTCACACTCCCCAATCCTAATCAGAATTCCACCTTTCTAAATTCAGTGTGTCTGGAAGGGTGTGATCCTGTTTAGGATTACATTTTAAATTGCCTTGATAAGTGGCTGAGTCGAAAAATCTCCCCTTTGACTCTATGATTGCCAGCTATAGGTTCAGAAATACCTACAGATTTTTTTGGGGTGGGGGGGTGAGGTGGATCCTGGGAGGGTGAGACTTGGGCTGCAGAGAAGGGTAAGATTTGGGCTGCAGAGAAGGACTAAAATGCATACAGGATACCTTCCAAACCAGCCATTTTTTTCAGATGTGGAATAAACGTTTTACAGATACATAGGCAGATGGATAGATATTAGAATAATAAAATCATAGGGTTGGAAAAGACCACAAGGGCCATCCAGTCCAATCCCCTGCCAAACAGGAAGCCACAATGAAAGCACTCCTGACAGATGGCCATACAGCCTCTGTTTACAAAGCTCCAAAGGAGGAGACTCCACCACCCTTGGAGGCAGCGTATTCCACTGTCGAACAGCCCTGACAGTCAGGAAGTTCTTCCTAATGCTTAGGTGGGAATCTCTTTTCCTGCACCTGATCCCAGTCTCTGGAGCAGCAGAAAACAAGCTCGCTCCCTCTTCAACACGACATCCCTTCAAATAGTTAAACGTAGCTATCTCGTCACCCCTTCACCTTCTGTTAAGCAATCTATGCAGTCTGGAGATCAGCTGCACTTCCAGGAGATCTCCAGGCCCCGCCTGGAAGCTGGCAACCCTATCTGAATCCGAGCAATCTGAACTGGGCCGGTTGCTCTACCTTGCGGGGTTGTTGTGAAGAGCTACAGGAAAGGGACGTAAGGGAAGCGCGTGGAAACGCGGAGCGTGACCTCTTCTTAAGATCCCAATCCGGGAGGGGGGAACCCTTCTGGGCACTCCGCAAGCTCCATTAAACACGCCCGGGGGTGGGGGTGGGGATGGGGGTATGGGGTCGCACCGCATCAGAATTTATGGTAGAGTCAGGCTGAACATCTACTATAGGGTGGGGGGGGGGGATGTTCAATCAGCTTGAATGATCCCTCTTCTACATAGTCTGTTTGCTTCTCTCCCCCTCTCTCGATTTCTTCTTTATGAAATATGTATGCCGAACAGATGTCTCGAACTCCCCCCAGGGCCCACACCCCGTCCCCCTCCCCGCTGCCTCTCCCTCCACCCCCATTCAGTCCCCCTCCCCTGCTGTCCCAGGGGCTCTCCTCTCCTTCCCAGCCAATGGCATCCTTACTCCGGGCTTTTAATATTGATGAGGGGGGGCTCCGGAGTGGCCAATGGGAAGCCCGCGGCTGGACACAGCATGGTGCCCGGGTGGGTATATATAGGGGCCGGGACAGGCGCGTCCAGGTGTACCCCTGATGTCACCAGGAAGGGAGCTCGGTGCGGGGGGCGCATCAGGGGCCACCCATGTGGCTGCTGCCTCTTGGGGAGCCCCCCAGATGGACGCGGGGTCCGGAAGCGCAGGGCGCAAACTTTTCGGCCAGCGGACCCTCGAATGAATGGAGCGATCTGGCTGCCCTGGATTTCCACTCGGGGTTTACCTTTGAAAGGAGGGAGAAGGGTCCCCAGGAAAATCCGGAGGAGCAGAGGAGCTTGCTTTCTCAGGGGTAAGATTTTAAGGGAACGTAGCTATTTATTTTATGTTTTGGAAGGCATCCAGTATTTATTTTGGAAAGGGCTTGCGTGGATTCTTGTACTTGTGCTACCTGCTTTCCCGATTCTTTCACAGTAGTTCTGTGCCTCTGGGAGGTTTGAAAGAAAGTGACGGAGAGAAAGTGGGAGAGAGAAAAAGTAGTTTCTAGTCTGGATAAAAAACTGCAGGTAGTTGTGTCTGGGGTGGAGGGCGGAGACCCAAAGCCCTGAAATACTTTAAGGTATTTTCATCATCCAGTGAAACACTCAGTTCCGATCACATCTTAAACATATCAAGCAACCACTCTGTAGAGGAGTTCTTCGGAAGCTTATGCATAACTCTGTGACGCCTTAGCCCTCCTAAAAGGTACCATGCTATAATCGAGGCTTTGGGACTGGTTCATGGACCTTTCCAGTGGTGGGATTCAAATACTTTAACAACTGGTTCCAGTGGTGGGATTCAAAAACTTTAACAACTGGTTGTTTACAAGCACCATTTTAACAACTGGTTCTGCCGAAGTGGCGCGAACCTGCTGAATCCCACCACTGCGCCCTTTCCTTCATTTGATATAAAATATCCCTGGTTTGCCAACTGATGGGGGAAACCTCAGCCTGGCCTGCTCTTGTGCCGCTGGCAGCAACTTGGTGTGCAGAAATCACCTGGAAAAGCTTTTTGGAGCGTGCAACTGTGCACGGTTGTTCACTCATATTCGTGGGTCGTGTTGCTCGCTATGGCAACAGCACAGGAGCGGATGCTGTTAGAAAAAGTTAGCGGTTGTTCCGCAGCCTGGCCCGAGCAAGCAAAACCTTGCTGGCAGCATTCAAGAGAGGGTTGGGTTCAATGACTTGACATCTGTCAGGAATTTATCCCCAAGTCTTGTGAGAGGCTTGATATAAACTTAGACCACCGATCCATTTTGCTCAACCCTGGAACGGCTGCATTCTCTGAGTTCTCTGGAAGAGGGTCTTTCCCAGCCCCAGGGATCCTTTTAACTGGAAATGCTGGGGACTGAATTGGTGATTGCTGTGTGCAAAGCATATGCTCTGCCACTGAGAAACGAAGTGGAACAAGGGACAGTGAGTGTTGAACCGGACTCTCCCTTGGATAGAGCAGGGAGGAGTAAACCAGTGAGGGGGTGTGGTCCCTGGCTCCTGCCCATCAATAATTCAGAGTGAAGAAATGAATTGAACAAAGATCTGTGTAAACAGTTTCAACCACCTGTCCACTTAAGTCCTTAAGACCAGCTTGGATGGCTGAGAGTGTTTCTGGAAGATGCTGCGGTTCAAACAGAAGGTCGGGTTTCCTAATGGAAGTTAAGGGGCTGTCTCTCTGTGTTTCCTCAATGATCAAACTGTGATATGTCGATAGTGGTGTTAAGAGAACACCCTTGGCTGATTTGGGAGTTCTCAGTGGAAAACAGCAACCCCTGAAATGCCTAAAGTGAGAAAAAGACAATACAATTCTAAAATGTATTTATTAAGAAGAAAAATCAAACAAGAGTCCAGTAGCACCTTAAAGATGATTGAAGAATGTACAGCTTTTTGGAGCTCTCTCAGCCCCACCCACCTCACAGGGTGTTTGTTAGGAGGGGGAAAGGGTAAGGAGATTGTAAGCCCCTTTGAGTCTCCGGCAGGAGAGAAAGGGGGGATAAAAATCCAAACTCTTCTTCTTCCAAACTATTCCTGGATATGCTTTTGTGAGTCAGACCTCACTTTATCCCATACATGGGTGTATAAGCGATTTGGAGTCCCTATGGATAAATATACACCATGTATCTGATGAAGTGCTTCTACTGACAACTGATGCTGAAAGAAATTTTGTTAAGTTTTTCAGGTAACTCTGGGATTCTGTTTAATTTCTATCACAGCTTCTCCTCTGGATTTATTAGCAGGTATGCCCCATTAAACCAGCGTGTTACTTCTGAGTAAGCAGGCTTGGGATCACACTATACATTCAAGGTTTGGCCAGCTCTGGTGTGGACCAGCACATAAATATATGGAAGAATAGAATGTCTCAGTTTTGACATTTGCATCTGACTATATGATAAACTAGGGCTGAGTTTGACTTAAGTTTTAAGCTCGTGTGAAGCTGGTTTTAGATACCAATTTTGAGGTGTCTCATGGCCCAGAAATAACACATTGCGGTGACATAAGCTCTCTAAGAGCATTCTGCAAAGGGAACTTTTGACGCTCCCAGAACCTTCTGTTGCAATACATTTGTTAGCTTTCTAAGATGCCACAGGGCTCTTCATTGTTGTGCGGCTGCAACAGAACAATCGGGCTACCCGTCTGAACCAGGCAGCTTCGACAATCCCTCTCAGTCCCAACAGGGATCGGGAGTGGCTGCTTCACTAGGGAAAACCATTGTCTTTCTCACAGGCTTATTCGGCTTGCTTTGCCAGTTTTTCATTACTCCTCTTCATAGTAATGCCAACACACCAATCTTTGGGATCAGGTGCCTTCTGGTTTCAGGCTGTTGCTGCCTTCTTCTGTAAACTTTAGACCTACAGGTGTATGTATGCCCACCAACTGAGGGTAACACTTCATGTTGTTGATGACACAGGCACTGGCTTGTCAGAGTTCGGGCACAATAAATTAATTTTGAAAGTGCCACAAAATCTGTGTTTTCTGTGCCCCCCCCCCCCAACCAAACCACTCTCTCTCGACCAAACAATGTTTTTTTGTACCAGGTCTTGAAGTCGGTGTATGGACCTGGGGGGGAAGGAGGAGGGGTATAGGGGATGATTTTCTGCCCCCATGTGACTAAATGACCACTACCTGGGGACATTTGACCCTATGTGTCCCCCTGGGCAGTACGCCCCTGGGCCTGCAAGGGACCGACACACCTACCTGTTGGTCATTGTCGGCTGAGATGCTCTGGAGTGTGCTTGGAAGCGTCTGGATTGCTTAACCTTTCTGATGTGTAGAATTTTTTAGAAATTAGGTGTTAGACACAGCCCCTGGAGTTTGTCACGGTCTCTCAGGGCAGAGATATTGTGCCTTCTGATATCGTCCATGTCCACAGATCATATCTTTGAAACTTCATGAGAAAGGGAACTTCTGAGAAAGGGAAGGCCGGGCTCCTACCAGCTAGACCTTTGGACTGCAAACCTTCTAATGGTTTGTATGTCTTGTCAGAGCCCCGCCATAATGCCGGAAGCTTCTGTCATAGATTGAGGGAAGCTGCAGCTAAAGATGCCCTCTGCATATTATCAGAGGTTTTTCTTCCTTCCTCATTCACCCAGTCCCAACACATCAGCAACTAGCAAGAGAGGTGCGAAAATTGCTTGGAGAAATTGAACACTGAAAGCTAGAGAGTTGTTCCAACGGGAAGCATTTGTTCCCCAAATACCATGGTAGTTTTTGCTTCCTAACATCACTGCTCAGTTCCATTTGTGTTACGGCCTCAAAAGGGCTCACTGTGGCCCAGGTTCAGCCTAGCACGCTCAGTCCCAACAGCTGTCTTCAGTTCCAGGAAGAAAAAAGGACTTCTGGGTATATAGAGTGAGCACAATTCAGAAACCTGAGTTATAGAAGCAGAGCGTTCAGGTCAGCAGGTATATCTTCCAGGTCATTTTGGACCCCAGTGCCTCTCATTAGAAATCAAGCGTTGCTATGCCCGCCCTCTCTCCCTCTTGGCACTGTTCTCCTGATATATACACCTGCTGCAGGTAAACAACTCTAGCCACCAGAAACAGTCCTCTTTTCTAGGATTGGCTCTGCACAAATAAGCTATTATGAGCTAGCCACCAGAGAGTCAATTGGAGGAGTCTGAGGGAAGCAAAACAGGATTAATCATACTCTTCAATTGTCCTTATTTACCAGGAACAGTCCCTGTTTTCCACTCACTATTTCTGCCACCTTGGAATGTCAGTGTGAGTTGCTAGCAAGAACAGCCTTCAAGATTCATTCCCTTCTCTAGAAGTTAAATCTCTGAGCAAGCATTAATGCTTCTTGTCCCTAGTGGACATCCATGTTAATGTCTTTGCACGAACGCTAAGAGCGCTGCCATTTCCCACCCCAGGGAAGCTGCCAATCAATCAATTTATTACTTTGTTTTGACCAAAAACCCACATTAAATTGCCACACAATTATAGCTGTCAAAACTGCGAGCAGTGTACAAACCATGGTTAGGAGTCAATGGGACTGAACAGCCTTAATACTTTACTCAGTCACTAGTGTGAACAGAGTCTACATGTACGTGGAGCGTTAGTTGTCCAAAAGCCCTGCCGAATAATGCACTTTCAATCCACTTTCAACGCACTTCGAAGGTAGATTTTACTGGGTGGGATTGCAAAATCTGCTTTCAAACAATTGCGAAAGTGGATTGAATGCACATTATTTTGCATGTGTGGAAAGGGCCTCTCTTCACACTCGTGATTGAGTAAAATGTGAAGCTATTCAGTTCTACTGACTGCTAGCCATTGTGTGTGCATTGCTCAGAGTTTTGACTGCTAGTGCACAACCCCACCCCACCTTTGTATTCTCCACAAAATTATAGCTGAACAACACAGGTTAGGCAAACTTTGGGAATTTTAAAACTTATATAAAACCATAACATCAGTTTCTTGGTAATGAGTCATCATCACTGGAATAGGTGGTAGAGCGAACGCTTGCGCAAAACTTCGCCACTCGGCCGGACACTTGCTGATACTCATCTGAGGGGATCCTTCTAAGTCGCACTTTTCCCAGAACGGCCTGGAATTTTATCTAGCAGCGGGAAGACAAGTTTTGAGTAAACCTTGTCATAAAATGGGCATCAAAATATATCGTGCTCCAGGGATTCTGTTTCTCTCATAACACATGGGCAGTGGTGTCTCTCTGAGCTGGCGATCCTCTCATATCTGCCTTCTAAAACTGATGAGGGTACTACGAAAACTGTCTGTGTATTTGGGTGCTGTGTGGTTTCCGGGCTGTATGGCTGTGCTCTAGCAGCATTCTCTCCTGACGTTTTGCCTGCATCTGTGGCTGGCATCTTCAGAGGATCATGTATGAGAGTCATGTCTGTGTATTTCATGTATGAGGATCATGTCTGCGTATTTCTTAACCACTGGTCACAGCTTGTAAGATGGTTAGGTCCATATTTACCAAAATCATCCTCTTGACTTAAATTAGAGTCATAGAGGGGATGACAGCCAGATCAGACTTGCAGAAGGTTTGGGGAGGCCCGGTTCCTTCTCCCTTTCTGATCATTTGAACCCTGGCGCAGAACTTTCAGGAATGTAGAAGGAATGGAATTCAGCATGTTTTGGTGTGAGATTAGAGGTGGTGTTATAAACATTTCTGTTGACACCTGAAAAATATTGGGATGGATTTAAAAAGTGGCTCATGGCTATTCTGGAGTGTCACAGGTCCATCTGAAGTTCGGGTAATGGAGAAATTTGATATCACCAGCAAAGCAGGGTGAGGGACAAGCACTCCTTAAAATGCTCTTCAGAAACAAATCTCTTGATTCTGTAAGCTTCAAAATGACTGGCAGCTCCTTACGGTGAGCCAGTGTCTGAGCTTCTAGGACAGAATGGGACTCAATATTTTTCAGGCTCGTCCCTGATTCACATGCCTTTGAGCATGTGCAGAGTGCCTTTGTCTTCCAGGACAAAGGGTGCGGCTTCAGGCAAGCATAACTGCCAGTGACTCTCATGCTACAAATTAAGTGTTGAGGACTAGCGGACGAAGAGCTCCCTCCTCCGTCTCTCCCATTTCACTTTGCCAAATTGAGCTGCATTCCATATGTCCAGGGGGCAACAGAACTAGGCACAGAAGGCCTCATTTAATACTTAGGCAGGCTCCTTGTGTTCTTCCTTCTGCCTTTCCCCCTCACTCATTTCCCACCTGTCATCTCTCTGGAGAGTTTGGTTAAGGAGCTTCCAAAGTCTGGGCCCCGTCCTCCTACTGTGGGTCTTGGCTGACAGATTTGGCCTTCTCTCAGTCACAGACTAGGGTGGGCAGCTGAGGAGGCCTCGTTTAGTTCTTTGTTTCCCCCCTTGTGTTTTTCTTTCCTCACACCTCTTTTGAATCCTTTTCCCTCCCAGTTCTATTTATTCTTTTTCCCACCTATTATCTGCTGCTATTTAATTTTCTGATTTAAGCCTTTGATTTGCTTTTTAAGCCTCTCTCTTATATTATGTTTTATCCTGCCCGCCTTCCAAGGAGTTCAGGATGCCACACATCCCCCCTGCCCATTTTGTGCAAAAACAGGCCTGTGAGGTGTGGTTAGGCCAAAAGATGATAACAGGCCACAAGCCGTCTTTATTAGGGCTAGCATTGGTGAGGATTGTTTCTGTGTTTATTCATTGAGATGTTCCCACCACCTCAACATCCAGAACTATGTTTTCTGCCTCTGTATTTTGACAGGACATACAGAAGAAATTCCTGGTAACGGATAGCTGAAACGAAGGATAGACACATCCATATTCCAGCAACCTGTCTGGAGGATCAAGGGTCAACGGGAAGATTGGCTTGAGTTAGTTCTTCATCGGATGACAGCTGAAGAAATTGTCTGGGAAGACCCTTCAAATGGTGGAACTTTGATGTGGGATCTTACCGTAGCCCTGTGTCTGTTGGTAGGGTTTTCCGAACATCCTCCAGCCTCATTTCTATTCTGCCTTCCTTCTTCCAGTCGACCTTTTTCTTCCAGTCGGTCTCCCAGCCGATCTTTTTCTTTCCATATAGGACCAATTTTCATCTCGTCCATCCATCTTGCCTTCCTTCCACTCCTCCCCATTTCACCCTCCTTCCATTGCAGAAAGCCATGATGCTAAATTCAGACCAGACAGAGATTGATCTCCAGCCAACACATTCGGAGACAGAGTCGGTCTTTAGCGACTGTGGGGGTGGAGGGGGCCGTGGGGTTGGGGTGGAAGAGGCCGGTGCTCTTGGCCTCTGCAGCCAGTCCAGGGTAGTTGAATCTGGGGAGACCATGAAAAAAGACCTCCAGCACCTGACCCGGGAGGAGCGCCGACGGCGGCGCCGTGCCACAGCCAAGTACCGGACAGCCCATGCCACACGGGAGCGGATCCGGGTCGAGGCCTTCAACATGGCTTTTGCCGAACTTCGCAAGCTCCTGCCGACGCTTCCCCCGGATAAGAAGCTCTCCAAGATTGAAATCCTACGACTAGCAATCTGCTATATCTCGTACCTCAACCATGTGCTGGATGTCTGAATAGCAAGGGCTGCAGCGGTCTTCCAGGGTCAAACACCCCTGACCCCTTCCCTATTCTGGAACTGTTAACACTGAGCCCAGCTCTGTTCAACTTCAAGCTGAATCTGCTATTTGAACCACATTTTAGCCATCTCTGAGTTCACATCCTAAGTGGAACATACGATAGGTATCTGAGTTGTCCGTAGCCACCCACCTGCTCCACCTCCTGTGCAACAGAGGTGCTGCTGCCACACTAGGGTTGCCCACTCCTGGCTGGGAAACTCCTGGAGATTGGGGGTGGAGCTTGGGGAGGCCTGGGGTTAGGGAGAGAAGGGACCTCGGCGGAGTATAATGCCATAGAGTCCCCCCCTCCAAAGTAACTATGTCATCCAGGGGAACGGATCTCTGTAGTCTGGAAATCAGACATTATTCCCAGAGTAGAATTTGCCACGTGTTTGCATTTGGAATCTCCCACGGAATCCTCAGAGGCACCAGGTGACTGAAATGATGTCTGAGCTGCAGTCATTTCCAAGGACAGGGAAACAAACAACTGCAGCGATGGAATGAGAGGCAGCGTGGCATAGTGGTTAAGAGTAGATAGATTCTAATCTAGAGAACCGGGTTTGATTCCCCACTCCTCCACCTGAGTGGCGGAGGCTTATCTGGTGAACCAGATGTGTTTCCGCACTCCTACATTCCTGCTGGGTGACCTTGGGCTAGTCACAGTTCGTTCAGAACTCTCTCAGCCCCAGCTACCTCACAAGGTTGTGGGGAAAGGAAGGGAAAGGAGCTTGTAAGCCACCTTGAGTCTCCTTACAGGAGAGAAAGGGGGATATAAATCCAAACTCTTCTTCTTCCATCTGTCTCTTCCTTGGCCACTGAGGATGTTTTGCTGCTGGGGTCCTTGCCAATCATTTCACTCCAAGCTAGTCATTTATTTCCAACCCACCAATTGACTTTCTTCTTCTTTTTGCTTAAATTCTGTCTTGATAGTCATATATACAGTGACTGTATTGATGGTGTGTTAGACACTACTGCACGTGCTGTGGCTCAGTGGTAGAGCATGTGGTTTCCATGTAGAAAGTCCCAGGTTCAAACCCAAACATCGCCAGTTAAAAGGTTCAAATAGCAGGTCACGGGCAAGTCCTCTGCCAGAAACCTTGGAGAGCAGCTGCCAGACTGAGCAGGCAATACTGGCTTTGACCAGAGGGGTAGCTTGGCCATACTGTGCCCGGTGCTCACTCTGCATTTTCCGCCCTCCCCCCTCCCCCCTCACTTACCTTAGTTCAGCCTGAAAGTGCAGGGTGGAAAAAGGCCTGAGGCTGAAAACTTGAGTCTGAAAACGGCTTGGTGGGGACTACACTTCCCAGGAGACCTTGGGGCTTGCAAGGTCTCCTGGGAAGTGTAGTTCTCACCAGGTTGTTTTCAGCCTCAAGTAAACAATCCACTTTTCCAGCCTCCGCTTTCAGGCTGAACTAAGGTAAGTGTGGGGAGGCGCTGCAATTTTCCGCACCCCCCAGGCGTGCACCCGGTGCAATGCACCCCCCACAATCCCCTGGTAGCTCCACCTCTGGCTTTGACAGACCAAGGCTCTGATTCAGCATACGGCAGCTTCATGTGTTTACCAGGCACAAGGAACAGCCACCCAGAGCAAAGAACAAACATCAGTCAGTGCATCCAGTACGTTTTTATCCCACACTTCCTCTGAGGAGGCAGCTTTTCCTTTCCCTGTTTTATCCTCACAATAATCTCGCAAGTTAGGTCAGGCTGAGTCAGTGTGGTTGGCCCAAGTTCACCCAGTGAGCATCACTGGCAGTGACGAGATCAGGACTCCCAAATCCTAGTCCAGCAATCCAACCATTTCCTCACACTAGCTTTCTCACTGCCCCCTCCCCCCGATGATTAGTCTTCGTTCCTCCCGCTACATCTTTGAGCTGCAGCAACTCACGTACTACTGAAAGATGGCCTTGCAGGTAATTTCTTGTACAAATGACTGAGAACACCATGCGTGTTGAAATTCGCCACGTGTACAGAAATGCCCAACTCCGGCTGATTGCATGTAGACCACCATTCCCTAAGCTTGCCGTAGTGTAGGCGGCTCTTCTTTTCAAGCCCTTTTGCACCATCCTGCCACGTTTCTCCATTGGATTGGAGAAATCCAAGCTGGTGAGGGAACGTGTAACCCATGTGAAAGATACGCGGCTGAGAGTATAAGAAATCGGAGCTGTCTTGCTGGATGACGCTCAAGGTCCGTCTATTCCAGCATTCTCTGGAGACGAGCTGGATTTGAGTCCACGATCTCGTCAGATCTCAGACGCCAAGCAGGGTAAAAACCTGGCAAGCATTTGGGTGGGAGACCTCCAAGGAATGCCAGCGTTGTGACACAGAGGCAGTCGAGGGCAAACTTATATCTGAACATCTCTTACCTTGAAAATCCCACCAGGGTCACCATAGATAACTCGATGGGAAAAAAGCATCGTAGAGATCCATAGGATTTTAGGGGATTAGAGGTTTCAAGGACCAGAGCTCCCTTGGATGTCTGATGAGGGGAGTTTTGACTTGCAAAACCTCTCGCAACCCCCCACCCCCCAATCTTGTTGGTTAGGACCAACCCTGTACTCAACCCTGTACACACATCTAGCTGTTTTCCTGCAAATCTGCATAGCTTTATCTGTGTTCAGAGCCAGTGTATGAAGCTGCGACTCTTTTCCTACATTGTTGGATAACGTGCTCTCAATGCACCACAGCAATTGCTTGTGACTGGATTTTCCTGCATGAGACCGCAAAATCTACTTGCAAACAATGGCAGAAGTGCCTTAAGGGTGCATTATCCAGAAAGGGAGAGGATTTGGCTTGATATCAGTTCACTTCCTTTGTCCGTCCCAGATTCAGTCCTTGCTATTTGCAACTTAAAGATGTCAGGTAGAAGATACTGAGAAAGATCTTTCTGTGTCCGAGACCCTGGAGAGCTACTTTCTGATTGTCTAATAGAAGAAAGCCCAGTGGTCTGACTTGGCGCAACAAAACAACAGATTCTCTCCTCTGGTTGGTCCCCAGTGTGGGGCATTCAGAGGTAGACTGCCTCTGGCCATAGAAGTTCCATTTTGCTAACATGGCTGTCGATATACCTGTCCTCCATACAAACCCTAAGTACGTCTTGCTGAATATGACCAAAGGCCCTCATAGTCTTGCATCCTGTTTGTGAAAGGGGCTGGCCAGATGCTTCCGAGCAGCCTGCAAAGGGCACAAAGGCAACAGCTCCCATTGATTGTGCACTCCTAGCAATTAGAATGCAATGGTAGATAGTCCATGAACATGAAGGTTCCATTTAACTATTCTAACGGTGATTGGAAGGGATGCTGCAAAGCCGAGCACTGCCTTGCTGGACCAGACCCATGCTCTTCTGCTCTAGCATCCTGTTTCCCTCAGCTTGAAGTCTGTCGGAAGCTCGCAAACAAGGCTTAAAGCCCTCAGATGCCTCCCCCGTTGTTTGTTTCTAGCATCTGACACTAATTGTAAGTATGTTGTTGTCTCTGCGCATAGGAAGTTTCTTTTGGCCGTATACCCACCTCCTTTGCACACACTCCAGAAGCAAGGGTCCCTTGATACAACTGGGGTATTATTTTGTTTTGCTGCTTCGTAGACAAGTGAGGCAGCTCTTAGATCAGAAGGAGATACAAAAGAGCCGGGGGAGGAGGGGTCAGGATGAACCCCCCCTCCCGCTTCGACGTCTTGAACAACGTCTCTGTGCCACAAAACTGTATTTATTTATGTATTTATTTATTTATTTTGGAGGGGGAAAATGTTATTTATTTGCAGTGTTCATGCACTTTTTTTAAGCGAAAAGATCTTGGAAAGAAAACGAAAAAGCCCTTTGTTTATGGCGCATCTATACGTGTGTGTGTATATCTTCGTGTGTCTGTATGTTTCCGTTCTCTGTTTTAGAACAAACCAGAGTTTATAATAATTATGACGGTTATTTATGGTTTTTTGTAAGCAAAAGGGAAACAGAAATTAAACTCCTTCCCCCACAAATGAGGGTGATGTAGTGGGGAATATAACAAGCGTGATGTGTCTATTTTTTTGCTTGCTTTTTTCCCTCAGGTTTTTTTTTTTTAATTCTTGCGTGGTGCGGAGAACAGCAGCTGGGTAATTTCACAAATGGTAATTGATGGTCATGGGTGCAGGCAGTTAGGATCAGGGTAATCAAATCTTATGCTCCAAAGCATGAAATGATCACAGCAGGGCGGGAGGGCAGAAGGAGCAATGGTAAGGCACAAAGTCTTTGCCCAAATGTAGCATGGGAATTCACTGGGCCCTGCTGTTAGGACCAGTCCGGACCCACTGAAGGGTTTAGGGTTATCCACTCCAGATTGGGAAATTCTGGGAGATTGATGGGTGGAACTGGAAAGGTGAGGTTTGAGGAGGCAAAAACTGGAATATATTCACCTGGAACTACAGTTCTGGGCACCGCAACTCAAGATGTTGACAAGCTGGAACGGGTTCAGAGGAGGGCAACCAAAATGGTGAAAGGTCTGGAATCTATGCCCCATGAAGAGAGATTTAGGGAACTGGGGATGTTTAGTCTGGTGAAGAGAAGGTTAAGAGGTGACATGATAGCCATGTTTAGATATCTGAGGGGATGTCCTGTTGGTGAGGGAGCAAGCTTGTTTTCTGCGGCTCCAGAGACTAGGACCAGGAATAATGGGTTCAAGGTGAAGGAAAAGTGATTACACCTAAACATTAGGAAAAGCTTCCTGACAGTAAGGGCTGTTGACAGTGGAATGCACTTCCTCGAAGTGTGATGGAGTCTCCTTCTTCAGGGGTTTTTAAAGAGAGGCTGGATGGCCATCTGTCAGGAGTGCTTTGACAGTGTGTTCCTGCATTGCAGGGTGTTGGACTTCATAGCTATTGGGGTCTTTTCCAACTCTATGATTCTATGAACTCCCACCATGGCATAATTAGCATTGCCAACTTCCAGATGGCACATGGAGATCTCCCAGAAATACAGTTGATCGCCAAGTGACCAAGATCCCCTCCTGTGGAGAAAATGGCTGCTTTTGAGGGTGGGCTGTATAGTATTATTCTCTGCTGAGGGCCCCCTCCTCCCCAGTCCCTGCTCTCCCTAGGCCCCACCCTCAAAATCTCTGGGTATTTTCTAACTCAGAACTGGCAACCCTGGGTATAATGCCATCCACCAAGCAACCATTTTCTCTAAGGGAACCAATCTCTGTTATAGGAGATGTCGTAATTTTGGGAGATCTCCAGGCCCCACCTGGGGGTTGGCAACCCTAAAGTGTCTCCCCTCAGATGGACGTGCTGGGAGGTGGTGGAATGCTGTAACCGGAAGGTTGCCAACCTCCATGTGTTGGCTGGAGATCTCCTGGAATTACAGTTGGTCTCCAGAGAAGATCAATTCCCCTGGAGAAAATGGCTGTTGTGACATTATACCTCACTGAAGTCCCTGCCCTCTCCATACGGCACCATCTCCTTAAGCTTCACCCACAAAATCTCCACATAGGGCGATTCCGCACACGAGTAAAATAGGTTCGACCCAGTTCCCTGAGAAGGGTACTAATCTAGGTCGAAGCCATTGTTGTTCCCCACTGCAACCAGCTTGATCCCAGCTCGGAGGGCTGAAATCATCCTGTAGCCTCTTTGCCTCTCCGTTCCGCATCATGGCTACTGTTCTAACTTGGCCATGTCTGGCTCTATCCCTCATACACGCGCTATAAAAAAAAAACTGCCACAGGAATGGAGGGACGAAGGTGGCGTTTTTTGATTGGCCAGCTGTACGCATGCCCGAAACACTCAGCTGTGATTGGCTGAATGGGGGACTCCTGGCACCAGAGATTCCGCACTTTACTGGAATCGAGCTGAGTTCGAGCGTGGTTCCCTGAAAAAGTAGTAGTTCCCAACTAGAGTCGGAAATTTGACTGTTACGTGGGGCAAAGCTGGTACAAAACCACGTCGATCCGAGTGGTTGTGTGGAGCACTTAGGTCAAACGCAGCTCGAACTTAGGTTGATAACCCAAGTGCGGAATCAACCATAGTTCCTAATTCAAACCAGGCAGCTCTACATAAAGGGCAGCAAAATGGGCACATTTTGACATTCATGTGTCTGCCACTGTCCTGGGGGTGGGTGGAAGCAGATTCACTGGAAAGCTGTTTGGGTTCTGGTCACGAAGCACCCCGGACTGCGAAAAGCCACAGAAGTCTCGAAAGAACACAGAAATATTCATACAACATAGAAATAACAATGTAAACATTTAAAGGGCTTTCAAAACAAAGCTGGCAATCTCGCAACAACAGAGAGCGACCGAGAAGTTGGGGTCAGCAGCTGTGCAGCCCTTCCTTGTATTTAAACAGAGAAATGTGAGGAAACTGGAGCACCTCTTCCAGAAAAATATGAGGAGGTTCAATTATGACCCGACTGCAGAGCAAAGAGCTTCAAGAAAAGCACTCCATGCTTTATCCTGATGGTTGCAAACCTTGTTGATAAGTCAGTGAATAAGGGCTGTTTTGCTTGCTGAAGGTTCCTAGGTCTGTCCCAAGCATTTCCAGTTATCAGCATCTCAGTACCAGAGGTAAAAACTGGAATATATTCACCTGGAATATTGTGTACAGTTCTGGGCACTGCAACTCAAGGAGGATATTGACAAGCTGGAACAGGTTCAGAGGAGCGCAACCAAAATGGTGAAAGGTCTGGAATCTACACTCTACGAAGAGAGACTTAGGGAGCTGGGTATGTTGAGTTTGGTGAAGAGAAGGTTAAGAGGTGACATGATATCAATGAAAATTTAGAGTTTTGAGGACATACGTTCACACACACACAAGCTGTATTCATATGGATTAATGCACAGGTGTCAAACTCGCGGCCCTCCAGATGTTATGGACTACAGTTCCCATCATCCCCTGCCAGCGTTACCCAAATGGTGACTGTGCACATCAAGAGGATCATGGGTAGCATGTACTCCTGTTATGCATGCTTGATGCGCCATGTTGCAAGCTTTGGTTATGTCCCCATTTGAATGTTAAACCAAGTGGTAAAGTTTGCAGCCCTCACCAATCTCTCTCTCTCTAGCTGTTATGCTTCTGAGCCCAGTCAGAATTCCCCCTTCCCTTCCCTTCCCCCACCCCAACGCCTTCCAGGTGAAGTAAACAAAGGGTTTGGCGATAGCCCTTTGCTTCTCTTCAGCCTCGAAACACAGGACTTTCCCCCAAGGACCGGCCGTGAGGATGGTTGCAGGTGTTTGCAGAATGGCTCCAAATTTCTTCAGACCATCAATTGGATTCGGCTGACTCTCGGTCCACCGGGGATGCATTTACAGGGGAATGGGCTAAACAAAGAAAAGAACAGCAGGGAGGATGAAGACAGCTCTGTCCAAATTGGGAAAGGCACGCTGAATCTGATTTGGGGTAACTTTCTTTCTAAGGGTCATAGAAACGAGAAGATTGACGGGCCTGTTTGGCCTGCCTAGTCAAGAGAGGCAGTGCGCACTGACTTGTGGTTTGGCAAGAAGAAAGGTAGAGTTCCAGGGCTTAATTGGTACCTAGATTCAGTCTCTGAATCCTTGCATATCAAGAGTATGCATGCAGAGGGTTCCGTGTTCAATCTTGGCTATTCTCAGGTGCTGGGGGAGAACATTCCTGAGTCCCCCGAGAGAGCTACTGCTCACTGGAGCACACAGATTTTGGGTACATGCAGTTTCCATATAGAGAGGAAGGCCGCTGGTCCATCAGGGTCAACATTCCACTTCGGCTGCTACTTGAATCTTTTAACTGGAGATTCCCAAGATGTTTCTGTCTTGTTATTTGTTATTTATTTATTTTATTTATTTATTATTTCAATTTCTATACTGCCCCATCCCCAAGGGGCTCCAGGTGGTGTACAACAAAATTAATGCAAACAAATTAGAAGGCAAACCATACAATTAAAACAACAACAACCTATAAAAGCTCCAACATTAAAACATACTAAATTACGTTAAAACAGCGGTAATATCATAATAAAAGGCACCTGGTGAATCCTTTCCTTTAAAATCCTCCCCTAGGGAGCGACCGGACTCCTCCATAGGAGGATGTAATCTTGATGTAATCGAACAGGGGCGCCATACTCAGCGGCTGGTTGCTCCAAAGGCCTGGCGGAACAACTCGGTCTTACAGTTATAATGCTGCATGGATGTTCAAAGATCAAGGAAAGGCTACCAGAGGAGTAGGTGCTATTTTCAGAGGGCCTGGAAAATCTCTGGGGGGGGGGGGGTTACCTGTTACCTGCTTTGGTCCAAACCAATCATTTGGTTTGTTCAGCATCCAACTTCACGGAAGATGCTTGTGGAAGATCTACAGTGAGGTCAATGCTCCTCCTCTGGTGCAACCTAACACTGGTATTCAGAGCTTTATTGCCCTGTTGTCATTGTGGCTAGCAGTGTCCAATTCTCTTTTAAACCTTTCCTAGTGGCCGTTGACACATCCAGCTACAGAAGATTCCACAAGCCAGTCACTGGTTGATTCCACACAGCAAATATATAATGGGTTGCAATCGTTATAAAGGAACCCGTTTTCCTTTTTCCCGTTCACATGCAGGCCGTGCAGGCAGCAACTAGAGCCCATGAAAACAATCCAGCCCGCTTTCGCGCCTTCGCATGGAGACACTTCTCTTTGTAAAAAAAAATTCCTGCAACACATGCATAGCTATGCAGGCAGGCAGACATGAGCCCCCACAGCCATGCCGATCGTCCCACAATACAATTGGCTGCACCTGCGTAGCTGCGCATGTGCAACACACAAAAATTTGAAAAAGAAGAAAAAGGCGCTGCCCTGCAAGGGCAAGGCAAGGGCAGGCAGATTCTCCCTGACTGTAGACTGTGTGGTGGGAGGGAGGGAAATAAAGCGGCTACTGCCTGGCCGTTCGAGTGGGAATGGCTCTGACCTGGGATTTTTCAAAAGGATCGCTGGTTTAGCAGTTTTTGGAAATCCGAGGTTGAGGGAAATACAACAGGGCAGACTCATTTTGGGAGTGGGACCTGTGCAAAGCCCCCCCCCCCAAAAGAGCAGGTTATATAGTGTCCTACACCCATTAGATTTGCCCTGTGGAGAATCCACCCCTGTTTGAATGAAGAAGTACTTCCTTCCGTCTGGACTAATGTGGCCATCAACTGTGTGGAGGGACTTTGAATTCTACCTTTATGGGTGTGAAACGCTCTGTCTGTCCACCCACACGTACTTTTATAAACCTTTGAGAGGGCTGCCAGCTTCCAGGTGGGACTTGAAGTCCTCCTGGAATTAACAACTGAACTCCAGACTATGTCAATCAATTCACCTGGTGATACTGGCAGTTCTGCATTCTGAACTCTATGATCTTAAAGCCGGCTGAAGTCCTTCCTCTCCAAGTCTTTCCTGTCCAAGTCCTCCCCAGCCTCTATCCCCAAATCTCCAGGAAATTCCCAACCCAAAGTTGGCAAGTGTAAGACCTTAGTTCCAGAATAAAGCGATCCGTAGATTTATCTTAAAGACTTTATTGGTGATCAAGGCATAACGAGAGATAGACGATTTCTGAGAAAGTACAGTAAGAACAAGAACTTATCTCTGCTGCCCTGGGCCTGCCCCTTGCCGGGCCCAAGGTGTTGCAGCTGCAACAAGGTAACAAAGGAAACAATATAGCGATTCAATTACAAAACATTAACACAAAAGGCAGGAACCATTACACCTAGGAGGGCCGTGGCCCTTCCTGGTTATCAGTCTAATGCTAAGGAAGGGAGGGGGGAGCTGGCGCCTAGCCCAGGCAGATAGCTCTCTGAATGGAGGGTGGGTCCCCCTCCCCCAGACACTGGTCAGGCTCCATCTTGACAACAACATACTTTATCATGTTGTCTTATTTTCCTTAAATAGTTATTTTCTTCAGGACATCCATATTTTTGAATGGCAGTATATCTGATCTCCAGGTGACAGATTAATTCATCTGGAGAAAATGGCTGCTTGGGAAGGCGGGGCCTGTGGCATTATATGTCACTGAAATCTTTCCCCCTAAACTCCACCCTTCTTAGACCCCCCCCCCCCGATCTTGGGGTATTTCACAAGCCATAGTTGGTAGCCCTAGCATTACAGAGACCATGGGCATTATGTTGAAGTCCCCTGTCTTAGGTGTGGTCCCTGGCGGATTCTGGTAGATTCCATTCTGGTTTATTATATTCTTTTCAAACTGTTCTCTCCACATCCCTAAGCAAAATAATTAGTGGGTAAAAGGGTAAAGGGTACCTTACCATGGAAAGAACACCTACAATGGCTTTAAACCATTTTATACATTTTATTCAATATGAAATTAAATGTCAGGCATGTAAAATTTTAGAAGGATTTTCTTTTGGATTGCAAAAAAAAGTTTGTGACTTTCCCCCAGTGTGAGTCAGAAATCAAAGGTGTTCATGCCCGCATGTATGCCCCAGAATTTCTCTTCTTTAAAATGAGACATTTCATTCTATTTCAGTAAGCTTGGAAGCTTAATATACTGCACCCAGTCTTGGAGATGGAACTTAATTGAATGCAACAGGGCTGACTTCTGGGTAAACATGCTTAGAATTACCCCATAAAGCTTAGACTGGGGGTGATATTCTGATATTACTGCTAACTTTTAGGCCGGTTCCATACTCCCCAGCTTTTCATAGATTATCCCACTAATACCCCAGGTCTCACAGTAATGGGTCTTTGCTTTAGCCCACCCACCACCTACACTTGTAATAAGCCTTTTATGCACGCACTACTTACCCTGAGGCTGTTTGCTTCACAGTGGGGTTTTTTGTTTACATCTGAGAATCTTCTCCTGCAAAGTGTCCCTAGGTGAGCCAGTCCACCATTTTGCCCACCCATTTCTTCTTCATTCTCTCCAAGCAACCTCACTTTGGGGAGGTTGCCTACTGGGGTGTGTGTGTGTGTTTGCTAGCATTAATTTCCTAGACCATGTAAGTTTTATGTCAGTTTCAGGATCTATCACTCCAACAATAGATCCTCAGGGTAAAAATAAAAATAAACAAAAAGCCCTTTTGATCCTTCTGAAATGGTGACCAGTAGAGCAGGAAAAACTGTTGTATGGATGGAAGAACGTGGGGAGGAGTGAAAAAACCCAAAGGAAGCAAAATGCATGCTGATTCCCTTTGCTTTCCCCGCAAAGGGAGAGGGAAAGTCACACTTTCAGAGCTTTTGGAAACTGCTGAGATTCTCTAATTTGAGAGAGTGGTGAGTTCTAAAGATGGGAAACGTGTGCATAAATGAGAATCCAACTCAAAGGGAATGCATATTCAGTGTGAAGACCACAAGTACGTAAATGGCCATAGAATCGTTTACTTGGTAATAGCCTGCCTGCTATTGTTTTCAAAGCTCAAAGGGTGTTGGTGCTTTGTGATGAAAGTCATATCTGGAAAAACTAATAATAATAATAATAAGCCTTTATTTGGCATAACAATAATCATAACACAATAAAAAACCTGAGATAAAAGGTATACAAATACAAAGGTTTAAGATAAAAAGTATACAAATACAAAGGTTTAAGATAAAATATAAATTATTGATTGTGCATCACCTCCAGTAAAAATTGTGCAACCAATTCACAAGTTTCATTGTCAGAATTGTCCAGAAGGAAAGGAAGTCTACTTGATTCTTCCATTTCACTAGGTATCCTAGAAACACTGTTGGAATATTTTGATCTGATATTACCAGATTTAGGGCAGCAAAAGCAGTTGATGTGCCAATGTTTCAATTCTTGTTGTTCACTTCATAAGAGCATAAATTACCATTTCCAAGAAAGCAACCCTACCACGCAACAAAGCGGAGAGGGAAAACATTGAAGGAAGTGCGTGAGGGCCTTCTCTGCATTGATTAGTCAAAAAATACAAATAGGGAGCCATCCTGTTTTGATATAGGGTATTGAAAAGATGTAAGGGTGAACAAGTTTTCATAGCATTCAACAAATTAATCCATTCGGGCTTCCAACAATTTTGTTTTAACAAGTTGTGGTGATTCTCTGAACTAGATAGCGGAAAAGCGCAGTCAAGAGATATACCAAGGATTCAATCTTCTTCGATCAGAGAGAACCATGGATTAGCCTGGAGTATCAGACAAAAAGTAGGTGAATCAGTCATGTTCATCATGAGAAAGCATGGCCGTAAAATTTAAAAGCTCTCAACCAAGCTCCCATAAACTAATGAATTTCTGCCCAGTTCTAAACAGAGGGCTGGCATTAATGGTACAATAATTTGGCAGGCCCATACCTTACGGAAAATTTGATTGACAGCATTCAAGGAGTCATTAACTGCTTGGAGCCAGATAGGTAATTCATAAAGTAACTGCTTCTATCTTAGAGTTAAAGATTTTAGTGCTGCTGGGACAAGGGAGTGGCCCTTTCCTATGCCAGCCGCAATGGCAGAATAACTGATGGTAGCACCTGCAATAGCAGCTTTTTTTTGTGGCAACCAGGAGAGGTTATAAGAAATGTAATTCCAAGATATTTGTATTGGTTAACCTGCTCCACTGGCACTTTATTAACGCCCAGTTATGTTTTTTGTATTGTTTCAGCAAAGATCAAAATCTTGGTCTTTTGATAATTGATGACTAGTCTATCTGTACAGTACTGCCCACATCTATTCAGAAGCAGTCACCAAGTCCAACTTTGAGCTGCAGATAGAAGGATGGTATCATCAGCATATAGAAGTATAATATGCCTTGAGCCTAATTCTAGGGCATGGTTATTAATTTCCAATAAGGCCGATGGAAGGTCATCAAAAAATAAATTGAAAGGGCTATGCTAACACACAGTAGCCTTGCCTCACACCCTTTAAAGGTAGAAATAGAATCAGTCATGACCTTCTAATGGAGCACTTAACTCTGCAGTTTGTGTTGGTATAAAGTTGCCTGATTAGAAAGAAGTTTATTTGTCTATTCCTTTGTATAGCCACCGATTCCAAAAGATGTTCTCTAGAGATTGTAGTCAAAGCTGCCTTCAAATCAATGAAGGCAGGCATGTTTGCTTCTTGACTTTGGCATTTATTAAACCAAATGCGAAGAAGCATAGCATGGTCTAACGTGGGATTTCCCTCAAGGAAGCTCTATTTGCTCTGGGCCAATGATGTTCTGATGAATCGCCCAGGCCTGTAGTTTGGGTAGAAGTGTCTTAGCATACATTTTCCCAATGACTGATGTCAAACTAATTGGGCGGAAGTTGGCAGGATCCATGGGTCACCTTTTATAAATAGGTACAATGACTGCAGATAGCCAAGGCTTAGAAAATGAGGCCTGAGTCATTGATTTGGGTGAATAGATTGCCAAAAGGGTGCCCACCACTTCATATGCTGGTGCATCATATCTCTGGGAAATTATATCTGGGCCAGAGGCTTTATCAAGCTCAAATTCAGTTATTAGATCCATGATTTCCTGAGTTGTAACAGGAGGCCATTTGGAATCATCTAATGATGGAGATGCATGATAAATGTTACTGGTCTCTCTTCCTTTGAACAGCTTCAAAATGATCTATCCAAACCCTTGGTAGGGAGAATAATAGAAGAAAACTTCTGGTTTTATTTGGAGTCAAGTCTGTTTGTCAAGGCCCAAAACTGTCTTTGAGTCATTGAGATTACAGCTTGATATAAGTTTATCCTAATTGATTCTGCGATACTGAACTCCGTTTCTTCATTAAAGAATGAAGAGTAGTTTTATATTGAACTAGCTGGATTGCGCCACATTGGTAAGATTTCTAAATCTCTTGAATTGTTGGTAAGATGCACGAATTAGTTTGTTTAATTCACGCACTCTTTGTTCAAACCAGGGCACCTCTAGTGCCTGTATGGAGGTTTCTGCTTAACGGACTTTACAAGATAGTCTGTGATATACTCTTGATTAATGTTTCAAAATTGCTAATTGCCACACAAGCTTAATCTGCCTTATAAAAGTACCTAAGAGGATTACCTGATGCTGAGAATTAATTAGCTCATTGGCTGTATGGCCAAAATGGGATGTCCAGAAAAGCTGAGGTAAATACTCTTGGATGTATCCCACAGGAACGTCCACCCTCTTCCTGATGGAGAACAAGGTTAAGTGAGAGGTGATCTCCTAGTAGAAGGTCTCCTATCTTAAAAGACTGGACTGAAGTTCTTAATTTTGGTGACATAAAACAATAATCTATAACACTGTTCCCCAGCATACTAACAAATGTGAAATTATTAGAACAGTCATAGCATTTTAGACCATTGAGCCATAACATGTTATGTTTGATAGCGAATTCGATCAGATTCCTAGCAGTGTAATTGGTCTGGGTATCCTATCTGGAAAAACTGTCTCTTACCACCTGCAGTTCAAAAGAGACCCCACCCATCCAAAGTGTGGAATGATTGCCCGTGCAAAGTGTAGCACAACGGGCCCCAAAGGAACCATTCACCATGGGACACAGCTGGTGAAACACTGAAAGGGTGGAATGTGCTGACCCACGGCAGTCAGCAAGCGGAAGAGGCAGCTTTGGAAGGTTTCCTGAGAGTACAATTAAAAAAAATGCAGCACCTCATTGTTACCGCCCAGGAAAATAGCTAAAATATTTTCCTGAGTCAAGTTACCCAACTGCACTGGCTCCGTGTCAGGACGCAGAGACCTGTGTGGCTCAGAAGCCCCCATAAGACTTGCAAAGGACGTAAATATGTGATTGTGCCAATATTACATGGTTTCCTTCTTGCCTCTGCCCTTGTAAGATGTAATGAAAGCCCCTTTAGAGTTGAATTTATGATTTGCCCGCTGTTTATGATTTTAGCTTGACTAGGTTCCCCAGTTAGCTTAAGGTTTTGTTATTGTTAAGTTAGGAGATTCTTATGTGCTTGTATTGTATTGTTTCCCCTAATGTTTAGGTTTAGAAAAGTTATTTTGATATTTGTGCTATTAGTAAAAGCAGTAGAAGCTGATATTAAGGAACAAGGAAGTCAGCCCTGGAATGTAGCTTAGACCAAAACCCAGTCAACTCCTTAGCGACGACAAAGACCCCCTTTGGATTTGCAAATTAAAATCTGCTGGCAGCACCCAGAGGTCCCAGCCGTTGGAAGATGTGCAGGGACCACCATTGGACAATTTGAACTCTCTTTTGTTGCGGAGCTGAGGCCCGGAAGCCTCAGGACATAACTGAAGGAAACAGCCATCTGATAAAGGAGATAGCTGGGTGCGGTAGTGAGCCCACCCAGATTCTCTGAATGGACCTTATCTGCTCTCCCTTCAGCACCATTGCGAGATCTCGCGGGAAGACATTTGACAGCGGGATTTCGTGACCCCTTTCAAAAGTTGTAATTGTATCTTCTTTTTGGATTGTTGTTTTCTTATTGGTGTTTGGTCTTGCCCCCTTACCTCCCCTTTCTACCTGCCCCCTTGCCCCCTTTGATGTTTGTGAATAAAAGTTCTTGACTTGTTTGCAAGGCACGCTTCTCCTGCCCGAGCTGTGACCATCACCTCCAAATAAAATATTTTGCTTTGAAGAACCCCGGCTTCCTGCGCCTCATTACGTTGCTGAGCTGAAATCACTTATTGTTACCTGAGCAACAGTGGTAACATCATGAAGAAAAGTTCGAGTCCAGCCTGTGGTGCTACGTTCCTCCTTGCAGGGAATCTTTCATGGAAGGGAAATGTGTATGTTGAGAAATGTAGTGTAAAATGTAGCCTAAAATGGGATGTTCCAGTGGGGACACTGATTTCTCTAGGAACAGCCACCAGAAAACAGGGACTGTCTCTAGTTACTATGGACAGTTGGCATATACTCCGAACCCAACAGTGCCTTCTTATTATAATCAAATGCCACCCCAAGTGCATATTCTTATTCCACCAACCCACTTCTGGAAACTCTGCCCCATCTCCTGCCTGTAAGGTTTCTGATTCACAGCCACAGAAGCAGCTGCTCCCCTGTTTATTACAGAGTCAAGCAGTTTTCTTTGGGGAGGGCAGAGCCTGTTCCCCAGAGGGGGAAGGGGAGAGGAAGCATGCCTGGACATGTGTTAATAAAAAGGGAGATAAAACAGCTTGTGTGCAGGCAGGCGGCTGTTTTATCAGAAGGAAGGATCTAGACCCACGGTGCAATTAATAATAATTGCCCCACTAGGGTTGCCATCCTCCAGGTGGTGGCTGGGGATCTCCTGGGGTTACAGGTGAAGGAGATCAGTTCAACCTGGAGAAAGTGGCTGCTTGGAGGAGGAAGAGGAAGAGGAAGGGGAAGGAGAAGACAAAGGCGAAGGTGAAGACAAAGGCGAAGAGGAGTACTACTACTACTACTACTACTACTACTACTACTACTAGTAGTAGTAGTAGTAGTAGTAGTTTGGATTTATATCACACCTTTCTTTCCTGTAAGGAGACTCAAGGTGGCTTACAAGCTCCTTTCCCTTCCTCTCCCCACAACAGACACCTTGTGAGGTAGGTGGGGCTGAGAGAGTTCAGTGACCAGTCAAGGTCACCCAGCAGCAATGTAGGAGTGTGGAAACACAGCTGGTTCACCAGATAAGCCTCTGCCACTCAGGTGGAGGAGTGGAGAATCAAACCTGGTTCTCCAGATTAGAACCCACCTGCTCTTAACCACTACACCACACTGGCTCTCAGTTGCTCCCTTTTATTACAGAGAAGCAGTTTTCTTTGGGGAGGGCAGAGCCTGTTCCCCAGAGGGAGAGTGTGCAGGTAGGCAACTGTTTTGGGAAAGTGGACTGCATGGTATTATTTATTTAGTTAAATTAATTTTGTTACATTTATATCCCGTCCTTTCCTCCTCAGATCCACTCTCAACATCTTCAGGTGTTTCCCAACTCGGAGCTGGCAAGACTTGGTGTTTACAGAGTTCACAGACAGGTCTCTGTCTCCAAGGTGTGTACAGGCAACATCTTGATGGTGGGAAACAGACAGAAGGAGAACAAGAAATGGAGATACAAATGGCGAAAGGGTTCAGCTACCCTTACACATGCCCTTATAGTCCAATCCTGTGCATGTTTTTGTAGCGATGTCCTACCGAGTTTGGTGGGGATTAATCTCAGGGTGTTGTGTTGCTGGGTGTTGAAAACATCCACAAAGGCCTTTGACAATACATAGTAATTTTTGTTCTGGATTATTTCTATTTGGGATGCTGTAGCTCTGAAAGGATACAATTCATTGTGATGATTCTGTATGGATAGCCTCCATCCCAAATTGCTTTGTCCAAGTCTAAGCGCCCCCTGGCAGATTTTAAAATTCAGTTTGCTTCATTTACATGTTCAATGTTCATTAAGAAAATTGATCTCCTCCATCTCATGTTACACATGATCAGATACATGTAGGTTTGGCCCATCATGTAGGTTTGGCCCTTAATAATTCAATCTGTTTGTTTATAGCTGCCGTTTGATTTTATTATGTGATGCGGAAGGACCGAAAATGCATACCCTCCAACTTTTTACATATGGAAACAGGGAGCTTTTTACCGTAAGCACTTCGGTTATCAAACCAAAGCAAATCCATTGCTCTATGATGCATTACCAGAGGTTTTTTATCTCCTACATGAATGCTGCATTTGTTTACTTAGCAATCGCCGCTCATCGAATTATGAAAAAGCCAAGAGACTGCTTAACGCTTTGATTGAAATAAGGTATCCTTGGAAAAAACACGCCTCTTCACCATGTTCAGAAGATAGAACTGCAGCAGCAGCGTCGAAAAATAGCAGACTCTTAATCCTCATTCAGGGACATGAACATGCACCAGAGAGAGCAGAACCCTGAAGTATACAAATTTGCACAGCTTATACTAGTCAAATAAACATCCCCCTAAGAGGCAAAAAAGATAGACTGCTGCTATCCTTGATGACAACTTGAAAGCTTCAATTAGTACAAAATACAGCGGACAGGGCTGAGACATTCTGAAGGCATCTCAACCTATCTTAAATTCTCGGCTCAGGGTCAAGTTCAGGTTCATATTTTTAAATCCATGAACAAAACCGAAATCCATATAATGCCTTTTCCTCAGACCAATCAAATTGACGCAGAATATTGCGCTAGCTTTTGAGATCACCAGAACTCTTCATGAAAAGATTTCCCACTGGCGATTAATCCTGGGATAGTCACCCGAAATATCCAGGTTTCCTCACAATCTCCCCACTGCTGAACCGTGGAACACAGATCAGTCCCATTTCTGGTGCTCCCCCCCCCCCCACTTATCACGGGATTTTCCTGGACCTGCTTCACTGGCGAAGCTACCAGAGGGTGGGGGGGTGTGCCGTGCACCGGGCACACAGTTTTCGGTCACGTGGGGGCAGGAAAATTCTCCCCAAACCCCTCCCCCTTCCCCTGTGCCGCTTTCCCCCACGGCGACCCCCAAACTTACATTACAAACCGAGCAGACTGGAGAACAGGCTTCAAAGGCCCTGGTGGCAACTACAATTCCCAGGGTCTCCTGGGCAATGTAGTTCCCACCAGGGTCTTTGAAGCCTGGAAGGGAACAGGCTTGTTCTCCAGCTTGCACAATTTCTAAAATAGGGGGGGGGTGTGCTGCGGGGGAGGGGGCGCCACGGCCCCCCCCCCCCGAAAAAGCCAGAGTGCACACTGGGCGCACTCTGGCCCAGCTACGCCTCTGACCTGCTTGTATATGCACCTTTTTGAAAAAACACTCCAATGAGAGCTAATAGGCGATGGGGCTACACATTTGAGGGTCCATAACGTTGGTCCCCATGAACCAAATGTCACCAAACCTGGGTGGTATTATCAGCAGGGTCTCCTACTGATACCACCCAGGTTTTGTAAAGTTTGGTTCAGGGGGTCCAAAACTATGGACTCCCAAAGGGGGTGCCCCATCCCCCATTGTTTCCAATGAGAGCTGATAGGAGATGGGGGCTACACATTTGAGGGTCCCGAACTTCACCAAACCTGGATTGCATCATCAGGAGGGTCTCCTAAAAATACTCTGAAATTTTGGTGCTGCTAGCTTAACAATTGCACCCCTGCACCCTGGGCCTAGACATCTTCACTAGAAATATGCTGCAGTGAGGATGTTGGAACCTGGATGAAAAGGTGCCGATTCTCTTGAAACTTGGTTGTATCTAGATTAAATTTTCAGTGGGAATTCAGCCTTAGAGAGGATGCTTGTAAGATCAGGTCAAAGCATCATAGCCAGAAAAATCTGATTGGCATCTCTCAATCCTTTCAAAACATGTAACATCCAAATATTTGGTTAGCTTGCAAGCTTGCACAATATTTTATGCCAGTTTGGTTGGCCTTGATGAAAAGTGTTACATGGGTTTTGTTCTGTTTTGGACTGTGCATGGCCCAAAAGATTGTTTATAACCTGTCCATACCTTTGGAGCCTTTTACATCTATGGTACCATGTACTTGAAGGACTCATCTCCCCAGCATGGTGTAGTGGTTATGAGCTGGGGGACTCTTAATCGGGAGAACTGACTTTGATTCCACACATCTTCACATGAATGGCGGATTTTTATCTGGTGAACTGGATTGGCTTCCCCTCTCCTCCACAGGAAGCCTGCTGGGTGACATTGGGCTAGTTCACAGTTCTCTCAGAGCTCTCTCAGCCCCACCTACCTCACAAGGTATCTGTTGTGGGGAGAGGAAGGGAAGGAGTTTATAAGCCACTTTGAGACTCTCCTTATAGGAGAGAAAGGCAGGGTATAAGTCTAAACTATTCTGCTTCTTGTAAGCCTGTGCACCAGTTATGTTCCTGACAGGTGAATATGCCATCTAGAACAGGCATGCATTCTTTCTATTTACATGTGGTGTTTCTGGTCCTAATGCCAATTTTATTGAATAGCCTGCTGGATGGAGTCAAGAGACAGCCATCTTAATAATTGTTTAGGGAGGCTTCAGAAAGGTTTAGTGTGTGTGTGTGTGGACTATTTGTTAAGGAATTTCATTTTAATTCAGCAGCAAGGATCAATATTCAAATTGACAGCCAGTGTAGTATAGAGTATCAAACTAGGATTTTGGAGACACAGGTTCAAATCCATGGAACAGAAGCTTGCCGGAGGACCTTGAACTAGTCACACACTCTTAGGTTAACTCATCTCACAGGGTTGTTGGGAAGATAAAATGAAGACGAGAACTATGTCGAACACTTGAGGTCCCCATCTGGGATGGAAGTCGGGGGAGACAGGGCACAAACAAAATAAATAAACAATAGTTTCGTGAAATCTTAAATCAATTGTAATTAAAATGTTTTAGATCAGTCAAACACTTGAGGTCCCCATCTGGGGTGGAAGTGGGGGGGAGACAGGGCATAAACGAGATAAACAAACAATAGTTTCGTGAAATCTTAAATCAATTGTAATTGAAATGTTTTAGATCAGCTCATCACGTCTATTTTTCATATGCCCGATGTCTGCTATTATTGATATGCCTGTTGACAGGTAGACTGCAAGATGCGCTGCGTCATTGATGAGGAAGGCAGGGTGGACGTGTTTTAATAAATAAAAACAAATAAATCCCTTTTTAAAAAAGGGATCAAATCGGGTGATGTTCCTGAGATTTCAGGAAGGGAACAGAAAGAACACATGAACATAAACGCCCCTCCCACATTACACAGGAAGATTTGATATTTATTTTGTTAGCTGCTGTCAGTGTCGCAGGACAGGCAGGTGGGATACAAATATTGCAAATATTACACCAATAATCAAACAAACAAACAATTCGGGCACACGGGGTCTTTTCGGACGGCTGCTGGAGAGCTGCCATGGCTCTGAGGCATGCACGCGGCTGTCTCTTGTCATAGCGGCCTTTTTCTCTTTCCTCCCTCTGCTCCCCCTGGACGGTGGGCCACAGTCTGGGTGTATCTGCATGCGTCCTTGGGGGTCGGAGGAGGCTGAGGCAGCCTGACGGGAGCCGAGACAGATTAATCACGTTAAGAAAGTGTGAACATTCTGTCGCTTTTCCCAACCCGTCTGTGGCGCCCATTGTTACCCGCCTGCCAGGCAATCCCGCGACATATGGGCTCCATTGTTGCCTCACACGAGGCAACAACACAATTCCCGCTAGCCGAGGCCTGGCTCCGGCCTCACTGTCGCCCCTGACAGATTGGGTTTCCTCCTTGCCTAATCTCTCCCTCGCTCGCTCTCTGCCTCTTTTGTGTCCAACTTCAGGTGGATTTGAAGGACAAGGTTGCCTTCGTCAGTTGTTAGCAAACTTCTTAGTACAGGTTTTCGTTTCTTTCTCAAGTGCATACACACACGTATGGTTGGCACAAGACAATTGGTTTGCTGGGCTTGCAGAAATGAGTCTTGTGGCATCTTAAAGACTGATTTATTCTTGGAAGCTTCATGAAAAGGGTGGTTGTTCAGTGGTAAAGCACTGACTGCGGGAAATCCTGGGTTTAATTTCTGGCATTTCCAGTTTGAGGTAGGAGAGCTGGCAAACAGTCTAACCTATAGTCCTGGAGAGCCACAACTGAACAGAACTGAAAATACTTGATGAAATGGACCAATAATGTCCCTTGATATAATTTTCATATGCTTGTAGACTACCGGTAGTACCCACTATCTTTGAGACCCACTCCGCTATGGAATCCTCACTCCGCTATGGAAGCTTGCTGATGGTGAGCCATTCACCCCTTCTTAGTCTACCTCACAGGGTTATTGTGAGGATTAAAGAGAGGAGGGCAGAATGTTTGGGATTAATCAATAAGATAAATGACAGGTACCGTGTTTCCCCGAATATAAGACAGTGTCTTATATTAATTTTTGCTCCCAAAGATGTGCTATGTCTTATTTTCAGGGGATGTCTTATTTTTCCTGTGTTCTGTTTGTCGGGCATGCTTCCAAACAAAAACTTTGCTATGTCTTACTTTCGGGGGATGCCTTATATTTCGCACTTCAGCAAAACCTCTACTATGTCTTATTTTTCGGGGATGTCTTATATTAGGGGAAACAGGGTATGTGTATCCAGAAAAACAATTGTAAACAGCAGGCTGCCTCCATGGGCTTTTCCCTTCAGGATTTTTGCTGTCAAATCCTGTCATAATTGCTAGAAGTAAGAATTACGGAGTTTGCAGTGACTGAGCCCCAAGTAAGTATACTGAGGACTGTAGCTTTAAATACTTTCCTGCTTAGAATAGGTAGAGCACACCTCAATTTGAGAAGCACAGGAGGGTTTGTGAGTGGGTGAGAAATGGTTGTTAGGTAAGGTAACCAGATGGTCACCTTTGTAAACCGGGACGGGTGGGTAGGTGGGTGGCCGTGCGCGCGCACAGCCACAGGAGCACATTGCCTTCTGGGGCGCTCCCATTTCCCGCCCTGTGACAGGGCAGGAAACAGGAGCGCCCCAGAAGGCAGTGCTCCTGCCGGCGCGGGAGGCTGCCGCATTGCCTTGCGCCCCAGAAGGCAGTGCGGCAGCCTTCCAAAAATCGGGACACTTCAAAAAACCCACGGGATGTGGGACAAATTGTTTTAAGGCGGGACTGTCCCGCCAAAAGCAGGACGTCTGGTCAGCCTATTGTTAGGTCTCTAACTACATACGCTTGTTCCGGCTATGACCTTCCTGAACCTGCATGAGTTGCCTGCCCAGGCCATAGTTTGGAAATTGGTGGTTTGGGAGTTGTTCCTTTAAGACCCCAGAAAAGGTTGCCAACTCCAGGTTGAGAAATTCCTGCAGATATGGGGATGGATCTGGTGTGGGTAGGTAGGTGGGGCTTGGACAGGGGAAGGACCTAAGCAATGGTTACATCATAGAGTCCACTATCCAAAGATCAGTTATAATTCTAGGAAATCTGCAGTGCCTACCTGGAGGTTGGCTTCACTTCCAGGCATTTTTTTTGGTAGGATCCCACAGAGTTTTGGTGTCTCCCATTCCATGCAGCCTGAGTGATATAATGGGGAGTTTCTATCCCCTTTTTGGCTGGGTTGATTCACATGGGGGGAGAGCACACGTAGATACACTTGGAATAGTGTATTTATTGGCACCAATTAAGATGTTTTTGGCCCTGACCTGGATGGCCTAGGCTAGCCGGATCTCGTCAGATCTCAGAAACCCATCCATCCATCCATCCATCCATCCATCCATCCATCCATCCATCCATCCATCCATCCATCCATCCATCCATCCATCCATCCATCCATCCATCCATCCATCCATCCATCCATCCATCCATCCATCCATCCATCCATCCATCCATCCATCCATCCATCCATCCATCCATCCATCCATCCATCCATCCATCCATCCATCCATCCATCCATCCATCCATCCATCCATCCATCCATCCATCCATCCATCCATCCATCCATCCATCCATCCATCCATCCATCCATCCATCCATCCATCCAGGGAATGGTGGGGGGCGGCGACACATCAACAACCATCCTTCCCAAAAGCCCGATGGAACAGCTAAGTTTTACAGGCCCTGCAGAACTGTCCAAGGTCCTGCAGGGCTCTGATGGCTGAAGGAAGAGTGTTCCACCAGGCAAGGGGCCAAGGCAGTGAAGGCCCTGGCCCGGGTGGAGGCCAGTCGTATAATTGAGTGGCCGGGGAACTCTGCAGATCACAGAGGCCGAGTAGGAACATAAGGGCAGAGACGGTCCCTAAGGTGTGAGGATCCCAGGCCACATAGGGCCTTAAAGGTCAAATCCCACACCTTGAAGGTGATCCAGTGTTTCCCTGGAAGCCAGTGCAAGTGGCACAGCACAGGAAAGATGTGGTCCCTGATAGAGCCACTTGTGAGTAGCCATGCCACTGCATGCTGGACAAGTTTCAATTTCAGGATCAGCCGCAAGGGAAGGCCCGTGTAGAACGAGTCACAGTAGTCTAAGCTAGCTCAGTCCTGGTTAGTAATTGGATGGGAGACCAACCAAGGAAGCCCAGGGTTGTTGTACAGAGGCAGGCAATGGCAAACCAGTCTCTTGCCTTGAAAACCCGACAGGGTCACCACAAGTCGGCTGCAACTTGATGGCACTTTACACATACACATCAGAAGCAGTTGAGCTAATGAAAACTCTTCATCAGGCTGTACCAGAAACTGAAAAATGCAGGGGGCAGGGACCATGGATGCGATGAAAAAGCTTTAATCTGCAATTTTATTTATTTATTTATTTATTTATTTATTTATTTATTTATTTATTTATTTATTTATTTATTTATTTATTAATTAAACTTTTATACCGCCCCATCCTCTAGGGGCTCTGGGCTTTTAAAAAAGTCTTTAAAAGGGGCTTTTAAAAAAGTCTTTATAAGTAAGTGATTAAATCATGCATTTGGCATTGGAGAAAAGAAAACAGGCTTGGAGAAAAATGCCCTGCCTCTTTAATAAAGACTTAATGGAATATTTGCCAGGGGATGTTATTTACCTCTGTACCCTAAAAAAGCCCATCTGTCAGGAGTGCTTCGATTGTGTGCTCCTGCATGGTAGGAGGTTGGACCGGATAGCCTTTGTGGTGTCTTCTGGTTCTATGAGTCTATGAAAACCTCAAACTGCCCATTCTCACACATTAAACTTATATAAAAGGCACAGGACCCATTTTCCAGGCCTGCTGGCAGCTCAAGATGTGATTAAAAAAATATTCTCAGGCTGTACCCATAAGGTTATATGGGGAAAAATGCATCGTTGCTGTCCCTTTGAAAATATAAACATTAGCAGTAATTTGTGCATGGGGACAAGTAAATAGGGAAATCATGGCAGACCGTAGCAAAGCCAGACAACTGGTTTTCAATGGTACACTAAGTGCAGTGTCAACAGAAGTCAAATTGGGAAGTATGACATTGTGTTATGGTTGTAGTATTAAGCCACAATCCCCTCTTTTCACATGTTCTGGACCAAACTCTCATCCCAGCTCAGATTGGACTCCACATCAGTATATCCGATGAATCAGAGGACCAGTTCTTGATGCAGGGTACATCACCCTTGCTGCATTTTCCAATACTACTCTTTACGGCACCTTTACGGCAGTGTTGCAAAACCATGATCCCACACGAGATGAACTGCTTTTCAGTTGGCCACTAGCTGGCTGTTGTCACAGAAAGAACACAAGAAGAGTTAGGTCCAAAAAGAAGATGGAGCCAGAAAAATGTTTATAAAAGTTGTGGGTACTCTGAGTTTTGACCTGAGCGCTCCAGAGTTTTGTAAATCAACAGTTTCTAGTTAAGAACCTGAGTCTCTTTGTTCTGTTGTGATCTTCTGCCAACATAATAACCCACTCCACTGAACTAACCCAGAGAAGGAATATGCCCCCATGATACACAGGGTCTATTTTGTGCTGCCTCATTGGTAGCTCCATTTTCTTTTCTTCTTCTTGGGCTATTTTCCCCTTAAGGGGGTTAGCACTGACATTTTCTTCGCCAAATAGCTCGATTTTGGGCATTATTTGTGATGCCTACCCTGCATTCCAAATAACATTTTCTCTTCTGTTCCCAGTCCTTCGTAGAACCATCCCAGTAGACCTCGCCCCAAGGGGAACGGTTTATGATTTTCTAAGGTCCCTGCCTAACAGCTGTGACTAGGGGCAGCTGTTCTTCCCGGTCTCCATTTCGGCAGCATCTGAGTTAGTACTGCCCTCTGCCAGTTGCTCATAAGACTGCACAGCCGGAATTCTTCGAGCAAAGAGATGTTTGGGGGTATTCAAACACTGCAGGTAGTGGATCCTCCTCAATTTATAGGATAGCATTTATACAGATTTTGACTCAGGCAAGCATCTGAGGGAAAAATTAAATTCCTTGATTCAGACTTCAGATAACTGCTTGATCATGAAAGATATCCTGGCTCTACCCTTTCCCTGCCTACTATGAAATACTGGGCTCATAGCACCAACTTACATTGCAGGGTATTTGTTTATTTTCTGAATGTACTCTAATGCAAGACTAGGATTTTTTCCCCCCAAGTATGCCATTAAATATGAGGTAGTTGTCTTATGCGTGCATAGTCAGAATTATATAATGTAATATAAACTTTCGTATGTAACATTTTTAAGGGGTGGGGGTCATGTTACATTCAGGGTCATCTTCCTTTGGAGTAAATATAGTACTTACTACCTTCATTTATAACCTGCCTGTCTCCTCAGAAGGGATCCAAAATGGCTGACAAGCTTCTCCTCTCACCTTTGTTTTATCCCCATTTTATCCTGTGACGTAGGTTTGGCTGAGATTGTGTGGCCCAGGGTCACCCAGCAAGCGACCAGGGCACAGTGGATAGTCAAACCTGGATCTCCCAGATTGCCGTCTGAGACTCTAACCCAGGGGTGGGCAACTATGGCCCTCCAGATGTTTGTGGACTACAATTCCCATCAGCCACTGCCAAAATAGCCAATTGGCCATGTTGGCAGGGGCTGATGGGAATTGTAGTCCACGAACATCTGGAGGGCCATAGTTGCCCACCCCTGCTCTAACCAGTACACCACACTATGTACCAACATGAAGAAGAGTTAGTTTGTACCCCCCCCTTTGTTCTCTACCTTAAGGCACAGATGTCAAATTCGCGCCCCTCCAGATGTTATGGACTACAGTTCCCATCATCCCCTGCCAGCATGATGCTGGCAGGGGATGATGGGAACTGTAGTCCATAATATCTGGAGGGCCGCGAATTTGACACCTATGCCTTAAGGAGTCTCAAAGCAGCTTACAATCACAATCCCTTCCTCTCCTCACAACAGGCACCTGTAAGAGGTGAGGCTGAGAGAGTTCTCAGAGAACTCTGACTGACCCAAGGTCACCCAGCAGGCTTCATGTGGAGAAGTGCGGCGCCAAACCCATTTCTCCAGATTAGACGCCGTTGCTAGTAACCACTTCACCACGCTGGCTCTCTGAAAAAGAGAACGTTGTGGGTCGTCACAAAGATGGGCAGCAACAATAATAGACTTGCTAAGCTAAATTAATACCTGTGATGTGAAAAAAAAAACCCCTCCTCATGATTGAGGCCTAGTCAGATGGTATCACACTTCCTGATGAATTCAGATTAAGCAAATACACACTGGCGTCTCTCCTCAAGAACCTTTCTGTGAATAAGAGTCAGACTGAGGTCAAACCGCATCCAATGGAGTGGGCTCTATAAGGCTTATGCTAATATATCTTATGGGATCCTCTAGTTATAGACAGTTATGCCCCTATTTCACACCCCCAGGTATACATCCTGCTTAACACTAGACTCTTCCACCATGAAATGGGAAATCATGCTAGGGCTAAAGAGACACTGAATTATCTACTTTGATGAAGCGAGCTTTAACCTACGAATGCTTTACACTTTGGAAAACATTTTTTGGTCTTTAAAGTGCTACTGGACTCAGATCCCCCCCCCCCCCCGGATTCTCTCTGGCTCCCTTTAACCCTGCTGGCACCAACCCTACAGTGAAAAGGGCAGTCACTGCGTGGGGCAGAAGGGAAGATGTTGTAGCGGCAGTATATGGGAGGACAATGTACCAGCTGGAGCATCAAATTCCCCGCTCTTTTCAGATCCCCACTTCGTCATGGAAGCTCAGCAAAGGATTATTGGTCCAGTGAGTCTCCCTCAGCCTAATCTACCTCATAAGGCTGGAACTAAAATGGAAGAAGGGGAAATGCTGTTGTAAGCCACTTCAGGCTTTCCAGTTGGGGAGAAAAATGAGCTAAAAATATGTAAGTAAATAAACAAATCTTGGCTCATGCTTACCAAAACCTGGAGTCGACTGTGAATATTAATGCATCCAGCTAAGCCCCATTGCTGTCCTGTCCACTCCAGTTTGGTTTGTTGTTGTTGTTGTTTTGCTGTCAAATAACATCTGACTTATGGCAACCCATGATGGGGTTTACAAGCCAAGAGATGTTCAGAGGTGGTTTGCCATTGCCTGCCTCCATATCGTGCTCCTGGTATACTTTGGAGGCGGTGGTGGGATCCAAAAATTTTAGTAACAGGTTCCCTCGCCAGCCCCCCCTCAGGAAAGGGGGCAGAGGTGTACCTAGGCTCAGCCCTGGGCAAAACCTGAGTTGGATGCCTCCCCCCCATGGGCAGCCACCCCACCACGACCCCCCAATTTTTTTTTGCACCAGGTCATTTCTAAATCATCATCCCATTATAGAAAATGCCCCAACTCACAAATCTGAACACAGCAATGGTGAAACACACAGGTTCTTCGATAGAGACTGGTGAGATAAAAGGTACGAAAGGCTGAGAATCAATGAATTGCAGTACCTGAAAGGGATTAACCCAGTTCAGGGAGTTACATTATTAGTCGCAATTGCTATATGGAACCTTCACGTTCAAAGGCAGTATGCCTCTCGGGGAGGGAGGACGAGGAGATGGAAAAGCGGACCCAATTAGTAACCCCCTCTCAGCACACACAAATAATTAGTAACCCACTCTCTGGAACTGGTGAGAACCTGCTGGATCCCACCTCTGCTTGGAGGTCTCCCATCCAAAGACTGGCCAGAAGGTATGTGTGGTTTGCTCAAGGTCAACCAGCATGTTTCCATAGCAGAGTAGGAATATGAACCTGGGTTTCCCAGCTCCTAGTCCAACACTTTAACCACACTACCACACTGGCTCTCATTGGGACTTAGGCCCCTTCCGCACATGCAGAATAATGCACTTTCAATCCACTGTCAATGCACTTTGCAGCTGGATTTTACTGTGCAGAGTAGCAAAATCCACTTTCAAACAACTGTGAAAGTGGATTGAAAGTGCATTATTCTGCACGTGCAGAGGGGGCCTTAGTGTCAAGTAAAAAGTTCTGCAGTTTATCAGCCCCTCTAAACACACAAAAGAGCTTTGCTGGTTCAAACCGACAGTCCATCGAGTCCAGCATCCTGTTTCCAACAGTTCTGGGAAGCCCCAATGGGGCCTTTCTGACTCTGAAACTAGGCTGCCCGCTTGCCCATTAACCTTTAGCCAAGAGTCCTTGGGTGTTTATAGGCCACGTCTTTAATGAAGTCAGATGGTGGACGCAGAGGGAGGCTGGTCCCTTCAGGGCCTCTTGCCCCCTTGCTTCTTTTCCTCAAGGTTTCTTTCCTTTCCTCTTGACGACTTGCTTGGCGTGGTTACGGCTGGGGTTGGAGAACGACTTGATGAGGAGAGAAGTGAACTTGCGGTAGCTGGCGGCTAGAGGAGAAAGGTGAAGAAGAAGAAGAAGAAGAAGAAGAAGAAGAAGAAGAAGAAGAAGAAGAAGAGGAGGAGGAGGAGTTTGGATTTATATCCCCCCTTTCTCTCCTGTAGGAGACTCAAAGAGGCTTACAATCTCCTTGCCCTTCCCCCCTCACAACAAACATCCTGTGAGGTAGGTGGGGCTGAGAGAGCTCCAAGAAGCTGTGACTAGCCCAAGGTCACCCAGCTGGCGTGTGTGGGAGTGTACAGGCTCATCTGAATTCCCTCCACAGCTCAAGCGGCAGAGCTGGGAATCAAACCCGGTTCCTCCAGATTAGATACACGAGCTCTTAACCTCCTACGCCACTGCTGCACCCCTCTTCCTCCCCTCTTGAATTCACATCTACAGGATGATTTTCATGACATTGGGATATCCTAAGAATTTTTACCCATTGCTACGAACTAACTTACATACCCTTCAGTTCACGAGGGACTGTCCTCAATTTTGCCCCCAACCATAAGTCACTGTCCCTATTTTGTCTCCTGTGTTAACTTTTACCCTATTTGTCCCCCTCCTTTTACCTATTTGCTATTTTGAGTTGCTAGAGTAGATGCAATATGTCAGTGGGATGGACCCAGGCAATTTTAATGCTTGCGCATAACCACTAAGGTGCCCTCCAGTGCGCAGTCTGCCATTTCTCACAAAGCTCAGGCATATTTTGAATTGCTGATTATATGTGTCAAAGAAATGAGCTACTTTTGAGGAAAATTCTACTTGTAAGATACTCTATTTGCCCTGTGCAGTCAATGACAGCTGCCAGCTACCCTCCCATACAGAGACCTTACTTATCAAGGGTCACTCCACAATCCACAAGGCCTGTTAATTAAGTTCAGTGGTTTCAGCTGGAATTGGTTGAGCGAGGGGGAAATTTGCTCATTCTCTGGAAGATTCCTCAGAGATAGAATAATCGAGTTGGAAGAGACCACAAGGGCCATCCAGTCCAACCCCATGCAATGCAGGAACACATAATCAAAGCACTCCTGACAGATGGCCATCCAGCCTCTGTTAAAAAACCTGCCAACAAGACACTCCGAGGTCGTGAATTCCACTGTCAAACAGCCTTTACACCCTAAAGGACTTTGGCCCCTAATAGCCCAAGACTCTTTCCAACCTAGATGGATGTGTGAAGTTAGGGAAGGCCTGCTCAAGAGAGGCATATCACCTAGTGCTCTCTTGACACAAGACTTGTCCTCAGCTAAGACTACAGTCAAGCTGAGAGTTCAAGATATGGCTCGTCAACAAGATGTAACAGCATTCCCCAAATTTAATCTCAAACCATCCATTAAATACACTTTGGGCCCTTCCCCCTATCTATATAACTTGGACAGCCAGTCACTTAGGAGGGCTTTCACACTCACTAGATGTGATGCTCTTCCCTCAGCAATGCTTGAGGGCAGATATAAAAAAATTCCATATATCGACAGGCTTTGTCCATGTGATATGGGGGAAATAGAGACCCTGACGCATATTTTTTTACGATGCCCCACTCACAAAGAAATGAGGGCAAAACTGTATGACTCTCTTCCAACATCAATTTTTCTTGGCCCTGAGGATTGTGCCATGGAAAGACTATTAGAAGATGCCAATCGAATATAACCAGAGAGGTGGCAAAATTCAGTGCTTATGTGGTTAAAAGGTGTGGACAAGTAGGGCAATAAAAATAGGAACTTTGCATCAATGATTTTATCTTTTATTCAAATTTTATTCTAGTTTTAACTTGAACTTATAATATGGTTTATACAACCAGTCTTTGGAAACTGGTTACCTCAATTTTATTTTGTATCTGGTCTGGAAATGTACTATCTGGATTTTATATTTTATATCTGATATTTTCTGGTCTTTGACAGAAATAAAATATTGATTGAACAGCCTTTACTGTCAGGACGTTTTTCCTCATGTTTAGGCAGAATCTCTTTTCCTTCACCTTGAACCCTTGCCTCCTGGTCCTAGTCTCTGGAACTGCAGAAAACAAGCTTGCTCCTTTACCAACATGACATCCCTTCAAATATCTAAACATGGCTGCCTCTTAACCTTCTTTTCACCAAACTAAACATCCCCAGCTCCCTAAGATGTCACAATGATTTGGGGTTTCCAGCACTGGGTTGGGAAATTCTAGGAGATTTATGGGCAAAGCCTAAGGAGACCATAGCTTGTGTTATGTGCAGTCAAGTTGCTCAGGTCTGAAAGCCATGGCTTCTTTTATAGAGTCAGTCCATCTCATCTTGGGCCTTCCGCTTTTCCTAGCATTATTGTCTTTTCCAGTGACTCTTGTCTTCCTATAATGTGATCAAAGTATGACAGCCACAATTTTGTCATTTTAACTTCTAGGGCAGGGGTCTGCAACTTGTGGCTCTCCAGATGTCCATGGACTACAAATCCTGTCAGCCCCTGCCAGAATGGCCAATTGGGCCAATGCTGGCAGGGGCTGATGAGAATTGTAGTCCATGAACATCTGGAGAGCCGCAGGTTGCAGACCCCTGTTCTAGGGAGAGTTCAGGATTGATTTGATCTAGAACCTACCGATTTGTCTTTTTGGCAGCCTACGGTGTCCATAAAACCCTCCACCGACGCAGCATTTCAAAGGTATCCACTCTTTTCGTTTCAGCTTTCTTCAATGGCCAGCTTTCACACTCATATATAGTAATGGGGAATACTATGTTATGAATTAACTTCTCTAGCACTGTGGGATATAGTCGAGGCTGCCTGCCCGTTTCCTCATTTGTGCCTCATTCCATCCATCAATCCAGGGATCCCAGATAACAGTGACACAAATCAAGGGCCTATGGGAGTCAGGGCCTTCGATGAACAGAGAACAAAATCAATCCCATGTCTCTGACAACTGGATAAAAGAAATAACACATATCAGCGTCTCTTATCCCTCAGCTGATCCTCACAGGACAGCTTTGACATGCAGCAGCTATTGGAAAAATCCCACACGTGATTGTCTGCCGGCTGGTTCATGTACTGTAGGTGTAACTTTTGACATGTCCATGCAAACTAGCGGGGAAAGGAAGGAGGCTGTAGACATGTGTGGCATCCGAACATAACATTTAATGGCAATAAGGTAATGAGCCAATGGTCTAACTCAGTGGATCTCAACCTTCCTAATGCCACAACCTTTTAATACATGTTGTGGTGACCCCCAACCCTAACATTTATCCATTTTACAGATGGAGAACACTGATGCAGAGAATCTTAGGCGACCCCTGTGAAAGGATTGTTCGCCCCCCAAAGGGGTCCCAACCCCCAAGTTGAGAACCACTGGTCTAACTCAGTAGCCCTCTACATGACAAGTGTGGAACCTTAAACCCAACAGAGAGTTTAAACCCATGAAGAGAGTTTTGACTCTCAGGGGCTCCTCCACAGAATAATGCACTTTCAATCTACTTTCATAATAGTTTGCAAGTGGATTTTGCTATTCTGCACAGTAAAACCCAGCTGCAAAGTGCACTGACAGTGGATTGAAAATGCATTATTCCGCATGTGTGGAAGGGGCCAACATTTTGTACCCTGGAAATCTTGTTGGTCTTGGCCTCCAGACTGGGCTCAGTTCTTGCTACTGGGTGCTACTGGGCTCAACTCTACACATAATGTCTGGGACAGCTCCTACCTCTCTCAGAAGAGCGGCTTCTATGCGACCTACTCGTCCTGGTGGTTTTCCTGAAACACAAACAGCTGCCATCAGAACAGCCTAAATGACCCTTCCCTTCTCTGCTCCTCTCTTGCCCTCCTATGGCTATTGCCCGATCTATGGATACCAATCTTGATCCTCCTTGATCTGAGATTGCAAATGCCTTAGCAGACCAGGTGCTCAGGAGCAGCAGCAGCAGCAGCAGAAGGCCACTGCTTTCACATCCTGCATGTGAGCTCCCAAAGGCACCTGGTGGGCCACTGCGAGTAGCAGAGTGCTGGACTAGATGGACTCTGGTCTGATCCAGCAGGCTAGTTCTTATGTTCTTACCATACAGGCAACTGACTACTGACTCTGGTGTGCCCGTGGATGGACAGGTTTGCCTCCTCCAGATTTATTCCTGGGTCTACCTGCCCCACCATGTACTATTTTGTACAAGGGCTCTCAACATGTGCTTCCTTCAGTCATCATAAGAAAGCTATTTTTTGAATTTGTGGGGCTTCCTTTCAGATGTCTCGCTTAGGAACTGAGCTGCTTGAGACTTGTGGTATTTATCACAAAAGGCTGATTTATTACAAAAATGCTGATGAATATGTCAGTGGAAATAAAGGGTCCAGATAGAAGCAGGTAACTAGGGGGTGTATGTGTATAACTGCACAAGGGTGGTAGGGAAGTAAATAAGAAGACACCGTGGCTCAGTGGTACAGCATTTGCTTTACGTGCAGAAGGTTCTACGATCAATTCCTGGCATTTCCAGGCAGCATGTGAAGTGAAAGGCCTCCAGCTAAGGCCCTGAAGAGCCCCTGCTAGTCTAGGTCAGGGGTAGGGAACCTGCGGCTTGAGAGCCGCATGCGGCTCTTCTACCCTTGTACTGTGGCTCTACGAGCCAAGCCACCGGCTTCATCCTTGCCCACCCTGCAGGCAGCAGGGCGGGCGCATCCATGCACTTCTCAGAATGAGCGGAGTAAAAGGTTAAAAAACCCCCAATATATATATAGTGTTATCTTTATTTTAAATGTCAAAAATTATTTGTGGCTCCAAGTGTTTTCTTTTCCCGTGGAAAACGGGTCCAAATGGCTCTTTGAGTGTTAAAGGTTCCCTACCCCTGGTATGTTTTGTATATTGTTGTTTATATGCGTGCTTTCATTTCTAACGGGGTAGTGTCTAAACTTTGCACAGTAGTTTCCAGATCCTTGCTCCTTGCTCCCTGTGCTGAAACCTGACACGTGATTTCTGCAGCACAGGATTCTGCAACCTCTTTGAGGGCCCATCTGAAATTCTAACACACTGAGGTAGGCACAGTCACAAAATGGCTGCTGCTGGAGGGGGACCCACTCAGTGGTCGTGGCAGCTTACCTTCAGGCACTGTGTAAAGATCCTTGTGCTGTTGTAACCCATGCCATTTTAGTCTTTTTGTTTTGTTTGGATCTTAGGGCCCAGGGGATAAGAGCTCACTGAGCATGTGCAATTGGTAAGCTTGCTTGCTTATTACCAATTGCAAGAGCTCCACCCTCTTCAGTTGATCTTGCCTGCAGTAGAAGGAAGGCCTACAGCTCAATTGAGGGAATTACTTATTTTTTTTACAGGCCCAAACTAAAGAAAGACCTGCAGCAGCTACATCAGATACAGAAGGCCAGATGAGAGAAAGAAGCCCTGCTTGATTAATAGTTTGGACTTTCTTGCTATTCTTTCATTATTGGACATTGTTAGTGGTGGCAACTGTTCTGAGTGTTTTTTTCTTTAAAAGCACTGAAGATTTTGTTCAATTGAGTTGTGCTGCATATAAATATATATACATATGTTCACTATATGTTCACTATTATTTATCCTTAAATGATAGAAAGTTGTGTTAAAGATTAAAGGTTTGTTGATTTGTTCAAGCAATTTCATATTTGTTTGTTAAGCCACAGGGTGCTGTCATATATTATTTCCTAGGTCTCCAATGGAGATTGATGTGGCCAAGGATAAGTAGGTTACACTGTGGTGGCAGCTGCTGCCAAAGCAATGTTTTTAAACATCTGTACAATCAATCAAATCTCCAGCTGTCAACTAGAAGTCTTGCTGGGCAACATCTCCACCTTCCCTTTCTAAATACACTTGGGCACCAAGAAGGAGGTTGGCAGGCTCCATGGCACCCATGGGCAACCTCTGGTTGGGGACCACTGATGTAGTACCTGCTTGCAAAAGGTGTGGTCTTAGGTCTCCGCTGCCTTCTTCCCTCTGAAGTTTCCGTGAGCTGCTCCTCAGGATCCTGGTCCTCTGCGAGCGGAGACCATTTTTCTTCATTTGTGGCTTCATTTGTCTCGCCTTGGCTGGGAGGTGAGGTGGAGGAGCTGGTGACTTCTGGGTTCTGCTGATTTTGGGAGGGATCCTGGGAGGGCTCAACGGGGTCCTCCTCCTTAGTCCGTTCTTGCAAGGTATTTTCTACTTCAGGGTTCTCTTGCTCCACAAGGCCCAAGGGCTCCTCTGATTGCTGGGCAGACAAAACCAAAAGTGGGAGAATTGGTTCTTCCAGAAATGTTAAGACACTTGGAACTCTTTCTCTTCCCAAAGGAGGCTTTCTGTTGTGTCTCTGTAAGAGCCACCACTCTGGCTTGGCCCCCTCTTAAACAGAAGACAGACAGCGAAGTCAGTGTCTCCAGTAGAAACACAAGGGCATTCCTCTAAGGCTAGTTAATGATTGTAATCCAGCTGCTCTCATTGATTTGGAACAGTTCTTATTTTCCCAAATAGAGGCAGAGAACCAGTAGGGCATAGTGATTCAGAGCAGTGGACTCTAATCTGGAGAACAAGGTTCGATTTCCCTCCTCCTCCACCTGAAGCCTGCTGGGTAGCCTTAGACCACAGGTGTCAAACTCGCGGCCCTTCAGATGTTATGGACTGCAGTTCCCATCATCCCCTGCCATCACACTGCTGGCAGGGGATGATGGGAACGGCGGTCCATTACATCTGGAGAGCCATGAGTTTGACATCTATGCATTAGAGTTAGACCAATCAGAACCACCTCATCCCATGTGGAGGCCGGCAATGGCAAACAAAACGTTATTTGCCTTAAAAATTCTACGGGGTCACCATAAGTCAGATGTGTCTCGATGTCACTTTCTGCCACTAGGTCCCCCCCCCAAAGGGCCAAACTAGATGTGACTCATGATCACCATGAATACGCTGCTACCATTTTAAGGTGATTTTAAAATGCTGTGCGGGGCTGAGGTCTTCTTGGTCCTCAGGAGCCAAAATGGCTGTCTCCCTCTCAGCGGCTGTTTTGGCACATGTTGTTTGAGGGGGAAAGCAAGAGCACCGTGCTCTGTGGCCAATCAGCATCAGGGCCTAATGGGATTTTAAAATCACTCTAAGATGGGGGCGTCAGCGCCCTCATGATGGCCAGAATAAAGCTGTCCCGCCTAGTTTGGCCCGAAATCCCTGTTTGGTCCCTCTTTTTGCCAGACTGCCTTTCTTTGGGTCTCCCATGGATGTGACCTCCTCAAAGCACTGTTTCCCTCAACTGGAAATGTGGCAGCTCAGCTAGTGAGGAAAGACGCTTCCTTCTCTCTTGAGGAACTCCTTTCCCATCACCTGGAAGCACTTGTAACCCCTGTGTAAGAATGGGATGACCCAGAAAGGGGTGGAGTCTGAAAAGAAGCAGAAGGCTGCAGAACTCGTGAGGTTGGAAGAAGCAAGGCTACCAGGCTGGGACCTTGATTGATTCTATCAAGCCCTTAACACCTTGTTTAAGGTAACTGCAATGTTGTGGGGAACTAGTGGGAAGGGAGTTTAATTTTTTTGCTATATTGTAAATGTTAGAATTTATTGTTTCAGGGTTTTTGTGTATGTAAATGGTGAGAGTTTTCTGGGAACCTTCATCCTCTTGAAGCCCGTTCACCAAGCCTCTGAAGTCTTCAAAACCAACCACCAGCAAAGAAGAATTGGACTTGGCAATATCAGTAGACTGTAAATACAAGGACTTGAAAATGCAAACTTAACAGGACTGCAAAGTGTAAATGTTAAATGTTTTAAAAGTGTTATTTGTTAAGAGAAGTGAACTGTTTTGTTTAAATTTGGTTCTTTGCAACTCCTTCCAAGTACTGCCCCACAGAACCCACAGAAAGAGGTTACACGCTCACATTGTCAAGCTGTGGGGGAGCTTCCTGCCCCTGCTCTGGTTCTGTGGGCTGCTCCTGCAGTAAATGCCTGGGTTTGGCGGGGGGTCTCAGCAGGTGCACGACCTTGACCCAGGACTCAAAGATGTCCTCCTGCACGTCCTGCTGGGGGCTTAGCTGCAAGTAGAAGGTGCGCCCACTGACCAGCTTGAAACGGAGCTGCTGTTTCTCCCAGTCATGAATGGAGATCTTTACAAAGCATAAGGGGAGAAGCCTGGTTTGGAGAGAGAGAAAGGAAGATTTCTTTGTGCGTGAGGGATGAGCAGAGTCCTCTTCCCTCACTCGCCCCTTTTTATTCTTAAAGTCTGCAAGTGCTGAGTTCAGTTCATCCTTACTTAACCGTAGACTGGGATTTTCTGCATTCTCAGTTTCCTTCCTTGCTCCTGTTTCAGTTCTGCATGTGATCTGCTCCCTCTAGTGGTTGATTTGATATCAAACAAGTTTATATGCGGCATATGAAACTGATGTTTAAAATATGCAGGGAGGTATCCTGGATATAACCTTGTTTGATGTTGAAACAACCACTAGGGCAGGGGTCGGGAACCTTTTCCCCTCAAAGAGCCATTTGGCTCACCACCAAATTTGGCTCACCACCAAAGAGCCATTTGGCTCACCCCCACCCCCCCACCCACTCGCTCGCCCCCCCTCCGCCCCCCACCCACTCGCTCGCCCCGTCTGCAGGGCGGGCGAAGAGGGGCCCGGCGGCTCGGCCTGCCTGGCCGCCGGGAGAGCGCCCGCCCTGCAAGCAACGGGGCGGGCAGGAGCCAAAGCCCGCGCGCGAGGCCTTGCTGGCCGCGGGCTGGAGATGTGCCCGCCCTGCTTCCTGCAGGCGCTGCAGAGGGGCCCGCTCGGCCTCGCCCTGCCGCTGAGAGTGCCCGCCTTTGTGTTAAAGCGCGGCAGAGCCAAAGCTTCCCTGCCGGCCTCGGCTGGAGATGTGCCCGCCTTCTGCTTCCTGCGGTGGCGGGCGAAGAGGGGCCCGGGCGGCTCTCGCTCATGGAGCCGCGAGAACAGCGGCGTCGGAAGATTTGCATGCGGCTTCCGCGGAAAGCCAGCGGAGTTCCCCGAATTCCCGTGCACTAGGGGGAGCAAAACATACGTGGAACTGAACCCCCCACTCCCAAAGAAACAGAAACTTACAAGCAAGGAAGCTGAGAATGCAGAAAAGTCCATTTTTTCAGAGGGTAGTTGTGTTGGGTGGCAGTAGAAGTTTATGCTCTGAAACTGTTATTGGTCTCTAAGATGCAACGAAACTTGAATTTAACTGTCCTTATTTCCAGTTTAACTAGGATTCATTCCTTGAATTGGATAGGGTTGCCAGTCTGGGCTGGGAAATCCCTAGAGATTTTGGGGTTTGGGGAAGGGAGATACATCAATGGGGTCTAATGTCATAGAGCCCACCTTCCAAAGAAGCCTTTTTCTCCAGGTAAACTGATCTCTGTTGCTTGGAGATCAATTGTAATCCCAAAAGATCCTGAGCCACTACCTGGAGGTTGGCCACCCTAGAACTGGAGCATGCCAATTGTATTCAGTTCCTTCAGTTTGTGTTTAAGAATCTCCCTTAGTCTTGGAATCATTTAATAAATCAATAGGGACAATGAAACCTACAAAATTTGTTTATAAATATTTGATGCTGATCAGTAAATAGGATATGCAAAGTCTCAGAAATGAATGGAATAAATAACAATGGGAGATGGCCCTAAATTTTGTACCTGTTGTTTCTATGGTTATTAAGCTGCAACGTATTCAGCACAAAATTATATGTAGGATATACTGGATAATTACAGTACCTTTTAAGAAAAGCACTGTCTAATTGTTGACATTGCAACTTACAAGACTTGCCTGTTAAACCTATGCTCTGGGTGTGTCTTGTCATTTTTTTTTCAGGGAAGAAGGAATTATTCATATCAATTTTGTAATAAAATATTCATAGATCTTTTGAGGATGCTTATATACTTTGAAACTATTTGCCTGTCTCTTTGGAGTCTGACTGTCTTTGTTCAAGTCAAGACAACCTTTATTGGCATATCAGCAGAAAGACAGACAAGGGGGAAAAAGTCATACATAATATAACAGGAGTTTGAGAATTGGCTGCAGCGCTATAGAACTCCTACTCTGTGTTTGAAAACACATCATGATGGTGAGATGTAGAAATGTGGCTGTTGGTTATATTAGCAACACCATTATTCAACAGGTATAAGATTTTTTTGTTGATCTGACAAACTTTTTTTCTTTGCCAGAACCTGCTGCCAAAGATTTAATCTGGTCGTCTCACAAGAGAGCACAGTACAAAATCACATGTTTGAGCGATTCTACACAATTCATGGTGCATATGAAAACTCTCTCATGATGGGGAATTTCCAACTGTCTGCCTGGCAACAAAGCTGACGGAAGTACGTTACATCTTGCACAAGTAAAGGCTCGGCACTGATTGAGCTCCGTTAGTTGTATTAAATACTTTGCCATACAAGCTACCTTGGGGTAGATTCCAAAGTAGAGCAGGGAACAGAATTTATTGGCTTCTCTGATTAGATTCTGGTACTCTCGGTCAATCGGCCTCCTTTTCAAGCTCTGAAGGATTTCGTTGGCTGGTAACATTACCAGCGCCTCGAGTGATCAACCTAGAGCAAGTATTTTGGCCTCTATGCAAGCCCACCACTCAGATATTTGGAGGGCTGGCAAAGCTTCATACATTAAGCTCGGGTCCTCCAGGTTGAAGAATAAACGGTTGTAGAATACTCAGCCTGGGTCCTAGTGCCTACCTGAACCTGCTCTCCCCCCCCCCCCCCCCACTCCGTTTGAAAGTAAAAATACATTTTGGCATTCAGTTTAGTTATACAGGAGCTGTGTTGCATAGTGGTTAAGTGCTTGCACTGCCACTCACGCGGTCAGAAGTTCGAGCCCCTGTGGGTCAGATATCCTGGCAGCTGGCTCATGGTCAACTCAAGACCATCCATCCATTCCTTGGTTGGTAAATGAGTACCTAGCTCATAGCTAAGGGGTAAAGAATAGCCGGGAAAAGCAATGGCAAACTATCCCACAAAAGCGGCTTGCCTATGAAATCACTGCTCGCAGTGGTACCCCAGGGTCGGACACAACCGAAGAGGAAACTTTACCTTAGTTATACAACGTTGCCGTCCAACTCAGTTACATACCTCTACTACTGGCTGGCCTTCCCATCACTTAAAAATGAATAATTCTCATATTTGTTTGGGATTATATTCCAGTGTGGAAGTTTATGGTTTTTTCTACCACTGCCCCTCAACTGACTGTACTAACATCTTTTTCTGAGCCTCCACAGCTCAAGTGGCAGAGCGGGGAATCAAACCTGATTCCTTCAGATTAGAGTATACCTGCTCTTAACCAGTACGCCACTGCTGCTCCTTATGGAAGGGCCAGAGACAACCAAGGTTCAGATCAGGAATGAAGGAGCCTTAAAATCAACGACGCTTATAAGCCTGGTCTCACCTGGTGAGCTCGAATCTTGTACGAGGACTGTGGTGGGTTCTGGTATGGGATGCCAGATGCCGCTCTCTGGAACGGAGGACAGGCCGGGCCAAGAGAAGCACATTGGGGATTCGTAGGGTTGGGCTGGTGGCAGCAATAGCAACCCTGACCAGCTGCACCTGGTTGTGCACATCAACTGCACCCCCTTTCTTGCTGACCTGCAGCCAAAAAGAAAACAAAGTCCAGATGCATTCAATTAGGAAAGTCTATCAGTCCCAGAATAATGGAGAAAAGACTCTTGAACTTGAAAGAGCCACCTAGAGAATTCTACCAAGTCCAACTTTTTCCGTCTTGCAGTGATAGGACAAACAATGTGGAAAATGCTGTTGTGGCCAAATTATGGCAGCTCCAGAGGGTTTTCAAAGCAAGAAACATTCATAGGCATTTTTCTATGGCCTGTCTCCATGTGGCAACTCTGGACTTCTTTGGTTGTCTCCCATCAAAGTACTAAACGCTTCGCTTCCAAGATCAGATGAGATTGGGCTAGCCTGGTCATACTGGTCAAGGTTATTGGGTTTTTGTGGGAGGTCATAGAGTTAGGTTAGCTGGTTGGTCTCCTTGTGGGGGCAGTAAGAATTAGACTGCTCATAGTTTCCTGGTAGTTTGGATAAGGTTTTGTAGTGTTAGGTCATCCCGGTTATGGAACCTCAGGAAGTCGCCATCTTTTGTTGTCTTGGCTATCAGGATAATTAATTCTGAGGCTTGTTAGTTGTAATGGTTAGGTTTTCATGTACTATGGATTGATATTTTTGGTAGTTGTTAGAATGTTGTGCTATTTGACGTTACCTTATTATTATGCTGTGAAATCAGAGGTGGGATCCAGCAGGTTCTCACAGGTTCCCGAGAGTAGGTTACTAATGATTTGTGTGTGCCAGAGGGGGTTACTAATTGGTGATTTTGCCACGTGATTTTTGCCTTAGTTATGCCCCTCCTCTCAGCAGTAGCGCACAGAACTTGAAGCAGTCTAGCAGGAGGTGCACCGGCGCGCATGGCAGCCTGTGCCTGCGTGCATCTCGTTTTTCTCCACCTGGCGATCAAGGACCGGCGCATGGGCTGGCGCCCTGCCACAGCCCCGCCTAGGGAATGCCCTTGCGCACCCTGGAATGCTCCGGCCACGCTCAAGCCATGCCCCGTCGCCCAGCCCCATTGGCGCTTACTGGTCATTGTTTGAATCCCACCACCATAACCCGGTGCAGCGCCAATGCTGGATAGAAGTAACCTTGAGTGTATCTCCATGGTTCGGCGATGGGCTAGGATGTACTCCAGCGGAGACTTTATCTTTTATGCTGAGATGAAGCCCCGCCTCTAGCGGGGATGGGGTAGAATGGCATTATAACCCAGTGCTTCTGGCGAAGTGTCATCTCTGTCACTCGCGGTACTTGAGCTTAAGACAGTTCAATAAAATGGACTTTTACTACCGTGCCTTTTATTTTCAAGGCGCTCTGCAATTCCTTACATTGTGGCAGAATCTAATTCATCTGCGCAGTGGACCTCTTTGTTCGCATGGAGAGGTTGAATTTTGACGCGGAAGCTGCGCGGTAGTCTCAAAGAGGGGTTCTTCTCCTGTTCCTTTCCCTTCTGGATCTGGAGGAACCGGCAGGAGAACGGGCCCGCTGGTGGTTCTTTCCCCGGGCCTCCTCGTATCAGCAGTCTCTCCTTTTTTACCCCGCTGGAGTTCGGTGGACGGACGAGCCACCATGACCGCGGAGTCGCTGAAGCTTGCCTGGCGGATCGAGCCTGTGGATCTGATCTCACCCGCCCTTTGCATTGCCCCGATGCAACCTGTCAGTGGAGGAGACGGGTTTATCTACCTTCATAGCAACCCAGGAATCCATTGAATCATTCCCGGACGATTTTGCATGTTCTAAAGAACCAATACCGCGGTACAGCATCAGTTCATCCCCAGCGACACCGGGATCTAACCTGAATTGGGGAGGTATCCGCACGCCTCTAATCAATCTCCCCCATCCTGTCCGGGCGATCTTCCACTCTGAGGGTGCCTCTGGCTACCGTATACATGCTGCCGTGTTCCGAGGGCTCGCCTGATGACGTAAGAGTCTGAAGCAGCCTCGCCCCAGTTGACTGCTTCTCTCCCATCGAAGACTGGGATGAGGGTAAGCAGGGCGAATTTCGAGATGCCTGCAAGCGTATGGAACCGTGAACGCAAAGCTATGGAGGGAGGAACGGGTACAGTTGCAGCAGAGCGCTAAACCCTGTAGAGGGACCGGGAACAAGTAAACGCGAAAGAAGTCCAGCTCGAAAGCTGACCGCAAGCAAAGACGCCCAACGGCAATATATGCTCAAATCTAATAAATAGTCCTTATGATAAACCGGAACAGTCCAGACTAATTTTAATAACGGGTAACGCTGGAAGTTGCCGCGCGCACGCGAAAGGAACTCATCAGCCTCCTAAACGGATTCTTAACCCGGCTTAAAATTAGGGCTAGAAAAGCTGCTTTGTACGCGCACGCGATGCTTTGACTCGCGGTTGGTGGTTTGGCTGCTTGAGGAACGGCGAGGCGTGCGACCAGGGGCCGTAAGTCGAACTTAGCGTTGTTACTGATCGCCGCGCCGAAATGCACGGGTCCTGCTACTCCAAACGCCAGCTGCACTTCCGATTCTCCAGCCTCTGTACAATAGAAGCCGCCTGCCCAACCTTGCTCAGCTAGGCCAGAATCCACCGGTTTGCCGAATCAGCTACTTCCGCCCTCGATATCCGTTCGTTTTGATGGGACCGCTTTCCAAACTTCTACTTCATCTTGCAACTCCAATGCCTTCAATGGAAGACTATGATGATCTAGTACCGGGTCTGTACGCCGTAGTTACGTGGACATCGGCTCAGTCCGATAAAGGCGCAGCTGACTGGTTCGTGACTGTTTTGGATTTGCGGTGGCGGAGAGACTCTCGCATAGTGCCCGATTCTCCAAGCTTACGCCAAGATCTGTGCATTGAATGAAGCGTCCGGCATCTGACTGCAAACCATCCAGCGGCAACCGCCTTCGCTTGCAGAATTTAATCAGACTTCGCGGCGCGGCGCTGCTCTACTTCCTCTGATGTGGGCTCAACGCATTTTGAAATGCTAATACTTCTCGATGCTGTGGATAGCAAGCTACGCGAAACAACGTGGTGTTTTAAATTCGCCTCGCATCTACTGGGTGATTGATCCAGTTAATTCCCAAGTAAGCCTTCGCCAATACGTCATTAAGGAGGCGTCATTTTACCTCAAAACTACCTACCAGGTCCAAATTAAGTCGCCCAGCCGCTTCCTTGCATCGCGAAACGTTCTGAACGCCATTTAAATAGGTTCTTTTATCGCGAGGCCGGCCATCTTAGCCTAACTGGTCCCAAAGAAGCAAAACTAACCGCCCAGCCCCAGATTCGCCTGCCAAAACCACACGCAGGTCAGGGTCATTCCCACACTGGCTCCATATCTAAAGCGTGACCGGCGCGTACCTTATAGAGGAGGGGGGGAAGCAGGCTTTGTCTGTCTTTCGAGCCCTCATGGACAGTGGGCCCGTAATTTTACGTGATGCATTCCCATTACTGTTCAAGCATTTCTGGCTAACCCCGCTTAAACATTATTCCCTTCGCATTATCGGATTCCGCGTTCCCCACTGCTTAATGCGCCCCAGGTGCAGAGGAGCCAGGTCTGGACCGGAATCCCCGGCTTAAGCCCATACCATTCAATCTAAATGGATGCAGCCCCTGAAACCAAGACCGCCCATTACAAAACACAGCCGGTTCTCCCCTCCCGCCATACCACCATGGGAGAAAATTAGTTTCATCGGCACAGTGTAGCCAAACACTCCATAGTTTTTGGGCATGCCTTGCTAGTTGTTATATGAACCAAAATCTATCGGAAGCAAAGGATCCCGAATCTACCGACCTCCTGCGGAACACATGAATTGGGAAGAAAAACCTAACGCCTTCCTGACTTCCTCTGCTCTTCCTAGTTATCGCTCCGGATTCTACTGGACATCCCACCTGCATATCAGGATCCAGCCAGAGTTTCAGAGCAGGAATGATCACCTGCCCCCCACAGACGACAATAATTGATCGTAAAATTGTCATAAACCAGGGCTTAACTGCCTAAGGGTAGGAATTCACCGCGATGAGTCCCAATGTAGGCTGGGAACTTCGTATTTTGTGACGTTGAACCTTGTCGGGTTTCATAATGGCGGGCTACTAAACACATTGCCACACGTCTCCAGCTTGTTTAATAAAAAAGAAAAGATGTGGGTCTTGACGGCTTTACCGACGCACGAATTCCCGAAGGCGCCCCGTCCAATAACTTTGCCTTTGATCGGTGGACCTTTAGATGTACCGTAAGCATTTGCGATTTTACTAAAATTGTATCGGCGGTGCTTCAATACAGAGTTTCGAATTGCTGAAGGATATGAACACCTGATCAGCGCGAAATACAAAGTTTGATAGCTTCGAAATGATTTAATAATGCCATTCGGTTAAGCGGTCCTTCGAGCTTCTTTACGTATCTCTTATCGTTCCTAAGCTCTCCATGATTTACCGGTACAAGGGTTGTTTCATATTTAGATGACGTTCTATCTTCCGCAAACTATACGGTACGATGGTCCGAGAGGTATTGTTCGCTGACAACTCTTTGCCAAACCAAACGCTGCCTTTACTGACTCCCATTGATCTATTTGGTTACCGGATCCTACCGAAGCAAAAAAAATGGACTCGTTAAAATTGACGCGAGTCCTCCAATGGCCTGCCCCACCAACCCGCAGAAAGAACTCCAGTCGCCTTCGCTAATTTCTATCGATTTATACCCTAATTTGGTTGAATCCGACTTCTCCTCACAGCACCTTTACGCATTAAGGCGTAAAGATCACCTGTCCGCAAGCCCGTAGCCCCTTGTTCAATATCTGAGGAATGTCAAACAGCCTTTCATAACTGTTAAAACGCGCTACCACCGAATCAACCCAAAAGCAACTTCAACCCAGATCTCCCCTGGTTGTGTTCACGGGACGATGCCACCAAGTCCTGCTGTGAAAAAATATGATGGTATCTAACCCGCAGCTTATCGCATTAAAAAACCCCCAGTCAACCTAACTGGATCAGGTATACCGCGCCACTGCAAAGAAAGACTTCCCTACCTATTTACTCGGTTGAAAGGGCAACTTTTCAAAGCTCGGATCGGCAAAACTCTGAGCCTTCCACCCCTCTAAGATGTCCGGCAAACAACTTCTGCTAAATATTTCTTTTCTCGCTTCTTTTTATAAACCATTTTTCCCTGAAAACCAATGAACTGGCTTGATGGCCTCTTCTCTTACTCCCAGAGGTGAGCTGCCTTTATGCATATCTCCCATCGCATTTGTTCTTTTCCAGTGCCAGTTGGTTGTCACCTCCTATCTCAACAAGCGCCCCACTTCTCCTCCACCCCCTGCCTCAAAGTCTCTGTCATTCCCTCCTTTTCCTATGGGAATTGAGGAAGTGGGTCGTAAGGGGAGCTTCCAGCCACCGAAGGAATTCCACCTGGTGCTGGAGAATGGAGCTGGCTAGGGGAACAGCTGCACGGGCAAGTGTTCCTTAAGCTGCCACTGGCCCTGCCTGCTGGGATATTTTCGGGCTTTTTGAAATCTGCACCTGGCTCCATTGGTAGTCTTAGTGTGATGCAATGCTGGCAAAGATACTGAGGGCTTTGATGGTTGCTCTGCCTCAGGCAGCCAAACTATCCCTGAAAGCCCCATGGACTCTGTGCTTGAACTTCTCCCTGCAGAAGCTTCCCACTTTGGGAAGCGTCATTCCATGGATTTCATTTGATAGAGCTCGGCCCGAAAGTCGCAACACGGCTTGGTGGTGGTAGACTTTATTCTTGGGCGCCTCCACTTTATTCCATGCTTCCCATCCCCCGGCCCTCCTAAGTTGGTAATTTTGTTTTTATCAACATGTTTATCGCCTCCATTCCGCCATCTCTAAGGCATTCCCCACCCCAAGGGCCCCATCCATCCTGTGCTGCCAGCATCAGCTTCCTGCCACGCCACTCTGCCTGCAAGTGATTAAGCAGACTGAGAGAATCCATTAGGTCCATAGGAGGCATTTATTGTTACACCCCAATCATCACCAAGAATTGGAAAGGCAGCTGATTCCTCGCTTCTATGGTACCAACAATGTGGGTTCCTATAGAGCAATGCAAAGTTAGGTAAAACCCCTTTGAAACTTCAGGTCACCGCTCCTCACGCATATTAACTACAATACCTCGCAGCAGCCTTCGCGGAATTCCCCTGTGAATTTTACCAATGGATTTCATCCCAGCCAGGATGGGAAGCTCTGTCCAGACCACTTTATGCGAAGGACTCCCTAAACTGTGCTTTGATAAACACCGCTTCTGATTTCCTCTGTGCCCTGGAAAAATTTATTCACAAAAAAATCCTTCAGAGACGCGTACAAATTCTCCCAACCTGGCAAGAGATTTCAGGGTAATCTTTTCTAGATTACGCGCAGATTAATGATGTCACGTCGCCCAGCTGATTTGCAGTCAACCTTCATGGGTAACATCCATCCTATTCTCCATTCAGCTTGTTTGGCGGAGGCTCCTGCCCGCTGGGATGCCTGAGAGCATCACCCTGCCTGAGAGAGGCCTCCCACTATTATTGATGGCCACAAAAAAATGGAATTCCATAGACGGTAAAAGGCCAGTAAAAGTCCATCGCTATTGCGATTCTGAGCAAAGCTCAAGTATGTACTGGCGCGGTGAACTATAATTTCCGGCCAGAAGCTATTATGTTATAATGCTATCTTACCCCATCCCTTCCTGTTTCCCTGGAACGAGATCACCCCCGCGTTAAAGATAGCTCCCACTGGCTTTTATCTGGCCCGACTCTCGCATTGTGAATGTAATTCTGCCATTTCCAATTCATCAACATTCATTAACCTTTACACCTGTTACTAAATTTTTTGGATCCCACCACTGGTTGTCTCCCATCCAAGTACTAAACACTTCACTTCCAAGATCAGATGAGATTGGGCTAGCCTGGTCATACTGGTCAAGGTTATTGGGTTTTTGTGGGAGGTCATAGAGTTAGGTTAGCTGGTTGGTCTCCTTGTGGGGGCAGTAAGAATTAGACTGCTCATAGTTTCCTGGTAGTTTGGATAGGGTTTTGTAGTGTTAGGCCATCCCGGTTATGGAACCTCGGGAAGTCGCCATCTTTTGTTGTCTTGGCTATCAGGATAATTAATTCTGAGGCTTGTTAGTTGTAATGGTTAGGTTTTCATGTACTACGGATTAATATTTTTGGTAGTTGTTAGAATGTTGTGTTCTTTGACGTTACCTTATTATTATGCTGTGAAATGTACGATACTATTATACTGTTACAAATTATTACGATGCTATTATGCTGATATGTGTTCGTTGTTAACCTGAGATGCAGGACATGTGTCAGGATTTGTTGTAATTGATGTTGTTTTATGCCTATTGTATTGATACGCTGTTGTTATTTACTATGTTGTACACCGCCCTGAGCCCTTCGGGGGAGGGCAGCATATAAATTAAAAGTCAAACCCAAAAAATCAAAGGTGGAAGAAGCAATATCAGTTTTATTTTGATATACTTTGTTTAATTCTTTGTCGTTGTATTATTATTTAATGCACTGTTTCCTAGGTCTGTAGTCAGCTTTGAGTCTCATCAAGAAAGAACTACATGCAAAGCAGATAAATAAATAGGGGTTGGTATGCTCAGTGGTTGATTCTCTGCCCCTGCCCTCTCCCCTCAGCCTTGAAAGCTTACCTGGACAAAGTCACTCTCGAACATGGGGGAAAATTTCAGTAAGTTGTATTCCCCCGAGTGAAGCTGGCGCTGGAGTGGCCCCATGGCTGTGTTGAAGAGTCCTTGCCTTCGGCCGTGTTCATTAGGCCACCGAAACGGCAAGCTGGATTCATCCGACATCCTTTTTTTGTTACAGGGCTACATATGGTAGGACTAGTGGTTAGTACAAGGGCGGGGGTAACTGGGAACTAAGATTTCAGAACATTTCAAGGTGCAACTTTCATACTAAGGACAAGCTTTGACAGCCAGAGTGGTGTAGTGGTTAAGAGCAGGTGCACTCTAATCTGGGAGCAGGTGCACTCTAAACTGGAGAACCAGGTTTGATTCCCCGCTCTGCCACTTAAGCTGTGGAGGCTTATCTGGGGAGCCAGACGTGTTTCCACACTCCTACATTCCTGCTGGGTGATCTTAGGCTAGTCACAGTTCTTTGTAGCTCTCCCAGCCCCACCCCACAGGGTGTTTGTTGTGGGGAAGGGGAAGGGAAAGGAGATTGTAAGCCCCTTTGAGTCTCCTTGCAGTAGAGAAAGGGGGGATATAAATCCAAACTCTTCTTCTTCTTTGGAGCTCTCTCAGCTCCACCTACTCCCAGGGGGTTTGTTGTGAGGGGGGAAGGGAAAGTAGTTTGTAAGCCCTATGAGTCTCTTTACAGGAGAGAAAGGGGGGCTATAAATCCAACTCTTCTTCTTCTTCTTTATCTGCTGAACTGAAAAAGTGGCTTTATCTGCTGAACTGAAAAAGTGGCAAGCAACTCTACCTGGGAGGCCAGCTTATTTCCCAGCCCTCTGCTCCTGTACCCTTAGCTGCATCTAGAATCTAGAAATGAGGTTTCAAAAAACTCTGGCTGCTGTTTTCTGCAAACTGAGTTGATGCAAAAGGTGTAACTAGAAATGTAACGTAGAGAAAGGCACAGATAACAGGAAGCAAATGTACATACAGAACAGCACAACTGTGTCTATGTTGTACGCTCAGGAAAGTATAAGAACAATCTTATTTAAGTTATAAACTATAAAGTATTAAATTAACTCAGCTATGGCGTATTATATTTATTATCCTCCATGAACTAAAGAAAATCTTACTTCAACCAAAAATTATCAGAAAGTTCTGACCAGAACTATTTATTAGAGAGCAAACATTAAAGTCCATGGTTCTCTCAAAATACCAGTGTGTGGCTGTATGAGTCTATGTTTTCCGATAACAGGTCCGCACCTCATCAGTTTTCGTCAGCATGGCCAATTACTACGCTGGTAGGCTGATGGAATTGTAGTTCCTGAACATCTGGAGAGCCGCAGGTTCCCTACCCCTGATCTAGTGAAAGTAGTCTACAGATTATAGTAAACTAGAAATAAAGCTCGTTGTGCAAAACAATACAACAAGCTCTTGAAAAATGTTGTTAGCAGGCATAGCAGGGAACCAATATTGTTTTTAAAAAAGAAAAAGATATCTAAAAAGCCAAAGGTAACTTAATGCACTACAATTCCCAGCAGGCCCTGGGACTGGAAGAACCAAGTGTTGCAGTTGCACATACTCAGCTGCATCTCCCAAAGCGAGGGCTGATGGGAAGTGTAGTCCATGAGCATCCAAGAGACATGGACTACACTTCCCATCAGACCTCACTGTAAAAAAGTGAGTGGTCTGAAACACACTGGGCTTTCATATAGTAGGATGAATCCACATGAGTCTTTAAGTCCTGTTTTAAACCCTTCTGACTTCATCGATGATACACTCTGTATGACTTATCATCCAAAACGGCAGGTAGGTTACTGAGACTTGGTTTTTAATTTTATCCAGCCAAGCTGCAAGTCTCTAGATTAAACACTTGCTTCCCGTACTTTCAGAGGCTTGGTGGATATCATTCTGCCACTGGCATTTAACTTTCCTTTCTTGGACCCCAATGCTTAACCCTGAATTTCTCTGGGTTTCATCAGTTCTTGCCTTGTGTTGTGGTAGCTATGGTTGCCGGCTCTGGGCTGGGAAATACTTGAAGGTTTTTTTTTGGGGGGGGGGGGGGGGGGCCCAAAGAGGGTGGGGTCTGGGAGAGGGGTTTCAATGGTGTTTAATGCCACAGAGTCCACCAAAGCGGCCCTTTTCTCCACATGAACTGAACCACATCGCCTGGAGATCAATTGTAACAGCAAGAGCTCTCCAGCCACCATCGGGAGGCTGGGAACCCTACTGGCAATGCTGTTGATTCTAAAAGTCCTGGAGATTTGGAGGAGCAGCCTTGAAAAGGGGGCGGGATTGGGGAGTTTCCCTTTTGAAGCAGCCATTGTGTCCAGGGAAAGTGTCCTGTGTAGCCTGGAGATGATTTGTGATTACAGATCACCAGGCCTCACCTAGAGGTTGGCAACCTTATGGGACTTTGAGATTACCTATGGGCTACAGAGGATGCTGCTTGCCCAGTTGTGGAAATAGACAGGTACCCATATACATGCATAAGTACTGATTTAATACCCTTCCCTCTAAAGTTTTAGTAGGAAGATATCAAGGAATTCCAGCAGCAGTGTGGTATATTGCCCACGTTCCAATGAATCACGTGACACAACCCAGCATATTTTACCGGAGCGCCATTTTCACACTAATTCACATAGATTACATCCCCAACTCCTCTTAAAATCAAGGAACTATACTGACTCCCTTTCTAAGCAACACAGGCCATCTTTCAATATCTTTGCCTGCAATAAATGAACCCTGCTGCCTGGGTCCTTTTTACCCTTGTAAGTTGTTAACAGATTAGATCACCTAATCATTCTGAATGTTCTATGAGATTTCAATATTTTATGAAATTTATTGCTATTTCTATATGGAATGGCTTTGGAAGCATTCTATCGTGACAGACGCTATTGCCTGATAACCGTGAACTGTGATTGTGGAATGCCTGATAAAGATGTGTGTTTATTTGCATAAGTGCTGCCATGTGGCAACCAGCTTAGGGTGAGCCCAAGTGGCTGTCAAGGGAAGTGAGATGCCACCACCTTCACCTGCTGTCTCCCAGCCAAGATGTACCAATATGAGCTAATAGCAATTCCTTGAGGTAATAGCAAACTGGAACATGAGGAAGAGTAGTGTTGCTAGTTTCCAGGTGGATCCTGGAGATCTCCCAGAGTTACTACTCATCTCCAGACAACAGGAAATGGGAACATGTCTGTGTGTGTGTGGAGGGACGATTCTATGGCATTATACTTGTCTGAGGCCCCTCCCCTCCAGAAACCCCACCCTCCACAGGCTCCACCCCCAAGCCACAGCTGGAAAGCCTAAGGTCGTGCTGGCAGGGGCTGATGGGAATTGTAGTCCATAAATTGGCCGTGCTGGCAGGGGCTGATGGGAATTGTAGTCCATGAATTGGCCATGCTGGCAGGGGCTGATGGGAATTGTAGTCCATGAACATCTGGAGTGCCATAGGTTCACCACCACTGGCCTAGGGGATGCAGAGGAAGGCTTCAATCTCCCCTTTCTTTGTGCTGCAATTCTGATGAGAATCAGATCCTTTGTGCCTGATTAAATTTTTTTTTAAACTCCCAAGAGCTCTGACTGTGGATTTCCCACCATCTCGACTGGTTAGCTCCTGCCTATTTTGGAATCTGTAGTCTTCCTTACGGGGGCAACTCCGGCTGCACATATTGCAAGGACAGCTCCCTTAGAAAGTCGGTTCTGTGCTTCCCTTTTAACTATTTATTTGCAAACAAATAACAAAACACTTATTAGTGGCTTCCTTGGGCCTCCTACATTGTCGAAGCCACTGTCTACACTGTGAAAAGCAATACCGTTCTTGCAGAAAAAGAGCACGCCAAAACAGCCATAGAGCTGTCATAAAGCATTTGGCAGGGTTAACAATCTTTCACTCACCTGTGATCTTTTGTGGTCCGTCCTGCCTGCCTTATGTAGTCCCTTTTCCCCTACATTCCTTAGATGTTACTCTTCTCCCCTCCCCCAGCTTGTGATAGAAGCAGGTTGGTGATGTCATCACCCCCTCTATGACCTTTTATTCCATCACCACGGATCTGTTTGCAGACCTCACCAAGGCAGGCAATCTTGGAGTCGCCAACTCTTTCCTAGATTGGGCTCTTGTACACCCAAGAAAGAGAAAGAACGTGAACGTATCCTTGGCATGCAGACGAAATGGTTTAACAAAACAAAAAGTAAAACATCAATCTGCTGAATTTCAACTTTGTCACACTGGGGTTAAAGGCACAAGAGCCCTGCCAGGAAAGAAGTTTGCAACAGGCCTGCTGTGTACGAGAATAATGTGCCAGAGCTCGTGCATTCTTAACGTGCCAAAGTGTCTGTCTGGTCCAGCCTTCAGAGCCAAAGAGTTGATACCCACATCTTCCCATGAAGCTGGCAAGAAGGCAACAGTCCTCCCCTATTTGTTCTCTGCAGCTGATACTAAATGGTATACTGCTTCTGAGGCTGGAGTCTTCATTTACCTATCTTAGACAATAGCTGTTTGATAGACCTTTCCTCCACCATTTGTTTGGAGAGGAGACGTCTGAGGGGGGATATGATTGAAGTCTATATACCATACGGGCAGAAAATGTAGGACAGAGAGACATATTTCTCTCTTTCTCATAATATTGTGAAAACTTTGGGCATCTATTTGAAAATGCTGGGGGGTAGAATGAGGACTAATGAAATGGCAACACTCTCTTCACTTAACATGCAGACCTGTGTTTGGAATATGCTGCCATGGAGGGGCGGATGGCCACTAACCTGGATAGCTTTGTAAGGTGCTGGGTCAGCCAGATTTATGGAGGAGGAAGCCGATTTGTGGTCTCTAAATCTTGATCCTCCTTGATCTGAGATTTCCGCCTCACGTACCTCGACCAAGTGCTCGGGAGCAGCATGGTGCAGCAGAAGGCTGTTGCTTGCTATCCTCGCACATGTGAGCTCTTAAAGTTGACCTTGGTGGGGCCACCGCAAAGTAGCAGAGTGCTGGACTAGATGGACTCTGGTCCGATCCAGCTGGCTCTTTCTTATGTTCTTATTAATTTATCTAACACTCTTTGAAAGACATATTTGCCAGTGGTCACCAGTATGTCTTGTGGTAAGGAGTTCCACAAGCTGATTGGATGAAGGCGTGCTTCCTTTTATTTCACTTTAATCCTCTACCATAGATTTCATTCTGGCCCTCTAAGTTGTAACGTTATGAGAAAAAGAAATTCTCTTTTGCTGGCTCTCTCTCTGGCATAATTTTCTAAACCTCTGCCTTGTTTCTGTTTGTTGGAAACCCTGTGGATCACCTGACTGGGTAGACTTCATCTCGTTCCCTCCTGCCCATTTGCTCTTCTAGTTAATTTTTAATAATTAGTGGCAATCAGAGTTGCTGTATAATATTTATGATATAAACGTTGCTTCCTAATAGCCATGTATATGTGCATATGTTTAAAAGATATGTGTGTTTTTGCTACAAATGTGGTTTTGCTACAAACTGACCTCATCCAGGCTATCTTTTGCAATATACAGGCAATAAAACTTGCCTACACCACAGGGCTGTACTGTATGAAGTTGTTTTAACACTCTATGGCTCTGTCTGGCACATTTGCCATTTCTCTCTTCCCCTGACTCCTAGGTTTCTTGAACTGTATGGGCCACACCCTGTCTAGATTCCTCTCTAGATCAAGGATCTCCAACATGGTGGCAGCCAAGTATTTTTAGAAAATGGCTAGGTGGGGCTACTGTCCAGTAGACCTTCTGATTGGTTTTGGGTACCTGTTTGGCTGTGCAAATTAAAATAACATTGCCCAAGCTGCCAAGGTAGTGTTTATTTTATTCTCTCTCTTCTTCTTGTCCCCTGCATTTGAAGTAGGTAGAGGTGTGTATTTGAGTCCATTTTGTAGATGTGTGCACCACCCTGTGTCAAAATTCCCAAGGTGTCCACAGGCTAAAAAAGGTTGGGGACCCCTCCTCTAAACAATTAGAAATTCGTTTTCAGTATCACAAGGCCAAGGGTTTCTGTGGTGTGGAGGCTGGCTCCCTCTAGTGGTAGAAAACTCCCATTTGTTTGGAACCTTAACGTTGACTTCACATTCAATTTTTTTTAAAGTTTATTTTTTCCTTACCTCATTGGGTTGCAGCTCTCAGCTTCCCATCTATAAGAATGGTAAACATTTATAATATTTATGCCTAAATAAATGGATTGCGGGTGTAAGGCCACCCTGTAGTATATTGCTAGCATTGCCTTCCAGATCTTGTGTCTGTGTAACCCATGCCATGCAAACCTGGGAACAAAACCTGATGACTGATCCTACCATGTTTCCCTGAAAATAAGACAGTGTCTTATATTAATTTTTGCACTCAAAGATGCGCTATGTCTTATTTTCAGGGGATGTCTTATTTTTCTGTGTTCTGTTCATCAGACATGCTTCCAAACAAAAACTTTGCTACGTCTTACTTTTGGGGGATGCCTTATATTTCACACTTCAGCAAAACCTCTACTACGTCTTATTTTCCGGGGATGTCTTATATTTGGGGAAACAGGGTATGCACATTTACATAGGAGTAAATCCCATTGAATTCATTGGCAGTCTCTAAAACTTGAGCTGCCTTTGACTGGATAATTTTCAAGCGAGCTGAAAGGTTCACAACAGAGTTATGATTAATTGTGATGTGCCCCAGGATTTCTTTTGTCCCACTGTCATTTCTGGTCAAGCTGGTTTCTGGTCTTCTTTGCATCCTGCTTATGAGAGGTATCCAACTGGCCCCGGACAAAGAAGATACTTGGTTCATTTGGAGATCTGTCAACAGCTACAGGAGTTAAATAGAACTTCTGCTTTCAAAGGCAGAACACCTTTGAATATCGAGTGCTTTGTTTTCTGCTGCCTCAGAGACGAGGATACAGAGTAATGGATTCCAGGTGCAGGAAAAGAGATTCTACCTAAACATTAGGAAGATCTTTCTGACTGTCAGGGCTGTTTGACAGTGCAATTCACTGCCTCGGAGAGTGGTGGAGTCTCCTTCTTTGGAGGTTTTTAAACAGAGGCTGGATGAACCTAGGTCAGGAGTACTTTGATTGTGTGTTCCTGCATGGCAGGGGGTTGGACTTGATGGCCCTTGGGGTCTCTTCCAACTCTATGATTCTATGCTGCGGGACAAATAGCAGGGGAGGGTAGTTATTATGCCTTCCCTAGGGGTTTTCCAGAGCGTCATCTGGCTGGCCACCATTGGAAACAGCATACTGGGTTAGGCACTCTTCAATGTGATGTTCTTATCAAGGGCATAGGGGGAGAAAATGGTGCCGGGGCGCGGCCCCGCCCCGCCCCCCACTTACCTTTTTTTGTCGGCTGAAAACAGCTTCCTGTCTGCTGAAAACGGGCCAGGAGAGTGGGGCGGGGTCAGGCCTGATGAGGCGGGGCTAAGGGAAGGGGCGATTTTCCGCCTCCACTGGCACGTGCCCAGTGCACGGCACACCCCTGTCCCCTTATAGCTACGCCTCTGGTTCTTATGCAGATTTTAGAACACCCTATAAAACTTGTTTTGGAAGGTCCTGAAAGGGGAACTGAGCACAGCACAAGTGGCGATCTGAGGTCTAAATTGACTTTGGTACTCTAAAAAGAAAAACAGAAACAACAAGTGAACTTCATCGAAATCACCAAACCAATCTCTTATGACAGTGCTGGGTGAAAGCCAAAAGGAAGTCCAGTGCTTGAGAGCCAAAATGACTACAAGAATCAGAGCTCCTATCTGCTGCTTCTTCTGTAGAATATTTTCAGTGATAAAGCAAGCTGCCAAATTGAGCAAACTAGCTACATCCACTCCTCCCATCAGCCTCTATTCCCAAAGCTCTTAGTGTAGTTCATTTTGTTTGTTTTGGCCCAGCTCTGTGGGACAGATTAGAGAGCTGGGCCAAAACAAACAAAACGAATTTCAGCAGAGATAAATACTACACTTAGGCTGAAAAAATGAAACGCACAGATATAGGATGCATGACACCTGGCTTGACAACACTACATGCAAAAAGGATCAAACTGAACATAAGTCAGCAGTGTGATGTGGCAGCCAAGAAAGCCAATGCGATTCTGGGCTGCATCAATAGGAGTATAGTGTTTAGATCGAGGGATGTAATTGTATCTCTCTATTCTGCACTGGTTAGACCTCACCTGGAATACTGTGTACCGTTCTGGGCATTGCAATTCAAGAAGGATATTGACAAGCTGGAACGGGTCCAAAGGAGGGCAGCCAAAATGGTAAAAGGTCTGGATTCCATGCCCTACAAACAGAGGCGTAGCAAGGAGGAAAAGCGCCCAGTGCATAGGTGCATCCTCTGCCCCCCTTGCCCCCTGGAACGCCCCTGCCCTGGAACGCCCTCGCCACACCCCCACAGGGGCGCATGCCCAGTGTGTTGTGCCCCCTGCACCCTTGGAGCTATCCCTCTGCCTACAAGGAGACTTAAGGAGCTGGGTATGTTCAGTTTGGTGAAGAGAAGGTTAAGAGGTGACATGATAGCCATGTTTAGACATGACATGACATGACATGAAGGGATGCCATGTTGGTGAGGGAGCAAGCTTGTTTTCTGCTGCCCAAGAGACTAGGACCAGGAGAAATGGGTTCAAGGTGAAGGAAAAGAGATTCCACCTAAACATCAGAAAAAGCTTCCTGACAGTAAGGGCTGTTCGATGGTAGAATGCACTACTTTGGAGTGTGGTGGAGTCTCCTTCTTTGGAGGTTTTTAAAGAGAGGCTGGATGGCTATCTGACAGGAGTGTTTTAATTGTGTGTTCCTGCATGGCAGCGGGTTAGACTTAATGGCCCTTGGGGTCTCTTCCAACTCTATGATTCTATGATTTAAGAAACAGAACGTGGAATGTGTGGACATTGTACCAGTGTGGGACACTAATGCAACTGCTCAATGAGTTTGACAACTACCGAACAGACATCCTCAGCATCAGTGAAATGCACGAATGTGAGGTAGACCACAGAAGACATGGCACTAGACCTTCAAAGAAGAGCTAGACAAGGCCCGCATCTCATGGGACTAAGTTGAACCTGTCGCAGCCGACCGAAATAATTGGAGAGTGCTTGTTGCCCAATGTGCCCAGTTGCACAGGCGGAACTAAGTCTAAGTAAGTCAGCTAGTGGCAGGGGGCTACATCCAGGGTCCAAGACATCATGGCATTTATCCTGCATGATTCAGAGAAGAAAGCTCTACATTTTGAAAGATCTCTCCTCCTCCCCCCGCCCCTTTTTAACATCTAGCCTGATGAAGATCCTGACCTGGAGGGGTTAGGCTAGCCTGATTGTATTAAGAGACGCAGCGTGGTGTAGTGAGAGCCAGCGTGGTGTAGTGGTTAAGAGCAGATGGATTCTAGTCTGGAGAACTGGGGTTGATTCCCCACTCCTCCACCTGAATGGCAGGTGAACCAGATGTGTTTCTGCACTCCTACATTCCTGCTGGGTGACCTTGGGCTAGTCACAGTTCTTCGGCACTCTCTCAGCCCCACCTCACAAGATGTCTGTTGTGGGGAGAGGAAGGAAAAGGTGGTTGTAAGCCACCTTGAGTCTCCTTACAGGAGAGAAAGGTGGGATATAAACAAAGCCATAGCGAGGAGGAACTGCGTCCGGGGCACCTGTGTGCCCTGCCACACCCCCGCCCGCCCGTCCACCCTGCATGTCATGCCCCGGAATGCCCCAGAACACCCCCACCCCCGTACAGGCGCGTGCCCGGTGCAAGACGCCCCCCGGCCCCCTAGGTGCTACGCCACTGGATGTAAATCCAAACTCTTCTTCTTCTTCCAGGGTCACTCTGCTGAGGCAGCCAATGAAAACCCTACTGGCTCTCCCTAAGTCAGCTGCATTTTGATGGCATTTTCTACCATCACCAGTTGAATGAAAAGTTCTGGAGAACTTGAATACTTGCATGCTTTGGCTTGGGTCCAATGCAGTGTTCCCACAGGTGGAACGGTTCCTTTTCTTGCCGTGGGACTTCCTGCCTGTCCCCTTGGCAACCCTATTTGACAATAGCCAGCCATAGATTTAAAAGTTTTGAGGGGGATTCCATGTTGGGTTCAAGATATGTTAGAAAAACCTAATTGCCCTGCTATAGGTTCCCACCCCGCTGTTCAAAACATTCCCCAGTAGCTGCAGGTGTGCACAGGTAACCTGAACCCACAGCATCCATACAGATACATGATGCACATTTGTGATCAGATGCATCCTTTTACCCACTCTGAGATTAAACTTCTAGGGACTCAGGGAAGAAACTAAACCCCAAAGGGCAAAATCTCATCCCCCCCCCCCCCCCCCCCCCCCCCGGCAAGCTTGAAAACGTGTCCAGTGATTTCTAAAGGAGAAGGACCAGAAAACAGGAATGGTCCTTGTTAAATAGAGACAGTGTGTACATCGCTTGCTCCTCTCCTGGAACAGAAAGCCATTCGTTTCACACCTCACCAATGGAGCCTGCTCTCCCTCTGGATTGGGTGGTTTGGAAAGGCTGACTCCGCCTCCCTCTGATGCTTCCTCCCCCCCCCCCCCACTCCTGGGACTGCCATTTGAATGGAAGGGTGGGAGGGGGAAGCAGCCGACTTTAATTCAGGCTGACGGATGAATAGAGAGGGGGGAGGAGAGGATGAGTTAAAAAAGGACCCCTTTGTGAGGCTGTCTTCCCACTGAGAATTCAAACAGAGGGAGAAAAGCTCTTCCAGGCGTCAGTCTCACCTCCCAGCCGGGACCCCCCCACCTCAGAAACCAAGAAAACAGGCCAAGCATCCCGCTGTCTCCTACAACTAAAGTTTGCTGGCTTTCAAGTTCTGAGATGAAGTTTTGGACGGCAGTCCTAGGCGCAGCAGCATAGGCCTGGAAGCTGTGGGGTTTAGTGGGATTGACTTCTGAGTAAATACATACAAGATTAGGTTGCATTCCTCCATCTCAGAGTCTTCAGAGGGAAGAGGAAGTCAAAAACATGGGCGGAAGCTATTTTAGGCAGATCCCATCCCCCACCGCCCTCCATTCTTCAGTGTTAACCATCACTTTCCCCTAACCTATAAGCTGTATCCTTTATGCATTTGCTAAATGATCACAGTGCAGTCCTAAAGGAGTTACTCCAGTTTAAGCCTATTCATTTCAAAGGGCATAGGTTGGAGTAACTCTGTAATAGGATTGCCCTGCAACTCTGACAGTTGCTCAGGGTGTGTAGCCTAATTTTTCCCCCTTCTGGCAGGGCTTTCCACACGTACAGCATAATGCACTTTCAATCCACTTTCAATGCACTTTGCAGCTGGATTTTACTGGTTGGAATAGCAAAATCCACTTGCAAACAACTGTGAAAGTGCACTGAAAGTGGATTATTCTGCATGTGTGGCATATCTGTCTTGAATCCACTTGGGAACCATTCTGGAGGGATCCCTGTATTAGTTGCAGGAAAAATAACCACTTGGGGCATCTTAAAGCTGGACTAACTTTCATTTCAGCATAAACGTTTGAGACTTCGACCCACCCTCTGCTTGAAATTTCGGTTTTAAAGAAGTCCAGCAAAATGATTCTACGCTCCAGGGCTTTTGATGAAATGGGGTTGGACTCAGGAAAACTTGCGCTGAAATAGAATTGAAAGTTGCTACCAGATTCCAACTTGGAGTAAGACTGAGATCCCAGCAGACGGGGAAAAGAAGGCTCTTTCTGCCTCTAGTAGCAAAGTGAATCTACGGGATCCACAAGATAAGAGAATAAAGACACTGCTGATTTCTACATTACTACAAGCTCTGCTCTTACAATGGCATCATTTTTTCTCTTTAGCCCTTTTCTAATGTGAAAGCATTTATTTGTCTACTCTAATGTGAAACCATTTATTTGGGTTAAAGTTATATATAAATATATATATTTAAAAGCCCCATAATATCATCAGTTCAACTTTATTTTTTTACTTATTTGAAACATATTTACAGCTCTGCCTTTCGTCCAACGATTTGGGACCCAAGGCAAGGTCTGAAAACAATAAAAATCAATTCTAACTTGATTTACTGGCATGCTGAACATGTGGACGCAGAGCCAAATGGCTGAGATAACTACTTACTCAAACACTGAGAAACATTGTGGAATCTGTCCAGGGGCACCAGCTGCTTCTCTCCTAAAGCTTTCTGTCTCCAATTATCCTTTAAGATTCTTCTTTGAAAAACCATGAGCCAGCAAATTGACATGACTTTCGACAGTGGAATATTCCAAGATGTGTCTTCTCTGGATTGTCTGCAGTTTCCATAAGTCTTGACAATATGGCAGGCTAGGGAGACCCTCTTTAGAGAGGCCCTGAAATATACTGGGGGTGTGTGTGTCCTTGTTTTTGTTTTGTGGACTAGTTTGAGTGGTGGGGCTAAGGTGTTGATGGGCAGGTTACATGGCACCTTGATGCCCTTTTATTTGCCTGGTTGTGCTCACGATGCATGCCTCATGCCACTCAACTTTATAGAGCATTCAGGGAGAATGAGCACCAACCTGATAAATAAACGGAGCTACTTGCATTAGCAGTATGCATTCCCCAAAGGTCAAAAAACAGGCCAGTTATCTTTATTTACCACGTACAGCGCCCAGACAATGTGCCTGGTAAACAGGAACACTGTAGGAACATTCTTCATCTGATCCAGCAATTTGTTTTCCCACAGGAAGAAGCCTGCAAACATACCATGAAGGCAGCAGCCTTTCCTTACATTCTGCCTTCCACGCCTGATATTCAGAGGTATACTGTCTCTGAACATGGAGGTTCCATTTAGTCTCCACGACTAATAAGTGTGGCGAGATCTTGCCTCCATGGATTTCTGTAATCCTCCTTTCAAGGGTACTTAGGAGCTGAGTCGTGGTGCCCAACCCAAGAACACTGGAAATGAGATCCAGTCAAAAGAATAAAGCATCCACTCAGTGTGAGTGTGTGGGCTACTCCCAACTGCCAATGAAATTGGCAAAATAGGTCGAATTAGAACAGTGTGCATAAGCCTGTAAGAAAAGATCGTTACTTTCCATAGTGAACTAATTGCACCTACCTGGATGGCCCTGATCTCAGGTAGGGACCAGAAAGGGAAGGGCAGCAAAACCAGCCGTGCTGCCCACCTGAAGGTGTTTATATCATTCTCTTCCATTTTTATCTTGACAACAACCCTGCAAAGCAGGTTAGGCCAAGAGCATATGACTGGCCCCGAGTCACCTGGCAAGACCAGTGCAGACATTAAAGCACAATAAAACTACAGTATGACAGCATTAGTCACAACAAAACGGAACAGAACAGGGGACAGAGTTCCTATTTGGTGGTTGACTCGTCAGCCTTTTAACCAATGATCAGATCCATTGAACAACGATCGTTAATATTAAACGTATCTGTGAGTCATGTACAGAGCCAGACACAAGAAATGAGGAACAAGACCTGCCCGTCAGCATGCAGCCCATGCTTGTAAATGTGCGAAGATGAAATCCCCTTAGTTATTTATTTTATTTAATGGGTGTTGCATTGCTTTGAATTAAATTCATGACCAAATTGCCTGGAGGCTTCAAATCTAAAAACAATGTCCGATGACAGAATCTGTAAGGAGCTGGACAAAAGATTCAGCGACGGGCTTCAAATCCTGTCCTCGAATACAGAACTTCTGACAACAGGGAGCAGGGTTGTCACCCTCCAGGTGGTAGCTGGAGATCTCCTGGGATTACAACTGATTCCCAGGTGACAGAGATCAGTTTATCTGGGGAAAATGGCTGCTTTTTAAAAACTGGTTTTAAATTGTTTCAACTAAAGGATTGTTTTAAAAGGGCACTCATTTAGAACATTTTGAGGTGGCAAATACAATTTTTGGGAGTAAAAATAATACATGATTCCATGGAGGAAAGGTTTTAGTTCCTGTCTATGCAGAAAGGGCCAAGATGTAGGAGACTGGATTCCCATGCCACCCTTGTCACTTGAGGCCTTGAGGGTCCAGCTGTTTCCCTAACTGATTATACCCATGCATGAAAACAGTTTTGTTCTATGATCACTCAATCAACAAGCCTTTATTGGCATAGGGGCAGCAGCAACGTAGTGGTTAAAAGCAGGCACATTCTAATCTGGAGGAACTGGGTTTGATTCCCCACTCTGCCGCTTGAGCTGCAGAGGCTTATCTGGGGAATTCAGATTAGCTAGTGCACTCCCACACACGCCAGCTGGGACAAAATTAGGAAAGAGAGTTGATGGGGACAAAATTAGGAAAGAGAGTTGATGGGGAGAGAGCCATATATGTTTTGCTGGGGGTGGGGGTGGGGTGATCTGTGAGAGATATTGCTGACATTTGTTTGGTAAATCTTCTGATGGGGGTGATTTGTGAGAGATTTACATGCTTAAAAGTTAATTTCCCCTTGAACTGGCTTGGAGCTGTTTCTCAGGCCAACCTACCTCACAGGGTTGGTGTAAGGACAACATTAGGAAAGAGAGTTGGTGGGGAGAGACCCATGTATGTTTTGCTGGAGGTGGGGGGCGTTTTGTGAGGTGGTGCAAAAAATCATTGTTTGGTCGTGGAAGGGAAGGGTGGCCGCCCATACCGGGGCGCCCCCCCCCCCCCCCCCGCCAAATTCAGGTTTTGTTCCCGGGCTCCAGTTTGCATAGATACACCTCTGCCTACAGGGGAGAAAGGGGGGATATAAATCTAAACACCTCCTCCTCTTCTTCTTTTTCTTCTTCTGTACATAAAACAGATAAATATAAAAACAGGATTTTTTAAAAAAAATCTTAAAATCAGATACTGTACAGCATACCAGAAATAAATTATCAGTTTGTTTCCATTATTACCTATAAAAACGTGGCCACTGCTTCACACTGAGTCTATGGCGTTATACCCCATTCAAGTCCCTCCCCTCCCCAAAACCCATCACCCTCAAGCTCCACCCACAAAATCTTCAAGTATTTCCCAACCTGGAGCTGGCAACCCAATTAGAGAACAGAAGATTTTTCATACTTGCAGGAGAACACTTGCCCTTTAATTTAATAAGAAAGTTCTTGGTAGGTACAGATCTGGAGGGCTGTAGGCAGCCAGGAGCACGCTGAAGTGAGTCCCAGGGATGCAGGCATGGGATGGAGAGAGTGGAAATTAACAGCTTTTTCTGCCTCTCCCATAAGCCCGGAACTGAGCACCCAACACAGACAAATGGAAGCATAACTTCCTTCAAACCATGACTACATTGCACAGTTCACCGCCAATGGATGTCGTGACAGCCGTGAGCACAGATGGCCTTAAAAAGGGATTGGACAGATTCATGGAGGAGAGATCCATCAGCGGCTACCAGCCATTGTGGCTGTGTGCCTCCAGATGTCGAGGCATTAAAACCTCTGAATACTGGGGCCAGGAAGCAACCTCAGGGGCAGGTCTTAGCCCCTCTGCCCTGGCTCTTCAGGGCAATATTGCCCACTGTGTGACATAGGAGGCTGGACTAGATGGACCACTGGTCTGATCTGGCAGCTCCAGGTTGGAAATTCCTGGAGATTTGGAGGTGAAGAGGACAAAGAGAAGAAGAGTTTGGATTTATACCCCACCTTTCTCTTCTGTAAAGAGACTCGAGGTGGCTTACAAGCTCCTTTCTCTTCCTCTCCCTACAACAGACACCTTGTGAGGAAGGTGGAGCTGAGAGAGTTCTGAAGAACTGTGACTAACCCCAAGGTCACCCAGCAAGAATGTAGGAGTGCGGAAACACATCTGTTTCACCAGATAAGCCTTTGCCAGTCTGGTGGAAGAGCGTGAAATCAAACCTGGTTTTCCAGATTAGACTCCACCTGCTCTTAACCACTACATCACACTGGCAGGAATCTGTCCAATCCCTTTTTAAGGCCATCTGTGCTCACGGCTGACACGACATCCATTGGGTATAATGCCATAGAGTCCACCCTCCAAAAACAGCCACCTTCTCTGGGAATATTAATCTCTGTATGCGGGAGATCACTTGTAATTCCAGGAGATATCCAGGCCTCACCTGGGGATTGGCAACCCTAGACTCTCCAGGTAGTTTTTTTTTTTTTAAGGTTTGGCGTTGTTAGTATCTTCAGCTTAGCCTCCTCGGCCTGCATGTGTAAGTTCTTAGCTAATTTTATTTTCCGGCATCTATTTGAAGGTAAAATAATGGATTGGCTCTTGGAAACTATTATTTAAAAAACAAATAATAGTTTCTAGCCAATATTGGTTTTACCTTCAAATGAGATGCAGGAAGTACAAAGAATTCCCCCTGTTCAACCTTCATGGGCACGGCTTCCATGGCAGACTAGTATAGAGGTTAGAGTAATGGACTTAGATCTGAGAGACCCAGGTCCAAATCCCAAATCCTCCCTCTGCCATGGGAACTTGCTGGGTGATTGTCAAGTCAGCCTGTCACTTTCTCAGTCTTTCCTCCCTCACAGGGTTGTTGTGAGGATGAAAAGAATGAATATGGTGTTATAAGCAGCTTTGGTTCTCCACTGGGGAGAAAAGCAGGATATAACTATCTAGATAAATCAGTACAGAAAGCAGATTTTTTGTGACAGGCTGCAATCTCTTACTCCACGGTAGCAACCCTGAAGTCGGTGACCAGAAGGTGTTTTTTTTCGTACTAATGCCTTTGGGGCATTTTTAATAACAAGACAAAAGGCAAAGAGCCTACTAGGACCGGAAGCTCCCAGAGCAAGTGATCCCCACCCAAACTGTCTCGAAAGCTGAGTCATTATCTGGAGTGAAAAAACGTGTTTCTGTCTTGCCCCCACCCCAGTTTGCCCCATTATTCTAATCGAGGTTGAATTTACGCCGCGCACAGCCCAATGAGATAATGACCAGGTTAAAATCTGTGGTCATGACGGCACTCCTGGTCAGGCCGGGCGGCCTAGAACTGCCACCATTCATTACTTAGCCTCCTCCCTTGAGGCAAGATCAGTCACCCCCCTGTCCCCTTCTGTGGGGCCTTGGGTGGAGGGGGGAGAGGGAAGCAGTTTCTGAGGAGATTAGTCAAAAATAATGAGAAGGTTGGGTGAAATGGAGCAAATTGGAAACCGTCTGGGTTGAGGAAGAAGGTCTGTGAGACAACATGGGGGCCATTTTTTAATTGCCTGTGATCTCATAGAGGCTTCTGAGGGTTCGAAGTGTTCCTGGGGGACACTGCTGCAAAGCTGAAATATCCCACTGCAATCTTTTACAGATGCATACAGGGACATGTTTGAAATGCCCATATTCTCATCCCAGAGGGAGTTCCTTTCTCCTTCACAGAAGGCCTTTCGCTCATTGGCTCATGCCATATTTCTTCTATAAATTTGCCGGCGCAGCTTTAGTGACTCAGAAAGTATATGAATCAGTCTGAAGCTGGAATCTCAGATTGAATGATCTCATTTGAGTGAGCTTATTAACCTCCGCCCACTCCCCCTCAGTTTACAAGATGGAGGTGAATAATATCTTCCAACCTTACAGGGTGGTTGTGTGAGGAATGCAACAAAGGTCCTGTCTGGGAACGCTTTCAAAGCTCTATGCAGTCACTAAAATGGTGCTATTTAAAAGCCAAAGAAGATGATAATTCCTTTGGTTAAATATAGATTTGAAAAACCTATTTCTTGGGGAGTCTTTAAGTTCTTCCCTGTGTAGTAATATATAAAGACTACAATCAGTGGTGGGATTCAAATAATTTAACAACTGGTTCCTGTGGTGGGATTCAAATAATTTAACAACTGGTTGTTTACAAGCACCATTTTAACAACCGGTTCTGCCGAAGTGGCGCGAACCTGCTGAATCCCACCACTGGCTACAATATAAAAATATATACAATTCTCTCTTGTCCACTGACACAGCTATAAGCCAGAAAAGCTAAACAGAGCCTCCCCGTTAAAAGGCAGTCTGCCTCTCTTTAGAATTCCACAGGGGCTGAAATCAATACCAGGATATTAAATTGGATGGTTTCAAAAGATAAAAATTGGACCCCATCTTACAATAAATCTTTCCTCTGATTTTGAGTTTTGGCAGGATACTGTTTTAATTCAACGGGCAGTTAGCCAGGTACGTAAAAACCAGACAGAAATACTGTGGCATTTTTAAGATTAGCAGATTTTCTAAATCCTCTGGACTAAAATCGACTTCATCACATGCATGAGGCATGTCCTTCTTTGGCAGTCGTAAGAGGCCGGGCAGATCCGGCTGAGTCTGTTTCAATTCTGCTTTGACAGCTATTTAATCTCTGGATGTGCCTAGAGGTGTCAGACTCTTGCCTAGAAGCGAGTGCAAAATCTGCCAGAACAAGAGCCCTGTCCTTCAGTCACAAGCTCTCTCTACCTTCTTCTCTTTGTTGTAAGCTGCACAGGAGAGAAAAGAGGCAGTGGTGGGATTCAAATAAGTTAACAACCGGTTCCAGTGGTGGGATTCAAATAATTTAACAACTGGTGGTTTACAAGCACCATTTTAACAACCGGTTCTGCCGAAGTGGTGCGAACCTGCTGAATCCCACCACTGAATCCCACCACTGAAAAGAGGGATATAAATAAATATATACAGAGAGACAGAGAGGAAATAATTGGTGGGATCTGTTTTCCGATTGCTCTCTCTGACAGAAACAGAGCCCAAGATGGAGGGCCTTTTTTGTGGTAGCACACAAAATTCGGAGCTCCATCTCCATAGAAGCACAACATTAACAATGTTTTGGGGATCCTTGTTTGATCCATTTTAAAACGATTACTTGACTGTGGAATTTTTAATGGTTGTTTTGCTAAGGTATACCAGGGGTGGCCAACCACTCAGAGAAGCCTGGAGAGCTTCCAGAATTACAACTGATCTCTAGACGAGAGAGATCGGCTTGCTTGAAGCAAATGGCTGCTTTGGAAGGTAGGTAGTCTCTATGGCCCCTTCCGCCATGCAGAATAATGCACTTTCAGTCCATTTTCACAATTTGGGCACAGTGTGTAACAGACTTCTCTCTGTGTTACATCTCTGAAGATGCCAGCCACAGATACAGGCGAAACATTAGATCTACCAGACCACGGCCACACAGCTCAGAAAATCCACAACAATGACTTTCACAATCGTTTGCAAGTGGATCTTGCTACTCCGCACAGTAAAATCCAGCCGCAAACTGCATTGAAAGTGGATTGAAAGTGCATTATTCAATATTTGCGGAAGGAGCCTGTGACATTTTCTTGAGTGCATTTGAATTCGGGCTCCTGCCTCCCTCCCCTGCAAACGATTTTTTAGATGTCAGCCCATTTTTTAAAAGTTTGGCACAGACTCGCCCTCCTACATTGTCCGAAGAAGAAAAGGTTTCCCCCCCGCCCGCTTTGTTTTCTTCCCTGCCTTTCCCTATAACTGTTAACCATAAAACTAATTGGCCGGGAGGAGGCGGGGGGAAAGAGGGAAGAGCGGAGGAGCTGGGAACTTCGCGGCGGAGACAATGGAAGCCTCGGAGGGAGGGGCGCGCAGCCCAGGAACAGCCGCGGAGCGTCCGCCGGTTCGAATCCGCCGCTGTTCACACGCCGGGAGCGGCTGCGAGGGAGTGGATTTGGAGCTGTCCAGGGGGTTGCGGCGGCCTTTGCAACGGCCTCGGCTTCTCCAAGGCGAGGAATCAAAGCCGTGTTTATTTCTTGCGGTTTCCCCCCGTCTTGGATTTGAATTTTTTGTGTGCGTGCGCTTCCTTCTTGCAATTGCATGGAAAGCGGAAGGAGCCGCCCGAGAGAGAGAAAATTGGAATTTTGCAGGCAGTTTGGTGGTTGGGGAGAGGGCCAGGAAGGAACAAAAGCCAGCGGAGGGAAAATAAAAGGGAGCTCCTACGCCTACCCTCGCCTTGCAAGCCGGAGGACAACGGGATCGGGGCCGCTGCCGGCTGTTTCCAATGGTAATTCAGCGCGAGAACATTTCGCTCGGTCTTTTGTTTCTTTTTCTGTTGGTGCAGAATCCGGCTCGGGTCCGAGTTTGGCAAACGCTCTTTGCGGGGAACCCTTTTGCTATGGATTCATGGGAGAGCGGGGGGAGACATTTTCAGAGCCGCTCCTTCGCAAACGGGGTGCACTTTGGAGGGGGCTGCTGAATCCACCCCGCCCCCTCCCCCCCAGGTCCAAGGAAAGGCCTTTGCAAAGCCTGGGATTTGCATGAGAAACCTGGCCAGGGACAGATTAGGTGGCGGTCGCTTTGCAAAGGGATGGGCGGGGGGGGGGGGGTCACTAGGGAAGTGTTGCAAGCGAGGTTGGGGTGGGGGTGATTGCTGGCTGCAATCTAATGGCCCACCTCAGGGAAGGGAGGGGGGAGAGAAAGAAGGCGTGGATGGCGGTTGCGAGATCCCTTTGCATTTCTCTCTCTTTTCGCCCCTTTCATTCGCTTGTTGCTCTTTTTTGGACTTTGCAGAGCACTGGCGCCCTCCTGGGTCGGGGAGGGCGGGAGAGAAATATTTAATAAAACAAATCAATCTTTTGCCCGTCGTGGCCAGGCGTGACTCCTGCCATCCCTTCTTTTGTGCACGCAAACACGGTCCGGAATCGTGTTTGTGCCTCGAGTGGGAACCAGGAAGAAAACACCCCTTCTAGGTTTTGTTGGTTCCTTTTTTTAAAAAAAGGAATGACAGATCCTAGTGGGCCCAGGTGTAAAGCAAGGCCAAATGGGTTGTGGGACTGTTTCTGGATCTGGGGCCAGCAGCAGCCCACTTGGGGACCTCTAGGACCCCTTGCCCCACGGAAGAGGAGGGGAGGCACGCGTGTGCACATCGCTGGGGCAAATGTCCCCCTCGCGCATCGCCCGCGGGGGCTTCAGAGATGCAAAGGGGAGGGGGCTGCATTTCTGTGCCCTGCCTCCCCAGGTGTCTCTTCCACAGGAAAGATGGCGGCCTTGGCGTCATGCCTGCCAGGGGCCGTTGGACCCGGGGGTCTTGGCAGCCAGAGGTGTGCCGGAACTCTGTAGCTGGGCATTGAGTTGGACCTGGTCCGGGCTGGGCAGCCTGGCAGGGAGGGAGCTTCCGGGGCTGGGTGGGCGCAGTTGGTTTCTTTGTGTGTGTCTGCTGGTGGAGATCCGGAGGAAGGAGGTTTGGAGCAGCAAAGGACGGGCCAGGCGAGCGCAAGGACTGCCAGGTTTAGCCCGTCCCCAGAGAAGGGGCAGACTGGCGGGGGTGTCCTTTGGAAAGGGAGCCTGGCCTCCCCCCATTCGCCTGTGTCAGTTTCGCAGAGATAGTGGAAGGTTTCTTTTGGAGGCCTGCAAGAGTCAGCCTTCTGGCACCCAAATGGCCAAAGCAAGACACCCCGGCGATCACCAGGTGTTGTGGGTCCCATCCTCCTCAGCGGGGGTTTGTGGTTTTGGCTACCTGGCTAGAAGCCACTGGGTGACCTTTGTGTATCTGCCAGATCCTCCATCTTAGCATCTTGCAGCAGTAAGTTCCACAGGTTGACAGCGTGTGGCGTTGGAAAGCTTCTTCCGTTGCCTCAGTTCTGTTGCGTGGGCTTTCCCAACCTCCGCCCAAACCTCCCGCACACCATCAAAACCTCTAAACCTTGCATATTTTCAGCTGTTGAATATTTCTGGCTGGCGTAAGAACCCGATTGCCTCTTAATCTGAGCGCCTTCCTTGCGTTTCTTTCTTGCCCTTCTGGGACTTTTCACTCTGGCCCCTTCCGTATGTGCAGAATAATCCACTTTCAATCCACTTTCAATGCACTTTGCAGCTGGATTTTACTGTGCGGAATAGCAAAATCCACTTGCAAACAATTGTGAAAGTGGATTGAACGTGCATTATTCTGCATGTGCAGATGGGATCCCAGATCCATATTCAAAACACACCTTGGTTGTTCCTACATTGTGCCCATTTCTCCCTGGGATGGGAAATAAAATGTCTTCTGAAAGCACGTGGAAACATTTTATTCATGTTCCCCTTCAGGCGTGAGTGTAGTAATTGTGAAGGAGGAGGGGAAAATTGCTTAATCGCAAGTCTTTGCTGAGTTGGGCTGGGAGTCATCTTGGCTCTGGGGCCAATTCTGGTTTCCTTTCTCTTGGCTTCGCTGCTGCAAGCCAACCTCTGCTTTTGTGGGCGTGTGTGTTGGCTGAGGATCTTGCTCTTTGGAGTTTTAATTGAGGAATGACTTCACTCTGGAGAGGTGGTTTGCTCAGCACCTGTCTGGATCATTTAATTTGGATTGTCGGAGGAGGAGATAGGTCTCTACAGGAACAGCTTTCTCTGGGGGAGGTGAAAGATGGCGTGGCTCATATTCTGAAAAGAGAATGATGGAGCCCCTGCAAAGCCCTTGTCTCTGATCCTAGAAATTTGGCGTACTTAATGGTGAGGGGTGGGGCACTCTGCACGTGCTCAAGGGGCAGTCCTCTTCTGGATCTGATCGGATTGGAAACAGGCCAAGGATGACCGCTGATGCCCCCGGAGCCTTGATTCAGTGCCAAGCACGCTGATCGCATGAACGTGCCGTTTTGCAAAGAGTCCCTTGTTCAGCTGTCTGGGTTTTCCTTGTTGACAAGTGGCTTGATCTGTTCCCATTTTTTAAGCTCAGCCAGGTGACTAACCCAGATAAGTGCTTGAAAGCAGGGAGTAGTAAAAATTCAGAGGTGAGATTTACTTGTGAGGTTGGAACATTTACACTTGGCGGTCGCTTCATAAACGAACGATTGAAGGGTGTTACATTTGAGAAGTCTTTGCCAGTTGGTAGGTGTACGACTAGTTCAGGTGTCCTCACCAATGCAAGAACCACTTGTGGCTGGGCTGAGGGGAAGATACATGAACTTTCTGTTTCAGACCAAGGCATCTTGTTTTCTGCAATGTCCTCACTGATGCTTCTAGGAAAACTGAGTAAGTAGCCTTTCCTGATGTTTCTCCTGGCAGCCACGGGTATACTACTTAAAATGAAGGTTCCATTTAACCATGATGGCTAATACCAGTAGCTCCAAGTTGACCTATCCTTTGTGAAGGCGTCTGGTCTCCTTTTTAAAGCTGTCAGAGGTAGACTGCTTCTGAACATGGCAGTTTCATTTAGTCATGATGTCTAATAACCTACTGACCTGTCCTCCATGAAGATACCTGGTCTTTTCTTTATCAAAGCCAGTGTGCAATCACTGCATTTTGGATCAGTTAGTTGCCCCCCCCCCCTCAAAATATGAGCTTGCTTGCTCTTTCTACACAGAATATCTTTGCAGTTGTTGGGTGCACAGGCAGAACAAGAAAAGTATTCTGTGTAGCATCTTCCAGGTTGTAGCACTGCCGCCAAGCTTGAATTTATTATTAAAAACATATTGTGATGACCTGGTTTTGGTTTTGCCAAGTTTTATTGACTGCCGACATCTGTCTTGTACCAAATCAGAGGGTTTGCTCACCAAACTCGAAGTGCAAATGTTTGTAGACATACTACATCGATAGTTCTTCCTTGACTGGCCGTGGTCCTCCACAATCTCTTTCCCACCTACCTGCGAACTTTTATCGGAAGCTTCCAGGGATTGTACTTGGGATTTTGTCTAGTGTGATGGACCACTGTGTGCCAGGTACTTTCCCCAGTTTCCTACCTGGCAGGTAGGTGGCAGATTGTGTTTGGCTGGGCGTGTTGCAAACTGCCGTGGCTAGCTCTCCAGAAACAGTTTGGCACATGTGTACACTGTGAACTCGTAAAGAAATAAGAAAAGGTGGGCCCTGCTACTCACTGAGGAGGCCGATCTGTGCGTGGAAAACCAACACATCATTCGACAGGTTTTATTCACTTACTTACAAAATTTGTATCCAGCCTTTCTGCTTAATCAGGGCCACCTAGGTGGCTAGCGACTAAAAACAGAGCAGCACGTGATGTGCCTCGTAAAACCAAAACTGACACATCTATAAAACAAAGAATGAAAAAGACAGCAGTGGAAGCTTAGGACAATGCAGAGAGTTCACTGAGAGAACAGTCAGGCAAAACTGCCAAAGTCTTCACCTACTTGCAGAAGACTACGATAGAAGGGGACAGATAAACATCCCTGAAAAAACAGTTCCATAATTTTGGGGCCATGTCCGAGAAGGCCCTCTCTTGCTTGCCCCCGCCTAACCTCCAAAATCAGGGGCGCCAAAAACAGGATCTTATAAGATGTCTGTAGCAATTGGGTAAGTTTGAATAGGAGTAGATACAACAGAGATCTGTGTGCATGGATTTGTGGGTTTGTGTGTAAGATCCTTCCACACCTACCTTCTGATGTGGGACAGCCCCGCCTCGGTTGAGGGCTAGACCTTTGGCTGAGCAACGGTTTCTGTGGGCGGTCCTTTTTTTTGGGCGATGATATCATTATAAATACAGCTGCCTGTCTAGCGGGGAGTCTGTTCGGCTGGTTTCCCGGCCTTCCGTTTTATGTTTTGTGTATGTGTGTGTGTGTTTTTTTCTTCCCGGTTGATGATCTGAAGATAATGAGGTGGCTGCCGGCAGTCCCCCGGTCAAGTGTTTTGGTTTACTTGCACAGTCTGTTGGAATGAGGGCAGGTGGGAGGGAGGGCTGATGTGTGAGCGTTGAGGGGGTGGGTGGGTGGGGGGAATCAGGGCGGCTGTGTGGGAGACCTTGGAGCTGCAGATGGCCCGTCAGCAGTGATCTGCCTACAAATGACCGTGTGGTGGAGGGGTGTGTGTGCGCTCGCGTCTGATCCCCTTCAATGGCAAACAGCTCTGTGTTTTCGTTTTGGAAACTGAGATAATGGTTGTCGAGGAGTGAGGAATCCCGCCCGTTTTTTAAGGGGAGGGGGAAGGAAGGGAGGAAGAACACGGATCCTATCCAGTTCTGCCACCTGGAGAATTTGGTGGGGTGTTTTTTGTGATTGCAAGACCTCGACTTCACGCTAATCTGCATAATTTGCTTCTGTAATTATCACAAAGCGTCTTGGGATTTATGTGGCCTTTATTCACCGGACCTCGAGATGAATCGGATGGAGCGTGTTTGGGACCCTGCGAATGTTTACATCCCTGTGAAGTGGGAGGGTTGGATCCTGTGGGTTTGTTTTTCACTTTTCGCTGGGCACTAGGAACCATTCCCGATAAAAGAGGGAAGCCTTTTGTGTCAGGGCTAGATGAAAGCACAGTGGTTAGCAAGATAAAAGTGCCGCTCCCAACCCTGACTTGCAAAGATCCCGCTGTATACTCAGTCCGATGCTGTCTGAATAACATTACCCCTTCAAAAATGCATTGCTACTACAGTCCTTTATTTTTGTTGTAGGATTTTGATTCCTTTGTTTAGTCCCTTAGACTAAAATGTTAGCAGTCAGGGTGGGAGGGATTCTGGGGGTAATTGGATGTCTTGCAAGCAGAGACGGATCTCTAGTCCATGAAGAAGCCTCCTGTGGAAAAATCCGGAAGCCCCATATTTTGAATGAGACCACTGGTCTTATCAGGGTCAGTTCTGTCCACCGTGACTGGCAGCAACCCTCTTTAGGGCCTTTGGTCTTTCACATCACCTATTGCTCATCTCTTTTAACTGGAAATGCCAGGGATTAAACCTGAAGTCATCTCAGTTCAAAGCAGAGAACCAGCATGGTACAGTGGTTAAGAGCGGTGAACTCTAATGGCACCTGGTGGGCCACTGCGAGTAGCAGAGAGCTGAACTAGATGGACTCTGGTCTGATCCATCTGGCTTGTTCTTATGTTCTTAATCTGGAGTACTGGGCTCAATTCCACACTCCTCCATATGAGTGGTGGGCTTTAGTCTGGTGAATCAAGTTTGTTTCCTCACTCCTGCACATGAAGCCTGCTGGGTGACCTTGGGCTAGTCACAGTTCTCTCGGGACTCTCTCAGCCCCACCTACCTCACAATGTGTCTGTTGTGGGGAAAGGAAGGGAAGGAGTGCGTACACCACTTTGAGACTCCTCGCAATTGAGAAAAGCTGGGTATCAATCCAAACTGTTCTTCAGATTCTCGAAGGCCCCTTCTGCACATGCAAAATAATACGTTTTCAAACCACTTTCACAACTGTTTGCAAGTGGATTTTGCTATTCCGCACAGCTTCAAAGAGCATTGAAAGCGGTTTGAAAGTGCATTATTCTGCATGTGCGGAATGATGATTGAGTCCTGAGGGATCTGTGGGAAATGAAACCCTCCCACTGACGTGAAGCTCCCTGGATGACTTAGGACCATGCATGCTCTGGTGAACTAATAACCTTCTTCCTGGGGTGCTTTTGAGGAAAAATGAAAGGGAACTATATCATCCTAGTGCCGTGGTGGCGAACCTTTGGCACTCCAGATGTTATGGACTACAATTCCTATCAGCCTTCCGGCATGGCCAGTTGGCCATGGTGGCAGAGGGTGATGGGAATTGTAGTCCATAACATCTGGAGTGCCAAAGGTTCGCCACCACTGCCCTAGGGAGTTCTGTCAAAAGTCTCCTTCTTTGGAGGCTTTTGAACAGAGGCTGGATGAACGAATATCAGGAGTACTTTGACTGTGTGTTCCTGCATGACAAGGGGTTGGACTGGATGGCCCTTGGGGTCTCTTCCAACTTTGATTCTGTGATAAGGGCCTGATAAATATGTACTAAGTGGATGTATAGAAGTCAGTCCCACCTGGATCATTTCTCCTTTTCAAGAATTCTGCAGAGCCCTTTCATATTTTTAAAAGTCTCACAAGCTTTGGAATAGCTAAATGATCTTTAGGGATCTGAGGCACAAAATAATTATCCCCGTGGAGCGCTGTGAAATGATGTTTGAAAAGAGTGTTAATTCTGATCCCATAAATATAGAAACATAAGGGGAATAGAAAGAGATGAGAAAGGCTTGCTTACTACTGTTTTTTTTTTTAATTGTACGTCCTTGGACCAAGAGTGGTGAAACTGATTAGACCAGCTTTCTAGTGACCCAGTCAATTTCAATTCCCAGGGGAAACTATATTTCTTATCCTCCCTTTAAGTTGTAGTTGCTTTGGCCAAAGTGGTGAAATTGAGTGGCTTGCCAGTATGCTAGTGAATTTCACCTCTCTGGGAAACTGGTAGCTTTACCAGTGGAATATCCCTGCAGTATCTTGGGAGTGTGCTGTGCAGAGGGATTTATGGGGAGCAGAAGCCAGGGGGTGGGGGTTTCTACCTTTGGGGGGAGTCTGCAAGCCCTCTCCTCCCCCTCTCTGATCCCACCACTGGTCTGAAGGCATTCTCGCCTCTGGGTCGCTGTGTGTCTCACACTCTCCGCGGGCGGTGGAGGTGGTTGCGATGCTGCGGCCGCGAGGCGGATGGGCCCTATTGTGCAAACCCAGCTAGGCATGCTTATTTGATTTAAGCCAGAGAAAATCCTGCTTGGAAGCTCGGCTGACCAGTCCCGCCTGTTAGCTCCAGATGGTACTTCTTGGAGGCCCAGCGGGGACATGGGCAAGGAGGCTCTTCAGTCTTGGAGGTGGTTGCGGAGCCCTTGGGTTGTTGGGATTGGCTGAGCAGTGTAGGCTTCTGCCTGCCTGGACTCTCATGCAGCAGACGACAGAGCCACAATTCAGAGATTTTCTGATTACTGTTATTACCAATGCAGAAGGTGGCGGGGAGCAGGTGCAAAGGAGTCTGGAGAAAGAGTCAGCTTTATTCCCAAACAGGCAGTCGGCACGGTGGAAGAAGCGGGTGTGTTTGTGCCTTCACCAGATGTCTGATTCTGTATGTTTGCTTTGTACTCTGCCCTCTGGATCCAGGGTGATGTAGTGGTTAAGAACACAGGTGCGCTCTAATCTGGAGAACTGGGTTTGATTCCCCGCTCTGCCACTTGAGCTGTGGAAGGCTTATCTGGTGAACTAGATTAGCTTGTGCCCTTTGCTTGGCATGCAAAGCATAATGGTTGCTTTTTGCTGCTTTTTTTGCACCTGTTTATGCTCGTTTTCTCATCCCTTGGTGTTGGCCAGCTTTGTGGCCAGCAAATGGTTTTGCTTTTGGGAAGCGTGGTGGGGAGGGAACTTGCAGGGGAATATAGTTGCTGGTTTGCTTGAGAATTCTGAGATCTGGCAATGCCAAATGCGTCTACCGTTTGCAGCTCTCAATCAATCAGTGATATTTGACACTTAAATCTGGATTATTGGGGAGGTTGATAGGCCCGACACCAGATGGGGCGATGTCTGCTGACTTAGGTCCCTTCCGCACATGCCGAATAATGCATTTTGAATCCACTGTCACAACTGTGTGCAAGTGGATGTTGCTATTCCGCACAGTTGCAAAGTGGATTGAAAGTGGACTGACAGTGCATTATTTGGCATGTGCGGAAGGGGCCTTAGATAGTCTCAAAGAGAGAATCAGACAGATTCATGGTAGATCGGCCCACTGGCCATATTCAGAGACACTAAGCCTCTGAATATCACTGCTGAGTGGGGAAACAGGCTTTGCCTGCTGTGGGCTGCTTTGTAGGCATCTGGTGGAGTGCCGTGTGAAACTGGATATCCGTTTAGATCAGGGGTCTGCAACCCGTGGCTCTGCAGCCGCGTGCAGCTCTTTCAGCCTTATACTGCGGCTCCACGTGGCCTGGAGGTCGGAGGGTAGCAGAGCAGTGCTGGAAGGAAAGCTCAGTGGAGGGGCCGAACCGGAGGCGGCTCCATGCGTGAGGACGCCACTTTTCGTGTCCCCTCCACTCACCTCTCCTTCCAGCGCTGTTCTGGAGGGCTGGAGGGACACACCCACGCTGCCCGCCGACCCCTGGAGGTTGGAGGGTAGCATGGGCATGTTCCTCCAGAGCAGCTGCCATCCCCCCTCTGCCATCCCAGTAGCTGCCATCCCCCCTCTGCCCCACAGAGAGCTGCCTGCTCCGTCGGGCAGAGGGGGTTTCCCTGCCCAGCGCCTCCCAGTGCTGGAAGGTAAGGTGACTGGAGCATCCGAACCGGAGCTGCCACTCCAGCTCGGTAGATCTTTGGGGCCGTGGAAAACGGGTCCAAATGGCTCTTTGGGTGGTAAAGGTTGCAGACCCCTGGTTTAGATTGTTGGTTTTATTGAGCAGCTATTGGATTTCTCCTTCCAAAACTATGCATCGTTCCATGCCTAGCCACGCCACAGACTGAAGCAAGGGCCTTCTGCGTTCAAAGTATGTGTTCTTTGGCTGAACCGCAGTCTCTCCAGGTTTTGCTAAGTGTGGCCTACATGCTGTTGAGAATCTCCAGGAGGAATACCTTCCCTCCCCACATGTGAATTAGTCTGAAGTCTCATAACGCAATAAAAAATTGCGTGCAAGAAACTTATCCCTGTTGGGCTGCTGGGATGCCATCTTCTCTAGACTCTTCTTGTTGTGTTATTTTTGGGGTGAGTCTTCCTCTTGTTCAAATCCAGAATTTATCTGTTGCTCCATTCTGGCTCTATGCAGTCCTATTTATGCACCCCTTCAACCAGCAGTGAATGGGTTTTAAGGATTGCAGCCCCCCGCCCCCCTTATCTCTCAGACGGCCAAAATAGTCCATTCACTGTTTTTCCTTGTCAGAAACAAAGACTTTTACTATTTTAAATTTCATGTGTACCGCTTTATTAAAGGGCCTCTCGGGCACTTATTTTGTGAAAACAAAAGGTGCTGGTACTTGTATAGATAAGGTTGCATGAATTTGACTGCAGTAAAAACTTTGCTGATGACCTGAGTTCAATCCCAACAGAAGTTTGATTCAGGTAGCTGTCTCAAGGTTGACCAGTGGCGTAGCGCTGGAGGACAGGGGTGTGTGCGATGCACCACATGTGCGCCCCTGCGGGGGCTTGGAAATAACATTATGGGGCGGGGGCAGACAAGGGTGTGGCAGGCGCGCAGGGCGCACGCGTGCCATGGGCACAGTTCCCCCTTGCTCCGCCCCGGAGGTTGACTTAGCCTTCCATCCTTCCTAGGTTGGTAAAATGAGTCCCCTGTGTACTGTGGTTAAGGTGGAAATGACTTGAGGACAAACCGCCTCATAAACAAGATCTTCTCGCCATGAGTCCCATAGTTTATTGGGAATTTCTCCTTTTGTCTTTCCTGAAACAGTTTCCCAAACAACTATATCATGTGCAGGAAAAAGGATACTGTATATATTCAAATAAAGTGGCTTCACAAGATTATGAAAATCGCGTGTTTGGATTCTTTATGTTGTGGAAATCAGATGTTTGGATTCTTATGTTATGAAGATCACGTGTTTGGATTCTTATTTTATGGAAATCACATGTTTGGACTCTGATGTTCTGAAAATCATGTGTTTGGATTCTTATTTTATGGAAATCAGATGTTTGGATTCTTATGTTATGAAAATCACGTGATTGGATTCTTATGTTATAGAAATCACATATTTGGATTCTTATCGTGCACTCCTTTTGTTTTCTGAATCAATTTCCCTGCAGCTTCTTTGGAGGCCCCTGAGTTCTAGTACGGGTATATGGAGAAGGGATAGCAGTCTTTCTCTATTCCGTGCAAATTTTTATAACTATCATGAGACCCAGTGTGGTGAAGTGCTTAACGTCGGACTTACTTATGTTAGATTTACTGCATTGTCTCCAAGTCGCAGCAGACAACAAACAATCATAAAACCTTAGCACAGACTACTATCTGGGGGACCCAGCTTCAAACCCCCACTCTGCCATGGAAGCTCACTGGGTCACCTTGGGCTAGTGATACTCACCCGAACCTACATGAAGTCTACAAAATTATGCATGGGGTAGAAAATGTTGACAGAGAGAAATTTTTCTCTCTTTCTCACAATACTAGAACCAGGGGGCATACATTGAAAATGCTGGGGGGAAGAATTAGAACTAATAAAAGGAAACACTTCTTCACGCAACGTGTGATTGGTGTTTGGAATATGCTGCCACAGGAGGTGGTGATGGCCACTAACCTGGATAGCTTTAAAAGTGGCTTGGACAGATTTATGGAGGAGAAGTCGATTTATGGCTACCAATCTTGATCCTCCTTGATCTGAGATTGCAAATGCCTTAACAGACCAGGTGATCGGGAGCAACAGCCACAGAAGGCCATTGCATTCACATCCTACATGTGAGCTCCCAAAGGCACCTGGTGGGTCACTACGAGTAGCAGAGAGCTGGACTAGATGGACTTTGGTCTGATCCAGCTGGCTTGTTCTTATGTTCTTATGTACACAACAAGGTTGTTGTGAAGATAAAATGAAGGATAGGAGAATGATGTAAGTCACTTCGGGTCCCCATGGAGGAGAAAGGCAAAGTGTAAATGAATTCTGATCAAATATGGCTGAGCTGTTATCGAAGGCTTTCACTGCTGGAATCAATTGGCTGTTGTGGTTTTTCCAGGCTGTGTGGTTGTGGTCTGGTAGTTTTAGTTCCTAACGTTTCGCCCGCAACTATGCAATGGTGGGATTCAGCAGGTTCGCACCACTTTGGCGGAACCGGTTGTTAAAATGATGCTTGTAAACAAACAGCAGTTAAATTATTTGAATCCCACCACTACATCTGTGGCTGGCATCTTACCCAGGACATGCCTCTGAAGATGCCGGCCATAAATGCATATGAAACATGAGATGCCAAAGTCACCAGACCATGGCCACACAGTCCAGGAAACCCACAACAGCCAAATCTGGCTGAATTCCAAAACTGAAGATTCTTCCCTGCGATGTCCTTCTATAAAAGAGGCTTACTCAGTAAATCTGGATGGTGTGTGTGTGTTTTGTTTCAGTGCTTGTGTTCCCTTTAGGAAGAAACCAGATGTTCCTGTTCTGGACTTTTATCCTGCCAATCCAAATTGCTTTTAGGGAATATCAGCGTTCTCGCCTTATTAATGCCTTCTGGATAGTGTGCCAGTGCTCCTGGTCCTGTCTTAGCACAGTCTTACAAGTTGCCGTCTTGAAGGCAAGCTGGCGAGGAACCCCTTTTCTCGTAGCAGATTTGCTCATGTGGTTGGGTTTGTTTTGAGGGTGGGTGTATGTGTTGTGAATTGCTGGGTCACGGGATCTGTGGTGGGTGGGAGGCTAAGGCTGAGGTGGTACCCAGATGGATTCCTTGCCTGGATTGGGGGCGTTTGTCAAGTGTGGCTGCCACATGAGCCCTTTTAGCGTAAAGATCATCTGCTGTCTGACAGCAGACGTAATCCTCTCTCAGCTCTCTGGGTTTGTTCCTATGTGGTAGAAAGTTGACATTAGCTATGCAACTGTTGTGCCTTTGCTAACACGGCAGAAATTTGTGACAGGAAAGTTCTGCTTGTTTATTTTGTTTGCTCTCTGTTTTAGTTGTGACACTTGTTTTGGAGGCAGGGCTGACTGCCTCTGAGTAGTGACAGATTTGATGGAGCTGTTTGCACAGGTTTTGAGGTTGTACAAAAATCCGCAGAGGCTGTTGGCATTTTTGCCTTTGGTAGCTCTTGGGATTCTGCACATGCAGAATAATGCACTTTCAATCCACTTTCAATGCACATTGCAGCTGGATTTTATTGTGCAGAATATCAAAATCCACTTGCAAACAATTGCGAAAGTGGATTAATTAATTAATTAATTAATTAATTATTAGAAGAAGAAGAGTTTGGATTTATATCCCCCCTTTCTCTCCTGCAGGAGACTCAAAGGGGCTTATTAGTTTTCTATACCACCCTATCCCCAAGGAGCTTGGGGCGGTGTACAACACAACATTCTTTCACAATAATAAACAAGGGAGCAAAACCATTCACATATACATACTTACAAATTACACAGGTTTCATCAATTTAAAATAATTACTAAAATCCTGTTAAAACAGCGGTTAATACAATAAAAGGCGTCCAGTAAAACCCACATTTAAACCCTCCCCAAAAGAGGGGAACGGCAGGTCCCATCAATATGAGGGGCATCCAGATGTAAAAGGAGCAGAGCAAAAAGCAGAAAGGGGGCACTGCACTCAGCGGCTGGTCTCTCCAAAAGCCCGGTGGAACAACTCAGTCTTACAGGCCCTGCGGAAATCGCCAAGATCCCGCAAGGCCCGGACAGCTGGAGGGAGAGCGTTCCACCAGGCCGGGGCCAGAGCCATAAAGGCAAATTGGCCTCTGCGAGTAGGGACATATGGGGTAATGCGGATTGAAAGTGCATTATTCTGCATGTGTGGAAGGAGCCAGTTCGGCACTGCTAGTTGGCAGTGGAGAAAGACGAGGAGCAGGTAGCACCAATGGCTGCCACCTGAGCTAGGCAGGTGGAGATGGAGGAGCTGATGTGGCAGCCTGATGTGGGAGTAGTGGGAACTGCCGGTGCCTCCCTCTGTTGCCATGGTAAGTAGGAGGCAGTAGTAGCAGCCGTGGCACTCCTAATGGGCAGGAAAGGGGGAGCAGAGCTGCCTTTTTCCTGCTGCCACTTGACCATATAGGCAGAGGTGTCCTGCAACGTCGTGGCTGGTTGGCAAGTAAGTAGTAGTGAACAAGTTGGGGAGGAGGATGGAATTCTTCCCCCTGTGATTCTCGTGGGTCCCCCACTTGTATTATCTGACGCCGGTGGAGTCTTTAAAGCTGCGCTTTAGCAAAACGGTAATTAAGGAGGAGGCGCAAGCTAATTATAAACTCCCCTTAGTCCACTACGAAAACGAAGTAATTAAATTCACGATTGCCATCAATATTTATCGCTAACAGTGTTTACACAAATATGCACCCGTGACAACAGAATCTAGGAGATTAAATGGTCTCCGCTTTGCTCTGCAAGCTCCAGAGATCGGACCAAATGGATGCAGACTTTCTTCAGAAATGGAATTTAAAAGGAACGGAGCCGGTCTTGAACGCGAGCGTTAATTTTTAAATGGGATCGGAGCCCACTTTAGCGAAGTGTGTGCTGTGCGTGTTTGAATTCCTGCAGGACTTGGTGAGCTGGGTGCCTTCAATTCTCGTTTGCTGCCAGATAGATATCTCTGTGTGATGAAATTGGAATTGTCTTGTGTCTTGCTGGATCAGACCAGTGGGACTCCTAAGCAGGGCACAAAGCCTGTATCCCTGCATGGTGATAGACTGCCCCTGAACCTGAAGGTTTGATTTCGCTGTTTTCGTTGGTAAGACCATGGCCAATGGGATGCTTGATTAGGGGCAAATGATTCCAAAAACACTCAGTACTGGATTGGTCAGTCAACTGTTTCCTTCGCATTATTCCAAGCATTTTTTGGGTGATTTCACCTAGAGCAGGGGTCTGCAACCTGCGGCTCTCCAGATGTTCATGGACTGCAAATCCCATCAGCCCCTGCCAGCATGGCCAATTGGCCATGATGGCAGGGGCTGATGGGAATTGTAGTCCATGAACATCAGGAGTGACATAGGTTCACCACCACAGTCCTACAGGATTTCCAAGGCAAGAGATGAACAGAAGGGGTTTTGCCCTTGCCTGCTTCTGAATGCTGACTATAGATTTCCTTGGTGGTCTTCCATCCAAATGCTAAACAGAGCTGACCCAACTTGGCTTCCAAGATCTGATGAGATGGGGCTATCCTGGGCCACCCATGTCAGGGTGATTATATAACTGCTGGATCAACAAATAGCACGCAACAGTAGCAGTACACGGAAAGACAAATCAATATACTCAGAATTCTTTCAAGTAAACAGATAATTCTTGACTGTTTCTAGTGTGGTGTAGTGGTTAAGAGCAGGTGGATTCTAATCTGGAGAACTGGGTTTCATTCCCCACTCCTCCACCTGAGTGGCTAGGCTTATCTGGTGAACCAGATGTGTTTCTGCACTCCTACATTCCTGCTGGGTGACCTTGGGTTAGTCACAGTTCTTCGGAACTCTCTCAGCCCCACCTACCTCACAAGGTGTCTGTAGTGAGGAGAGGAAGGGAAAGGAGCTTGTAAACCACCTTGAGTCTTCTTATAGGAGAGAAAGGTGGGGTATAAATCCAGACTCCTCCTCCTCCTCCTCTTCATCTTCGAAAATTTCTTTCTGCCAACTGCTGATGAAGACTTAGCAGCATTTTACGGTAACGATCCCCAGAGAGTTCATTTTGCGATGACGCATAGAACGTGGTTGCTGAGCAAGACTCATGTCAGAGTTAGACCAGGATGCTGTTCTAAGCTTACAGGCTGACCTCTTGTTCCAACTCTGGGTATTTTATTTTTTTAATACAGATTGCTTCCAGAATCCTGGTGCCATGGCTGTTCTAGATGCCTCAACTGCAGGCTTGCCCCACCAACCGGCCAAGCGACAGGGCTGCTGAGTCCATCTGCTGCGTGGATTGTGGTTTCCATCATGCACAGACTTTTGCAGGCTTGAAACCGACTGGGGAAGAAGACTCTTCTCCGACCGTCTGACTGCCTCGCCACGTGCCATCAAGTTGGTAAGTGTTCTTGCAGGTGGAGTGGCAGTGGAGGGATTTGTTGGTTTGCACTGTGACTCCAAAGGTCTGTGCTGACGCCGTCAGCTCCTGTTGCGTAAAGCATATTCCTAGAATCCCAGTTTCTGGAGGGAGTGGTGGTCTCAGGCCCCTTCTGCACACGCAGAGTAATGCACTTTCAATCCACTTTCAGTGCACGTTGTAGCTGGATTTTCACTGTGCAAAATCCACTTGCAAACAGTTGTGAAAGTGGATTGAAAGTGCATTATTCTGCGTGTGCGGAAGGGGGCCTCGGTGATTCGGAGACCCAGGGCAAAAAGTTCCAGATTTGATTCTGGGAACACTACTACCCTGAGCCCAGCCCAGCCCAGCCCAGCCCCACCTGGAGCAAGTAAGGGATAGCCTTTGCCCCATGTGGATTCAGGAGAAACTGTCAGTGCTGCTGGGAGCCAGCAGTCTGAGCCTTGGGCAGGATAGGTGCATGATGCTGCTGAGCGGGTTGCCCAGGCTCCAGGCAGGACAGGGTTAAGCGGGTGTTGCTATGAATAAGCAGCACGAGACCCACATGGGATTGGAGCCTCCCCCTTTTTCCTCCGTCACTGTTGGGCAGAAGCGGAGCTACCAGGGGGTGGAGGTGCGCACGTTGCACTGGGCGCGCGCCGGGGGTGGGGTGGGGTGGGGGGTGGGGCGAAAAATCACTCCCATAGCGCCCCCCACGGCAAACCCCCCCACTTACCTTAGTGAAACAGTGCAGGCTGGAAAAGCAGCCTGTTCCCTTCAGGCTGAAAACGGACTGGTGGGAACTACACTTCCCAGGAGACCTTGCGAGCCTCAAGGTCTCATGGGAAGTGTAGTTCCCACCAGGCCATTTTCAGCCTGAAGGGAACAGGCCGATTCTCCAGCCTGCACTGTTTCACTAAGATAAGTGGGGAGGTGGGCGGGGGGGGGGGCACCCCAGGATGTGTGTGTGTGTCAAAAACACAGAGTTCACACTGGGCACAGTATGGCCCAGCTACGCCTCTGCTGTTGGGGGGCATGGAGCTATGGGTGGTGGTGCCCCTCACTGTGGGACCCAGGGCAGGTCCTAGTCACTAAGCCGTCCTGTTTCCCCCCATCCGTTTGAAAGTTTGACAATAGTCGTTCAATGAACTGCAAATGCTCTTGTAACGAAGTACCATGTTCAGTAATGCACAAAATAATGGTTTTGACAAAAGCAGTGCATAAAAATGAATGATAGTTCTCATATTTGTTTGGGACAATATTCTAACGCGGAAGCATACAATTTTCTCAACTGCTGCACCTCAGCTGCCCATACTAACATCTTTATGTGAAACAGCATATAGGGTTGGCAGTTTTTTTAAAAAACTGAAACACATCTAGGCTCCGCCCCCTCCTCTCAGAGTATCACCAGGTGTGCCATTTTTCCTGGCAGTTGAGCTCCCAGCCCAAGAGAGAAGCAGTTGTGTTGGCTCTTATTCTCTTCTGGCGCTACCTTCTCCCAGGTCGAACGGTGCCAAGTGTTCTGTTTGCCCTGGCAGTGGAGCTCCCAGCCCCAGCTCAAGGCAACAAGAGTGGATTCTTTGTGCTGGCGATGCCAGTTGACCTGGATAATCCAGTATTTTGACTGACAGTTCAGGGAAAACAGTGGGGAAAAAATACTGGCTGTTTATGTGTCGGCTGTTTTTTCAGGGTTTTTCAGTGAGAATACCGGACCCCTGGCAATCTTGGTAAGAACTCGCTGTTTCAAAATGGCAGGGCATCCCTTGGGACACCAGTCTCGTTCCCTGTAAGCTGCATGACTGCGCAGCCACCGTACTAGTGCCGCACGGGTAAGGAGCTGCACGACACGGGGAGCCCTCCCAGGCAGCTCAGTTCTGTGCAGCGTCTGGGAAGTTCGGCACGCCACTGGAGAACAATTAGAAGAACCCTTGGACTCCAGTATTATTTACTCGGCCCACAGTCACTGATCTGAATTCTGGCTCAGTCATGGAATCCTAGAAGCAGCAGTGGTGTAGTGGTTAAGAGTAGGTGCACTCTAATCTGGAGAACCGGGTTTGATTCCCCGCTTTGCTACTTGAGCTGTGGAGGCTTATCTGGAGAATTAGATTAGCCTGTGCACTCCAACACACGCCACGCTGGGTGACTATGGGCACGTCACAGCTCTTTGGAGCTCTCTCAGCCCCACCTACCTCACAGGGTGTTTGTTGGGGGGGGGGGGAGAAAAAGGGGATTGTAAGCCCCTTTGAGTCTCCTTACGGGAGAGAAAGGGGGAGGGTATAAATCCAAACTCTTAATCTTCTTCTCTAGAAGGGAGATTTTATAGGCTATCTAGTTGAAATTATACTCTGTAGAGTATTTCCAATGAGATGGCCATCCTGCCTCTCTTTAAAAGCTTGTAGTGTGGCAGAACCTACCCCTTTTTGAGGTCTGTTGTTGAGATTTAGGAAGATTCTCCTAATGCTCCCAAGGAAAATTCTAATGTTCCGTCAAACTTCCCTTCCCTTGCTGCTGGTAGCTTAAGCCCATTAGGTGTAGTCTTGCTTGCTGAAGCAACAGAGAACAAATGTTTGCCTCCTTCTATATAGCTACACTTTGAATATTTGAGGAGTGTGGCCATGTCTTCTTCCCGTCTTTGTGTCTCTAGGCCAGGGTTGGGAACCTTTAACACTCAAAGAGCCATTTGGACCCGTTTTCCACGGGAAAAGAAAACACTTGGAGCCGCAAATAATTTTTGACATTTAAAATAAAGATAACACTATATATATTGGTTTTTTTTTTACCTTTTATTCCGCTCATTCTGAGAAGTGCATGGGTGCGTCTGCCCTGCTGCCTGCAGGGCGGGCAAGGATGGGGCCAGTGGCTCGGCTCGTGGAGCTGCAGTGCAAGGGCAGAAGAGCCGCATGCGGCTCTCGAGCCGCAGGTTCCCTACCCCTGCTCTAGGCTGAACACACCCAGTTCCCTCAGCCTTTCCTCGTGAGGTGTTTTCCAGACCTCTGACCATCTTTATTGGGCTGCTTTGAAACCCATGCAGTGTTGTCTACATGGTCCAAGTTCCTTGTCAACTGACTTGTTTCTGATGTTTGTGTTACATGTAGCGGTTATGTGGAGGTTGATTTTATCCTGACAGTGTTGGTAGTATGATTCCCTTAGTTGTCAGTGTGGGCCTTTAGGCTCTATTTATAATTCAGATCACTGGAATAATTCCTAATCAGTTCAAGCCAGGAAAACAGATGTTTCCAGAACCAAATGGTACACCCTCTCTCTAAAACGAGGCAATATGCTCATGATAATAGGATTGCAGAAGGTATGCAAATTCTGCATGCACACGGGGTTTCTCCGGTGAATAAGGAATCTGTTTTATGTTGTGTTTTCAAAGCAGTCCCAAATGGGACTGTGTCTTCAGTGCAGGCCGGGCACGGAGAACTGACTTGAAAGCTTCCAGGAACTGCAGAGCATTTGGAGCATTTTCCCGCCCCCCATTTCAAGCTGAGAATGGGCTGATTTCCCACCCAAATAATCACATGGTGGGCATACAATCTCCCCTCCCGCCACCATTATCCCCCCTCTTCTTTTAATTTGTTTCTAATTTCAGGGTCCGTTTGCCACACTGCTTGAAACTCCTCCATATCCCTTTTTAGAGGCCCTCCTCCCCATACCGCCCCCCCCAACAGCCAGCCCCAGTTGGGTTGACATGAAAATGGTAGAGCGGGTGGTCTCTTTGTGACAAGGTGTTTGGGACAGTTGGGAGAGGGCATCTGTGAGAAAGTTTTTCTTCCCCGGGAAGGAATGTAGGGTGAAGTTAAATTTCGAAAATAAAATGTAATTGCTTGGCGTAATTGCTTGGTGTTCAATTTATTAGGGGCTTTCAATGCTGCCAGGTTTTTGTAGTCCGTCCAGACTTCAAATGGGGTGTTTTGCTCCCTCCAACCAATATCTCCAGGTAGCCAAAGCCTTTTTTTTTATTGCTCCCTGTTTCCTTATCTCCCACTTTCCAATTGACTTCGGGTCCTGTGAATTTCTTGAAGAGGTAGGCACAGGGGTACAACTTCCCATCTTCCCCCCCTCTGCAATAATGCGGCCCCCATTGCCACATCCGAGGCATCTGTGTGTAGTAGGAAAGGTTTTTCTGGGTCGGCATGGCGAAGAATGGGCTCAGAGGAGAAGGCTTTTTTAATTGAAAACCTCCTGGCACGCCATATTTCAATGCAGGCTCCCAATGGGCCAGCAGGGTAGCGACAGAAGAGGAAGGAGCGGAAAGCTGTTTTCAACGGGGACTTCAAGAAACTCCCCTATTTCCTTGTTCTGGTGGGCTGCTTCATGAGAATGATGAGGGACGAATTAGAAACTGATGTGGAGCAAGTGTATGAGGTCGGGCTGCTGTTGGAAGGCGAAGCTGCCACCTGGCTCCAGGATAATTCTTTGCACACTTCCCCTTACTCCCACAGTGGAGTAGGAGGTTAAGAGCTCGTGCATCTAATCTGGAGGAACCGGGTTTGATTCCCAGCTCTGCCACCTGAGCTGTGGAGGCTTATCTGGGGAATTCAGATTAGCCTGTATACTCCCACCCATGCCAGCTGGGTGACCTTGGGCTAGTCACAGCTTCTCGCAGCTCTCTCAGCCCCACCCACCTCACAGGGTGTTTGTTGCGAGGGGGGAAGGGCAAGGAGATTGTAAGCCCCTTTGAGTCTCCCGCAGGAGAGAAAGGGGGGATATAAATCCAAACTCTTCTTCTGTTGCAAACTACTTCCCACGTTATCCTGCTGTATCATTTGTATTGCCAGTGGTCTCCCCGCTCCTACATATCTTTAGATTTTTAGATTTAAAAAGAAATTAAATAACCGTTATCAATAATAGATAAATCAGGAATAATGCTAAAAAAAGTAAAAATAATAAGCAGTCGATCAGTCCAAACGCCTCATTTGCCCCTGCATTTGATCAACAAACTGGGAGCAGTCTGCAGCCTCTTAGTTTTATACACAAGCAATCAGTGATTCCTGATGACACCGGGAAAAGCCCGTCGGTCTTGACACTTGGGTTTATAGCACATTGGGAGGCAGATGATCGTGAACCTGAGGAGCTTAGCAAATGGCAGGTCACATTGTCCTTTTGCGGTTTTGCAATTTGCACACCACCATTACTCCCCCTCCCCCCACTTCCTACCCTAAAAGACAATCCATGATCACGCTGCCTCTATTATGCCTTCCTTCCCTTTGCTCCACAGAACCATAGCAAAAAATGAGGACAGACAGGTCTGCAGGGATTCTCACAGCTCCCAACTGGCCAAAAAGGTTTTGGTTTCCCACTATGTTGAAATGATCTCAGAGGAACTCCAAGGGTTCCCCCCGCTGGAAAAGGATCTTATCATGTTAGGGTCTGTATTTCACTGTGATGTTCCTTCATTGATCCAACCACAGGTCAGAACCTAGATGGGATTGTAGAGGTTTTGATAGTTACACAAATTGTCCTGATGCAACTCTTATACTGCCAAGTGGGCATGTTTTGTCTAACGGGCAAAGACCAAAAGCCTGCGCCCTAGCACTTGCCCCTTAGATGACGTGTTTCATTACTTATTGTTAAAAGAGACTGGTCTGACCCTTAGTTCTATTGAGGTTTACCTGCATTCTATTTAGTTCTATTGAGGTTCACCTGCCTGCCACCTCAGTGTTCCATGACCATGTCAATTCTCACACTGTGTTTTCAGCTCTGGATTCTAAGAAATTTTTGAGGGGATGGACTAACTTTTTTCCTACACTAAAGCCCCCTCTTCCTGTTTGGAGTTTACCTTTAATTTTATTTCATAAACCTTTTGAGCAACTGACCATGCATGCTTTGTCTTTTTTTTATCCTATAAGGTTGCATTTCTGGTCGCTGTCATTTTGGCCAGAAGGGTGGGAGAGTTATCAACGCTGTGGTTGGACTTCCCTTCCTTTATGGTCAGTCCCAGTACTGAATGCTAATTTAGAATTTCGACCTACAGCAGTGTCCCAGTTCCATATGTTCCAGGACTTTACCTTACCTATTTTTTCCCCCAAATCTTCAGTCGCCCGCTGAGTAATCATTCCACACACTTGATGTCAGAAGGCATTAATTTTGTATTTAAATCGTGCAAGCTCATCAGGACAGGACAATATTTGTCTGCTTTTCGGGACCTAACAAACAGAAAAGCTGCTTCTATCCACTCCAGATTAAAGCACAAGCATCTTCAGCTGGTTTCCTTGCCAGGGTAGATCTCTTGGACCTCTGTAAATAGCAACCTGACCCTCTCTGTCCATTTTCCTCCAATATTACTCCTTTGACACGGATTCTAGGAAAGAAGCAGTGGTCGGGAGAGCAGTTTTACAGTTATTGTTTCATTGACAAGCCCACGCCTGCCTCCATGGTAAGTGAGCCCGCTACTCTCTCATGCGGGACTGCACTGAGGACACAGTGATGAAAAATGAAGTTGTATTTACCTGTAACTATTGTTGATTGAGTGTCTTCTGAACAGGGCACGCCCCCCCTTCCTCCTTTCCCCACTGTGGGCTGCCATTTGCAGCAGGAACGCTCTTCTATGCCAGTGAAGTGTGCAAGGGAGTGTCTTTGTGTCTAAAAGGGTATATATTTGTGAAGGGACGAATGAAGGTGCTAGTTCTGAGGCCAAGTCATAATATAGCAGTTCTTAAACTTTAATAACCGAAGTTTGCTTCCTCCCCCCCCCCCCATTTTAAATAGATGAAGAAGAAGAGTTTGGATGTATATCCCCCCCTTTCTCTCCTATAAGGAGATTCAAAGGGACTTATAATCTCCACTCCCCCAACAAACACCCTGTGAGGTGGATGGGGCTGAGAGAGCTCCGAAGAACTGTGGCTAGCCCAAGGTCACCCAGCTGGCATGTGTTGGAGATCACAGGCTAATGTAGTTCCCCAGATAAGCTGCCTCAGCTCAAGTGGCAGAGTGGGGAATCAAACCCTGTTCTCCAGATTAGAACGCACCTTCTCTTCACCACGACACCACTGATGCACAAATCGGAGTTGTGCTTTACCCTGTACTTTCGGGTTACTTTTAGATTGTAATGCAGTATTGCTCGATCTTGGAAGATGGATCCGGTCTGCCAGTTAAGCTCTGCCTTTAATTTTTGAACGACTGCCGCTTGATCCCAGCTGGGTGTCAGGAGCAGGAGGGGGAGGATCGTTTGCCCCTTCCTTCCCTGCGTTTCTTCCCATCCCCTTTTCTTGGTTCTTTCCCCATAAATCTCCCAAGGGAACCACAGAATGAGACTTGACAAAGTGCAACCTGACCCGACACCCCCCCTCTTTCCCCCACACACAAAGGGGCCCCAGATCTTTTGCCCCATTTTCAATTTTTTGTCAGTCTGTTCTTGTCTTCCCTTGCGGTATTGTTTCCTCAGAAACCCTCTTTTCAAATAAAGCCCAGGGTGGGGATGGGGGTGGGTGGGTATCCCCCTCTCCCTGCTCCCAAATATTCCTCCCCTGCTTTGACTCACTGTGGAGGTTGGCCTGCAAGCTCTTGGGCCTCGATGACATTACCTAGGCAACCAGGGTGTGCGTGTGTGAGGGGAGACCTTTTGTCCCTTGCCGTGATAAATGTGCAAAAACCTCATGCGTCTTGCACAAAAGCCTGCTCCTCCCCATTCCCCCTCCCCTCCTGTTCCAAAATACCCCCTCCCCCAGTGATTGGACAAGGCAACCCCCCATTTTAGTCTCCCCCCCTTCTCAATAAAATGGCATTTCCTTTACAAGGTCTTCCATTGACTGTTTTCCCAGCCCTGGTAGGATTATCTTCACTCCGGTTCACTGTGTACTTGTGAAATACCATAAAACAGTTTTAACTGGGATGTGGAACCTTAGTCAGATGGAGAGAATGTCTGAGGTGACAGATAACCGCTGCGTCCTGCTGATTTTTAGTAACATAGCAGCGTTACCCAGGATGGAGACACGGCCTCTCAATAATGTGGGGGAAATTAGCTCGGAGCAGACTGCTTATTAATATTGCAAGAGGAGGAGTAGGGAATCTTTGATATCAGTGTATACGAAAATCAGCTCTTGGAAGAAAATCCACAGAGAGGAATATAAGGCAGATTTGACAGTCTTGATTGTAGGGATAAGAGGATCACAAGCGCTTGATTCTATGCAATAAACAACACGCACACACAGAGTTCTTAAGATATAAATAGGTTGGAAAATAGGTTTGGAATAGAAAGGGGTATGGGATATATATATATATATATATATATATATATGGGTAACATGACCTGATTGTAACGTGAAGAAGATCCAGGCTTCTGGTTCCAGGGGGCAAAGCGTTGGGCGCAGTGACAAAGACGGAAAGATGTCAATGGCACTGGGCGATTGGCCCTTTGGAGGGTAGGATATTTATAGGGTGAAGAACCACCTCTGGGGGTGTCAGGATGACCTTTGGGAGATGCTAGGCGAACCTCTGGGAGGTGTCCTAATGGATTGTTTGAGAAACAGTAGAGTGCATTGTAAGGTGGTCAGGAGAAGCTAGTTACAGAAGGGAGTATCTGGGTTAAGATAATTCAGGGGAGGCAGTGTTGTCAGAGGTCCTCTTGTGGCTGGAAATGAGTATCCATTCAGTAGGGCTACTGCACTCCCTGCTAGGCAGGAAAAAATACTGAACAAAGATTGCCTCGGAACTATGAACAGGAAATGACATGGCTAATTTTGTGACTATTTCCTGCCTCCTTGCTATTGGTGGAGAAGACACCCATCTGAGATGTCCCCCTTACCTACAGTAGAAAGACCCTTCACAGTAAGTATTCAGTGGACCCATCCATTCAGTAGGGCTACTGCATCATGTTGATGATACATTCTCCCTTGGCTGTGGAGCTGAAAATTTGCTGTTAATGGCAAGCAAGCTGAGAGCGTGAAAACAGAAAGGGGGGGGGGGTCCTGGAAGTTTCTTGTAGGTAGACCTGGGTATTGCCAGGGAATGGGCTTCTAATCTCTGCAATGCCAGCATTTTTCTTCAGATTGGCATGTGGGCAGGGATACCTGTGAATAAGCCCTCTCCCCATTATGTCAGGGTGGACTAGAGAAAATTGGAAGGGTTACATTTTGCAGCTACAGCTTTGAATTGGTTTCATCAGTAAGCGAATTATTTGTGATCAGCTTGGAAAAACGGCCCCAGCTTAATTGTTCGGCACATTTTTTTCCAAACCTCTGAAAATTTTTTAATATCAGCCCTTATTAAAAGTTGGTGGTGGCAGGGGTTATTTTAGAAGGGACACTGTCTCTTTGAAACAGGAAATGCTTCTTCTAAGAGAGTTGCTTCCATAACACATGGTGATGTTGTAGTTAGCATGGCAGACTAGAACATGGGAAACTTGGGTTCATACCCGCACAGTACTATGAAGTCTGTTGAGTGACCCTGGGCCGGTCTCATTCCCTCAGCATAAGCAGCCTCACAAGGCTGTGGTAAGGATAAAATAGGGAAGGGGAAATCATGTATGCTTTGAGCCAGAGGTGGGATCCAGCAGGTTCTCACAGGTTCCCGAGAGTAGGTTACTAATTATTTGTGTGTGCTGAGAGGGGGTTACTAATTGGTGATTTTGCCACGTGATTTTTGCCTTAGTTACGCCCCTCCTCTCAGCAGTAGCGCCCAGAACTTGAAGCAGTCTAGCAGGAGGTGCACCGGCGTTCGTGGCAGTCTGCACCTGCGTGCATTCGTTTCCCGCCCAAGGACCGGCGTAGCGGCTGCATCCTTGCCACAGCCCTGCCTAGGAATGCCCCAGCCCCCGGAATGCCCGGCCACGCCCCCAGAATGCCCAGCCCAGCCCCATTGGCACTACACCACAGTTTGAATCCCACCACCATGGGAACCTGTTACTAAAATTTTTGGATCCCACCACTGCTTTGAGCTCTTTTGATGAAGGACAGGGGGAAAATGTACTGGATAGGACCTGCGGCTCTCCAAATGTCCATGGACTACAAATCCCATCAGCCCCTGCCTGCATGGCCAGTTGGCCCTGCTGGCAGGCTGGCAGGAGCTGATGGGATTTGTAGTCCGTGAACATCTGGAGAGCTGCAGGTTGCAGATCCCTGGTAGGTGAATGCTCTCAGAAGAGACATGCATAGGACCATGAAGACCACCTTATCTTTTCAAACCATCAGTCCTATTCTCCCAGGGCTGTATACTCTAACTCTGACTCCCAGGTCTGTATACTCTGACTCGCTGCAGCTTCCCCGGGGCTCAGGGGTCTTTCCCAAGGTTGCTAATCTGAAATACATAATTTCTCTTCTGCTGCCAATCAGAGTGGACATTATTCAGGTTGATGGTCCAATGGCTTGATTTGGTATAAGGCAGCATCGTATGTTCTTCTTGACTTATGGAAGGCTGTGCTGGTGGCTCACCACAAGTCTTAAGTGAAAGGGAAAGTCAAATCAGTGGGAAAGTTTGATACAGAAGGAAAACACAGGCAGGCAGGAAGGGGGAAAAACATCAAACATAAGAACATAAGAAAAAGCCTTGCTGGATCAGACCTGTAATCCACTAATTCAAGTACCCTTGTTTTACAAAGTGGCCAAAATATTAGGCCAAAATAGTAGCCCTTGGAAGGCCCAGAAATGGGATGGAGAGGCCAAGTTCTTCCTTTGATACTGCCTCTTACTGCTGGTACTTAAAAGTGCTCTGCTTCCGCCGGACCCTGTCCCACTCCTGGGCTCCCTGCAGAGCGGGAGCCGGCAGCAGGGACTCAGGGTGTGTGTGTGTGTGTGTGTGTGTGTGTGTGTGTGTGTGTGTGTGTGTGTGTGTCGCTCTGCAACGCACAGAGGGAGGGCGCCCAAGGGAGGTTTTGTCCCTGGGCGCCATCTCCCCCTCGATATTCCTCTGCCACAGAACAAAGCATGCCAGACCTTCTTTGTTGTATAAACCTCCACCTGGGACCTAGAGCCTACCTAGCCCTGCCCCCCATCTGTTTGAAAGCAAAAATACATTTTGGCATAAATGCTCTTATGTCAAAGTACCATCCTTATACATATTTCCCCAAGGGATGAAATTCCCCCAGCAAACAAAAGTGAGTCCTGCTTGCTAATTGGTGGGTGACATTCCATCCCGCTGGCCTTTCCATCCTTCCCACCCCCCACTTCTGCCACCCCTCTACCTCTTCTGTCACCCCACCACTGTTTCCGTCACCTCCTGCTTCTGGCACCACCTCCACCCACCCAAAACAGCTTTCAACACTTACCAGTGCTGGTGGGGGGAGTGAAGCAGCAGTAAAGTCCAGTGCAGGGGAAAACGCTTGCTTGCCCCGCTCCACCCCCTTTTCTAGAGCCCATTGCATTCCCCCCCCCCCCTCCGTGGACTTTACTGCTAGTATTCAGTAATGAACAAGATAATGATTTTGATAAAGGCAGCACATAAAAGTGAATTAATTCTCGTATTTGTTCAGAACTACATGCTAATGCGGAAGCATTCGATTTTCTCAACTGCTTCATCTCAACTGGCTGAACTAACAATTTTATCTGAAACAGAATATATCTGGGCTCAGGACCAGCACTATATCCTCTGGTGGTAAATTCCACAGTTTAATTACTCATTGAGCAAAGAAGTTATTTCCTTTTGTCTGCCCTGAATCGATGCCAATCAACTTCAGTGTCCCACCCAAGTTCTAGTATTACAGGAAAGGAGAAAAAGTTCTCTCTATCTATGTTCTCTAACTCATTCATACTTTTATAAATCTCTGTCATGTTGCCCCTTAGCTGTCTTTTCTAAACTGAAAAGTCTTCCACCCCTTAATCATCCTGATTTACTCTCTTCTGTATTTTATCCAACTACACAATATCCTTTTTAAAGATACAGCGACCAGAGATGTACACACTGTTCTAATTGAGGGCACACAATAGCTCTGTACAAAGGCATTACAGTATTGGCTATTTTATTTTCAACTTATTTCTTGATAATCCCCTGCATGCTTTCTTTTTTCACCCCAACTTCACACTGAATAATAATTTTCACTGATCTGTGCACTATCTGGATAACCCAATTTTGATCGATCTTCTTGGAGCTCTTCCCAATCGGATTTGTAGGTCCCCATACCGAAAATGTTCGGAGCTTCTGTACCGGGCCATTCTTATTTAGATGTTAACCTGCCGAAAGAATTAAATGGCTGGGACTTCCTTTTGCCGAAACAAATGAACATAGAGACTTATGGTAAACATTGTGTGGGCCCACGTTGTTGATTGGAGTTCAGAATAAGTCTTCAATAAGAAATTAACTTCTTTCTGTCAAACTCTTCTCATAAGTACAATGGGGCCTATCCGACCTGACTGAATTAAACAAAAGGTGTACCTGGCATAGCACTCTGTTACCAGGAAGTCCACAGACTGGGCATGAATTTGAGAGCTATCTCTGTTTGCACATCTAGTAACCTGAGGTACACCACTTCTATGCATTGAGCTAGTAATCTTTAATAGACCTGTCTTCTGTGAATTTGGCCATTTTTATATCCGTGTAAACCAGTGGTGACGAACCTATGGCACGGGTGCCAGAGGTAGCACTCAGAGCCCTCTTTGTGGGCACGCGCACCATCGCCCCAGTTTAGGCACTTGGCAGTGGCATAGTGTCAATGGGGCGAGGAGTACGCAACGCACTGGGTGGGTGACCCTGCGGGGGCGTGGCAAGGGCATTCCAGGGGTGTGACGGGGGTGTTTTGGGGCGTTCCAGGGCAGGGCGGGGGCAGGCAGGGGCAGGGCGCGGGGTGGGGTGCATACGTGCCCAGGATACAGTTTTCCCTTGCTCCGCCCCTGGCACTCGGTCTCCAAAACGTTTTCTATCACTGGTGTAAACTAAGACAGCATAGTGTAGCGGTTAAGAGTGGTGGACTCTAATCTGGAGAACTGGGTTCAATTTCCCACTTCTCCACATGAGCAGTGGATTCTTATCTGATGGACTGGCTTGTTTCCCCACATGCAGCCTGCTGGGTGACCTTGGGCTAGTCACAGTTCTCTCTGAACTCTCTCAACGTCACCTACCTTACAAGGTGTCTGCCATGGGGAGAGGAAGGGAAGGCGATTGTAAGCCGCCTTCAGTCTCCTTACAAGACAGAAAGTGGGGTATAAATCCAAACTCTTCCTTCCCTTCTTCTTTGCTTTCACCACTTCTTGTTGCAATGAATTCTGAAATTACATCTGCAGTGTTACAAATGAGTATTTCATGTTGTTACTCTTCAAACTCCTGTCAGTCAAGAGGTTGAACTCCCTACTCTCTAAAAACTCTGGATTATGCTAGCGGTGTAAGTTTGTTTGGGGTTCTTTTGAACACATGAAGTGGGCCTTATTGATCACTGCTGGAACATTTGCTTTGCCGATCCCATGTTCAGTTTCCAGATAAACAGAACATGAGGTCTGAGATCTTGTTGACAGAAATCTCCCCGAGCTCACGAAGAACCTCTGGAGTAGATAGAAATAGGTTAGCTCAGGGGTAGGGAACCTTTAACACTCAAAGAGCCATTTGCACCCGTTTTCCACAGGAAAAGTAAACACTTGGAGCCGCAAATAATTTTTGACATTTAAAATAAAGATAACACTGTATATATTGGGTTTTTTTACCTTTTACTCCACTCATTCTGAGAAGCGCATGGATGTGCCCGCCCTGCTGCTTGCAGGGCGGGCAAGGATGGGGCCAGCGGCTTGGCCTTGCCGGCCGCCGGGAAAGCGCCCACCCCGCTTGAATGGGGTGGGCAAGAGGGGAAGCCCGCGGGACTGCCCAGCCGGCTCCGCGGGTGCAATTGGTGTGCCAGCTGCTGCTGCCTGCAGGAGGCTGAAGGCAAAAGGATGAAGCCGGCAGCTCGGCTCGTGGAGCCGCAGTGCAAGGGCAGAAGAGCCCATGCGGCTCTCGAGCCGCAGGTTCCCTACCCCTGGGTTAGCTGAATCAAGAATTCTACTTCAGCATAGATTAGCTTCCTATGTTATGGAGAAAGGGCCACACCTTAGTGGTGAAGTGTATACTTTTCAGGCACCAGGTCACAGCTCCCAAAATGTGGTCTCAACATTCATTAGTATAGTGGTTAGCGTGCTTGAGTGTGTGTGGAGAGATTCTGAGGAGAATTGTGTGTTGCCTTTTAGTCCTCACAAGAGAGTAGGATAAGAAATATTGTATGGGGTTAGTCCCTGACATTTTCAGTGAAAAGGCTCTCCAGTTAACGGCACTGGGGAAAAAATTAATCTGGGGAGCAGAAAATCCTGTGGTAAAATTAAGATTGTGCATTTCCAAGTGGGACCTGGGCTCATTCCGCACATGCAGAATAATGCACTTTGAAACTGCTTTGAGTGCTCTTTGAAGCTGTGCGGAATGGCAAAATCCACTTGCAAACAGTTGTGAAAGTGGTTTGAAAACGCATTATTTTGCGTGTGCGGAAGGGGTCCTGGAGATCTCCCAAAATTACAACAGAGATAAGCTCCCTTGGAGGGTGGGCTCTATGAAATTATACCCTGCCCTCTTCCAGATTCCTCCCAGAAATCTCCAGGAATTTCCCAACCTAGGTGGTCTGATGATCTGCCTTAATATAGGTGGCTTGTTGGGCAGGACAGGTAGCTTTGTGGCAGAACATAGATCTTCAGTGTGGAGCCAGCATGGTATAGTGGTTAAGAGCAGGTGCACTCTCATCTGGGGAACCGGGTTTGATTCCCCGCTCCGCCACGAGCTGTGGAGGCTTATCTGGGGAACTAGATTAGCTTGTGCACTCCAACACAGCTAGGTGACCTTGGGTGAGTTCTTTGGAACTCTCTTAGCCACACCTACCTCACAGGGTGTGTGTTGTGAGGGAGGAAGAGAAAAGGAGTTTGTAAGTCCCCTTGAGTCTCCTTACAGGAGAGAAAGGGTGGGATATACATCCACACTCTTCTCCTTCTTGTTCCATTTGAAATGTTTCCATTCTGACCCTTAATCATGTGCCTTTACAAGGATTTCTGGGAAGGCTTCGGCCTAACAGAAGTGTGCCAGTTAGAGCAGAAAGTGTGAGCTAGAAAGGATCTGGACTCGATGTAGGGCAGTATGTACACAACCTCCACCGTGACTGGCCCTCGGGTTGCCTTAACACTGAAGTACTCACAGGGTGTTGTTTTTGAGCCTCATGGCTGATTGCACATTGAGGCTACGGTTGGCCCATCCATTCTCTTATTCTCCCCCCTCCAGGATTTCTGTAAAACTCTGCCAAGAAAGTCTTACAATCTAGGAATTCAGCAGTTTGTGCGAGAGCTTCTTGTGCTGCGGACGTCTGTTGCAGTCCTGCTGTTTGATGGGCCTCTCGCCCTTTGTGTTGGATTCCTTTCACGGAGTTAATGTGGTGGCGTGTTTTTTATTTTGGTTTTTTGCTTGCTCAGGAGCCACAGGGTAGAGGGACAGAGGTCCATTTTGGAGAGGGGGCAGATGGGAAGCAAGGGCGGAAGCAAGGGGTGACATGTAGAAGAAGAGGAGTTTGGATTTATACCCCACCTTTCTCTCCTGTAAGGAGACTCAAAGGGGCTTACAAACTCCTTTCCTTTCCTCTCCCCACAACAGACACCTTGTGAGGTAGGTGGGACTGAGTTCTCCAGATTAGGATCCACCTGCTCTTAACCACCTCACCACGCTGGCATTTGTTGTTATGGCTTCTGTTCAGGCACACATGGAACGGTGCATACACAGGCCAGCTGTGAAGAGCTCTAGATCGTTTTCTAGATCGTTTTCTAGATCGTTTTCTAGATCGTTTCAAACTGTAAGCGTACTCCTTCCTGTCTCATCCAGAGCTGATGTGCTGTTTCCCACATTTTAAGAAGATATACAGCCAAAAATTCTCTGCCATGAGGTTCATCTGTCTGTGCATGTCTACCTGGAAAGGACTTAACTTGCTCAAGGATGCTTACCGAATCCATGGCAGGGCTTTGGCAGGGCCCTGCATCTCCTAACATTAGCTGTTGTGGGTCTTCCGTGCTGTGTGGCCGTGGTCCAGTAATTTTTGCTCCTGATGTTTCCCCTGCATCTGTGGCTGGCATCTTTAAAGGCACGACGTGGTATGATTTGTTTCTCTACATCAGGGATGGCCAGCCTGTGGCGCTCCAGATGTTAATGGACTACAATTCCCATCATCCCCTGCCAGCATGGCCAAATGCTGGCAGGGGCTGATGGGAACTGTAGTCCATGAGCATCTGGAGCGCCATAGGCTGCTCTACATGGCACAGAAACACATCTTACCGTGACCTGCCTCTGAAGATGCCAGCCATAGATGTGGGTGAAACCTTTGGAGCCTGGAAAACCTTCAACAACCAGCTGATTCTGGCCCTGAAAGCCTTCAACAATACAGTCTCCCACCATTCTTGCTACTGGCTTTCTATTGTTTTGGATTTTTTCCTCGTTTAATGTAATTTTTTCACCGCTTTATTATCACGTGGCTCCAGGCAGCGGTGCCTTGGTATCAATGTGTTCCAACAACAAGATACTCTCTTTGATTTGGCAAACGCCTTTCCATATGCCAGGGGTGTGTGTCTGCGTGTGCACGTACACAGCCCAAATGATCAAAAGACAGGATGGGCTGTAAGCCTGCCCCACCACAGGTGAATCGGGCTTTGTTTACCTCCTGGCATTATGCAAAGCAGAAAATAATTCCCCAATGGGTTTGGCAGGCTTTGAATGTGGAAGCTCTTGGGGTGAATTGAATTGCAAATGTACCAGGGTGGTCTCTAGAGTTCTGGGGGGCAGGAGGGGGTTTGGGGAGGAGCCCATGAAGGATATACATCCCTGCGCCCTCCAGGCGAGGAGCGCACGAATAGAACAGTATGCGTTCCCTGCATCCGCTAGGGAAGAGAAACAGGCATTTCCCTTTGGACCCTCCCTGGGATGGGCAGAGAGGTGGGGCAGCCCAAGTTATTTCTGTGACCTTCCCTTGCCTGCCACACACAGACCAGCTTTTCGCCCGTAGAAATCAACTTCCTGTGAGGCTGCGATCTGTATCAGAAAGCCTAGAGGGATGGTGGAGAGATTCTGGTAATTAAATAGCAGCCGGGCACCATCAACACTTGGGTTGCAGAACTAGGGTGGGTCTACGGCTCAGCAGTGGAGCATCTGGATGGCATGCGGAAGGGCACAAGTTCAATCCCTGATCTCTCCAGTTAAAAGGCTCAGGTAGTCAGTGAACACATGAAGCGGCCTTATACTGCATCAAACCATTGGTGGTGTGGAAGACATCAGTTTGAGACCGTAGACCGCCTCTGCCGGTCAGAGTAGATGATACTGACATGGAGAAGCCTAGGGTCTTACTCACTCAAAGGCAGTTTCATGTGTCCAGTTGTTCCCCAGTCCTGTAGGAATGAGAATCATTAGGGTGTTGTGGGTTTTCAGGGTTGTATGGCCATGTTCCTCTGAAGATGCCAGCCACAGATGCAAGCGAAACGTCAGGAAGGAATGTTACTGGAACATGGCCATACAACCCAGAAAGCCCACAACACCCTGGTGATTCCAGCCATGAAAGCCTCGACAATACAACGAGAATCATCTTTGACGGCACGCAGTCCTGCGACTGAGAGATTGCCAACTATGGCACCTCATTGTTGCTGTGTCCGCCCCTGACCCAGCGCTGTTGTATGAAGGCCCAGTCTTGTGGGAGGTGCCCCAGACTGATTTAACCCCTTCTTGCCAAGGTGTGCTTGTGAAAATCACACATCCATTGGCAGGGCTGAGCACATAGGTCAAGTGCAGGGTTCCACCAACACTGTGCCCACCAACAGCTTTTCTGCTGCCTGCCAGGGGTTTTTTAAAGTGGGCAGGGCCCAGATGCGTAGTGGCAATGGGGACATCCAAGGTAGCTTGTCCCGGGCACCGCCATTGCCATCACGTGTTGGGGGCGGGGCATTTGAGGGGGCGGGGCATTTGAGGGGGCGGGGTGGGAGGGGGTGCGCAGGCAGCTCATGCCCAGGGCGCAGTTTCCCCTCCCTTAGTCACTGGCAGAGCCAGATAAGGCATTTTGCCAAGCAACTCTGGCTCATTTCGCACATGCAGAACACTGCACATTCAAACTGCTTTCAGTGCTCTTTGAAGCTGTGCGGAATGGCAAAATCCACTTGCAAACAGTTGTGAAAGTGGTTTGAAAATGCATTATTTTGCGTGTGCGGAAGGGGCCTCTGATTGACAAATGGAGAAATTGATTGGCTGTGCAGTGTTTTTAAAATGTTGCTTTGGCATCAGCTGCTACCACAACACAAGGATCTACACTTCATCGCTTGAAGTTAAGCTGTGGTAGTCATTTTGTGGCTGGCTCCACTTCTTGTGGTAGCCACTTGGTTGCCGCGCCCACCTTTCAGAGTCAGAATTCCACGAATTCCACAGGCTCAAAAAGGTTGGAGGCTCTTGGTCTATTGCATGAAAATCTGCCCTTATCATGTGTCTGTGCTGTTTGCATGATCTTCCCCTGAAAGCAAAGAATAGCCCCAGGCTGAATTGGATCTCACTTTACAAGATATGAATGAACAGGGCCCCTGAGGTGGAGTGAGAGCCAGCTTAATGTAGTGGCTAGCATTGTACAGGGTTCAGATCACGCTTTCTGCCTCTAGGCATTCATTCTGTCTCAGCCTGACCCACATCACAGGGCTATTGTGAAGGTAAAGTGGAGGAGAGGAGATCGATGTATCCCGTCCCGAACTCCCTGGAGGAAGGATGGGATTAAAAGGCAAATAAATACATGAGAGCTTGAGTTTTAACCTTTGTGTAGTGTTGCGTTACCTCAACCCAGGCTCCCTGATCTCATCAGATCTTGCTTGCGAAGTGGGGTCAGCCCAGTTAGTACTTGGATGGGAGACCCCCAAGGAAGTCCACTAAGCAGGCAATGACAAACCACCTCTGTTGTCTCTTGCTTTGAACATCCCATGAGGAGTTGCCGTAAGTCATTTGCGACTTGATGGCATTTTCCTTCACCAGTATGGCACTGAGCGCTCTTTACTCCTTTTGATATCTGAAACTGCTCTACACTGAATCTGGCCATGGGATTATTTAGGATAATAGAGTTGGATGAGAGCGCAAGGGCCATTGAGTCCAACCCCCTGCCATTCAGGAAGCCACAATGAAAGCCTACCCATTCCTCCTGGTCCTAGTCTCTGGAGCAGCAGAAAACAAACTTGCTTCCTTACCAACATGACAGTCCTTGAAATATCTAAACATGGCTATCATGTCACCTCTTAACCTTCTCTTCACCAAACTAAGCATCTCTAGATTCCTCAGCTGCTCCTCAGAGGGCATGAAATCCAGACCTTTTACGATTTTGGCTAGTCACAGTTCTTTCAGAACTCTCTCAGCCCCATCTACCTCACAAGGTGTCTGTTGAGGAGAGAGGAAGGGAAAGGAACTTGTAAGCCACCTTGAATCTCCTTACAGGAGAGAAAGATGGGATACTCTTCTTCACTATTTGAGAAACACTAGAATGTAGCTTGTTGCTATTCCACGTCAGAAGCATATCTCTCTCTCTGCGCTTTGGTGCCTTCTTTTCTGTTTGTTGACATTTTTAACACTTGCATTCCCAGTGTGTTTCATGAATTCTATTCATAATTTGCATGCATCATTTATCCCTGTCATAAAAGATGATAAACTTAACCACTTGGATCAGTATATCTGTACGTATTCGCATAAGTGATGAGTCTCAAAACCAAATTTGTTGTACTGCTTTGCAGTCAGTTGTGAAGGCATTCATTACACTTTCCTTTCTCCCTCTGAGCATGAAACGCAGCAATCTCATGGAAGTGTACCCAGAACCAAGTTTCTCTTTTGTTTTTCCTGGTTTGGGATTTGCAGATATTTAGCATTAATGAGCAGCAAGCCATTAGTGGCATTATGTGGAAGGAAGCTCCACTTTGCCACTGAGCCTACCAAAGCCAACTCTCCCCGGCCCTGTTGGGCCATATGGCTAGGGGTGCCAATGTCCAGGAGGTGACTGGAATTCTTCCAGAATTATAGTTGGTCTTCAGTTCCCCTCGATTAAATGGCTGCTTCTCCTGGAGGTGACTTAGGGCATCTTGGATGGGTGATTTCTAACCCTTTTTTGGGGAGGCAGGAAACAAAGTTTCTACTTCCTGTTGAAGGCTTCGCATCCATCTTGTGCCCCAATATTTTTCCTGCCTCAGCAGGGAGAGCAGGCAAGGTGGACTCTGTGGTATTATACCCTGCTGAAGTCCTCCCCTAGCTCCATCCCCAAATCTCCAAGTATTTCCCAACAGAACTGGCAACACTACATTTGACTCACCTCCAAGAGAGTGTCAGCCCACTTTTGAGTCCCCGTCCGCAATTCGAACACCACCGATGCAAGAAAACAGCTAATTTATTTTGCCTAAGCTTACTGCAGCTTTTAAATGTTTAGAATAATTCAAGCCACATACCTGCGTACTAGTTTTGGGTCAGCCCAGTTTTAAATTGGGTCTGCCCAGAATTGTGTACTAAACACTGGGTCGACCCAATATTAAATCCTGTTCTCTTTAATCCATGCCACATTCCTGTATGCAGATTTTGTTAAAAAAACTGAAGTTTGTTTGCAATGGGCTATTCTGAAGCTCCTTCAGTATTCGTTTCTCCCACAGAGATAAGAATGTAGATTCCCTAATTCTGGAAATTAGTGATCTATCTAACCTCATTCATTCATTCATTCATTCATTCATTCATTCATTCATTCATTCATTCATTCATTCATTCATTCATTCATTCATTCATTCATTCATTCATTTTTAAAACTTTTATACCGCCCCATCCCCGGAGGGGTCTGGGCGGTGTACAACACAACAGGAAACAGTGTAGGCAATTAAAACATTTAAAAGCAGCGACAACCGTAAAAAACATTTCTAATAAAGATAATAAATTACAATAAGATAAATGGCGTTCAGCAGTCCACTATTATAATCCCCTCCCCTCCCCTGGGGCGGGGGGGGGGGGAGAGATGGTGTCCAATATTCCCATTCTAAAAATTCCCTCCCCCTCCAAAAGGGAGGAATGGCGAGTCTGAGATGACAGTTGGCCCAGATGTCAGGGCCGAAGGAGGGGGCACCATCAACGGCCGGTTCCTCCAAAGGCCCGGCGGAACAGCTCCGTCTTACAGGCCCTTAGTTTGTGCAGAGACATTGGAATTCAGGTGCTTCATTTAAAAAAAAAAAATCCAAACCAGGATTCTAAAACAAAGAATCCTGGATTGTAGGGAAGAAACAAACTCCAGTTCACCCGAGTACCCACATTTTAAATGTCTAAGCAGATGCTTAGTAATTTATATTTACACCTCCGCTTTTTTTTCTCCTCAGTGGGGAGTCAAAGTAACTTGGAACATCATTTCTCCTGCCTCCACTTTATCCTCACAAAAATAATCATGTGAGTAGGTTAGTATGGCAGAAAGTATGACTCATGCAGTGATATTTCGTGGCAGAGTAGGGTTTGGAATAAGAGTTTCTCAGCTGGTTGATTCCACACTGGGCAAGTATAATGAGTGCAGATGCTATATAAACCGTTTTTTGGGGGGGAGGGGCTTCACATAGGTCCCGCCCCCAAAACAAGTTTGGCCAATTTTATTTCCCTCAACCCAGGATTTCAGAAAATCGCTAAATTAGCAATCCTTTTGGAAAACAAGTCTAGAAGAGGGTAACAAAAATGGTAAAAGGTCTGGAGTTCATGTCCTACAAAGAGAGACTTAGGGAGTTGGGGATGTTTGGAGAAGCGAAGGTTAAGGGGCGACACGGTAGCTATGTTTAAATATTTGAAGGGATGCCATGTCGAAGAGGGAGCAAGCTTGTTTTCTTCTGCCTCAGAGACTAGGACACGGAGTAATGGATTCAAGTGCAGGAAAAGAGCTTCCACCTAAACATTAGGAAGAACTTCTTGACTATCAGGATTGTTGGACAGTGGAATTCACTTCCTCAGAGAATGGTGGAGTCTCCTTCTTTGGAGGTTTGTAAACAGAGGCTGGATGATCGTATGTTGGGAGTGCTTTGATTGTGTGTTGCTGCATGGCAGGAGGTTGGACTTGATGGCTCTTGTGGTCTCTTTCTACGCTATGATTCTATGAAGATCCCAAGTTGGAACCTTTCCTGTGGCACTTTATTTCCCGTCCACCATGCCACCCACTGTCAGGGAGAATCTCCTTGCTGTTGCAGGGAGGTCCCTTTTCCTTTGTAAAATTTTGTGTGTTGCACATGTGCAGCTACGCAAGTGCAGCCAATTGATATTGTGGGATGATTGGGATGTCTGGGGGGGGGGTCATTTCTGCATGCTTGTGTTGCTGGAAATTTTAAAAAAGGGAAGCATCTCCACGCAAAGGCGCAAAAGCAACCTGGATTGTTCCCAGGGGCTCCAATTGCTTCCTGCACAGCGCGCATGTGGGTGGGGAAAAGGAAAATGGGTTCCTTTATAATGGCTGCTTGACTCATATCACATTTGCTGTGCGGAATTGACTGCTGCCCGACACTCAAATCACTATACCATTCTGGTGCTCTACGCACTTTGCAAAACTAAGGTTTTATCGAAGACCTTAGGGGAGTGAAGAACAAAGAGAATATGTGAGTATAACTGCAGTTTGTTTGTGATGTTCGACAACAGTCTTTGTTTCAGACATTGAAAGGATAGTTAAGCTACCCCACCCCTGAAGTCTGAGTCGCCTGCATCCAGTTCTGTTGAGTCCCATACAAGAAAACTGCAAAGATTGATTGTCATGCCCCTATTTAAAGACAGATGTGATGCGACCCGCGACTTGGAAGTACTTGTGTGTTCAGTCCCTGGTAAGCCCACATCTCCAAAAAGGACATCGAAGAGATAGAAAAAGTGCAGAGAAGGGCAACAAGGATGATTGAGGGATTGGAGCACTTTCCTTATGAGGAGAGGCTGCAGCGTTTGGGACTCCTTAGTTTGGAGAGGAGACGTCTGAGGGGGGATATGATTGAAGTCTATAAAATTATGCATGGGGTAGAAAATGTTGACAGAGATAAATTTTTCTCTTTCTCACAATACTAGAACCAGGGGGCATCCATTGAAAATGCTGGGGGGGAAGAATAAGGACTAATAAAAGGAAACATTTTTTCACGCAACGTGTGATTGGTGTTTGGAATATGCTGCCACAGGAGGTGGTGATGACCACTTACCTGGATAGCTTTCAAAGGGGCTTGGACAGATTTATGGAGGAGAAGTCGATCTATGGCTACCAATCTTGATCCTCCTTGATCTCAGATTGCAAATGCCTTAGCAGACCAGGTGCTCAGGAGCAGCAGCAGCAGAAGGCCATTGCTTTCACCTCCTTCATGTGAGCTCCCAAAGGTACCTGGTGGGCCACTGCGAGTAGCAGAGAGCTGGACTAGATGGACTTTGGTCTGATCCAGCTGGCTTGTTCTTATGTTCTTAAAAGCCCAGGATCTGGTTGGCTCTGGCCCTAGAATTACAGAATTCCTTGGGTATCTCCCATCTCTGCCTCTTGTAACACACCCGGGAAGCTTTTGTTGTTTCCTGGGGCAAATTGTTTGGTTGCTCCATTATCTTTTGTGGTTATGAAGCACCTGGCTACCCACTTTGAATGTAGGTTGCGGTAGTCTGACTAGGACAGGTCATCTGTAGTTTTTTGGCTGAGAAACAGGATGACCAAAAAGGGTGGGTGTGGAGGGGGAGTTTCTCACTTGCATGATACTAGAACTTGGGGCAGGGGTTGTCAGTCAGTTAAGAAAATTGGGAATGAGTTGAAAACAGATAGCAGGAAGGACTTCTTCACACAAGTGATGGCAAACTTAAGGAACTCACTGCCACCAGGTTGTGCCTTTGAAAAGGGGTGAGGTTTCTCTGTGTTGAGTTTTGAAGATATTTCTGCTCCACCATTCATTCATTCATTCATTCATTCATTCATTCATTCATTCATTCATTGAGGCTTTTATACCGCCCCATCCCCGGAGGGGTCTGGGCGGTGTACAACACAACAGGAAACAGTGTAGGCAATTAAAACATTTAAAAGCAGCGACAACCGTAAAAAACATTTCTAATAAAGATAATAAATTACAATAAGATAAATGGCGTTCAGCAGTCCACTATTATAATCCCCTCCCCTCCCCTGGGGCGGGGGGGGGGGGAGAGATGGTGTCCAATATTCCCATTCTAAAAATTCCCTCCCCCTCCAAAAGGGAGGAATGGCGAGTCTGAGATGACAGTTGGCCCAGATGTCAGGGCCGAAGGAGGGGGTTTCATCAGCGGCCCGGTTCCTCCAAAGGCCCGGCGGAACAGCTCCGTCTTACAGGCCCTTAGTTTGTGCAGAGACATTGGAATTCAGGTGCTTCATTTAAAAAAAAAAAAATCCAAACCAGGATTCTAAAACAAAGAATCCTGGATTGTAGGGAAGAAACAAACTCCAGTTCACCCGAGTACCCACATTTAAATGTCGCAACAGATGCTTACTTTGATATTTACACCCCGCTTTTCTCCTCAGTGGGGAGTCAAAGTAACTTGGAACATCATTTCTCCTGCCTCCACTTTATCCTCACAAAAATAATCATGTGAGTAGGTTAGTATGGCAGAAAGTATGACTCATGCAGTGATATTTCGTGGCAGAGTAGGGTTTGGAATAAGAGTTTCTCAGCTGGTTGATTCCACACTGGGCAAGTATAATGAGTGCAGATGCTATATAAACCGTTTTTTGGGGGGGAGGGGCTTCACATAGGTCCCGCCCCCAAAACAAGTTTGGCCAATTTTATTTCCCTCAACCCAGGATTTCAGAAAATCGCTAAATTAGCAATCCTTTTGGAAAACAAGTCTAGAAGAGGGTAACAAAAATGGTAAAAGGTCTGGAGTTCATGTCCTACAAAGAGAGACTTAGGGAGTTGGGGATGTTTGGAGAAGCGAAGGTTAAGGGGCGACACGGTAGCTATGTTTAAATATTTGAAGGGATGCCATGTCGAAGAGGGAGCAAGCTTGTTTTCTTCTGCCTCAGAGACTAGGACACGGAGTAATGGATTCAAGTGCAGGAAAAGAGCTTCCACCTAAACATTAGGAAGAACTTCTTGACTATCAGGATTGTTGGACAGTGGAATTCACTTCCTCAGAGAATGGTGGAGTCTCCTTCTTTGGAGGTTTGTAAACAGAGGCTGGATGATCGTATGTTGGGAGTGCTTTGATTGTGTGTTGCTGCATGGCAGGAGGTTGGACTTGATGGCTCTTGTGGTCTCTTTCTACGCTATGATTCTATGAAGATCCCAAGTTGGAACCTTTCCTGTGGCACTTTATTTCCCGTCCACCATGCCACCCACTGTCAGGGAGAATCTCCTTGCTGTTGCAGGGAGGTCCCTTTTCCTTTGTAAAATTTTGTGTAGTATTTACTTTTATGTGCAGCCTCGCATAAGTGCAGCCAATTGATATTGTGGGATGATTGGGATGTCTGGGGGGGGGGGGGTCATTTCTGCATGCTTGTGTTGCTGGAAATTTTAAAAAAGGGAAGCATCTCCACGCAAAGGCGCAAAAGCAACCTGGATTGTTCCCAGGGGCTCCAATTGCTTCCTGCACAGCGCGCATGTGGGTGGGGAAAAGGAAAATGGGTTCCTTTATAATGGCTGCGACCCGTTAATACATTTGCTGTGCGGAATTGACTGCTGCCCGACACTCAAATCACTATACCATTCTGGTGCTCTACGCACTTTGCAAAACTAAGGTTTTATCGAAGACCTTAGGGGAGTGAAGAACAAAGAGAATATGTGAGTATAACTGCAGTTTGTTTGTGATGTTCGACAACAGTCTTTGTTTCAGACATTGAAAGGATAGTTAAGCTACCCCACCCCTGAAGTCTGAGTCGCCTGCATCCAGTTCTGTTGAGTCCCATACAAGAAAACTGCAAAGATTGATTGTCATGCCCCTATTTAAAGCCGTGGTGCGACCGCACTTGGAGTACTGTGTTCAGTCCTGGTCGCCACATCTCAAAAAGGACATCGAAGAGATAGAAAAAGTGCAGAGAAGGGCAACAAGGATGATTGAGGGATTGGAGCACTTTCCTTATGAGGAGAGGCTGCAGCGTTTGGGACTCCTTAGTTTGGAGAGGAGACGTCTGAGGGGGGATATGATTGAAGTCTATAAAATTATGCATGGGGTAGAAAATGTTGACAGAGATAAATTTTTCTCTTTCTCACAATACTAGAACCAGGGGGCATCCATTGAAAATGCTGGGGGGAAGAATAAGGACTAATAAAAGGAAACATTTTTTCACGCAACGTGTGATTGGTGTTTGGAATATGCTGCCACAGGAGGTGGTGATGACCACTTACCTGGATAGCTTTCAAAGGGGCTTGGACAGATTTATGGAGGAGAAGTCGATCTATGGCTACCAATCTTGATCCTCCTTGATCTCAGATTGCAAATGCCTTAGCAGACCAGGTGCTCAGGAGCAGCAGCAGCAGAAGGCCATTGCTTTCACCTCCTTCATGTGAGCTCCCAAAGGCACCTGGTGGGCCACTGCGAGTAGCAGAGAGCTGGACTAGATGGACTTTGGTCTGATCCAGCTGGCTTGTTCTTATGTTCTTAAAAGCCCAGGATCTGGTTGGCTCTGGCCCTAGAATTACAGAATTCCTTGGGTATCTCCCATCTCTGCCTCTTGTAACACACCCGGGAAGCTTTTGTTGTTTCCTGGGGCAAATTGTTTGGTTGCTCCATTATCTTTTGTGGTTATGAAGCACCTGGCTACCCACTTTGAATGTAGGTTGCGGTAGTCTGACTAGGACAGGTCATCTGTAGTTTTTTGGCTGAGAAACAGGATGACCAAAAAGGGTGGGTGTGGAGGGGGAGTTTCTCACTTGCATGATACTAGAACTTGGGGCAGGGGTTGTCAGTCAGTTAAGAAAATTGGGAATGAGTTGAAAACAGATAGCAGGAAGGACTTCTTCACACAAGTGATGGCAAACTTAAGGAACTCACTGCCACCAGGTTGTGCCTTTGAAAAGGGGTGAGGTTTCTCTGTGTTGAGTTTTGAAGATATTTCTGCTCCACCTTTTTGCCTAAGGTGGCTTGAGATAAGTTTATGGAGTAGCAGAGGCACATTTAGGGTGGTTGAATGACATTTCCATTTGGATAGGATGAGTAACTAAAATGGGGGACAGTAACATTCCTATGTCTCATTTGGAATATTGTGTGCAGTTCTGGTCACCTTGTCTCAAGAAGGACCTTGCAAAGGTGGGAAAAGTACAGAAGAGGGCAACCAAGATGATTAGGGAGTTGGTGTACTTTCTCTAGGAGGAAAGGCTGAAAAGTCTAGGGCTTCTCAGTTTAGAAAAGAAACAACTAAGGGCATGCTAGAGGTTTATAAAATCATGCACCAGGTGGAATTGACTGAGGGCACTTTCCCTTGTGCAGAATAATGCAATTTCAATCCACTTTCAGTGCACTTTAACAACTGTTTGCAAGTAAAATCCAGCTGCAAAGTGCATTGGGAGTGGATTGAAAGTGCATTATTCTGCATGTGCAGAAGTGCCCAAAGAAAACTTTTTCACTGTCTCCCAAAATACTAGAACTCTAGGACATCCAATGAAACTGAGTGGCAGTAGATTCAGGACAGACTGAAGGAAGGAGGTTAAATGGCGTAGGAGGTTAAGAGCTCGTGTATCTAATCTGGAGGAACCGGGTTTGATTCCCAGCTCTGCTGCCTGAGCTGTGGAGGCTTATCTGGGGAATTCAGATTAGCCTGTACACTCCCACACACGCCAGCTGGATGACCTTGGGCTAGTCACAGCTCTCTCAGCCCCACCTACCTCACAGGGTGTTTGTTGTGCAGGGGGGGGGGGGAAAGGGCAAGGAGATTGAAAGCCCCTTTGAGTCTCCTGCAGGAGAGAAAGGGGGGATATAAATCCAAACTCTTCTTTACATAGTAAATGATTAAAATGTGGACTTTGTTGTGAGAGGACTTAGTGATGGTCACAGGCATAGCTTTAAAATTGGATTAGACAGATTTATGCACCATAGTCTATCAGTGGCTGATAGCCATGGTGCCTAAAGGAAACCTCTAAGTTTAGAGGCTGTCTGAATCTGTATCCCAGGACCAGGAGGCGACATCAGAGGAAAGTTGGTGAGGGAGCAAGCTTGTTTTCTGCTGCTCCAGAGACTAGGACCAGGAGTAATGGGTTCAAGGTGAAGGAAAAGAGATTCCACCTAAACATCAGGAAAAACGTCGTGACAGTAAGGGCTGTTCGACAGTGGAATGCAATACCTCGGAGTGTGGTGGAGTCTCCTTCTTTGGAGGTTTGTAAACAGAGGCTGGATGGCCATCTGTCAGGAGTGCTTTGATTGTGTGTTCCTGCATGGCAGGAGGTTGGACTTGATGGCTCTTATGGTCTCTTCCAACGCTATGATTCTATGAAGATCCCGAGTTGGAACCTTTCCTGTGCGAATGAGCAGGCAGGAGGCACTTTATTTCCCGCCCACTGTCAGGGAGAATCTCCTTGCTGTTGCAGGGAGGTCCCTTTCCCTTTGTAACTTTTTTTGTGTTGCACATGTGCAGCTACACAAGTGCAGCCAATTGATATTGTGGGACGATTGGGATGTCTGTGGGGGTTCATTTCTGCATCGCAGGGGGTTGGACTCGATGGCCCTTGGGGTCTCTTCCAACTCTATGATTCTGTGAAAGCCTCGAAGTCCTGTTGTGGGTCCTCCAAAGGAATTGGTTGGCAAATGTATGAGACAGGGTGCTGGACTAGAATGGATCACTGGTCTGGTACAACAGGACTGTACTGATGTTCCTGTATTCATTAGATACTTATGTAAGAGTATTTGTCCTCTGTGTTCCCCAGAAGAAGAAGTTGCCCCAGTCAAAATTCCCCTCTTCTACACAACTATTTTAAAAGATGTAGCTTTTTTCCCCCTTGCCGCTCCTTCCAGCGAGCCAATTCATTTGCATTCACTCCTAATGGGACCATTTCAAAATTTCAGGCATGTACATTTCAGCTGCAGGCACTGAGCAGTTAATTGGGATTTGAGCAATCGAATCACGAATAGAAGGGTTTTCTTCCCCTCTCTCTTTCTGGAGATCGAGGCTGGGTCACCCACCAAATGTGGTTTGCAGTAGAATTCAGCATAGCGAAACCCAGCCCTTCTCCGCAAAATGTAGAATTTGTTTATAGATTTGGTCTGCCCAGAACGCAGCAATGGACTCTGGCTCAGATGGCTTTCAAAGAGGGTTAGACACATTCTTAGAAGGGGGAGAGGTCTGTCACCAGTTTTTAGCCATGAAGTCTAAATTGCATCTCCATTCAGTATGACTCCAGCTTGCCCTTCTTCTGAGGCGGTCAGGGGTGTTTTATGCGATTCTCCATTCGTCCATTTCAATTGTCACCAAACCCTGTGAGGAAATTTACCTTGAGAGAGAATGGCCCTTTCTTCACAAATCAAATAAAATGTTTTGAGGCAGGAAATAGAAGCATTTTTTCCATAGAGTTCTGCATGGAGCACAAAAATCAGGGAGATGCACTAGTGCAGGGGTGTCAAACTCACGGCCCTCCAGATGTTCATGAACTACAATTCCCATCAGTCCTTCCCAACATGAGCATTGGCTATACTGGCAAGGGCTGATGGGAATTGTAGTTCATGAACATCTGGAGGGCCGCGAGTTTGACACCTGTGCACTAGTGATACATAATGCTATGACATCACTTCTGGTTGTGTATGTGGAAGCAGCATCACAGAGTGTTACAGAGTGCTCTAGGAATTCCATAATCTCTACAGTAAAGACCACAATTATTTCCCTAATCTCTATGAAAAAATCTTAATGGTTAAGAATTCCTAGAGTCATGTGACACTATGGCATAATTCCCAGGTATGTTGTGGCATCAGCATTGCCAGTTTACAGAGCGTGTACTTCTGCCCCCAGTTCTCCCAGGGGTTTCCAGCCGAGGGCTTGCAGCCTTATAGAAGGGTAACTTTTAGATTTAGATAAGCTTGCGTTTATACCAGTCAGAATAGTGTACTAGTTAGAACAGTGGTTCTCAACCTTCCTAATGCCGCGACCCTTTAATACAGTTCCTCATGTTGTGGTGACCCCCAACCCTAACATTTATCCATTTTACAGATGTAGAACACTGATGCAGAGAGTCTTAGGTGACCCCTGTGAAAGGGTCTTTCGACCCCCCAAGGGGTCGCGACCCACAGGTTGAGAACCACTGAGTTAGAGTGTTGGACAATCACTGTCCTTGAGCATAATCAACAAGCAGCAGCAGCAAGAGGAGGAGGAGGATTTATACCCCCTGTGGACTTAGAACATAAGAACATAAGAACATAAGAACAAGCCAGCTGGATCAGACCAGAGTCCATCTAGTCCAGCTCTCTGCTACTCGCAGTGGCCCACCAGGTGCCTTTGGGAGCTCACATGTAGGATGTGAACGCAATGGCCTTCTGCGGCTGTTGCTCCCGATCACCTGGTCTGCTGAGGCATTTGCAATCTGAGATCAAAGAGGATCAAGATTGGTAGCCATAAATCGACTTCTCCTCCATAAATCTGTCCAAGCCCCTTTTAAAGCTATCCAGGTTAGTGGCCATCACCACCTCCTGTGGCAGCATATTCCAAACACCAATCACACGTTGCGTGAAGAAGTGTTTCCTTTTATTAGTTCTAATTCTTCCCCCCAGCATTTTCAGTGTATGCCCCCTGGTTCTAGTATTGTGAGAAAGAGAGAAAAATGTCTCTCTGTCAACATTTTCTACCCCATGCATAATTTTGTAGACTTCAATCATATCCCCCCTCAGCCGTCTCCTCTCCAAACTAAAGAGTCCCAAACGCTGCAGCCTCTCCTCATAGGGAAGGTGCTCCAGTCCCTCAATCATCCTTGTTGCCCTTCTCTGCACTTTTTCTATCTCCTCAATATCCTTTTTGAGATGCGGCGACCAGAACTGGACACAGTACTCCAAGTGCGGTCGCACCACGGCTTTATATAAGGGCATGACAATCTTTGCAGTTTTATTATCAGTTCCTTTCCTAATGATCCCCAGCATAGAGTTTGCCTTTTTCACAGCTGCCATGCATTGAGTCGACACTCCCATGGAACTTGCTTTGCCTGGCAGGCCCTATTCTGCTCCCAAGCCTCTCCCAGGGGTTGCCAGCTTTTCCTGGGGAGGGCTTGCTTTCTGTCTGGATAAACCGCTGTCACCACCTGACCAAGAGGAATTGCCCGCTGGGGAAGGTCAGGGTTCCCCAACTTCCTTTCCAACCGTGAGGCCTCTGCCTCAGTTTCCCTCGGTTCCCTTCTCTTGGGTTCCACAGGTCAGACTGGAAGTCCTGGAGGAAAAGCTGCTCAGAAGCCTTCCTCCCCCTTGTGTTTAGATAGCGCAATCAAGACAGTGGGGCATTCGTGGTACAGAGATCCGTTCTTCACATCTAAGGTGTGAAAGTATTTATTAAAAATAAAAATGGTTGCCAGTATATTTTAGCACAGCACCAGATTGAGCAAGGGTTTCCAAAACAAAATGCAAATCTCCTGCCTCTATCTAACATACCCTAGCTAGCAGTTATTGAAAATAGGGTAGGCCCTTAAAGCTTAGAAGTTTGCAATTTTCAAAGAGTTCTCATTACCTGGCAGGCTGAGTGAGCTCCCTGGATGAGCACATGGTCCAAAAATGGCTGCTGCCTTCACAGCCCAGGCCAGAGGTCTGCTCCTCAGCAGAAGGAGAAAAAAAAGAAGACCTCGCCCCTCCACTCCCAACAATTTATCAGATCCCAGACCCCACCCTCCTTTGACCTGGTCAGGCTGGGTCAAGATATCTTTTCCCCCTAGGGCAGGTAGCATTTCCTGATTTTCATCTGGAATTTCTAAGTCCTCCAAATCTATGATACCTGATGGGAGGAGGGGAAGGGAAAAAAAGAAAAAGGGAGGGGGAAAGGAGCCACACACCCCTTTTAGAATCTACCTGCTCTAAGGCCACTACACCGCACTGGCGGGCCAGAGGCATAGCAAAGGGGGAAAGCGCCTGGTACACTGGTGCGTCCTCCGCCTCGCCAACATCCACCACAGCCCTGTCCCGGAATGCCCCCCGCCCCAGAACACCCATGCCACGCCCCCGGAACGCCCTCGTCATGCCCCCACAGGGGCACACGCCCGGTGCATTGCGCACCCCTTGAAGCTATGCCTCTGCTCTCAGCAATTGCCTTTGAATCCTGAATGTGTGGAGGTTTTTTTGTAAGGAAAGGTATTGGGGAGGAGGTCAGGGGTCAGACAGTACCGACTCGTGTGGCCCCAGGGTCCATTTCAGTATAGGGCAACTTCACGTGTTCATCCCTGGAGTGTGAGAGGACAGCTCTCCTTTGCACTAAAGACATGATAAGGAGATACTTGTCTGATAAGGTTTTTTGGAAGCAAGCTAGATCTGATCCATCAAGGCTGTTTTATGTTCATGGCAGGATAGATCTGTCGAACGCTACTAAACCATGATAGCTCATCATGCATCCCGGCAATCTGAGGTCATTTGAACAGGGATGAAATCTGTATGCAAAACAGACGCTCTACACCTCAGCTATGGAATCCTCCCAAAATTTCCACATTTAATTCTACTGGTCCATTGTTCCCTCCATCCGAGCATCTGCTATTGGTTCTCCAAGGTCTGAGAGCCCAGTACAGTCTTAATTCCTGCCTCCTGATAGTCTTCTGCTATAGAAACTGGGCATTGAACCTGGAATCTTTGGCGTGCCAAGCAATTGGCTCTTCCACTGAGCTACAAACCTCCCCCTGCCAAGAGAAGAGAACCGGATCTGGGAGTCTGTTGAAAGGTTCCTTTGCTGGGAAACGGGAGTTTGGTGTTTGTCAGCTTGGATTCCTCCTGGAACGTCTGTGTCAAAACCTGTTCGGACAGAAACCTGAACCCCCGCAGCAGGCTCGGAGCCGGCACTTTGCCTTGAATAATTCATTTCTGTGCTGGATTCCACCCCAGGCTTCCTTTGAGGCAATTAACGTGTGGAGTGTAACACTAATGAAAACATAAATCATGTGAAACGCTTGATTTTTACAACTCAGGATATCACGAAAAGCAGGGAGGAGGGTTGGAGGTGAATTCTGGCAGCCCGACCTGGGGGCTCGTCTTCGGTTTGAAAGCACTTCAGGCGCTTTGCGTGTCGTTCTGGGGGAAGACAGCCACGTTCACAGAAGATCCTCTTTAGCGTTAGTCGGTCAGGATTTAATTTAATTCTTCCAATACCCCTGTTCTCTCCGTCTGTCTGCGCACGTGATCTCAGCCAGGGCTTTGTGCCCGGTATATCCACAATCTTGCTAAGCGAAGAAATGTTACTGCTGGAAAAGGGATCCAGTTTTCTAAGTTTTCACAGGGGGCTGGGGGAAGGTCTCATTTTCACAGAAGAAAATCTTTAAAAAGGGGGTATACTCCCTCCCTCCCACTATAAATTTTGATTGAATGTGCAATCTGTTGAGTGGCATTTTTGTATTTTGCTTCTAGATGTGTGAGATTTCTCTCTTCCCAAGTAAGGGTAACTTCATTTTTTGGCTTGAGACAATGCCTTTGGAAATGGGGGCATTCTGAACAAAGTGACCCATTGATTCTAGGTGTGCCAATTGTAGGTAATAGATCTATACAAGCGGGGAACCCTCAAGGTCTTGTAAGGAGGAACTCATTTTCCCTTCCCCCACTGTTTTCCCTTTGCCATCTGTGACAATCCCTACAACTTCTCCAATTTCCCATCTTCCTTCTTGCCTTCCCCTCCTTATATTTTAACCCCAGTGTATTTTTTTAGAGTTTGGATTTTTCTGCAACTTGACTTTTTTCCCCCAGATTTGCAGAAAGGTCTGTGTTGTCTCCAAAGTTTGGATTTAAGAATCCACAGATGGAGGCCATGCTGAGAATTAGATATATTGGTATCACATTTCTCTCTTGCACTACCTCCAAGAAACTGAGCGTGCTATACATGGTTCTCCATTTTTTCCCTCAGCACACCTCTGTAGGGAAGGTTAGACCGAGACAGAAGTGAATGGCCCTATATTTTTAATAACTGGCAAAACACTTCTGACTTACCGTGTATACTCGCCTATAAGTCGACCCGAATATAAGTCGAGGCACCTAATTTTACCACAAAAAACTGGGAAAACTTATTGACTTAAGACTAGGGTGAGAAATGCAGCAGCTACTGGTAAATTCCAAAAATAAAAATAGATACCAATAAAAAATGTTTTTGAATATTTATTTAAAAGAAAAACAGTATGGTATCAACAATAACTTTAAAAGTTCTGAAGTGGAATATAGAACTCTCACAGACAGTATCTCTTCAGAGTTTCATAGGGAAGATGCTCAACAAGATCCCCCTTTTAAAAAGTCCCTACAGGTTCTCCTTCAACACGGATAGCTTATCATGACACAGTGAAGATGCTTGCGTGGTGATGGCAGCCGCTGCCCCAAAGCAGGTCTTTTTTGCAGGTCTGCAAGCTCAGGTGTTCACTCGCGTATAAGTCGAGGGGGGATTTTGTGCTGAAAAAGTAGACTTATACGCGAGTATTTACAAAAAGAGAAGGAAAAAACTGTTAAAAGCAGTTGCCGATCGAGTAGCTTTTTACAAGTACTTGTCAGCATCACAAACCAACGATTTTATCTGAGTAGAAGCATCCCCTCATGTGCCAAGAAGATAAAGGGGAATATTGATGACTCAAGTATGCATCATTTTTTAAAAAATGAAATCAGCTTTCTTTGTCTGGATTTTTTTTGTCGCTTATTGAATCTGTGAAGTTTATGATGAGTCAAATAGGAGTTTTTTAATTTAATTGTCCTCATTTATACTACCCTTATACTGGGCCATTTCAGAAAGGAGGGCATATATGTGCGTGGAATCACGTGACTGCATATTCCTTCCCCTCTCCCCGCAAAACCTCACATCCCTGTATGTGGAAAGCAGCCGTGTCAAAGGGGGGGGGGGGGTGCTCCTAATGTTGTCCTCTTCTTGCTGTGCTTAGTTTAGATGCTTGGGAGAATGGGGGCAGGAATGGCTGAATGCCTGCTTTGTGTTTATGAGGTCCCATATTCAGTCCTTGGCATCTGTGGTCAAAGTATCCCTGGCAACAGATGTCACGAAAGGTCACTGTGTGTCTGAGACCCTGAAGAACTGTTGCGGCGACTATTCAGAGGAGACGGAACACAGAGCTAGACGTACTGATAATCTGACATGGTACAAGACTGCTTTACACATAGGGTTTTTTGTACACAGGATAATTTTTAATGTGATAGATCCATCAAATATGACATCTTCTCTTTCGCGGTTGCCTTTTATAATAGTGCGGTTAGACCTCACCTGGAGTACTGTGTTCAGTTCTGGGCACTGCAATTTGAAAAGGATATTGACAAGTTGGAACGTGTCCAGAGGAGGGCAGCTGGAATGGTAAAAGGTCTGGAATCCGTGCCCTACGAAGAGAGCCTTAGGGAGCTGGGGATGTTTAGTCTGGAGAAGCGAAGGTTAAGGGGGGACATGATAGCTATGTTTAAATATTTGAAGGGATGCCATGTTGAAGAGGGAGCAGGCTTGTTTTCTGCTGCCTCAGAGACTAGGACACGGAGTATTGGATTCAAGGTGCAAGAAAAGAGATTCCACCTAAACATTAGGAAGAACTTTCTGACTGTCAGGGCTGTTCGACAGTGGAATTCACTGCCTTGGAGAGTGGTGGAGTCTCCTTCTTTGGAGGTTTTTAAGCAGAGGCTGGATGAACATATGTCGGGAGTGCTTTGATTGTGTGTTCCTCCATTGCAGGGGGTTGAACTTGATGGCCCTTGTGGTCTCTTCCAGCTCTATGACTCTGTGTTCCAGTGGGTGGGAGCTTACATCATTCCCTGCTTGGTTTGATTACATGTTTCTCATCCCCCTTTGCAGGTACCCCCATTTTCTCCTGAGACGAGCCCAGCCAGCCAATCAAAATAGAGTCCCTCAAGGTGAAAGTTGACTTCCTGAAGGTGCCCCTTGGCCTGAAGAAGCCCACTCTGAAGGAGGCAGCGGCTGCCTTGGCAGCCGTCCCAGGAACCGGGAGACCCAAATCTGTCAACGTGGACCGCTACAAGGCTCGGCGTTCTGACAACATGGACAACGAGTCGCAGTACTCGGGGTATTCCTACAAGTCAGGTCACTCGCGCAGCTCCCGGAAGCACAGGTGAGCAGGAGGGCAGGGCGGAGGTGCAGAGCTTTCTCGTCAAGTCGGTTATGCCTTACCCTTCTGCTTTGAAATTTGACTTCTAACATTTTTCACTGGCCACTTGGGTCCAGGTTGACATTTCCCAATCGGTGTCTTTGACAGTCCAATATAAATAATATTTTTATCTTGCCTTCCCCAGGCAGTTACCCAGTGCACTTGCATATTGTCATAAGATTTACAATGGCGAAAGCGACCAGCCGGCTTTTGTTGCTTTCAGAACGTTTCAAAAATTATTTACTGATCGCTTTTAGAGTTATCTGTTGTCGCCAGAGACTTCGCCGCCCTTCGCTTCCAAATCAAGAGGGGGTGGGGGAGGGGAGACAAGCTTTTTAAACATTCAAGCTGTGAAAAACAGCAGAAGTATGGGATGGAGGGGCTGTTGGATGGAGGCAAACTGGCGACTAAGTGATCCGATGAGAATCCCCTTTGCCTTGAAGTAAGTTGCTGAGTGCAGAATCGGGAGTTATCAAGTCCATGGCTTCCAGTGTGAACTCCTTTCTTTCTCTGTCTCCCCAACGCAGAGATCGGCGGGAGCGACACCGGTCCAAAAGTCGAGATGGGAGCCGAGGGGACAAGTCAGTGACCATCCAGGCCCCTGGGGAGCCTCTGCTGGACAACGAGTCGACCCGAGGAGATGAAAGGGTGAGTGGTCAGAGTGGTGACATTGCTGAAGAGTTGTGAGGAAAACACGGAAACTGGATGAGCTACCTCCAGAAAAACACTCCCCCAAAACAGGGAAGTACAACAAACTGATTTATAGCATGAATGACAAGTCTAAACGTATTAATAGTATTATAAATACATTCTTATACACAAATAGAATAGCACTGGAATCAAGTTCATTCATAAATCCCACAGACAGGAGACCATTCATGAGTAGAGGCAATGTTTCAAAAGTCAGTTTGTGATGGTGTAGATCAGGGGTAGGGAACCTGCGGCTCTCCAGATGTTCAGGAACTACAATTCCCATCAGCCCCTGTCAGCATGGCCAATTGGCCATGCTGGCAGGGGCTGATGGGAATTGTAGTTCCTGGACATCTGGAGAGCCGCAGGTTCCCTACCCCTGGTGTAGATAAATCACGTAGGCATGTGGGAGCCCCAACTGCCAGAAGAAGATCTTAAATAAGACATGCTGGAGAAGACAAGCCCTTTCCAAAACGCTGGAAGAACGTTGGATTCAATAGCAAAGAACGCTGAATAAACTTTGCAATCACCTTTGCAGAATGCTGGCGCGCTGCAAAGCATTTTCGAAAGAATAATCTTCCTCCGTGTATATATTCTTTTGCGTTCATACTGTTATGATTAGTCATCCAAGTGGCTATACTTGGCCAGTTTTCATACAGAATCATTCACATGGTGTTCCTACTAGGATTCAGGTCGTATCAGTGATTCAGGTCATATCATTTCTGGGGTTGTGGGCTGGTAGTTGCGCTGTATTGTATGAGTGAAGGGAACTTGTCTAACAAGGAAGAAAAATGGGACTATATATTCTGCTTGCGATGATTTGGGAAGTATGGCAGCAGTGTAAGGCTTGGCCTTTGTCAATAGAGTTTGACTTGATGCAGCCATGAATTTCTTGGGTCACCTTAGGTACCCCCCTGACATTCACTCCTTCTCAGCTTTAGCATTTCCTCTCCACCCTGAGTCTGTTGCATGGGAATTATATTAGTCTACCAGACGTGAGGTAATGATTTAGACTCTTGAAATTTGATATGTGTGTAAAGAGCCATCAAGTTTCGGCCAACTTAGGCAACTCCAGCAAGAGACTTAGGCTCATTCTGCACATGCAGAATAATGCACTTTTCAAACTGCTTTCAGTGCTCTTTGAAGCTGTGCGGAATAGCAAAATCCACTTGCAAACAGTTGTGAAACTGGTTTGAAAACGCGTTATTTTGCGTGTGCGGAAGGGGCCTTACATTCAAGGAAGTGAGAAGGAAAGGTGGTTTGCCATCACCTTCCTTTGCAGAGCGTTCCTTGGTGGTCTCCTTTCCAAGTACAGACCCTGCTTAGCTTCCAAGACTGAGCTATACCATGCCACCTTCCTGAAACACGGTATAGAAATGTTCCGTATGACTGTGTTCTTAAAGTGTTATTAGCAGGAGGGTGTAAATGGCATTGACATGTATTTAGTTATTAGGGTCAGATAGAAAAAGTGCAGAGAAGGGCAACGAGGATGATTGAGGGACTGGAGCACCTTCCTTATGAAGAGAGGCTGCAGCGTTTAGGACTCTTTAGTTTGGAGAGGAGACGTCTGAGGGGGGATATGATTGAAGTCTATAAAATTATGCAGGGGGTAGAAAATGTTGACAGAGAGAAATTTTTCTCTCTTTCTCACAATACTAGAACCAGGGGGCATTCATTGAAAATGCGGGGGGAAGAATTAGGACTAATAAAAGGAAACACTTCTTCACGCAACGTGTGATTGGTGTTTGGAATATGCTGCCACAGGAGGTGGCGATGGCCACTAACCTGGATAGCTTTAAAAGGGGCTTGGACAGACTGATGGAGGAGAAGTCGATCTATGGCTACCAATCTTGATCCTCCTTGATCTGAGATAGCAAATGCCTTAGCAGACCAGGTGCTCGGGAGCAGCAGCAGCAGAAGGCCATTGCTTTCACATCCTGCATGTGAGATTCCAAAGGTACCTGGTGGGCCACTGCGAGTAGCAGAGTGCTGGACTAGATGGACTCTGGTCTGATCCAGCTGGCTTGTTCTTATGTTCTTATGTTCATAGTTAGCCAGAAATTAGAAGGGGGCCGTGGCTCTGTGGTATTATCCCCATATTGAGGACTGGGGGTGGGGGTGGGGGGTGGGAAGCCTTGTATGCTGACGGTGTCAAATTCCATCCCCAGTAGTCTCTAGTTTTAAAGAATCTCAGGGCCAAACTTGATAAGATGGCATGTTTGAATTCATCCTTAGGATGCGCCTCCATTTTGTGAAGCGAATTCCCTTCAGGAAACTCCTTTTAACAATGCCACGGGGGTCCAATTCTGGTCAGGACTACCACACTGTGTGGGGAGGAGCGGCTCCCAGCTTCTCCCCTGCACCATTTTTCTAGCATTATGAAGGGATGTTTTGAACAGAAGAGTCTGGCTTAGCCTGATGTTCTAGTTTCCTATGTATGTGTGGGATATTTCCCCTCATGAGGCAACAACCAGTCTCAAAACTCTCCCTTTTGGGTTTTCTTTTCCTGACAGGATGACAATTGGGGAGAGACCACCACAGTGGTAACAGGCACGTCGGAACACAGCATTTCCCACGATGACATCACACGTATCACAAAGGACATGGAGGACAGCGCCCACTTGGATTGCTCGCGCCACCTGGGGGTCTCGCTGGGTGGGGCCTTGGCCCTCCTCTCCTTCCTCACTCCTTTGGCCTTCATGCTTCTGCCCCAGCTTCTGTGGGGAGAGAAACTGGAGCCCTGCGGGACACCTTGCGAAGGGCTCTTCATCTCTGTGGCCTTCAAGCTCCTTATTCTTCTCTTGGGCAGCTGGGCCCTCTTTTTTCGCCGCCCCAAGGCCTTCTTCCCGCGCATCTTTGTCTTCCGGGCCTTGCTCATGGTGCTGGTTTTCCTCCTTGTGGTCTCGTACTGGCTCTTCTACGGGGTCCGCATCCTGGACTCGCGTGACACTAACTACCAGGGCATCGTGCAGTACGCTGTCTCCCTTGTGGACGCCCTCCTCTTTGTCCACTACCTGGCTGTGGTTCTTCTCGAGCTGCGGCAGCTCCAGCCCCACTTCACCCTTAAGGTGGTGCGCTCTACTGACGGGGCCAGCCGGTTTTATAACGTTGGCCATCTCAGGTAAGGAATGGTATGACTAGAGGTGGGTCTGTTTGTGTATGTGCTTTTGTTGCATGTCTAGAGATAGCTGGGGATGTTTAGTCTGGAGAAATGAAGGTTAAGGGGGGACACGATAGCTGTGTTTAAGTATTTGAAGGGATGTCATGTGGAAGAGGGAGCAAGCTTGTTTTCTGCTGCCTCAGAGACTAGGACACGCTTCCTCAGAGGCTAGGATTCAAGGTGCAGGAAAAGAGATTCCACCTAAACAGTAGGAAGAACTTTCTGTCAGGGCTGTTCAACAGTGGAATTCACTGCCTCAGAGTGTGGTGGAGTCTCCTTTGGAGGTTTTTAAGCAGGCTGGGTGAACATATGTCAGGAGTGCTTGGATTGTGCGTTCCTGCATTGATGGCCCTTGTGGTCTCTTCCATCTCTATGATTCTATGTTCTAAATAATGAATAAATGTGTGGGAAGATGAGAAGATACCCTACCATTCTGTGTGAGAAGTGTGTGAGAAGATACCCCACCATTCTGTGCACAAAATGCCTCACTTTCCCATATTCCTGTACATTTGCATCCCTTTGCAACACCCCCCCCCCCACACACACACACACCAAAAGAAGAATTTCCAGGATAGGAGGACCCATTTGGAAGAATAGCTTCACAGACTTAAGGGATTGCAGCGTGGGGAGAAAATAGCTCTTCCTTCCTCTTCCTGCTGAGGAAAAGAGCCAATTTCACCCACCAACACAGCTGTCCCTCCATACAGATTATGTAACTCCCCCCTTCCCCCCCAGAATGATCTTTCTAGGGGTCAGAAGGGGCTACGGGAACAGAGAGGCATATGGGAGAACTGTGTGGCTTCCATGCTCAGTAATACCAATGAGTTTCTCTGCTTCCCTCTGCTGGCCAAATGTAGACACGTGTTTTCTCTGTGTCTCAATGTTCTTTACAGGAGGCTGGAAAGGTTTGATGAAACATCTTTCCCCCACTTCGAACGGAATGGAAGGCGTTGCCCAGCCCCTGCCTCACCCCTTTGTTTGTTTCTCCCTGCAGCATCCAGCGAGTTGCAGTGTGGATCCTTGAAAATTACTATCACGACTTCCCGGTTTACAACCCTGCCCTCCTTAACCTGCCAAAGTCAGTTCTGTCCAAGAAAATGTCCGGGTTTAAGGTGTACTCGCTTGGTGAAGGTAAGTGGTCTTGTATCTCTCAAATGTGGAACAAAGGTAGTTTCACGTGTTCAGGAGAACATGTTTGTTAAGCTGAGCCATTTGTTTCTTAAGCCCAATATTATGTATCCTGGAAGCAGTCTCTCTCTCATTAAAATATTGAACGGAATGTATTGTCGAAGGCTTTCACGGCTGGAATCACTAGGGTGTTGTGGGTTTTCCGGCCTGTATGGCCGGTGTTCCAGTAGCATTTTCTCCTGACGTTTCGCCTGCATCTGTGGCTGGCATCTTCAGAGGATCTGATGATAGTAAAAGCAGGTGGAGTATATATACCTGTGGAATGTCCAGGGTGGGAGAAAGAACCATTTGCATTGGTTCGCAAGTGTAAAGGGTGCAATGTGCAAGTGTGATTTGCATGTGTTAAGTGGAATCCACCCGTTTTAGCATACGTATGTAACACTGAAGTTGCATAGCAAATGCCCTCGCTAATTGATTGTGCAACTTCAGTGTTACATATGTATGCTAAAATGGGTGGATTCCACTAGCTGTCTAAATCTCCCACACACACACACACACACACACACACACACACACACACACACACACACACACACACACACACACACACACACACACACACACACAGAGGCAATGTTTACATATTTAGAAAACGTATATACCACTTCTCCAGAGAACTTGCTCAAGGCAGTTAACAAAATAAAAGTCTTCCAGCTCATGTGGAGGAGTGGGGAATCAAATCCGGTTCTCCTAATCATGTGGAAGAGCGGGGAATTCAGTTTTCCAGATTAGAGTCCACCGCTCTTAACTACTACCCCAAGCCGACTCTCTGGTGCCTGAGATCTTTTAAATGGGAGAGGGCTGTGATTGGACAAGAGGACCTTTGGAAGACAAAGGCTCCCCTTTGACCTCTGAATCACATCCCCTCTTGCAGTTCAGGAGTTCCTGTGGAACTGTTTTAAGCTCCATTCGCTTTTACCGTCTCCTTCTGCCAGCATCTTTTATTGGAACCCATGTCTTTTTGTATGCGAAGCACGTGCTGTGCCTGTGAGTTGCCGCCCCTCCCTGGCACTTCCTCTCTGTGTCTGTTTTTCCTGCTCTCTTTGACAGCCTGTCTTTACCCTTATTTTCTGCTGTCTTCTCTGGCCCGCCCTCCCTCCCTCCCTGATTGTGCGTGATTACAATAATTGTGCAAATTAGCAATTATTATAAGCAAGCCTGTGTGTACTCTGTGCTAAAAACAAACCAACCTACTCAGATTCGGAGCCAAAAGGAGCCCTAAAGAGGAGTTAGTTGGGTTTTCTTTGGCCAGGAATTACTGATATGTTTTTAGGCTTGGTCTGTAACAATACGGTCTGGGAAACTGGGATTTTCCAGTTGTTTTGGAAACTGAATTTGGATTCTGCTGGGGCTCTGTGCTGCTCTTTTAATTTATTCTTATCTCATGGTTTTGTTGCTCTTTTTCAGTGCATCCCTTTTTCAGACCAGCTATGTCCCTGTCCCCTTCATTCAGTGGACTCCTTGGAACCTCTCCTTTTGCAGCGCCTTCATATGTCCCAATTTAGACTGAACTGGACTGTTCCCTGTTTTAATAAATGGTCCATCTTTTCCTGAGCAACTTTAGAGCAAAAAGGCTCAGTTCCCCTTAACAGGTCTCTGACTCTCAACGCACTTTATTTCATTGCTTGTTTTTAGAGGCAGTGTAAACCAGAAAGCGTGCCCCCTGGAGTAGAATTGCACCCAAATTAAATATCATCAGTTTTATTTAACACCCAGAAGATCAATATTTAGGATGCACAACAAGAAAATAGAGGGAGCAAGCTTGTTTTCTGCTGCTTCAGAGATTAGAACTCGGAGTAATGGATTCAAGGTGCAGGAAAAGAGATTCCACCTAAACATTAGGAAGAACTTTCTAACTGTCAGGGCTGTTCGACAGTGGAATTCACTGCCTTGGGAAGTGGTGGAGTCTCCTTCTGTGGAGGTTTTTAAACAGAGGCTGGATGGTCGCATGTCGGGAGTGCTTTGATTGTGTGTTCTTGCGTGGGAGGGGGTTGGACTTGATGGCCCTTGTGGTCTCTTCCAACTATATGATTCGATTCTACGAAAATACAAAATAGGAAAATACAAATGAAAACTGACAATTAAGTCTGCATGGTAACTCCCACTGTTAATGAAAGCTTTGCGGTGTGTTCCGTTTGAACTTAGTTCAAAGATAAATTATGGTTTATCTTTGAACTCATAATAAATAGCCCCATAATATTACAATCCTTTCCCAACGGATTGCTTAAACAAGGACATCTCAATCCGAAAGGAAACGAAGCCAAGCGTTCCAGGATTTTTTTTTAATGAATGGTGTTATGCAGTCCATGTTATCTTAAATAGTATTTCAAAATAAACTCGAGTGTACAAGCCACTCTAGATTCTGACTTGTCCGGCGTCCCTTCACTGGGTTGAGATGAACTTTCTGAAAGAGAGAACAATATACTGGTTCTGCAAAACAATCCAACAATGCATCAATGACATTTCAACGCCAAAGGCAGTCACAAAATGAATGGCAAGGAATGATACGGAAAGTAGCTTGGAAATAATTAACAAATAAAGCTGAAAGGGGGAAATACCACACCTGTAGACTGGTGATACTGCTGCCTTGCCTGCACTGATGCGGGAAGCTCCTGCCAGCCTTGGAGCAGAGGTGGGAGCCCGCCTCCCTCCCCAACTGTGTGTGTGGCCACGATGGCAGCAGGGACAAGGGTTCCTAGAGGGCTCTGGGGTAGGAAGGGACAGCGACCCACCCACTTCACCTCCTGAGCCTTGGGATGCAAGGGCCTGGGACAGCCCAGAGGCTCCTGGCTCTGGGTAAGCAGCTGCACAGGAATGCATTAGCAGCAACTAGTGAAAGGAGGAGGAAAGAGTTGGCTGCCCCTTCTGTGTGGTATAGAGAGAAACAAGAACTACCAAGAAAACAGCAGGAAGAAAAGAGTTTAGCTTCAGAGGAGGAACGTCATGGGTTTTGCCCTGTGCGCCATCCCCCCCCCCCCTTGCCTTGCCCCTGAGCCAATCCATCTGGAGGACACCTCTGATTTAGATGAAGGATCTGTCTTGGGATGTTGCTTTGGATGGCTCAGGTGCTTTACCTCAAAGGGGGCGGGAATCTCGGGAGATGATCAGAAAAGATGATCCTGACCTCCCCTCTCCCCTTTCTTCCATCCTCCAGAAAACACAACCAATAACTCTACGAGCCAGTCGCGGGCTGTCATCGCCGCAGCCGCCCGCAGGCGGGACAACAGCCACAACGAGTATTACTACGAGGAGGTGGAACACGGGCCTTGGGGGGGGTGTGAAGCAGTAGCATGAGGTGCAGCCATCCAGGAGGGCAGAGCGCCTTAGAGCCTCTGCTTTCTCGCAGCAGGGGAGAAGTGGAGGTTCACTTGGTCCATGTTGTTGGCTCATGCTGTTGAAATTCAAATTGCAAACTCTCTGGGGGGGCAGGGACCTGCTTGTGTCACTCTAAGCAGCAGTGGCGTAGGAGGTTAAGAGTTAATGTATCTAATCTGGAGGAACCGGGTTTGATTCCCAGCTCTGCCGCCTGAGCTGAGGAGGCATATCTGGGGAATTCAGATTAGCCTGTACACTCCCACACACGCCAGCTGGGTGACCTTGGGCTAGTCACAGCTTCTCAGAGCTCTCTCAGCCCCACCTACCTCACAGGATGTTTGTTGTGAGTGGGGAAGGGCAAGGAGATTGTAAGCCCCTTTGAGTCTCCTACAGGAGAGAAAGGGGGGATATAAATCCAAACTCTTCTTCTTCTTCTAAAATAATGTCAATAATAATAAGTATGCATAGTTGTGTTCATCAGTAGCTCTTAAAACCGATAGTCTGATTCAAAAGTTTGGCTAAGAAAGGAGGCAGTATTAACTTCACCCGCTTATAATTATTTTAAATAGTTAGGTTTCTTTCTATGAGAAGCAGAACCATACCACATTAACCAAGTTTAAACTGAACATAATTGGTGCCTGTGTATCTGCCTCCTACAACCAAAGCCTGCCTGCAGAGGTTAGGATGGGATTACCTGTGTCTCAGAAAAAGATGTTAGTAGGGTGGTATATTTCTCCACCACAGAACTCAACGTGCCAGACCTTCTTTGTAGTAGAATGCTCCTCCTGGGTCCTAGTGCCTGTCTAGCCTTCTTTCCCTCCACCCCCAACCATTTGAAAGTATTGGTGATAGTCGTTCAGTGAACTATAAATGCTCTTGCATCAAAGTACAAGAGCACAAAATAATGATTTTGACAAAGGCAGCGTGCAGAAATGAATGATCATTCTCTTATTCCTTTGGGACTATATTCTAATGTGGAAACATACCATTTTCTTGACGACTGCACCTCAACTGACCATAGTAACATCTTTTTCTGAGAATGAGTGTAGTCCCCATATGAGTCTTCTAGTCATCCAGCAAAAATCCACTCTTGATGCGTTAGGGCACAGGTGTCAAACTCACGGCCCTCCAGATGTTATGGACTACAGTTCCCATCATCCCCTGCCAGCATCATGCTGGCAAGGGATGATGGGAACTGTAGTCCATAACATCTGGAGAGCTGCAAGTTTGACAGGCAGGGTTAGGGCAGTGATGGTGAACCTTTTCGAGACTGCAACCCAAAACCCACTTATTTATCATGAAGTGCCAACACAGCAATTTAACCTGAATACTGAGGTTTTAGTTTAGAAAAAACGGTTGGCTCCGAGGCATGCGTTACTCAGGAGTAAGCTTGGTGGTAGTCAGTGGCTTTGCTTTGAAGCAACTGTGCAACTCTTCCAACGGGTGAATCACGACCCTAGGAGGGTTTACTCAGAAGCAAGCCCCATTGCCAGCAACCAAGCTTACTCCCAGGTAAAGGATCGCGCTTTAGTTCTGTGCATGAAAATCAGTGGGGTTTAACAGTGCTTAACAGGGTTACCTACACTGCTTCCCCAAAACTAGGTCTTAGGTTTAATGCTAATAATCGAGCCCAGCGGCCCAGGCCAGCCTAGGTGTGTGTGTGTGTGTGTGGGGGGGGGGGCACTCTGTTTGCGCGTGCCCACAGAGAGGCTCTGAGTGCCACCTCTGGCACTCATGCCATAGGTTCGCCACCACTGGGTTAGGGGTTGCAGTAGGGCAGTGGTTCTCAACCTGGGGGTCGGGACCCCTTTCACAGGGGTCGCCTAAGACTCTCTGCATCAGTGTTCTCCATCTGTAAAATGGATAAATGTTAGGGTTGGGGGTCACCGCAACATAAGGAACTGCATTAAAGGGTCGCGCCATTAGGAAGATTGAGAACCACTGCAGTAGGGGGATGGCTGTTTGGGAAGCTGAGGAGGGACAGACCTCACTTAATTTTGCCCTCCTCGTAGCAAGAAATCTGCCCAGATCAGGCTTTTGAAATAAGTAATCAAAAATTAAATTTGAAGCATTATCCATGAAAGGAAAAACAGGCCAAGGAGAGGGTGTGGGGAGGGTGTGGAGAGGTGCTCAGGAGCAGCAGAAGGCCATTGCTTTCCCATCCTGCATGTGAGCTCCCAGAGGCACCTGGTGGGCCACTGCGAGTAGCAGAGTGCAGAACTAGATGGACTCTGGTCTGATCCAGCAGGCTCGTTCTTATGTTCTTAATATCTTTTACCATGCTTGATAACTTTCTGTGTGTGTGTGTGTGGGGGGGGGGTACTGCAATCTTGACTCTCCCTCTCCCTACCCCCAATATGCCGGGGGGAGCGGGAGCTGGGATGTAATTACCATCCCACGACCGTTTCCTTCTCTCAACAGGCTGGTGGTGGCAGTGGAAGAGGCCTTCACGCACATCAAACGGCTCCAAGAAGAGGATCAGAAAAACCCGCGAGAGATCATGGACCCCCGAGAGGCGGCACAGGCTATCTTTGCCTCCATGGCCCGGGCCATGCAGAAATACTTGCGTACCACCAAGCAGCAGCCCTACCACACGATGGAGAGCATCTTGCAGCACTTGGAGTTCTGCATCACCCATGACATGACGCCCAAGGTGAGGGGTCCCCTGATAGAACCTGATGCTTGCCATAATGAGAGCCAGCGTGGTGTCGTGGTTAAGAGCAGGGGCACTCTAATCTGGAGAACTGGGTTTGATTCCCTGCTCTGCTACTTGAGCTGTGGAGGCTTATCTGGTGAACTAGATTAGCTTGTGCACTCCAACACATGCCAGCTGGTTGACCTTGGCTAGTCACAGTTCTTTGGAGCTCTCTCAACCCCACCCACCTCACAGGGTGTTTGTTGTGTGTGGGGGGGGGGGGGAAGGAGATTGTAAGCCCCTTTGAGTCTCCTTACAGGAGAGAAAGGGCGGATATAAATCCAAACTCTTCATAGTGGGCTTCTTGTCAGGTGATTCCTGTAAATGGCATTGAATTCCTCCATAGAGGGGTGGGGCTCGAGAAGTCATGTTGGTGTTAGTGATTGAGATCTTGGCTACTGGGCAAATTAATTGGAGATCAAGTGGTCCTCAAGGTGCTCTGGTGAAGGGCTTTTTTTGGCCATCCTTTTAAGGACTATGTCCCTGAAACAAGCTGATAACTTTATTATTGGGGGAAGTATGCTTTTTATGGCTAATGCTTGTTAGCTTCTAGACTGTCACGTTCTAGACTAGCTGAACAGTCTTCAGCAGGAACCCCGTGTAAAGCGCATGGCAGCAGTCAAGCCCAAATGCTGTTGTCGTCGTTGTCTATAGGAGTCCCTTCGCTGCCCCTTTTGGTCACAGACCGAAGGGGCAACATTTTCATTTAAAGTGGCTTTGGATTTCTGGGTTTAAGTCTTCTCAGAGAATAGAAGAGAAGAAGAAGAAGAAGAAGAGTTTGGATTTATATCCCCCCTTTCTCTCCTGCAGGAGACTCAAAGGGGCTTACAAGCTCCTTGCCCTTCCCCCCTCACAACAAACACCCTGTGAGGTGGGTGGGGCTGAGAGAGCTCCGAGAAGCTGTGACTAGCCCAAGGTCACCCAGCTGGCATGTGTGGGAGTGTACAGGCTAATCTGAATTCCCCAGATAAGCCTCCACAGCTCAGGTGGCAGAGTGGAGAATCAAACCCGGTTCCTCCAGATTAGATACACGAGCTCTTAACCTCCTATGCCACTGTTGCTCCCTGAGCTTGAGGAGACAACATTCATCGCTCCCTGGGATTTGAAAGAAGTCCACCAGTTGGTTGAATGGCTTTTCCTACTCTCGGAGCTTACACTGAGAGCAGATTGCATTTCTTTTGTAAAAATCCGGGGTGCCGTTTGGCCCTAGAGTTAGGAACAAAAGGTGTAGGTATAGAACAAGAAAACAGCTGGAATGAGACAGCTGTTCGTTATTGACTTTGTTTTATCGTGGTTGTGGCGCTGGTCTAGCAACTGAGAGACCTGGCTTGAAATCCACCCTCTACCACAAAACTTGTTGGGTGACCTTTTACCAGTCCTGTCCTCTCAAGCTAACCTTCCTAACTAACCTGGGTTTCTGTGATGATAAAATGGGAGAGGGTACTACCATGTACGTCAGGGGTGGGCAATTTATTTTTTCCATGGGGCCGCATAAGAAACAGAAAATATTGTGGAGGGCCGGGCCAAAAGGCAGGGGAGCGAGGCGCTTTTGAAAGCCCCGCAGAAGCCGGCAGCCAAGGCAAGCGGCTTCTGCGGGGCTTTCAAAGACACCTCGCTCCCCAGCAAGGCAGGGGGGCGAGGCGCTTTTGAAAGCCCCGCAGAAGCGGGCAGCCAAGGCAACCGGCTTCTGTGGGGCTTTCAAAGACGCCTCGCTCCCCAGCACGGCAGGGGGGCCAGTCAGGGTCATCCGGCGGGCCAGATGTGGCCCGCGGGCCGTATAATGCCCAGGTCTGATGTACGTTGTCCTGAGTTCCTTGGAAGACAGGTGGGATAAAATATCGTCCTACCTGGATAATGGAACACCAAAGTCCAATCTTCTCTTTCCCTGTTCTTGCAGGCATTCCTCGAACGTTACCTGAGTGCCGGGCCTACCATCCAGTACCACAAAGATCGCTGGCTTGCCAAGCAGTGGACTCTGGTCAGTGAGGAGCCAGTGACCAACGGCCTGAAGGATGGGGTAGTCTTTGTCCTCAAGCGCCACGACTTCAGCCTGGTGGTGAGCACCAAAAAGATCCCCTTCTTCAAACTCTCGGAGGAGTTTGTGGACCCCAAATCGCACAAGTTCGTGATGCGGCTTCAGTCAGAGACCTCGGTGTGAAACTGAAACCGGGGCGAGGGGCTTGAAGGCCTAAGAGTGACCTTCTGTGACAGGGGGAGCGGCCCTGCGCGCAACATCTTTGTCTTTTGCTCTTGCTGGGATTTAGAAGAGGCCATCCGGTTGGCCGAAAGCCTTCCTGGTGTAGGCGTTGACATCTGCTATGCATCTTCTGATGCCAGCCTCAACCACTCAGTTTCTTCTCCCTCCAGATTTTCCCTCCACACATTCTTCATGGGTGCCGATTGAGGGGAGGAGTCAGGAGGCGGAGGGTGACCTCTTTCTTCTTCTCCCAGGTCCCGGTTGTGCTTGTAGCAAACCCCAGAAGGTGCACAGATGCGAAGGATGACATAATTTCTCCCCTCTCCTCCCCCCCCCCAATGGACAAAACTGAAAAGTGCGGTGCCAAATTTTAAGGGCTAATTCCGTTCACTGTCTTCACCAGCAACTTCGAACGCGGTTGGGTCTGAGGAGCTTTCTTGAATGTGTGTGTGGGTTTTTTTTTAAAAAAAAGTAAAAAACAGCAACCAACTAACCTCACAGCTCTGGCCTTCGAAACGTCACCTGATTCTGTTGCTGGGATCTCTCAGTCTCTGAGCTGTGACTTGACTTGCACAAGACTTGGCAGAACGTTGTGGAGGAAAAGACCTCCCAAGCCAGGTAGCCGTGGCTGCTATTTTTCATCTTCCATTCCCTATGGAGGCCCATGGATGGTGAACCCGGCTGGCCCCTCTTGGTTGTTTGCAATTCTGGTACAGAAACAACATCCCGTTTCATGTTCTCCTGCGTCTTTTTTTTAGGTCAACTTTTTTCAAAACGAAATAAAAGACACGTTGGGGGTGGTTTTTGGTAATGTTTGAAAACGGTGAGGTGTTTTTTTTGTTTTTCTAAAAAAATGATGCTGATCGCTGTGCTTTTTAAAGAAATCCTGTGTGTTGTAAATAATTGACTTCCGTTAGGATCATAGTTGTGTGCGCCTCTCCTTGAGTTCCCTGTGGCGAGTGCCTCGTTCACTCAGAGGCGGTTGTGTGTCCGAAGACCCTCGGTGTGAGACCTTGGAGTGGGGTATAGTATCTCAACCTTCCCTGTTCGTTCTAGTCCAAAATTGAATTGATATTACACTCTTTAACTTTCAGTGCAATAGAACAGTGGTCCTTGGGCTGTGAAATGGGGCCCATGGAGTCCCAGACCCCCCCCCCCCAGCTGTGTCCCCAAACCCTGCCATTCTCTTGCTCTCATTTAGAAGGACCTGCTGCTAGTGCATTCACAGAGAGAGGGGACTGTGCACCTTTGCACACACACAAAGAATAGGAACAGAGTGGCAAAGTGGCTTTGACCTTTGGCTGGTTCCTCACTGTGATACTCTTGCTAGTGTTTGTCTTTTGTGTTCTGTTCTCTTAGCGTCTCTCTAGGTCTGTAGCCTTTAGTCACAGTCTTAACATGGGTGAGGTAATAACTGCTTCCCCTTCTTCCTGTCATGCCTTTGGCATCACATGACTTCCTGTCATATGATTGCAACTCAGTGGGGTCCCAGGCGTGGAAAGGTTGAACATCACTGCACAAGAGGGGATTGTCAACATAGAAATGCCAGATGACGGAATGATCTCATTCTCTGCCTGTAGCTGAATCATGACTGTTGTCAATTTTTTAATTAGAAGCTCAGGCACTCTAGCACCGTGGTGTGAACTTTTGGCACTCCAGATGTTATGGACTACAATTCCCATCAGCCCCTGCCAGCATGGCCAATTGGCTGATGGGAATTGTAGTCCATAACATCTGGAGTGCCTGATGGGAAGGTGGGAATTGTAGTCCATAACATCTGGAGTGCCAAAGGTTCGCCGCCACTGCTCTAGCTATTTCCTTTCTCTTTTGGAGCAGGACCCATGGAACATGCGCTGTTGGAATTATTGGAGCATGAATGCTCTTGAGCAGTTCCTGTTCCTCTAACCAAGATCTGAACAGGAGAAACATCCCTTTGGATTGTATCCTTGCCTATTGAAACTAGCAACAACCATGAATTGTGTAGTTCTGGGGCTTCTTCCTTGTTCATCTTGGTTTTGTGGCCCTGGTATCTCACCACCTTCAGGTCTGTGTGTTATACCAACCACGCTGGAGCAGAAACTTGTCCAATGTAAGAGTTGGCCAGTTATGACTTTGTTCCTCAAAAAGGTAGCTGGCTGCACCCTGTTTCTTGTGTGTATGTTACATATGTTGACTACTCTGTAACTGGAAAAGATCGATGGTTAGTGCTGTCTTTTAGGTAATCTAGCTGATCTCCTTCTGTTTGGGTAAAGCTAAAGTCCTTCCTTGAGATAGAAAAGTGCCCAGTTGCCAGAGACCTGTAGGCTGGGAATATCTCCCTTTGGCCTTCTATATGCCATCTAGTCTGAGCCACAGATTTCCACATATCCCGTCAGCATCTCTTTTGAGAAATCCAGGAAGCGTATTGGCTGCCGCCAGTGATTGATTGGCATTGTTGGCAGGTAATTATAACATTACAACTTCTGTCGATTTGCAACATTAATTTCCTGAACATGAGTTTTTAGTCACTTATTTTTTCTGGAAAGAATCCTTTTTTTTTGTTACACACACCTCCATATTTTTTTCTTCTTCTGAAAAACTGTGCTGCAGTTCCATTTAATTTGATTTTTTTACCCAAAAAGTTTTTAAGCAAAGTAGGACAGAGTTGGGGTCGCTTTGAAAGTGATTGCTACATTGGTGCTTTTCGATATTGGGCATTTTGGGGCATTGTCTGTGGGTGAATCCCTTTGGTCAAAGACTCAAGGTGAGGACGCCTGAAGAGCTCGTGTTTGATCACTGTGATTTTTTAAAAAAACTTTAATATTTGGGGCATGATCCAGCTAATGTGAAGCATTTTTAAATCCCTGTTGACTTGAGTTAGAGGGATCGTGGTTCAATAGTAGAATGTCTACTTTGCGCGCAAAAGGTCCCATGTTAAGTCCACAGTATCTGTAATTAAAGATATGGTATCCTTTAGGAAATATTATTCCCTAGCCAGGCGCGATGGGGCTGAGGCGGATCATGTGAGCTCAGGAGTTCTGGGCTGCAGTGGGCCATGCCGATCAGGTGCCCGCAGTAGGTTCAGCATCAGTATGGGGAGCCATGGGGAGCCTCGGCCCGTCAGGTTGCCCAAGGAGGGGTGAACCGGCCCAGGTTGGAAATGGAAGAAATACTAGTCTTTGCCAGAGACCAATCACTGGTGAAAATAGGTTAACCCTGAGCTAGATGAATCCATACAGTTACATCTTCTCATGCATAGAACCTATGCAGTTATGAGGGAAGAAATAATGTATTTTTTTTAACCTCATGGCTGTTTATTTCTGAGATCAGTGGTGATCAAAGGCATACTTGATAAACTTCGGGACTTCTATATGTTTCCAACCTCTTTAGAAGGGGATAGTTTCAAGTGTTTAATCGTGTTGGTCTGCAGTAGAAGAGCAAGATTCGAGTCCAGGCACACCTCCAGGGGTCTGCAACCTGCGGCTCTCCAGATGTTCATGGACTACAATCCCCATCATTCTCTGCCTATAGCTGAATCATGACTGTTGTCAATTTCTTAATTAGGAGCTCGGGCACACCTATTGCAGAGTCCTGGAGAACTCAGAATCTTGCATCCTGTTTTGTGTCATTTAATAAAAGGCAGTGAATGGTTTTTGGATTTTGTTATGAGCCAACATGGCTCTACTTCCAGTCCCTCTTCCTAGTGAAATCCACAGGGTTTAATTTGCCCCACTTTGACTGGATCATTAAAGAGTTTCAAAAAGAGGTATATTTCCTTTTCAGATCTGTGGAGTTGTATATTATATATTGAAAGCATTCTCCTTCTCTGTCTTCACCTCCTCAACACCACCTCTGGCCGTAATGTCCCATTTACATTAGCGAATGCACGGCAGGAGGCCTGCAGTAGTGTCTTCAGCATGTCATGTTTAATCGTACACTGTAATGTGAAGATGTGAAATATGTGCAGATTAACTTGCCGGAGATCTAAGATCAAGGCCCCTTCCGCCCATGCAGAAAAATGCACCTTCGATCCACTTTCAGTGCACTTTGGAGCTGGATTTTACTGTGCGGAATAGCAAAATCCACTTTCAAACCATTGTGAAAGTGGATTGAATGTGCTTTATGTTACATGTTCGGAAGGGGCCTGACTTAAGGAGTACACTAGTTAATATATCTAGGTTTGTCCCTGTGTTATGTTTGAAATTAGAAAGCTGAGATGGTTGAACAGCTGCATGAGGAGGTTCATCTATCACCACCTTACCCTGCCTCCCGTTGGCATCTGTCAGTAACATTCGTTTATGTCACTGTGCGTTTTCCCTGGTTTGTTTTGGTGAGGCTCTGGACACAAACTTCCCAGCTTCTTGCAATCACCCCTATTCTTTTGGCGTGTGAAATTATGGCGACATCTCTCCCCTCCTTCGTGGCTCTGCAGACCTCACACAACTGAGTACAAATTACACGTATCTCCTTTAACACGGCACTGGAACTAATCCCCATTAATTGAGCCCAAATACCTCAGCCATGGCGGGAGCCCTAAAATATTTACCAAGTGGGGAGGTTGTCATCTATACTAATGAAAGAAGCCTCATGTTATCAGGTCTCCCATTGCGGCTGTTCATAAATCGTTGAAGGCAGTTGTCTGTGATTATTATCCCGAAGTTGGATGTCTTTGTGAAAGCCTGTCCAGTGACAGAAGTGTGTCTAAAGCAGGGGTCTGCAACCTGCAGCTCTCCAGATGTTCATGGACTACAATTCCCAGCATGCTGGCAGGGGCTGATGGGAATTGTAGTCCATGAACATCTGGAGAGCCGCAGGTTGCAGATCCCCTGGTCTAAAGGAAGTGATTTTCTTACTTGGAAGCAACTTCTGTTGATTCTGTTTGTGTGGCAATAGTATGTTTTTGTGTGATGCTTCGGCTCATTGCTTGTGGTGATCTCCGAATGATGACCTGGCCATGACACAGTGAAATCTCTGGCCCAGCTATCATGAAAAATCCACAGTTTCCAAAAAACACACACCAAGGTTGCATGAACACGGCCTCTGTCTCTTTCTTTGAGAATCGAGATACACGGTTTTAGGTCTTTCTTGCTATTTCCTGTTTCTTCACTGGCCCACTCCGACACGCCTGTTAATGTGTGCATCACCGTCCTGATTTCCCCAGGGTGCAAATTTACCACTGCCTTCCATGTTACAAACAGAATACAGCTGGCTTTATCACAAAGAGTGATTTTGCAAGATAATAAATAGAACGAAGTGCAGAACCGTCCTCTCCCCCTCCCCTTACTGACAGACCACACACACACACACACACACTGAATTTAGGAAAATAAATTTCTGTTAATTTTTGTTTAAAGACAGAGTTGATAAACCTTGTGCATGCGTGTAGAAAGTTGTAAAATGTAAAATTGTTTTTTAATATATAAAATTTCTTTTTACAGTTTGCAGTGAATCTAAGCATTATGACCATGTTAGGGTTTTTTTTCATAAATATAGGAACTAAAACTGTACATTTTTTTTTAAAAAATAAACATCTTTGAAACTTTTCTACTCCCTTTCCTCCTTTTTCCCCCTGGGCTACATATGAAATTTGTAGATGTGTGGGCTAATGAAGTTTTCTAACGGCTTGGTTGATTTCCTGCTGAATGGAATGTTCCTGCTGGGAATTATTGGGGAAGGGAGCATGGAAGAACCTTTGGAAACACAACTCGAAATCCCTCTCTTCAAGATATTGTGTTCTCATGGATTCTGGGCCCTCCAATGTGTTCCCCTCTAACTGATTTGCAACGTTCTTTCCGCCCTAGGGCAGGGGTTCCAGACCTTCTTGAGCTTGGGGGCATATTTGGAATTTTGTGAGGGTTTGGTGAGCTCCGCTCCAAAATGGCAGCCACAGGAGGAGGAGTCAAAGCTAAAATGGCTGCCTCAAGGGGCAGACCTGAATGGAATATCTCCTGCCTGATATCTCCTGGGTAGAAGGAAAACCTGAAGGGCAACTGGAGTCACACACCAACTAAGGAAACCCCAAGGGTTTACCCGGCCTGATCCTCTGGTGGAACCCCCTTTCGTTTGAACGAGGGCAGCTAATGGAAAAAGATGTTACCAGCCCTGTGGTCCCTCTGCAAATTTTGCTTGGGATATTCATCCCAGTGGGGCTCAGGAGAACCCCCAAATCTCACATAGTGACCCACTTGGAGCTGATGCTAACCAGGCAGCAAACTGAATTGAATTCAACTGGTTCTGGTGGGTTTTCCGGGCTGTGTGGCCGTGGTCTGGTGGATCTTGTTCCTAACGTTTTGCCTGCATCTGTGGCTGGCATTTTCAGAGGTGTATCACAGAGGGAAGTCTGTTACACACTGTGTCCGGAGAGAAGGAAATGTTTGGGATATATACCGGTATTGTCCATATCCCAGGGTGGGGAACCAATCAGTAAGTGTTTGGGTAGAACTTGTTATGCAAAGATGTGGTTGATAGTATTGTATTGTGGGTGGGGCTTATCAATCCAGGGAGTGATTCACATTTTCATGCCCTGCAGCAGCAGTAATATTGGTGAATTCAAATCCTGTGTTTGGGTGGAGTCCATTGTTCATGAACTTAGCATGCTCTTGGGGTTTGCTTTTGGTGTTTTTAGTACTGGTGATACATCTCTGAAGATGCCAGCCACAGATGCAGGCGAAACGTTAGGAACAAGATCCACCAGACCACGGCCACACAGCCCGGAAAACCCACCAGAACCAGTTGAATCTGGCCGTGAGAGCCTCCGACAATACATTGAATTGAATTCAGCTTTCTGCCTTGTCAAATTTAGAAGGGATGTTGATGCTTTTGATAAGTACATGAGGACTTTTCTCCCAATAGCAAAGGATGACTCTGCTTCTTTGGAGAGTTTTCGCTGGCTGTTCCTCTCCTGTTTCGCCCTGAGTGCCTCTGATGCATTAACTGGTTAATTAAACTCCATTATAGGCAGGGCGCATCACTGTGATGAGGCGCTGGGGCAGAAAAGCAATCAAGAGAGGGCCCGCACCACTAAGCACATCTCTTGGCAGCGATGTGGGTTGAGCGTCGCATGCATTTGGCTTTCTTCTTGCCACCGCTCAGCTGTCTCTTCCTGTTTTAGAAAAAAAAACATGTTTTCCTGGGAAATTGTTTACATGGAATTCTGAAATACGAAGTGGTAATTCGCAACCTTAATCAGGTGCGGCCTGACACGAGATTGCTGCATTTTCGGAAACGAGCGTTTGAGGTTTGGGTTGCTATGAATTCGTTTACCAGCCTGATATTTAGTATTGATTTCTACTAGCTGAGACCGCTCTGTGGGGGAAGGGGAGGGAACCATATTATACCCTCCTTCTCCCACACCATATGCTACGGTGGATGAATGCAACTGCGGAAATTCAGTTTTGCATAATGATGCATTAAACATGTAGGTAAGGTGAGGTGCATTTTCAGCCCAAATCCTTTGCTAACTGGGACGTGGTCTCCATGATTTAATTTTACCAAAAAAAAAAGTTGAACATTCAATCAATCACACATGACTTTATCTGGCTTCTATCTTGCCCTCTCCCAGTCAGTAATTTTGACTGGTTTTCACCATGAGTGTCAGCTTGAAGAGGAAGTACAAAATTCGAGTCCAGTAGTAGCTTAAAGGCCAACAAGATTTCCAGGGTATAATGCGAGTCTGAGCTCCGTGGGTCAGATGTTACTTGTCACATGACAGGCAGAGCCAAATTCTTTGTTTATCTGGCTTCTATCCTGCCCTCTCCCGATAAATTGGACTTGGGCTGGCTTTTGAGTTTGCCTGTGCTAAAAGCTGCCTATCTACACCAGGACTACACATTGCAGCTACTGTGACTAAGCCATCTGGCACAGTGACTCGTCATGGTAGCACAACTCCATTTCCAGAAGAAATAGAGGAATTCACCAAGTGAGGCCACCAAGAGACAGTGCTTAGAATATAGTTATGGTAATAGGCCGGGTGAAACTGTTTCCATGGCAACATTTCCATCCCATCTTCAAGAGCTATGCTGCTTCACATTATTGTTAGTAGTCTGTCTAAGTTCTCAGAAGCTAAGCATGGTTGGTCCCGGTTAGTTACATGAAAGACTATCAAGGAAGTCCAGGTTTGGTAACAAGAGAGGCAGGCAATGGCAAACCACCTCTGTTTGTTTCTTTTCTTGAAAACTCGATAGGGTGGGTCACTGTATGTCAGCTGCAACTGGATAGCACCTTCCATCACAGATATAAGATAGGCCATGGGGGCAGGGAACATTTTTGGGCTTCGTGAAATCTAGTTCCCTATGCAAGGGTGCAGCAATACTTTTTGGAGAAGCAGCCGAATGTGGAATATGCTCAAGTGGATGGGGCCTGAAAGGTAGGTAGGACATGGAAAGGACCTCTAACACCACTATTTTTGGAGGACATCAGCTACCACTTCACTAGGGCCCATTATGCATGGAATGCTTACCTCGGGTGTGCGGCACAGTGGGGGTGCAGTGGGGTCTCCTTAAGTTTCTCTGTTTACACATGAGAAGGCATCCCATTGCCCGAAGCACAGCTTGCCTGCTGAACTCCCATGGGTCTCTGCTTTTCCTGGCTCTGTTAACTCCGCCCATCAACTTATTCTTAAAGGCGCAGATCTCATCACACCTCTCAAGTCTCAAGATTGATGCCTTGTTAAAGCCCTTTAAATTGCTGTTATTCCAATATTGCTGTTATTGCAGTTATATCGATATTGTATCCCCTTTCCAAAAATTACTTCTCCCTTCCCATGAAAGAGGCAAAGCAATTCCCTGCACTACATTCTAGGAACCATGTCCTAGAACTGATATTCTCTCTCCTGCCCTCCCCCCACACATACTTCCTCCTCCTGCTGCCTCCATGGGAGGAGAAAGAGGCTTGTTATTTCAATATTCCTGTATTAGATCTATCTATTTCGATAGATCTAATATGGGTACAAATGCTTGAAGTTGAAATAAAGTTTTTAAAAGCCCTCCTGAACATCTGGGGAGGCAAAAGTAGAGCAGAGGAGGCAGGTTAGAGTCAAAGAATACTGTAGGACCATATCTTTCATCTCCCCTGTGAAGCAGGGGAAAACTTTGCTCTTTGCCTGCTGTCACAAATGGTGGAGATTATGGGATCTGAAGTGCAGTGAGCGTGAGAGGAGGGAAAAGGCGTCCATAACACAAGCTCTGCCTTGAAGAGAATCTCCCTTCAGTGCAGGGCAGAGCAGCAGTATATAACCAGCCTTAGGACCAGCCCTAGTTGGACTATTAAGTGAGCAGAAATTCTCAGACCACCTTGAATTTTTCATATTTCCTGCTGCAGGAACCATTAGGCTTATTGTTATGAATAGAGCCTCTCTCTTGATCCTGGGATACTTTGTGGGCAGAAACCAGAACAGCATCCCCTGACATCATGACCTGCCAGTGTTCACTGGAAACATTGTGATAAAACCATAGTGTTTCAACAGAATGCTAGAATGGCCCTTGAAGTGGTGATGCCACCTCCTGTTACAAGGCTGGAAATGACATCATAATGCCAGGAGATGTTTTCTGGCTCCTGTATTTACCCTTTGGCACTCACAGAAGTGAAGGCGGACAACAGAAAGGGAATACCCTTATTCCCACTAGGTGAATGGCAACCTTAATTCCTGATACTCCCTGAAAATTAGTTTGTAATCAACTTGTGGCTTCACACAGGGCAACAAAGCGGCTCATCAGAGGCTAACTGTTTAAACCCCCAGCATCTGAAAGACGGAAGACAGACTACTGTTCTCTAAGTAGCAACATTTTGGTATCTTTTATGTTAAATATCTGTGGATTATAAATATCTATAATTCCCGAAGCCTAAATAAAGCCCAAAATATTCTGAGGGACCCGTCTCATCCAGCACACTCTCTTTTTAAACTGTTACCATCTGGCAGACGATACAGGGCCCTCAGAACTAGGACAAAGAGGCTTAGAGACAGCTTCTACTCTAGAGCTGTGGCTATGCTAAACTCCGCTGCTTCATATTGATGTATTTGGGGCTGTGTAGGGATGGGTGGAGGAAGGAGAAAGTGAGGATGATGTATGAGTCTGAAATTGTGTGCATCGAGGAATGCTGCTGTAAATTTCGTTGTGCGTGCACAATGACAATAAAATGCTTATGCTTATGCGTATGGAGATGAAGGTTATTCAAAAAACATGCACATTGGATTTGTAAAGATTTTTTTAAAAAAAAGTTTAATAGATCTGTTGATTTTAAAGGGCTTGAGAAAATTCAACAACAAGCTTTTCATTTCTCTTCTTTTGAGTTACTCAGTGAATGCGGACTTCTGTTTCTTCTTGACAATGGAAGAAACCCTCCCGAGACCGTAACCCAAACAATAGAAACCAAGTGTTCCATGAATCAGAGTAGCAGTAAATCAAAAGTGCAGTAAGACCGTAGCAACCTTATTGAAACAAAAGAGCCTCTTGTGATCCCTCAGGCCAGAATTTGAAAGGAAAACTTTTCACCTGCCATATCTAGAGGAGACTAGTGTAGTTATTTTGGGGGTGGACCTTCTGTTGCAGACCTTAAATAATGAAAAGGTTAAGGTATATTTGAGGAACTTCCTCCTATTGAGTCAGGTTTTTGGTCCTTTTTGCCAATAATTATCTATTCCCACTAGAAGCAGCCCTCCAAGGTCTCAGGCAAAGAATGGCCTTTTCCTGCCAGGGGGTAGCCTAGCCTTTCAGTTCACTGGAAAAGTTCCTGGTGGTTTGTTGCCCAAGAAGACTCTATGCTGGGGATAATTAGGAAAGGAGTTGATAATAAAACTGCAAGGATTGTCATGCCCCTATATAAAGCAGTGGCGCGACCGCACTTGGAGTACTGTGTTCAGTTCTGGTTGCCACATCTCAAAAAGGATATTGAAGAGATAGAAAAAGTGCAGAGAAGGGCAACGAGGATGATTGAAGGATTGGAGCACCTTCCTTATGAGGAGAGGCTGCAGCGTTTGGGACTCTTTAGTTTGGAGAGGAGACGTCTGAGGGGGATATGATTGAAGTCTACAAAATTATGCATGGGGTAGAAAATGTTGACAGAGAGAAATTTTTCTCTCTTTCTCACAATATTAGAACCAGGGGGCATCCATTGGAGGGGAGAATAAGGACTAATAAAAGGAAATATTTTTTCACGCAACATGTGATTGGTTTTTGGAATATGCTGCCACAGGAAGTGGTGATGGCCACTAACCTGGATAGCTTTAAAAAGGGCTTGGACAGGTTTATGGAGGAGAAGTCGATCTATGGCTACCAATCTTGATCCTCCTTGATCTCAGATTGCAAATGCCTGAGCAGACCAAGTGCTCAGGAGCAACAGCAGCAGAAGGCCATTGCTTTCACCTCCTGCATGTGAGCTCCCAAAGGCACCTGGTGGGCCACTGCAAGTAGCAGAGTGCTGGACTAGATGGACTCTGTTCTGATCCAGCAGGCTAGTTCTTATGTTCTTAAGACCACCTGCAGCCTAGAACAAGGGGACCCACGGTGTGGCCTCTGTGGGGCTGCCAGCAGCTCAGGAACCACTTAGTTCAGCTTGCTCCAGGACTGTTTTAACATTCTAATTTAGGGGTGTCAAACATGAGGCCTGGATACTGAATCCAGTTCCTTGTGAGGGCTCAATGGGGCTAGCTTAGGCAAACCCCCCCCACCACCGGTGAACCCACTGATTTGGCCTGGTGAACCCACTGAGGGCTTGCCAGTCCAGGCACCTACCCAGCCCCTGTTCCCCAGCTGGCCTGGCGAGCCAGTCCAGGCACCCACCCCACTCCTGATCTACCTTGCCAAGCCTGTTGTGGGCTGTTTAGTCTAGGTACCCATCCCACCCTGCTCCCGATCTGAGTGGGTGAGCCATCCCCTTATGCCAATCTGAACTAGCAAGCTTGCAGCCAGCTTGTCAGCTGAGGCGGCCACCCCACTCCCCAGTGCTGATCTGGGGTAGCGAGCCTAATGCAGGCTCACCAACCGAGGCAACCACCCTCAGGCCTGGCTCGACCAATCAGATTTACTCCTGTCCTAATTCTTTCCTGTTCCCCGCACTGACATGGGAGGTCCTTTTAGCTGAGATGTGAAGCAAGAGATTAAAACTAAAATCATGCTTGGTTCAGGGGCTCCTGCCGTGTATCCAAATTCTCTTCATCGTTCTCTGTAGTGAACATTTCTGTTGTTTGCAGGCTGTCCTCGGGAATCTCTTTCCAGGCTTGCAGCTGCCCTGAGTCCTCCTAGGAGAATTGGTAGGAATGAATGAATGAATGAATGAATGAATGAATGAATGAATGAATGAATGAATGAATGATGTTAAAAACACACTCACAACATGATCCCTCAAAGCGATCCTCCCACCAAATCTGGAGCTCGAAAGTCAAGTCCGAACACAAACAGCCCACTTGGTGTCAGTCAACAGCTTTGTAAGCAAGCACTGTGGAGCCATTACGGGTGTCAAATTGTAGCATCACTAGGTGGGATGTGTTACAGCAGTTGTGAACGATCGATGCACCGATCTGTTTTTTGAGTTTTGCATGGAAATGTCACAAACGAAATCTCCTGGGTTTCATGGCTTCCTGCTGTTCACAGTTTCCCCCAGTCTGAGCCTACAGACTGCAAATCCATTTCATGCCGTTGCTGAAAGGGGGGAGAGGGGTCTCGGACTCATGGGAACTTTTGCTTTGAGACACCTGGTAGTCATCATCATCATCAACCCTTTTATTGGCATGAGTTTATAATACAACAGAAGGGTCGAGAAGGATTAGGTTAAGATAGGTAGGTTCAAACATGATTAATTAGTTAAAATGTGTTTTTTAAAAATGAAAAAAAAACGATAAATACTAAAATCTGAGGTGGATCTGTGGCACCAGTGCCAAGAATTTGGCAACGTCTAAGGATCTCTGAGGACATCGGTCACAGAGCAGATAAAAAGTTTTAACTTTATCCGGTGAGAGGGCATAGTTCTCAGTATAGGGATTTATATACTGTCTTCTGATCGAAGTATATAAGTCACAATCTATTCTAGAAGGACGTGCTCGGTTGTTTCGATGTCTTTTCATGAACAGGGACACGTTCTTTCTTGATAAGGGGTCTGATGAAATCCGCCACTCAAGACTGCTGAAGGAAGCACATTCAAACGGGCTAGCATTAAGGTACGTCTAAGGTACGGCGAAGATAAGTTGTAGAAATACATTGGTAGTCCTTTACTAATGGGGGAAAGGTTGAATCCCTCAGGTAAAATGCCCTTCATGTGCTGAATAGAACACCTGGTAGTCTTGAGGAGGAGGAGGAGGAGGAGGAGGAGGAGAAGGAGGAGGAGGAGGAGGACGAGGAGAAGAAGAAGAAGAAGAAGAAGAAGAGGAGGAGGAGGAGGAGTTTGGATTTATATCCCCCCTTTCTCTCCTGCTGGCGACTCAAAGGGGCTTACAATCTCCTTGCCCTTCCCCCCTCACAACCAACACCCTGTGAGGTAGGTGGGGCTGAGAGAGCTCTGAGAAGCTGTGACTAGCCCAAGGTCACCCAGCTGGCGTGTGTGGGAGTGCACAGGCTAATCTGAATTCCCCTGATAAGCCTCCACAGCTCAGGCGGCAGAGCTGGGAATCAAACCCGGTTCCTCCAGATTAGATAACACGAGCTCTTAACCTCCTACGCCACAGAGAGCACCTGGTAGTCTTGAGACACTAAGGGGGACAGGAGCTACACAATGTTGGGTATTGAGCTACTGTAATAATCCACCTCTTTCATTTTCCTGTCTGTGAACCTGCTGGCAAAGTAAAGAAGATTAAAGATTACAATACCACAATCTCCAAGTATAATCCTGCCATGGTTGCCCCATTATATGCCAATAAAGGCTTGTGTTGTGTTGTGTGGTTGCCCCATTGGATCTGCTAGTGTTAGCGGTGGCCAAAAGAAAATCATATTTTATTTTGTCTTTTTATTATTTAGTTAGATATATTCTGTTAAGTTTTAAAATCTGTTTCTGTAAAAGATATTTTCCTATAAGGTTTTCCTGCAGCCTGAAAAACTAGCTTCCTCCCTCATGTAATTGCTCTCTGCACTGCTCCCATTGTACTCTTGATTGAATCAAGCTACCAAACAATACACTCTCATACACACACCCTAGGTAAGGTTTTTCCTCCAAAGTAGAAGCAGGTCTTGCGAAACTTGCTTTGCTTAATGGTCCTTCTTTTGTTGTTAATCACCCTGTATTGTATTTCTGCTGTAACACCCCAAAACACTATAAGAATCCTGGACTTTGCCCAGGAGTTGAGCAGTTGCTGCTGGAGGCTTGCTACTTTGGGTCCTCTTAAAAACTCTCCCCTCTGCTGGGCCGGGTTGCTGCTACCCAGAATTAGGAATACATTCTTTTACTTTATTTTATAAAATTGTGTTCTGGTTTGATTAATTGTCGCCCGAGCAGCAGGTAACACTAGTGCTCTGGCAAAGGTAATCCCCCCCTCCCTCCTTGAAGGGCTGGGAGATCATGAAGGCTTAAGGGGAAAGGTAAATTAGTCAAGGAATGAGAAGGGGATACCACAGAAGCCATTTTGGAAAAGGAACCAGTTGAAATCCTTTAAACTGAGCACGGCCCTTCTAAGCAAGAACAGAATACAGTCCAAGCATGTTATAATACGGCTCTGAGTGGCACTTTCAGTAAGGGGCTTTTTTGCATACAGATGCTTTATGGTAGGAGCAGCAGTGGCGTAGGAGGTTAAGAGCTCGTGTATCTAATCTGGAGGAACCAGGTTTGATTCCCAGCTCTGCCGCCTGAGCTGTGGAGGCTTATCTGGGGAATTCAGATTTGCCTGTACACTCCCACACACGCCAGCTGGGTGACCTTGGGCTAGTCACAGCTTCTCGGAGCTCTCTCAGCCCCACCTACCTCACAGGGTGTTTGTTGTGAGGGGGGAAGGGCAAGGAGATTGTAAGCCCCTTTGAGTCTCCTACAGGAGAGAAAGGGGGGATATAAATCCAAACTCCTCCTCCTCCTCCTCCTCCTCCTCCTCCTCCTTCTTCTTCTTCTTCTTCTTCTTCTTCTTCTTCTTCTTCTTCTAGGACACATACTTTGAATGCAGAAAATCCCAAGTTCAATCCCTGGCATCTCCAGTTAAAAGAATCGGGCAGAGACTGGGTTGCCAATCATCTGGAGGAAAAAAATCCTGTCTCTTTAATAAAGGTTTAATGTGTGGAAATGGGCAGATGAAGCTTTTAATTTAATGGTCTTATTAATATCTTGATAAATACTATCTAGTCAAGACTCCATTAAAGGGACAGGATATTTTTTCCCCCTCTAGTTCATGTGTTTCAGAAAGGTGGTTTCCAAAAAGAAATCACCAACATTTCTCCGACATGCTTTAAAAAATGCAACTATGATGGGTATCGGAAAGCTGAAGTTAGCTATGACAGTGGTGGCGAACCTTTGGCACTCCAGATGTTACTGACTACCAATTGGCCATGCTGGCAGGGGCTGATGGGAATGGTAGTCCGTAACATCTGGAGTGCCAAAGGTTCGCCACCACGGAGCTATGATGATGGTTACAGCTTTTTTATAACATTTTCAGGGGTCAAAGCGCTTAGCATACCACATCTTGATGGAATCCTTCCGACAGGCATGCAAGGTAGGCTCCAATATAACCCTCATCTTTCTCATCCACCTTTGTCCCCTACTTCTTCTCCATCACCCTTCCTCCTTTTCTTCCTCCCTTCTCTGTTACGCTTCCCTTTTCTCTTCCTCTACCACTCCTTCTCTACCACTCTCCTTGCCCCCAATCACTGGGCGGCTCAGCTCCTATGGTGACTTGGGTTTACAGTCCTTCCCTGACCCACCACCAGGGGGAGGAGCATCACCACATCAGATGGATGAGATGTCTTCTTGAGTATCCCCCCTCACCCATCCGAAGTGTCATTGTCTCATTGACTGGGGGTGGTGGAGGTCACCAGCTTCTCCTTTTTCCGGGAACGCCCTTAGCCTCTAAAGAACCATTATCCACTTGCGTGGACAGCTGTTCTCTGCTTTGAGCTTTTTTCCTCTGTAGCCTTGCTTTTTATATATGTGTGTGTGTGTGTGTGTGTGTATGTGTGTATGTATGTATGTATGTATGTATGTATATAGGATTTTTGTGCAAACCTTAGAGTTGCCAACTGCATACAGAAAAACTGCCCTGTCCTTTAAACAAGATGTTATTTACCAGGCAAAGGCGTAGCTCCAAGGGGGCCTGGGTGTGTGCGATGCACCAGGTGCGCGCCCCTGCGGGGGCATGGTAAGGGCGTGGCGGGGGCGTTCCAGTGCAGGATGGGGGCGTTCCGGGGCGGCACAGGGGCAGAGGATGCACCAGCGCATCGGGCACTTTTTCCCCTGGCTACGCCTCTGTAACCAGGTGATGTTATTTTCCTCCACACAATGAAAAGCTTCAGCTGCTCCTTTCCACATATTAAAACTTTGTTAAAGGGACAGAATGTTTTTCTCCAGGCCTGTTGGCAACCTACCTCCCAATGTGTAGCAATATTCCTTTGCGGTCTACAGGGCCCTGATCTGCAGATTTAAATATCTAAAAAAGGAGAAGAGTTTGGATTTATTTTGTAAGGAGTTTGTAAGGAGACTCAAAAGGGCTTACAAACTCCTTTCCCTTCCTCTTCCCACAACATACACCTTGTGAGGAAGGTAAGGTTGAGAAAGTTCAGGAATGTAGGAGTGCGGAAACAAGAGGCATATGGGGGGGAAATGGTGCCTGGGGACAACACTTGCTCCTGATGCCCTCCCACCCCCACTTCGAGCTCAACGTCGGGGCTCAGGGGCAGGGCTCAGATGGGCAATGCAGCACCTGTCTAAGCCCCCCCGCCTCCCTGCCACGGCGCACTCAGGCCTCTCCCAGGGGATCGCGGGGAGAGAGACCTTGCGCAGTGGGGGAAAGGCCTGCAAGGGATTGTGCTGGCGTGCCAGAGAGGCCTCATGTGTGCCAGTGCGCAAGGCAGGGGGATCATGCTGGCCAAGAGGCCTCCCTCAGCACGAGGCATCTCTCCCAACGGCGCTTCCAGCTTGCCCTGTCTTTGGCCTCCCTCAGAGCCGCCCACGTTGTCCTGCTGCCTCGTCTTCAACAATGTGGGTGGGACTGAGAGAGGCCAAAGAGTCTTTTGCCTCCCTCGGCCTGGCCGACTTCGTCCTGCTGCCTCATCTTTGGCCTCCCTCAGCCCCGCCCACATCATCCTGCTGCCTTGTTGCAGCCGAGGGAGGCCGAAGATGAGGCAGCAGGACAATGTGGGCCGGTTTGAGGGAGGCTGAAGAGTCCACAGTCCCACCCACGTTGTCCTGCTGCCTTGTCTTCAATTACGTGGCTGGGGCCAAGTGCAGAAGTTCAGTCTGTGGGGGGTGATTTTGCGCCTCCCATGTGACCAAATTAGTTGTGCCTGGGGACATGGGCTACCTCATGTTCCTAGGCAGATACGCCACCGGGGGAAACAAACCTGGTTCTCCAGATTAGAGTCCACCTGTTCTTATCCACTACACCATGCTGGTTCTCAGACAAGGCTATGTTGACTATTAGCTATATTGATGTGATTTTGTAGTGCTTCACAAGAGATCCACCATGTTATGAAAGAATCTGTCCCGATCACCAGATATTATGATGGTGGTTAGGTTCTGGAAACTTCTCTGACGCTGTAATTTCTTGGCGCTAATGATTGTTTGTGTATTAAATAGAAAAAAGAACATTTTAAAAGATAAATCAAATTACCTCTGGCAGAGGGTCCAGTTGTGCTGTCTGTTCTGCAACATGGCAGTCCTCGGAATCTGAGTCTGCACATCAAAGTTCAAGATTAATAATTATCTGCAACCAACCCATGCAATTGTGTATTTCCAATCACAATATGGGATCTATTTTATCAGCTGAGGTGTACAGATTGCTGAGTGAAATACCTGCAATGTTTTGAAAAATTTAGAATTCACTAGTTAGATACTTAGTAGTATTGGATAATGGGTATACTGGAGGGTGGTGGTGGGGGACAGTACTGTCTACTGGTTTTCCCCACCTGATTACAGTTTTTTTGTTTTTGACATCTTCCAGGTAAAGATTAGGAGCTTTGGCTCAGAAAATTTCCAACTGTAAATATTCGTGGTAGAAAATGCTTCCCCAGCTTCGAACTCTGTCCAGTCTGCCTTCTCTCAAGATAATTCTCCAAGACCAAACTTTACCCTTCATCTTAAGTGATACTCGGAGAGGTCGCCCTACAATTATGATCTCTGAACGTCAATGTGCTAAAAGGATACAACTTTAGGAAGTTCTTTAAGGAAGGTGATTATAACAGGGCCAAAAGAAGCGACTGAACTTTAAAAAATGGCTCTTATCCAGCCTGTAAGTTTCTGATGGTATCCATTCACAGATCTAAAGGACAGGTTCTTTTTTCCATGTGGGTAATTTACCCTGGGCTTCTTTAAGACACTGTTGCTGTGTGGAAAAGACCTTGGTAAGAGGTCTCTAGAAGTTATTTTCATCATGAAATTTGTTTTGATTCTCTACATTTCTTTGATTTCCACCTTGAAAGGAAGTTTGGCTAGGTCCTGCTTGCATACAGAACACCACTATATGGCTGTATAAACATTTGACTTTTACACCCAAGTTCTGCAGTAGGAATCTCTTTGTACCTGAAGATTCGTTGATGGATACTGTCCTGCTGCGGCTTGCTGAGTCCAAGAAAAGAGGTCGGCATTAATTTAAATGAACATGAAGAATAAATTCTTTTTATGTATCTCTACATCTTCCGATAACAGCAAGGTTTCTCTTCTAGAGATCTAAAAATAGACTTCATCTAATATTTTAAGTGTATCCACACATACACACACACAGTCACATTTATATAACAGGTAGATAATGACAGAACAGGAAAAAAATGGGATCAAGTCATCGTTATAGTTAGTTCTAGAGACTATGAGAGAAAACTAAACCGTACATACAATGTAACATAAAAACAAAAAGGCAATTGGCAATGATGACTATTCTTGATAGCAATTCTAATAATCCACATTATGTAACACTAACAAATTATTTCTATTATAATTTTCTAAAATTTTCTCACAAAATAAAAGTTATATTATTATCCTTTCCATAATGTAATCAATAATTTGCCTATTTCCCTTTAAACCCCTTTCAGTCTAATATATATCATACAAGTTACTGATAATTTATATACATTCTTTTATAAAAGGGGTAATATATGTAATAGGCTTTCCATTTATCTTGAAATTATTTGATCAACCACTTATTCACAAAGTTCACTAATTTTGTAGTTGCTGTGTATCCCACTAGTTTATTTTTCCAGTTCTCTCGGCTTGGACATTCTTCTGCCTTCCATAGCTGCTACTCTCAAATATTGAAAGAGTTCTGAGATTTTTTGAATATTTTTTGACTCCACCTGATTTTTAAGGCCTTGACGAACTTGGGACAGTCTATTCGGTGGTGCCAGAAGCTTTATGTGATTATTTTTTTATTTAGTAGATTTCTATCCTGCCTTTCAAATACATCCCAGGACAGGTTACAAAGAAGCGTATCGAGGGGAAATGGTGCCTCCCATGCTTGAGGGCGGGGCACAGGGGCATGGGGGTGAGGGGGCGGGGCTCAGACTGAGCCCCATCCCCCGCCTCTCTGCAGGTGGAGGACAAGTTCCAAAAAGCCAGTGTTCTGGGGATAGGTGGCATAAATCAGCCAAACATCCAGGTGAAAATGGAGGTCTTACCCAGGTGCCAAAAGATGTATAATATTGATGCCTGGCAGACTTCTAATGGGAAGGCATTCCATTAAAGACTGTGATAAAGCGTAGGTAATAAATGGAAATAGAAATAGAAATTCCATAAAGTGGGGGCTATCACATCCTGTTGCAGGAAGATGCTTTGTACTGAGTCAGACCAAAGATGGGCATTGTCTACACTACTCTCACTGACAGCAGTTCTCTGGGTTATTGACCAATGGTGGCTACCTTGAGATATCCATGCTTAGTACTGTCTACCTTGATTGTCAGCAGCTCTCTGTGGTCTCAGGTAAAGAGCATATTCTCCTGCCACCTCTGAGCCTTTTGAGCTGAAGATACCTGAGATGGAACCCTCAGCATGTGCTCTAACACTAAGCCATGAGCTCCTCCCATTAGCACCAATGTGTCTCACCTGAACCAGAACGCTGGTCCAACCGAACCTAGCATGGTATCTTCCAATAAGCAACCCCTCTCAAGAGGCGCTTGGGTAGTGACTGTTAGATACAAGCATAACAGGAGTATTTCTGTTTTCATCTGACATATTTGTTTGTTGAGCATGTTGAGTTGGTACCTTTGTTGGTTGGGCATGTTGAGTTGGTACCTTTGTTGATTGGGCATGTTGAGTTGGTACCTTGCCACCTCAGGAATCCATTGCAACAATTTCACGGTGCTTTCCTGTATATTTCAGTAGTGGCTGGCAAAAGAGTTCAAATTTCAAACTGTCTTTTAAAAAATGTGCCCTGTCTATGGTCCTTTCCCATCACAGGGAATTCCAAAAGGCTGACTGATGCTAAGGACTAGTAATTTCTTTCAAGGGCTTCCTACATATAATATTCCTTACTAATGAAATGAATGGCAAAAGTTATCTCACCTCTCCCCCTCTTTCGTCTGTACATGCAGAGCAGGAAGAGCAGCAGAACAAGAACGATGGCTGGTGGAGCCCAATATTTGACATGAGAAGTTGCTGAGGACCGTTTCTGTTGGAGCGGAGCATCTGTGTTGGAACAAGAAAAGAACCAATGGGCCAAATTTCCAAAGGGATTACATTTTACACCCATCATGCAATTTCTGTAACAACGCTTGATGGGCAGTGTGAGTATACATGTAAACATCTGAGTACATTTTCAATAGAAGTACAATTTTAGATCAATGAATAACTGACATACTGAAATGTGACCTTAAATACTGACCCGAGGACCACAAAGTTGTGAAAGAAGGGTATCAAGGTCTGTGAAAATATACTGCCTTAGCTGCTCTGATATTCATGGAAAGGTTTTCAGTGTCCTCCTCTGCTTTGTTTTGCAGCATCACCTATTGGTATCTAAAGCCCTATTTGTGGTAGCTTTGCCCAACTAAAAGCCAGATGCAGGTGTGTGCATACATCATATGAGAATTCTGTGCTTCTTTCCTCACTTTTCTCTCTCTGTGTTCACTGTTTTTGTTGTGGGGAGAGGAAGGGAAAGGAGCTTGAAAGCCACCTTGAATCTCTTTACAGGAGAGAAAGGTGGGGTATAAATCCAAACTCCTCCTCCTCCTCCCCCTCCCCCCTCCTCCTTCTGCTTCTGCTTCTGCTTCTGTTTCTGCTTCTTCTGCTGCTGCTTCTGCTGCTTCTTCTTCTTCTTCTTCTTCTTCTTCTTCTTCTTCTTCTTCTTCTTCTTCTTCTTCTTCTTCTTCTTCTTCTTCTTCTTCTTCTTCTTCTTCTTCTTCTGCTGCTGCTGCTGCTGCTGCTTCCCCTCCTATCCACCCACATGCACAGCCATATCCACCACCATTTTCATTCTCTCCCACCCTCTCACCCACACTGTTGGTGGATGCTTTGCCAATTTTTGAGAATTACTGAAAGTAAAAATATTGCTGTAGTATTAACACTCAATAGTGATATACCAATTACCAATGATTTTTTTTAAAAGTCAAAAAGCCCACTGGTGGGAACGAGAGGGGGAAATGACAGGTGGAAGTAGGAAACATAGAGTGAATCTTCCCCATATGGAAGCAACACTTTTTTCCTATTGGGTTTTAAAGCAAGAGACAAACAGAAGTGGTTTGCCATTGCTTGCCTCCACATTGCAACCCTGGTTTTCCTTGCTGGTCTCTTATCCTACTAACCAGGGTTGATCCTGCTTAGCATTCAAGATGTGACAAGATGGGGCTAGCAGCAGCAATCAGAGCACAATGGAAGATTTTCCCTGTGTGGAAGCAATCTACATTGCATCTTATAAAATGGACCTTGCGTAATAAGAATAGATAGAACATGCAGTGGACTCACCATGGCAATGACTGATCAGGGAAACTGTGCTGGAGTCTTCACTCTTCATGTTCCGTACTGTGCAAGTGTAGTTCAAAGAACCATTTTTAGGCTTTTGTGTGATACGTAAGGTTTCTTGCTCAGAAAGTATCCTACTGTCATAGGCATATGACCAGGTATAAGTGATATTTTCTCCTCCTCCTGTATTGGAACAGTACAAAGTGACGTTGCAGGTCCCATTCACAGAACTGATGGTTACGGTTGCCTTTGGCATTCTTTCTTAAGGGGAAAATGAAAAGAGTTAGTTGCTTGGGTGATGAAAGCAGTCCGAAGAAGAAGAAGAAGAAGAGGAGGAGGAGGAGCAGAAGGAGGAGGAGGAGGAAGAATAATTTGGATTTATACCCTGCCTTTCTCTCCTGTAAGGAGACTCAAAGAGGTTTACAATCTCCTTTCCATTCCCCCCTCACAACAAACACCCTGTGAGGTAGGTGGGGCTGAGAGAGCTCCGAAGAACTGTGACTAGCCCAAGGTCACCCAGTTGGCATTTGTGGGAATGCATAGGCTAATCTGAATTCCCCAGATAAGCCTCCACAGCTCAAGCGGCAGAGTGGGGAATCAAACCTGATTCCTCCAGATTAGAATGCATCTGCTCTTAACCACTACGCCACTGCTACACAGACACTCAGGCACATTCAGGCAGTAGAGTAGACTGTCGAAAGCCCAAAGGGTTAACATAGAACTCCATGTGATTGGTGAGAGAGAACTGCCAAGTGTTCTTAGCCAGAACACTGATAGTTTTGAGGAGAGAACTATATTGAACACCAGAACAAATGGATGTTCTGTTAGAGCTCCATTCTGTGATGGCTAAGGGCCAGTTCTAAGTGAGCTGAGCTCTAATTAAGTGCCAAAAAGGACAGATTTAAAATAGGAAATCCATGCCAGGGTCCTGGAGTTAATCACAACCCAGTGACACTGATTAATCACACCGGTGGCTTGGTTGATTTTCTTGAGAAGAACCTACCCAGATATGGGTCAGTGAAGCTCCTGAGGGTGGTTGTGGCTTTAAAGAGAGAAAGGATTGGGTTTCCTGGAGGAAAGCTGCAAGTCCTTCTCTGAGAAGCACCATGTAAAAGAGACACTTAAGAGGAGAGACTGTCTTAGAGATAGTGTTTGAGGAACTGTGTAAGTTACAAATGCCTGAGGGTGGCATTAAGGTATTTTTAGCACATGAACAAACAGATAACAGTGCACCTATACCGGTGGATCCTTAGTTGTGTAGAACTTGAAGTCACTGTAGCAACTTGAAGGCACTAAAGATAGTGAGGTGCTGTAAATAGAAATCTCTAAAAAAAACCCAGCTTCTTGTATATAATTTCTATTTTATCGTTTTGTCAAAGGCTTTTCTATTTTATCCTTTGCCAGAAAAACTTCCTGATTTAGTTCTTGTAAATAAAAACATTTGATTTTTGTTTAACTTTATAAGCCTCTGGTGCCATTTTATTATTTTATTTTCTGACACTAAAGAAAAGGTTATTTTGGAGTCCCTACAGAGCTAGTCATCTTACTATCTGTGAAGTACCCAAGTGAAACAGCTGAAAAACTTTTTTACTGTTTAATATAGTTAAAAGTGGCAAAGTCAAAATCACCACATTTATGCTACTGCAGAGCTATATGAACAGACAAAAGAGCTGCTTAGTCAATGCATAACTGACCAGTAGAATTTTGGAGAAAAAAATCTCCTCAAGGCACAAGGCAGTTGGAAGGCAATTAAGGGCACCGACATTCCTCCCTTTTGTCATAACAGTCTTAACAATTGAATACTCTTTTCTCTCCCAGAGATAGAGCTAGACCCCTCTGCCATACCACTTGGCAGGGCTACTCTTCCATCTGTCTGCTCTTTTTCCTGAACCAGACTTGAGCTGCCATTGCTGTCTCCCTGAGGCCGAATTAAACTTTCTCTTCTCCTGTGTTCCCTCCAACATCTTATCCCCCTTCTCGAAGGTGACAAGATGCTGGAGAATTACTCTTATGGGGTCATCTGAGCGGCTGATTTTCCCTTCAAGGGTAGGACAACCTCCTGTCTGTCACATAGGAACTGCAGGTGCTGTTAACAGCTAGTAAAATGAGTAAGGATGTCAACCAATGGAAATTTTCTTCTAGCTGTTTCAATATCAGTCATTTAGATGCCAACTAAAATGTGCCAAAAAGGGGGGAAGGAATTTTTTTTCACTTTCCCTCTATATGTCTAAAAAAGCATTTATTATTAAAAAATGAAATTACTTTACTGATGTGTGAACTCTGTAGTGCACCAAGTGTCCTGTGGGTAAAAACACAATAGCCCGCTGGATCAAGGACATCTAGCGCAGCACCCTGCCTCACACAGTGGTCAACTGCTTTCTCTGGATGGTCAATACCAAGGCACAGAGGCCGAAACTTTCCCCTGATGTTGCCTCTGGTACTCAGAGCTTCACTACAAACACCCACCTTGTTTCCCCTCCTGAAACTTAGTGCCTACCTTCAGAGGCAGAAGAGCTGTTTCTGGTGACACCAGGGGGTGTAGTAATCGTTTCCCCGCTCCAGTTTGAGAGGGTGTTACTGCTGTTGGTTACCCACATCCTCTCTGTCTCATTTTCCTTTAACATGGTATCGGCAAACGCCTCTTCTGCTTCACTGAACCGTTTGGTTTGCTCAGATGAATTGCTTGGCTCGTCGGCTCGAAGGGCTGAAAAAAGGAAACAGGTGAGAGAAATGAAAATCTGGCCACAGTTGAAAAGTAGTAAGTGAAAATCCTCAAGAAATGAGAGAGTTCAGTGTTCATGGTTTTATAATGTACATGGGGCATTCTGCCTGATAAGTGCAGAAAGGTGGAGTCTGAATTTTGTAAACAAACAAACAAACAAACAAATAAATCCTCTGACACTTCATAGATGAAAAAGGGGATCTGTTTATAACACCTCATTTACATTATGATGGATCACAGCCTGAATCCTCTGCCTTGCCCTTTTTGGACAACTCTATACTGCCTGGAGGTTCTATTTACTGTTCAATAACCTGTTTTAAAAAACAAGATTTCTTAAAAGTATACCAGAAGAGCAGACCCAGAACATTATCAACCACTCAAAATACACCTTGGCATCCATATTGTAATATATCAGGAGATACGTCACACAGCGGCTTTGTGGTTGTGCATTCATATTGAAAAATTGCTCTCTTGAGTTGAGCCATCTCTCTGAGGAAAGAGCTGAATGGTGAAGGATGAAAATGTCTACAACTTTTATACTAAAAAGTTTTTAGCAAGGTGTCCCTAAAAGGTTCAGAAATGCCCAAAAGTGAGACAGTGAAGGCCAGTTCATATACGGTGAAACCTCGGTTTTCGTCGGTAATCCGTCCGAAAACAATTGGCGAAATCCGAAACCGACGAAAACCGAGGCAACGATTTCCATACAAAGGAAATTAGCAGTGAGGTCACATGGCACGGTGAGGCAACCAATGAAAACCGAGATAACATTTTCACACAAAAATCGACGAAAACCGAAACCGACAATAACCGATGTCAACGAAAACCGAGGTTTCACTGTATTCTGAAGCCCTCATGTCCTCCAACTGACAGATGTGGTCTGGGACCCCCATGCTCTGACTTAATTTCCAGCTGTGTGCAGTCCGAAATTGGATGAGAACTATGGCGTGTGAGGAGAAAGGTTCTAAGCAAGGATACCAGCCTTCAGGGTGGAGCCCCCAGAATTACAGCAGTGGCGTAGGAGGTTAAGAGCTCGTGTATCTAATCTGGAGGAACCGGGTTTAATTCCTTGCTCTGCCGCCTGAGCTTTGGAGGCTTATCTGGGGAATTCAGATTAGCCTGTGCACTCCCACACACGCCAGCTGGGTGACCTTGGGCTAGTCACAGTTCTTCGGAGCTCTCTCAGCCCCACCTACCTCACAGGGTGTTTGTTGTGAGGGGGGAAGGGCAAGGAGATTGTAAGCCCCTTTGAGTCTCCTACAGGAGAGAAAGGGGGGATAAAAAATCCAAACTCTTCTTCTTCTTCTCATCTCCAGGCTACAGAGATCAGTTCCCCTAGAGAAGATGTGTGCTTTGGTGAATGTATTGTATGACATTGTGCCTCACTGAGGTCCCTGTCCTCTCCAAGCTCCACCCCAAAATCTTCAGGAGTTCCCCAACCTGAAGTTAGCTACCCTACCCCCCCCCCCCGCACTGGTGGCTGTGTTGGGGGGGGGGGACGGACCTGGCAACCCTAGCCCTAGTTTTCCCCTCCTGCATCATTTTCCTAAATATCTCTAGGTGATTTATCATCAATTAAAAAAATTGAGCAGGAATTCCAGTATATTTTGAGCAAGGCACCGAGTTCCTGTTCACCTTTGTATTTTGGGATTATTCCCCAGAAGCTCTGTGTTGCCCATTATCTGGGCCAACTTTTTAATCACAAATTCAGATGGGCGTTTTCAAGAGCAAGATGCAATTCTTTTCCATCGTCACCACTTCAAGGCCGGTTCTCAAACATCCCTCGGCATGATCGGCACTGTTCTTTCTGCCCTTCTTAGACTGACTCCCTTGAACACAATCTTGCTCTTCTGCCCTAAGTAAAACAGCTTTGGGCCCAACTTCTCTGCCTTAACCTCGGTCGGGTTCTCGGACCTTCCTACCAATGCAAACATGACATTTTTGCTCAACAATCCTGAGGCTGAAATAAATAACAGAAACTGTCGCCAAATTTCTCTTGGCTTCTGTTCACATTACTCACACTGTTCTTTACTGGGTTTTCTCCTATGCTGTACATGCCTAATAAAGGTCTCTGAATCTGAATATCTCTAGGCTGCAGTTATTTGCCCTGTTGAAACTTATGTATCTACCCACCAACATATGTAAGTTTACCCCATGGGGCCAAAAAGCAGCTCCTTGGAAACATTGCGTGTCAGACAAATGGAATAGAGGGGAAGGTTTCAGCTCCCACTCCTCTCGTGCCATGGCCTCAATCCAGATTGGGCATACACAAACCTGGGAATTAAGTTCCAAGCACAGAAATCCTAGCAGAGGTCTGACCGACAGAACCCACAGCAGCCCAGTGGGGGGAAGGACTCGAGGCCTTTGTAATGTGTGAATCACGATGATGACACAACAGAGAAAGAGCAGAAAAAGGGGACTCCCTTGAGGCGTAAAGGTAACGAGGGTGGGTCTCTGGTGCCTTAGCACCTTGGCAATATTATGCGCCGATGTTCTTACCTCCAATTAAAATTACGACAAGGAAAGGAGGATTAGTGGGGATTTGCATCGCAGCAGCAGCCGGCCCCTCAACTCCTTCGCTCATTAACTTTTGCTTACGTCGCTGCCTTGTGCAACGTCCCCCCAGGATCACGAGGCCAACTTGGGCTTTGCTGCGTTTCCTCAGATCCTGTCACTACGCTTTTGCAAGGTCTCACTGCCCACCGTATGGCGACTAGAGATAATCCTGTGCCGTTGAAATGACTGCGTGGAAGATGGCGGCCTGACCTTGAAACAGCACCAGGAAATTCACAGGCAGAACATCAGCACATTTTCAGTACCATTTTCCAACTGTCCCTCTTCTCCCCCTTTCCGATTCTCCATAGTTTTTTTTAAAAGCACTTTAATACACATAATTTGATAGCAGCTTTTGCACACACGTCCATTCCCAAAAGGTGATACACAAAGAAACAAACATTTAAAAGTATAAATTAAGTGAGCAAGGTATACATTAAAAAAGCCATAAATTGTATACTTTATTAGTAACCCTACTATGAGGCAACGTGGTGTAGTGGTTAAGAGCAGGTGCAATCTAATCTGGAGAACCAGGTTTGATCCCCCACTCTGCCACTTGAGCTGTGGAGGCTTATCTGGTGAACGAGATTAGTTTGTGCACCCCAACACATATCAGCTGGGTGACCTTGGGCTAGTCTAGGGAGAGAGCGAGGGGGAACTCTGCCCAGGGCATTTGTGTGCCCTGCATCCCTGCTGTGGCGCCGCCCACCCTACCCCAGAATCCCCCTGCCACACCCCTCCACACCCTGGCCACACCCCCACTGCGCCACATGCCTGGGGCATTGCGTCCCCCCCATCCCGTTGGCGTTACGCCACTGGGCTAGTCACAGCTCTTTGGAGCTCTCAGCCCCATCCATTTCACAGGGTGTCTGGGGGGGGGGGGAGGAGGTAGGTAGCCCGGAGCCCCTCGGGGATAGGGGGGTATAAAAATCAAATAAATAAATAAATAAATAAATAAATAAATAAATAAATAAATAAATAAATGAGATTTTAAGTCCCTTTGAGAGAGAAAGGAAGGATATACATCCAAACTCTTTTTCTCTCTCTACATCAAGCAGATAATGTACCATGGAGCCGCAGGCCCACCTTTTCTTAGTTCCCTTGCTCAGCTGAACAGCTTAAACAGAGCATGTGTATTCTTTTTATTTTGAATGCTTTAAGTTTGATCTTTGGAAACACACCCACTCCTATTCATTCTTTATAATCTGAAGTGTGGGGCAGCAGAACAGCTTGCTGTTTCCTGGAGCACCAAAGCTTAAAAGCGCAGGGTGGTAAACGACCACTAGTTTGCACAGCAAAGCTGGCAGATTCAGCAACTTAGGATTGCTTAAGAGTCATGAAGTTCATTCGGTTTGCAACAGAATAGGAGCAGAAGGCTGTGAGAAGAGGAATAGCGGGGGATTTTGCTGTTTCATTGTGGCTGGCTCGGTGTGGCTGGCTGGAGGAGGGGAGATACAGGATGTGCTGAGAGAGGCTTATCTTTTCTCTTGCTCCACGCTCTCCTCTCCAGCAATCAGCAACGAGCAGGCCCTCTCTGTCCCCCTGAGTGTCACCATATGCTTCCTTTCCTCAACCCCAGAGGGAAGACCAGGGTCTGAATGATAAACGGATTTCTCCATCCTACTTCATTATTGCTCTGTGCGTTCGCTCTGCCCTCAGTTCTTTTACTCCTCACTGCCATATTTCACATCTCTCTCCCTCTCTCGCTCTCTGGATTTCTTAAGGAAACAGGCCTTATTTGTGAGCTGGAAAGTTACTTTGGTACTCTTGGAACCGAAAAATGAAAATAACTCAATGGGAATAACTCCCTAAAGCACAGGTGTCAAACTCGCGCCCCTCCAGATGTTATGGACTACAGTTCCCATCATCCCCTGCCAACGTGATGCCGGCAGGGGATGATGAGAACTGTAGTCCATAACATCTGGAGGGCCACGAATTTGACACCTATGTCCTAAAGCATCTGAATAGATTGTGTAGGCCTCAGCTTCAGATTAGCTGCTCAGGAATGGCAAAGGGTCACTGTCTCCGTGGGAGAGGCCCTTTGACAGTTGTGTAGAAGGCTTCAAGTCCGCTGCCCCTTGAAAAACTTCCCATGGAGCTAAGCAAAGAGCACAGAGTGGATGAAAGTGCGGGATAGCAACTTCTCACCCCCTGAAAAATGGTGTCTGAGTCTGGTGCCATCACACCAACAAGATTGTTGGGGTATAAGCTTTTGAGAGTCCAGGGCCCCGTCCAGGGGCGTAACGAGGCAGCCCTGGGCAAACTGTAGCCCTGGGCAAAACCTGAGTTGGATGCCCCCCCCCCCCATGGGCCGCCACTCCACACGACCAAATTTTTTTGTCACCAGGACATTGGTGCCTGCAGGGGGTGCATTTTTAGACATATCAGCACTAAAATGTCAGCATATCATCAGGAGACTGTCCTTATGCTACTCCCCAAGTTTGGTAAGGTTTGGTTCAAGGGGTCCAAAGTTATGGACTCCCAAAGGGGGTGCCCCATCCCCCATTGTTTCCAATGGGAGCTAATAGGGGATGGGGGCTACAGTTTTGAGGGTCCATAACTTTGCCCCCCCCCGAACCAAACTGCACCAAACTTGGGGGTTCCATCATCTCCAGATGATACCCTGAAATTTTGGTGCCGATACATCAAAAAATGCACTCCCTGCAGGAACATCCCAGAAATTTGCCCAAGAATCTTTGTTCTGCATTGAGTTTTCTGCATTGCTGTCAATGGGGGTTGCAGGCTGTGGGAGGTACATTTCTGAAGGCACCGTCTCAAAACCCGGTTCGATCAGGAGATTGCCTTGATGATAGCTCTGCTTAAGTACAGTTTGGTTTAGGGGGGCCAAAATTATGGACCCTCAAAACTGTAGCCCCCATCTCCTATTAGCTCCCATTGGAAACAATGGGGGATAGCGGCACCCCCTTTGGGAGTCCATAACTTTGGACTCCCTGAACCAAACCTCACCAAACTTGGGGGGTAGTATAAGGACAGTCTCCTGATGATACGCTGAAATTTCGGTGCCGCTAGCTTAAAAACTGTGCCCCCTGCAGGCCAAAAATGGTAAACCACTAAAATACCCAAAAACGAACCCAGCATTTTGATGCCCCCCACAAGGTGATGCCCTGGGCAGCTGCCCACCTTGCCCAATGGGCATTACGCCAGTGGCCCCGTCCGCACATGCAGAATAATGCACTTTCACTCTACTTTCAAAGCACTTGGCAGCTGGATTTTACTGTGTGGAACATCAAAATTCTTGATAGTTTTAACTTAATATACTTAGCAAAGTAGCAGAAAAGAGACCAACACGTAGTTGCTGGTTTTATATAAATGTTTTCTATTAGGGAGGGTTACATGGAAGAAAATAAAGAACAGCTTTCTGTTCTAGCACTAACTTGGTTACATAGTTCTGCATCATGTGGTCCCACATGATGCCGATCTAGCAAAGCAATATGTAGCAAGGCAATGCAATGTGCTCAAACAAAGAAACATATAGGCTCATTCCGCACATGCAGAATAATGCACTTTCAAACTGCTTTCAATGCTCTTTGAAGCTGTGCAGAATAGCAAAATCCACTTGCAAACAGTTGTGAAAGTGATTTGAAAACACATTATTTTGTGTGTGCGGAAGGGGCCATACTTTATAGCTTTCTGCCTATTTGACTAGTCTCACATAGGCAATGCTGGGAGCTAGCTGACCAATAGCTTAATCAACGGACTGGCCATAAAACTCTGACCTCAGTAGCTAATTAGCATGCACACAGTTAACCCCTTCATGTCTCAGTTGTGACAGATACTTGCAAATACCAACAAAAATCCACTTGAAAACTATTGTGAAAGGGGATTGAAAGTGCATTATTCTGCATGCGCGGAAGGGGTCCAAGCTCCTTGTCAGACATATTCAGTGTTAGCATGCATGGATGACCTTTTTGTGCCAAAACTCCGCAAGGTCAAAATCCAACTGCTCTTTTCTTAAATTAATTCATCATAGTCCCTTCACCAGAACCAAGCAGGAAGTCTGATTCTAGGTACAGAATGGAACTCTGTACAAATCTGAAATAAATTTGACGGGGTGACAGCCAAGCATTTGACAACTTGCTTCAGAAACCTGACTTCAAAATGTCCTTGAAAAACCTGAAGTCTTCCTTTTTAGGTATTCGTTTTTCAAATGGAGCAGCTGTCTGTCCTCAGACAACTCTGCCGAAAATGGAGTGCTATCAAATGGGGCTTATATAACATCAATCATAAAAACCAAAGGAGACTTCCCAGCAATAGAAATCCAGTTTGCATTCAAATAGAAACCGAAAGGACAGTTGAGAGACTAATGCAAAACAGCACTGTAAAATCAACAGATTATTAAATGGGATTCATTTTAAATGCAAACAATTTTCAAAATGTTGTTAACAAGCAGATGGAAACGGGGAAACATGGGGGACAACTTTTCCGCCCATTTGGGAACTTCTTAACATTATTAATTTCAGTGACAGTTTACTTCCCTGCAATCCAGAGCCCTTCGGGGATGGGGCGGTATAAAAGTCCAAACAATAAATATAAATAAATAAAATAAATCCACACTTTATACTTCTCATTCTTAATTCCCGTTCCATATCTGTGAGATCTTTCTCTCCTCCAGTGATGCAGACCACCTTCTCCCATAACAGAGTTGTATTTTCTGGACTTTCTCTTTAAGCAACCACTTCCTTCCAAGACTGTGACAAGAGAAGCTAGAAGCTCCAGTTCCTAATCCTCTGATTTCGTAGAACCCCTGGCTTCCACTTCCCCTCTGTTTGGGGAATAAGACTGAGGAAGTATAGTATTTATCCCCAATATTATTGCCGCTCCCAGAGCAAAAACTGCTTTGCTCCTCTGCCTGTCTGTGAAACCGGTGTTCCCTTCATGGTCTCTGTCTCCTCTGCAGCTACGTACTTGTAGGTCAGGAGACAAGTTGGGGAAAACATCTCCCGCCTCGCAAAAAAATTTCCTCTCTGAACTCACCCAGCGGGAGACACAGTGCCAAGGTCCAAAGCCACAACATGGTTCTTCGGTATTTATTTTTCTCTCTTCTGTGCCCCAGAATCGTAAGGTCTCATGAACTGAGCAAAACACAACAGCTTTCTCCTTCCTGAATCAGCTTCCTCTTTCAGGGACTTAACAAAAAGAACAAATTCATTCAAAAGCTGGTCAGTGATGCAGACAGAATCCAGGTCTTCAGGTTTCTCCATTTAATAATCAGATGATCTCCAACACTTCACTTTTGTTCAGAGAATATTTGAAAGGGCAAACCACCTAGATGACCCCTTGGGTAGAGTTGCCAAACTCCACCTAGGTCGATTCCCCACTGAGGATTAGATGCGTGCTCGTCACACAATATATCCAGGTTTCCGGCAGAACTCCCCACTGCACCAGCGCTGAACACGGTTTCATCCCATTTCTAGCGCTCCCCCTGCCCTCAACACGTGTTATTTTAGAACCTGGAAGAAAGTAGACCTTTTCAAAAAATCTGGAGCGGTGGGGAAGCTGTGGGGGTGAGTCCGGATTCGTTTTTCCCACCGCTGGTAGTGACATGGAGCCTCCCATCCAATGAGAACGCAGTGGGCTGTGTGCAATGCGTGCGCAGCCTTTTTTTAAATTTTGCAGACCGGAGATCCACGTGGATACGAAGCAACATGGGGCCGGTTTTGACTGATTGACTGAGTAGAAGGCAATACAAAGCAGTGCTACATGTCGCATCCGCGTGGATCCGGCTACATGGAGGTGCGTGTGAGCCAGGGCTTTACTTTGTCATGCGGGACTTTGTCTCCTGTAAGTGGAGTCGTTCTGTGCATGCTCGCAAGGGTAAAAATAAAATAAAATTTCCCACCCCAACACAACACAGCAGCCAATCAGGGTAGCCCTTGAACAGATTGCGTGTTCAATCCGGCTCAGTGGGGAATCCTTCGTTGCTGCTGCGTTTCTGGGGAAAAGGATTGTTTGTGGGGCAGAAGTTGCAGTGGGTACGCTGAAACCGTGCTCAAAAGGTCCCGGTTTTTCCCAAACCGGTTAATATCTACATTAATTTTTCCAGCAGGGAATCGACCCTAGAGAGCACCTAGAGATCTTCTGCTATTACAATTGTTCTCCAGATGACCAAGATTAGTTCCTCTGGATAAAATGGCTACTTTAGAGGGTGGATTCTATGGCATTATAGACTGCTGAGGTCCCTCTCCTTTCCAGGTTCCTTCCTCTGCAGACTCCAGAATCTCCAGGTATTTCTCTACCTAGATCTGTGATCTGATCTCCTGTGATCTGATCTCCCAAGGTGTAAGTCAAGCTTCAGAACCAGCCCACAAGGGTCCCTAATTAAATCAGGGTTATGCCACTGACAGGGGTGGTTTCAGCCAATGGGCAATAGGGGCAGCTATCCTGGACCCCATTTGGAGGGGCAATTGCCCATGGCTCCACCTCCCGAAGGAGAAGGGAAAAGAACAGGATTCAGCCATTGTTTCCCCTGTGGTATGGGCATCTGGCTGCTGGTGGCCATGGCTTCTTCCCACCTCACATAAGGCTAGAGCCACCCATTACTTGGCCTCAGAAGGGGATCCAAGAGGGATTTGGCAGTGATTCTGGAACCTCATCCTGGACTGTTGCCCAGTTCCCTAGACTCACTGAGACCCCTTCTGCACATGCAGAATAATGCACTTTGCAGCTGGATTGTACCGTGCGAAATAGCAACATCCACTTGCAAACAATTGTGAAAGTGGATTGAAAGTGCATTATTCTGCATGTGCGGAAAGGGCCTTAGACCATCCATGGGCACTGTGACGGCAAGGAAATTTACCCCTGAAATCATCCCAAGCAATTTTTTTGTCTGGCTACTGAATTTTATCCCATCCTTCCCCAAAACAGTGGCATGCTTACGACTCCCTCCTCCATTTTATCCTCACAATGACCCTCAACTGGCAAGTTCCCTTAGACATTGAGTGTGATGGAGGGTCATGTCTCAAACAGCCCATCAGATATCTTACAGCTGGCTGGGCTGGGCTGGATTGCCTTTGGTGCTGAGTAGCATTGTTGCAATCCCTGGTGGTAGACTTATGGTGCAACGAGGAGAAGGGAATGAGGCTGGGCTTCCGCTTGGCACCTTGCCTGTGCAGATGAGGCTGGTGAAGTCGCTGGATTAATACCCATTGGCAGGTTGCCGCTGCAGCCTGCCCTTAACATACATTGGCTCATTTTCATAACATTGGATGTAGATCATCCATTTAAGTGAACCAGCTGAATCCATCCTGTTGTCTCATGTTCTTATTTGGAGAGTCGGTGGCTTCTTTGCCCTGTTTGCTGGCCCACCAGGGCAATTGGTTAGCCACCGTGTGACCAGGATGCTGGACTAACTTGACTGGTCTGATTCAGCATGGCTCTTCTTATGTTCTTAATGCAGATGCCATAGTAACTCACTGCAGCTGAATGGAACAATCAATTGATTTTTCCATTCTATTTTCAATTACATGACCCAGTCAGAACACTCGGGACTTCCCACAATGGGCTACGTTGACACTTGTGCTGTTGCAATCATCTTTGGTGGTGGGGACAATACTGCGGCTTCTGCTTCAGTGGTCTCTTGAATCAGGTTGGGCACTCCCTGCCCTTTGGATGTTTCTGAATATAACCTACCCACCCCTCTATATTAGGGACAGTCCTTATCATTTGGTGCCTGATAAATCCTTTTTTTTGTAATTTTGCTAAAGTGACTTGCTCAAGTTGTCTTTCAGGGTGTACATTTAGAAGAAGAAGAAGAAGAAGAAGAAGAAGAAGAGTTTGGATTTATATCCCCCTCCCTTTCTCTCCTGCAGGAGACTCAAAGGGGCTGACAATCTCCTTGCCCTTCCCCCCTCACAACAAACACCCTGTGAGGTAGGTGGGGCTGAGAGAGCTCCGAGAAGCTGTGACTAGCCCAAGGTCACCCAGCTGGCGTGTGTGGGAGTGCACAGGCTAATCCGAATCCCCCAGATAAGCCTCCACAGCTCAGGCGGCGGAGCTGGGAATCAAACCCGGTTCCTCCAGATTAGATACATGAGCTCTTAACCTCCTACGCCACTGCGGTTATAGTCATGAACATATTGACTTTTTAGGGTTTTTTCTTCTACTGATAAAAAAAATAACATTCAGCATTTTAAATCTCTCCCCTCCCCCATTTTTTAAGCCCACGTGAACTTGAGAACCAATGGAAAGGAGGAGGGAGAGAAAGATCTCCATGCTGAGCAGACTCAGTGCGGTATAGAGATCTTTTCCGACACCAGTATTACCCAAGGTAGAGACACAGTCTCTCAGTAATGTGGGGAATATTAGCTTGGAGCTAATTATTGTTTATTAATGTTTATTGCTTATTAATGTTGCAAGAGGCTGGGTAAGGAATCTTTAGTACCAGAATATATGAAGATCAGCTCTCAGAATAAAATTGACAGAGAGGAATATGATGCAAATTCGACAGTCTTCATTGTAGGGATCAGGGATTCGTAAGAATTTGACTCAATTCAGCGAACATGCACCCACAGAGTTCCTAAGAAATAGATAGACAGGAAAATAGATATGCTGTAGAAAAAGGGTATGGGGTTTATGGGTAATACAACTTGATCGTGAAGTGAAGAAGATCCAGGATTCAGAGCCAAATGGCCAGTGTTTGGTTCTGTGTGTGTGTGTGTGTGTTGCACGGGTGGATACAGCAACCAAGAAGGAAAGGTGCCATTGGCGCTGGACAAATGGTTTCCGGGGTGGGGGTAGGATATTTATAGGAGAAGGTCCACCTCTGGGGGTGTCAGGCCAACCCTTGGGGGATGCCAGGATAACCTCTGAGAGGTGTCCGGGTAGATTGTTTGTGAAACAGTGGGGTGCAGTGTGAGATGGTCAAAAGAAGTTAGTTACAGAAGGGAGTATCTGGGTTAAGATAATCAGGGGAGGCAATGCCATCAGGAATCTTCTTGTGACTAGAAATGAGTATCCATTCAGCTACTGTATCATGTTGAGAACATATTCTTCCTTGGCTATGCACCTAAAATGTGCTGACATGACAAGCCGGCTGAGAGTACAAGAACCAGAAAGCAATTCCTGTAGGCTAACCTGGTTATTGCCAAAAAATGGGCTTCCCATCTCTGCAATGCCAATGTAACCCTTTTAGGCTGGCAGGTGGGCAGGAGTACCTGAGAAACACACCCCTTTCCCCCACTATGCCAGGGCGGTATGGTAAAACTAGTGGTGGAAGGGAAAGCCAGATCTTCCATGGGAAACGGTGGGCAGAGAGAAGCGAAGAATTTCAGGTTTGAGTTTTTTTAACCCAAATATTTTCAGTAACAACTGAATAAAGCCAATGGATATCGATCGATTTATTTATTTGTCGAATTTATATCCCACAGGGCTCAAGGCGGGTCACAACACAAAATTGTATACAATCATTAAAATAATTAAAAATAGCAATACAAATATTAAAAACCATAACACTTGGTGTATTGTTGAAGGCTTTCACGGCCGGAATCACTTGGGTGCTGTGTGGTTTCTGGGCTGTATGGCCGTGTTCTAGCAGCATTCTCTCCTGACGTTTCGCCTGCATCTGTGGCTGGCATCTTCAGAACACGGCCATACAGCCCGGAAACCACACAGCACCCAAATAACACTTGAGTGCCTAATAAATAATAACCAGATGGTTACAGATAGTACAAATCCCATCACCACCTCTCCCACCTCTCCCCCCAGAGGCCGAGATGCTCTTGCATCCTACGATCTGGCTGGCTAAATGGAAAAAGCCTGGTAGAACAGCAACGTCTTGCAGGCCCTGTGGAATTGTGGTAGTTCCTGCAGGACTCTGACATCACTCGGTAGCTTGTTCCACCAGGCCGGAGCCAGGGCCATAAAAGCTCTGCCTCTCGTTGAAGCCAGCTGGATATCTCTCAGGCCGGGCCGGGAACCATCAAACGGTTTCCCTCCAATGAGCGGAGAGGCCTTTGAGGGCAATATGGCAAGATGCGCTCTCAAGGATATGTAGGTTCAACACTGCTCACTGCCTTCTGGGGTGGAGTCAGCAGTTGTGGTCCACATTGGTACCAATGACATTGGGAAATGTAGCCGGGAGGTTCTGGAAGCTAAATTTAGGCTGCTAGGAAACAGGTTAAAATCCAGGACCCCCAAGGTGGCATTCTCTGAAATGCTACCTGTTCCATGCGCCTTGGGGCGAGCTAGGCAAGCGGAGGTCACAGGGTCTCTCAATGCGTGGATGAGGAGAGGTGGTGCAAGGCAGAGGGTTTCAGATTTGTCAGGAACTGGGGAACCTTTTTGGGATAAGGCAGGCCTGTACAAAAGGGGCGAGGCTTCATCTTAACCAAAGAGGAACCAGGCTGCTGAGGCTCAGCATTAAAAAGGTGGCAGAACAGCTTTTAAACTGATCCCTGGGGGAAAGCCGACAGGAGCTGAGGTGACTTCGGTTCGGAATACAGAGTCCATGGGGATGCAGACAGAGAAGGAGGTTCTTCTAAATCAACTACATACAAGTGAGGAGCACAGCAATGTGATAAGTGATGAGTGTCTACAAAAGGCTGAAGGGCAAAACACATAAATCCCAGGTTAGGGACAGAGACAAGAGTATACAAGTGTCTCTTTGCTAATAGTAGAAGCGTGCTGAGCCCACAAAATGGGGGAGCTGGAGTACAGAGTTTTGAAGGAGGACATTGATATAGTGGGCATCACAGAGGCATGGTGGAATGAGGAGAACCAGTGGGATGCTGTTATCCCAGGTTACAGGCTCTACAGGAAGGATAGGACAGGGCGTATTGGGGGTGGGGTGGCCCTCTTCATTAAAAGAGAGCATAGTGTCACATAAAATAGACAATGCAGGGGGGGAGCTGATTCCTCTACAGAAGCACTGTGGATATCAATACCAGGGTGGAAGCATAGTTTAACATTAGGAATATATTGCTCGTCCCCCTGACCAAAGCAGCACAAGAAGGATTCTACTGAGATGGAAAAAGAAATTAGAGAGGCCAACAAAAGCAAAAAAAATGTAAATTGGTAATGGGAGATTTTAACTATCCCCATATAAACTGGAAAAAATGCGTAATGTTCAGGTCATAGTAAAGGAGAGAACATTCCTGGATATGCTAAATGACTGTAATAGAGCAGATGGTTGTAGGAGAACCAACCCAGGGGAGAGGTGATCCTAGATCTAATTCTATGTGGGACCCAGGACCTGAGTGCGAGGGGTCAGTGTTGTTGAGCCGATAAAGGGAACAAGCGACCTAATGCTGTCTGGTCAAGTATCTCAGCATCTGGGAACAAGTGACAACTACTAAAGAAATGTAGTTACATTTGCCTTCAGAAAGGGAAATTTCTCCTCCAAAGATGAGGGGGATAGTGCTTGAGGGAAGCTGAAAGGGAAAATCAGAAGAGTCAAAAATGTCCAAGGTGCTTGGAGGTTATTTAAAAACACAGTCTTAAAAGCTCAGCTGGAATGTGTTCCGCAGGTTAGGAAAGAGCAGCGCCCAGTCCAAAAGAAAGCCACCATAGTTAACAAAGGGACATTGAGGAAATTATTAGGAAAAAAAAAGATGTCTCTTAGAAAGTAGAATCCCAACTTAACTTTGATAAAGAATACCAGAGAGAACACAAATGGTGGCCAAAGAGAAGCAAGTTAGCTGTAAGGGAGGCAAAAAAGGATTATGAGGAAGGCATGGCTGTGAACATCAAAACCAGCAACAAACAGTTCTTCAAATTACATCAAAAGCAGGAAGCCAGCAAAGGGGAAAGCTGATAGGCCCGTTAGATGACAAAGGAGACAAAGGGTGTGCTAAAAGATTGACAGGGAGATTGCAGAAAAGCTGAATGAATTCTTTGCATCTGTCTTCACACCCAAGAGGAGGTGAGGAAAATTCCTGCACCTGAACCAAGCTTCTGTAGGGAAGTGAATCAGAGAGGAACCTGCACTTGAAGAGATAGTGGTAGACAAGGAAGAAGTTCTGGCAGCCATTGATAAACTAAATGCTGCAAATCCCCTGGCTCAGATTGCATTCACCCAAGGAGTTCTTAAAGAGCTCAAGCATGAAATTGCTGAAGTCTTCTCACTTTATTATGCAACTTATCCTTGAAATCAGGCTCCATCCCTGAAGACTGGAAGATGGCCAATGTCACACCAATCTTTAAGAAAGGAACTAGGGGGGGGGCCGGGAAATTACAGGCCAGTCAGTTTTACGTCTGTTCCTAGCAAATTAGTAGAATCTACAATAAGTAAAGGAATAAAATTATAAAACATGTAGAAAGAAGCAAGACCTGCTGAGGAAAAGAGTCAGCATGGCTTTTACCCAAGAAACAAATCCTGTCTTACAAACTTACTAGAGTTCTTTGAGGGATGTAAACAGGCATGTGGATAAGGGGGAACCAGTGGACATTGTCTACTTGGATTTCCAAAAGGCTTTTGACAAACTTCCCCTCCCACCCAAGAGACTATTGAGAAAACTCAGCAATGAAAGGAATAAGAGAGAGAGAAAGTCCATCCCTCATCCAGATTCACTTCTTGGTTGAGAAACAGGAAGCAAAGAGTGGGTGTAAATGGGAAATTTCTCACAATGGAGAGATGTAGGGAGTGGTGTCCCCCCAAGGATCCGTGTGGGGCCAGTGCTCTTTAACCTATTCATAAATGACCTGGAGGTAGGGGTGGTGGTAGCGTGGTGGCCAAGTTTTGCAGATGATGCCAAATTATGTAGGGTGGTGAGAACCACAAAGGATTGCTTGAGGAGCTCCAAGAGGGATATGATAAATTAGGTGAGTGGGCTAAGAAATGGCAAATGCAGTTCAATGTAGCGGTACAGAAGTGATTCACATAGGGTTAAAAAATCCAAACTTCACATACACGCTACAGGGGTCCCAGTGCTATCAGTCTGAGACCAGGAAAGAGGGATTTAGTGATGTAGTTGATAGTTCCATGGGAATGTCAACTCAATGTATAACAGCTGTGAAAAAAGGCAAACTCTATGCTGGGGATAAATTAGGAAAGGAATTGATAATAAAACTGCAAAGATTGTCATGCCCATATATAAAGCCGTGAGGTGCGTGCACTTAAGGTACTGTGTTGTTCAGTTCTGTTCGCCCACATCTCAAAAAGGATAGTGAAGAGATAGAAAAAGTGCAGAGAAGAACAGCGAGGATGATTGAGGGACTGGAGCACCTTCCTTATGAGGAAAGGCTGCAGCGTTTGGGACTCTTTAGTTTGGAGAGGAGACGTCTGAGGGGGGGATATGATTGAAGTCTATAAAATTATGCATGGGGTAGAAAATGTTGACAGAGAGAAATTTTTTCTCTCTTTCTCACAATACTAGAACCAGGGGGCATTCATTGAAAATGCTGGGGGGAAGAATTGGGAATAATAAAAGGAAACACTTCTTCACGCAACGTGTGATTGGTGTTTGGAATATGCTGCCACAGGAGGTGGTGATGGCCACTCACCTGGATAGCTTTAAAAGGGGCTTGGACAGATTTATGGAGGAGAAGTCGATTTATGGCTACCAATCTTGATCCTCTTTGATCTGAAGTTACGATGCCTTAACAGTTGAGTTAACAAGGGAGCAACAGCATGAGAGAAGGCCATTGCGTTCACATCCTACATGTGAGCTCCCAAAGGCACCTGGTGGGCCACTGCGAGTAGCAGAGAACTGGACTAGATGGACTTTGGTCTGATCCAGCTGGCTTGTTCTTATGTTCTTATGTTCTTAAAGGTCAATACCAATACTTTGAAAATGACCTGGAACTTGACGGTCAGCCAGTGCAGTTCTTTAAGGATTGGTGTAATATGGTCCCAACTGGCTGTCCCAGTAAGCAGCCTAGCAGCTGCATTCTCACAAGTTTAAGTTTCTGCATCAAATACAAGGGCAGGCCAGTATAGTAGTCTATTCTCAAAGTGACCGTTGCATAGATTACAGTGGCGAGGTCGGGTTTAGAGAGATATGGAGCCAACTGCTGTGCCTGTAGCATATGGAAAATGCAGTCTGTCCTGTCCTAGTGACCTGGTCCTCCAGCGATAAGCTGGAGTCCAAAGTCATGCCCAGGCTCTTGACTGATGTGGACAATTTAAAATCCGCACCACCTAGGGTTTTTTCAGCTTTATCAAAAATTTCTGAGGTAAAACCCACCAAACCTGAAATTTATGGATAATTTTTTATCAGTGCTCAGGCCTAAAAACCCCCCATAAACCTCACCAGAATGTCACAACATCACAGTAGTTCAGTCAATTCACTCCAGACAAGGCATCAGGTGAGAGAACATAAACGTAAAAAGAAGGACTGGGTGAATACAAAACTCTTTTCGACCAGTGCAAAGGCAATTGTACCGTCAATGCATATGTGTAACAGAGTAGCATTTTCCAGCAATGTGTTCACGGAGGGATGTGCCTTGATCCTGTACATGAGAATATAGTCCAACAAGCATGTTCTTGTTTTCAGCAGTGAAATGTTGAGTCCCCCAAATGTTAAAGATGATAAAGACCAGAAAGAAAAATCTGGTCCATCTTTTTCACGCTCAATTTTAACTAGCAATAAAAAAAGGCAACACATGTAGTGGAAGGAAACAATGCAAAGCGAAGGAACGGCAGAGACTATGTGTTAGAGAATGGAGAGAAAGGCTCATCCCACACATGCAGAATAATGCACTTTCAAACGGCTTTCGGTGCTCTTTGAAGCTGTGCGGAACAGCAAAATCCACTTCAGGTTGCAAACAGTTGTGAAAGTGGTTTGAAAATGCATTATTTTGCGTGTGCGGAAGGGGCCAAAGAGACATCTGTGGATGTTGATTAAACTGCTGCAGTTAAAGGTCCCAGACAGGTAGGGTTAATGGCTTCAGGTTGGGAAATACCTGGAGATTTTGCAGGTGGAACCTGAGGAGGGCATGGGTTTGGTAAGGGAGGGGGCTTCAATGCAGCACAGTATCACAGAGTCCACCTTCCAAAGTGGCCATTTTCTTCAGGTGAACTGAGCTCTGTTGCCTGGAGATCAGGTGAGATCTCAGAAGATTGCCGGCCACCACCTGGAGGGCAGGGGAAGAGCAAGGGGGAACTGTGCCCCTGCCATGCCTCCACTCGCCCCAGAACGCCCCCGCCACACCCACGCACTAGTGCAAGCCTGGGGCATTGCGCCCCACCTGGCCCCCTGAGCGCTACGCCTTTGCTGGAGGGTCAGTAAACACACTGCACTTCCGGCCATCAATACTTGTGAAAAAACACAACTTTCATTCTACAAAATCAAATACAATATTACAATTTTTAAACACACGCAATTCTTTTAAAATACATAAAAGTATTCCCACACTACAGATTCTGCAATCTTGAATGATTTCCACAAAAAGTATACAGCTCACGCCTTGTATGTAAACTAAAAAATATGGCAGTGTGCTACTATATAAGTAGGGGTGAGCACAATCTCTCTCTAGAATACTTGGCTTTTAAAGATACATCTTGTGTGTCAAGCCTGGGCAGGAAGGGAGTTGGATACTGAACTCTCCTGGCCCTAAGGTATCCTTGGTTGGACGATGGGGCTAGCCAACCCACATTGTGTCACCCTAAGGTGATTTTATCAGCATTCTGAACAGACCATTACTTGCCCTATCTGTACCCATCCCAGCAATGGCCTACCTGCCAGAGGGACACGGGATCATCCATGTCCCCGTTTGCCACATAGCTGGTCTCATGGCCCCCCCAAAATTGCCCCCCCATAGACCAGGCTTCTGCAGGCCTGCCACACACCCCAGCTCAACCTCCATCGGCGCCGGCCCTGCTGCCTCCAAAGACGAGGCAGCAGGGATGGTGCTGATGGAGGTTGAGGGTGTGTGTGCCAGCAGCCGGTGGGCCCGCAGCTTGCCGTGACCTGCTGGCTGCTGCCCCCCCCCTCAATCTCCATTGGTGGTAGCCCTACTTCCATGGCCATTACCGATGGAGGTTGGGCTGCCACCGCTCAGCTGCTGCAGTCCCCCCCAGCTAAAGTGGGCCATGTGGGGGGGGGGGAACATGGAGGCGGCCGTGGTGCGGTGCCCATAGCAGGTGTTTTCCCTGGGTGCCATCCCCCCGATACGCCTCTGCATCCCAGAAATCAATCAGTATTCAGGAATATAACCCAGGCATTCTCTTGGGTTTTGATGACTCATCAAGCAATCAACTCTTTAGGGTGTTGTGGGTTTTCCAGGTTGTTCCAATAGTATTTTCTCCTGACATTTCGCCTGCATCTGTGGCTGGCATCTTCAGAGATATGTCATGGTAAGATGCGTTCCTCTCCATACCCCAAGCGAACCAGCTCTAGCAACCAAAAGGCCCATGGGAAGAGAAAAGGGAGACATACACATTCCAAGAGTCAGATAACATTCGGGACTTGATAACTTTCTTTCTCAGGCCAAAAGCGTGAGAAGAAATGCTTACAAACAGCTTGGCAGGGCCCAAGCTACTTTGGCTGGGGTCATGATAGGGTGTCGGGGCAAGAAATCTTGCCCCAATGCTCTTTGCAGCGCACTGAGAGAGGAAGCGCGTCAGGGTAAGATTTCTCGTACTGATGTGCTTCCTTTTGACCCGCACGTGCTTCTTGTTTTCCACAGGGAAAGCGGGAGAACTCCTGGCGCAACTTTTCACAGCTGAGTGGGGCGAGAGCAGGAACAGCCTGCAGTGGGCAATTGGCCACAGGTTATAGATCCCTGTTACCCCTTCTCGTTCCTTGTTCCCAACTTATTCCTTTACGTCCCTTTTGATGGCTTGCTGAAAAAATCTGATTGGCTGTGGTTGGAACCAGGAAGTTGGGCTAGATGATCTGGACCTGTAGGGGGGTCTTCGTGGGAAAGCGTGGATCCTGTGGGCAAGAACGACGTGATCAGCCCCACTTTGCATGGGTGGGTTGTCCATCTGGCTGTTTTCCACAGAGCTATCAGAGATGTTTGTAGGATGATCCTTCAGAGCATCTTGGCACGTTGACGGTTTCATAGAGTGTTTTGATGCTGGGGTCATCGGTCTGTATAAAGAAAAAAAGGCACCCCATCACAATTAAGTCATTGCAATAGAGACAGTGGGTAATCTCTGGACAGAGCTGGAGCCCATGATTCAATCTATATCTGAAAACTGTGCAAAGGTTATGTTTGATTCATTAAGGGTCACCATAAGTCAGTGTGATTTGATGATGCTTAATTATTAATCATATGAGCATATTCGGACATTTTTCTTCAAGGAGACCAGAGTATGCCAAATGCCAATACAGGGTCCACCTTTCCTATTCTATCTTCACAACAATCCTGTGACGTTCTTTAGGCTGAGACAGAGCAATTGCTCCGAGGTCAACCAGCAACGTTCATGGTGGAGACTTTAACCCAGATCTCTCTCATGTGTTTGTCTAACATTCTAACAGCTACAAAAGACTGGTTGTAAAATTGCCTTATAGTACCATGGAAGACATCTACCCAGTGGCGTATCGCTAATGGGAACACCCATGTCCCCAGGCGCACACTGTTCTGTTGGGGGGGGGGGGCACACAAAATGGCATAAGCCCCAGCTGCATGCTGCTGAGCCCTACTCCCTCCAGGCCTCCCTGCAGGCTGGCTCCTGCCCTCCCCAGATCCTTAAGACCCATCTATTCTCTCTGGCTTTTTCCCTTTCCTTCCCTCATCTTTAACTCAGGTTGCAACTGTGGGTGCCAGGTTTCCTGCACGGGGGCCACATCTCCTCCTATCCACCGGTGCCTCAAGGTCTGGTGGAGGGACGGACAGACGTGCTGCAGTTACACAGATGTAGCCTTGAATAAAGTGCATTTACAAAACAGACAGGCTGTCCGTTGGTCACACCTGAAGCGTTTTCTTTCCTCACCTCCCTACTGACTTTGAATGCTATTATAACCCCCATGCTTAGAATGGGTTGACCCAGTAAGGGGTGGAGACTCAAAGCAGCAAGAGGCTGCAGACCTCATGTAATTTGAAGGAGACAAGGCTACCAGACTCGGACCTTGATTGGTATAAGCCCTTAACACCTTGTTAAGGTAACTGCAATGTTGTTGGGAACTACTGGGAAGGTAGTTGTTTATTTTTGCTATGTTGTAAATGTTGGAGTTTATTGTTTCAGGGTTTCTTTTTGTGGTTGTAATGGGTGAGAGTTCTCCTGGAGACCTTCATCATGTTGCAACCTGTTCATCAAGCCCTTGGAGTCTTCAGGAGCCAGCCAACTTGCAAAGAAGAATTTGGACTTGGCAATATCAGTAGACTGTAAATATAGGGACTTGAAAATGCAACCTGAACAGGACCTTGAAATGTGATGTTGATGTTATATGTTATTTGTTAAGAAAGTAAACCATTTTGTTTTTTAAAATTTGTTGTTGCAAACTCATTCCAAGTTCTGCCCCACAGAACCCACAAGCTGAGGTTACACTATGACTAATACACTCCTTCTGCACCAGAAGCCCTGAATGGTGACTTTCTTCAGGGCTGGTCTGCCTCCTCCGACACTGCCTTTTTCTACCACCTTTTTCTGAGAAAGAGATGCTTTTAAAATCCACCTGCCTCTTGTGGTTTGGTGGCAGCCAAGTAGATGGTTTTCTCACTCTTCTTTGAGCCTTCATGGCCTTCCATCTGCATCTTCTCATCATCTGTTTGCAAAGGAGTCTTGGGAAGAGAAGAAATGAGAAGGGTAGAGAAGTCAAGCTGGCAAAAAAGAAGCTGGGCAACTCTGATTGTGGTGGGTTTTCCGGACTGTGTGGCCATGGCCTGGTAGACCTTGTTCCTAACGTTTCGCCTGCATCTGTGGCTGGAACAGTGTGTAACAGACTTCTCTCTGTGATACGCCTCTGAAGATGCCAGCCACAGATGCAGATGAAACGTTAGGAACAAGATCCACCAGACCACGGCCACACAGCCTGGAAAATCCACCACAACCAGTTGAATCCAGCCGTGAAAGCCTTCGACAATACATTGGGCAACTCTGCTCAGACAACTTAGGAACTTACAACATTTGCACTTTACATGTCTAAATATATGTATAATGTTTACTGCCAGTTCATTGACACAAATGTTGAAAACTGTTCTGAAACTGAAATGGCGTTTTGGAGGTCAAAATAGTAGGGATGAGAAATTTCCCACGCCTCTCTGCTATCCCTCCTTGGCGCCATTTTCTGAGCTCACTCCATTGTGTCGCCTGTTTATTTTCATCATTTTTTAAAAAATTTGTGGGGGTTGATATCTTTGAAGCTACAAACACATGACCTAAGGAGATTCGCAGCACGAAGCTTTGAAGCATTGAAGCTATGAATCCACAGTGAAGTAGAAATAAAATGGAAGAATTGTAAAATGGCGGCCAGGAAGCCTTTTGAGGGGCTGAATATGAACAAATGGGGGGAGGGGTGAAAACATTTTGAAAACATTGGAAATGGCCGCTGCTACTCTGTGTTACATTTAATGTGTTACTCTACTCACAATTACTGCTAGGCCCTTTCCACATGGGCCAATACACCTGGGATAACAATGGTTAAAAAACCCGTTTTGGGGGGAACTTCATACGGATCCTGCCCCTTAAGCGAGTCTGCCCCATGTTGTTTCCCCCAAAATGGGGTATTCAAGAATCGCACTATCTGCAATTCTTTTTAAAAATCCTGGGTTGCAGCTGCTTCTGAGTGAACAGTTGGGAAGGGAGGTGCTTTTTTCGGCTGTGTGTTCCTTTAAAAAATTTTTTCCTGGTGCCCATTTGCATAGCCACACAGGCACAAAGGGTCGTAACGTCAGACAGCATGGCTGTGTGGGTTCACTTGTGCATGCCTGTGTAACTATGCATCTGCGGGAGGTAAATAAAACATAATAATACGCACCTCCATGCGAAGGTGTGCACCCCAGCCACTTCGCTTGCTGACGGTGGGACAGCCAGCCATGTGAATGGCCCGGGCCTCGACGAATTCATTTATCCCAGCTGCAACCCGCTTTATGTTTGCTGTGCAGAAAGGGCCTTAGATCTACATCAGGCCCTTTACCACAGCCGCCCAGGCTGTTATTCCAAGACTCACAACCCATTTTTCTAATATAAACCAATCAGAATTTAGTAGTTCCTTACCGGTTTGGGAGAGGCCACAGTAGAATAAATTGTACAGGGTGCATTTTTTTTTCGAGGTTGAGGTTGAGGTTTCTTCGTACCTGTTTGCAGAGTCTATTAAAAAAAGAGGAAAAAAATCACAAACATTTACTGATATGTGGTTCTTTGAGCTACTCTGGGTCAGAAGGAACATCATGGGATCCAACTTGGTTCTTGGCATTGTTAATGATTTCATCACTAGCAATCTAGGACTGTTGCAATGTGATCTACTTGGGGCTACCCTTAAAGAGTGCATGGAGGTTGCAGCTCACCAGAGAGCTGCAGTTAGGCTGCTGGCCAAGGATCACATATTCCAATCCTACAGCAATTATACTAGTTTCTGATCTGCTTCCAACCCCAGCCAAAGGTGTTGATTTTGACCTTTAAAGTCATCTTGGGAGTGAGCTACCTAAAGGACCATCTTCTACCATACATTCCCATCCGAAACTAAGATCCCAGAGAGAGGCTCTCTTGACCGCCCCATCTGCCCCATTAACCAAAGAAATTTGTCGGGTGGGTACACGAGAGAGGGCCTTTTCTGTGGCAGCCCCACCATTTTGGAACAACTTCCCCAAAGAGGGGTGCCTGGCCTCCTCACTCCTCTTCCTTAAGAGGCCATGTAAGACCTTTTTATTCATGACGGCATTTGATCAGTTCTGCCCTAGCTGTTTTTAATTATTGATTTTAACTAGCGTTTTTTTTACATATTCCATGTATTTCATTATCATTTACACTGTAAGCTGCCTTAACTTCCTAGAAGGTAAAAAAAAACAACAGCTAATATATGTTTTAAATAAATAAAATAATTCACTCCTGTACATCTCCATCAACTGAATACTTCCAGTCCTCCTAAGGAAGATGGGGAAATGACCAGAGCTACACGAAGCAGTAGCCATTTTCTGTTTTGTTTTTGGGATCCTGGAGGACCACAGAGCTAGAATCTTCTAAATCCATCACAGTCAATGGGCTCAGAAGAGTATAACTATCAGGGGGCACTGATAAACATTCATTGCATTTCAGAATCCAAAATTTGATATTACTGGGGTGTTACTAGAAATCTTATGGAGGTTTTGGGCCAACCAATGGCCAGATACACCTAACGTTCAGAAGCTCATGTGTGTGGGAGGAGAAAGATGGAATCACATCAAAAGAAACTTTGTAGTTCTCAAAAGTGCGATTGGTGCTAAGCGGAAAGTTAGCACTTTGAAAGACCTCTGGCAAACACGTCCTCCCACCATTTCCTCTACAACCTCTGTGAGCAACCAAGAGTGTCTCCTCGATGATGCTGCAGGTGTGCCAGCAGCCCTGCAAAGAGCAGGGTACGCATTGGCGACCCACCTGTTTACGAACTTCCTGCCATTGACAATTTGCATAAACTCCGCTCTATTTACCAGGGAAATTCTCCCCCCCCCCCTTTAAAAGCACCTGTAAATCCCTGAGCTTATTTTGCTCTGATGACTAAACTGAGACCATCATACTTTGAGTGAGAAGACAAGAAGCCCTGGGAATGACAGTAATTCTGGTGAGAGTTGAAGGAAGCAGGAAAAGACGAAGACCCGACATGAGGGTGGATTGACTCAATCCAGGAAGCTGTGGGCCTCAGCGTGCAACACCTGAGCAAGGCTGTTCATTCGTTAATTCGCAGGGCCTCCGTAAGCTTGTCTGCACGTAACACACATTTTGTCCCTTGGGGAGAAATGTGTTGACAAGCAGTTGCTTGCGTGAATTGCTAGCATCTCCTTAAACTCTCTTCTGGGTTCAGCTCCTTGCTGGAATTGCTAAAGTTGAAGTGGGTTTCCAGTGCTCATCAATATCACGGACCTGTGCATGAGCACTAAGGCCCCATGAAGTGAAGTGGGGCACTATGGACCCATGAAGGTCCACCAGTAGCTACCAGTCAGAATGAGCTCCAGCATGGTGTAGTGGTTAGAATGTTGAACGATGATCTGGGGGCTCAGGTTTGAATCCCTACTCTGCCATATAAGCAGAGGTGGGATCCAGCAGGTTCTCACAGGTTCCCGAGAATAGGTTACTAATTATTTGTGTGTGCCGAGAGGGGGTTACTAATTGGTGATTTTGCCACGTGATTTTTGCCTTAATTACGCCCCTCCTCCGCTCCTCAGCAGTAGCACGCAGAACTTGAAGCAATCTAGCAGGAGGTGCACCGTCGTGCGTGGCAGCCTGCGCCTGCGTGCATTCATTTCCCACCCAAGGACCGGCGCAGCGGCTGTGTCCTTGCCACAGCCCTGCTCAGCAATGCCCCGCCCCCAGAATGCCCAGCCACACCCCCATTGTGCCCCGCCCCGCCCCATTGGCGCTACGCCACTGTTTGAATCCCTCCACCATGGGAACCTGTTACTAAAATTTTTGGATCCCACCACTGCATATAAGCTTACTGGGGTACCTTGGGCTCAGCACGCTTTGTGTCACTACGGGGTAGAAAGGTAGAGTATAAATGAAGCAAATAAATATTAAATAATAATAGCCACATTCAGAGGCAGTAAACCCCTGAAACCGGTGCTAGGATACAACATCAGGGGAAGGCCTTGGCCTCTGTTCCCTGTTTGTTAGCCTTCCAGAGCAACTAGTTGGTCACAAGATGCTGGACTAGGTTGACCACTGGTTTAATCCAGCAGAATTCATCTGATGCAAGTTGTTTTGGGTCCCCAAAAGGTGAGGCATGAATGAAATAAGTAAATGTTCTGGAGTTTACAGTCTGCCATTTCGTACACAGCAGTTGTTGAGGTATATTTTGAACTGTGGATTACTATTCTCAATGACAATCCATTGTAGAATTGGCTGTTGTGGGTTTTCCGGGCAGTGTGGCCATGGTCTGGGTAGTTTTTGCTCCTAAAGTTTCGCCTGCATCTACAGCTGACATCTTCAGAGGCATGTCACAGTGTATATGTTTTGTGAGGTAAAAAAAACATACACCTCAGCAAACAATTACTCCACGCTGCACCATGGAGAGAAATACATATTACACAGACATGCCTTTGAAGATGCCAGCCACAGGTGCAGGTGAAACTTTAGGAGCAAAAACTACCAGATCATGGCCACACAGCCTGGAAAATCCACAATAGCCAGTTAGTTCTGGCTGTGAAAGCCTTTAGCAATATGTTGCAGAACTAAGAACCCTGAACCTATAAGGAAAAAAACCCCTATCATGCTCTTGGCTTTTAAATCAGTGGAGGAAAGACCCTTGCAGAGTATAGCAACACTAGAGTAGACCAACATAACATCTAGCGAGTGCAGTATAGGACCTTCAGCAATATACATTCGTAAAGGATGTGGTTTGTCAAGTGATCCTTGTTCTAAGAACCGGACATTGCAAGCAGGTTTCTAGTTGCATCTGTCAAATGTTGCAATGAATAGACTGCTCAGAATCTGGGTTTCTGGCGGGGTTTCTGATATCCTGGGCTTATTATTTCTCTCTCTCTCTCTCTCTCTCTCTCTCTCTCTCTCTCTCTCTCTCTCTCTNT